>NC_080673.1:197191244-198571759 GCF_030445035.2 Dasypus novemcinctus | reverse complement strand
AGAGAGAGATTGTTGGGTTATTTTCTCTCCCAAGTCAGAGCCAGAAAATCCACTCTTTCTATTTGCAAAAGGTACTTAGTTCAGTGCTGAGAGAATGGGGCTGGTATGAGGTTCTGGCTATCAGCCAGGGACAGGGGGCTCTGGCAAGGGTCCAGGGGGCCAGCAGTGAATGGAGAGTCTCCCAGCTGGGAGGAGGCTCTTGGCTCTCTGCTGAGGAGTGTGTAAGATCCTCAAGAATCACTTGAGAAATCCCCCAGGACCTTATGCAACTTCAAGTGTGCAAGTGGTGCCAAGGATGAAATACTGATGTGAGCAAAAACCAGTTAAATGCCCCACTTTATTACTCTTTTTTGTCCTCCTCTTCTTCTTCCTTTCTTCCTCCATCTTCTTCTTTTTCTTCCGTAAACCACTGAAAAGTTGTGTATTTTCATGGTCCTCACCTCTAGATTTTTAGAAATCTCCAGGATCTATTTTAAATGGAGTTTTCTGCTGATGTCCATTACAGAGACTCCTTAAGAATCTGAGGTCGTTGCTGTCCCTTGACACTTCTATTCGCTAATCTATGAACTTGTGCTGTTCTGAACAGAGGCAGGGCATAAAATCACTGGGACTTGTCCTCGCTTAGACCTGGCTTGGAATCCTGGCTCAGTGCCCATTTAGCTGTGTAGCTTTGAGGATGATATTAGATGTGGCTGAGAATAGGGACTATGCCCAGACCAGGCAGAACTGTGAGGGTGAAATATGAGATGCATCCAGTCACCCAGCTCTGTCTGTCATAGAGAAAATCTTCAATGTTTGCCCTCCCTTTCTCCCCTGGCCTCAATTTCCATGTGGCATATAAAAAGGTCAATCATTTATTCATTCAGTCAAGTTCAATAGACTGTTATGGGCCAGGCACTATTCTAGGCTCAGAGGATTCGAGAGTGAAAAAAACCCACACTTCCTACCCTCATGGAGTGGGAAAGTCAATAATAAACAAACACCAGAAGAAAAGCTTCACAATGGAAGAGAATTTTGCCATTTGAATTTGCTGCTACATTTTTGGGCCCATGAATAGATCCTGGCACAGAATAGGTGCTCAATGAATATTGCTAGAGTGAAGAATGAATGACTTTTGGCACATAGAAAGTGAAGCAAGGGAGGGGAATTTTTAAAAATAATATTAAATCTACAAATAAATGCAATTGATTCTAATTACTTGCAAATTCTGTATTTGGGTATTTACCTACTTAGCTAAAATTTATTGGTAACCTCAAAAAATCAATATCCATGCCCATTGTCATGGTCATTCATAGATATGTGCAGGGTGGCAAAAACTCCAGTCGCCTGACATGCATGTTTCCAGCTGAGGTCAAACAAGGCAATCCTCTGCTTTATTGTTTCAGCTCTCATATTATAAACTATATCCTCTTTACCCCTTTAATAAAGAAGGTATGCATTCACGGAGCAATGATGCATAAAATGCAGGATTCCCATATACAACCCTAATATTAACACCTGGCATTGGTGTGGAATATTTGTTACAATAGATGATAGCTCATTTTAATAATTGTACTATTAACTATAGTCCATAGTTTAACTTAGAGCTCATTGCAATGTAGTTCCATGAATTGTCTTATAAATCTTTATTCTGTTACTGTATGTACAATGTAGAATTTCCCCTTTTAATTACATTCAGATATATATTTCAAGCTGTTAATTATTCACAGTGTTGTGCTACTCTCACCACCATCCATTACCAAAGCATTTCCATCATTCCAAATAGGACCCTGTACATTTTTAAGCCTTATCTTCCCATTCCCTGTCCCCACCCCAGATTCTTCTAGAATCTGACTCTTTTTGCATTATCTTTAGTGCCACGTTTTTCACATTTTTGTGCCTTTATTGGGGGATTTGCTGTTTAAAATGGTCCTAGGCTCAGTGTAGAAGTGCTGTGTAGTGTTAGTAAGCACAGGAAGGCTGTTACATGCCTTACAGAGAAAATATGTGTGTTTGATACACTCCATTCAGGCATGCGTTACAGTGCTGTTGGCTGTGGGTTCAGTGTTAATGAACTGACAAAATATATTCAATGTATCTTTAAATAGAAATACATGTAAAACAAGGTTATTTATTGATGAGTTGAAGAAAATGCTGTGACCAGAGGCTCACAGGAATGTAATCCTGTATTTCCCCTAGGGACAATCATTCAGTATTTGCTAATTTGGTATTCATAGCAACTTTGTAGACTATATCTACCACAAATAATGAGAATTTACTGTGTATAACAAAATATCTGGTAATGATCATTTTAATGGAAAAAAATAAACTAGTATAAGAAAATAGAAAGTTATAGGAAGTTATAGGGTGATAGGAGAAGAAGCCATTGATGGGGGGGTGATATTTGAGTAGAGATGTAAATTAAATTCAAGTAGCAATCATAGTGAATATTTATTAATCACATGATCATGCAAGCATACTTTTTAGAGTTTTCCATATGTTAGATTATTCAACTCTCACCTAACCTGGTAAGGAGATGCCATTATCATCACCATTTCATAGTTAATGGCATGAGGCACTGGGAATTTCATAACTTGCCCACCATCACACAAATAGAGAGAAGTGAGATGGAGATTTGAACCAGCAGCCTGACTCTGGGGCTGTACATTCAACCATTACATAACACTGCCTGCCTCAGTTCTGTCATCCACTAGTGTGTCCTCAAGCCTTGGACACTTCAGATTCAAAACGTGAAAAGAGAAAGGTGGTCTGGAGAAGAAAGAACCTTGGTGAAGACAAGCCTGACTTAATGACCATCTCTCAACCAGCCCTAGGTGTGGGGAGTCACCAAGAGCCTTGGCCTAGAAGAACTCTGAGTCATTCAAGTTATAAGTTAAAACCATAAATTCCATCTCTCCAAAGGCCCCTTGGTGTGGCCAAGGTGCTTCCTTAATGGGAGTTCATTGGTCCTCCTTTTATCTAATGTCTAACCCTCCACCTCTTCTGGGACCTTCAAGTCTGCAGCTTGAAGCACATCTGGTCCCTCTCCTATAGCCCTGTGATGGGCTGACTTATGGTTCACAAGAGAGGTCCATGTCCTAACCTCTGAAAACTGTGGCTGTACTACCTTCCAAGGAAAAGGGGACCTTGCAGATGTGATGAAGTTAAGGATCTCAAGATGCAGAGATTATCCTGGATTAACTAGTGAGCCCAGTGTAATCATGAGTGTTCTTATAAGAGGGAAGTAATGACCAGAGTCAGAAGAAAAGCCACAGAATGAGGACAGTGCTAGAAACTGGGAAAGGCCAGGAAATGAATTCTCCCATAACCTCTTCAGAAGAAACGCAACTCAGCTGGCACCTTAATTTTAGCTCATTAAGACTGATTTTAGATTTTTGACTTCTGGACCTGTAAAATAATTTATAATAATAAATTTTTGTTGTCTTAAACCACTAAGTTTATATTGATTTGTTATCGCAATAGGAAACTATTACAAACCACTGATGAAATTTTTTGTTGAGAGAATTCCACTTGTAGGTGTATAGCAGTTTTATATTATTGATGAATTCCAAAAAGAAATACTAATTATGTTTGTAAACTGGTCTGTTCCTTTGGGTGTGATCAAATTATGGTTAGGCTTTGATTGGGCCATTGTGGGGACTCGTAGAAAAAAGATATGGTAGAGTACAGAGTTTGGAGTTTGGAGCTAGAGCCCAGGACATAATATGCAGAAGAAAGACACAGTTCCATAGACACAGCACAGGCCCCAGGAAGAGACAGAGCCATTCACTGATAGTCTACAGTTGACCAGGTGGAAAGAGCAGAACAGCTGAGCCCAGAGAGAAATGAGACCCAGGAGAGAGACTAGACTTATCCCAGCCTACAGCTGACATTGGAAGAAGCTGGGAGCATGCAGCATTAAAAGGAAACGGTGCCTGAACCCTTGTAGATGTTGGCAGCCATCTTGCTCCAACACGTGGAAACAGACTTTGGTGAGGGAAGTAACTTATGCCTATGGCCTGGTAACTGTAGGCTTCTACCCCAAATAAATTTCCTTTTATAAAAGCCAAGAGATTTCTGATATTTTGCATCAGCTTACCTTTGGTTAACTAATATAAGGTGGAAAGTCCATACAAGGTGGATACTCTGGTTGCTCACAGGCCTCTATCAGGGTAAATGCCCACCTGGGCAGAACTTCTTTTAAAATTACTCAATAATTGCTGGAATCAAAATAAATTCTAAGGGGTCAAATTCTCCCTAAATATGGTATGCTTATTTGTATGATTAACTCTATGGCTAAAGTTAAATATAGAGAGCGAGTCTTATTTACAGTTATATAACTATTTTTCATTTGGTACCTAGCAGGAAGTTGGTATATGGCTCAATCAGTAAGCCTGCAGGCATTATGCATATAAAAAACCAAAAATGTTTTAAAGTATATACCTTTGATTGGTTTATTCTTTGAGTTACTCTTAGTGGAGATTAAAGCATATCATCTGCTTTTGCTAAAGGAATTTATCTTTTTAGCATTTATTGCAAAATATATCATCAAGTATACTCATGATGCATGATCTGGACTTTTTGCCAAACAGAACTGATAGGACCATGGGTTAAATTTCACTCTAGAAAAATCTGACTGATCATGTGTTTCTGCTGAGATTGTGATGTTGACCATTTCTCAGATAGAATAGGAACATGATTTATAGACAGACAATAATGTTATTCTCAGGGTGGGAGAAATTGAATCTTCCATGCCTAAATTATCACTGTAAAGGAACTATTTGACTTGAAGCTAAATCATATGTAAAGTGGATATAATTAGGTCTGCTTCCCATTAGGTATCCTTATTGCTCATCTATAGATTGAAAAATAATGCAGCAATTAGAAACTGGAACTGTCATGTCATGCTGCATAACGTTAAAAATTCTCTTGAACTTTTATGGAAATCTTCTGCATAGCCTACAAATGAAGCAAGAACATAATCAACATGTTTGCAATTAAATACAAAATTCATATAGAACCTTCAAGATTGGATTTTAATAAACAGAGGGACATGACTAAAATCTCTTGAACTTAACTTTAAAGCTAACTCTTTAAGTTTCCTTTTCAAACTCATCACCAAAAAGAAAAAAAAAAAAGTAGGACTTCATACATTGGGAGAGAGGAGAAACTGAATTATGAAAGAGTAACTTTTGGTAAGAATGAGAGAAAGTGGAAGCTAATTGAAAATTAGTCATTTTTTGTCCTTGGAAATAGCAGTCTTCATACAATAATAGGTAAATTTCCAAATTTTAAATGATCTCTAATCTGTGTCTGTGTGTGTATACAGAAGAAAATAAGAACACCTTTCAATCAGTTTTCTTCATTATTTGCTGATTTCAGGTAAACCCAAAGGACTTTATACCCAGATCAAAAACTGTTTGTCCAGGACTTAAATTTATGTGAAGGTTCATGTTTATAAGCTGTCTTAGATTATAGGACTGCTAAAACCACGTACTGTAAACTGTATGCCTTAAAACAACAGCAGTTTATTGTCTCTCAGTTGGGGTTATAAGTCTGAAATCAAGGTGCCGGCAGGGCCACCGTGCTTCCTTGGAAGCCTGCAGGGCTCTGGAGGTGGCTTGCCGCAATCCACGTTGTGTCAAGCTATTCCTCTTTCATACAACTGTTTCCTTTCTGTCCATCTCCTTCTGACTGTTCCCTAATTGCTTCTCCTCATAAGGACGCCAAACCTCTTGAATTAGGGCCAAACCTAAGCCAGTTTGGCCCCATCTTAACCAATTGCATCTTCAGAGATCCTATTTCCATTCAGGAACTGGAGGTTAAGACTTGAAGATACCCTTTTGGGGAACACAATGCAATCCATTACACAGGCTCAGCACAACTTAATTGATATTGCATGTATTGACCTTGACATTCACAGAGATGCTGTGATAGTTGAGGACCTTTGCATAGTCAACAGTCAATTCCTCCAGCTTCCTAACTGGGATGGAGGTGGGGAGTGAAGAATGATAAGAGCCTAAAGGGAGTAAGGAATATACATTTCTGAATGTCTATCTTGTACCTGCCTCTGCACATATCCTTTCTGACTCACAACAATTCCTGAATACAATCATATTCCTGCTTAACATATGAGCAAATTGACCCTCTGAAATGGTGAATCAAATATGTTCATTACAATGTAAATTTTAAATGTTAATGTCAGGATTTAAAACCTCATTCTTACTTGGGTAAAAATGGATAGAGAAAAAATATATAAATCACAGTTGAATTGGGTACTTGAAGTGCAAATCAAAACTAGGTACAGTTTTAAATTGCATGGAAAATGTAAATGGCTACTAAAGATAGAACTTCCAAATTAAAGAAAGTAGATATAAAGTGGGCCATACATTTCCTTTTAAATGTTTGCAGATTTCAATATCCAGTAGTAACTGTCTCAGTAACATTCTTTCCGATTTGGCAAACTAAGAGGTCTGGTAGATCTACCAAGGTTTGTACCTATCTATGAGACAGAGGTTTCCATTTTGACCCCACAATTTGCTTTGCTTTTCTCTTTTTACTTGGTTGGACTATAAGGAAATGTGGTGATGCCTGCATTCAACCTATGGAATGAACCACTTATGAAAAATCACTTAATCACCATCATATCAGAGCAATAGATTGGGCTGAAAGTAGTCTAATGCCTTGGATCAGAACAGTTTAAATAACATAGAAGGCCCAAGGACTTATAATAATGATACCTTCCAACTGTGTAATGGACTCTAAAGTTCATGAAAACTTACAGTTATATGTTAATAACCCTTTTAAGTGTGATCAAAGATCCATTAAGCAGTTGTTTTGTCCATTTTAGAGAAACAACCAGTTATGCTAGATTTTGTCCCCAGTGCCCTTTTCTGCATTGTAAGCCACGCCTCCCATTATTCAGGCCCTTGTGGGGTCCCCTCTCACACTCAATCTGGGCTGACCCTGTTGAAAGAATAAAATGTGGTAGTTGTTTCTCTGTGTAATACCTTCAGCTTCTGCATTCTGTTTCTTGGAACACCTGCTCTGGGGACAGTCAGTTACCACATTAAGAAGTCCAATCAGTGACTTAAATCCACTATGTCCAAGTTGGCCCCATGGAGAGGCCTCATAAAGAGAGAGACAACAATTATCAGCCAACCCCCAGGATTTGTATCATCCCACCTGAGGCTCCAAACGTATGATGAATGAAAGACATGGAGCCTGCTAGAACTTTCAGAAGAGGCCAACCCCAGCTGCCATCTATCTACAATCAGGTGAGGTCTCAACTGAGTCCTGTCCAGCTGAACCCAGCTCAACCACAGAACTTTGAGAAATAATAAAGTCTTATTTTAAGCCACTGTATCTTGGAAAGATGGTCTGTTGTACCATCACATAAAACTGGAACACTCTGTCTACTTCCCTCTGCTTTCTTACCCCCTGCTATACCAGAAACACTACTAAATGAGATATTTTATGATTCTCTGCTGTGTGCAAAGACCTGTGGGAGCCACTGCTTTCCATAGTGAGTACGGGCCTTCACTGGGGCAGCAAACTGTCTGGTAGGGAGTTAGGCAAATGATTAGACACAAATATCCAGTGTAGCAGGTATCAGGACAAGTCTCTCGGCTCTGGTAGGATCCTGCTTCTGATTAGTTCTGAGAGCTTGAACAATGGCCTATTCCCTCTCGGCCCCTTGTTCTTCTCTTCCATAAAACAAGCAGATTGACCTAAATAACTTCTAAGATCCCTTTCAATTTTCCTCACTGATAACACTGTGATTGTTTGTTTTTCCCTCAGATTACTGGACGAGTCATCAAAAATATGTGCTTCTTTTTTTTTTTTAATATACCACTCCTCTCACACTCATTTATGTATAGAAAAAATCTAGAAGGATGCTATCCAAAACGTTGACAATATTATCTCTGAGTAATGAGATTATTTTTCTTTTTGTAAACTTGAGGGCTCTGGTTACTTTACAAAGGATATGTATTCCTGGGGTAACAAAAAGCCTTGGCTTTTGTTTATTTTTCAAAAGAAGCTGTAGAAAAGGAAATCTAGGCTAAGATGAAAACAGTCATAAGCCTTTGTATTCATTTTATGTTTCTGTGTAACAAATTACCACAACTTTAGTGGCTTAAACCAACACATACACAATTTTTCAGTTTCCAGGGAGCACAGGATCCAGATATTTCTTTACCTGGGTCATGTGCTTCAGTCTCGTCAGGCTGCAAACAAGGAATCAACCACACTGTTTTCTCATCTGGGTATCAAGGACCTCTCCCAAGCTCAACGTGGTTGTTGGAAAAGTTTAGTGCTGTAGCCTAAATCGCCAAGTTCTTGCTAGATGCTGTCTGAGGGTCTGCCCTCAGCTATCACAGACACCACAGTCTTTGTCACAGGTTCTCTTAGAGGAATTCCGAATCACAGCACTCACTTCTTCAAATCCATTAGGTGAGTCTCTCTCCAGTCTTCTAAGTCAGAGACTTATATAACATAAGGGAGTCCCAGGACAACTATCCCATCACCTTCACTTTACTTAATCAAGAGTGGCTATCCCATCTTATTTAGAAGTTCTACCCACATTCCAGGGGAGGGGATTGTAGAGACCCTTATACCAGTGGGTAGGGATCTTGGGGATCCACATAAATTCCTGCCCATTGCAGTAAGCTGATGTTTACCTTAAGTTCCTGCCCATTGCAGTAAGCTGATGTTTACCTTAAGTTCCTGGTCTCATTTTTGCTATCGTCACACTCTAGTTCTTTCCAGGGGAAGTTATTTTGGAGAAAGGGTTTTCCTTATGTTGAAACACAGTGTAGCCAGGTGTTAAAAATGCTCGTTCTGAAGACAGACTGCCCAGGGAACAAATTTGGCTTTACCTTTTTTTTTTTTTTTAAAGATTTACTTTTATTTATTTAATTCCCATCCCCTCCCCCGGTTGTCTGTTTTCTGTGTCTTTTTGCTGCGTCTTGTTTCTTTGTCCGCTTCTGTTGTCGTCAGCGGCACGGGAAGTGTGGGCGGCGCCATTCCTGGGCAGGCTGCTCCCTCCTTCGCGCTGGGCGGCTCTCCTTATGGGTGCACTCCTTGCGCGTGGGGCTCCCCTACGCGGGGGACACCCCTGTGTAGCACAGCACTCCTTGCGCGCATCAGCACTGCGCATGGGCCAGCTCCACACGGGTCAAGGAGGCCCGGGGCTTGAACCGCGGACCTCCCATGTGGTAGACAGACGCCCTAACCACTGGGCCAAAGTCCATTTCCCGTGGCTTTACCTTTTATTTAGCCAGGTGACTTTGGACAAATGACTTAAGATATCTGTGCCTTGGTTTTCCCAATCATAAAACGAGGTTAATTGTAGGATCTGTTTCATAGAATTAGTGGGAAGATTAAATGATACCATATACAATTAGCTCCAACACTCTAACAACATCTGCTGTTATTCCTTTACCCATGATAGGGGACTATACAAGCTGACTAGAGCTGACTAGAAATCAGAAGAAGTTTCTTTTCAATATTAGAAGAGTGTTTATGGAATTATGCTCTCTTATATTTACTTTTTTCCATTTTCTATATGGTACTCCTACAATCTCTGTGAAGAAGGCATTGTTATTTTGTTTTGCAGAAAGGTACCAGAAGTCTATAACTACATAGCTATGAACAAGGCTGAGCCAAAACTCTATGTCTTTAGAATCC
Source organism: Dasypus novemcinctus (assembly GCF_030445035.2). NCBI lineage: Eukaryota > Metazoa > Chordata > Mammalia > Cingulata > Dasypodidae > Dasypus > Dasypus novemcinctus. The sequence goes on along the minus strand of NC_080673.1, from coordinate 198,562,090 downwards.
AAGACCAGTGTTCTTCTCAGTATGCCAACTTGAGAAAGTGGAATTTGATTGCTTATCATGATACCATGTATTAGACCTCTGATCCATGGGGAACTCTAGCGGAATATAGTTTGAGGCACAAGAAGTATGAATTTCAAATGTCAGTTTCGAGATATAATGGGCTACCTTGGAGGGTAGTGAGTTCTCCATTAGTGAAATATTCCAGAAGAAGCTGTAAAGTATGACATAGTCTAAAGGGCTCAAGCATTTGCATGATTCATTTGGTTAATAACTAATTGTAATGCCTATTTCAGCATTGCACTATTTGCTGCGTATAACATGGTAAGCAAAATCATGGAGTTTGGCTTGATTCTTTCATAGAGTTTGTGGGGATTAAATCAAACAACATATTGTGAAATGCCTATCAGTGCCTGAATCAGAGAAGGTGCTCCCAGGAGATCATCCAGGTCATAAGGGATATGGTGGAAGGGGTTTTTGCATCAGATGGACAAGTGAATTAGAGTCACCATTAAACCACAAACTTGGGTCTTCCATCCACTGGCACTGAGCTGGGGACAGGGGGTTGCACTCAAGAGCTTCGAAGAGACCTTGGTTAAGTTTATATGTCAACTTGGCTAGGTTATGGTGTTCAGTTGTTTGGTTAAGCAAGCACTGACCTGATTGTTACTGGGAGAGTATTTCATAAATTTAAATTATTAGTCAGTTGATTGTATCTATGGTTGATTGCATCTAGAGTAAGCAAAGGAGATTGCCATCAGCAATGAGAGGAATCACATCTGAACATTTGAAGGCCTTTACGGGAGAACTGATAATATCAGCAGCCAGGAAAAAGAATTTCCATCTCTCCTTCAGCCAACCAACTTCTCCCAGTCATCAAAACTGTCACTGGAGTTCTCAACTTGCAGCCTGCTCTATAGAATTTGGACTTGCTAATCCTCATGGTCATCAGGTGGGTCAGTTTCTATATTGAATCTCAAAATAGGTCTTGTCAGTTCTTCTTTTCCTGAAGAATCCTAGTACCATGTACTAGCTCAAAGTGAAATACTTATCGCAATAGATACAATGTCCTATAACATAAGTAAGATGGAGAAAATGCATGAATACCACCTATGGGAACCAGAAATATTTTGTGAAGGTGAACTTTGTTTGATATGATGAATTAATACTATTTAGATAGCATGATAAGCCAAAAAGAGTCTACTACTTGGTAACAATTTTATATATTATTATATTTAGCACTTATTATGTCCCAGTCAATGAAATAGACTCATCCCCTACTGTGTCTAACTTAATTGTAAGAATTATAATATCCCTGTGGTTTGGTGGCATTAGTCATACAAAAATACTAAGAGAATAAGATATTTATGCAATGTCACTCTCTTAGGTTGGAAGCCCTAGAAACAAAGATAGAAATGAGAATTCTTATATTCTTGGGCAAGTTATTTACTGAGAATGGGCTTACAGGCAGAAGAAATAGGGTATGACAATAAGGGACATAAGATAAGGTAAGGGAAAAAATTAAGCAAAAATGTGATTTCAGCATCTTCTTTATCCTTTTAATAGGACCATATATCTTCAAAATTCTAATTAAGTTTATTTCTTACAGTATCATTGCCTTATTAGTTATGCAGGGATTTCATCCAGTTCCAATCAGGGTGCTGGACCAGTCTTCCCTCAACCATAACAGAATAGCCAGAGAGATTTATGTCCTGTCAGCAGGGACTACTGACCTAACAAGCAGGAAATAATTACAGAAGAATGGCAATTGTCCCTCAGCATTCCCTTAAGAATAAGGATGTGAACTCTGAGGGGGGCATTGAAGCAGGTAAGTATGGGGAAATGAGGAGAAGATGAACCACAACATGGCCAACAGACAACATGGCTGACAGACAACATGGCCGACAGACAACATGACCATGAGACCCCACCAAGACCTTCACCATTACTTTGAGGTCCCATTTGGAAAACTTTCCAGGCTGAGGAGAGGCCCCAGATATTCCAAACAGGCTTCACCATTGGCCCCACCATTGGTGGGGTAACCAATAACAGCTGGGACCCCTCCCCTTAGCATTAGCAAGTGGAGGAGTAATTAATAGCTTAAAGGATAACCACACCACATAAGCCAAATCACCCTCTCTCTGCCTAGAGGAGCCCACATCAAATCTTGGTGTATATTTCTGTCCTTCTCTCCCATTTCTTCAGCAAGCTCTGTTCTTTTCTCCCATTTCCAAATAAATTCTTTTTACTGACCTAACTGAAAAAAAAAATGTGGTTTCAGGATATGGCTGGCCTCCAGCTGATCCCATGAGAAGCTCTAGAGCCTGAGGTATGCCCCAGAGGTTATCCTGCCTGGTAGCAAAGAGGCTGCCTGCTAGTCACACAACCTCCACTTCCCAGCCATACCAATCATCCACATGCTACCCCAAGAAAAGGGGGAGTAGGTGGGCATAATTTCTCAGGCATGACCAGGTGAGGCAAGCACTGTCAATTAAGTGAAATTCTCCAGGAAACAGTTATAGGGTGAGCCATTAGCAACCAAACCTTGTAGCAGTTGGAGGATGGAGATACCGTCCTGGTAAATGAGGCCAGGCTACGCATTATAAGCAGCCACCACAGTCACATCTCTGGGAAGTAGATGAGAAAACAAAGACACACAGGTGCCTGCTAACTGACTTAAAACAAGTTTTAGTCTTTCAAAGTCCTAAATGCTCTTAACCACTAAGCATCATATCCTCTGTGTTTATACTTTTTTTAACCTATCGATTTATTTTCCGAAAAATAGAGTTACATAAGTACCAGCCCATTTATACAGAGAGGGAAATTGAGGTTCTGAGAGTTTGAACTAAAGGCTATAGGGCCTAACATTATCAGAGTCAGAATTCAAACCCAGATGTCCTGCATCTAATTGCTTTTATTTTTGGCAGGTAGGGGTAGAAATGAGTAAAACTTTGTGAGAATAAACTGGATAACCAAGGCCAACAGAGAGAAATTCAGGGGTGGCTCTTCTCCTTCTGAGAAATGAAGTTCTGAGAGGGGTCTCTGCCACCCTTGAACTTGTCCCATCTAGTCTTCCTCTGTTTCTTCTAAAACAACTCCTTGAGGGCAGGACCATTTCTTATACTTCAGTTTCCTCTTCTCTATAATGGGGCTAGCTGATTTTTTCCCAGCAATGTTGTAGAATTAAACCTCAAAATGCTGAATACAGCACCTGGCCCTATCAACATGGCTAAATGTCTTTTCCCTGACCCCTCTAGCTCCTTCAACCCATAACAAACAATTAATGACTATTACTTCCTATTCCATTTTCCTTTTACACTCCTGAAATCTTATTAATCATGCAAAATGCAAGGCAGGGGTTCAAAATTAAAAAAAAAAAAAAGTGACTAACCTGAAACTTAAAGGTGCCTCTTACTCCACTCCTACCAGCAGCTGCATGATGGGCACCGGACCCTTCTACCACCCCTCCCTTCAGCTGAGTAACAGTCTCCCAGGATAGAAAGAGCCAGGCACCTGTGCTCAGAGGCATGCCATCAGTTTTGCTAAAGTAGCACATTTTCAGACTGTGAGCTGATAACCAAATATTGTTAACAGGATTTCAGCACTATCTGATGTCAGGGAAGAAACAAGAGGGTAGGAGCTGTTCTGACTCAGGGGCATCGAGTGCAGAGAATATGTCAAATAGAGTAGCTGGCCCTGCTGCTTAGCTGCTTTAAGGTGCCTCTCTGGAAGGACTCCACCTAGATGTCCCAGGCCGCCTCTGGGCCTGGGCAAGTAGGAGCAGAGACGCCTCTCTCTCAAGTTAGGAATTGTCTCTTTGTTCATAGAAATGGTTTGGAACTGATATCCATCTGGTCCCTAAGTCATTGTATTTTGAGCCACTCAGGGCAGGCCCAGGTCAATGTCAGGGCCGCATTTGAGCCTGATCATGGTTGGATGAGCTCTAAATATCTGCCTTGGGTATGTAGTGATGGCTTCTTACTCCTAGGACCTTCCTGATGGATGGAGGGGCTCTGGAGGAACACTAGGGTATTCCATAGCCACTAGGGTCCCTGACCCCTGCCTATGGTAGATTATCCCCTTAGTCAAGATTCTCCATGCCCAAATCAACAAGTATTGGATTTACACCTCCTGGTCACTTTACTCTGGATCATCCCTACCAGCAATGGTGCTGCTCCAGCACCTAGATCAGGTTTCTAGCTCAGGCCTCCACTTCCTCCTCTCCTACCCACCACCCCTTGTCCCAATAGTCCATGCTTGCAACCACATCATTGCATTTACACCTGAGCATCAACAACTATTTTGCAAAGAGCATCTTCTTGAGAGGCAGAAGGGTCACATTGGAGTTCTACTATCACCAAATTTCTTGGCCTTGGACACAACTTTTCTGGGTCTCTCATTCCTCAGCTCTTAGGTGGGCATGACAAAAGTGAGTTTAAATTATGTGCTGATAAGGGAAACACTATGTAGATTGCAAAGTGCTATGTCAACATGAAGCCTGCTATACTCACCTCTGCCACGCTCTTTGGGGAGTTGCTTGCCATTAGCTTTCTCTCTGCAGCCTGTGCACTACCTGGGGTGAGGCATAAGCCATGCTAAGGTCATGCTTGGCCAAAGCTGCAGAAACATAACCTAGATGACTCACTTCCTTGGTAGAGCTGCTGAGAAAGACGCAGTCTCTTTCTTGTCTCTCACCTCTGGCTCATGTGCACTTCTTGATGCATCCCCATTTTCAGGCTTTATGAGTTTGGGAAAAGTAGTATAGGAAAAATAAAGTACTTGAGGTTTGGCTCTAAGTAAATAAGGAGCGGACTCTAAGCCCTGACTTTTATTGTCAATGCGACCTTGGGCACATGTTCATGTTCTGTGGGCCTATTTCCTCTCTGTGAACTCGAGTTTGAGGAAACTGCAATGAGTTCTTATAGGTAGGAGGCAATCAATAATGTCAGTTGCTCTCTTCTTCCTATAAACTATGCCAGCAAGTGGGTTTATTTTGCTTATTTGTAGTTTCTGCTTTACTGTAACAAGTATGTTTTGCCTGCATAGTAAGTAAAACAATCAAACATCTTTAATTCTGCAGACAACTGACTGAGTAAAGGCTGCAGCAGAAAATTGGGCCTCAGAGGGGCTTATGTGACCACATCGAAAACGCAGCTGCTCATGGGCAGAACTGAAACTAAAATTGTGGCCTCTCGCCTCTCAGGTTTTCTCACACACTACCCTCCACTTTACCTTACCCTCTTTCAATTTCAAGCCGTAGGAGTTTAAATTCTCGTCATCTCCAGTACTCCAAGTACAGAGCTGATTTTTAAACATGCACATACCTACGTCTCAATGCCAATGGATTATGTCTGTAAATGCAGACTAATCTTTCAAGGAACAGACAAACAGATGCCAGGCCGAAGCAAAGAGGCTACCTCTGTCAGAATTTTACGGAATCTGCAGGTGGGAGCACACATAGATTTTGCAATTCCTCTTTTCTAGACTAAGTCATTGTTTAAAAGGCCCATTGTGACATGGGGCAAAGTACACAGCCGCAGGATCCCGAGGAGGGCCGCTGGGCTTTCATCACCTTTATCATAGTTTTACTTATTGCTGCTGTAAGGAGTAGGTGCCAACACTCTTTGGGGGAAAGATGAATGACAGGAGTCTTTTTACTAGTTATTTAATCCTTCCCCACCCTTAATACTGCTTGTCCGTTGTGAGTTGACACGGGATTAAAATCAACACTCAGAAACCTGTGGAAGCTGGGAATGGGCAAAACTGCCACCTCCAAGAACAACGGGGAATCTCAGCGAAGATAAATTTTATGATGCAAGGAAAAAATAAATATGATGACCACAGCGAGACATTAAAAATTAAAAAGAGCAATGCAGAAAAGAGAGGGAGGAGAGGGAAGCATAAGAGCCATGAAAAGCATCTTTTTAAGTAACAAAAGAGTATAGATTTTGCAATGAGAGCAACACAGACAGCTATTTTGAGTTGAGGGAATGTTAATTAGGTTCAAAAAAGACAGCGTCTCTAGAAAAATCTTTTTTTTTTTTTCGGCAGGGGCAGGGAAATATTTTAGTTCCTTCATATAGAGACATATTACACAATGTTAACAACCATGAAAAACAATACAAAATGCCCTCGATTTAACAAGTAGAAAAATATAACTAGTATATATGGCATTTGTGAATCTAATACTGTACAGAAGTAATTTATGGATTTTACAAATAAATTATAGCTTAAATGTTCTTTTAAAATTCCTTTTCCACCCCTCCCCACCAGCCTTTATAGCAGGAAAGTTTCCCGAGCCCAGCTTATTGCAAATCAGTGCCACTCAAATGTTCTGCCGACCAGCTCGAAGAATTTCTTATTTGGCTCATGAAAATATTCATGCAGTTTACTGAGGAGTTTGGGATCGACGTGGGGGTGTGCCCGGCCTTTGGACTCGTGGAGGCAGCGGTCCCGGCCGCTGTCCCGCAGGCAGTAAAAGCCCTTGGTTTTGTTAAAGTAGAAGTTCGAGGCGTTGATCTGCGGCGACAGCTTCAGGAACCGCTCGACCTTTTGGATCTCCGGGAAAGGGTCCCTGATGAGCTGGTCGCCGTCGACGATGTGGATGCGGCGCAGCGGGAAGAAGCGCAGCCAGTTCTGCATGTGCACGTGGTAGAGGCTGCGGTTGAGGGCCTTGTAGTCCACGTTGAGGCGGCCGTCGCGCACCAGGAACTCCTCGATGGACGGGTAGGGCTTGTGCTTCTGCATGTGGTTGTAGAACACTTGGGTGTAATCGGACAGCACGCGCTCCGACGGGTCTCGCAGGATGAGCAGCAGCCGGATGGACGGGTTCATGCTGTGCACCCTCTCGGGCACTTTGGGCGACGTGAAGTACGCGGGGGTCTTTTCCACCGTGAGCTGGTGCGGGGAGGAGAAGGGCATCTGGCTCAGGTACCAGCCCAGCCCGTGGCTGTAGTGCTCCTCCCAGTCGAAGAAGTGGACCTCGTTCTCGGCGGCCGCCACGTCGGGGTGCAGGCTGAGCATCTCCAGCAGCGCGCGGGTGCCGCCCTTGCGCACGCCGATGATGATGGTCTGCGGCAGCTGCTGCACAGAGCCGTTGGGGGCCGCGGCTTCGCTGAGGTCGTCCCGGAGGGTCACCGCTTTCCGCAAAAGCTCCTGCTGGCCCGGCTGGCCGGGGGCCTCGGCCCCGGGGGCGGCGGGACGGGAAGGCACGAGCCGGGGCTGGGCCATCAGCAGCACCGCGCCCAGGAGCAGCGCGGCCATGCTGGACACCGCGGAGGCTTCACTGCGCCGGGCGCCGCGGGGACATGAAGCGCTGCCGCACGCAACGCCCCCTGGTCAGTGCCTCATGGACCTGGCAGGCCGCCAATTACTAGGAGAGAAAGGAGGAAAATATTAACCCCAGATAAACGCAGGGCTTCCTCAGGCGACAGCTCAGAAGTGAGGGGCAAGGCCGGTCACCTTCCTGAACCCCTCCCATTCTAGTTCTCTTTATTCTATGAAGCTGGGGCTCGGCAAACTTTTCCAGAACAAGGCCAGCTGGCCATTGTGGCAACTGTAATTCCAAGTGTGCTGGTCTAAAGTGGCCAGAGACAATACCTCAATGAACGGGTGTGGCTGGGTTCCAATAAAACTTTGTTTATGGACACTGATATTGGAGGTTCTTGTAATTTTCATTTATTTTGTTATGATTATTTTTCAAACATTTAAATACTTAAGCCCCTTGGCCATTGAAAAGCAGGGTCAAATGTCTCCCTGGGTGTAGTTTGTGGCCCATTACTACAGAAAGGTTGGGAAAGGTCTTTGGACCTCAGCAAACATGAGTGGAATATTTCCTATAGGTCAGGCCCAGGCATAGGGGCAGGTGATATTCAAGCAAGCATTTTCCCTGCCCTCGAGGGACTCCTGATCTGATAGGGCAGGTAAAACTGTATGGAAAAATTGAATAATTTGTCCCAATTCTTCATCTCCTCCCTGCACCCAACCCTTGCAAACGATGGCCACGTTCTGGGGGCCACGTGGATCGCAGCAACTTGTTTGGGCTTGGCCAGTGGGGTGTGGGCAGTAGGGACAGCTGCCAAGTCCTCGGCCTTGGCCTCAAGAGGCCTTGTATGTTTCCACTTGCCCTCACTGTTTCTACCTTTGCCATGAGAGGTGTGCGTCCTGGCCAGCTGCTGGTCCCAGGAGGAAGCTGGAGCGGACCCATGAAGCAGGGCCACCCCACAAGTCCTCAGCGTGCAGTCCAGCCTGCCCAGCTCCTGAGTGGGAAGGCACAATTGTGGCTTTAAGCCACTGAGTGTTGGGGTGGTTTGCACTGTAGCATTAATTTGGTAAAGGTTAACTGGTGGGACCTGACCATGGGCATCAGCATGGCATACATGTCAGTCGTAAGACGGCAGGAAATCATGCAGTGCACGTTCTTTCTGCAGAGAACCACCAGGGGTGGGGGGCATTCGTTCTGCAGGGAACACTGGGGATTTCATAGTAGAGGAGATATTTGAAGTGGGCTTAGAGGGATGGACAGGTGAGGCTACTAGAAACAGCAAAATCCTTCTTGCAGAAAAGCTTTACTATTTATTAAGTGGTCTCACCTTACTCATTGTCAACAGAGATCTGTGAGTTAGGAAGGCAGACCAGGTAGCCCCATCATTTCAATCTAGTCAATGACAGAATCCAAATTCAAAACTCCCTTTTCACAACCTGCCTCCCTTCAACAGAACTCAAACTCATCCTCATGACCCTCCTGCGATGCACTCCATTTAGGTGTTAGAGTCCCTGGAGGGAGGTGAGCTAGATGCAGTGAGGTTCCCAAAGACAGATGAGTCATGCTCTATGTTTTCAAAAAGCTGATAAACAATAATAGGTACTTGACATTCTCCCCAAAAAGAGGAGAATGGAAGCTCACATTTCAGCAGTACTTATTTAAACATGTTGAAGAAAATGTTAGCAACAGGCCCAATTTGGGGACTGTGGGATTTATGAAGTCAGTGAAAATGTTCTCCATCAAGAAGACCCGTCATTTTCTTTATACTCCTGGCAGGTTTAAAATTCACTTCCTTAGTTTAAGACTTGTCCATAATGCATAAACAAAGCACAAAATCCAGGGCTTGCATTTTTATGATCAAACCAGTTGATCTAACTCCCTCAGCTATTACTTGTATTAGCTGCTTTGAAAATATATATTTAAAAAAGCAAACAATTAAATAGATGCTAGCCTTGAGAGAATCACAGATTACTGGAAATGGGATTTGAGAGGCCAGCTAATGTAACTTGAAGAAGAGAAAAATGTTTAGGGAGGGCTGACCCAGAAAGTAGTTTAAGGTCAGTTCTACTGATTGGATGGACTCAATTTAATGACCTTTTGCTTTAGTCAACTGAATAGTTCAGACAAATTCCATTTCCTTCTCAACAGTTCATGTGAGCTGACCAAGGTAGCTCTTGTGCTTGCTTTGACACATTTGGGATGTGTATGTGTGTGCGCAGCAGGTAAGAGGGTTCTTGGAGGAAGAAAAGGGGTAACTAGTACACATTTGACAGCGAGCACCCCTCTGTGCAGCGGTCACTGCTCTCGCCATGTTATATAGCTCTGTATCCAGATGCAGGATGCAACGGCAGACCCAAATCATCCAACCCCTAGTGAGAGAGGCAGAGGCTGGATCTAAAATTAATATTACCTGACTGTTCACACTCTTTCCACTCTATCATGAGGCGTCCTGGTTAGCACAATGCACATCTGAGCTTTTTTTTTTTCCTAAAGGGGAACTACAAGCAGACAGCTGAGAAGAAACTAAATATAGTTTGTCCTTTTAAAAAAGGGGGGGCAGTTAATCATTTAAAAACTGCTTGTTTCTACTTTAGTACTTCCTAAAAGTGTAGTAACTTATATCCAGCCCTATTTCTCCTTCCAAAAAGATTTGCAAGTAGATGGGGGAAAAAATCTTCTTGCCAAGGTCTCATGTGCACATATATTATAAGCAATATATATCCAATATATTCATATATAAAATACATTGCACACACACAGTGGCCATGAGGAGCCACCGTGCATCATGGTTTGATCACTTGGAATTCCCAATGGCAAAGCCAGAATGTCTGGGATTTTTAGTAACATCTTCAGAAAAGAAAAGTTCCCCAAGGTTAGGTAAACCTATAAGCCAGGGTATCTGGGCCATGCTGATCTTCACAACGGGTAGGAAAACCAGAGCAGGAGAGCATCATTTAGTCCCTGCCTTATTTTATAGAGAAGAAAGAGGCCTGGGGAGGACTTTTCCAAGGTCACATAAGAAATTTGAGGACTAGAACTTTTGGCTCTTGACTTCCAGTTCTGAATTCCATCTTCACAGCATTCCTGTGGGCTTTACCTAAAATAATGATAACACTGAGGTCTTGACCAGGAAGACCCAAAGAAAATTACCTGGAGACCACCACACCCAGCCAACAATTCCAGGATCAGCTGGTACTCAGGTTACATACAGCAGGGGTCAGACACATCCATTTGTTCTATTCAGTAAAAAGGAATTATAGCAGCTATGGAGTCAGGAGTCCTGTCTCTGGTTTTGACCTTAGTCAAAATGACTCTTAGTCTCAGTTTACCTATCTGTGAAACGTTAATAATACCACCTGCCTAAATGACTACTTTGAGACTGAAATGAGATAATGTATGTTGCGCCGACAAACTGAAATATGAGGTGAGCACTTGCAAATTTTCCGGGAGCTGTGTTTTTAAAAATAAAAAGAAATATATTTGATTTAAACCCATATAGCTAAACTATTACCATTCCAGCACATAGTCTATACAAAAATTAATGGGATGGTCTGCATTATCATTTTGTATACTAAGTCTTCAAAAGTGGGCAGGTGTTTAGCCTTAGAGCACAGCTCCATTCGGACAAGCCACATTTCAATTGCTCCTTGGCCCCATGTGACTGGTAGAGACCGCGGTGGGCAGCAGGGAGAGAGGCAGCACTGAGCTTAGTTGTAGTTCTGAACCTGAAATGTAGAGAACATACTCTTCATAGCAAGATCCCTACCCACTCAGAGATTAGGAGATTTGTATTCGCTCGCTTAAAATGCAAACCAGGTTGGTAATCTTGAGTGAACGGAACCTTGTGAAAGCATGGAGCCTTAGCTGGCATCGGCAAGGACACAGCATGCTCCAGAGACTGGAGCCGAGGCCACGTCCCTTGGCAAAAGCCCTGGTCACAGCTCCCATCTGAGCCACTTGCAACAGAGCAGGCACTAGGCTAGCAACTCCTCAGAACTGGTTCTCTGTACACTCATTGCAGGTCCTCAAGAGATCTAACGTGAGTAAGTGCAGCTCAGAGAAGTTAAACGTTTTACAAGTGGGAGGCAGAACCAGGATTCAAACCCAGCCTGAACAGTCAAAGCCAAGGGCCTTGTTATCTCTTTCACTCCCCAGAAAGGCTCGGAGTTAGTGCACAAGTAGTACTGTGCCTCTTGGTTTGATTTTTGCTACTTCTACACACTCATGCCTGATACCAGTTCTTTGATGAGGGCCAGAATTTTTGGAGGCCTCAGACTTGCAAGGATGGGCAAAATGAACCTCTTCCCTCCTTTCGTAGTTCAGTTAATAGGTCCCAAAGAGAGACCCAGCCCCACCTGTTTACTTCCCTTCTCAGGGAGGCTCTTTTCCCTGTCCTGCAGTGATAACTGAACCCTGTGTTTCAACAATTCAAAGGATGAGTGTCCTTCCCATCAGCAACACCAGGCTTTCTGGGGCCCCACAGTGAGGATGGTAATCACCTGCCAGAGTCAGGGAACACCAAGGAGAGTCCACATGGTAGTTTCAGATGGAGGCTCCCCTTGCACTTAAAGTTCATCCCCAACTCCTTCCCAGCATGGCAAGGATCCCTAGGATCAGAAACGTGCCCCTCTGACCTCACATCGATTCTGTTCCTGTCAGACAAGCTCCAGCCTCACTCACTTTTCTTTGAACTAGAGTATTTGCTGCTCCTTCTACCAGGAATGCTGTGCCTCAGGCTTTCTGCCTCTGGCTCTTTCTCATCGTTCAGAAGTTTGTTCCCAATGCCTGGCTTTCCTGCACTAGGAGTCCAGCCCTCTCTTTTAATCACTTTCTTTGACATCATCCTGAGGTATGGCCTCCATTTGCCTTAAGGTGATACAGCTACGTGCCTATTGCCTGTCTCTCCACCTAGCAATGTACATTCCAGAGCCTCCCGGACTGCCTGTTTCTTGGCTGCATTCACCAGGGCCATTCATGATTCTAGATGCATCCTATTTGCTGAATGAATGTGGTGAATGCAGTCGACCATTAGGAAAATGGCTGGAAGTCAAGGAAAAGATATTAATGTAATAGTGAGGCAAACTTCTCCTTTAAGTCTGGCTATGAAAAAGCTTTCCATTCTTACAGGGTCAAGCAGAAACCAGATGTTGAAAAGGTATTCAAAATTTCTAGTGGTGATTGGGCAAGAACACCTGAGAGGCTGGAAAATATGTTAATTAAAAAAGGAGGGGAAGCTATGAAATAACTATTTTAATTTTCTCCTTAAGTCTCCTGATTACATAAATCACATCATGACCTAGATTTCAAATGTAATTAAGTATAATACATTCTCTTAGTCCCACCACTAGAATGAATTCATGAATAAAATGAAATAACTAGAATATTTCATGAGAGGTAAATATAACATATTGGGAACAGTGATGCCTGCATTCTTCCGGTCTGCAGAACACATTCCCACTTGCTTAATTAAAGATGGTGGCATAGATGGCAATGGGCAAGACTCTACTTGGGGAGCATGGATGATGAAAACACTCAGCGCCATGTATCTACGGGCTTTAATAATAGGATTGGTAAAGAAGAGAGCACCGGCTGAGCATTCGCTATGTATGGGCAGCAAGCACCCACCTACAAATTCTCTTTTAATACTTGTAACAAAACCAAGAGGTGATAATCCTCATTATATTGTGGTTGCTCAAGTAGTTTTTTAAGGCAATTAAGAGGTGATGAAGAGTATGGAAAACAAATTAGTTTTTGCAATAGGACAGATCCAAGCTATGATTCTTAGAGCAAAGTGACCAAAAATAAGGTTCTCTCTGGATCAGTGTGCCATTTTACAAAATGGGCTAACACTTCATGTGGATGTTGTCACAATTAAGTGAGAGACATCTGACCAATATATAAGATTGCCTGGCACACAAGAGGCATTCATTAAAGATTACTGGCCTGCCCTTCTCCAGGATCAGAAACGTGCCCCTCTGACCTCACATCTACTCTACTCCCACCAGATAAACTCTAGTCTCAAGTACTTTTCTTTGAACTCACAGAATAGTTGCTGTTCCCTGGATGAGGAAACATGCTCTTATACAACCTCTTCAGAGTAAGGAAGTGTCAAAACTCAGATTGCACAAGCCATCTCTAAAGCACGTGCTGTGCATTTCTTCCCTTTGAATGGCGATGCTTTGCCAAAAGCAATGGGAGTACATTCCAGGCAGAGGGTACAGCTTGTTCAAAAGCATGATAAGATAGTAGGAAGGATTCTACTATTATTCTGCTATGCAAGATCTGCTTCTTTCCACCATCCCATGGAATGGAGTGATTTAATTTTCGGGAATGCACTGAAACCTTAGTAAAGACAGTATGAACTAAAGAATTGTCATATCTTATCCAACCAAACTTTTGGCAATCAAAATTATTTGTTCATCAGTAGGAGTCAAAAATGGTTTTCCTTTTCATCTTTGCACTATTGTTTAAGCACATGGTGTAGGGGTGTCAAATTTCCATCCTTGGTAGGACACTTTGGAAACCCAGGAATAGGAAACAGATTTAGTTTGTGCCTGTCAGTCTACCAAAGGACGTTGATATTTCAAGATCTCCATAAATATTTATTTTGCTGAAATTGCCTACAAGTGACACTCCTCAACAAATGTTGACATTCAGTTTGTTTGGCTTTCCTTATGGTAATTGCTATGAGGTGGGCTGGGATACAAAGAGTTCAGGGTAGAAAGCACTAAAGAGCAGCCCAGTACTGCTGAGTTTCATAGGGCCACCTTCCCCATCTAAAGAAAAAAAAAAGAAAGTATAACTGGCCTTGTTTTCACCTAGAAAAACAGGAGCACTCTTCAAATGCCTTCTCCTCCAGTCTTTCTCTGCCCCTGCATCCATGACAATGCTGAGAGGTTTCACATTTACAAAAGGTCAAATGGAGAACAAACATAACTCTTGGAAAATGGTTGAGGGAAACATTGGCAAGTCACGCAGGGCAAAAATGATGTGATAACAGGAGCAGGGATTTGGGGCTGAAAGACGGAAATCTCTACACCCTTTCTGAGCCTCTATGAGCCATGATAAAATGGGGGTGATAAATTCAACCTACCCAACAGGAGATCTGAAGTCAACTCACCCAACATTCTTCTCCAGATTGGGTAATTATAGACCTTAAGAATCTAGATAAGGGAAACGGACTTTGGCCCAGTGGTTAGGGCGTCTGTCTACCACAGGGGAGGTCCGTGGTTCAAGCCCCGGGCCTCCTTGACCCGTGTGGAGCTGGCCCATGCGCAGTGCTGATGCGCGCAAGGAGTGCCCTGCCACATAGGGGTGTCCCCCGCGTAGGGGAGCCCTACGCGCAAGGAGTGCACCCAAAGGAGAGCCGCCCAGCTCGAAGGAGGGAGCAGCCTGCCGAGGAATGGCACCGCCCACACTTCCCGTGCCGCTGAGGACAACAGAAGCGGACAAAGAAACAAGACGCAGCAGAAAGACACAGAAAACAGACAACCGGGGGAGGGGAGGGAAATTAAATAAATAGAAATAAATCTTTAAAAAAAAAAAGGAATCTAGATAAGGAGTTGCCAGTGGGAGGAGAAGAAATCTTCCCCTCCAGTGGTTCTCAGTTACTCGGGATCCCCCAGCACAGTTATTCCCTAATGCACTTGTATATCTGTTATCTGGAGATCTTGTGAAAAATGCAGATTCCCATACAGGAGAGTTGGGAGATGCCTGAGGCTCTGCATTTCCCACAGTTCCTGGGAGACAGATCATCCACCAAAGTCCTGGGAGATTTTAATGCCTGTGCCCATTCTAATTCTCATTTCCTTAGCCTGGGCCATTGTGCCTTTGTTTTTTGTTTCTTGTGATAGTTTGTTTTTAATTCCAGGATAGAAAGCACTTGTGGTAGACAAAATAGAGAGAAAATTGCCTGGCCATAGAAGGGCATTACCATGACGGGGGAGGGGAGGGAATGACAAAGGGTGTGTGTGTGGGATAACAGAGGGGGATAGGAGTATTGGAATTAACAAGATTTAGACGAAAAAAACTGGGCTCAAACTTCAGCTCCACACACATTAAAATGCACCAGGCAGCCCTGAAACATAGAGTCAAAGTTCAAATGCATTGGCCTGTATACTCATATAGAGGATTAAATAGAAGAGGATATGTGGAGTCCTCAGGGTACTGCTTGGCCCATGACAAGCCCCCAAATCATGATAGCTATTTTGGTCCCAAATAATGTAATAAATAAAATAAAATATAAATATATGTATAAAAATATATATATATGTGTGTGTGTGTGTGTGTGTGTGTGTGTGTATAAAACAGTGTGCAGCATAAATGGGATTCAGGGTGGATAATTAGACAAATGCATTTTTTCATGATCCAAAGCACTGCAGTAATGTAACAGGGACTCAAGGAAGAAAGGACAGTGACACAGAGAAATGATCCCAGCTCTCTCCCTCTTTAGAGGGGCATGCAAGAGGTCCTTCATAGATGCCAGTTGAATGAATGAAGGAGGGCATCCAGGTGTGTGCAGTGGCGAGACCCCTGGGAGGAAAGAGGAGCGCTCCTTCTCAACGTGCTTCATCAGCATTGCTGTGCAGAGAAGGCAGCTGTGACCTAAATAAATCCTTCATTAGAAGCAGAAAAGCACTGGCACAGGCAAAGCACAGCAGAGTTCTGACAGGAGAGTGGATGGGGACTCTCTTATTACCTGGTGCAGCTGAGTGGAAAAGGGGGCTGAGCTAGCAGGCAGGAGAGAAGAGCTCGGCTGCCCCCACCCACACTGGTGTGCGTGGCTCATTTTGGTCTCCCCTCCACATGGACCTCACCGCCAGAGAGGTACTGATAGAGCTGCAGCAGCCTCCTTAGTTGGTAAGGACGGTCATCTATCACCCCAAGGTGGCAATCACCCAAGAATCCCATGCATTTCCCTGGAAATGGTCAGGAAGGACTTACAGGGCATCAGAGGTGGAATGGCATAAGCAATTGTCCTGACCCATCTTATCATTTGATAGAGGGGGAACTGAGCCTAGCAGCATAGGGATGAAGTGACCATGAAATCATGGCCCTTGGATTTCTATTCCACTTGACCACAACCACCAGGAAATCTGTGTGTCTTGAATATTGGTAACATGGAAGGTTAGAAATAATTTGCAGCTGAAAATTAATATGTGAAAACCAAAGTGTAATTCTCCCCTGGATGGACAAAGGTGGAAGGAAGATCTGTCTCCTCATTTCTTGGGCCAACCCTTGGAAGACACAAAAAAGAAAAGGAGTTTGCTTGGGACCTTCTTAAGCCATGTTCGTCTTTCCAGGGGTAGCTCACAACTACCTGGAATTCAGGCAAGGTGACACTCAGGTGAAGCTGGACTGTGGGGACTGTGACACGCAGCAGCATCCAAGGCCTGTCCAGCAGGGGAAAGCACAGCAGGGGAAAGTCCTTTTGTTTACTCTAGCAGGTGAATGTTGTTGGAAACAAGTAACTATTTGGTCTGATCTTTGGAATTTTCAATATTTAACTATGGATATTTATGTGAAAACTCTGGATTTTGATGAATGAAATAAATGGATATTAGTTTCCAAAAATAATGAAGGTGAGGATAAAAGGCTGGAGGGCAAATCTGCAAAGTTTGAAGGGAGCCGCCTATTGGAGACCTCAGTTACCTATTGTGCCTGTACGTCATCAGACTTTCACAAAGTATTCATGAAGTTTACAAGACTGTATTGAGTTCCTGGGGCTCCAGGAGTAACCCAGTAGGTGTCTTCAAGGAGCCCCCTGTTAGGTGGAAGGCACGAGTGGAAGGAAACTGGAGCACCATGCTTCAGTATGAACTCAGATCCAGCCTCACCGGGGAGAGGACCTGCAGCAGGGAGCATGTGCTGGCGGGAGAGGAAGGCCTGGTGCAATTTCACAGAAAGGCAGTATTTGGGTGCAGTCTTAGAGAGACTTAGGGTTTGCTGAACTGTATAAGTCCCGCAGGGGCTTTTATTTCAGGTGGAGTTTGCAGCAGAAGACAGGGACAGGTGCAGTGTGAAAAGACTCCAACTCACCTGGGGGTCGCTATGGGGAGTACCGGCTACAGGTAGGGTGGGGGGTACATAAATCAGGGACACCAGTACTTGGAAGACTTCAGCTTCCCACTAAGGATATTAGAATAGGAAAAATAGCTGAGGCACTGGAATGAAGCATAACATCCTGAGCTAGAATCCCAACTGCGTCACTTACAGGCTACAAACTGGGGGAAGTTAATGGAAAATCTTGGAACCTCTGCTCAAGTTTGGCCCAAGAGTATGTTCTGGTTTTTCCATTTGGACATGAGTTCTCTCAGTGTAGCATGATCATTTAAAAGCAAATAACTGAGCCCTGAGTATTAAGAGGCACGGTGACAAGCTCCAGGGGAAAGCCATGGCCAAGCCACATCCATGCCTGCAAGGGGCTTGATGGAAAAACAGGCCTACAAACAAAGTATGGCTTTAATTTTATATTGTCCAGTGTTTCCCTTTCTGAGTTCAATTCATCATTCATGTGACAGCACTGCATAAAGCAATAGCACAGTTTTCCTTTTTCCCCGTTCCTCACATTCATACCATTGCAATTTCCATTCTTCCCTTACTTGAAAATTTTGAAAAACCCTATTCATATTGGGTATTCCTAATTTCTGAAGCTTCAGGTTCCATAAAAAGAATTGGTATTTCATATTGTCACTGCTTCATGCTTTAAATTACCTATAACGAATTTATTTTAAACAGGGGATACTTGGATCATACTAATCTTGACATTTTTAAAGGCCATTTAATCTATACAGAGGAAACCCTGTTCCTGTACTTGACACAACATTCTCTATAATCACATCTCTTTTTTTCATTTCACAATCTTTGGATCAAATACAATGGTATATGCTAAGTTAAAGTATTGTCTGCCTGACCATTGATTCACTCAGAATGTTGGTGCAAAATGATTTATATTTGATACTTTTAAATACTATTTATTTATTATTACTTAAATAAAATGTTTGAAACAAGTTGGCAACTGGGGGAAAATTCAGAAATGGTCAAGATGAATCAAAGGAGCTCAGAAGGGTGGCATGTGATTCAGAGTGTGGGTTTGGATCCCATCTATCCCTAACTTCATCTGTCTATCTCATTTTCTCATCTGAAATGTGGGGATGGCAACTGTAACAACTCACTAGGATTGTTGTGAGATTAAAGGAGATATTACTACATAAAGTACTACAGAAAGAGGGCCTGGCAGAGAGAAAACACTCATCAAATGCCAGTTATTGTCATTGTCAGGTCTCCATCTTCCACTGTTGTAGCTGACAAAGGATCCAGTCAGGTAATCGATATTTCTGAGAATAGAGATAATTCTGGACACACAAAACACATCTCTACCAAGTCTTCTCTGCCTGAATGGGCTGATGTGCTGGCGTGAACAGGGCGCGGAACTGGGAGTCAGGAGCTGGGGTTTAGTGCCGAGCTCTGCCCTGACTTCTGTGTGACCTTGAGCAAGTCATAAACAAACTCTTGAATCCTGATGTCTTTGTGTACAAGGGGAGATGATCAGTTTATAGTTCTATGATTGCATACCATTTTACAGCTTTCCAAAATTTGTAGTCTTGAGAAATTAAGAAACATGCCTCTCTGTCTTGACAGGGAAATATTACCCAAAATTCTAAAGAAACAAAAACAAATACTACTACTAAAAGTAAGCTACAAACTGTGTTATTTGTGCCAGCATCAGACAAAAGTTTCATAGGTTAAAGGAGCTACACATTGGATTTCCAAGAGGCTGATGTCTTATTGATAGGGGAAAGCAGTGAGAAAACCCTTGCGAAGGGTCTCTCAAACTGCACTTGCTTTTCTTATCCTATTCAGTGTATCCAGAATTCATTCAATGAATATTAATTGATTCTAGGACCTGATTAAGAACTGAGATAGACCAGAAAACACTCAACAAAGGGTGTTTAGCCACCAATGGATCAAAACAAGATGAAAAAAATGGCTTTAGATAAAAGGCTTCTCAATGACAAAGTATAAAATTAGAAGGAGCACTTCAGTAAAATACCTGGGGGCAGGGGAGGAAGATAAGATTTTTTCCACCTATGCCCAAAGCAGAAGTTTAGCAACTTTCTAGGGTGGATGGAGGCAGTTAACTCAACTCTTGGGCTTTTGCTTGTTTAAATGAGGTATGTAAGTTGGGAAGGAACAGAATTATTTAGGGCAAAAAAAGAGGGGCTGAGAGAGCTGCCTCAGGGTCAGCTTCTAGGTTCTGGCCACATGTAGTACTCAATCTCTCCCTAAATAAATCAAGAAGCAGCCTTTGAAGGATATCAAGATGTGAGAAAACCAAATTATCAGCCTGCCCAGTGTAGCCACAATTCAGAGCCAAGCTCTAAAAAGACCTGCTGTGATTCCAGCACCAGGGAATTGAAGGCAAAGTTAGCATGCTGCCCCTTTCCTCAAACAACTCAGGTATGTGCAAGGGTGTAGGGTATGGGGTGGGAAGTGGAAAGGGAAGGCAAAACAGTAATATGGTGATTACACTAGGGCTAGGATTGTGTGGGGCTAAGGACAGACTGCAAAGATTCACAGGTAATTGAATAATGGTATATGTATATCACACGTAAAAATCACTTTGGTTTTATTAATGTCCTATGACATAAGAGGAATTGTAGCAGAACTAATTTCAGAGATAGTTTGTTTTGTATTTCAAAATCTAAGAAAAAAAATCAAATGGAATTGAACTATCATCTCTGAAAAATGTATCTCCTCCTCCAGCTCTTAGTGAACAAAAGGAGAAAAAGGTATTTGGGGGGAGTGAGTGAAGCACAGAGGGGAGTAGCATGTGATAGATATTTCCAAATCGCTCCTTCTTTTGTGGTGCCAGTGAACTTGAAAGGACCTTGGTAGTTTACTCATGTAGTAACCTGTTCTGAAAATAATCTATTGTGTGGATATATATGATAACTCTAATGACAACTAAGTTTTCCAAACTTTTTGCTACTCTCACACTCTTTTCAAGGCCATCAATGCATTAATGAAGCTAAAACATTCCTTGAGGTCTTGTAATTTGTCAGGCAGTAGGCTGCTTCCAGGAAGATGTGTCTTCAGAGATGTCAAAAGAATGAAATGGACTGCGGCTATTTTGGCCAATCAGTCACACTGCTTTTCTCCTTTAGCAATCACCTTTGCTTCCCCTACAAGCTTGTATGAACACACAGGCTTGGCTTTGTATTCCCGACCAGTGCCAAAGCTTAACCAGCAGACTCATTAGTGTCCAACATGCCACGGAAAGCAAGTAGGTCTGGCCAAAGAGTGATGGTCCAAGTTCAATGAGGCTTTGAAGATTGTGCTGAGATTTCTGGATTGGCTTTCCATAACTTTCCTTCAAATGCTTTGATTTGTAAGGAGAAATACTTTTAATATTGAGTCACTAAATTGGATTTCAATCAGATTTCTTCTTACAATTATTCTTCTCCTTCCTCCATCTCCTCAATGTAAATTAGCAAAGCCTGACACTGCCCTGGAGTCAACGTCATTTGCTAGTGACACAGAGGACCAGGACGTTCTGTATGTAGGTGCTCTGCCCGGCACTGCCGTGGGACATGGGAACAAGATGGGCCTACCCTGAGGAAACCACTGCTTAAGGGGAGGATGGATATGGAAACAAATACTTCCCTTCCAGTGAGAGAAAAGAAGCTCTGGAATATGCCATATTTTAGTAACTTAAAGGAGGCCAAGAAAAGGGTGTTTGGGAATTGCTTCAAGGAGAAGACAATTTTAAAAAGTTCAGGAGTCTGGGAGGACAAAAAAAATATCAACACTTTGATGTCCGGGCTAAAATATATATGCAAGAAAATGGAGAAATAAATGGAATGATGTGGGAAGAGCAAAGCGATTGAGATCAGATCAATCAGAGTTTAAACCCTGGCTTAGAACTGTGCCCTAGGAAAAAGCTACTTCTCTCTGGATGTTTTCCCATTTAATAAAAAAGAAATGCTGCTGACCATCTTGGGTGGCTATAAGAACTAAATGAGATTCTATCGAATAAAAAACTTAGCCCACATGACACATGATAGACCTTTAATAAATATTAGCTCAATAAATAGTAGCTTGATATTAGCCTGAAGAGAAAAATAAAAGGACAGTAAGAGTAATAATTTATGTTGGGTAACAACTGGTCTTGTCTGCTTAAATATTGTCATAAGTAAAGAAAGGAACTGCAGCAGTTGAAAAACTGATAAGTAAGAGGAGCGAGAGAGATGGAGGATGAAGAGAAAGCAAATAAAAAGCATAAAGTGACTCTTAATCTAATGTTAAAGGAAAACTATTATGAAATCATTATTAGCCTGTATACTGTTTTTAACAGAGGACCTGAAAGAACAATTCAAGTAAGAAAAGGCAGTGTGTGAAGACAACTTTAAAAACACAGGTTTGTTTAAATCCACAGGGCCGGTGGCCTGTGTAACCAGAATCCAAAGAAATGGCCCAATGCCAGCCCAGCGCTCTTCTGCTGCTCTGGTAGAACCCATATGGAGAGGAGCAGTGGCTGGGGAGCAGAAGGAGGCAAACACGGGCTCCACCCTTAGGACTAAAAACGAAAGAATGTCTCTGGAGCAGGGGGCCTTCCGTGTTGGGGAAAGGCTGCGACCCAGTAGGGCCCAGAGGAGAGAGCTTGGAAAAGGACTCAGTGCTGGGTGACTGGCTTGACCTAGAGAAGTTTCTCAGGTCGCATCAATTGCTCTATGAGGCTATGAAGGGCAGGGAGTCTCAACCAAAACATCAGCTTCCCTCACACCTGGAAAGTTTTATTATAATAATGGGGCTTTCACTGCCCACTTATCAAGACCTGAGGCCCTCTCTGTCTCTCTCACCCATAGAAATCCATATTGCATGCGGCAATCGGGGCAACCGCGGGCCAATACCGTGGACTAGGCACGAGGGGCTATTAAGTGGTATGAGGAGTGGCTCTCCGGAAGCTGTTTTGTGAGAGATGCAGCTAAGTCCACGAGCTACTATGTAATAACAAGTGCCCTGTGCAATAACGTCACCTGTGCAATAACAAGTGCCCTGGGAGAACTGAAAGAGCAGTCCCTGGCTCAGGCCACGCCAGCTTAGGCTCAGCAGAGGCCACACCCCATCGCCCTCCCCCTTCTGTTTGTCCCACACAGGCTGGCAGTGGGACTGTGCTCACCCAGGTCTTTCAGCACCCAGAAAAGCTGTGCTCTTGAACTTTGCCGGTCGCCAAGATGGAGGAGAAGAGAAAATGTGCTGGCTTTTAAAAGTTCAGACCAGATGTGGCAAGCAGCACTTGCCCTCACCACCATGGGCCACGACAAGCCACGCGGCCATGCTGACTTTCAAATAGAAAGGAAAGTATAATCCCATGCTGTGCCTAGCAGGGTGAGAGCCAGCGTGACTATCACAAGGGCAATCATTTATTATGGGCAGCAGAGAGGTGGAGCAGGGAGCATCCAAGATAAAACTTAAAGACTGATGTGGTTTGACCTTGAGAGGGAGAATGGTGGCCAGGATCGGGGGGAAGTGTAACAGCATGTGCTAGGGATCGATTTATCCTGGGGAACAAGGGGTGCTCCTGGGGTTAGATTATGAAATGTGTGTGTATAAGAGAGAAAGGCAAAGGATGAGGCTTGAAAGATATATTCTGAGTCAGGCTGGAAGAGGATTTGAATGTTACCCTGAGAAACATGAGCATCATCATTATTTTTATTATAAAATTAAAACAGCAAAAGCAGGCCAAACTTTTGAGCACCCTGTATATTCATTACATGTTCTGTGTGCATTATCTCATGTATCTGTGACAGCTCTATGAAACAGAGGGATTAGGCTGCAGAGTTTTTGAGAGGAGGTGCCAACTGTCTGCCAGGCAATGACCAGGGTTTGGGGACTCAACCGAGACAAAGTTCTCATCCTCCCACAATTTAATCTAGTGGAACAGAGTAAACATTGCATAAATATGTGAATACATAAAAGTCATGAAGGCCTATCTGAGACTTAGGGAGATTACTAACTTGTCCAAGGGCATACTGCGATGAAGCAGTGATCTCAGCCCAGATCCATTAGAATCTGGTCTTCCTAGACTGAAACTCTATAACTGTGAATGATGGAGATCCATGGAACATTCTGTATCAGGAGATAGAGCAGGGACTTGATTGTATCTGCCCTTTGCAAAGACCGTTCAAGTCAGGGGCGGAGATTAAATAGAGAAATGTCGCAAATTGCATACCATCGTAAAATTTACCGAGCTGGGCTGGGGAAAAAAAAAAAGTGAAACCAGAGCAAACTAAGATTTATATTTCCGCTGAAGACAGCAATAAAAGAGAAGTTATGAAGCTGGGAAGGATCAATCACCAATTGAAGTATACAGATATAAGTGTAGTAGTTGCTCCAAGGCAAGCGGGATCAATTCAGGATTACCATATTCGATTCATTTTTCTCTTTCATTGCCTCAAATGTCTTTGTGCCTCACTTTCCTCTTCTGTAGCTTTTACCTGCCAGCATAGGATCTAGTTTTTAGATAATAGGACTGAAGGAAAAAGAAGTTCTAGAAGCTTTTGAGAAAGATTTCCCTGCTAACCTTCCTGATTAAAAGAAGTCACAGCCTTCTCTCCCTACTTGAGAGCAACATCTGCTTGGGGTCACAGTGGTTTTCTCACCACTGGGAGGTGCCAGCAGCTGTCAGACTAGACTGGAAGTTTTCTTATAGCCAACATCCTTGATTTTCTTTCCAAACAAAATCATTCTTACAAGAAAGAAGAGCTAATTATGACTATTAATTGCTATATTGTAGAGCACACATGACATACCAAACTCTCCAGTACATATTTTCTCTACATTATAAATGCAGTTCTCAAAGCAGAAGTCCATGAGGTGAGTAGAATCCCATTTTACAGACAAGCCAAATCAAGGTCAGAGGAATGGGAGCATGTCTCCAATGTCAAAGACACTGCTCTGGAGGAAGGCATCTCCATGAACTCCAATCTGCTCCAGGAACAGTGTTCCAGACCAAGAATGGCTGACCATGATGGATACATCACCCCAAGAGTTGTCAGCTGGTGTGGGTGGAGGGGCTTGGGGAGATAGGAGGGAGCCATGCTGCTGCTGCAGCTCATGTCACAGGAAGGAATACCCTGAAACTCTTCTTTATAGGAGCTGAGATTTAATGAGTGAAAATCTAAAGCCAAGCTAGAGGAACCCCCACCCCCACCTCCCCACCCCCAGTGAGAGGAGAACCCGAGGGGGCGGCGGTCGGACACTCAGTTCACTTGTCTTCAGCTTTTAAGTGTGACCTTCTGCCATCACAGAATAGGAAGAGAAGCACGTGCTTCCCTGTTGACCCTTCTGATTTCTTTGCAGTTTGACCATGACAATGTTTGTGAGTCTTTCTGTCACGGTCAAGGAGGCCCTATTCTGGCCTCCTGATAAGCTTTGAAATGGATATAGGGAGTAGTATTTATTTAAATGACTGTGTTGGGTTTAACCAGAACCTCCTGAACACGGCCTGCCACAAAATGTCACTGGACTTTCATGCTCTTCCAGTCTGTTTATCTCCTTCGACTCTCCCCTCTCCATCCTTCCCCTCCCTTCTACTTCTCTCCCCTGCCCTATCTCTCCCTTCTCTCTTCATTTCTCTCCCTTTATTTCTCTCTCTCTACTTTGTCTGTGTCTTCCCCTAACCACCTTTTCCATACCTTTTCTACATCATTGCTTCTAATCTGTTGGTCCAGAAAAGAAAATAATGTTTGCTAGAATTATATAATTCTATATATAGAATTATACGACTAAAGAAACCAAGGGTAAAAGACTGAGGCACTCTCCATGCATGAGATTTAGTTCAAATCTGTGTGATATGACATTGAGCCTGACAATTGGACATCTCCATTACTTTCTTTTGTCATCTAAGAGCATCTTTTTAATGCAATGAGCCAGCTTGCCATTATTTATCTGGTTCAATCCACATTTAACAATCCTCTGCTATAGTTTTAATCACGCCCATTTTACAGATGAGGAAACCGAGTCTTAGAGCTGTGAAGTAACTCACTTCACATTGCCTGGCTGAGAAGGAGCAAGGTGGATTCTACCCAGACCTCTCTGGTTGGGTAAGGCAGCTCGTTGACCACTGTGCAGGCTCATCTTCCTTAAGGCCCATATTTCCTACACATGCAATGAGGAGTTACGCATATTGAGTGCAACAGAAGCTGGTTATTTCAGCATGAGAAGTATCTCACTTTTTAAGAAAGCAAAGAACTCTCCTTTAAAAAGTTCTGGTGCAACAAAAGTCTTGTTAATTTAGTTCCCCACCACGTTATTACCTGAAACGGAAACACAACATTTTCACAGCCATCCTGAGAAGAACATACTTGAGAAGTCTTAGAGGAGATCTCGGACTACATTTATCACCTGAAGTCATCTACATGGTGGGAGACTGTCTAAAAGTTCCTCTAACAATTGTATTAGCTTTGTATTCATCGGATGCTGGAGCAATTTCAGGTGTGAGTTTTCAAAGCACATAGCATCCCTTCAGTGTTCTCAGGGTATACTGAAGTATCTTTGCATGAGCAGGTCGCCTTTCTGATCCCAGCCCCACTCTAAAGAACTCGGAGCAATACTGATATTTAATAAAGCACTGCCTTCGTTGACTGATGCATATTCTAGGGGACTCAAAGGGTTGAGACACTTTTCCAAAGGTTGTTGAGCAATGAACTAGCTAATCCTGCCACAACATGCGAGAGAATCTGCTCACGGAATAAATCCATTGAGAGATCTACTTTGACGTAAAATGTCTTTGCTCCTTTCAGCAAATAGAAAAACATGCTTTTATTTTACTTTTGTTACTTAGGTCACCATAGAAAACAACCCTTCTTTTTCAACTCGGGTCATCAACTAGAAGTATGTACTGGCTAAGTCCTCTCACCTTCAAGGTTACTCTGTCCCCTAGCTTCCTATAGTTTTAGAACTTTCAAAAAAAATTGCTCGACATTCTGTTGCCACAAGAACCAGGATGCCTAAGAAAATAGAGGATGTCCAATTAAGTTTAAATTTCAGATAAAAAACAAATAACTTCTCGGTACTATTGGGGACATTTCTATACTAAAAAGTCATTATTTTTCTGAAATTCAAATGTAACTGAGCATCCTGTTTTGCTTGTTTTTCTGTTTGCTTATTTTTTTTGTTTTTGTTTTCTCTAAATCTGGCAACCTTAAACAAGAAGAAAAGAGGAATATAATATTTATGAGGTATTATGCTGGGCACTTTGTGTTGGGCAACTTCCTTTAATTCTCCTAACAAAGCTGAGAAAATTGAGGCCCAGAAAAATTATTGATTTCTCAATTGGTACAGCCAGTATGGGCCAGAACAGAAATTCAGAAAGATGTCACTTCAAAAGCTATGCTCTTTTTACTGCAAGAATAACTACAAAGTCTAATCCCAGAAATCTATAACTGACACTCTTCCCCTTCCTGTCTTACTAGGAAGCTGGGAAAAATTTGGTTTAAGGAATAATTTAAATAAGGTACAGACAAGTTTTCCAGAGGGGGTGCCCAGTCCCCTTCTACTTTATGCTACTCAAGTTTTTATTTTTCTGGGCCCAGAGAGGCTAACATGCCTTTTCATTTCCGCTGCATATGCAATCACCTTATTCCCCCTGTATCTTAACTGCTGATACAGGGTTTTGATTTACTCTCCTAAAGAGTGAAGACATTTACATAAAACAACATATTGCAGGGTGCTCTGTGAATCTAATCTGCAGGAATTCTAGAGGAAATTCAAAAGAGGTAAAATGTATCTCGGAAAGTGCTAAAATGCAAGTTCTTGACAAGTAAAAGGAAATGTGAATGTTTTAAATCCAAGTGCATTTCTAAGATTGTAGAAAGTTTGGGCTCCACCGTCCCCCAGGATTTCACAAGCCTCCAGCCTGAGCCACCTGCTCACTGCGGGCAGCAAAACGTGGCCTTGGCTCTGGGGTCTGCTGTTGTCTTTCACTCTGGGGTCCCAAGAGAAGTTGGTTCACTTCTTCAGACCTCAGTTTCCATAAATATAAAACAAAGATTCTGAAAGCACCACTGCCTCCTTTGCCAGACTGGATACTGGGGTCAAAGGAGACAGGGGATGTGAAGTAAGGAATTCCCATTATTACATTCTTTTTATTCCAGAAGACCTTTGCATGATTAATCACTAGTTGGTCAAGGGTTTGTGCAAAGATGCCAGTTATTCAGTGGGGCTGATCACACTGGGAACCCCTCAACTGGATAAATGCATTCTTACAAGGTATTAGGGCTTACATATTCTGACTAGGTTTTATCAGCCTCCCCGGTCCTTCCTCTCCGTGCCTCTCTTTCTTCCTCCATGAAGCCTGCTCCATTTCCTCCAGACAGCAGGGCTGCCTCCTGATTCTTTACTGAGCAACTATTTGGTGGCAGGCACTGTTCTAGAAACTGGTACAATGAATAAACAAGAAGAAACACTTCCAGGGTCCCTGCTTTTGTGGGGACATATTCTGGGGGAAGATTGGGAGATGAGAAACAAGTGAGTAAATGAAAAGATGAAATGTCTCCAGATAAACATAATTGCGATGAAATTATCTATGGGAGAAGTTATTGCTACAGACAAATTAAACAGTGCTGGGAGAGGGCTGCTGTTCCCAAAGAAGGCCTGCCTGCTCAAGGGATGGGGTCTTTTATGTAAAAATCTGCTAACTTATCTGACTCCCATACCAGAAAGTAAGACTGTCAAAAATAATAACTATTTCTTAGTTAGTTCTGCACAACTTCCCTGCCAACAACAGTCAAAGATCAAGAGCAGATTTGGGAGAAGGTGTATCAGAGCCTCTAGATGTGCATGTACATTTCACATGTGGAAATGTTGTTACGAAACACTTTGCTTTTGTAATTCAAAGTGGAAACTTTATAATAACACAAAATGTCATTGTCAAAGAGCTTAAAGCTCCAAAAAAATCTTCACTGCTGATGAGGTCAAGGCTTCAAGGCAGTCGAGAAGCGCTGATGTAAACTATTCCTGGCACATATCAGATGCTCAATTAAGAAGGGACTCAATGTCAGGGTTCTGAGCATCAAAACTCAGTGGTTCAGACATCCTGCCCACTCCTTGTTCACTTTAATCATTTAATCATCTGTGATCATTTATTCATGCGATTCATTCTGGTTTATAATTTCCTTGTGGGGCAGTCCTTGAGTGGTTTTGTTCACTGATGTATTTTAATACTTAAAACAGTGCATGGCCCATGGTATACATTCAGTGAAAGTGCTTAGTTCTTATTTCATTAAATTTAAAATTATGACCCACTATCAGGGATTTACCTACAAAAGGAACTCCCAGTATCTAATCTTAGGTATGAACGCTCATGCCCAAAAATCTCTTGTGTGGGTCAAAGGAACTTGACCTTGCTTCTATTGAATCAAAGACTGAACTGATCCCTGGCTACATGCTAAGATTTCACCCCTAGGAGCCAACATTTCATACCCCTATCCCTGATTTAGTTCTTATCCTTAGCATATCAGTAACACAGGATATCTTCTACTTATGTATTACGGTTTTTGTTTGTTTCCTCCAATAGAAGATAAGCACAAGAGCTAGAATTCCCATCTGTTTCCTTCCCCACCAGTGGGTACAACGATGGAACGATGCTTGGAACTCAGTAAATGTGCTAAAGGAAGAAATGTGGCTATTATAACTACTAGTCAGATGAGAAGGAGCACCACAAGGTTAGCACTAAGCTGCGAAATTCTAGGTCCTTAAACGTGAAGGATAACTAACTAGAATGCTGTTTCTGCCGCACACTTACCCCTCCTGCCTCAATATTCTGAATAACTGCTTTTACTGTGTCTCATATTCAAACCAAATTTCCTTTCTAGCCCAAAAAACCTGAGGTCATAAATCGAGAGCCTGGAATAGAACAGAAGGGTTTTGTTTGGCCCACATGGTATATTTACAAATATTGAATTGGCTGCCAATGCTTAAAAGTCAGGAGAGTCAACAGAAAATTGTGAACGCAGGTCTGTCTTGAAAAACAAAAACAAAACCACCGAATTGGCAGGACTGGGGCCGAGGGCCTCTCTGCATCAGTGGGCTAAAGTGTGTGTTCCCCAGGCCCCACCACCTGCTTCATTCAGGCTGGCACTCTGCTGAAGGCAGTTGAGTTTGCGACCCCTGCTGGAAAACTCCCCCAAAGCACAGGCTTTGGACAAAAAAAAAAAAAAAGTCAAAGAAAACATGCCCACTGGGATCTATTTTTGTTATGTTCGGGCTATTCCTTGGAAGAATAACATATTCATTTCCCTAGACCTCTAGTGAAACAACATAACTATTTGACAAACTACAGCCCATTAAATATTATTCTAACAGCCTGAAAAAGCTATGGGCTTAATTCCCTGTGGGTAGAGGAAGCTGAGAATGCTTCAAGCTAGAGGCAGGCCTGCAAGATGAATCCTGAGAAGCTGTGCATCAGCTGGGTACGATTCTGGCTAACTCAGAGAGGGCTCCCTCTAGGAACTGGTGAGGGGCTGGGGCCGAGCCCACTGAGCCATGGGAACTTAGCCCCAGTCTTGCCAGTTCTGAGATTTTGTTTTTTGGTTTTTTTTTTTCAAGATAGACTGTAAGTTCACAGTTTTATGTGGACTCTCCTGACTTTTAAGTGCTGGCAGATAACTCGATATTTGTCAATAATACCAGATGTGGAAGATGAGAGGGAATGAAGGGGAGACGGGGCAATGGGGAATGCCTCAGGATCACGCCCCAGGAATGGCACCACTGGGACCATACCCTGGGACACCGAGGCTGCTGCTGACGCCACTGGATTCACGATCCAAGGTGGTAAATAAACTCTTAACTATCCCTGTGTCCGCCAGCTAGTCCCTCCAGATTCCAGGTCCCAGGTGGAAGCATCCAACTGAGCTACCAGTTCAGGGCTGGTAGATATGGCCAAGGAGCGGGAGCTTCATTTTCCACCAGAACATCCCTCAAAGGGGGTGTGCACCCCAAATAAGAGGTCCACAATGGAATGGTGGGCTTTTAAGTGAAGATGGATGAGAATGTTCCAAAAGCAGTACACAGAAGCAGAATGAGAACAGACAGACCCAAATCCCCATCTGGAACCCTTTGTACCTTCAGAAAATTTAGTTTTCCGATCCTCGGATTCCAAATCTCTAAAATAGAAATGATGCCATCTGCTCTACAGAATTCCTGTGAAGATTCAGTTCCATCATTCATTCACTTATCCCAACAATATTTATCAAACATCTATTACATGTCAGGCATTTAGCTGGGTTCTGGGAACAAACCTAACACAATGCTTTAAGTGCAATAGGCAGCCAGTGCTTCAGGCTGATGACAGACTTCAGTGATAGGGGCCCAGACTACCCTTGTGAAACAGATAACATATCACTTTCCCCCCAAAGAATCACTTATATGCAACTTTCTACCTTTTTTGATTCATCAGTATCAGGTCTTTTGTTCTGAACATATATTTTCTTAAGACATGAAATACCTTAAGCTAAAAGAAAGAAAGGAAAAAAAACTCTAAAATTTAACTCTAATATTGAAAACAAGAAACTAATAATTCTGAGAGGCAGTGAAGCCTGGCACTGGTGAAATTCAGATCTAGTGACCACAAGGAAAATATTTTAAATCTGCTTCCTCAATTTAATGTTTAACATATGTAATTCACCACACAGACATACATGAACCCTAATTAAAATGAACATTAAACTAGGCATAACATAAAAATCACGGGAAGGGAAAATTAAACAACCTTGCACAATTTCACCAGCAGTTTAGAATTGTTGAATGTTTTCATAGACATTTTCTCACTTTCTCATAATAATCCTTCTATCTCTAGTTGGCAGAGGAAGAATCCGAAGATAGGGGGGCGGGGAGGGGGTGATTTGCCTAAGGTCTTGCTGTAAGCAGCTAGCTCCAAATCCAGCTAGCACTCTTTCCATTCCCCAAACAGAAACGGGGCAGCCTCACCAGAAAGCACTGGGTCACTGGGCAGGGTTGAAGAAAGACACTAACCCTAACTGGTTGGGTAACAACTCTGATCCTTTCTGTTATCAGCTGGAAAGTGACTGCATTTCCCCAGCAGCAGCTAGAAAGTTGCTACCCTCCAGCCTTGCCCTTGCTCCTCTCCACTGTCTTCCAGACAGGGACCCTGGCTTGGAGGCATCTCCTGGAGCCCAGAGTCTGGGTGGTGATCCCAGGTAGAGGCTCTGCAGCCACCAGGACATCAATCCATTTTACTGTCTGGCTGCCCTTCCCTCCAAACTCTAGCTTCACTAGAGCACGACTCATTACTCAGGGTGTGCATGTGCCACCACACCGTGTGTGGGTATGCACCAATGTGGGCAGATGGCATGCTCTGGGAAAAGCAGCGTCCACCATCAAGTAAGTTTATGCCAGCCAGTCCATCCTCCTAGCCCTCTTCTAATCAACATGGATCTTTAAATTCAAGGCAAGAAAAACTTCCACATTGCTTTTCCCATCAGAGAGCTCCAAGAAATGTTTCCAGTAATTCCTTCTTTCGAAAACAAAAACACAAAAGCAAACTATATTGTAGAGCCCACCAAAGGTTACAAAGCATCCACACTGCACAAACACTGCCTGAAGTTGGAGATGATATGAAGTTTCTTACTGGGAATACCAACCAACAAAAGAACCGAGAGTCCTCTGCTTTTCCTGATTCCCATTTTCTAGTTCAAGGTACGACTTTCTCACCAGTCTCCAGAGCAAAAATCTCCCATCTTAAAGCTACGGTATATTTTATACGAGCCCGGGTCCACAGCCCAGAAGCTCGGCTCAGCAGGCCTTGGTAAGGGACCATCACTCCACGCTACTGCCGCAATTAACTGCTTCGCTCTAGAGTGCTTAGTCATGAAGTTGTCCATCCCAGGCAAACTCCACTAAGAGTTGGATGGGCTCATTGAAGCGGGAAAGGCTCCGTTACAAGCTGCTATCTCCTTGCCATGCCTGGAGGAAACCGTACGTAGCACAAAGGTCCATTTCAGCATGTTATCTCCGCAGCCCTGGGGGTGGGCGGCGGGGATCTAAGCATTGAAAATACGCTTCCATCCTGTTAATTTCACACCCTGGAATTTCACTAGGTCAGGCTCCTTCTGATTACAGGGGAAGCAGAAAGCAAGAATAATTCTCCGAACGCTTAAGGGTGGATTTTGAAATGCAGAGAGGCAGAGGCTGGGTTATCTCCCCGTTAAAAAAGAAGAAAAAAATTTAAAAAGATGTAATTCCAGAAATTAAACCTTGGCTGGAACCTGATAACCACTTTAGCAAAATAAATAAATAAAGAAAGTGGAATTTGGCCGCAAAGCGAGAACGCAAAGGTTGGAGCAAAGGGTCGTGCGTGCGCGCGCTGGCTGCAATCACAGCAGCCGCCAGCGGAGCACTTGGCAACCTGAGACCCGCTACCTAGAGGCGCCGAGCGGGTCGTGAAGGGGGTTCGTTTTGCGAGCTCGGGCTGCAGGAGGAGGAAGGAGCGCACTCCCAACCCGAGCGTTCTCCCTGCGTGAACTGCTCCTTGCTAAGCAGGGACCAGCTTCCAGAAGCGCAGCCCAAAGGCAATGGATTTGCCCGCGCCTCCCCAGAATTCCCTCCAGCCCGCAAAGCATTTTAGCTCAAGCTGTGGATAAAAATAGCCTGCGGATAATGGGGGAGCAGGAGAAAAGGGGAGATTCCCGCAAGACCAGGGAGAGCCGGTCCTGCAAAGTGAGGAAGGAAGGACCGAGGGGAAACAAGCATCCCCGGCGGCTCTGAGTGGGCGAGGAGTGCCTGCCCCGGCGGAGGGGATGAGATGAAGACCTACAGGCACCGGGCAAACAACCGCCGAAGCCAATCCCTCCACCCCCACCCCGCGCCGCTCATCGCGGCTTCTGCACCTGCCGGCGTCTCTATCCCACCATAGCCTGCAGTCCTGGTCCAGCTCTGGACGCCGGCGCTCCAGTTTCCAGGACAAACTGGGGCCAGAAGGGGGAGCAACGCGCGGTCCACGGCTCGCTCGGGGAGCGCACCTGGAGACCTCAGGCTCCGTGGGTCTCCCTCTGGTAGTGAGCAGGGGTTACAGGCTCCCACCGCGGGTTAACACCCCGCCTCCCGTCACAGCTGCCACCCGTGGTGCCCGAAATAGAAATCGAGGTGGAAAAAAATATACGTAAAAAGTATCCTGGAGAAAACATGCGCTGAGTATAACAGGCATTCGGCAAGGAGATGACTTCCTATTGCCGTCGTGGCCTCAGTCTCTCTCCTTTCGGGCATACCCGCCCCTCCAAAGATGCTCCACTCAAAACGAATGCAAAAAAGCAGAGACTACCCTCTCTCCCTCACCTCCCCACCCCCGCTACCCTGGATGCTCCTTCAGCAGAGTGACTTTTTGTGACTCGTACCCCGTCCTAGTTCGCGGCCCCGGGTGGTACCCGGGCTCGGCTGAGAGCTGCGATCCCGCGCCCTGCACGGTCCTCGGGAGAAGAGCCTAAGGCGCAGCCGGCGGACCCGAGCGAAAAATAAATTCAATCCGTGAAGAGTAAGAAATCCGGATCCTTGCCCATATAGACTAGTCTCTCAGCACTTCCAGAGGTAAAGGGGCCAGGACTGGAGGGGGAGAACCCGGATTTCTCCTTCCTTGCTCCCCCTACAT
The DNA here is from genome assembly GCF_030445035.2 of Dasypus novemcinctus. Lineage (NCBI taxonomy): Eukaryota > Metazoa > Chordata > Mammalia > Cingulata > Dasypodidae > Dasypus > Dasypus novemcinctus. The sequence continues at coordinate 198,528,164 of NC_080673.1, read as the reverse complement.
GCACTGCACCTGCTCCAGCCGTGACTCACCTTGGACTCTGTGCTTGCCCTGAATCCGGGACGCCAGGTGCGGGCCCCTGGGCCCCCAGCCGCGCCAATACCCAGCCTGGAAGCCCGTGCCCCGCGCGCGTCACACGCACCTGAGCTGCGCTGCCGTCCAGCTCCTCCGGCGCCGGGAGTGGGTTCTTGGGCAGGGCCATGGGCAGCGCCGCCGAACGCCGGCAGCGGGAGAAGCGAGCTTCGGGGAGCTTCGGGGAGCTTCGTTGCGCCCGGGACCGGAGGGCGGAGAAGGGGCGCCGACACCCACTGAGACCCAGCGGTGACGGCGACTAGTGGCTGCCCGCACGCCGGGGACCTTGCAGGCCGGTGGCGGGGCGCTCAGTCCCGCGGTGGGGAGGAGCAGGGGGAGGAGCAGGAGCGGGAGGAGGGCCGAAGGAGGGCCGGCCCTGAGGGAGAGCGCGGCGGGCAGAGGAGGATCGCGAGCGCCCACTGCTGCCCGGCTCGCTCCCGGGCTCCGGCCGCCGGCCGCCAGGCGCGCCTCTCGGTGCCGCGAGGCTCGGTGCGGCGCCGCCAAGTTAGGGCTCCTGAGGGCGTGTCGGGGACGAATCCGTCCCGCCCACCCCGCCCAGTGACTCGCGGAGTTTCAGCCCAGGGGGAGGAGACAGGAGCGGCCTGAAGGGTGGGGCGGGCTATGTGTAGGTGACTCTGCCATTGCTGCAAACCTGGGGACGTCTGCCACCTCCTCCTCCCTCTAACCTGTTAGGGAAGGGCAGGTCCTAGCCCAGAGCCCACCCGTCTCCTGTCCAGCTCCTCAAGGTCCCCAGGACCTGAGTCCCCGTCATTGTGTATCCGCACCGAGCGTTCCCTTTCTGGCAGGTGACCCAACTTAGGCGCCCGGGAGCCCCGCGCCGCCCGAGGAGCAGAGGGAGCCATCCTTCCCGGCTCGCACCGCAGACGGGCTGGGACGCGAGCGGCGATCCGCGCCGGGAGCCGGCTCCCGAGCGCGCGGTGTAGCCAGGAGCACGCCCATCCCCTTCGGGGAGTGGATGCCGATTTACCCGGAGAGCACGGAGAATTGCAAATGTCAACTTTGGAATTAAGCGGGGTCTCCTTCCCCTTCCCCTCCTGCCCGTGCGGCTCGGGAGGCTGGGAGGCTTTCTGGGAGAACCTGACAACCATGAAGTGGTTCTATTTCAGATTAGAAGGTGCTGGGATTGAAACCTTGAAGAAGTTAGACTGCCGGTTTACCTGAGTTGTAACAAGTCGTCCTCAAAGGCATGTTAGCAAACATACCTAAAAAGAAGAGGAAAAATGCCAAATGCACTTCAGCGTAACTTGTTTTAGGTGAGATTTCAGATAGGTTGTCCATACATTGAATATTTGGAGGGATTCGAATTTGTCATTTACGTTTCAAACAGTCTCCCATTAACTGCATTTAGTTGAAACATATTCTCCCATCTCTGGGACTTTCCTGTAAAAAACTGACTCCTTTACTCATGCAAATGGTACCTGCAGTCCTTTTAGAAGGTAAAGCAACGAAAGCTTTTTCTAGCTGTCTGATAAGCCCTGGCCAGCCTTGTCTGATAAGCCCAGGCAGCTTTGGGAAGCTGCCGCTTTAGAGGTTTTAATGACCCTGGCTACTTCTCTGTGCCCACTGATGCTGACATGCCTATTCTAGGTTAAAGGAAAGTATGGATTCTAAAAAATCACTTGAAAGACCCACTTTAAAAAGCTTTCGCCTCTAAACTTATATTTGCTTCAAAAGAAGTCCTTTCCCCCCAATTCTGTGAAGCTGTATAAAGTCTGAGGCTACAGAAGGTCAAAAGGAAGTCTAAGATAAGGCCTTGCCAGTTATCAGTCTTTTAAGCTCCTCCTAGCAGCCAAGTGCAGTGGAGATTGAGTTCTTCAAAACAGGACATTTCTTTGATATTCTAATTTGGTATGATTACTTTTTCAAAGACTTCTATGGCTTTGCTGTACGTAGTCTGAATCCCACATCTAATTTTTAAGATGAAATTGGGGGTGCAAAATGATTCCATTTTTACCCGCCCAGGCCAAAGACAGGAAGGCTGAACTTAGTGCCACCCTAAAAGACCTGATAAAGAAGCTAGAACTCCAGGCGGAAACCCTGAGTCTCTGATAGAAGCTTCACCTCCAGGAAGTGACTCCAAGCAGATGTGACAAGTGACTACTAGGTCATTTTAGCTTCTTTCTGTCATTAATTTCAGCATTCATTGATCACTGATAAATATTCTTATATTCAGAAAAGTAAGAAAATATATTAATATTTTAAGTCATTGGCCTAAGTTAAGCAGTAAATTGTGTTCTGCAGAAAATAAAGCCTGAATGAGTAAAATGAAAATGAAACAAATGAACCTTCGAATTTGATCACTGTTCAGCAATAATATCAGCTAAGATTCACTAAAGTCTTATGTGCCTGTTAAGGTGTAAAATAGATTACAGGAATTGCACATTTTATTCTTACACCAACCTTCTTATATAAATAGTGTGATTTCTTCATTTTACAAATGAGGAAACTGAGACTTAGAGAAGTTAAGTGACTTGTGAAGTTAAGTAGAAGAGGGTGTCTTATCTGACTCCAAAATGTGCACTCTTAACCAGTATTAAAGACCATTAGTGGAAGCAGACTTGGCCCAATGGAAGGGCATCCGCCTACCAAATGGGAGGTCCATGGTTCAAACCCCAGCCTCCTTGACCCGTGTGGAGCTGGCCCATGCGCAGGGCTAATGCGCTCAAGGAGTGCCCTGCCACTCAGCGGTGTCCCCTGCATAGGGGAGCTCCACGTGCAAGGAGTGCGCCCCTTAAGGAGAGCCACCCAGCATGAAAGAAAGTGCAGGCTGCCCAAGAATGGCACCACACACACGGAGAGCTGATGCAGCAAGACGGTGCAACAAAAAGAAACACAGATTCCCAGTGCCACTGATAAGGATAGAAGTGGTCACAGAAGAACACACAGTGAATGGACACAGAGAGCAGACAACTGGAGGGGGGTGGGGAAGGGGAGAGAAAAAAAAAAATTTAACCATTAAAAAAAAAAAAGACCATTAGCTCAGACTTCCCCATTTTATAATCAAGCCAGCAAAGACACAGAAGTTTGAATTCATGAGGTTGGTGAATGGGAGCTAGAGCAACAGAGGAGGAAGTGATTTATGCCTTTCTGGGAAAATCCAGACTCTCAGTCCAGTGCTCTCTGTAAATGAATATTTTATGTTTGCTCTGGTTGTTTTTGGTTATCTGTTTTCTATTCCCCCAAATATGGGATGGGAGAGAGGAGGTCAGGAGAGGTGGAAACAGGAGAGAGAGCTTGCTTCTTTTGTAGATGCACTCACTCTACCTGCCTGGGTATGAGGCAATTTAATTGTGCTGCCTATCTATTGGGCTACCCCATATAGCCTCTCCTCCCTTAATGGCCATTTGAAACTTTCAGGTTAATAGCATGAATATTAAGGAGTCCAGTGGGATTCTTTATAAGCAGAGGCAATTGGGATCAGGTTAAAAATCCAATTTTAATAAACTTTCCAAGTCCTGATTTAGATGGCACACTAAAGGCTCTTACTGCTGAATCACCTTAGAAGTCAAATGTATTTTTAAAAGGTCCTTTTTGTAAGGGAAGCTTGATGGGTATTGTTTAATTGTCCATTGTGCTTTCTGTCTTCATAGAAAAGATCATCTGTAAAACTGATGAGAGCAGATATAAAATGCTACAATCCATAGAATTGGTTGAGCAAAGGAGGGGGCATTGGGTTTGAAAGATAATTTTCTGTCGTTTGACCAAAACAAAGAGAGCATGATTACACTGTGTGAAAATGGTATCCTCAAATAACTCTACTAATTTGATTGCACCGAGGTCTAGAATTGTTTCTACTTCTTTTGATTTGCTAATTAGCTGGAGTAGTCTGCTTGTGAGAGAGAAAATGAGGGTCATACCCAGAAATCAAGAAGGATACTAGATTCTTCCATTCAGCTGCTCATCCACCAGCCTGACCCAAGCCCCAACCTTATGTACACACACACACATACACAAACATATAAACTGTAGATAATTTATGTGTGTATATGTGTGTGTGATCCACCCATCTTTTTTTTATTTTTTTTCATGAAAACAGGAATCTTATCCTTTTAGTGACCCAGATATGCTTGCTTTTAAAAAGGAAACGCTTTATTGTGAACTTGTAAAGTCACCTTAGACTTCCAGAAGAGGTGCCAAAATAAGCCCAAGAGTACTGCTCTTAGAACTGCAAGTCCCCCTTCCCCTAAAATAAACATCCGACTTCCCAGATTTGCTTTTGATCTGCGTGATTGCCGGGTTGAGTTATGACTTTCATAGGCCTTAGGCACTTTCTCTTTTGTGGGTTCCTTTGTGCAAAAAATATCAAAAATTATACTTTACAATCACATTGGTATAAAGATGACTATAGTCCTTTTTTTTATTTAAATGTTTTCTTTGACCTAAAAGGTTTTTTTTTTTTTTTTTCTCCTTCCAATTTAAAAGAAGTTAAACATTTTTGAGAGGCCCTAAGAATCTCATGAGCTCTAGGCGCTTCTAGTGGACAGGTCAGATCAGTCCTGTGTAAATGATAACATCGCATAGAGGATGTTAGTTGGCTCAGGTTACAGATGTATACTAAACACAATTTCACACAGATACTGATAGTCCTTTAGTTGTTGGATAAACAGCTATAGACAACATCTTGCTTTTATTGCTGATCCTGTGTCAAATTTTGTCCCAAATTACATACATCAGTGTTGCAAAAATTGCCATATTGCAGGTCTGAAGTGGTCCCTTGTTGAAATTATTGAACCCTGCTGGGCTCTGGAATGCCTTCAGGGTGTTGGGAAATTCTGACACTTTCTCTGATTTTAGGTTTGCTGGCACAAAAGCTGACGGGTCCTTTGATGAATAGTTCTTGCTGATTTTCTCTTTTAGGGCTTAGTCAAAGGTACTGCGAGGTTCAAACTCTTCAGGAAAAAAAAAAAAACGCCTTTCTTCGCTCCCCTGTCCCCATCAGTTCAGTTTAACCACCATTGCTTGTGGTTAAACATGGCAGGCCCCATGTAATAGCCCCTATGCTTTGTACACATGTGTAGACATTTAGAGAAGTGTTACTCAACCCCTTACCGCAAGGAGCTCGTAGACATGCATGAGCAGAGAAATTAAAACTCAGTTGCTAATTCTCATAAGCCCTGTTTCTCAGTATAGTGGGAAGGTCAAAGGAATGTTTGCACTGTGGTTTTCAGACACTCACGTCCTACTCTGAACTCTCAGCTCCCAGCTGCACGGGATATCCCTAGCAGCTCTCCACTCTTGGAGCCCATCTAGAGCATGGCCCTGTTGTCCCTGAACACTGACAGTGCCGCCTTCTCCCTTCTAAGCCTTGTTGTGATTACAGATTTAAAATGGAGCCAAAGCCACAAGAAGTCTCTTGAAAAATGCTGGAGTTTCCTTTTCACGGGCTTTTGGAACACTGTTCTCACAAAAGCATTCACAAGGACTCTCAGAAGAGATAGCAAGATGTATTTTTTTCCTTTGTGGTAGTAATAAGTATTTCATAGAGTAGACAATCTACTTCGATGAAAACAAAATAACATTTTATGTTTAAAATGATCACGTTATCCTAGCTCAACATGTGTAATAATATTTACTGTAAATTAAATTCTGTAAATGATTGTGAAAATGGGTATCGCTTTTAAAGTTAGGACTAGCCATTGGATTGTATAGGAAACAAAGGAGAGGTATATAGAGATAAATGAAAATAATGGCAAGCTAGGAGTATTCAAATACATTTTCCTTTTATCTCATTTTGCATATGAACACAGAGAAGTTAAGTAACTTTCTGAAAGAACCAGGTCCAAGTCAAGTCCTTTTATTACCTTTCTCATCCCAGGATATAATTCTCTCCTTCCCCTCCATAACTGCATTTTTTTCACTTTATAAAACTTGAACAAGGACTCCAGTGTTTTTATGTTATTTCTTCAAATGAAGGAAAGGAGTAATGGCTTCTTCTGCATGCCTTGAAAATGTACTTATGTTTTAGGAGTTTAACTATCCACAAGGTATTTAAATATCCAATATCCATAATATTCTTACAATTGCATTAGTATGCTAATTGACAAAAGACTATGCTAGGCTTAAAAGCTCAGTTCTCAGGGTAATTGTTTTTCTCTCCCCTTATATGATCAGCCCTTAAATATAAAAGCAGTTATGGAGATGCGGCTCCTGGCAAACTATCTCACACTGGAGCCCTTGATTTCAGCACACTGCTTCAGATCACAGCTGCTGGGTCCATGGTCATCCATTCGTTCAAGCATCATAACATTCTTTAGTGCTTGCTCTCTGGTGGGCCCTGGGATAGGCCCTGCAGTTATAGATGTGAGCAGGAGGCAGCACATCTGTCCTCAAGCAGCTGAAACTCAGAAAGGTTGGGTGGTTTTTGGAGGGTACTATGAGCTACCCCAGCTCTCTGTCTTCTTCTCACTTCTCTTGACCCACCTCTTCCTGAGATCTGTTCCTGAGTTGATCAGGGCAATCTGCCCACCTAGGGAGATGGAGGGAATTACTAGATGGGCAAACTTGAGAATGACTGAGCAAGCCCCAAGCAACTCTGCCCTCGTTCCTCTTGGGAAGAAAGCATCCATCTTGCTAGGCTTCTCCACTGCTCTCCTGGGGCCCTCCCCTTTGGGGTTGCCTCTTCCTTCCAGAGTAAGTGTGCCCAATTCTGGGGTTCAGCTAACAGGCCTCTTCCTGTTCTCCATCCTAGCTTCTATCAGTAATAAAGGGGCACTTATCTCTAATCTGTCTTCATCTTTCTTGCATCTGCAGAGAAGAGGGGTGCCATTTATTGAGGCCAATTTAAAACCTGAAAACTGATTAGCCCCCCTGATCCCTTTCTTCCCTGACTGCTAAATCACTTATCTCCTGCCCACAGTTAGCACCCATCATGTGCTGTCTTATTCTCTAGTTGTTGCCATGGCTATGGCTCCCTCCACTCGCCCCTCCTCCTGCAGAAATTGTAAGTCTATTGTGTTCATTGCCTTGCTCTTTTAGGCCCTACATAGATTAAAAAATAGAATGGCATGCAAACACCCTCACAACAGATACCCAGTAGACATCACTCACCCCAAAGAGGGCAGGCTCCAGAACTGATTGCTGGGTTCAGATCACAGCTCTGCTTTATGAACTCTGTGACTCTATCCAAGTCATGAAAATTCAAGTTTCTAACTTTGTAAAATACAGAAAATAGTAATGGGACTTTATTCTCCTGTTATTACAGATGAAGTGCCTGGCAACACAGCACACATTGCATGCTTGTGCTTGTGTGTGTTTATTATAAACCAATGAAATCAGACAGGAAGAAATAAAAAAAAACAAAAACAAAACACTCTCACCTTCTTAAGCATCCTGAATGAAACTTGGATTATAGAACCTTTAAGGAAAGAGTTCTTCTCCTAGACAGAGGGTATCTGCCCCAGAGGCCACTGCTGCTGAGAAATCACAGCAGCAAAGGAGAGTTTTCAAAGACCAGGGCTTTAGGGTCAGATGAAGCTAAGTATAAATCTTTGGCCCTCCAGTCCATTCACATACCACCCAGAATTTTATTTCTCCCTTTATCAAATCAGGATTACATCAAATACAATATTTGTAGATTTAGATAAAATGATGCAGGTAAAAGTCACCAATTGCATGTTACATAGTAGGTCAATAATGTTTGAACACTTGAATGCATGGCGTCTTCCCTCTGCCATTGATTTCAAATATTGCCATTATCCAGAACTGTTCTTGAGCTGACATGCATTTACCTGAGGGCAGAGAAGAGGAAAAGGAAAAGATCTTCCATGGAAAACCCAAACAGCTGGTCCATGGCCTCCTGAATAATGAATTGGAGGTATTTCTTGTACAGAGCCCATTATTCTCTTTCCTAGCATGCCACATCTTCTCCATGCACAGTTTCAATATGCCATCCATTCTAGAGCACTTAGGAAAGTTCCCAGTGTTCCTATTCCATCATTCCTCCTTGAGGTAGGCAGAATAATGCCCCTGATAAGATCCCCAAGTCATAATCCCCACAACATGGAATATGTTACTATAGTCTTGGAAAGGGACTTTGCAGATGTGATTAAATTAAGGAGTTTGAGATGGAGGAGATTACCCTGGATTATAAAGGTGAGCCTGATGTAACCCCAAAGGGAAAAAGGGAATTAGGAGAGTCAGAGAAGGAGATGTATTGGTAGATGCAAGGGTCAGCATCAGGGAGAGCACTTTGAAGATGCCAGACTGCTGGCTCTGAAGATGGAGAGGTGGCCATGAGCCAAGGAATGCAGGCAGTCCCTAGAAGCTGGAAGAAGCAAAAAACAGATTGTCCTTTAGAGCTTGCAGAAGGAAAGTAGTCCTGCTGACACTTTGATTTTAGCTCAGTGAAGCTCTATTTAGGACTTCTAACCTCCAGAAATGTAAGATAATAGTACTGTTTTAAAATACTAAATGTGTGGTCATTTGTTACTGCAATAATAGGAAATTAGTAATCCTTTCCTGTTATCTTTTGAAAGAGGGAAATTAAAAGCATGTAAGGAGAATAAATGGTTTGGGAAGATAATTAGAATAGCTTCCCTGTGTCTGAAATTATTACGTAATAAAGAGACCAAGTCTCTCTCAGGTTGGGATGATATGGATAATTTTCTGTTGAGGATTTTCCTACTACATTTAAAAATCTCTACCTGACAAGTTATATATGGCTTTCTTTGAATGTAAGGTGACTTCAATTTTAAGATGCACCATTATTACATATGCCACTAAGAAAGAAAACAAAATGCTGCCAATTAAACAGTGACACAGGTTTTTATGATAGTTCTGTGTCATGCTTAAATTGGTCATAACTACTTTTGCTTTGCCATTTCTTTCATCTATTCTGGTAATTCTGGTAGTCTCTCCTGCCTTCAGTAGAATTCTGGTTATGGGATAGGCAATCATTTAGCAAACATATCTCAGTTGCAAAAGGTAGTACAATTCCAATTCCCTGTGGGTAGCCTTCTTAGATCTCATAAAACTCTTGGTCATTGCCTTGCAGGAAGATATAGAATTGACTGTGATCACTGCAGCAAATAAGGGCATTGGCTTCATTAAGCCATATTTATGCCTCTATACTCTGTTTCTATCTTTTTGCAAACATAATACCTCTTCATTCCAATGCCAAATATTAGTGTACTCTTTTTTTGGAAGTCATTCTAATTAGCAATAATACTAGCCACATGTATTTCATATAATGTTAATAACTCAATGTAAGAGATCACAGTATAAGTGTATTAGTTATCTATTGCTGCATAACAAATTGTACCCCAAATTAACACTTTTATAAAACAGTCATTATCTCATGGTTTCTGTTGTTCAGGAATCCAAACACAGCTTAGGTGGGTCTCTACAAGACTGAAATCAAAGTATCCACCAAGACTGCAGTCATCTTGAGACTCAACGTAGGGGAGGAACTCCTTCCAAACTCACTTACATAGCTGTTGGCAAATTTCAGTTCCTTGTTGGCTTTTGGATTAAGAGTCTGAGTTCCTTGCTGGTGGTGGCCAGAGGCCTTTCTCAGTCCCTTGTTACATGGCCTCACCATAGGGCAACTTGTAGCATTGTAGCTGGCTTCATCAGTTGTGAGCAATGGAGAGAGCAAAAGAGCAAATTATGGAGGCTGTGGTTTTTTGGTAACCTAATCTTGGAAGTTACATCCCATCATGTTTGCCATATTTTTTATGACAAAGCAAATCACTACAATCTAGGAGAGAGAATTTTATAAAAAAGTGACTACCAAAAGATGGAGCTTACAAGAGCCATTTTTGAGCCTGCCCACCCCAAAACAGTAAGTCCATAAATGAGCAAACAATGGCATCTACATCATGATAACTTGTTGGCCAACAATTGTAAGGTGCCATCAATTGTGAGATAATCCTAACTTCCTAAATGTTAAAATGTTTTTCAAAAGTATCTTAACCTAAACACAATTGTTCTTTCTTAAAATCTTTGAAATATCACTGTGAAGTCACATTTTAGGATTTAATTTTGTCACGTAAATTTTACATTACCTTTGACATTATATAACATAGGAAAAAGAAAGAGTACAAAACACAGAATCAAAAATTGAGGCAGGTACTTATCAATTAGCAAATCATTCAATCAGCCAACAGATGTGAACACAGCATTCTAGGCATCTGTACCAACCCTCAAAATGTTTGGGGTAGTTAGGAAAATAAGATTATTTTAAAACAATGGTTAGGGAGGGTTCCACTTGCAGCTGACTGGTCGGGGAAGGCAAGGCTTCACAACAGGGGCCGGTTCTGAGCAGCCATCTGTGAAGGATGGGCTTTGTTTTAAAGAGAAGTTTCGAATGGAAAAAGTTGGAGATGTGGGGTGCTTTTTCCTACTGAATCTACTGAAAACATGATGGGAGAAGGAAGTCCTTGCAGACACACACTGATAGGAAAGATGATGCATGGTGTTTTCAAACTTCCACATCAAGGTATTCAAGGGTTAAGCTGAATTTTAGTTTATTTTTGTATTTGCTTCATTATAAAGTAATACTTGTTCATTATCTTTAATTGGAAAAATTGTAGAAAATTGGAAAGAAGGAAAAAAAACCAAAACAATAATTCCACTATCCAAAGATGATTGCTGGATTAACACTGAGTACATAATTAGGTGAACTAAAAAATGGAATTGAAATTGCCAATTTGTTGTTCTAGAGTATAAGTCTTTAACATTTAAAGTTGTTTATTTTTAACTTTATTAAACATAACACTCATTGTATTCTTAGATTCTGAATTTCTTAGGAAGTTACAAGCAGGAACAGGATTGGTCATTTAAAAAGTCAATTCATGTGCAATATTTGAATATTTACTTTCTGAAGAAAACAAACAAAAAAATCTTGTCTGATTATGTAGAGTTCCCAAGAAGGGTGATCAATAGAACAACCCTTCCTTTAATCCAAATATTGAACCAAGAATGAGGAAGTGGATTCAAGAGGTACAGAAGGGTTTTAGTTTATAGCCTAGGGTGAAGTTTTTTAGACCATTGATATTGATCCAGAATGTCCCTCAGCCTCCTCCTAATAACCATTCCTCTCTCCTTTTGCAAAGTCACCACAATCCTGAATTCTTGTGTTAAAGTTTGATTTGTAAATTTTGAAATTTTACTTAGATGGAAACATGCAGTATATATTCGTCTGTGTCTCAGTCCTTTTATTTATAATTAGGCTTACGAGATTCATCCATTTTATTCCATGTAGCTGAAGTTCATTTTTATTGCTGAATAGTATTATATTGTATAAGTATATGAAATGTTCTTAGTCATCTTACTTTTGATGCTATTTGAATTGTTTCCAACTTTTCACATTATCCCAAATCAGGCTTCTACAAATAGTTTTGTGCATGTCTTTGGTTGAGAACAGGTGTAAACATTCGTATTTGGTGTATACTTGTATATTAGTGTGCCTGAGCTGCTATGACAAATATCACACAATGGGTTGACTTAAACAATGAGAATTTATTGACTCAGAAGTTTGAGGCTAGAAATCCAAAATCAAGTCATTAGCAAGTTGATGCTTTCTCCCCAAAGTCTATACATTGTTGTTGGTCGCCAGTGATCTTTGGTGTTCCTTGGCATGTTTCCTCACCTCGTGTCACGGGGTGATGCCCTCTCCTTTCTCTTCTGGGTTCCTTTTACTTCTAACTTCCAGCTCCTCCCTGTTTCTCTCATTTTCTTTATAAGGTCTCTAGGAATCCAAATTAAGACCCAGCCTCATTCAGTTCAGTTAGAACTTAAGTAAAAGCATCTTCATGAGATCCTATTTATGATGGGTTCACACGCACAGGAAAGTGGGTTAAGATTAAGAACATGTCTAAATGGGGGTACATAATTCAATCTACCACAACCTAGGAGTGGGATCGCTGCATCACAGGATGTGCAAATGGCCAATGAGTGGTTAATGCTGAACTGTTTTCCAAAGACAGTGGACCAACTCAAACCCCCTCCAGTAATGTATGAGAATTTCCATTGCTCTGCTTCTTTTCCAGTGCTTGGTAGAGTCCATTTTTTAAATTTTAGCATTCTATACATTATGTAGCAGTGTGTAATTTTGGTATTAACTTGGATTTCTTCATGACACATGAAGTTGAACATTTGGTCAATGTTTAAGGACTATGTGGATATCCTCTTGCACAAAGTGCCTGTTCATGTTTGTTTTTTTCCTATTTTTCTACTGGGCTGCTTGCCTTTTTCTCACTGAGTCATAGAAGGTCTTTATATATTTAGGGCAAGTTGCTTGGTCTTTCTGAGCCTCATTTTTTCTTATATATAAAATGGGAATAATAATAATAAAACCCCATCGGATTTTTAGGAGGATTATATGGGTTAATAGCTTAGACACACATCTGACATATAGTGCCCAATAAATGGCAGTAAATGTCAGCTAGTCTTATTTTTGGCTGCTAGCCTGTATGGAGACAGAACTCAGTCCAGCCTTTTAACTTCCATTCATCAGATTTTACATTGTAAAGCAGTGGGTTCTCATGTCTAGAAGGTTTGCAACTCAACACATTCACCTCGGTCAGCTACCTGAGCCCCCAAGCTTTAGAGGGACATACTGTTGCCATTTAATTACCTTCATGACACGAATTTGAAAACACTACAAATGATGCTTTTCTCTCTGAGGAGAACAAGGCAGTTTTCAAATGGAAAATTACAGAGGGAGCATTCATTCTCCCAGTCACTGCATGGTGCACTTCCCATTCGTCATGTTAATTCCAAAAGCTTTGAAAGAATGATTTTGTATCAGCAGAAAAGAAAAAAAAAAAACTCCCTGAACACAGAAATGAAATGAATTAAATGTATTAAAAATTAAAGGACATGCAATGTGAGCAATGAAGTATTTTAAGCTAAGTGCCCATCCCTGCCTCATCCAACTTCCTTTGGTCACCATTCACACTTACAGAAAAAGGGATGATTTTTCTCTTCTACCCAACTGGGAATTGCATTGCTTTTGGTGGTCAAGGGGAAAAGGATTTCTTATAAACAAATAAGCAAACTGTAATCAGCCTGTTTTTCCTTTCTCCATCTGTGGAATTTTCACACCTAGACTTAAAAAATCTTTTTTGGAGAAGGAAGCGTGGGGAAGACTGTATTTTAGGTTTTTACAACCAAAATGCAAGCAAATTTCACTTTTATTCCTCATAGAAAACAGTCACTAATATCTTCCTTCTAGGTCCCTTAATTAAATTAAGCTCCTTTTATTTTTCTTGATTCACTCCCTTTCCTTCCTGGATTTGACTAGTTCTCCTCATTTGCAATTTCTCAGCTGTTAAACTTATTTTGCTTCATTTAAATTTCAGTAGATTTCTGTATCCAGTGGCAAGTTTGATTGTGTATTTTTTCATCCCTCTCCCCAGGCAAGAAAATGGTCATACTAACACCAGAGTGATTTTTAGAAAAAATAATTTCGAGAAGGTCAAGAATGATCTTCTCAATCCTTGAAGTTCCTTCTAAAAGTACCTCTCCTGCAAAAGACTTCTTTGTTTATTCTGGGACAAATATTTTGTCCTTTCAACCCTCACAGCATTCAAATTGTTATCTCGCTAAGGGTATGGAAGTCGTTTATGCTACTTATCCTTACCATTTGCTCTCTGCTTTCCTACAGAGAATTAAACACACTTGCTTGTCCCTGCTATGACAATATTGTACTTCCCTGTCCACTGATGCTGGACTTGGCCTTGTGACATGCTTGGGACAATGAAAGTGAGCAGATGCCTCATTACCACAGCTGAATGGAAGCTTTCAAAGGTGTTGCAGGTTTCCATCATCACTCTTGCTCTTCTCTGCCTGGGGAACTGCCTGCCCCAAGTTCCTGCAGCCTGGTTCCCAGAATAAGAAATGGAGCCACAGCAACTGAGCCGAGATTTTCTCCATGTGACATGAGCAAGAAACAAAATGTCTGAGGTCTTGGGGTTATTGGTTATTTCAACAAAGATAATATTGGGACTTATAACTTCCACTTTCATTGAATTTATTTCTTTATTTGTCTTATTCAAAATACATTCGTAGAAGGCAGGGAATGCACATTCCTCTTTTGTTTCCTGCATACTTTGATTCTCGGTAAGGTCTAATAAATATTTGTTGAATAAGTGTATGTCTCAATAAAGACCTCCAATGATAAGGATCTATTTGCTCCTGAGGCAGCTATATCTTTGGAAAATATTTAGCACAAATATGATGCTCCAGAATTTCCACTGTGAGTTTTAGTTCTCATGGGCTCATATAAATCCATGTAGCCCCTCCCTCATCATCTGATAGCCTCTAGTTTCTTTTTTCTTTATTATCTTTTTTTTTTTTAAAGATACAGAGATCACACAAAATGTTACATTAAAAAATGAGGTTCTCACATACCCTAATCTACACAACTTCCACTCCTCCTACATCAACAACTTCTTTCATTAGTATGATACATTGATTACATTTGATGAATACATTTTGGAGCCCTGCTACACAGCATGGGTTTTAGTTTACATTGTAGCTTACACTCTCTACCAGTCCATTCAGTGGGTTATGGCAGGATATATAATGCCCTGCATCTGTCCCTGCAATATAATTCAGGACAACTCTAAGTCCCGAAAATGCCCCTATATCACACCTCTTTTTGCCTTCAGCAACTCCTGTGGCCATTGTCTCCACAGCAATGATATAATTTCTTCCATTGCTAGAGTCACAATAATTCTATAGTGTGCGGCTGGGGCGGCTTGCACCCCGACGCTGACGGGGGGGTTTGGAGGGGTCAGCTGGCTGCAAAGGCGTCTGAGGCTGCGGCAGACAGCCTCAGAGGGGCTCTCAGGCGTGGAGGACGCGCGGCGAGGGGAGAAAGAATGCCGCGGAGACCAGGTCTGGTACGCAAGTCCGGTTTATTAAGGAAGTGCAGTGGGTTATATAGAGAATGAGGAGGGCGGGGTAGAGCAGGAGGAGTGAGGGCTACGGGGCGGCTGGGGATTGGCAGAAACTTGTGGGCGGACTTGTGGTTTTGTGCTGTTAGCTGTTGCTAGGGAAGTGGGCAGATTTCAGGTTATGATGCAACAATAGTGGAACACCAGTTAAGTCCACACTAATCCATATTTTATTCCACCATCCTGAGGACCCTGGAATGGCAATGCCCACTTGACCTCTAAATTGAGAGGGGGATTAGATCTCACATGGCTGATGGATGGGATTCTTCTGCCTGCAGTTACAGACTCTCTCAGTTCCTTGGTGTGGTGGTTGATCATCTTCACCTCCTTGATGGCTGACCTTGGTAAGTCCAATGAACTAGAGAGTAAGTATTTCAACTCTGCTGAGGCTCAGGGCCCAGCTGGCACATGGCCCATCCAGAGACTCAAGTCTCCTAAGCATACACCAATCCTAAAGCCAACCACAGGTTCAGTAAAAGTGACAGAAGAGGTATGTGTAGAGAAGTCACATCTGAGTCCAACTCAATCACACTCAGGAGCACTAGGGCCCACTGGCAAGGCACTGAACTCCAGAACCATCTGCCATGACCATAGGACCTGGGTGTCTCCATAACCCTTAGGAGCACAAGCACCTGGGATTGTATCTACTTTGGCTGTTTCTGAGATCCTGCTGAGATGTCTGTAAGTGCCACACCTCTGATGACTTCCTGACTCATTTTGAAGCCTCTTAGCCAAATAAACTCATCTGTCTTTACCATTTCCCTCTTGTATTCAAGGTCTTTTTCTAGTTGTATTACCAGCTGGTGATTGGTAGTAATCCCATGGTGCCAGGGTGCCTCATAATCAGGAGTCATGTCCCATACTGGGGGGAAGGTAATGCATTTAGACGCTGAGTTTGGATTAGAGCGTGGCCACATTTGAGCAACATGGAGGCTCTTAGGAGGTAACTCTTAAGCACCCTGCAGCTTTAGACCTACTTGAAATTTCAAGCACACAGGCTTATAAGCATCATCGTCATATCAATGGCCCATCATTGGACCATCCTTTTTTACTGGTCTTTGCCCTTGCATTTGGGGAATTGTTGCTGTTCCATTGGGGAATGTGACAGAGAGTCCCAGGATGGGAACACAGCACTCCCTCAGTTGTTATGTGAAATTCTACCCACTATGTCAATACCCAAGAAACATCAGAACATATCTATATATCCTATATTCATGCACTGGTGAACTCCGTCTCACCCATGCACCCCCCATCACTGATACCCTATACCAATGCTCCTCCCCTGCCATACTTGAAACCCTCTGTGATCCAAAACTTCTTAAAAAATGAAGACTTACATATTGCCAACTTCAATTAATAGGAAAGTGAAATAGTAATTATATGTTTATAGATTAGAAATAAAATCCTTAATGATTTAGAAAAAGTAAAATAAAGTAAAAAAATAAATTGGAGTACTATAAAATTAAGAATATCATACAAATTTTTTTGGCATTTTGCCTTTCATCACTGTAATAGGTGTTGCCCTGTATGTACAGTGTCAAAGCAATCTCTTCCATTTCTTCCCCAATATCTACATCCTTTTTTTTTCATTATGTCTTCAAAAATGTTTTAGGTCACAGTAAAGTCACATATAGAATATAGGGGACTCCCATATACCCAACGCAAACCCTTTTCCCCCTTCCCCAGCAATCAGTTTTTTACATGTGGATATTCTATTTGCTACAACTGATGTACAGATATTGACACATGCTAACCATGGTTCCATTATGGTTTATATTATGATTTACATTTTAAACTGTGCACTTTCATAAATTTTGGTGAAATTTGAAATTGCTTGTATCCATTATTGCATGGTCATGCAGAGCATTTCCTTTGCCCCCCATTTACTCCTTCTTCCATCTATTCTATTCCTCTCTTCCCCTCCCCTTGGGGCCCACCATGACAACCGAGCTTCAGTACTTGAAGGAAAAAATTCATAGATATTTGCAAGAATGCTGAGGGCTTGATACTCTAGATTGTCCTCCCCCATTGGGAGCCAACCATGCTCTCGAGAGACATGCTCCCTTCTGTTTGAGATGATCAGGCCTCCTAAGGATGGGGGTATAACACCTTCCTACTCATTGTATGGGTCTCCACTTACTGATATAACACACTATGACAAGATGAGTGCTCACACACTCCCTAGAAGCCTGTCCCAGGTGCACCCTGCACTAGATGCCACCGTCAAACACCTTCAGCCAGTAACCCTTCCTTATTACATTTTCTAAAGAGTTTTCTCAGCATTATAGTTTCAAACAGGTATCTGACAATCTCTCATGTTCACCTGCTCCCCCCAACTGTCCCCCCAATGCCATGGACCTTCTGATCTATCCTCCCAACCCTAGCCCCCCTCAAGCCTACAAAGCCCAACCCAATAGTATCCCTATGCCCCCATCTTGTCCCTTCACTGCCCAACTACTTACCTCCACTATATCATAGATTTCGCCTGGGTGGGTGTTGGCTCACAACCTTCCTTCCCCCACCCCATTTCCTATAAGCCTATCTTCCAGTCTCTAGCTTTCTGAGACAGCTTGATTTGCTTAATTCATGTCAGAGAGGTCATGTGGTATTTGTCCTTCAATGCTTGGCTTGCTTTACTCAACACAAAGTTCTCAAGATTCATCCATGTTATGTTGTGTGTTAATACTGTATTCCTTCTTATAGCTGAGTAATACTCTATTGTATGTATACACTACATTTTGTTTATCCGTTCATCTGTTGATGGGCATTTGAGTTGATTCCAACTTTTGGAATAGTGAATAATACCGCTATGAACGTTTCTATGCATATATTGGTTTTTGTCCTTGTTTTCAGTTCTTCTGGGTATATACCCAGCAGTGGAATTTCTGGGTCATATGGCCAATTCTATAGCTAGTTTTTCGAGGAACCAACAAATTGTCCTCCAGACTGGCTGGATCCTTCTACATACCCACCAGCAGTGAATGAGGGTTCTCATTCCCCCACATCCTCTGCAACACTTGTAGTCCTCTGTTTTTTAATACCTGCTAGTCTAACGGATATTCATGTGCTTTTTAGCCATTTGTATTTCTTCTTTGGAGAAGCATCTGTTCAAATCTCTTGCCCATTTTTTAAATGGGCTGTCTGTTTTATTTTTGAGATATAGGATTTCTTTATTTTTTATTTTTTTCCTTTTTTTTTAATGTTACGTTAAAAAAATATGACACCCCCATATGCCCCCCACCCCCCTCACCCCGCTCCTCCCTCATCAAAACCTCTTTCAGCATTGTGGCACATTCATTGCTTTTGTTGAATACATTTTGGAGCACTGCTGCACCACATGGATAATGATTTACATTCTAGTTTACACTCTCCCCCAGTCCACCCAGTGGGCCATGGCAGGATATACAATGTTCAGCATCTGTCCCTGTAGTACCACCCAGGACAACACCAAGTCCTGAAAATGCCCCCCCCCCCCGCCCCATCATATCTTTCTTCCCTCTTCCTACCCTTAGCAGCTACTGTCGCCACTTTCTCCACATCAATGCTATACTTTCTTCCATTACTAATCACAATAGTTCCACAGTAGAATATCTTTATATATGCTGGATATTAGGCTCCTATCAGCTATATGGTTACCAAATATTTTCTCCCATTGGGTAGGCTGTCTTTTCACTTTCTTTATAAAATCTTTTGAGGTGCAAAAGACTTTAATTTTGAGGAGGTCCCATTTATCTATTTTGTCTTTTGCTGCTCGTGCTTTAGGTGTGAAGTTCATGAATCCATTTCCTATTACAAGGTCCTGTGTATATGCTTCCTTATATTGTCTTTCAAAGTCTTTATGGTCTTAAATCTTATATTTAGATCTTTGATCTATCTGGAGTTGATTTTTAAAATAGGTGTGAAATGGTATTCCTCTCCCATTCATTTGCATATGGATATCCAGTTCTGCAAGCATTATTTGTAGAAGAGACCATTCTCTCCCATTTGAGTGGGCTTGGTGGCATTGTCAAATATCAGATGACTGTATATGTGAGGATCTATATCAGAACTCTCAATTTGGTTGCATCGGTCAGTATGTCTATGCTTGTGCCAATACCATGCTGTTTTGACCACTCTAGCTTCGCTTTAAAGTCAGTTACTGTGATTCCTCCAATTTCATTTTCCTTTTCAATATGTTTTTGGTATTTGGGATTCTTTCCTTTCCAAATAAGTTTCATAGTTAATTTTTCCAGTTCATTAAAAAATGCTGCATTGGGATCACATTAAATTTGTAGATCAGTTTGGGTAGGATAGACATCTTAATGATATTTAGTCTTCCTATCCATGAACAGGAAATATTTTTCCATTTATTTAAATCTTCTTTGATTTCCTTTAACAGTGTTGTATAGTTTTCTGTGTATAAGTCTTTTTCATCTTTAGTTAAATTTATTTCTAGGTATTTGATTTTTTTATTTACTATAGTAAATGATATATTTTTTTCTTGTTTTCTTCCTCAGATTGCTCATTATTGGCGTACAGAAATGTTCCTGATTTTTTTGCATTGATCTTATAAGCTGCGACTTTACTGAACTCATAAGTTCTAGAAGCTTTGTTGCAGACTTCTCAGGGATTTCTATGTTTAGATTTCATGTCATCAGCAAATAGTGAAATTTTGACTTGCTCCTTTCCAATTTGGATGCCTTTTATATCTGGTTTTGCCTCAATGCTAGAGTGAGTATTTCTAACACAATGTTAAATAGGAGGGATGATAGTGGGCATCCTAGTCTTGTTCCTGATCTTAGAGGGAAAGATTTTAGGATTTGACCATTGTATATGATGTTAGCTGTGGGCTTTTCATATATACCCTTTATCATGTACAGAAAGTTTCCTTCTATTCCCATCATTTGCAGGATCTTTATCATGAAAGGGTGCTATATTTTGTCAAAAGCTTTTTCTCCATCTTTAGCTATGATCATGTGATTTTTCTTTTGATCTGTTTATGTGGTGTATTACATTGATTGATTTTCTTATGTTGAACCATCCTTTCATACCATGGATGAAACCCACTTGGTCATGGTATATAATTTGTTTGGTGTGTTGTTGAATACAATTAGGAAGTATTTTGTTGAGAATTTTCACATCTAGGTTCTTTAGAGAGTTTGGACTGTAATTTTCCTTTCTTGTGGTATCTCTGTTTGGCTTTGGTATTAGGGTAATGTTCTCTTCATAGAATGAGCTAAACAATGTTCCTTCTAGTTCAAATTTTTGGAAGAGTTTAAGCAAGTTTGGTTTTAGTTCCTTCTGGAATGCTTGGTAGAATTCACCTATGAAGCCTTCTAGACTGGGGCTTTTCTTAGTTGGGAATTTTAATGATTGATTTTATCTCTTTCCTTGTGATTGGTTTGTCGAGATCATCAATTTCTTCTTTCGTTAATGTAGCCTGCTTATGTGTTACTAGGAATTTGTCCATTTCCTCTAAATTGTCCTTCTTGTTGGCATATAGTTTTTCAAAGTATCCTCTTATGATAGTCTTTATTTCTGTGGGGTCAGTGGTGATATCCCCTTTCTCATTCTTATTTTCTGTATTTGCATCTTTTCTCTTTTTTTTCTTTGTTAGTCTAGCTAAGGATTCATCAATTTTATTGATCTTCTCGAAGAACCAGCTCTTTGTTTTGCTTATTTTTCCTAGTGCTTTCTTATTTTCTATGTCATTTTGTTCTGCTCTGATCTTTGTTATTTCTTTCTTTCTTCTTCCTTTGGGATAAGTTTGTTAATTTTTTACTAATTCCTCCAAGTGTGCTGTTAGGTCTTCGATTTTAGCTTCTTCTTTTTTATATATGAATTTATGGCTATAATTTCCCTCTCACTACAGCTTTTGCTTTGATAATTAATGTTGTCATTTTCTTTAGTTTCAAGATGGTCACTGATTTCTTCTGAGATTTTCATCCTTGACCCACTGTTTGTCTAAGAGTGTGATGTTTAACTTCCATATCTTTGTGCCTAATCTTGTTCGCTGGCCCTTGCCAATTTCCAGCTTCATTCCATTGTGGTTAGAGAAATTATTTTGTATGATTTCAATTTTTCTGAATTCATTTAGCCTTTTTATGTGGCTTAGAATGTGGTCTACCTTGGAGAATGATCCATGTGAGCTTGAGAAGAATGTATATCCTGCTGTACTTGGGTGTAGTGTTCTGTATATGTCTATTAGTTCCACATCCTCTAATATATTACTCAAAGTCTTTGTTTCTTTATTGACTCTCTGTTGAGATGTTCTATCTAATGGTAATAATGGTGTATTAAAGTCCCCCACTCTAACTGGAAAGGCATCTATTCCTCCACTTAGTTTTTCCAGGGTTTGACTCATGTATTTTGAGGCACCCTGGTTAGGTGCATAAATATTTATGATTGTTCTGTTTTCTTGATATATTACCCCTTTTAGTAATATATAATTTCTATCTTTGTCTCTCACAATAGATTTGCACTTAAAGTGTATTTTGTCTGATATTAGTATAGATACTCCTGCCCGTTTTTGGTTATTGTTTGCTTGTAAGGTTACTTTCCAGCCATTCACTTTCAACATCCTTTAATCCCTAGGTCTAAGGTGGGTTTCTTAGAGACAGCGTATAGATGAGTCATATTTCCTTACCCATTCTGCCAATCTGTGTCTCTTCACTGGTGAGTTTAATCCATTAATATTCAGCATTTAGTCTCAAGAAATTACTTACATTAGCCATATTTTCTTTGGATTTGTGCATGTCATATGTTGTTTTTCTCTTTTTGTCTTTTTAGCTGTTCTTACACTCTCCTCCAACTCTGCCTCCCCTGTTTTTTCTTTCAACCTACAGAACTCCCTGTAGTATTTCTTGAAGGGCAAGTTTCTCATTGGCATATTGTCTTAGTTTCTGTTAATCTGTGAATATTTTTAACTCTATTATTTTTGAATGCCAGCTTTGCTGTATAGAGTATCCTTGGCTGGATTTTTTTTTTTCTTTTAGTACCTCGACTATGTCATACCACCTTGACTATATCATACAACTGCCTTCTTGCCTCCATGGTTTCAGATGAGTAATCAGCACTTAATCTTATTGAGCTTCCCTTGTATGTGATGGTTCTCTTTTCTCTTGCTGCCTTCAGTATGGGATAATTTGACAAGTATATGTTTTGGAATAGGCATTTTGGGATTTTTACTGTTTGGGGTGTGCTGCAGTTCCTCGACATATACATCCATCTCCCTCAATAGGTTTGGGAATTTTCAGTCATTATTTCCTCCAACACCACTTCTGTTCCCTTTCTCTTCTCTTCTCCTTTTGGTATGCCTATAATGTGTATGTTTTTGTGTTTTGTATTGACATTCAAATCCCTAAGTCCCTATTGGATTTTTTCTATGTTTTTATCTATCAATTCTACTATGTTTGGTTTCAGATGTACTGTTTTCCACATCACTAAGTCTTCTCTCTGCCTGTCCAAATCTGCTGTTATTTGCTGAATTTATTTTTGATTTCTTGGATTATTCCATTCATCACCATCATACCCATTTTCTTTTTGTATGTGTTTACAATTTCTTCAGTATGCTCTCCAAGGGTTTTCTTAATATCCTTAATCTCTTCCTTTACTTCATTACATTGGTCCATTATGTTGGACAGCTTTTTTTTTTTTTATTAATTTATTTATTTCTCTCCCCTTTTCCCCCCCACCCACCTTGGTTGTCTGTCCTCTGTGTCTATTTGCTGTGTCTTCTTCTTTGTCTGCTTCTTTTGTTGTCAGCAGCACAGGAATCTGTGTTTCTGTTTTTGTGGTTGTTGCGTCATCTTGTTGTGTCAGCTCTCTGTGTGTGCAGCACCATTCCTGGGCAGGCTGCACTTTCTTTCATGCTGGGCAGCTCTCCTTCCCGGACGCACTTCTTGCGCGTGGGGCTCCCCTATGCGGGGGACACCCCTCCCTGGCATGGCACTCGTTGTGCACATCAGCACTGCACATGGGCCAGCTCCACACAGGTCAAGGAGGCCTGGATTTTGAACCGCGGACCTATCCCCTGCAGCCAAGTCCGCCGCCTGTGTTGGACAGCTTTGATTAGCTGTTTGATGTTATGCTCTTCTTCCTGGTGTTTAGTTTGTTCATTGAACTGGGCCATGTCTTCCTGATTATTGGTATGGTTTACAATTTTTTGTTACTGTCTGGTCATTATTTTATCTTGATGGGTTTGTTCAGTTGATCAGCTTCTCTGTCTAGTCTTGGGTTTTATTTAGTTGCTGTTTGTGTGTGTATGTTAAGTTTTTTCTTTGACACCTTGTTCTTCTTATTTTGTTTCCTTGTTGTTGTCTAGGTTCCCTTGAAGGAAAAAAGATTAGGACCAGGGAAAGCAAAAGAGGTATGAAAAGAAAAAGCACAATAGTAATATTAATAGTAAATGTTTGTGGAAGAACCATGTAAGACCTAGGAGAATGAATATTAAACTCATTTAAGCAGTGTAGAGTTATATGAATAAAAAAGTGGAGTACCTACAACTGAAATGGGAAACTGAATATGGAGAAGAATATAGTATGAATTAAAAGGCCAACACGATTAGGAGATAGGGTTAGAGAAAAGAAAGGACAAAACCAGAAAGAGTTAATAAAAGATGGAAAACAGAATAGAAGCATTAGGAATAAAAAGTCAGAAAAATTGGGGCTAAACAAAGAGAGGTGGAATGTAAGAGCAACAACAGAAGGTGGAAGATAGAAAGATGTGGGAAGGAAAAGGGATAACATTGGTAGCCAAAATCAGTACACACAGAAAAGAGGAAACTGAGGAGAGGAAACACAGCAAACAAGAAACAAGGTGGCACACCTTCAACAATCACTCTTTTGTCACATTCTCTCCATATCAATGCCCTGAAGCCTCCTGCTTTGTGGGTTCCCAAAACAGCTCACTCAGGCAGGATTTTGCCCTCACAGAGCTGTTTTTTTGTAGGAGAGATGATGTGGATGCACTTAATCCAACCCCATCTTGCCCTTTTCTCTGCCCCTATATTTTGGACAATAGTGATAATATTCACTTCAGGATTTTGTTTCTGTAGATTAAATATTCCCAGACCTTATACATTTTCCTATCTTCCATGGTTTCAACTTCCTGAACCACCTGGGGTTTCTCTTTGAAGTTCTTCTAATTTGCCCATGTTCCTCTTAGAATGTCAGGTCTAGTTTTAGAACCATCCTCCCTGTGTGGTCAAACCAGCACAACGTGAGGAAGGGTCATATCCTCCTTCATCTAGATGAATTTTACTGAATTTAACACAGCCTGCAATTGCCCTTACTATTCTTGGCAGCCACATCACACTGCTGACTCAAATGAAGTCAACCAAATCCCTTAAGTCTCATTCACAAGTTTTTATTACCAGGCTCTGTTTCAACTTGTGCTGTAGGTTTAGGAGGACCAAATGTAGATCCTAACACTTTTCCTTGTTAAATTGCGAACCTCATTTCTTATAGTTCGTGATTCCTGACTATTTGGGTGAAGGAAAGCTGATTCTGGGGAATGGAAATTTAAACAGTAGCCAACAGAAGAGAGAAACAATCCTGTCCCATCCACCCTGGTATGAGAAGGGACCTATATTGTTCTGTGCTGTAGTAATCTATGTGATAGAATCCAATGCCAAGACCGTGGTACCTTTGCTTATTTCTTAAAGGAATCAGAAAGGTTGCATTCAGATTCAACACCAACAAGAGGCAGGATCTATGTGGGATGAATATGCTCCAAGGTGACCTCTCTGATCTGCGGTCACCCCTCGGGCTGAAGTGTGGTTTGCTGGCCCGGCGGGGGAGCCGCCGCGGTAGGCCTAATTCCGCTGCCCCCATAATAGGGTGGCTGGTCGGACTCACCGCCACCCCTGAAGGAAGCTCGGCATGGGCGCAGAGTGCCCTCGGGTCTCACCTTCTCGGCAGCCATGCTTCCGCGGCCGCCCCTCCTCCCGGATGGCGCCACACGATGCCTGTGGGGCGGCACCCTTCTTCTTCCTTCTCCCTGCGCAGGTGCAGGGCGGAAAAATCCAGTCTGCCCTTTTCCCTCCCCTGACAGCAGCAACAGCCAGGCGTGGGCGGGAAACTCAAGTCTGCCCTCCACCCCAGCAACAGCAGCCACCAATCCCTAAACCCTGCCCCTTCCCCCAGCAACAGCGACAGCCAATCCCTAACCACCACCCCTCCCCCATCCAGCACCTCCCACTGACCTTTCTCCGGCAACCAATCAGAGCAGGATGTGGCTTCGACCAATCAGCCTTCCCCAGCCCCTATAAAACTGTTGCCTCTCCCTCAATAAAGTGGACTTGCGTGTTTACCTTGTCTCTGCGGTAGTTCTTCTGCCCTGCGCCCTCCAGTCCTGAGAGCCCCCGACAAGGGCCTGGCCTCCCTTGTCCCCAGTTCGTCGCCTGCTTCTCTGGGCGACCCCTTCGTCGCCGGCTTCGCCAGGCGACCCCGTCAGCCGAACTGCGCAACCCCTGTGAGACCGACCCCTCGTCTGCTGCCGGACCGACCCCTCGTCCCAAGTGGGACCGACCCCTCGTCCAGAGCTGGACCAACCCCTCGTCCGCAGCCAGACCCCACCTCTACCGACTGAGCAAGCTGCCGCACTGATCTCTGCCTCTTGGTGTCACACCCTTGCATTATCTCCTCCAATTGAGTATGGGAGTATCAAATACCTTGCTTTTAACCAATAGAATATAACAAAGGTGATAGGATATATGTGATTGTCTGTGCATGAATATATTACATAAGAGTGTCAATTATGTGTCACCCTGGTGGGGTCACCTCAACCCATTTTGTTATTTCCAATATTGGGAATTTTTTTCTTCTTTGATCTGAACCTCATCATCATCATCATCATCATCACCATCATCATCTTATTAAAAATCTGTGCACCCTTCTTGTAACTACCAGTGGATAGCTGAGATTTGCTTCCATGCATATGCCAGTGACCCTTTGGTAAATGACCCCTGGCCATGATTAATAGATTCTGGATGAAGTTTGATGGAATGAGGCTTTTGAATCCAGCTTGTCATTCTAATGACTGAGAGAATGGACGCTGGGAATTTAGGGAGAAGCTGATGACTCTGCCTTTGTGTTTGTACCAGCTATGCTATTTTTACATGCAGCTGAGCTTGCCAAAGATAGAAAATTTCCCTGGATTAGCCCTAATATGGTTTAAATATTATGCATGTAGGGATAGGGAAGCCAGAAATATAGGTACTACTCACCCGGGGTCATCTTTTAAAACAAAGGGATCTTTGAACTTATGGATATTTCCCCTTCCCTTAGATTTGATCTTTTGGGTGAAGGCAATTTTCTTCAATTCATTACTAATGAGGCAAAAAAATATTTCATGAACAAATTGAGTTATGCCCATAGATGGCTCTAGATTATAGATAGATCAGAAATTTGACTGAACAAACCTCTAATTCAAACCACTAATTTTTTCAACAGAAACTCAGAGAGCTTAAATGCCTGGATCAAATTTGTACAGTTAATTAATGGCAGAGTCCAGACTTGATTGCAGCCACAGTGTGCTTTAAGGTATGCTAAAAAGGCCATAAAGAAGTTAGAGCCCAAAGAGGAAGGTCAATCACTGTCAATTATTTGGAGAAGAGGTGAATTCTAACACAGGAGGCTGGACCTGAGAGGGCAGGCACTAAAGCCAAGGAGAATCTGTCGCCATCTCCTTGTCTAGACTTTGAGGAGTCCAGATAATAGGCAGGGATGAAAATAGCATCTACTAAGTCAAAGGAGACCAGGACCTAGGACGAGAAGGAGTCAGGCACGAGCTCCTTTTCCCGGAGGTTCCATGTGGATGTAGCAGGCCTCTTAGATGAAGTTTTGATATTATAGGTCTGCTTATTTACTTGTTTCTGTTCCCCAGCATTAAGTAAAGGCCTATTGATTTTCATTATTTTTAATTCCAGCCTCGCCTTGGCTTTACAGTGGGGAGTTAATGGAAAGCTCTTTTTTGTATGAGTCAGTGTTTAAAGATGATTACTACCCTTGGAGGTCAGCATGATGTGATAGCAAAAACCAGAAAGGGATCCAAAGCAGAGGAGAATCTAAGAAATCAGGTCAGAGCTTCTGGAGCAAGGTGCTGCTTTCTCCAGAAGATTCTCTTTCCAGGGCAAACCTCAGAGAAAATGGATTTCATTTTTGCTAAAAATTCCTTTAGGACCTAGATTAAAGGCTGTCTCTATCATCAACCCTGTGATTTGCCATCCACTCCCATAATACTCTCTTCTGTGCCACCATAGCCCATTGACTGAACAGGTCAGGCCATCCCACAATCTTATTTACCTATCAACACCCCCTCCTTTCATTCCCACCCCAAGTAGCTAAAATCATGATGTAGACAGCAGAAGTTCAAGAGATATTCTGCTAAGAGAGAAGCAGTAGTGCATCGAGATTAGGTGTGTGGCCTCAAAAATTAGATGGCCTGGGTTTGAGATGTGGCTCTAACCAGTGCTTCCTGCATGACTTCCATGAAGATATTTGACTTCTCTGTGCCTCAGTTTTCTCATCTGTAAGGAGCAATGTTAACAGTACCTACTCACTGGTTTGGCTTGAGTGACAAAAGAGTTAGTTAGAACATTGTCTGGCACTTATCTTAGGGAGATGTGGTGGCTTCCTATGCACAGGGCACTGTAGTCCTACTTCTGCCCATGAAGTCATATCACCAGGGTTAAAAGAGCCAGCCTGGCCATACTGCCTTGTTCCACTCCCCTTTCATATCTCCACATGACTGCCCTGACCCCACAGCTGTCTCTTCCTAACAGGCAGGTGGATGGCCCTCTGGTGTTTTGGTCTCATTTTTCTGGTTTTTATCCTGTCATGGATCTCTCAAGTCTTTATGGTAGAAATTATCACCTCTGTACAGACATCCATGTCCCTTCAAACTCCCATTTCTCTCTTTATCCAGAGAGGATTATGATATAGATAGGATCACCAAATCTACTCTGTGACCACACTGAGGATTCCAGATTTTCTTTTTTTCCTGACTCTTTGTGGGAGTCTTGGTTTCTGGTGCCTTGGGGGGGTATAATTCAGTTTGTTTTGGGTGAGGGTGCGGGGGTATGGGGTGGGATTTACAGTGGTGGGAGTGGTTCTTCCTTGGGGAAAATGGAGAGTGACAATTCTCTGGGCCTGACCATACCATAGTGTGCTGAATACTGTGGGTGTTGTGTTCCTTCTAGACCAGTGGTTCTTAAAGGGTGGTCCAGGACTAGCTGCATCAGCATCACCAGAAAACATGTTAGAAATGCAAAATCTCAGACTTACCCCAGATCTGCTGAATCAGAAATTCTGGGTATATATCTAGCAGTCTGTGTTTTTACAAGACCTCAAGGGGATGCTAAATTAAGAACCCTCACTCTAGTACTTCAAACCATCCTTTTCTGGGATGATACCACAGGTAAGAGATTTTATAGTGGTGTGCTTCAAACTTCCATGAAGATAAGAATGCCAGGAGGGAACTTGTGAAAAACATCTCCAGATTCTACCCCTGACCCTCTGAATTAGAATTTCCAGCAGCAGAGCCTGGGAAGTGGAAAGTTTAACTAGTCCTGCAGGTGAATATTATCAATGATGTTTAGGACACTCTTCTAAAAGGTGTATTTCTTAGTTTGCTCGGCTGCTGTGACAAATACCATTTGCTTGTTGGCTTAAAAACAGGAATTTATCGTCTCACAATTTCAGAAGCATCCAAAAATCAAGGCATCAGCAAGACCATGCTTCTCCCCTAAAGTCAGTAGTATTCTGGTGCTGGCTTGCCACAATCCTTGGGGTTCCTCGACTGGTATCACTGCTTCCCTTTGCCTGGTGTTCTCACCTTGTGTCAGCTTGTCCGTTTCCACTGACTTCTGGCTTCTGGCTCCTTTGATGGTATTTGAATTTCTTCTGCTTAAAAAGACTCCAGTAATATGGGTGAGGTCTGCCCTCATTCAATTGGACTACACCTAAATAGGATATCAGAAGATTCCACTCACAAACCTACACCTTAACTGATGATACAACTTCAAATGGCCCTATTTACAAATGAGCTCAAACCCACAACGGTGCAGATTCAGATTAAGAACAAGTCTTTGAATGGGTACATAACTCAGTCTACCACAGTGGGAGAGATGGTACTATACTGGGCAGTGTTTTTCTGCCTAACAGGTTGGAGATAAATATTGAGGGGTGAGGAGCTGTCAGAATGGCACATTATTACCAAACCATCGCTTCCATCTGGCTCCATGAAGTGAGCAACACATGGCTCTGCAAATCCAAGCAGGAACTCCCAGAGCCTTATTCATCCTAGCAATTGCCTCCATTCCTGCATGGTTGCAGTCTCTGTCCTTTGTCTTTACTGCCCTGGTTTCCAGAGCCTCTGAGGGATGCCAGAGGGAGGATGCCCTTGCTCCTGTGCCTTAGTCATCTTGAACTGGCATCTTTCTGCTCCTTGCCTTTACACGCCAGCGTTCTCTTACTTTCTGCTACACTTCTTCTACCCAGCTCCCATTCATTCTCCAGGTATCAGTTTCCCCTCTGAGTCATTAGTTGTGTTCTAAAAGAGTTGTTACCACTTAGTGGTTTCCCATTGCTGTGAAAATAAAATCCAGGACTTTATACATAGCCTAATCCTGCCTACTTCTTTAAAGAATGACTGGTGCTAAAAGGTGAAAAGGCATTCTACTGGAATGGTTATCAAGAGCTCACAGAATTAGCAAGAGACAGAGGGACTGGATTTAGAAATTGGTGATAGCCAGGATCATCAAAGACCTCAACAGAGGTAACAGCAGGGCATGGGCTGGAGTGCCTGTAGCCAACGCAGTGAGGACGGTGACCTCCGTCTCCATATTGCAGCATGGCTCCTCAGATCCAATCCCCGGGGTTGACTGAAGCCCAACGCCCTGTTGGCCCAGGACTTGGAGTGAAGAGCTGGGCTCCTTTTCCTTCTCTGTTGAGAGGCAGGTGCTTCTCATCAAGATTAAACCTGATAGGGGACTCTGCAAAGGGAGACTGTGGTTGTAGGAATTGCAATTTCTTGTCAAAGAATCTCAGATGGTAAGGGTGTTCAATGTTAATGCTCCAGGCTTGAAAATGCAGATGTTTAGAGGAAAATGTAAGTTACACAGACACAATGTCTATTCTGAAACTCTTGTATCCAATGCCTTTGTCTTCTTTCTTCCTCTCTCATTTTTTCTCTTTCTCTCTCACTCCTTTCTCCCTCTTCTTTTTTTGACAGCAATGTCCTGTTGGTCAGTAGTAGCAGAGTTCTCGATACTTGTTAAAGATAAGTGGAAAAGTAAGGTTCTAAATTGTAAGAAAGGAAATTAGAAGAAGATGCATGCATGTAGGTTGCTGAACTAAACCAGCAAAGAGTTAATAATATTCTTTTAGGGGATATGGGGGGTTCTTCTCTCTGCATTCCATGGTCTATAGATGCCCACTTAAAACAGGCCCTTAGAATTTGAGGGTGCTCCTCAATTTAACCCAGAAACTTGCAAAGTACAGGGGGAAAGGTTTATTCAGCAAGATGCAGCTTTATTTATAACAGCCTTAAAATGAAACAATCAAAATGCGATAAATATCTATATGGTATGTCCACTTTGTTATATTATCATTATAAAGCACTTAAAACTTGGAAAATGTTAAAAAGGAAAGTGAAAAAAATCAGCATTTAAAATATTGTCTAAAATATAATCAGAGTTATATGGAATAAGTTAAAAAATGTAAAAACCTACCAAGTGAGAAAACACAGGGGTCAGAGTCACAACATTATAATAGAGATTACTTTTGGGTGATAGAATTATTGGTGATTGTTTCAAACAATATTTTTGTTTGTCACCTTCTACTTTGTATTAATTTGAAAACTTTTCACACTAAGTATGTGTGTATTTATTTACACAGAAATAATGTAAACTTTTTTAGCCAAAAAAAAAAAAAAGAAATCCTTCCTTAGGCGTGAGCTCATATGTGCTCGAAGTTTGCATTAATTCTTCTGAGATGACCACTCTCTTGCTAAGGTCACCAATGGCATCCATGTAACCAAATCCAGTAGGCATGTTCTGTCCTCATTTTACTAACCCCTCCCATAGCACTTAATGTCCTTGACCAGTCTTTCTTGAGAGTTCTTGGCTCCTTTTTGAGGTACCTTTTTTTTTCCTGGGAACCTTCCAGTTTCTCTTGTCATTCTTGACTCTTCTGCCTCCTTCTCAGGCTCATTTGCTCATTCTTCCTGCTATAGTTAAGCCCTAAAATTAGAATTCCCTTTCCAGCCTCCTCCTCCCCTCCTTCTTCTCCTTCTCTGCGGTCACCCCTCGGGCTGAAGTGTGGTTTGCTGGCCTGGCGGGGGAGCAGCCGCGGCAGGCCAAGCCGCTGCCCCCATAATAGGGTGGCTGGTCGGACTCACCGCCACCCCTGAAGGGAGCTCGGCATGGGCGCAGAGTGCCCTCGGGTCTCCCCTTCTCGGCAGCCATGCTTCCACGGCCGCCCTCCTCCCGGATGGCGCCACACGATGCCTGTGGGGCTGCACCCTTCTTCTTCTTTCTCCCTGCGCAGGCGCAGGGTGGAAAATTCCAGTCTGCCCTTTTCCCCTCCCCCGACAGCAGCAACAGCCAGGCGTGGGCGGGAAACTCAAGTCTGCCCTCCACCCCAGCAACAGCAGCCACCAATCCCTAAACCCTGCCCCTTCCCCCAGCAACAGCGACAGCCAATCCCTAACCACCACCCCTCCCCCGTCCAGTACCGCCCACTGACCTTTCGCCGGCAACCAATCAGAACAGGGCGTGGCTTCAACCAATCAGCCTTCCCCGGCCCCTATAAAACTGTTGCCTCTCCCTCAATAAAGTGGACTTGTGTGTTTACCTTGTCTCTGCGGTAGTTCTTCTGCCCTGCGCCCTCCAGTCCTGAGAGCCCCCGACAAGGGCCTGGCCTCCCTTGTCCCCAGTTCGTCACCTGCTTCTCCGGGCAACCCCTTCGTCACCGGCTTCGCCGGGCGACCCTGTCAGCCGAACCGCGCAACCCCTGTGAGACCGACCCCTCGTCTGCTGCCGGACCGACCCCTCGTCCCAAGCGGGACCGACCCCTCGTCCGCAGCCAGACCCCACCTCTATCGACCGAGCAAGCCGCCGCACTTCTCCTCCTCCACTTCCTCCTCCCTCTCATCCTCCTTCTTCTTCATTGTCATCTTCTCTTTCTCTTCCTCCTTCTCCTTCTTCCTCTTCTTTGCTTTCTTCTCTTCCTCTTCCTCCTCCTTCTTCTTTTAACTAATCCCATTCACTGCTCTATCTCCTGACACCTTCTTGGTTTAACCTGGTCCTCCTGTGATTGCCAACCACAACCAACTTTGACACCTCTGCTTAAATACCTCACAGATATTTTAAACTTATATCCAAAATGGAATTTTTTATCTCCTGCTCTCTGGCATAGAGACTGAATAAGCTGATGTGTCTGTCAATTGGTGTAGTAAATATTAGCCGAATGTAATTTTCTTATTTTATGAATTTGAAAATGAATTAAACTAGAAGTTCTCATATTTTCTTCCTGAACCCCAATAGGTCATCTGGGATGGTTAGGCTATTGTGTCAACTCGGCCAGGTAATTGTGCCCAGTTGTTTGGTCAAGCAAGCACTGGATGAACTGTAATACAAGGGCATTTATGGACTTTAGTCACCATTGACTTTTCTGCAGTGGTAAATCATAGGTAGCTGGTTATAATTACACCAGTCAGGGAGATTGCCATCAGCAATGAGTGACGCTTAACCCAATCAGTTGAATGCCTTAAAAGGGGAAGTGATTCCAGCATTGAGAGAGAATTTCCCAGCTCATCTTTGGACAGCCAACATCTCCCAGAACTCGTCAAGAACCTTCACTGGGCTTTCATTGGAGCCTCTGGTTGCAGCCTGCCTGTGGAACCTGGACTTGTGTATCCCCACGACTGTGTGAGAGACGCTTATAGAATCACATACTATTGACAGATATCTCTTATTGATTCTGTTTCCCTAGAGAACCCTGACTAATACGTCATCTATTTTACTACCTAGAGTATATTTAACCCCTCTTTATAGATTATGGAGTTTCATTCAGAGTTTTCAAAATCATGGATAAGTCCCTTCTCTGGGGTAGCTGATTTTGATGCTTTTAAAATAAGAGGGAATGCAATAGAAATTTCAGTCCTCAAAGAGGTTTAACCAATATCAGGATTTTTCTACTTTCACTTTATTTTATATCCAATGCAATATTGAGCAGCATTTAGATCATATCCATAGTAATCCCCACCTTTGTTTATGAGACTGTTTTATAAGGTCCCAGAACATCTGAACACTGCCCAACTGCTCACACATCAGAATTTAAGGAGAAAAACACAGAAAATTTTGACTACAACCAGTGACTTCTTCAAAGTATTTTGGGGCAAAAAAGAGGTGGCTCAAATGAGGAACAAATGTAATTCTATTTCCTCATTGGACAGGGCTCAATGAGTTATAGTATTTGTTGCAGAGTTAAACAAGACAGCATAAATTTTGCCTATATTTGTTATAGGAACTTTGTGACATACCTGTTCAAGTTCTAACACTATGTATTATGCCCTAAGGTATAGTTGCAATATCTTGATATATGCATACATTTCATTTTTCTTTTTCTTTCAAAAGAGAAGGGAAAATTAGTTACATGGTGAGTCTAGATCAGGTTTGGGGTTATAAAATGGAATCTGACCTAGAGTCTTTTAGACTATTGCTATGCAAAATGTGGAGCACAGACCAGTAGCATTGACGTAGCCTGGGAGCTTATTAGAAATGCAGAATCTCAGGCTCCACCTGTCCCACTGAATCAGGACTTACATTTTAACAAGATCTCCAGGTAATTTGCTTGCACAATAAACTTTGAGAAGCACTGCTTTAGAACTTTAAATATTTGGACTGCTTAAAATCTATCTTTTTGTTGTTATCATTGTACAAATTCTATTTATAATAATGCCGGTTATTCGGTTTTTGTTTAACTGAAAAAATGTAAGTTAAGGAATCATTTATTGAACTCAGCAATAAGACTGCAACCCATTCAAAATCGGGCAAAAGTTTGAACAGATATTTCAGTGAAGAAAATATATGATGGCAAATAAGCCTGTGAAAAGTTGCTCAATATCATTAGTAATTAGAGGAATGCAAATTAAAATCACAAGGGGATATCATTACACACCTATTGGAATAGATAAAACAACAACAACAGCAGCAATAATAACTGAAAATGCTAAGTGCTGGTGAGGTTGCAGACCAACTAGTACTCACAGACACTGCTGATGTGACTGTAAAATGGTGCAGCAACATTGGAAACAGTTTGGCCATTTCTTATAAAGGTAAGCATACACTTATCAAATGATTCAGCAATTCTTATATCATGCAAAACCTGTACGTAAATATTTATATAGCAACTTCATCGGTGATGGCCCAAACTTGGCAACAACCCAAATGTCCTTCAACTAATGAATAGATGATCAAAGTCTGCCTCAATGATATAATATTATACAATAGTACAGGGCCATAAAAATGAACACAGCACTAACACCTGCGACAATGTGGATGAAGCTAAAACACACTGTGCATGATGCTAAATGAAAGAAGCAGACTTCCATTTATATGATATTCGGAAAAGACAAAGCTAGAGGGATGAAGAACTGATAGTGGTTGCCAAGGGTTCAGGGTACATGGACTGTTTGACTCTAAAGGGACAGCATGAGAGAATGCTGTGCGTTGATGGAACTGTTCTCCATCCTGATGGTGGTGGTGATTACACTGCTCTAGGCATTTGTCAAATCTCATTGAATTATGCATTCAAAAAAATGAATTTTGCTGTATGTAAAATAAAAATAAATTTTCCAAATCATTTACTGGTTGCAGAGCATGGTCTTCACTTTTCAGCCATGCCAAGGAAACATAGTTTAACCAAAGGTAGCTCACAAGCTTAACGTGTCTACTAACCATGTCACATGATGGCAAGTTATGACAGGGAGAGCATTTGTGGCCCTTCGTTCCTTACCACTTATCCAAATGCATTACTGTCTAACAATGTAGGCTACTTCCTTTGTTTCCATCCTTCACTTTTGATCACTTGCCCTTTTCTAAGCTGTGTTTTCCTCCCCTCTAAAGAAGGTGTGACCCCTAAAACACTAGAGAGAAATGAGAGCTTAATAATTTGCATAGTGTAATTAAACTGCTATATCATGAGCTTTCTTTCTTTGGTGATCTTGGAATGGAAACAAAGGCATGCCTCTAATTCAGAGTTTGGTGTATTATCCCTAGGAACTAGAAGGAATAAAATAGGCCAGGAAGGCTTGCATATCTCACAACCTCAATGCAGCCATGTGCTACACTGCTGAAGGGCAGTGCACTGGAGTCATCACCCTTTGTGGAATGGCCTTTTACTCAGGTAAGTGGGGCCTTTTAGGTTGGATTTCTTTCAGACAGGTGTGCAGGAAAGATGGCTACATGACCCATGGGTGAATAATTGCTTCTCTCCCGTGAAATTCATTTTCATATTTGAAATGCTGCATAACCTGGTAGCTAGGGCACTGTACTGGAAATTCAGGACACATGGACTTTGCAAGGACTCTGGTGCCTACATTTAGGAGAGTGCTTTAACAACTTAAGGCCTGAATTAACTGAATCATTATCATGATTGGTAATTTGTAATAAAAATGAGGACACTATATACAATGTCTCAGTTTGTAAAGGGGCTTTCACACAGGTTAACGCTTTTAATCTTTAGGTTCACATGGGAAAGAATGATTCAGCAAGGGTGAGTCTTTTTTTTATAGGTCTTGAAGAATTCTCAGTGCCCTTGTCCTTTCCTCTTCATTCATCCTAAGAAGATTCTTTGGTGAATGAAGTAGATTTGATCCGGGATCAAATTCATTCCTGAATCATGGAATTTGAGAACTTTTTTTTTTCTCATTTTAATTTTTAAAGCATACATTATAAATGATTTAAGTGAAATCCAGAGAGGAGAAGAGAGCAGGTAAAAAAATGGTTAGCTGGTAAATTAGGTCCTTATGAAATGAGGCCTTAGTTTATGAAATCAAACTCTTTGGGACCTGAATGTGTCAATGTTCACAACATGTATATAAGGGGCTGAATTGCTTCCTAGATAGGCTGACAATTGAGGGATCATAAACAGAAACAATTTATGAGGTTCTTTGAATTCTTTATGGTCAATAATGTTATTATAGAGAGGTGTTCAATGAGATATTAAAAAATGTAAAAATAAGGACACAATTACAGGAGGGATGATGGGTTACAATCTAAGGTAAGTATGTTGAAGTGGAAATAAATCAAATGAATTTATTAATGTTGGGTTAGAGCTAACTAGAAATATCATTGGGAACTCCATGACCTTGAATAGAAATAGATGTCTTTTTTCCAGTTCTGTTCCCTGACTGATCTAGCAGTGGTAGCTTCCTGTCCTCCAGACCTCAGGTGGAAAGTGTTAGCAGCATGGACACGGAACACCTGTGTCTCATTTTCCAATTCTAGTTAGTTTCTGCTAGAAAGTATTGATGATCCTTGGGGATAACTGATTCCATGCCTTGATATGGAGAAAAAAATCAGGTGGATTTGGAACTACAGTGGCTGCTAGAAGACAAGAAAGCTATTAAAAATGTCTAGGGTCAAACTGAAAAGGCAAAGGGGATAGCTTAAAAAGACCCTCACTAGCGAAACTGAAACAATCTGAGCATTCAAAAGAGAGTATTAATTATAGCTAATTGGAATTAATTGAGTCTAAAAAGCTATGACATCCAAAGAGGAACTAAATTCTTTAAAATGTATAAGGTGACAATACAAAATAAAGGTGGATGCAAATGTAGCATTCTGTTTTTTTAAGTACACCTTTATATGTATTGATATGCATTTATTTTTTACCTCTATGTGCAATAGAGAGTGATAGTCAAAATGATTCTGAAAAGAGGTAGGAATTATACCCAAAGCACAAGGGCCCATCAGTTCAAGGGGCCATGGACAAGAGCCAGGTATAAAGACAGTCTCTGTGGGTTGCCACATTATGGACTAGACAAAACTCAGAACGATGTCATGACAGCCTAACATAGCCACTTATCCCCTAGGAAAAGAAAGCTTTTGATTCAACAAATTTTACTGAGTGAAAAAATTGTGTAAGAAGTTAACTTGTAAATTGAGGCTAAACATCCCACCACTCAGATGTAATGAAGGAGGAGAACAAAGGCACCAAATTGCAAGGAAAGGCATTGTATCAAATCTCATTGACACAAGGAGTCAGTCTTACTCTAAAAGGAACTCAGATAGGAAACAACTGTTAGGGTTTGAATCACTGATTAAGTAGCAACTGGGTGCCTTGTGCTGATCAATAATCTGTTGAGTGACAACCCAACAATCTCAGCTTACCTGAAATAATATTTTTTTTCTTTCAGTGTTGATAGATTACTGTGGCCCTAAAGGCATATTTAAATATATCAACATATGTAAATAATGAAGAAATTAATTAAACCTATAGTATCAATTTTTCTAATCTTTGAATATAAATATACTAATACATACTATAACCGTTAGAATCATTTGTGAATCTTTTGTCTATTTTTAAGGTGTTTGAAGCACTTAGGTTAATATTATGCATTAGATTTGTGCTTTTATTGATATGTGTAGAGAATTGGACTAAGGTTTATAATTAACTTTTAAATGCATAAGAAAATTTGAAAATTTACATTTTGATTTTCAATTGCATGAGTTTAAGTTTAAATGTTTAGAGAATTTTCACTTAATATGCTTATAAATATAATAATACTGATCTTTAAAGACAAAGTAAGTAGTAAATTTGGATTTCTGCACACAAAAACTTCCTTCAGAAGTAAACCTACCAGCAAGACTTGAAATGCTGATTTGATGGCAACGGTCCTCAGCCCAGATGAGAAGTGTGGCCTAAACTCAGGACCCTCACATTCATGCTTCCTCCTCCCCACCTCCTAGGACTCCTGGCTGTTCCTCCCAGTGTAACAGAGGGAGACTAAGTTCCACCCAAATATTTATTGTATTGGCTTTACACTTTTGAAAGAATTGATTGAGAAGGCAAATGAACAGTGATTCTGCCCCACTGGAAAATCACTGTGTTGTTGCTGTACTTCTTGATGCGGTGGTGTGTCTTGATTTCCTGGGGCTGATATTAAAAAAATGCTACAAACTGGAAGGCTGAACACAACTGAAATGTATTGTCCCACAGTTCTGGAGGCCAGAAGTAAAAAATCAAGGTGTTCACAGGGCCATGCTCCTTTGGAAAGCTTTAGGGGAGAATCCTTCTTGCCTCTTGCTAAGTTCTGGTGTTTCCAGGATCCTTGGATGTTTCTTTGCTCACAGCCGCACCACTCCAATATCTTCCTTCATCTCCACATGGCCTTATTTCTTGTCTCCATTGTCACATGGGTTGCTCCTCTCTGTGTCTGACTGTATGAGTTGAAATTTCCCCTTCTTATAGAGACAACAGTCACAGTGCAAAAGAGACCACCCAAATCCAGTTTGACCTCTGTGGCAGTTTGGAATTATTTTGTGAATTCCAAAAAGCAAAAGATTATGTTTTGAACTTATCTATTCTTATGGGTGTAATACTCTTTGATTGCATGAAATTCAGTTAAAGGGCATTTGACTAGATTGCTTGATAAGATCTATTTAGGACTTTTGATTGGACTATGTCAGTGAGGGTGAGCCAGCTTGAGTCTCCTCTGCCTTCCTGGGTCTTATATAGAGGGAGACACAGAAAAAGATACACAGGATAAGGGAGCCACCATGTTTAATGCTGTCAGGTGACAGAGGTTACTCCCACAGCTGAGCTGCAAAGAGGGAGGTGCTGAGAGGCTCAAGGAGATGAGGTCCAGAGAGAGAGAGAGAGCAAAGTCCCGGTAAGTGACAAGCCCTATGCCAGGTTTGCCTACAGCTGCAGAAATGCCGAGACTTCAGCAGAGATGGGTGACCATCTGGCTTTGTCCTGTGCCTGACAACAGAATCAACAGTGGATAACTCTGGTGAAGAGGCAACTCCGATGGTGCCTCGGTTTGGACTTTTCACAACCTTGGAACTACAAGTTTTTACTGCAAATAAACACCCTGTATAAAAGCCAACACACTTCTGATACTTTGCATTAGCAGCCCTTTGGCAAACTAAAACAACCTCATTTTTAAAATTTTGTTTATTTATTTACTTATTTATTTATATATTTATTATAGAACCTTTAGAAGACATAAATATTACATAAAAAATATAGGGGGTTCCTATATGCCCCACTTCCTCCCCCTCCCACACTTTCCCACATTAACAACATCCTTCATTAGTGGGGTACATTTGTTACAATTGCTGAACACATGTAGAAACATTGCCACTAACCATAGATTATAGTTTACATTATAGTTTACACTCTGTCTCATGCAATTATTGTAACTTATGACAAAATATATAATGGCCTATATCTGTCATTGCCATATCATGTGGGAGCCTGTATCTATCATTGCAACATCATGCAGGACAATTCCAATGTCCCCAAAATGCCCCAGTATTACATCTATTTTTTTCTCTCCCTCTGCTCTTAGTCTCTGGTAGCTATTGTCCTTATATCAATGACACAGCTTCTTTCATTGTTAGAAAAACAATAAGTCAATAGTAGAATAATAGTAAGTCTACTTTAGTGCATTGTTCATTCTCCAATCCTGAGGATTTTAAAACAACCTCTTTAACTAATCACATCTTCAAAGTTCCTATTGCTAAACTATGTCACGTTTGCAGGACTGGGGGTCAGGACATGAAGAGTCTTTTTGGACAACACAATTCAACCCACAACTTGGACATTATGGAAGTTAAGTTGCTTCTAAAAGGTTTGCATCCAACTCATACCTATAAGCACACACTGCTCCCCTACATGCTCCACATTTTCCCATATCCTTGCCTTTGACTGTGTTAAATAGCCCTCTTGCATTACTCTCTGCAATAATCTTTACTCTGAGATGAGCAAAATATGGGTCTGTCTCATGAAGATCTTCATAGTAGAGCCAGGGCATGTCCCTGCCCAAGAGCTTTTGTTGATGAGAAAATTGAATCAATAAACTTAATTCAATAAAAGGGGTTCAAGATTAAGGCTGTCTGAGTATGATTTTCATTTGAA
This sequence comes from Dasypus novemcinctus, assembly GCF_030445035.2. Classification (NCBI taxonomy): domain Eukaryota; kingdom Metazoa; phylum Chordata; class Mammalia; order Cingulata; family Dasypodidae; genus Dasypus; species Dasypus novemcinctus. The sequence continues at coordinate 198,488,038 of NC_080673.1, read as the reverse complement.
AATTGGGCTGTAGGAAATGCCAAAGTTCAACAGGATTGAATTATCTGAGTACTAAATATGAATCAGATACATTTTATTAAATAACTCCATGAGTCTATGCTTGTGCTAGGTGCAAAGGACCCTGACTTTGGTCATGTTTTCACCATTTACAAACTGGATGTCCATGGGAAAAGGTAACCTATTGAAATTAAAACCAATAGCTACCATTTTTTTGAGTAACTACTTTATGTGTTATTTAATGCTTTGTATACATCAATTCATGAGGTATTCCATCTGAGTATCTAGGTATCATTTTCCCAAAGATTACAATCAGGGACTCAAAAGTGCAAAAGTACTTCTGGTCGTCATAGCTGCACAGATGGAAATTCAAATAGTGATCTTAAAGGCTGTAAATCTAGTGCCTATTTCACTACGCTACTCTGTTTCTTTACTCCTTGAATTGTAGTCTCCGATTTGTGAAATGAACATCATGTTGCCCACCTGTGAGACTTTCTGAGATTCAGTGATATTTATATGAAGAGAAGACACCTCTGATTAATTGATGAGACCCAGGGTGGTTAGGCATTCTGAAGCTTCCAAGCCACTCTTCCACCAAACCCTCAGTTTTCTTGGTGTTCTGAGTTCCCCCAAACCTTTCTGGATGTTTTTAAAGCTCTAATGCTTGCCCACACTGATCCCCCCCAGGTAGAGAACACAGATGGCCCCACTATCTCAATCCCTCACTCTTTTTCTGTTACTTTCTGAACTTTACTGGGGCCAAGAGTCCTGTTTGAACCTTCTCTCTACTCCAGCCATAATTAAAGTAGGCCTGACCTGGACCTTAATCTCAGTGGAACCCATAGAAATTCAGACTTGAAACTTAGAAAAGTTCTGTTCCTTGTAATGAGCCTTGGGTTCCCTACTACCACCTTGCCACAGGGAGTCTGTGTTAGACCCCAGAGGCCACCAACCATCTTTGTCCAGGCACAGGCCCCTTCTTCTTTCCTGGAGTGATAAGCTTCATGGGTTCAGACGTGGAGGTGGAAGCCTGCAAAGGGACGTGATTCAGGGGCAAATGATAATTTGCTCTCCCCTTCACACTCCTCCCTAAAGGCCTCTCTTTTCTGCCACCCACTGCAGCTGCTCTGTGCTCCAGCACTCCCTTGTTTTTCTCCTTAAATGCCTCCTGTCTAGATACCTTTGGACTTGTCTTTCCTTCTATCAAGGAAGTCTTCCTTTTATTCATCACTGTCGAGGATTGATTCAGGCCTCCAATAAAATGCCCAGGAAGATATTTTCAGGTCGTAAGGGCTGTCCTGTGGGTGTAAACCCATCTGTAAATAGGACTTTTGAAGATGTTATTACTTGAGGCGTGGAATCACTTGGGACTCGGAATCCTCAAAAAATCCTATTTAGGTGAGGCGAAGTGAATCAGGGTGGGCCTTAATCCACATGACTGAAGTCCTTATAAGCAAAGAAAATTGGGTACAGAAGCCAGAAGTCAGTAGATGCCAGAAAAAGCAGAGAATCAGATCACCATGTGACGAAGGCCAGGGAACCCCGAACATTGTGGCAAGACAGCACCAGGCTCTTCAGAACTCTGCAAGAGAGCATGGTCAGTCGAGACCTTGATTCTGGACCTCTAGCCTCCAAAACCATAAGGCAATAGCCAACCTACTGTGTTAATTGTCATAGCAGCCTGGCATTGATGTGCTTCCTCACTTTTCTCAGCTCTGCTCCAGTCGCCTCCTCCAGGAAGGTCCCCTGGCCACTATCTATAACTACCTTGTTGATTTCTTTCTTTGTTTTTTGTCTGTTTCCCACCACCTATAATTTCCCTGTTGACAAACCCCTTTCTGTGTGGTTCATTTTTGTATCTTCAGTGCTGTGCACATAGTAGGCACTTGACAAATACTTATTGAAAGAATAAAAGCCATTCATTTATCTTCTTCCACATCTGTAACTGAGAGGTTGACTATAATGGTGATTGTATTATAGTAACCAGGAATTGGGCTCTTACTGTGTGCTGGCACCATAGTAACGTCTTTTTCTTTATTATTTCTAACTTTGAAATGTCCTGTTACATTTCACAAATGGAGAAACCAGGGCTCGGGTGAGTTCATTTTGTCTGAGGTCACTCAGATGAAATGTTCATAAGTGGTGGAGCTGAGAATAGACACAGATACGTCAAACCTTAAAGTTTTTTATGATATCACATTCTCTTTCAAATGACAAAACCAATGCCTTAATTTTGCAGGGTACTTTGAAGTATTTTGGGGAACTGCAAGGTGAGTTGGAAAGAGCCCTCGATTTGGCCTCCCAGCACTTAAGTCTTAACCTCGGCATACTGACATTTGGGGTCTGATGATTCTTTGCTGTAGGGGTCTGTTCTGTGCATTGCAGGATGTTTAGCAGCATCCTTGGCCTCTGACCACCAGATGCCACTGGCAGCCAACCTCCCACTCCCCTAACTGTGACAACCTCAAATCTCCAAAAATTACCTAATGTTCCCTGGATGAAGAGTCACCCTGATTAAGAATTGGTGGTCTAATCTAAGGCTTACCAGTTGTATGCCTTTAACTCTTGAGCTATTTCTCTGCTCTCAGTCTCTTCCATTGTGGGGCAGAAATCACAAGGCTCACCACTGTAACACAAGCCTCATCGAGTCCACACATAGCTCAACTAGAACTAAGGGAAATCTCATTTATTGAGGACCCCCAAACACTCTATGAAATACCAATATTATCTCTATTTTACATATCAGTAAAACAAGGTTCAAGGTGTAAAGAGTCAACAAGAACGGGGGATTGAATTCAAATCTAGATTAATTTTTAAAAGTGTACTGAAAAATAATGTGAAGGCATTTGGTCTACTCTAATCCATAGGACACAAGAACATAAGGTAGGTCTTCCATTGGGTTATTTGATCAACTTGTAATATGATTCGCACAGTCAGGCAATCAGATTTGAAAGAAAACTGGGGATAGTAATAGATGCTCTGATATTCCTTAATTTCCTTTGAGACTATGAAAGTGAACATTCTATCTTCAAAGAAAGGAAACAACCCATTGACAAAACTAATGAAACACTGATATAACCACTTTTTTTTTTAAAGAAAAGGTAACATTTTATTCTCCTGACAGAGGAAGGCAATGCCTAACTCTACAATCTATCAAATTAGTATTGTTTCATGGAGCATCAATACTTCAAGCTTTTACTTTTTAACTGCTTTGTATGGATTTGAGTAATTTCACTGTTGTCATCATTTTAAAAATAAGTTTAATTGGTGTTCTCAGCAGGGATTGAACAGAAGGAAGTGATATTTTGTGAAAGTTATGAGAGAGAGAGAGAGAGAGAGAGAGAGAGAAAGGAAAGAAGGGACAACATTATGAAAACTACTGCAAGCAGTTTAAGGTTAGAAAGCTTTAAGATAACATCCTTTTTCTCTACAGGACAAATACGTGACCATAAAAGTGCATACTGGGGAGTGGGTATAGCTCAAGTGGTTGAACTCCTGCTCCCCATATACAAGGTCCCAGGTTCAACCACATTACTTCTTAAAAACAAACACACACACACACAAACTCTCACTAGGGAGCAGATATAGTTTAGTGGGTTGAGTGCCTACCTCTCATGTATGAAGTCCTAGGTTCAATCCCTGGTACCTCCTGAAGAAAAAACAAAAAAGATGCATAGTGAATCTGAGTACTTGTGAATTATTCTGGAGCTGAGTCCCTGTAGCTCTTTCAGAGCTGATTCAGCAGCAGCTGCCCTGGCCTCTCTTGCCTGTCCCAGTGCCACTAGATGGTAGGTAGATGGTCCTCTTGTGACCACACCCTCAGGGAGGGTGTCTCCAGGACCACCAACCCTTCCCAGGAATGGGCTGGCATAGACCAAGGAAACCCAAGTCCACCTTTTCAAAGGAACTGTGTAGCTTGGGCACTTTTTCACTTCTGTGATTTTTGAAAGGTGGAGAGCGCCTCTTACTTTTCTCTGAATACTTCTGTTAAGTCGTTTTGGGCTCCTTGGCACAGCACTGTGGAGAACTTGAACATCATACAGCTTTACCATTTCCCATTAGAACGAAATGTTCCCTCCTGTGATTTCAGTAAAGCTTCATATTAAATCTTTTAGTCAGTCAGGACAGGTACAATTTGCCACTTATTGCCTAGGTAGAAGAACATTCCAGAATGAGAGAGGATGGTGATGAGTTCCTGTCCCCCAAATCCTTTTAAAGGAAAGGAAAGCAAGGCTCAGAGAGGTAAAGTGTCTGCCTCCAGTGAGTTCATCGGCAGCACAAGCCTTAAGGAGAAGCCGGGATTTCTAGACCCATCAAACACCAGGTAAATCAGATACCAACATGAACTAGGGGAGCAAGCCTAGACTTTTAGCCGTCTGGGATTGTTTTGTTTGTTTTTCTCCCCTCATCAGCCAAATCATCAGGCTTGTACGTTCACCCGATCAGTTTAGCCAGATAAAGCAAGCTGTCTGTCCTAGCCTAGAAACCCTATACTAGGACCATTTTATTTCTTCCTCAGCCACTGATTAACTGTGTAATTTTAGGCAAATGAAGTTCCCCTTCTGGACCCAGGTTTCTTCATCAACAAAATGAATGTACTGAAACTCATCAGTGGTCTCCATCCAGATACATTCCTCAAGGGAAATTTTACGTGGGGTTTCAACATGGGAGAAAATGTAACCCTACTGTGTAAATGAAACAGGATCACGTAAGGAAAGCTCTGAATAAAACTGAAAGCATATTGTTTCGTTCCGCTGATGACTAGGATGTTTGGACAGAGCTGAAGAGCCCTTGTTTCTGGCACTTGGACTTTGCACAGCATTTGCAAGAACAAAACCCAAGAAACAGGTTTCGCAAGGTGGCTTTGTTTTCCCCTGTGGAAATAGGGGACTGAAAAAGTGTTGAGCAACTCAGGAAAAAAAAAATCCAGAGAGAGAGATTTAAGTGGCTTTTCTTAATAAAGCATTTCCTCTAATCTGAAGGCTAATCCCAGAAGTCAGGGTGTGCAGGAATCCCCCCGGCTGTGGTCAGTCATCACCCGCCACCCCCACTCGCTGCCAAGAGGCCGAGGACCAGATGCTCCCAGCCGCAGAGGAGCCCAGGAAGGGCTTGCTGGAGCTTGCGTGCTCACTCTGGCGACCCAGAAGGAAGGCGAAGAGGCTTGCCTCCTACAAGAGCTCATCCCTCTGGGCTGCTTGCAGTTGCAGCTGGGAATTCATTCATTCCTCTGTTCATTCATCCAGCCAGTCAGCCACCCATCCATCACACCATGCAAAAATAAGTCTCTACACTATAAAGAGCCCCGTAAAACCTTTTTCTAGTTTCACCAATTAGTGAACTGACCATATGCCAATCTTTAGAACACAACAAGGAATATGATTTCACAATTTATCCCATCTCGGGACATGTGTTAAACAGCAGTCACATCCCCTCTCAGATTTCTTTATCTCCTAGGCTGAGTGAGATTCCCCTCTTGTGTGGTCCCAGAGCAGTCTTCCTTATTAGGATCGGTTACCCCCACTGAAGTACAAATTCGGGGAAGAAAAAGCTGTCCACAGATTTATTCCCACAAGAGTTTAGCACAATCTCCATCCCTAGTAGTTATTCAATAAGTACTGGATGGAAGAATTTAGCAGTACTTACCACTGTACACTAGGAAACCCAGGGACTCGCCTGTCTTCCTCCTTGACCTTGGCGACCGGCTGTGAGCTCCAGCCGGAGCCCCTCCTCTTCGGTTTGGCCTCCCCTGAGCTGCCCCACCCTCTGCTGCCGGGTTTGGCTTTGGAGTTCCTTGATCTCCATTCAGCTCCTCGAACATCTACCTCGTTCCACGGTGACTATTCTGTGTGTTTCCTCACCTCTAAAAATGAAAATAAAGACATAATTTCTATATCTGGAATTATTAAAAATGTTCAAGAGAAGGACTGTTGCCTGCCTAGAACAATTGTTAACAGATGATGGGCATGCAGGAATTGGTAGCTATTAATAGACACTTTAGTTTGCTTAAAAGTTCTAAAGCTTCGTTGAATTGCTGAATAAGCAGTCTCGCTCTCGTTTTACTTTTTACTTTGAAATAATTTCAGACATACAGGGAAGTTACAAGAATAGTTGCCCAAAAAAATGTATAGAGACCTTCTATATATGACTTTTCCAGATTCACCAATTTTTAACATTTTGCCACATTTGTTTTTTCTTCCACACCCTCCCCCAACCTTTTTATATGTATGTATACACATATATGCATACACATACATGCACGTGGGTATGTGTGTATGCATGCATTATAAATTATACAATGATTGAAAATAAGTTATATACATGCTACCCTTTTACCTCCTAATAATTCAGTGAGCAATTCCTAAGAATAAGAATATTCTGTTACATAGCCTCAGTGTCATTAAATTTTTGAAATTTCACAATGTCACAATACCTTCATCCCATCCACATGTCAAATATCCTGTATTTTTTCATTGTCCTGATAATATCCTAGGTATTCCCTCCCAGACCCAGATCCAGGCCAGCATCACACACATTTATTGGCTGCATCACTCTCTCTCTCTTAATTTGGAACAGTTCTTCAGTCTTTCTCTCATGACACTGACACTGGTAAAGAAGCTGGCCAGCTGTAGAATATTCCTCAATTCAGGTTTGTCTGATGTTTCCTTAGGAATAGATTTAGATTATTCCTCCTAGTGAGATTATTAATATGCAATGCTTCCTTCTCCATACATCACATCAGGAGGCATATGATATCCAATTGCTCCTTATTGATGACATTACTTTTGACCACCCAATCACAGGATCATCTGTTTTTGCCACTGTGGAGTTGCTACATTCTCACTACCAACTAATATGCAATAGGTGGGGAAACTCTTTGAGATCATGCAGGCTCCTCATCAGATTTATAGTCAAGGCAGTTTATATAATGACAGAAGGAAATAGGAGCTTGGTGTGCTGGTGAGAGGTAAGGCAGAAGAGGGAGTTTGGCACGTTAGTCCCAGAGAGTCCCAGGACAAGACTTGAGAAAGGCTGGCAACAAGGAGAAGAGGGCAGGTGCCTTGATGGGAGGCTCTGTGGCAGCGGGAGAGCCTACCACCAGCTGTAGGCAAGAGTGGCAGGAGGGGGTGCTGTGGTGGGCAAGGACGTATCCCACTGGGGCCCTTCCTTTGGTATCTGTTTGTTCTTCTGTAAAACAGTGACAATCCTATTAATCTCATAGCACTTTCCTGTGTTTCAGACAGATATTGGATGTAATGTGCCAAGTACACTGCTGAATATCATGGAAGTGCTCATTAAATGCTCCTCCTTCCCTTCTTCCTTCCCATTGTGTTGTTCAGATATTGCCATGGAAACTCACCTCTTGCTTTCACTGAGGACCCTTTAAAATTTTGCAATTACTCTAAAAGCTCTTTTTTTTTTCATCTGAAATGAGAACTTCTAAAGGTAATGATATACTACATTTTCTGGTAAAAGTAAATTAAATGTAGGGTCAAAGCTGATCTGGACTCAACTAGGAAGTCTCAGAAATGCTTATATTTCAAAATCATTTTCATTATATTTTGTAATTTCAATGTAAAAATTGTAATTAATTATTTTGTTTGATGGTCATGACATACCTACCTTATTATGACTAAAATATGATAATCATTGCTATTTTTTAAATTGGACTCTAAGTATTTGGATACCTAGTATTTGCTAGGCACTTTTGCCAAATGCTTTAAAGCAGACGTCCTTAGCTTTTTTTGCACCTACTATGTGCCATCCTTTGGGCTGGGAACATGACTCTTTCAAACCTTAGAACAGGGGTTCTTAACCTTTTTTGTTTCACGGACCCAGTATTAGTCATCCAAAGGGGTGCTGATGCAAAAGACCAGAAATCTGTTGTTGTTGTTTTTTTTTTTAAGAGTATTTATTTGGGGTAAAAGCTTACAGTTACCAGGTCATAAAGCATAAGGTACTTCCCTCACCAAAGTCTGTTGCCATGTGTTGGAGCAAGATGACTGCCAATGTTTGCAAAGGATTGGGCTTCCAGGGTTCTTCTCTTCCCAGGGTTTGTTTTTCAGGTTCAGCTGCTCTGCTTTCTCCACAAGGCCAGCTATAGACTATAAGGAGAACAATTTGTTCCTCTTCTCAGGGCCTCTGCCATGTCTAATGGAGACTTCTCTCTTTCCTCATGTATTTGCTTCTCTGCATGTTTACTTCCTGGGCTCCAGGATCAAAACTCCAACCTCCCTTCTCTGCAGTGAGGTTTCTCCTACTGTACATTCTACTGACATGCCCTAATCAAAGCCTTAATCAATTAATTAACCAAGTAAAAGTGAAACCTCTGAATCCAATATAATCTAATATGCCCAGAGTAGAAGATCAGTTCACAAACATAAACCAATATCTATATTTGGAATTCATACACAATATCAAACTGCTGCAGACCCCTTTGCTAATCAGGTGAAAACCACAGACCCCTTACTAAGGCCACACTACACTGTGAATTATTTAATAAATATATCATACCTGCACAAAAATAATGTTTTGTTGAATTTCAATCCAAGCTCATGGACCCCTTGTTAAGAACCCTTGCTTTAGAGCCATTATTCATAATAATCCTGACTTCTTTGGTATGTCGGTGTTCTCTTCATTTTACAAATGAAGGCACTGAGGCTCAGAGTATCTACAGGACCTGCCAAAGAACTTATTGCCAGAAGGTAGAAAAGCCAGGCTATCAGCCTACTCTGTCTTCCAAACTTGTGTGCTCTATGCTCCAGGTACCTTCTTGCAAATGACTTCAATGAGCTGAAAATTCTGTTTCCCATGTGTTCCTGAGCTTGGCTTAGCACAGGACCATATGTAATCAACCATGTAATTGAGGCAGAGCGTGTTATTTTTCACCAAATATTCCATGTTTCCCTTTACTCTCCCATTCTCCCTTGCAGCTTGGCTTAGGCCAAGTGACTCCTTCAAGCCAAGGAATTTTAAGCAGAGTGGGTGGCATATATTACTTCCAGGCTGAAGCAGTTAAAAACTACTTTGACTCTTTCATCTTTCTCTCTCCATGCTGAAATTACCTTAACAGCCACATGCTAAGTTGACTGTACTATAATGAAGATAACTTGGATCCCTGAGTCACAAGATGGAACAGCTTCCCAGGCAATCCCATTAGACTTTGTGTGTGGAAAGAATCAATTTCTTTTGTGCTACGCCACCATGATTGTTAAGTTTTTGTGTTACTGCAGTACAATGTACCCTACCCTGTCCAATAGAATAGTAAATGCATTTTGGTGACCAGTTATCACGGGAGGTATAAAAACCTTATTATTTGTAGTGTCAAGGAGGCTATATGGCTCTATGTACCACCATCAAGGTGAAAATTGAATGACAAGGCTTCTATAACTATTATTAGGAAAATCAGTCATAGTCTTGTTCTTTTGAAAGGAGAGGGACACTGAACAGAAAAAGGAAAACTTTCCTCTTCTCTGTTGATATTTGGGCTAAGCTGATATTGATCAGTCCTTTTTTCCAAACCAAAGGATAGAAGAAGAATTTTCACAAAGGGGCAGTTGCACTGTGGAAGACGTGTTTTAAATAATGTTCCCACAAAAAAACATCTGCAGACATCAGATTCTAAAGGAAAGGAATCACAATTAATGAGGTGCAGCCTGATTAGAGAAAATCATTTTTAAATCACTGTGGGTTTTCATTTTTTGCATCGGAAGGCTAGGCTTTGTCTGAATCTTATTAACAAGAGAGCCATATGAAGATAACTAGGACTGATAAAGAATAAATACAATTTGTCTTGATTCAGCAGCAAACATCACATGATTTGAAAGATTATTATAAGCGACTTTCAAATTTGTGTAATTCTTATATAAAATAAGTTTCTTTTTTTGGACTATAAAAATATTTTTCAATTTCCATAGATGAGAAATGGCAAAAGAGGTTAATTAAAAGTCAACTGAAGACTACTAAGGCACTTAAGCATGTAATTTCTTGAGGTTCAAACTTAAATAGCTCAAACTATAAAATAGCTGACTATTATGATCGTGCCTTTACTCTTTAAACATTTTTTTTGTTTTCTTGTATCAGTTTAAATGCTTATCCAAAAAGTTTACAGAATTCTAAGTGTTCAGTAACCATGCCACATTGAAATGAAAGAATGAATCTTAGTAGGCAAACAGAGAATTAGCTGGGTAAAAAAGTGTCTTCCTGTTCCCACAACACTAATTATAGGTTTCTGCCATCCATTTCTACTTATGTAACCTCCCCTGTCTCTTAGACACATTACATTTGAGGTTCGTACTCATTACCCAATGGATATGTTAAAACAGGAGGCTGGATACATGTGTCTGTAGTTCAGAGCACTGCTTTGGGCTGGAGATCCAAAGATGAGAATCTGCAACATAGAGATGGCATTGAAACCCAAAAAACCAGGTGAGCTCATCTAAGAAATGAGAGTAGAAAGATAGAGATCCAAGGAGTGAAAATGGAGGCAGGCCAACATCTATGTGTTGTGTCCATCCAGATCCTCTAACACACAGATGCTCAGCCAGAGTGTAGGAGAGCAAGAGATTTCAGTAAAGTTGAGGTTATGTCTGTTAAAGATAATAAAGGAAACAAGATTGCATAGGAAACACCTTCAGACCACAAAGCAGATTTGAAACCTCTGAAAGGGAAGAGAGGAGGAAGCAGGTTGAGTAGAATGGGCCTCAGACTATGAAGCTCTGGCAAAGTCTTGGCCAACCCAGTGGGCCGAACCAGAGCAAAGATTGCTTGCTAGCTGAGTTCCATATTGGGAAAATATGTCCAATCCCTAGTACTCCAACATGCTCTGTCATTGACTAGGCTTCTGGAAAGGGCATGACCTTGGCTTGAAGGACCCCAAAGATGCTACAACTGAAGGTGGAGAGCTAACCACATTCCTTGCAGTTGGACATCAAGTTTTTTCTTGAAGGGAGATTTGTGCATCACACTTTCATGACTGCAACAAATACCAGTTTTATCCATGAGGTCTTTGAGTCACAGGGAGATTAGGTAAAACTGACAAATTCACACAGCAAGCAGGTAGATTTGAGCCCTGAAAGCTAGACTATAGATGTTGGCCTCTTAACTCCTTTGCTAGACTGTTTCCACTATGCATGTTTGAGAGTAACTAATTGTGAATTAAATTTTATTTGGCATTTAACCTGGAACTCACTTATAGGACTATTTGGTTTAGGGGATCCTCTTTGGGAGACATGTGCCTGTTCAAAATTTCTCCCTTCTCTTTTGCTCCAATATACTATTGGAATGTCTCCTTCTCTTTCTCATTTAATATTCCATTCACCCCTGGATCAACTTATAAAGGAGTCACAGATAACTTCAAAATGCTTCCTCCCTCATGAAGCTCTCTGCTTCTCTAAGCAGAAGTAATTTTGTATACCTCTCATTTTTTAAAGCACTTCATCTTAATTATCATCATGTCAGTCTATCTTTTATTATAAATACAAGCCCCACCTCCTCATTCTGTACCATAAGTTCTTGACTCCTGGAACTATAGCTTGAAGGACTAATGCATGACCCATCACAGCCTCTCCTGGTATGCTCCAACTGCTGGACTTCATCCATCTTCCCTCCTTTTTCAAATTTCAGTATCTTTTCCACAAACTGTTCTTCCTCTTGGAACTACTACTTTTTCTCCAAGATTTAATATGAGGGCTCTCATCTTCAGAAAACTTCCTCTTCTACCTTCTAGTCTGTATCCTTTTCTGCATTCTTACTCTTATTATTTTAGTGGCTTTCAAAGATTTTTGACAATGACCTAAAGTAAGAAATGTATTTTACATCATGACCTAGTACACATGCCTACACATACACAGCCCCAAAACAATTGTAAGAAAATTATTACATCTTTATTGCTGTGCAATGCACATTGATATATTCTAGCCTATTTTATTTCTTTTTTTAAAATGCTGTCTGCAGCCCACTAAATTGATTTAATGACCTGCCAATGGGTCTTAACATACAGCATGAAAAACACTGCCCTCTATGGACCTTCATTAATATACTTGGCTCACAATACTGACATCATTAGTATACTTGTCTGTTTCCCCCAGCAGGCAGTAAACTCTGAGGGTAGAAACCATATCTTATTCTTTTTTTTTTTTTTCTTCTATTTTAGCACGAGTAAATGTCTGTGGAATGAATAAGTGAATGCATGCATGCTCTGAGGTCTTGACAACTGCCTAGTCTGAGTTTGAAAATGTAATGTAATGGAGTCCCCAAGATATTGAAGAGTTTACCTTAGACTTTTTCCAGAAGTTTCTCCCTTGCTTCTTTGTTGTGCATTTCCACAGTGAAGTGACCTGAATATACATGGTATTGCTGGCTCAGTATCCCCCATGTTCTGGACATTCTTTCTTTCCCACTTCGGTTCATGTTGTCCTCATAGGACATGTCACAATCACATAGAATTTCTTCTACGACTTAAGTGATGTTCCAAGAGTGGAAACCCAAAGCAAGGTGAGCCAATTTTTAAAACTAAGACCAGGATGAATCTTATGAGTCAATCCTTCTTCCAGGGTTGGGAAGACTTGTTTCCTGCCATATGGAGCAAGCCAGCTTATAGCAAGGGAATGGGTATGATATAGAGACTGTAGAACCAAGGAGTGGAAGAGTCAGAGAGTATGTATTGGTAGGATCCTTGAACTCCTGGTTCCAGTTTTCTTAAAGGCCAACAGACCCTTATATTTCTCCCATTAGGTTATTTAATCCTTTGTTAATTGTCAAATGCCCCAGAGTATTTTCTCTAAATTCCCCTTTTACTTTTGTTCATTTGATGTGGCTGTCTGTCACAGGGAAACAAAAGTCCCCAATTTTTTCATCTATAAAATAAACACAGTCCTAAGTTTTATTGTGAAGCTGAAATAAGGTGATAGATGGCAAGCATGGAGGACAGTCCCTGATATAAGGTAATCACTCATAAATAACTCTCCTAATCCCTCCTTTTCTTGTAAGAATCATGACATAGTATTCTAATATTTAAGCTAGCCATCCTTTTGAAAATTAAAGTCTTTGGTAAACTAGAGATTTCCTGTGCCCCAGTTGTCCTTTTTATTAGCTTTCTTGTTTCTTCTTATTTGCCAAAATGTTCAACCTCCCAATCACTTGAATGTTTGGTTTGAGTAATAAATGGTAGTAATGACACCACATCCAATAAAGATGGTTTCATTTTTATAGCAGTCCTGCAAATGTCTTGTTAAAAGCTCAACATGGCACTGGATGACAAACATTTCCCTGGATGAAGCATCTATCACTATTGACTATTATGCCCTCAACAAGATCCTTTGTCCCTCTTTTCCAGACACATAATGAAGTAGCTTGTCTTGTCAGGGTCTGATGCAAGATTGTCAGGGAAAATTGAGTTTCTCAACTTGCCATGCTTTGTCATTGCCAGAATTTCACTATGAGAAAGATCAGGTTGCAGCTGCAGAATTTGACTTCTTTAGTATATTTGTGTGAGGAACTCATGATTCCACCTTAGAAGCCTAGGATGGCCTTAGTCTGTCAGGCTGAGGCTGCTGCAGGGCTGACAGAGTCCCATGAAGTCTAAAGAGCCCTGGTGATGCAGAGCTCTTTCTGTGCTCTGGCAAAGGGAAAGGCTATGGGTGGATTTTGGGGTGGTGACAGTTCCTTACCTTTCTCCAGGGTCCACCAAGTTCCAATACACAGAACCAGTGCATGGTAAATCAGAATCAACACCAAAATCACAAAAGAACCTAAATGCAATCTAGACCCTGGTTCTTAATGAGCAGAGGTGGGGCAGGGGTAGAACAAGGGAATGGGAGTTCATTGAAATCATCTGTGAGGCTTTTGTCACGTTACTTGCCTTTTTACAGGAGAGTTTCACAATCATTGTGGATGGGAGAGCTCTGAAATGATGTTTCTAATTTTTAATTTTTAAATTTCTAAAGTCACCCAGATGATTCTAATGGACCACTATTACTACCATGCTCAGAAAGACAATCCCTTTCTTAAGCCCATTTTCTCAATAAAACCTCCTCAACTGTGCTGGCCAAAGAATTAAATTACCCCATTGCTACATTATATAGAAGAGAAAACTAGGTAGTGGTGGAAGTGGTAGAGTTGGCCCTGGAATTTAGTTCTTTGGGCCTCTTGGTGGTTTTTTTTTTCATGTTGTCCTAATACTCAGAATATTTCAACCTTCAAACAATACATTTTTGCCCCAAAGGAGAAGTTGTGCTTTCCTTACAATTTATGTAATTACCATGGAGTAACTTATAGAATCAGGAAACTAGATGGATTTTGAGTTCACTTTTTTCATTCAAATTCTGCTGTTTCATAGACTATGAAATCAATATCCAAAGAAGTTGGTTCTTCAAGAGGAAAAAGCTGATTAGTGAAAGAACAAAGCCTAGCACATATGTTGACATAATTGAATCTATTTTGTATTTATATGACCAAGTTCATTACTACTGTCAGATATCTACTTTCTTTGTGTTGAGATAAATACTAATAACATGCCATTATTGCTACACAAGTCAATACCTACTTTATTGTTATCCTCATGGCTCACATATCCAGATGAACAAAGATACCTTTCAAAATTTCAATGTACAGGTACAGAAGAATAAGTAGGGGTACCATGACAGGTACTCAAGAATATTTTTAGTTGTTGTAGTGTTATTTATGCAGAATTTACAAAAATAATAACAGCAAAAAAGTATTATATCAAAAGCAACACTGATAATGCTGGACACTGTGAACTTTCATCCCCAGTGTTAATTATCTTCAAAAAATGGAATCACCATTTTTCTCCTGGAGAATTATGCCTGCCCCATTCTCATCCATGCAGTCCAGGGCTCTAGGGGTTAAGACCATGACTTAAGATTGTTATATTCATTTTTTTGTTGTTGCAGCTGTAACAACTTAACACAAAAATAGTGAATAAAACAGAACAGATGATTATCTTATAGTTTTGGAAGTCAGAATTTTGAATTGGGTCTCATGGTGTAAAATCAAGGTTATCAGCAGGGCCGGTTCCTTCTGAAGTTCCATGGGATCTTCTGTTCCTTGCCTCTTCTGGCTTCTCCATGCCATCAGCTTTCACTGGCTCCTGACTGCATCACTCCAATCTCCCCTTCTGCTGTCACATTGACTTCTTCTCTCTGACGTCTGACCTTCCTGCCTCCCTCTTATAAGAACTCTTGTGATTATTTTGGGCACAACAGTTTATCCAGGACCATCTCAAGATCCTTAATTTAATCACACCTAAGAAGTCCCTTTAGCCATGTGTGGGAACATATCCACAAGATTTGGGGAGTAGGGTGTAGATATCTTTAAGGTCATCATTCACTTTAACACAACTGGCCAATCAAAGCATCAAATCCCCATCAACAGTTATTGCTTTGGGTGAGCAAGTGATGCAGATTGATCCAATCAGAGGGAATCCTGGGACTTGTGCAGAGCTAACAAGGAAAGGCTCTCTTTGTTGACCTTATAGTTGTTGGGTGGAGAGCCAGCCTGGATCCCAATGCAGTTATCCTGTTACTCCACAAGCAGAATTTGCCTCTGAGCAAGATCTACACCCCCCCCCCCCCATTAATTAAGCCTCTGCTGACAAACTCCATTAATATGAGAAAACATTATATTTATCAATTATAGCAGAGAGTATAGTTTTGTTTCACCCAACCAAATTGCATTTAATAATTTAATAGAGTAGCAGGGACCCTACAGATTGTCTCAATTGTTTGCCTATTCCAGGCCCTTCAAATACCATTGTCTCTGATGTTTCTTAGTAGGGTCACTGCCACAGGTTTTGTCTGTGCAGTCAGATTGATTGCCATCAGGCCAGGGCAGAAAGCCTTGAAGATCTGCAAAAGTCCATTGCTGACCTTTTCACACAATTTTTGCACTTTTTGTATTCATTTAGGCTTGTTTTACTTTTACAAAACACATTATCTCTCTGAATGCTACAATATGTTTACAACTTGCTATATGTGTATTAGCTCTGTCCCATATATCTCCATTTCTGATTTTATAAAACTGTTTTAAAAATACACCTTATAACATTTCAGTTAACATTCCCACAAACTTTTTACCTTTTTCAATATTCACTTAACTTTTACATCTTTCATTTTTCCTTCCTTTTTCTTTTCTTTCTTTTTTTTTTGCTTCCCTTTTCTCTTTCTCTTTCTTCCTTTCTCTCTCTCTTTTTTCTCCTTCCTTTTCCCTTCCTTCCTTTTTTCTTTTTTCTTTTTCTCTTTCTTTCTGGACACCCACCCTCCTCTGGGCACACACCCTCCTCTTTTTCTTTCTCTTTCCACACACACTGAAACAATTACAACACATACACTGACATTGAACTAACAGACAAACACAAAAGCAGTTTCAAATCTATTAATCTAGAATTTCTTCATTCCTTTTATAATTAAACATTTCTTTTTCCATTTTCCTCCTCTCAATTACTTTCTTAATCTTTCTGTCCCCAAGTCATACTTGCTTTATGATGCCATGCTTGAACAAGTTCTGTAGTTTAGATACTTTGATGTAAAGCCATTCTAGTTTTCAGAATGAGACCCAGCCATGCAGTTTCCAGTGTCTGTCTCTCCATCTGCATGACTGGAGGTTCTGGGTCCCACAGGAACTTTTGTCATCTCTTGGTGTTCATGGTATGGCTTTATCCAATGAGCTGTTACCCACATAGGGCATTCTCTGTCTCCTGGGGAAGTACAAATCCTCGAGGACTTCAAAGCCTTTCCAAACCACTCGGGGCTCTGCACCATTACACCAACTTTAGTTTTGCTTGAGGAGATCCTTCGTCCCTTCCAGCCCTTGTTCGGAATCCCATTTTGGACACCAGTTGCTGCAATCAGCTCAGTGACAGGTTGGCTCGAAGGGAAGGCAAAGCAGACATTTCCAAAATAAAGGACAGAGAGAGACAGAAGAGGAGATAAAGATGGGATCAGAGGACTCATAGCTTCTGGAACTGAGAGAGCCTCGACCCTAGTTTCTACCTCATATTTATTGAGAACTACTAAGCAGCTGTTTGCTATTAGAACTGCAACATCATCTACAATAATAGAGAACAACTGCAACATCTAACAACTGCAACATCTATAATAGACAGAAGTAACATTTACAGTCAGGAACAGGTAAGCCAGTTTCCCACAACAGACATCTACAACTGGAATTTCCATTTTGAAAGTAAATGTATTCTCATTTGCTTAAGCCAGTTGGATATGGGTTTTCTGTCACTCACAATTGGAGAAAGTACTACAAGTTACAAATAGTTTTATTGAACTCCTGATTTCTACATGACACTCTGTTAAACATTTTACATGGATCATGTCAACCTTTTCTCATGCAGGTAAGGTAGTAAGTTACCATTCCCATGCTCACTTTGTATGTGAAGGTTTGAGACTTTGAGAAGTTAAATGCTTAACTCACGGACATACAGCTGATAAGCAGAGAAGCCTGGATCTCAAACTTGGACAGTCTGGTTTCAGACTCTATGGTAGTCTGAGTCTTTTTGACCCCAGATAATTATGTTCTTAAATTGGTCCATTCTTATGGTATGAAGCTATTGTAAGTCATTGATTAAATTTAATTCAGTTAAGGACCATTTGATTAGATTAATCTGGTGAGGTATAGCCTAGAATGGGTCTTTATCCTCTTACTGCAGTCCTTTGTAAAATAGAATCAGCCAAGCTACAGAAACCCCCAGAAACTGAGAGGAAGTCACTGAAGCCAAACACTGAAAGCAAGGAGGCCTGAAGGAGAGGGGGGAGAGACAAATCAATGTCACCATGTGGCTGATCGCCCACCTGCAGTTCAGGGAAAAAGCACCTCCTGATGATGCCTTGATTTGGACACAGCCTCAGAACTGTAAGCTTATGAGTCAATAAATCCCCATTATAAAAGCCAACCCATTTCTGATATATTACTTTGGCAGCCTTCAGCAAACAAAAACAGATTCTGTTTTAATGAATGTTTCTGTTATAAAATACTTTGTGATGTTGAAGGAAAAGGCAAGATAAAATGGTAGGGTCTACATAATAAACTGATAACAATGTAAAAATCTGCATAGCAACCATAACAGGAGAGGCAACATCCTTTGGCAGAGTTAGGGATCATTTTTCCTTTGTTAAAATGATATATTCTAGGGAGTAGATGTATCACAAGCATTTGAGTACCTGTTTCCCACATGGGAGATCCTGGGTTCAGTTCCCAGTACCTCCTAAAAACAACAGCAACAACAAGCAAACAAATGAAAAAAAAACAACTCAGGGGAGCCAATGTGACTCAGTGGTTGAGCACCAGATTCTCACATATGAGACCCCAGGTTCAATCCCTGGCCCCGGTTGTTCAAAACAACAAAACAAAACAATATATTTATATTTTTATATGTGTGTGTGTATATATATGGTGTATTCTAAATTTTCTGTAATGATATTGCATCACTTTTTGTTTCTCTTTTTTTTAGGTACCCTGGGCCAGAGATTGAACCCGGGCCCTCGTATATAGGAAGCTGGTACTCAACCACTGAGCCACATCAGCTGCAAACATTGCTTGCTTGCTTGCTTGTTTTTTTTTTTTTTTTAGGAGGCACCAGGAACTGAACCTGGGTCCTCTCATGTGGGAAGCAGACACCCAAACACTTGAGTCACATCTGCTCCCTTGTATCACTTTTTAAATAGAAAATATGTATTTTTAAGATTTAGACAGAGATGATTCTTTCCCTACAAAACTGAGTTTGAGTATTGTAAAGTTTCTAGTTGCTAAAACAAATACCACACAATGTGTTGGTTTAACAACAGGAATTTACTGTCTCATGGTTTCAGTGCTGGAAGGCTTGTTTCCACTTGGGAACAGTATCTTCTTGCTGGTCAGCAGTCTTTGGAGTTCCTTGACTCTTCTGTCACATGGCAGTCCACATGAAGGTATCTTCTCCCTTAACTTCTGGCTTCCATTGACTTCCAACTTCAGGATGCTTTCTGTGGCTTCTTCCATATCCAGTTTCCTTTCTTATAAGGACTTAAACCATATTAGATTAAGGCCCACCCTCATTTAGTTTGGGCACACCTTAACTAATAATGTCTTCAAAGTTCCTATTTGTAAATAGGTTCACACCCACAGGAACAGGGCTTGGGATCTGAACATGACTTTTGTGGGGGACCTGATTCAATTGCCATCAGTCCTTCCTCTGGAGCCCAAAAAGACATGCGCTTCCCATATACACAATACACAAATTTCTTCATAACATTCCAAATTCTTAAGACATTTCAGTAGCTAGCAATACTAGGTTTAGAGTCTCATCAAAACCAGTTATGGTTGTGGTCTGTTTTGGGGCAAAATTCCTCTCCTCTGTGGACCTGTAAAACCTAGAAAACAAGCTATCTCCTTCCATTATATAATGCTAGGACAAGTATAGCAAAGACATTCCCATTCCAGAAGGGAGAAATTGGCAGGAAAACAAGGGCCATGAGTCCCAAAGAAATCTGAAACACAGAAGGGCAAACTCCATTAGATTTCATGACCTGAGAGTCATCATGAGTCTATCAATGTACTGCCCTCTGGGTCTGTTGGAATGGCAGCCTCATATTCTCCAAGTGCTTGTGCTGGGCCATGCTCTCTCCAGGCACTGGGGGCAGGGGGGGGGGGGAGCGGGGGGGGGGGCGGGTTAGGTTCCACCCTCTCCAGGCATTGGGATGGTAGCACTCTCTCTGAATAAAGGGACCCAAGGCTCACTCCCTTCAAGTTTAGGGTGAGAACCCCCCTTTCCACACCCATGTGAACCAGCTCTCCTGGCCCAAAGGAATCTTTTTGGTCCAGACTTTTGCTTCCATTGCTTCAAGAATAACATTGAAGTTATTATTCCTTCAGTTCATCCCTTCTCTGTCCTTTACACTCTTAGGGAATTCACTGAAAATCTTGATCAGATTTCCCAGCTTATAGCCTGCCCTACGAAATTTGGACTTGCCCTTCCCCACAGTCACCTGAGACAATTCTTATAAAAAATATCTTATTTACAGTTTTCTCCAGTCAGTTCTGTTTCCTGAGAGAACTCTAATACACCCATCTTCATTCAGTTTGAGCACTCCTTAACAAAAAGCATCTTTAAAGGTCCTATTTACAAAGGGGCTCATACCCACAGGACCAGGGGTTGGGACCTGAACATGTGTTTTGTAGGGGACATGATTAAGTCCCCAGCATGTGGCTGTTTTGTGATCATAATAATGATAGGTAAGATGTTGGAGTCTGATGCAACATTCTGCTAACTGGTGCTATTTGCACTCATTCTTCTTTGGAGTTGGGGCTGGAAATTACATATGTATATCATCCACCCTTCTGGTCACACCAATAGGAAATATATATATATGTTTTTCATGGTGGAGCACTGGTTAACCAGATCTCAGACAGATCTTTTTTTCAGAAGACATGGAACTATTATGTTTTGAGATGAACTTATTTTCTCAGAAATATAATACTCAAATGTTGATATGTGTGTATTATGTAAGTATACATCCATACATGGGACTGTGTAAATAATTTCATCCTGAGAACTCTTTTAACTTGCCATTCAGATGCTAAGTTGGTTAATTAAGACTTCTTTGACAATCCCCATCTTGTAGTCTTCCTGGAAGTGATATGAAGTTGACATTTTGGGGGCATATGCTTTGTACCAGGAACACTATCAGATAATTTAATCAAATCATCTCATTTAATCATCACATAAATTCTGTGAGATGGGGAAATCTTCATTTCTTAGTTGAGATACTTGAAGTTGTGAAGGTATATAACCTTCCCAGGATCACACAGCAAGTAAGAGTAAGAGCTGAGTCTCAGGTTAGGGTCTGGTCGAATCCAAGATTCACACCCTTTCACAGCATATTCCTTGTTTTCGTCTCTGAAATCCTATATACTTTAGAGTAAAAACCACCTGATCTAATATTCATATGTGAATGATCTTGAATAGTTCAGTTATTTTATTTATATTTGTTATAGCTGTGCAACTTTTTATTTTGGACAGCACTTACTACTGAGAAGGATAGGTTAGTTTTGGAGTTAAACTTGGAGTTAGAGTCTGTCCCTACTAAATCCTAGTTAGGGAATGGTAGGCAAGTTATGTAACCTTTTAAATTCTTGGCTTCCTTGTCTAAAATGAGGAAAATAAATGCATCTCTGCAAAGTTCTATGAGCAATAATTCTGGGGATGCATCCAAAGTTTGTGGTAGAGGCTGAATCAATGTTCCTTCTTCCACTCCCTTTCAGAGTGTTGCAAGAGCTCAGTTAATGCAGTCTGGTGGGTTAGCGAAACTAAACTAAATTCAAAAGCAGTCCTTCCTATTCCCTAATTTCACCCCTCTTTCACAAAGAAAATTATTCAGGACAAGTTAACAACTCACATTCTGATGATAATGCTCCATCTTTCTGGCAAAGACAGAATTCATGCAACAGATCAGAGCCGCGTGGCAGGTTTCATTCTTATAGCCTGGTGAATGGCACATTTTGTTTCTCTTGTTTGCTTCTATCTTGAGGTCAAAGAAATGATGCAATACATTATCACAAGTGCCTGCCCTTCATTTCCTGAACATCTGTGCTTGGAGCATATGTCTGCTGAGACAAGTGGATTCATCTTGCTGTTATCTAGTTTCTTATGCGCTGGCTCCTTTGAAGCATGGTATATTTATTTTGACCATTTCTGCCAAATAATGACAAGTTTAAGGAAAAGAAATCTTTGTTTTCCATCTGGAAAGATGTCTGAGATATTTATTAGCAACCTTCTCCCTTAAATCATCAAAGTTTAAGTATGTTCAAGGGCCACCAGACCTGAAGTTAAGTTATTACTACTGGCTTATCTTGACCAAATTTTGGCTTGTAGACACACACCCATGTGGTTTGAATTTCTTCCATAATAGGCTTAAAATAGGAGGGTGTAATTAGTGAGCCTCGAAGTTGAATAAATTTATGAACATGTAAGCTCTTGAGATAAGCCAAGGGCCCTTGGCAATCTCCTATTCTAATGAAAGGCTTTTCAGGGATTTCTTGAAAATGAATTTTTTTTTCAGTCCCCAAAATGATTGTTGTTAGTAGCTCCCCTTAGAACATTATCATGAAAAGTGAGAAAACAGGAGGCATCCTTGACCCCTTGATACCTTCTTTTTTATCTCCCCCAATAGCAAGTCCTGTGGGTTTTATACATTTTCATTATCTACCAGGTAAGCCACTGGATCATCTTCTAATATGCACTATTTTACCTTCTAATCTGTTCACAGCCAACTGTGAGGTCTTCTAAACACAAATCTTATCACATATTGATCTGTTCACTGTTCTACCCCAGCATTCAGCTCTGTACCTGGCACATATTTGAGGCTCATTTTGTTGAATGATGAATGAACCAAGGAATTTTAAGGAAATTTCACTTCACGTTTCTTAGCTAAAATGAATATTTGGTTGTATACTATGTGGATTGAAGAACATAATATTTATGATCCAGATACATGGGAAAGAAAGATACCATGGATCAATAAAGCCACTTAATTCAGCAAAAATTGTATTTCCCCAAATAGAAATCTCACAAGGAATTTAATAAAGATTAATGACCCTTCTCTTGGTCTTAAAATCATCTTTATTAATGGTGGTCCAATATGATATCTTGAAACACAGCTAGGGATTTTTTTTTTTCCCAAAGAGCATGTGTATTCACAGAATCAGTGCCTTTTGACAATAATATCAGAAAATAAAGATCACATTAAAATGAGGTTCTCAAATTCATTTTTACCATGAGTTACAGCATGGTATGTGGTGGCAAAGAGTTACAAATATGACATACCAAGTCCAGGGAGAAAGTTGACACATCTTCCTGTGTAATGATTTCACTTGAATCATGGGGAAGTAAAGCAACATGTAAATGTCTGTGATTTCCAGAATTTGTATCATATCTATCAAAACCCCGTTTTAACTCTACACAATTTCTTGTTTTATTAATTGTCTGTCCCTCAGTTACATTTTGATAACAAAAGAAAGAAAAAAAAACACATTTGCTCCTACATATCAGATCAAGTTCCTATAGCAAGGAAGAGAGTTTGATTTTTATTTTACAAACACGTAATACTGCTTAGTTTTATTTCCTACCTCAGTGAGTTTTCTCAGTGAATCTGGGACATTGGTTTTATGGGATTTCAGTATGATTCTTCATTTACTTTGTTAACACAAAATTCCTTCAATCCCCTCTTTCCTCAACGTTGTCCATAGCGGTATGTGTGGAGGAGGTGTGGGATTCACCTGGGTGTTCTTGAAAGCCACTGAATTTCTAAAGGGATATAGTTTCTTCATGTATTGACCATGATGCTCTTCTACAAATCTGTTATTCTGAAAGTGTTCAGTGACACTTCTTTTCCTTTTTGAAATTTTCTTGTATAATGTGCTAAGTTCAAGGCCCTGATCTTGCTTTATTCTCATCCATTTGTTCCCTGGGATGGCTTCTTGGTCACAATTCTCAGGGCTTCCTTATACTACTCTCTACTTTCTAGAGGTCATTACTTTCTCTCAGTTTCTACTTTCATTTTGCTGGAGAACATTCTCAGGTAACTTTGTCAGAGTGGGTTTTGAAGAAAGAAATATCTTTTTTGTTGGTCTTTCTGTAGTTCATCTGAACTTCTCGACTTGAAAATCATTTTCCCTCACAACTCTGAAATTCTTTCTCTGTTTTCTTCTGGTATACATTGTTCCTGACAAGTCTAAAGATAGCCTTGCCCTATTCCTTTGTAGATAACGCCCCGCCCACCCCCCCCAACACACACACACACACACATAAGACAGTTTGCCCTTTGTTTAGTCATTGGTATTATAAAATTTCATGCAGATGTGTCTAATGGGAACGTTTAAAAATCATTCTGCCTTGCACTTAAAGGCCCTTATTTTTTTAATTGAATTCAGGTTCATTGAGGATTAATTAGATACAAATGAAATATGCCCAATGAGATAAAGTTAGATAAGTTTTGACAAACAGTTTATAATCACCACCAAATTAAGATATAGAATATGCCAGAATTTCATAATCAATACCAGCCTCTTGTCCCCAGTCCCTGGCAACCACTCATTTTATTGCTGTTTCTACAATTCAGTCTTTTAAAAAATTATCATCTAAATGCCTTGCTTCTTTCTCTAAGGATAATATGTTAATATTTTTCCATGATGTTGAATACATCAGCAGTATGTTCCTTTGTATATATGAGTAGTATACCATTGATTTGACATACCACAATCTGTTCATCCAGTTATCAGTTGATTGTTTCTAGTTTTCAGATATCAAAAATAAAACTTCTATTAACAGTTATGTACAGGTCTTTGTGTGGCCCTGCTTTCACTTCTCTTGGGAAAATAACTAAGAGTGAGATTGCTAGGTCACAGGTTAACTGTATCTAACTTTATTAAAAAATACTATAAAGAGTGTTCTAAAGTGGTTGCACCATTTTGTATTCCCACCTGCAGTGCATGAAAATATCAACAAGTTCTGCATTCTTGTCAGAACTTGTATTGTCAGGTGTTTTCTGTTTTCTGTTAGTCATTTAGTGAATGTATACTAACATCTCTTGGTTGGGATACTTCTGTTTTGAAGATTCATGTTTCCCTTAAGCTCTGGAAACTTTCTTTGTATTATTTCTTTGATAATACACTCTACTTTCTCTTTTCTGCTAATCCTTTCCAGAATTCCCTTTATTCCAAAGCTAGGCCTGTTGGATGTTCTCTCATTTTTTTCTTTTGCATTTTCCTATTTTTTTTTAAGTTTAGGTTCTGTGTGTGTGTGTATATATAATTTTTAAAAATTTACCTTCAACCCATCTGTGTTTTTATTTATTTTACCTTTAATTTGTTATATCTTTAAATTTCAAGGCCGTGTTCTTGCATTCTTATTGTTCCTTTTTCTTGACATTCTATTCTTGTTTTTTTGTGTTTTTCTTTAAAGATTTATTTATTTCCTCCTTTCCCTTTCCCTTTCCCTCCCCCTTCCCCCACCCTGCTGCTTTTGCTGTCTATGTCCATTCGCTGTGTGATCTTCTGTATCTATTTCTCTTTTTTGTCCTCTTTTCTCATTTTTTCTCCTCCAGGATTCACCAGGATTTGATCCTGGGGACCTCTGATGTGGAGAGATGTTGCCTGTCAGTTGCACCACCTCAGTTCCTGGTTTCTGCTATGCTTCACCTCTACTCTCCACTTCATCTCTCTTTTAGTCATGTCATCATCTCACTGCATGACTTACTTGCAGGAGAACTGACTCACCGTGTGGGCACTTGACTCACCACGCAGGCACTTGGCTTGCCACGTGGACACTGGCTCGCCATTTGGGCATTGGCTCGCTAAGCGGGCACTTGCACAGCCACTTGGCTCTCCACACAGGCACTGAGCTCACCATGTGGTCACTAGGCTCACTGTGTAGGCACTTGGCTCACCATGTGGGCACTCACATGGGCACTCGGCTCACCATGTGGTCACTTGGCCCACCACATGGTCATTCATGCAGGCACTTGGCTTGCTGCATAGGCACTCAGCTCACCACGTGGGCACTCAGCTCACCACATGGGCACTCGGTTCACCACATGGGCACAGGCTCACCATGAATGCTTTCTCTTCTTCTTTTTCAACAGGAGACCCCAGGGATCGAATCTTCTCATATGGTAGGCAGAAGTCCTATCACTTGAACCACATCTACTTCCTTATTCTTGTTTTTTTTGAAGGAAATGTGTCCTCAAATTTCTTTTAGGATTCTAATTTAATAACTAATGGTACTAATTGTTAGTTAACTAATTGTGTGCTTCCTGAATAGAATTGTTTTCCAATTGTTTTTCTTGGTCTTTCTCTATCATGCTTTCTTTACATTTGAAGTACCTCTTTGTTGTCTATTCATTTTTGGAGTCATGAAAAAGGTTATTTTACTCTGTAAAAATGGTCACAGCATGCTGACCAACAGGCTTGCTTTAAGCAGCCTCCTATCCTGCTTAGTGACTTTAGTTTGTGTTATCTATTGTCTAGCTATAGAAGGGGGAAAGACACAGTTAGTAATTATTGAGGATCATTTATATTCCTAAACACTTTCATGTAATAACAACAATTAACAGTTAGAGGATGATTATAATCTGCCTGACTCTCTTCTAAGCACTTGTCATGTTTTCATTTAATCCTTACAATAACTTTGTCAGGGATGCCTAATATTAGCATTCCTTTTTACAAATGAAGAAATTGAGGCACAGCAAAGTTAAATAACTTGCCTAAGTTCGCACAGCTAATTAGTGGCAAAATGAGTTTAAAACCACGTAGTTTGGATCGAATGTCTTTGTTCTTTACCAGTATGTTTTGGTGACTCTCAGATATCTACTTTGAAACTGTGAGGTGGGCTTTATTGTTGCCATTTTACCAAAGAGGATTCTGAGGCACAGACAGGTTGAATGGCATACCTAGTTGCACAAAGCTCCCAAGTGGAATCTGTCTGACTTCACAGCCTAGACTGCATTGGCTCAGATTTATCCAAAGAACGATAATTTTAAACACTTACATATAAAGATTTCTTGAAAATTAAATCAATGTTTATTTGAAGCAGGGTAACATTTGAACTCAATATTTTTGTTTCACTGGTGAAAACAAAAGTACTCTGTTACTAATGATCTATATAGACTGTCTTTGTTTCTTTGGAACCAACAATTAAGATGTGAAATATCAACTATGTTCTTTCTCAATAACACAACGGATCAATAACCTTCATTTTGTGTTCTTCTTAATTACTGCGTGGGGTTTTCTGCAGAAACATTCTGAACCAGAACTTGCGTATTAATCTCTGCACATAGTTCTTGTTCGTCACAATGGAGCAATCAGACCTTGATTAATGTTAGCATTAAACTAACTGCTATCTAATCAGTTGACAAAATGCCGGTTTTGACTCTAGTTTTCTGTGGTCTGTTTGTTTCAGATGCTTCTGATTGGTGTTTGCTGTGGGGAAAGAATAAAGACATAAGACATGCATTATTCATTGAAGTGAATAGAAGGATTTTGTGATATTCCCTAAGGCTTTCACAGTATGACAGAGCAGTAACTCAAGGCCTAAATGTGCCTCCTCCCCCTGCTGCTATTTTTTGAAGAATAAAGTATTAAAACCAATCATCCAATAAGTGAAATGCCCCTCTAGAATTCCACATTGAGAAAAATTATGCCACCAGCCATTTAATTGCCTATAAAAGAAACAGGTATGGGCCTGTTTCTGCTATTCATTTTACTCCAGATTCCTTTCGATCCTGAGACCAGCCCTTTTCCCCTTTGCTAACAATACTGCTCACCATCTTTCTTCATCTATTTCCTTATTTCCTTAGTCATTGGCCCTGCTTCTATCATACAGCCATCTAGCATTCCTCCACATTTGAACAGAGCATTCTTCCTAATACATAGTTTCAGATTATCAGCTCTCTGCTCAGAATTCTCTAATGGTTCCCACCCTAGAGTTGTCTCCTCGAGTTCTGCCTAGCCCCAGGGTTCAATGGGCATGTCTCACGGACCCAGATATGGTCAAGAGGGCAGCCTTCCAGAACAGGGAAGTTGTATTTGTATCTGTCTCATATATAGGGATTCTGAATACTTCACTTGTAAAGTAAAAAGGTTCAGTAACTGAAACGGGATGAAAACAACTGATTCACAGGAGAAAACCCACTTTCCATAATACCATGACAACTCTGACCTACAATGTCATGCTGTGGAAGATCCTTAGTGAAGAGGCCCCTGCCTTTCAATCAATAAATGCTGTGTTTCATGCCACATCTTCACCATTTATCCATTTTTAAATTTTCTGATTTACTTGATGCTCAGAGGACATCTGTGTTTTCTCATACCATCTCTCTGCCTTGGTACATTTGTTTCCTTCTGCTTTGAATCTCTTGCCTCTTCCAGGTTTCCTGGCAACTTTACTAAGTCTTGGAACCTCAGTTCAAGAACCACTATCTTTGAAGCTTTTCTGATCCTCTAGACTAGTGCTGACCAATAGAACTTTGTGCAAAGATGGGAAATTACTCTAATGTATGCTTTATAATATAGAAGTCACCATCAATGTGTGACTATTGAGCACTTGAAATGCGGTTAGTGCAACTGAGGAACTGAATTTTTAATTTTACTTAATTATTGTAAATTTAAGTTAAAATAATCATACATGGCTACTTACTGGAAATGTTACAATACTTTTGAAAAGCTGTACTATAATTATCCATTTACGTGAGTATTTATTCTGCTAGTCCATAGACATCTTGTGTTACAGAACTGAGTATTTGTCTATACAAGTTTCAGGCTACTAGCAAAGTGTTTGGATGATAGTAGGTATTCTTTGAAAGCTGAACAAATAGACAAAAAGAAGTAGCATAATCAAGTAGGAAATGGTGAGTATCTTAGTTTTCCAAGGCTTCTATGATAAAAACCACACAACAGGTTTGGCTTAAATACCAAGAATCTATTGACTTACTGTTTCAGAGGCCAGAAATCCCAAATCAAGTCATATTAGCAAGGCCATGCTTTCTCTCAGGGTGTCTAGTGTTTGTCTGTAGCGTTCTGGTGTTGGGTTGCCACAATCTTTGGAGTACCTTGACTTGCATCTCTGCTTCCATCACATGGCAATGTTCCTGGTCTTTTCTTCTGGCTTTCTCTGACTTCTGGCTTCCGTATCTTCTGGATTTTTCTGGTTTCTAATTTCTACTCAATGACTATCTGCAAATTTCCTCTCTTTAAGCAGTCTTCAGATAGACAGATTAAGACCTACCCTGATTCAATTTGGATACACCTTAACAGTAAAATCTTCAAAAGGTCTTATTTATAAGTGAGCTCACACCAACAAGATTGTGGATTAAGCTTAAGAACATGTCTACTGTTGAAGTACATGTTTAAATCTACATAGAGAGATATAAAAGGAAAATTACAAGAGCATTACAATCAGATCTTAACGCATCCAGGATCTTTCTTTCACTTAGTGTTTGAATGACCCAGCAAGTTACTTCTCTTTTCTGAATGTAACTTTCTTGCCTATTTAAAGAGGGTAATTTTTCCCCTGGCAGGTTTTTTGGGAGAATTGTCTATTGTATTGGAACCACATACTAGTCAATCAGTTAATAGTAGTCCTCTTCCAAGATTACTTGTTTATATTTATTTATATTTTTGGTTCAGAAGTGTATTCAAATTTCCTGCAGTTTAAAACTCTAGTGATAGAAATATTTGAAAAATCCACACCAAAAGTGAGTGGATTGCAATACATACAAATAGCCAAAAAATAATTTTAAGAGGAATACAGCTGGTGGGTTGGAGACCCAAATAAGCACAGGTGTGTTCCCAGCTTCAGTGAAACTAAATCCACTTCTACATGGGTAAAGTATTTGCAGAAGCATGCCAAGTGACAGGTGGTGAGCTAAACCTGCATGATAAATTGTGGAAGAAAAGAGAAAGGCAGAAAGAAAGAGGTTGTTGGTGGAAGAAAACACAGTGATTTATTATTCACTGGGAAAAATGCAGTGTCAAGAAGCATAGAATCTTGGCTGATATCAGCACTCTGAATCATTTGAAACAGTTTTATTCAGGTAAGCTGAAGCCAGAAACAATTGCCCACCTTTGTCATCATTTTGTATGCCGAAGCACAAAATGAAATGAAGGCTGCAATCAGCAGGAGGGAAGGAGACCATGCTAACCAACAAACATTAGAATCTTTGACTTGTATTTATATAGGGAGAAAGCAATGCTAAAATACTGCAATGATTTATGGTAACAAACACAAATACAAGCAGAAAAGCATCCTATCTCCAAATCAAAATTGCTAACTTGTGACAGCATACTCTCGGGACAAACTGGTTAGCATTGCCTTTCTCCAGTTCCAAATCGGAATTCTATTTGAGCATATTTAGGTCCAGGAAACCTTCTGTTGTTAATCTAGTCAAGGTATTATAATAGTAAAATAACTTTGGTAAGTTACAAGAATTATTTACTTTTGAACTTGAAGGTTGATAACTGGAAAACATACAAAACTACACTTTTTCAGGAAGATTTCCTTTTTTCTGTTTTGTGACATTTCTCTTTCATTCTTAATCTTTAGTCCTACTGATCAATGTCCATAATGAAAGACTTGCAGTCTAGTGCTTTTTAAAATTTCATTTCTTTATCTGCTATCTAGGTTTTTTTTTTCCTTTTAGAACTATGCATACAATTAAAACATGAGCGCTAAAGGCATTGTAATCGTTGCAACTAAAATCAATTCAAACTAAAATCTAATACAAGACATTGACTATCTTCTTTATCAAATGCTTTGCTGGATGCTGAGGTGTATACTCAGGTAAATAAGAAGCCCGTTTCATCTTTGATAGGCAGAATTTAGAAGAATTACCCTCATGCTTCCACACTTTAATCCATGGAAACTTTGGATGTGAGGTGCCATGCCCTTGATTAAATTGCTGTATGACATAGTTGAACTGAAAATGAAAAACTATCCTGGTGAATCTAGTCTAAAAATATAAGCCCTTAAAAGCAAATAATTTTGTCTGATACAGAAGGAAAAGACAGAAGGAAAAATCAGAGATCTTTGAAGCACAATATGGATTTGATGCACATTTCTGACTTTGGATATAGAGGTGACACTTGAAAGGAAATGTGAGTGGCCCTTAGGAGCAGAGAGTCATCTGCAGCCGACAGCCAGCAAGGAAGCACAGACCTCACTTCTACAACCAGAGGACCTATATTCTTCCAGTAACTTGAATGATTTTGAAGCAGATTCTCCTCAGACACTCAAATAAGAGCCCAGGTTGGTAGACACCTTGATTTCAATCTTACAAGACTGTAAGAAGAGAATCCAGCTAAGCCCAACAGGACCTCTGACCTAGAGAACTATGAGTTATTAATTGGGTGTTGTTTTAAGCTACTAAGTGTACAACAATATCTAACACAGCAATAGATAGCAACTATAGCATCCTTGCAGAAAACAATTTAGCACAGGGGTTCTTAATAAAGGCTCCATGAGCTTGAATTGAAATACAAAAAAAAAAATATTCTTGTGGGGATGTGTTGGTGTGGTTGTCATATATTTATTAAATAATACGCAGTATAGTGTGGACTTAGTAAAGGGTCCATGATTTTCACCTGACTTGCAAAGGGATCCATGAAACAAAAAATTTAAGAACCCCTGATTTAGCAGGAGAGAAGAATATGAGTCAATGATGATAGTGCAGTGCAATATGTGTTGTTATCTAGGTGATAGCTTAACAGGGTTTTGTGGAGTTAAAAAGTATAATGATGTTTGCTAGTTGTTCTTAAATGTGTTGGATACAGTTGATAAAGAAGGAGATGGGCTCAAGTCTTCAAATTCCCACTTTAAGTCCTGCAGGAATGACAAGAAAGTTTCTACATGTTCCCTGATGGAAACTCTTATTTCTTGTAGCAGCAGCCTTGAGATTTCTGAAAACCAGATATAGATTCTCTTTGGAGAGCGGCTGAATTACAATGCACATTGAATTCCTAACCTCCTAAGGGTGTCTGCTGTTAAAGTGAGGGCATTGATTAGAAAGGAATAGGATCCTGAAAATAGGAATGGGAATATATGTGCTGATAATGATGGTGTGGACATTTGAATGCTAGATTTTGCTGAGTCTACTTTGCCAGATAAATGTGTAATGGCACTGAGGAATCAGCCACTTGACCTCTAGTCAACCCTGAGGAATCAGCCGTTCAGTCTTCATCTGAAGAGAGTAATCCTGCTGTCCTTGATAACCCTGTCCCTGCCTCCCCAGAAGAAACAGTTCTCACACCTCCATATGAAGAGATTAATCTGGATTCACCAGAATAAAGTACAATGGAGTGCTCAAAGGTAGTTAGCTCACAAGACACTTCTCATTCTTCTCATGACCTACCCCCTTCACACCTCTTTTCTTCCAGGTCTATAAATAGACTGAAGTCCCAACAGGCCTTGAAAGGTGAGGTACAGAGAGTGATTCATAAGAAGGTGCATGAAAGAACTGCATGATCTTTCCACTTCATTTAGGTAGAAATTGGGAATATACGTGATAGATATTATGGGTGTGAAATAATGGTAGAAGGAACAGAAAGTAGATTCAGGCTTAATTTATTGCTATAAGTCCACCAATCAGAGATTCTATATTTAATGTAATAGCTTAAAGGACTAGAAAGGGCACTAACAGATTGTTCAGGTGGTTGCAGAAGCATCGACCCAAAGGTGGCCTATGTTGCCTGGAGTTAAAATGCCAGGACATCCATGGAATACTGTAGATGAGGGGATGCAAAGACTTAGAGAGAATGGAATATTAGAGTGTATTTATCATGTAAGATCTGTTCAGGCACCCCCAGGACTGCCCATAATGCACACATTTCACCAAGACTGTGAAGAATAAATTTGTGAGAGAAGCTCTATCATCCCTGAGGTGCTCTCTGGTAGCTTTTCTCTACAGGTCAGATATTACTCTGAGAACTGCTGCATTGCACTTGGATCCTTAAACACAGTGGGGAAGATTGTGTTTTGAGTTGGCAGGAGCCAAGGGCAGCACCTAATTGCCAAAGACAATGTGAGTGTGGCTGCTGTCATAGACAGCCGAGTTAGGCCATAATCAGAACAGGCTGACTCATAGAGACCTATGACACTGATTAGTAGATGATGATATATCTATAAGTAAAATTGATGGGCAATCTACTAAATTCTTACCTGATTTATATGAGCAGAAAAGTTTTAGGTCAAGTGAACAAAAGGCTAACTTGAATTACAGAAAGAGAGAGTCATGGCCCCTCAATGACAGAGACAGTTTATAGACATAGAATACTTTGAATGAAAGGAAAGCCTGGTTCCCTTAGGGAAAAACATTGCCAAAATTTTATTTTGTTAATCTTCCTCCCAACCTTCCTCAAATGGATGGATGGACTTTTACCAGGATGATTGAGTATTAGGGAAAAATAAATGATTGGACATTTCAAGTATTATTATATATTGGCTTGGAACTGACATTAATTCCAGGAGACCCAAAATGTCACTTTGGTCAGCCAGTCAGTAGGGAGATTATGGAGGTCAGGTGATCAATGGCGTTTTAACCTAGGTCTGTCTCATAGTATGTACAGTGGTTACCTCACCCCCTCTGTGCTTGTCTCCCAAGTTGTGGAATGCATAATTGGAATCCCCATGTTGGTTCCCTGAGTGTATTGAGTGAGGGCTATTATGATACAAAGACCAAGTGGAAGCCATTAGATCTGCTTCTATCTAGCAAGGTAATAAATCAAAACAATACCATAGGCCTAGAGGGATTGCAGAGATTAGTGTCACCATCAAAGACCAGAATGATGCAGGAGTGGTGATTCCTACTGTATCTCCATTTAATTCTCCTACTTGGCCTATGCAGAAAGCAGATGGATTTTGGAGGATGACTGGACTACTGTAAAACTGAGGTGTTGGCTTCAATTAAGCTAATGTTCTGGATGTAGTATCCTTGCTTGAGCAAATTAACACATCCCCTGTTATCTGCTATGCAGCTATTGAACAATTTTTTTTTCTTGATACTTGTTAGTATAGACCAACAGAAACAGTTTGCTTTCATCTGGTGAGGCCAACAATATACCTTCAATGTCTACCTTAAGTGTATATCAGTTCTTAAGACCAATATTATAATCTAGTCGGCTGAGTACTTAATCACTTTTTCTATCCATAAGACTTCACAAAGGTCAGTTACATGGATAACATTATGCTGATTGGACCCCATTAGCAAGAAGTAGCAACTTCTCTGGATTTATTGGTAAGGCTTTTGCATGTCAGAGGGTAGAATATAATTCCAACAGAATTTCAGTAGCCTTACACCTCAGTGAAATTTCTAGGTATCTATTTGTGTGGGACATATAAAGATAGTCCTACTATGGTGAAGGATAAAATATTACAATTGGTCCCTCATACAGCTAAAAAAGAGGCACAATAGACTTTTGTCCTCTTTGGGTTTTGGAAGCAATATATTCCTCATTTGAGTGCTATTGTAGCCTATTTACCAAATGACCTTAAAAGTGCTAATTTTCAGTGGGGACTGGAGTAAGAGGAGGCTCTACAACAGGTTAATGCTGTCATGGAAGTGGCTTTGCTACTAGGGCCATATGATCTAGCAGATCTAATGGTGCTGGAAGTTTCCATGGAAAATAGAGATGATGTCTGGAGCATTTGACTGGCCCCCATAGGAGAAATACAGAACAGATCTTAAAATTTTGGAGCAAATCCCTGCCATCCTCTGCAGACAACTACTCTCCTTTGGAGAGTACAACTTCTGGGCTGCCTCTGGGCTATTCTAAAGAAGGGATGTTTAACCATAGGCCACCAAGATACTTTGAGACTGAGTTGCCTATCATAAACTGAGTGTTGTCTGAGCCACAGCCATAAAATAGGGCATGCACAGGAGCACTCCATCATCAAATGGAAGTATTAAATATAATTTTGGGTTCAAAAAGGCCCTGAAAGCACAAGTAAGTTACACAAGGAAGTGGGCTAAATGCACATGACCCCCATTCCTGTCACACTGCTTTCTTTTTCCCAGCTCACAAATAGGGATCATGGGAGTTCCCTACCATTAGTTGACCGAGGAATAGAAACTTGGGCCTGGTTTACAGACAATTCTGAACAATATACAGGTACCACCAGAAAATGGTGCGTTATCCACAAGGCTTTGCTTCTGATCAAGGAACTGACTTCATGTCAAATGAAGTGCAGGAATAAGCACATGCTCTTAGAATTCTCTGGACTTACCATGTGAGCATCCTGAGGCAGCTGGATTGATAGAGTGGGAGCCCAGGGCCCAGGCTTCCCCTCCTTAAATGAAACACAACTCAAAGCACATAGGGGCCTGTATAACCTGGACACAAGTTAAAAAGTAACAAGCCTCTCCAGAGGGAGAGAATTTATACACGATACCATAGACTGTAATTTTCTTCAGGTTGTACACTTCCATCACCAGGCTCTATTTTTGTGTTTCATGTGATCCTAGCAGAAACTCTGCTATGTCCTTGTTCTGAGATCCTTTATTATTTATTTATTTAATTGGCCCCCCTCCCCCGGTTGTCTGTTTTCTGTGTCTATTTGTTGCATCTTGTTTCTTTGTCCGCTTCTGTTGTCGTCAGCGGCAAGGGAAGTGTGGGTGGCGCCATTCCTGGGCAGGCTGCACTTTTCTTTCCCGCTGGGCGGCTCTCCTTACGGATGAACTCCTTGCGCGTGGGGCTCCCCTACGCAGGGGACACCCCTGCGTGGTGCGGCACTCCTTGCGTGCATCAGCACTGCGCATGGGCCAGCTCCACACGGGTCAAGGAGGCCCGGGGTTTGAACCGCGGACCTCCCATGTGGTAGACGGACGCCCTAACCACTGGGCCAAGTCCGTTTCTCTGAGATCCTTTATATTGCTCCTAATTTTCCCTAGGTTTATAGGATATTAATAAAATAAATTAACATAATATGCATTAAATCTTTACAATAATAAATGTTGTAATTTGGTGTTTAATAAAATATAGATCTGTCCTAAAGTAAAATGATGAGTTTTAACAGAACAGAGTAAGGAATGTAAGACAAAACTTAAATGAATAAAAGTAAATTTCATTGGTTGCTAATTGTAATTTAATAAGTTTTTAACTGTAAAAGTAACTTATGACTATAAAAAGTTTGCAAAAGCATTTTCTACACAGAAATATTTAAATGGCTAATTTCAGGAAGCCATTATTAAATAGAAACTTGAATTGATATCATTAACAAGTAACTTCATAACAGAAAAAACTGCCAGAAGTGTATTAGTCAGCCAAAGAGGTGCTGATGCGAAGTACTAGACCATTGTTGGCTTTTACAAAAGGCATGTATTTTGGATAGAAGCTTACTATTACAAGGCCCTAAAGAGTCTAACTCAAGGTATCATAACAAGTTCTTTCTCACCCAAAATCATTTGCTATGTGTTAAAGCAAGATGGTCGGTGATGCCTGCAAAGATTCAGCCTTCTTTCTTCCCCTTAAGGCTCTGTGGTCCCAGCTTCTTCTCATCTCAGAAGTAGGCTGTATAAGGCTTGTCTCTTTTCTTTTCCTGGGGCTCATTTCTTTCCTGGGCTCAGCTGCTCTGTTCTCATCACAAGGCCAGCTGTAGACTATCAGGCTCATCTCTCTTTCTGGGGCCTCTGCTATGCCTAATGAAGCCTTCTCTCTTTTGTCACATATCTGCTTCTCTGTGTGTTTACTTCTGTGTAAGAGTCTGTTTTATTAGCCCAAGGGGCCTTGGACTCAATGCTGAGTTGCACTCTAATGATGTGGCTGAACCAAAGCCCTAATCTTAACATAATGTAATCAGATGTCTGAGCTGAATCTAACACAAAGGTATCACACCCAGAGAAACAGACCAGTTTACAAACATAATCTATATTTCTTTTTGGATTTCAACAATTATATCAAACTGCCACAGAGGCAATCTCAATCTGCCTGTTAAGGTGATGGTAGGAAGAAAATAATCTTATTACATTGGGAATCTTAGGTTTTCATAAAATAGTAAAGAAAGCAGTTTTTTCCTATGCTGTTAAAGTAAAATATCTGTTAATTAACATAATCATATGAAGGTGTAAAAGTAAAAAGTGAAGTACTAAAAATGGTTCAGTTCATTTAATATGTTATTAACTGCATTAAAATATTTAGTAAGTTTATAAAAATTAAAAGAGACAGACTTCAGTATTATCAAATTATCTTATGCATTCACACCAGGTCCCCAGTACCCTGCATAGTGCCTCTCCATTTGAGTTATTAGCTAAGTCAATCCCTATAACCCCTAAAATAATAAGAGTATCTACCACATCTCTAGACATACTTCTAAAGTGGGTGGAAAGTACATTGCTGTTTTGGACTCCTGCAGCAGCTAGAAATGGCTTGATATGGCCAGATTTACAATAGACCTTGCCTCCAGACTGGCTCTGCTACATAGTGCCAAGGGGTGCTATGCAACAGGCTGGCAATACACTGGAGCTTCCCTCTAAGGGCCAACAGTGCTGCAGCATGCTGTCTGTGTGAAGGACATACCAAGTGGAGCAATAATTACTAGAATAATGCAAGTAGAACTTGAACAAACACTATTGGTATTATGGCCTGCTCCCAAGGAGAGACAACATCTATGCTATTACACACCTGGGGCTTAGATCTATTAACTGCAGCTCAAAAGGAAACTTGTGCATTAATTAGTATTAAACATTATACATATACACCTGAAAGAATAGTAAACATTTTAAGTCTTTGTAAACTTAATTTATTTTCTAAGTTTATTTTTTCCAGAATCAATGCTTTCCAGAACAAGGTATTAACCATGCAGGGATTTCATCTAGTTCCAACCACAGTACTGGATCTGCCTTCCCTCAGCCTCAATAAAATAACCAGAGAATTTCATAACATATCTGTCAGGGACTATTGCCTTTGACCAGCAGGAAGCAGCTCAGAAGAATGACCATTGACCTTCACATATCTCTTAAGAATAAGGGTGGAAACACTCCGTGGGAGGAGTTGAGGCAGGTTAATATGGGAAAGAGGGAAGGCAGCAGGTAAGAATAAAGCCCACCAAAGACCCTGGCCACAAGTCCAGTTCCAAAGTCCCAGGCTCAAAAAAAAAAAAAAAAAAAAAGTCCTGGATAATTCCCAAGAGAAAAGCCTCCCCATTGACTCCCTAAAACCCTAAAAGCTGATGGTAAAGATAGAAAGACAAACAATCAAGACAGTGAATAGCTGGGGCCCTATGTGTGTCTATGTGGGCACTCCTTATGCCTAAACTATTAATAGTTTTTTATGTCACCAAAGCATGATCTGTCCCTTATTGTTAAATTAGCTATTGACCCCTATCTGATTGGTTTAATTCCCTTTCCTGGCGCTGGTGACATGTTTTTATGTTTCCTAGCTTTTGGTGAAGGACTCTTATTATTCTGTTGTCTGTTATATTGTTGCTATGGAATATGATGCAATGTGTGTCCTATGGCCAACACAGGCTGCTGCATGGGGACAGATTGTGAGAGCCCAAGGCTGGGGCTTTTCCTCCTAAAATGAAACACAGCTCAAAGCATGTAGCCACCTGCATGAGCCTGACTAGTTAAAAAGTAACAAGTCTCTTCAGAGGGTCGGAAATGTACAGATAATATCAAAGACTAATATTCTCCAGGCTGCATACTTCCTTCCTACAATAACATCACCAGACCCCATTTGTATGTTTCATGTGATACTATCAGAAACTCTATTATGAAATGTCTTTTTTATGAGACCCTTTATGTTGCTCCTCATTTTCCTGCCTCTTTGCAGAGTGCTACTTTCATTTTCCAGCCTGTTGTCACCAGACACCCTCTCCTGTCTGTAAGTCCCAATTAGGCTTCTGTCTGACAGAGTGCTAAAAAAGACCAAAGAATGCACTTTCTTGCAAGAAAGTGCATTCTTTGGTTTTGTGTTTGCCCTGACCCAGGTCCTCAAGGAACTGGGTTGGAACAGGTAGAGTGGTAGAATGTCCTTTTGAAGAATCAACTATGACAACAACTTATTGATAATACCTTGCAGGGCTTGAGCAATGTTCTCCAAGAAGCTCCACTTAATGTTCTATTTCTCCCACTGCCAGGGTTCACAGGTTTAGGAATCAAGGGATGTAAATAGAAGCAACACCAATCACTATGAACCATAGTGGTCCATTAGAAAAGGTTTTGCATCCTATACTCACAACTTTAAGCTCTGCTGGTCTACAGATTTTATTTCCAAGGGAAGGAGTGCTTCTACTGGAAGACACAACAATAATTCCATTGAACTAGAAGTTAAGATGGCAATTTGGCAATTGGGGCTCCTAATGCCTCTGAATCAACAAAGAAGGAAATTACTGCACTGGCTGGCATTATTGATCCTGATTTTCATGGGGAAGTTGGACTGTTACCATGCAATAGTGATAAAAAATTCTCTGCCTTGAATACAGGAGATCCCCGAGGGCATCTCTCAGTACTACTAAGCCTTGCAATTAAAGTCAATAAAACACTGCAAGTCAATTCAGGCAAGACTATTAATGGCCCAGAAACTTCAGGAATGAAATCATAACCAGCTGCTGTGCTTTTTGAGGGTAAGCAGAATGTGAAATGGGTAGTGGAAGAAGAAGTTATAAATATGAGCTAAACCCACATGACCAAATATAGAAATGAGGAGTGTAGTTATTATGAGTATTTCTTCTTGTTTTGTTCTGAATATATTTGTGTGTGTATATGTGTGTGTAATATCTTTGTTTTCCTCCCTATCATATCCCTTTATCATATAACACAATTAAACAGCATTTCATGAAAGTGGAGACTGGTAGAGTAACAGTGACCAAACAGTAAGAGCAAGAGGGTGAACATTTAACAATTTAAAATTTTTTAATTGAGTAAGAAATGAACAATTTTGGTGGACTTACAGCATGCCAGGAATTACATGGGTGCTTCACACACTCCAAGCTATTTCACTCTCATAACACCAGGAAGCTGGCATTATTATTGATATTTTTCATATAAAGAAACTAAGGTTGAGGACTTAGAGGGGAGCCAATGGAGCAGGGAGGTCTAGAATTCATTGTTCCTCTAAAAGCAGCTAGTGGTGAGGTAGAAACTCTCTGAAACAATTGTTCTGGGGCTCCAGAGGCCAGGGAGCACTGTACTGAATCTAGGGATAAACAGGATGAAGAAACTGAGAAACTGGAAACATTTTTTCGCAACTTGTTCTGCAGTGGATGCTGGCACCCATCCTACACTCTCAAGGTGAACTGCCTCAGGTCTAGTCGCTGGCTTGCTGCTGCTGAAGGAGAGGGATGTGGAAACCTTCCTTCCCAAGAACAGGTGGGAGTAACTACCCAGTAGTGATCAGGGCTTTTGATTGGCAAGTTTAGATTACTTTGTCCTGGCTGTGAATTCCTATTTTGTCTACCCTAGACAGGGACTGCCACAACCATTGTTTCAAACATGCCTCCTGAAAGGGGTAGAGTCAGTTAAGATTTAAAGACGCACTGTGTCTTTCAGGGTGAAGGGAACAGTTTGCTGAAGAGCACCACCTGCTGGGCAGGCCAGAAAAGTGTAGCTTTGGGTAGGTAAAAAAAGGTTTTGGTTGTCTTTCTTGACCCTCTTCCCAGTGCCCAATGGAACTGGTCTGCACTCCTCATGGATACCACACCCAGATTTGCACACCAGGCAAAAAGCAGCTAGTGATAATGAAAGGTAAGTTTAAAAAAAAGAAAGAAAGAAAATGATAGATGCAAAACGAAAACAAACAGAATAGATCAGTATTCCCAGAGAAAGGACAGAGGAAAGGAAGCTTTCTCCTGGGGGGTGAAACAATTGAACAAACAGAGCAATCTTAAAAATTGTATCACATACCTAGGGCAAGAAGCAGATGAAGAATTGAATAAATCTGATAATTTAAACACTGGCTATCCTAAAGATCTAGAATACTTTGAACCAAGTGTCAAAGAAGAGTTTTAACAAAAAGCCAATCAATAGTAACATCCTAGGGAAGCAAAAGAACCTGACTTTCAGAGTAAACTCATCAAGATAATCAGAAGTCTAGCATTAGGAAAATATTTTAAGCCATACTAAGGAACTGGAAGGTATGGCCCAGTTAAAGAATCAAAATAAAAATTTGGGGGAAGCATAGACTTTGGAATAACTAACCAAAGATTTTCAAACAAATCTCTTAAAATGGAACTTATGGAAATGAAAGACACAATAGAAAAGACTGAAATAACTAGATGGGAAGTGGACTTGGCCCAGTGATTAGGGCATCCATCTACCACATAGGAGGTCCGCGGTTCAAACCTTGGACATCCTTGACCTGTGTGGAGCTGGCCCACGTGCAGTGCTGATGCGTGCAAGGAGTGCCATGTCATGCAGGGGTGTCCCCGCACAGGGGAACCCCATGCACAAGGAGTGCACCCCATAAGGATACCCACCCAGTGTGAAAAAAAATTTCAGCCTGCCCAGGAATGGTGCCGCATACACGGAGAGCTGACACAACAAGATGACGCATCATAAAAAGAAACACAGATTCCTATGCCGCAGACAACAACAGAAATGGACAAAGAAGAACACGCCACAAATAGACACAGAGAACAGAAAACTGGGGTGGGGGAGGGGAGAGAAATAAATAAATAAATAAATCTTTAAAAAAAAAAGGAAAATATACTAGAGGCATACAATAGAAGATTTGAACAGGTAGAAGAATCAGCAAAATATAAGATAGGATATTTGAAATCTTACAAATAAAAGAAAAGATAGAGAAAAGAATGAAAGAACTTGAACAGGGTCTCAGGAAATTGAACGACAGAGAGGAGAATGCAAAAATGCATTTTATTTGTGTCCCAGAAGGAGAAGAGCAGTATACTCCAAAGAGAATAAATCCTAATAGGCCTACTCTGAGATACTAATCAGAATGTCTGATGCCAAAGATAAAAGAAACATGAAATCATAAAGAAAAAGGTGATTTGTCACATACAAGCAATAAGATGAAATGCTGATTTCTCATCAGAAACCATGGAGGTGAGAAGGAAGTAGTATGATATATTTAATATAGTGAAAGAAAAAAAAAAGTGCCAGCCAAAAATTCTTTATCTGGCAAAACTGTCCTTCAAAAGTGATGGAAAGTTTAAAATAATAAAAAATAAACAAAAATTGAGAGAGTTCATCAACAGGAGACCTGCCCTTCAAGAAATGCAGGCTAAAAGAAAAAGACAGGAGAAGTGGGCTTGGTGGAGAGTGTAGAAATGATTATCAGTAAGGGAATGTTAATGGATTGAATTCATCAATCAAAAGACACAGATTGGCAGAATGGATAAAAGTACTATCCTTCTATATGTTGTCTGCAAGGGACTAATCTTAGACCCACAGACTCAAATAGGTTGGAAGAGAAAAGTTGGAAGAAAATATACCATGCAAACAGTAATCAAAAAAAGAGCTGGGGTAGCTATACTAATATCAGATAAAATAGACTTTTAATAAAAAACTGTTGTAAGAGAGAAAGAAGTACATTATATTTTAGTAAAAGGGGCAAACCAGCAAGAAGACATAAGCATAAAGAAATATGCACCTACCCAGTGTGCCCCAAAATACATGCAAATACTGGCAAAACTTATGGGAGAAATAGACATCTCTACAGTAATATTTGGAGACTTCAATACATGACTGTTATCAATAGATAGAACATCTAGACAGAGGATCAATTAGGAAATAGAGATCTTGAACATTATGATTAATGAAATAGACCTCACAGAAATACATGAACATTGCACACCAAAACACAAGGATGTACATTCTTCTCAAGGGCTCATGGATCATTCTCAAGGACAGACCACATGTTGAGTCACAAAATAAGTCTTAATAAATTTAAAAACATTGAAATTATAGAGAGCATTTTCTCTGACCATAATGGAAGAAAGTTGGAAATAAAAATCAACTGGAGAACTGGGGAATTCACAAATATATGGAGATTAAAAATGACACTTTTAAATAATCAGTCAAAGAAGAAATTGTCAGAAATCAGTAAATATCTTGAGAGGAATGAAAACAGGAGCACAACATATTCAAACTTAGGGGATGAAGTGAAGCCAGAACTGAGAAGGAAGCTTATAGCCCTAAACACCTACATTAAAAAAGAAGAAAGAGCTGAAATTAAAGACCTAACTGCACTCCCACAGGAAATAGAAAAACTAATCCCAAAGCAAGCAGAAGTAAAGACATGACACAGATGATTGCAGAAATAAATGAAATTGAGAAAAAAATCAATACAGATAATTAACGAAACCAAAATTTGTTTTCTTTGAGAAGAACAATAAAATTAACAAGCCATTAGTTAGACTGACAATGAAAAAAAATAGAAAAGTTGCAAATAAAATCAGAAATGACAGAGAGGACATTATTACCTACCATGCATAAATAAAAAGGATCATAAAAGAATACTGTGAACAACTGTAAACCAAAAAATTAGACACTGTAGATGAAATGGACAAATTTCATGAACCACATAACAACTTAAACAGACACTAGAAGAAATAGAAGACCTCAGCAATCCAATTACATTTAAAGCAATTGAATCAGTCATCAAAAAACTAACAAATAAAAGATGGCTTCATATGATAAAAGGAATATATGAAAAACCCACATCTAACAAGATACTCAGTGGTGAAAAGAATGAAAGCTTTCTTCCTATGATCTGGAACAAAATAAGGATGCCTACTGACACCACTGTTATTCAACATTGTGCTAGAAGTTCTAGTTAGAGCAATTGGGCAAGAACATGAAATAGAAAGCATCAAAATTGGAAAGGAAGAAACAAAACTTTCCCTACATGCAGATGACAGGACACTATGTATAGAAAGTCCTGAGCAATCTACAACAAAGTTACTAGAACAAATAAATTCAGCAAATTGGCAGGATACCAGGTCAACACCTAAATATCAGTAATGTTTCTACACACTAGTAATAAGCAATCTGAAAAGGAGATCAAGAAGAAAATTCCATTCACAATAGCAACTAAAATAATCCAATATCTAAGAAGAGATCTGACCAAGGACTGAAAGGACATTCATACACACAAAACATTGCTAAAAGAAATCAAAGAAGACCTCAATAAATAGAAGAGTAATCCATGTTCATGGATTAGAAGACTAAATATTAAGATAATATTTCTACCCAAATTGGTTTACAGAGTCATTGCAATCTCAATAAAAATTCAAATAACCTAATTTGCAGAAATGGAAAAACT
Organism: Dasypus novemcinctus; assembly: GCF_030445035.2. Classification (NCBI taxonomy): domain Eukaryota; kingdom Metazoa; phylum Chordata; class Mammalia; order Cingulata; family Dasypodidae; genus Dasypus; species Dasypus novemcinctus. The sequence goes on along the minus strand of NC_080673.1, from coordinate 198,444,274 downwards.
AATTAACAAGTTTATTTTGAAGGGTAAGTGACCCTAAATAGCCAAAGACCTTTTGAAAAAGAAGAATGAAGTCGGGTGACTCACACTTCCTGACTTTAAAACATATTGCAAAACCACAATGGTCAATACATCGTGATGCTGGCATAAAGATAGATATATTGACCAATGGAATAGAATTCAGAGCACAGCAATCGACCCCACACATTTATGGCTAATTGATATTTGATAAACAACAAATGGTGCTGCAGGAACTGTATATCTATATTCAAAAGAATATAAGAGGACCACTATCTCACACCTTATACAAAAATTAATTCAAAATGGATCAAAGACCTATATATAAAAGCCAGGATGATAAAACTCCTAGAAGAAAATGTAGGGAAGCATCTTCAAGATTTTGTGGTAGGCAATGGCTTCTTAGACTTTATATCCAAAGCACAAGAAATGCAAGAACAAAATAGTTAACTGAGGTCTCTACAAAAGGAAAAGATTTTGTGCTTCAAAGTACTTTCTCAAGAAAGTGAAAAGGGGACTTTCACGCATTGGGGGGGGGGGGGGGAGGTGCTGTTGAGGACATCCACATTAAAGGGAGAAAATATTTGGTAACCATTTATCTGGTGTGGGTTTAATTACCAGAATATATAAAGGAATCCTACAACTCAACAATAAAAAGACAAACAACCTAATCTAAAAATGGGGGAAAAAAACCATGAATATTTTCCAAAGAGGAATTATTAATACAAATGGTTAAATAGCATGTTGAAAGATGCTCAATATCACTAGTAATTAGGGAAACACAAAACCACAACGAGATACTTTGCACATACTAGAATGACGACTACTTATAAATCAGAAAACTACAAGTGTTTTAGATAATGTGGAGAAATAGGAACACTCATTCACTGCCAGTGGGGATGTAAAATGGTGTAGCTGCTGTTGAAGACACTTTGATGGTGCTCAGGAAGATAAATATAGTGTTTCCATATGACCCAGAAATCCATTACTGGGTATAAACTCAGGAGAACTGAAAGCAGTGACACAAACAGACATTTGCATATCAATATTCATAGCAGCATTATTCACAATTTCTAAATATGGAAGCAGTCCAAGTGTCCACCAACAGATGAATAGATAAACAAAATGTGGAATATACATATGATATATTATTTATCTGTAAGAAGGAATGAAGTCTTGATGCATGTGACAACATGGATGAACCTTGAGGACGTTGTGTTGAATGAAATAATCCAGACCCAAAAGAATTAATATATGATCTCACTAATATGAAGTAATTATTAAAAAGCAAATTCAATAGATTTAGAATCTAAAATATAGGTTGCTAGGAGTTAGAGTGGGGGTAGACATTGTGGAGCTGATGCTTAATTTATGAAGATTTCTAATTAGACTGTCTGTGTATGTTTAGAAAAGGAGAGAGGTATGGGAGCACATATTGTGAGTGTAATTAATGGCACCAAATTATGTGTGTGAATGTGGTTGTAAGGGGAAATTTGGGGTCATGTATGTTACCAGAAGGAAAGCTAGAGGTTAAAACAAGAGACTTTGTAACACAGTGAATGCTCTTGTGGACAATGACTGTGGTTAATAGCACAAATGTAGAACGTTCTTTCATCAACTTACAAAAAATGCACCACTATTATTAGGTATTAATAATAAGATGATATATGGTAAAAATACACTTAATGCAAACTCTGGACTATAGTTAACAGTTATATTTTAATACACTTTTGTCAATTGTAACAAAGGTACCACACTAATGTTAACTGTCAACAATAAGGGGGTATATGGGAATTTGTATTTTTTATATGACTTTTATGTAAACCTTCAACTTCTCTAAGAATATAAAATTGAAATAATTAAAACATTATGCTAAGTGAAAGAAACCGGACACAAAGTACTACTTATGGTATGATTCCATTTGTATAAAATATACATATAAATAAATCTATTGAGACAGAATTGGATTAGTAGTTATGTTTGATGGGGGAAAGATAAAGGGATTGAGAGGTGACTGCTAAGGGAAATGGAGTTTTCTTTTTGGAATAAAATTGTTCTAAAATTGCTTGTGGTGATGAATACACAATTCTGTGATTATACTAAAAGCCATTGATTGTACACTTTGGATGGATTATATGGTATGTAAATATATCTCAATAAAACTGCAGGGAAAAAAAAAAAGAAACTAAAGTTAGGTGATTTGTATCATGTCCCTCAGAACAAAGCTAGGAAGGTACTGACGCCAAACTCTTCTCTTAGTACCGTGAAAGGTTCTACCACTGTCAAAGAGAAGACTGATTCAGTAGGCCCTGAAGCAGACACAACTCTGCGTATTTCCATTTCATAACCAGTTAAAAGAAAGAGGTTATACTAGATGGCTGAAGGTTTCTTTCCAGTCTAAAACACAGAATTTGATCAGGTCCATGGGACTCCAGAGCTCTGTGTTTACTTTCTCTACACTAATACATTTTCTGTGTCCAGGACGCAAAGTGAAACATGCTCATTCCTTCTCTAACTGCTCTTGAAGTTGTAATTCTTATCTTTATTGCTATCCTGGCAAGGAGAAGTAAATTATTATGTGTATTTTTGCTGTCTAATTGTTTTCCTTTTTCAAAGTTAGTTGGGTTATTTCCATGTAATTTTATACAAAGCAAATTTCCAACTACCTTTAACCACAAATTAGTCATCATCTTGAGCTTTTCAGGGTCATATTAAGTCATTTGTTATAGATGCTGCCGATAAATAGTTAGCTTAGACTAAACATTTCCTTGTTCAGAGTATTTATTCACATCCTTGTTTGTGAAAATAAAAGGCAGCTAGGGTGTGAACTAGTTCTCAGGATGCCTGAGATAATGAATATGAAAGTGGTGGGTAAACTGCAAAGCCCTCTGTGGCTGGGAGGTGGCTATTATTGTCATTAAATCATTCTTTGGCATATTTTATCCTTGAAAGATGGTTGGGTCAGAGAGGAAGTATATACAAGTTCACACAGGTAGTTATGTAGGAGGAAGATAGGCTTTGATATCTGGGAATCAACACTTCCTAGCTCGTGATGTTGGGCAAGTCACTTTTTTTCCCTGCATCTCAAGCCCCTTGCTTGAAAGGTGTGAGTTGGAAATTCTACCCCACAGTGCTGTTGTGAGAATGAAATGAAATCTTGTCTGTGAAGCCTTAGCCCAATGCCTGACCCATCGAATTCAATGGACTTTGGTTTCCTCCCACTTGAGGCACCCCTCTAGAAAGAAAGCTCCAAGAAGCAGCTATATTCATTGGGAATGGTCATGTAACATCTTGAGTTCTTTGGTTTTGATCTTAGAGGGGCTTTCAAGCTGGAGTCTCTTATCTGCCCCATGAGAACATAATTTTGAATACACTCTCTTAGAATTGGAATTCCCCATTGCATTATCCTGACCTCTCCATTCTAATCAATCCTAATCCATTTTGTTATGAGGAGTTGCTTTTGGTGCCAGGTCCATACTCTTCTGGTATCTAATATCTATTCAAACCCCTATTTTGACTTAAGACTCTTTATATATGACTTGTCTTCAATGGAACTTTCCAGTGGTTTCCATTTCACTTGAACATATTGCCCAAATTATTGCCAGGCCCTAACCATGGCTCACAGGCCCTGCCACGGCTCTCTCTCTCTCTCTCTCTCTCTCTCTCTTTTTTTTGGCTATTGCCTTCCTCCCTGTAGCAGTTTGATATTATTGATGAATTCCAAAAATAAATATTGGATTAAGTTTGTAAAATGATCTTTTCCTCTGGGCATATTAGATTATTTTGGATTCAGAGGCTTACTAAATTAAGTAATCTGGTAAACCTCTTGTGCCAGTAGGGTGTTGAGTCCCCACGCCTTGGTAAAATACATGGCAAAGGACAGAGTTGAAGGGTTTTGATGTAGGAGTTTGATACTGAAGTCTTAAGCTAGAGCTGCAGGAAGTAAGGACACAGAGGAAAGAAAAGCAAGCCCTGGGAAGAGAGGAACCCAGAGTCCAGAAAGAAGCAAGCCCTGGGAAGTGAGGAACCCAGGAAGCCTGAACCCTGGCTGATATCGGCAGCCATCTTGCTCCAACAAGTGGAAATAGACTTTGGTAGAGGAAGTAACTTAGACTTTATGGCCTGATATCTGTAAGCTTTTACCCCAAATAAACACCCTTTATAAAAAGAAACTGATTTCTCGTATTTTACATCAGCACCCCTTTGGCTGACTAATATACACCCCTTAAGCCAACACCAGCAACACAGGTCTTCCTGCTCTTCCTAGCCCCACAAAACCCACTCCCACCTCAGTCCATTAACACTTACTCTTCTTTATGCCTGGAGTTTTTCTCCCCAATCTCTACATAGCTTGTGATTTCTTCAGCTTTACACTCTGCTCAAATGTTACCCCTCTAAGAAACCTTCCCTGATCACTCTATTTACAGTAGCAAACCCTGTCCATTACTTCCCATCCTCTTACCCTGTTTTGTCTTCATGACCTTTATTTTTATATAGCATATTGATAGTGTCTTTTGCCTGACTTTCCCCACTAGAATATGAGCAAACAATGACAGGGATTTTTCATTATTTGATTTAGCTCTTTATCTCCAGACCTAGAAAAGTACATGACAAATAGTATATATATTATAAATATTTGTTGAAAGAAATTGCATAAATATACTAATATTTATGAATAACTATGCCATGGTTCTTGGACTTAAGTCATCTGCAAAGGAGGAGGGGCTAACATTGACTGAGCTAGGAGTCAGTGACTTCAGTGAATTTCCTTTTTGAGTGATATCACTGCTTCATCAGGTAGGGCTTATTATCCCTATTTTATAGATGAGAAAGGAAAGTGAAGCTCAGAGATTAGAATATTGGGTAGCAGGGTGGTACATGAAATGCCTCAGTTTAACTCTGACTCTCAGTAAATGCTCACTGAGGGCTTGTTTAATGAGTAAGCAGTCAATTGGTGACATAATCCAGATTAGAAAATGCACATTTAAACTTTTGATTGCTGTGTTGGTTATTGTTATTACAGTCATCATCAGTAGCATCATCATAATCATCATCATCATTTCAGCACTCTTGTTCTCAGTTTGGTTGATGAATTTAGATTTGTTCATTTCAAAACTGTGTGACTTTCCCTAAGAATTGATGCCACTCAGATTCCTCTAATGAAAGGAAAGTGATCATTTCCTGTTTGAGTTTCTCCAGGGCAACCTTGTTAGTTTTCTCTGGCCTCAGGTAGATGACAGAAGAGAGGGCAGAGCATGCATGATGTCAGCAGGTTTGAGGTCATTGTGGGGAGGAACAACTTTATTCACCCTCCCATTCAGAGGGACCATTGAGTACCAAAGCAAAAAGACTATTTGGGATATATTGACCGGTTAAGGCCAGGACAGTCCCAAGCAAACTGGGACCTATGGTCAGCCTAGGTGGAGAGCTAAAGCATGGGCTTGGTAGTCAGAAGGAAGATGGGTTCAAGTCCAGATTCTCTGTATTAGTCAGCCAAAGGAGTGCTGATACAAAATACCAAAAATTGGTTGGTTTTTATAAAGGGTATTTATTTGGGGTAGGAGGTTACAGATACCAGGCCATAAAGCATAAGTTACTTCCCTCACCAAAGTCTGTTTTCACATGTTGGAGCAAGATGGCTGTTGATGACTGTGAGGGCTCAGGCTTCCTGGGTTCCTCTGGGCTCAGCTCCTCTATTTCCTCCACAAGGTCAGCTGTCGACTATGAGGCAAATGGCTCTGTCCCTTTCCCTGAGGCTCCAGTTTAAGACTTCAGCATCAAACACCAATGTCAAAACTCCACATTAAGAACCCCCAACTCTGTCCTTCATCAGGCCTTTTATCTGTGAGTACCTACCCACCAAGGGGCTGGGACTCAATGCCCTAATGATGTGGCCCAGTTAAAGCCCTAATCATAACTCAATCAGGCCCAGTATAGATCAGATTACAAACATAATCCAATATCTATTTTGTGGAATTCATAACCATATCAAACTGCTATATTCTCCAAGGTTATATTAATAATGAGGATATTAAAACTTACTTTGTACACCTACCATGCAGATGAAATTAAATCACACATCTAGAGCACCGAGTGTCTGACTCACAGGTCATACCAAGCACATCTGTAGCTTTATTTTTCCATAGGCCTGTGTTCTCTTTGTTCAGGTGCAAAAGCTGAGGTTTTAAACAGCTAAGTGAGTTGCCTAAGGTTACAGAGACAGAACTCATCTAAGGTCCAAGGACTATAGATTCCCCCTCCAGTTCCCTGCCCCTCAGGAAATGATGATCTTTAATTGCTTTATCACCAGTTACTAATATAGTGCTTGATACATAATAGTGCTTCTGAGATGAATAATTCCATGCTAACACCAATTTAACACCAATTGGGTTAACTTTATTTATTAAAGCAACAAAGACTTAAGAAGCACTTACTATTTCCCCAAGTCCTGGGCTAGAGCCAGGGAATAAAATGACAAGGGATAATAGATATTGAACTTGCCTACATGGAGCTTATGTTCCATTCCCAGATTTGTAAGCTATAGGTTGTTTAAGATGCTACTTTCTCCTTGCTGACTCTGGAAAATAGAACTCCAGAGTGTTTGATTTAATACTTTTCATTTCTTTGCTTTTATTTCAAGAAAAATTTTCATTCAAATTCTTTGATATTACAGGTGACACTGAGCAGGAATGATTTTTTAACACCAAACAAGATAAAACACAGTTTCGTTTTAAGGATGCATAAAAATATTTTTAAAAATTTGTTTTGGAGACAACACACATTTTACAAGCATATTTTGTATGCATGTTCACAAGAAACTTTGTTTTCATATTTCAAATAATTCATAAAACATTAATGCTCAGCAATTACTATCAAGTAGCATCTCTTAATCTAACCATGCAGGTCAACTGTTTTAAGTGAGAAGGCAGCATAAATACAGCAGGCTGAGCCTGCGCATTTAGAGAAAGGTCAGCAGGCCAATCTACTCTATAGTGAGTATCTGCTACATGTTAGACAATATTTTAGGTATTGATGCAAACAATAGAGACCTAATCTTTGCCCTCAAAAAGCTTACATTTTAGAGGAAGAAATAACAAATAAAACAAAACCAAAAATAAGTTATAAGGATAATGTTAGGTCTGGAAAAGTGCTGTGTAAAACAGAATATTGATCCCTAATGTAAAGAGTGACTAATGGCTTTACCTTAGCTGGGATGGAGGACTCAGAAGACATTTGTGTTGAGACCTGAATAATGAGAAGAAGGCAGCCACATGAGGCTATGAGAGATAGTATTTTAGGTAGAAGGAACAGTAGATGAAAGGGTGGTGCACTGAATGTGCTTTGTGAACTGTTCCAAGGGCAGCAAGAAAGACAGCCAGTATTTGGAGCTTAGGGATGAAGAGGGTCCCAAGATGAGTTTTATGAGGGAGACAGGCACCACATCATATAGGGCCTTGTAGAGCGTAGTAAAGAACTTGGGGTATAGTTTTATACAGGTGAGTTTGTACTGTCTGATTTGCATAGCTCACTCTGGCTTCTGAGTGGAAATCTGTCTGCAGGTCACACAAATGGAGGCAGGGGTCCAGTTTGGATGCTGATGCTGCACCTGATTAATGGATGATACAGACCTGGATTAGGATTTCAGTGGTTAGATGATGAGAAGAGTCACAATTTGGGATGTAGTTTACAGGAAAAGGCATAACACTCGGTGATGGATACAACTTGGGTAAAGGTAAAAGAACAAAATCAAGGGTCAGTCCTAGTTTGGGGCCTCAGTAATTCAGCTGATGCTGGCTGGTGCCATTAATTGAGATTGGGAGGCTCAGGGGAGAGCTGATTTTGATGAGGCAAGGGTGATGTAGGAAATGGTGAAACAAGCATTCTCCTTTGGACAAAACTAAATTTGAGATACCATTAGCTTTCTAAGTAGAGACATTGAGTGGGCACTTGTATATTTGAGCCAGACATGAAGAATTCATCAGAACTACAAATAAATATTTGAGAGCTTTCATGTATCAATGGTATTTGAAGATTGGAACATGCATAGAATCGCCTAAGAAATGAGTATATCTGGAGAAGAGGCAGGGATGTAACCATGGATTCTCAAAAATTTAGGAATCTGGAAAAGAGGAAGAGGCAGTATAAGAAGGTAAAAAGGGGTGAATGATTTAGTAAGGTAGGAAAAAAATTCTTTTACACATTTTCTTCCCCACTGATCCTGTGAAGTCCTGTGATCATCTCCTCATTGGTCCCATTGGTAGCGAACTTGACCATCCTGTAGTCCCTAGGTATTTCAGTTCAGCATGTTTGGGTCTTCTAGTTGGCCTGTGTCCATTTTGATTCACATCCTTATAAACTTCCAGATCCGATTCAGACTTGGGGAATACTTCCTAGATACTCATGTTGGAGATTTGTAAGCTTACATTATCTTCATGTACGTTTCCAGGGGCAGAATCACAAACTTTCAAAAACAAAACAAAACCAAGGCATCATATATGAAAATTTCCTGGTTATCGTCATTCATTTTTTTCATCCAACAGATATTGTTTGTGTACATACTTTGGGTCATGTAAGGATGTGGGCTTTCGTGTTTGGATCTGCTCTGAGTCTGGTGCCCAAAGGAGAGAGGTGGTATTTTATAGGTGCAAGGAAATGGACCTCTGGCAGAAATATCTGGAATAAAATATCTTATGGTATCTTTAAGAGTTTTGTATACTTATTTGTGTTCACATGTGTCTCCCTCTTCTAGACTATTAATCCCTCATTGGGCAGGGACCATGCTTTAAAAATAAGGATGATGATAAAACAAGTTATATTATTTGAGGGTTAGCTGTATAGTAGGCCCTATACATGCACAGTTCTATTGATTCCTCAAAACAAACCGAAGTAAAAATTATAATTATCTCCATATTTCAGGTGAGTTAAATGAATCTTACAAAGTATAACAAATTTCCCAAAATTGTATAGCAAGTAAGTGGACCAATTGCAAACTGAATGCAGAGCTGTCTGACTCCAAACCTGTATTTTAAGCCAGTGCATAAATACCTGGAGGAACTGTTAAAAATGCACCTTCTGATTCAGCAGGTATTGTAGGTCCTGGGACTCCCAGGTGATGCTGTTACTGCTGGTTCATGAACCATTCTTTGAGTAGCCAAGGTCTAAGCCACTATGACAAATTGCCTCTCATGTTTATAAAGCTATGGGGTGTCCAGAAAATGCATATTGAGAGGATGAAAATGGGGAGGTGGGAAAATATAGAAAGTCTTCCTACCTGCTTAGGGAAACTCAAAATCTAAATGTGCAGTTTGACCTCTACATATCTTAACTCTCTAGTAAGGAAGGAGAGATTTCAATGCTCTTGTTTTTGTGACTGAGATATTATACATGAGTGAAGAAAAACACATTTCAATCACTTTTTGGATAAAACTTAAATCTAGAAATGAAAAAAATCCTGAATTAGGTCAGGAATCTTCCAGTCTGTACCTCTGTGCATAAGATCAAGGGGAACTTCACCCAGTTTTCTCTGACTTAAACATAAATTACATTTTCTGTGTGTGCATGGTAATATTTTTTCCTAGTCTTTTTGTCCCCACTAAATCTGAAGTCCTTACTGTTTTATCTCTTTTCCTTCATGCTGTTCATAACAGGCTTAGGTTTTCCTGCTTCACAAAGGAAGGAATGAAAGCACAGATAATTTAGGTGATTTTCCCAACGTCCTACTGGGACTCAGAGGTGAAGCAGGAAGTAGACTCCTTGGTCTTAACTCCTGGCCCACAGCTCCATCTCCCTCACCACACTGTTCCCTACGGGCTTTTTTTTTTTTTAGAATATAGAACGCTGATCAAAGATACAGAATTCACAACTTTAAGAGACAACTTCTGTGGTATGTGGAGTCGGCTATCTGTGTGACTTGGGAAGAATACTTAACTTCTCTGTGCCTCTGTTTCTTCCTCACTGAGATGGGGGAAATGGTAGTTGCTGTCTTGCTAGGTTGTCATGAGGTGTAAATAGTATAAAGCACTCAGAGCAGTGCTGAGTGTTTATTGGCAGTCCAACAAATGTCAGCTACAAGTGCTATTAGTTACAAGCCAGTAATGGTTGTATCAGTCAGGGCTCAATCAGAGAAGCAGAACCTCTAGGAGATAGGTAGGTAGGTAGATAGATAGATAGATAGATAGATAGATAGATAGATAGATAGATAGATAGATAGTTTAGTGCAGAGGTAGAGATAAACATAGAGATGGATAGAGATAGAGGGAGAGATGAAAGAGAGTCAGAGACAGACAGACAGGGGGAAACTGTCCTTATATAATTGGGGAGCTTGTGAGCAGTGTCTGCAAGGCTATCTGATACTAGCACTTGAAGTTCACAGGTCAGGCAGTTGGGAAGGGAAGATGATGAGCATGCTAGACCATACCAGAACTTGCCAAAACCCATATTTGTCCTTGTTGGCGACAAGGGTGTCCTGCAGAAACCAGGGACCTTCATCATGGAGGTAAATATACATCTAACATAGGAATCAAAGGAGTTGAAAGAAGACATAGGGAAATGCAGTGAAACTGCAGGCCCACCTGGGGTTTTATGCCAACAAGATGACTTAGTAGATGAGAAACAATAAGTGAGAGCTATTTTTTTTTATTTTTTATTTTATTTATACCCCACCCCCCTTGCAGCTTGCTTGATGTCTCTCCTCTCTGTGTGCGTTCATTGTGCATTCTTTTGTGTCTGTGGGTCTCCCTTTGTTGCATCATCTTGCTGCGCCAGCTCTCCGTGGGCGCCGGCCATCAGCTCAAGTGAGAGCTATTTTAAAATGACTGTTGTTCTCTTCTGCCCTCCCAAATCACCCAAGAATCTTCTGTGAGGCTCAACCTACAGACAAAAGAGAAAATTCTTGGGATATTCACAAGGACAGACAAAATGACTTGAGCTAATGAAGCTATGAGCAATACCACTTAAAAATCCTTTCACCTGCAATATAAATCATCATTGTGACAGCAAGTTAATTTGCTAGAATGTGAAGGTTTCTTTTACCAGTAATGTGGGGGTCATGAGACTATAGAATTCAGTTTTATCTATTCTCGTTTCTTCTACCTTAACACCCTGAGAAAAGATTTAATCTGAGTTTCTGAAGCTCAGTGCTTGTGTAGTTTCTCAAATAAGACATGAAGGACCCTGATTTCCAGATTTCTACTCCATCATCAAGGTTATCAGCTGCTTTGTCCCTAATCTTTGCTTCTATTATTCAGGCAGAAAGAAAAAGGAGGCAATAAGAAGGGAAATACCTATGGCTGCAAAACAAAGTGTTACCAGGAATACAACTTACATATATTGGTCAGAACTGTATCAGATATCTACCCCTACAGCAATGAAGGCTGGGAATTGGAGTTTTTTTTTAGCTTTTTTTTCTTACAGCTAAGCGATAGTCACAAACAAAATCAAGTTTCCATTACTAAGGAAAGATAGGGAAAGATGGATATTGGGTAGGCATCTGGTAAGATTAGAAGCAGGGAGAACAGGAAGGAATTACTGAAGTAATCTAGGCAATGAATTGTGGTATCTTAGAGCATGGTGGTCATGGTGGACACGGATGTGGTTGGAAGAATTAGTGTCAGGAAATATTTAAAGAACTCACATAGTAACATATATAAAACTCAAAGTTTCCCATTTTAACCAAAGTATACAATTCAGAGGTATTAATTACATTCAGAATGTTGTGCTGCCATCACCAACATCCAGTACCCCAACTTTTACCATTGGGATTTGCAGATGGAATTGATGTAGACTGGTATAAAAAAGGAATACTCATGGAATACTCTTGCTTTTTGATAAGTTTTGCATGTAGTGTTGCCTGGAAGTGTTAACAGGCTTTGATCTTATTTTGTCAATGATGCATATGGGCCCAAGGAAACCCAACAAAAGTAAGGAATGAATAGCTAGTACTTAGGATGATTGGCTCCATCTTAGTCTACCAGGTTGCTATGACAAATATCTTACACTGTTTGACTTAAAAATAGGAATTGTCTCAAAGTTTATAAGACTAGAACTTCCAAATCAAGGCATAGGCAACACCACGCTTTCTCCCAGAAGTCAGTAGCATTTTGACACTGGATTTCTGTAATGCTTGAGTTCCATGGCTTGCATCTGACTCATATCACATGATGCCTGCTCTTGTTCTTCTGGTTTCAGTTGATCTCCAGCCTCTGGCTCCTCACGGCTCTATCTAGGTCGGAATTTCTTCTCTTAGTAACCCCCCAGGCATGCAGATGAAGGCCCACCCTCATTCACTTTGGCCACAGCTAAATAGGATCTTAGAAGATCCTATTCACAAACATTAGAGGATCCACACCTACATTTTCAAAAGACTGTGTATACAATGGATTCACATGCACAGGTATGCATCTTTGTTGAGGAACATGATTCAATCTACCACAGGCTCCTATCAGGCTGAAAGGATTCAACAAGTTCTAGATAGTTGCCTTGGCTGTCTGTGCAAAGGTTGAAATGTGGTGTAGTGGGAAAAACAGGTTTGGGGACACGTAAATTCCCAGCATTAGCTCTTACCACCTATGCCTGTAAGCAAACTAAATTCGCTGCGACTCAGGTTCCTCCTATCCAAAATGCGGAGATTGATTTCTTCATCACAGAGATTTTCTCAAAGTTATTCAGGATCATATATAAGAGTGATTTAGCTTTATCTCTGGCTTCCTGGTCTGGGTAAGTACCTTCTAGCACCCATTTCTAACTCATACAGTCACACAGAGTTGATCCTGTGCCGTGAAAGGGGCTAGATTTCAGCATCAGACAAACATGGTTTCGAAATCTGGTTCTGGCCAGCCCTAAAATTGTTTCTGAGTGACTTCACTTCTCCAAGCCATAGCTCTCACAAATGCAAACAGGGTTAATGATACTTCACAGGCTTACTAAGAGGTCAGGGGCTGGCTGGGAGAATTCAGTAAAGTTAAATAAAATATTGTATGCAAAACTTGGAGAACAAGACTTGGCACCTGACAGGTTATCAGTGCTTGTTCTCTTTCATCAAGATAAATAGGGAGATAGAAGCCTAGATAGAAATCGAGTTTTCTATGACACTCACTTCTTAACTCAGGCCTGGTTGCCAGGTTGCTATTAATCCTGCTTTGTGGTTTTTCCTAAAGAAACCCTGTGTCTCATCCTGGAACCTCTCCCTTCTATTGCCATAGCCCTTCAGAGTCAGGACAATTGGAGAATTTCCATTGGGGAATAATCCATGATGAGATAAGGTTAAAATGTTCTGCAGCACCCCAAGAGTAGGTTAAGCCCTGAATGATGTAAGCAAAGGGACCTTTTAAAAAAAAAAAGTGTGTGGGTAGATGCCGGGATTAGCCAGGAAGGAAGGGATGGATTTCCCTTGAGCCAAATTCCAGCATTGAAATAATGCCATGAAAAATAGAGACCTTGTGTTTTAAATGGCACACAGGGGACACCTCCCTGTTCAACCTGCTTCCCATTTGGGGCTGTCAGAATAGATCAGCACTGAGGCGGGTCAGCCAAGGCAACAGGCTGGGTCTGGCATCTGCCAGGAAGGCTGTCAGAGCCTTACGTCGTGCCTTACATTTAGAAAGCCTCCTGTCATCAGCCTAATCACAGCGCCTTTCCTTGTGACTAATGGGTAGTTTTCCTTAATCGCCAGAAACCTCTGATCAATTAACTGCTATTTAAGCCAATCAAGGAAATTGAGATATGGGGTTTAATTAGCTTTCTGAAGGTTACACACAGCATCAGATCTGTAGAGAATCCTGAAATGGAACTCTGGCAGGACTAGTAGGTGTTGAAAGAGAAAAAAAAAAAAAGGTGGTGACATGTGGGTGGAGGAAAAAAAAGGTGTGAGAAGATACTAGAATGTAAGACATTTCCCCCAACACCATGGACTAATCAGAGGGTACTTTTCTGTGGCTCATAAAAGGGAATCAATTTCTCTTTTGAACAATTACCTTTTCTGCCTATGTGTGTGTGTTTTGTATTTTTCTTAAAACACTTTTCATTTTGCACATATTTGCCTCTAGCTAAGTACATGAAGTCATTGATCCTCCACATAACCTTATTAAGTGATAGTGTGAAGACTGATGCAGAAGATTTAAGTTATAATGCACATGAAGATTTCAGCCAGCGTCAAGCACATTTGAGGATCAGGGATCAAACATTATCACCGTTGATATTTGCCTCCAAATTCTACGTTGCCCTCTACTTTGCTGTGATACCTTCTCTTTTTTTCTCTCTCTCCCTTATTCTGGCCCACTGTAAGTATGAAGAACCTAGTTTTATATCTGGCCAACTCTCTCCTCTTTTGACTATACAGGTTCCATTTCTCCTTGGAGTCACTGAAAAACTTCCTTTACTTATCATAAAATCAAGAAGAGACTTACTAGTTTTAGACAAAAAAAATAATGATTCCTGAAGAAATCACACATGCACAGGGCAGCAAATGGGTCAGTGTTTGGCCTTGCTGTGTCCTCTCCTCAGTGCTACCCAATCAGCCAGGAGAACCTTGGGCTTCTGATAACCCCTTGATTCAGTAGGTTTATTTAGTTACAATTTGGATTTATGTGAGAAGGGACAGCTGTCACTCAAAGTGACCCCTGGTTATGTTTCTTGACCAGCCCCAGCATATGACACACTTGTTCCTCCAATGGTGGCATTGTGGAAAATATGGAATAGGACATTGATGTTGACAGCACTGGTTTGTGTATGAGTATCCTATGGCTGCTGTACCAAATTACCATGAATGTAGTGGCTTTAAACAAAACACATTTATTATCTTACAATTCTAGAGACCAGACCATAGAGAAGTCTCAAATGGGTTTTAGAGGGATGAAATAAAAATGTTGGCAGGACCATGCTCCTCCAGAGGCTCCTGGGAGAATCCATTCCCTTCATTTACTAACTTCTAGAGGCCTGTGATTTCCTTGGCTCATGGCTCCTTCTTCCATTTTCAAACTTAACAGCATAGTATTATAAACTCTTACTCTGCCTCTGCCCATCCTGCCTCCCTATTATATTGGGGCCACCTGGATATTCTAGGAAACTCTTCCCATCTCAAGAGCCTTAACTTCCTCACATCTGCAAAATCTCTTTTGCCAGGTAAGGTAACATATATACTGGTTCTAGGGATTAGAGTATGAACATCTTTGGGAGGCCAGTATTCAGCCTACCATGGCTGGTACTTTAGGCACACACAGGAGGCAATAGTTATGATTAACAATTGACATGTAGGATATTATGGGAAAAACACATAAAAATCCAAAAGCAAGATATCTAGATCATTTGCTGAAATATTTCCTCACAATCTTCATGGTGTTAGAATTAGAGCCATTTCCCCAGGTTATAAGGACTTGACATTCTCAGCCTTGTAAGTGTCAGAGGCCATGATTTGGACATGTGTAATAGGGTTTCTACTAAGAGTTCTGGTTCTGAAGCCAGATTTCCTGTCTTGGACACAGACTATATGACCTTAGGGAAATTGATTCATCTCTCTGTGCCCTAGTTTCCAAATCTGTAAAAGAGGGTGTGGTGAGAGTAGAATGGCTTATTAAACTGTACCTATCTTTCAGATTACATGAGTTAATGCATGAAAAATATTTAGAACAGAACCAGCCAGCAGTAATCAGTCAGTAAATGCCAGCTATTATGCTTATATCTATACTGTATAGTAGTTTGGTGTTATTTATGAGTTGCAAAAATAGATGTTGGATTGTGTTTGTAAACTGCCTGTTTGCACGTTAGATAGTATTGGATTCAGAGGTTTCACTTGTACTTGATTAAATAATGATTAAGTCTTTGACTGGGCCATGCCAGCAGGACACTGAGTCCCTGCCCACCGAGAGAAAATGACAAAGCACAGGAGTTAGTTGGAGTTTTGATCCTGGAGCCCGGGAAGTAAACACACAGAGAAGCAGATAAGTGAGAAAGGAGAAAAGTCTCCATTAAACACAGGCAGAGGCCTTGGGAAGAGAGACAGAGCCCTTCACCTGATAGTCTACAGCTGGCCTTGTGGAGATAGCAGAGCAGCTGAGCCCAAAGACAAATGAGCCCCTGGAAGAGAGGAACCCAGGAAGACTGAACCCTCACAGACGTCTGCAGCCATCTTGCTCCAACACATGGCAATAGTTGTTGGTGAGGGAAATAACTTATGCTTTATGACCTGGTAACTATAAGCTTGTACCCCAAATAAATATGCTTTATAAAAACCAATTGATTTCTGGCATTTTGCATTAGCACCCATTTGGCTGACTAATACACTGTGTATTTCACATCAGGGTTTTAAAGTACCAGGTAGTGGGTTGAATTGTATTTCCAGAAAAGAGAGGTCCAAATTCTAACCCCAGGTACCTGGGAATGTGTAATTTTTGTACAGGATCTTTGAAGGTATAATTAATGATCTTCGGGTGAGATCATTTGGATTTTGGGCAGGTTCTAAATCCAATGGCTGATGTCCTTTTAAGACAAAGAAAAGGGATATTTGAAATCCATGGAATCAGATAGGAAAGCCATGTGAGGGTAGAGGAAGAGGTTACTATAACATATTTACAAGGAGTGCCAAGAATTGCCAGTAGGCACCGGAATCTAGGAGAGAGGCGTAGAAGAGATACTCCCTCAGAAGGGAAAAGCTCCAGAAGGAAGCAATACTCTGATACCTTAATTTCTGACTTCTGGTCTCCAGAACTGTGAGAAAATAAATTTCTGTTCTTTTAAGCCACCCAGCATGTGGTCATTTGTTACACATACCCTAGGACACTAATCAAGTGGAAATGCCCTAAGTTGGCCATTTGTACTTAAGATTACAACAGCCTTCTCCTGTCTCCTCTCCACTGTGGCCTTCTCTGATGCAGCCTCTCAGAGCTCCCAATGAGTTTTCTCTGCTGAAAGTCTGATCATGCCACATCTGTACTCACAAATCCTCAGTAGCTCCCCATTTTCCATTGAAGATAATTGTTGGGGTCTAAGCCAGGCCCCTCAGTCAGAGTGGGGGAGTCAGGGCCGTTAACAAAGATAAAGGCATGTGGAGCCATGGGGAGTTTATGCAGATTGAGTTTATTTCATGCTCTTTTCCACCTTTCTCTGCTCTCTCTCTCTCTGCTCTTGTTCCTTTAAGTTTTCTTTGTTCTCTCCCTACCTCTGTTTACATGGGACCTGCTTTTATGTTACTACTACCAGAATATATAATTGGCTTTTACAGTGGCATACCTATCATGTTACATATATTGATTAGCTGGTGCATGGGTCAGTTGGAATCAAGTCCACCCCGGAAGCTGAGTGCAATTATGCTGTGTCACTGCATCCCGGATATAGCCAAGAAGTATCCGGGATGCTTAGGCCATTTAACTATTGGGCTCTGGTGCCCTTATATTCTACCCCTTAAACGGCCGGTGTCTTAGGGGCTCATCACCATAGCACCACACCCTGGGCCCAAAGGCCACAGCAACAATATAAGGCACAACAAAATATAACCAAGAAAATTACAAAACCAATGCCGGTTAACACAACCCATTTCCAAATGGATCTCTGATGTTCCTATCAATGCCCAGCTCAACTACTGACTACAGTAAGATAACAAAGTAACCAGGGGGTTCCATCCTGCTCTTCTCCGGGATTCACTGCCACATTATTCAGTACGCTGGGGTACTATTTCTCTTAAGGTTACATGTTCAGCTGGAAGCCACCCCCACCCATTTAAATAGCAGAACCCATTAGGGGTGGGTATTGTCCATGTCTCTGTGGAGTAGTGCTTCTACTCATTTTTGTATTGTCTCCTATTCTGGTGTGGACTGGTTGGCTGCCTGAAGCCATGCCTAATTAGCCTCAGTGTCCGGGGCAATTGGCCCATGGAAGGCCTTCTTTTCCTTCTGCTGGCAGGTCAGTGCATACCCAGCACTGGCTTATGTTGTGAACCTGGGCACAGGTATAAGCCCATGACAATACAGTGTTGGCTGCTGTCAACCTGGGCAGAAAGACAGTAGGGCCAAAGATACCATGAGAGGTAAATTACACCCCTCAGGCAATATACATGTGACCTGTTCATCTTGCAACAGAATGGTAGCAGGCACCAGTGGCTGACCTGGTCTAGAATACCATACCACACACTAAAGTAGACCACAAAGGGCATAGCTCTGCTGGGAGCAATATAGTGTGGGCCACATTTGCAAGACAAAAGTTCCCCTCAGAAGGGGTCCCCTGAGTTTTCAGGCAGTGCAACTGGTACCTCAGACGGTCATTTACAAACCCATGGTGTCACGGTCAGTCCCCTCTTCATGCTGTCTTCATATGTTAACAGGACAGCTTTCCAAGTGGGGACTTCAGTTACAATAGTCCATGGCCATGTCCACATCACTGTCCTGATCCCAAGGTAGCGTGGAGAGGCAACTCCAAAGTTCCATCTAAAACTTCAGGTAAAGGAAGAGAGTCTGAGGTGTTCATTATTACATGTAAGGGTAAAGCATATCCCTGTACAATGAAGTCTAGGGGTGGCTAGACTCATTGGCTGCTCATTTAGATGGCATACTACCTGTGGCAGATGGGTAGCCCACCTGTGCAAGGTCAGCTCCTTTGGAGACGTCATGTGCAATTTGTCCTTTAACAAACCATTATACCATTCAATCATGCCTGCGCCTGTGTTTGATATGGAACATTTAGCCAATCAATGCCTTCTCTTTTTGCCCATGTTTGTACTTTGGAACCTGTGAAATGGGTACCTCTATCACTCCACACTTCAAAGGAATGCCATATTGGGCACTTAAAATATTCAGTGCTACAGTGGTACTCTTTTGAGTGACTACTTGGAACTGAAGGGCAAAAGCTAAACGTGTATCAGTATCCCCAGCTCTGAACAGGAACTTATATCCTTTATCAGAGGGCGAGGGTCCACTATAATCTACCTGCCATACCTGTAGGGGTCTATCTCCTCACTTTATAACCCCTTCTTTCATGGGTACCCAATGTCTATGTGGATATTGTTTAGCACATAACTCACGGGCTGTTACCGTGTTCATCGCAGCTACAGTTGTTAATGGGATACCATATCGCCTGGCTATCTGCAGAAGGGTACGAGCCCCCACAAGTCTCCTGTGCCTATGTAACCAGGTTGCCCATCCATCCATTACACAGTATAAAGCTCTAACTTGTGCTAGACTGTCTGCAGCATCATTTCCTGGGCTTATAAGAAGTTCATGTC
The DNA here is from genome assembly GCF_030445035.2 of Dasypus novemcinctus. Classification (NCBI taxonomy): domain Eukaryota; kingdom Metazoa; phylum Chordata; class Mammalia; order Cingulata; family Dasypodidae; genus Dasypus; species Dasypus novemcinctus. The sequence goes on along the minus strand of NC_080673.1, from coordinate 198,425,055 downwards.
CTGCGACATGATAAACAATTATGCTACACTTTTGTCCTTTGGACCACAAGTCCTTCTACAAATTTTGTCTTCAGAGAGGTCTTTTACCAATCATCCATTCTTGCTGCTCCCACTGGGGCAGCCATAAGGTCAATCTTCATACACAGCCCAAATGTCTGTATATGGCCAGGTTCATGCATTATAACTAGCCACAGGGCTCTCAGTTCAGCCCAGTGGCTGCTTTGTCCAAATCTGGTTTCAAACCAGATATCATCTGTATCGACTCAGATATCTACAGCAATCCAAGACATCACCATGCCTTTGCTGAACCCATCAGTATACCAGGCATCAGCTGGTATAGTGCCCGTTCCATCCTTTTATGGGCTGGGCTCTAAAGCCTGGGGACCGGGAAGCTCTCTGACTGAAGGGTCAACTTGAAACTACTGGTACTAACACTTCCTGTAACTGTGCAGACAGGGGGATAGTATTCAACATTGCCTGCTCTTTTCAAATATGCTCCCCATTTGGCCAGTGTGGGTGTCTGAGCCACCCCATTCTTGGGGGCATTCAACTACAAACGTAGCCATCCTGTCACAGGGAGAGAGGTTCATACTAGGACTTGTTGTTGTCCTGTAAACACTTCACATGCCTGAAGGGTGGCATACACTGCTGCTTACTGGGGCTCAATGAAAGAACAGCAGGGTTCTTCCCTTTTCCATAGTTGGGACCAGAACCCTTTGGGCACCCTGCATTTCCCATGTTTGTCAGTGGTCCCAGCTGTACCTGGCATCATGACAAGTGACATCAAGTTGGAAAAGCAGGGAATGATCAGTAACTTGTAAGGCCTGAGATTGAACAACTGCCTGCTTGGCAGCTTGAAAAGCATGTTCATGGGTATCAGTCCAATTCCAAACACTTCCTTTCTTCTGGAGGACATACAAGGGGTGGAGTATCTGTGTCAATTGAGGTATAAATACCACCTTCCAATATCCTAATAGGCCATTAAATGCCTGTAGCTGTTTTACAGTAGTAGGTTGGGGGTATGCTTGTACTATATCTATTACTGCCTCAGGGGTAAGTTTTGTCTTACCCAACCAAACAATTCCCAAGAATTTGACTGATACTCCAGGCCTTTGGACCTTTGCTTCATTGATTGGCCAACCCCATTTTGTCAGCCTATCCCATAGGTCCTTGGCTGCTTCTTCTAAATCTGAAAGAGAATCAGAGGTTAGCTTGACATCATCAATATAATGAAATAGATGAACAGAGGATTTATGCATCTAAGTAGAGAGAACCTGCACAACCAAACCATGATAGATGTTTGGGCTATGAATACACCCTTGAGAAGCACCAAAAAGGTCCATTGGCATTCTTCCCAAGTAAAGGCAAATTGTTCTTGACTCTCTGGTGCAATACCAGCAGAGAAAAAAGCATCAGCCAAATCGACCACATAATGATATTGTCCCAACACATGTGATAGCTGATCCATGATCTCAGTCAATGATGGGACTGCTGCATGTAAAGGTGGAGTCACTTACAGAGTTCACAGTAATCTACCATCATGTGCCACATTCCTTCAGGCTTCTGGACAGGCCACATGGGGGCCTATGTTTGGCCTCTAGTCCTCCAACCTCCCTAACCAGGTTCCTTGGACCACTTGCCAATTTTCATAGACACTGTCCTCTAGTTCTGCCCATAAAACATCTTGTAAATGGAGATGATGTCCCATTAGTGGGGGCTTTCCCCCCCACAACTTTGTGTGCTGCTGTTCTGGCATCAGCTCCTTCCAGAGAGCTAGTAGCACTTCATTAGGTTGCTGCTTTATCTTATTTGGATTCACATTGGTAACAATGAGGTCTGCTCACATTTGTAGTCAAGATATTTCAGCAGCTTCAAGGACTTGCTCTCCCAGACCTCTGTTGGGCGAGTCCCTTGCCAACACCCCCCCCCCCGCCCCATACAGCCCCTTCCTCATGCTTCTCCAGAAGGGGGAGGGACCTTTTGGACTCCATGGTCCCACTTTATCCACATATGGGGTTAAGAAGGTTGCTATGGAGCCAAAAGTACCTCGTATAGCTGTAGCTAGAATCATTTCCTTCATACAGGTGGAAAAGAGTTCACTGTCTGGGGCCATGTAATTTGCCTGGAACATTATTTGATGCATTTGCATCTCAGGCACAATCTGAAACAAGTCCATGTAAGTGACCCATTTACTAACAGTCTCTGGGAGCTCCCCAGCATTGTGCCACATCATCTGACACAGAGTCCTGGGGGTGGTGGGGGGACCCAGCCTGGAGCTCACAGTACTGTCAGCCTCCCCGAGAGCTGGCTCTTGCTCCAACGCACTCAGGCAGGCTTCCAGTCCCTCCTGCCACCCTGTAAGTCTCTGAACACAAGCTTGCACAGCCAAAATTGTGCTGTTCCTGCAGCATAGTCAGGAATAACCAGGGCACTTTCCCGGTCCACTCCTTCTGGGAAAGTGTTAACACAGCTCCCAAGGATTCCAGGGCCTTCGCAATAAACTCCAGAGTTTATCCCAGCTCTCTGGAGGGACCCGTTGCAGGAGAACCACTGCCCCCAGATACCAGAGACATGAAGGGGGCCACATCCCACCCCCATCATGCACTGTTGCTTCCACCGGGGTTGAAGTTCCACTCACGGTGCTCAGAACATCCTGCTGACTATGCCAGAACGTTGCGGTCCGAGCCAGGCCCCTCAGTCAGAGTAAGGGAATCAGGGCTATTAACGAAGGTAAAGGCACATGGAGCTGCAGGAAGTTTATGTATATTGACTTTATTCCATGCTCTTTTCTACCTTTCTCTGCTCTCTCTCTCTCCTCCTGTTCCTTTAAGCTTTCTTTGTCCTCTTCCCCCCTCTGTTTACATGGGAGCTGTTTTTATGTTACTACTACCAGAATATATGATTGGCTTTTACAATGGCATACCTATCATGTCATTTGGCATCAAGCCACCCTGGAAGATGAGTGCAGTTGTGCTGTGTCACTGCATTCCGGATATAGCAAAGATATATACAGGATGCTCTAGCGCCCGTACAACAATCCAAACTTCTGAGCAGAGCCTGTATGATTCTTGGGGACTTGGCCCCTGCCAACTTCTCCCTGCTGATTATTGGCTCTCAGTCAGGATATTTAGCACCAGGAAATATTGATTATGCTCCCAAATAAGGGATACTTTAAGTCTTTCTCTCTCTCTCATGTCTTGCTTCTCCATTTTCAAGTCAGATCTCATTCATTGCCTCTTCACATTTCCCCCAACGTCCTGCAATCTCAGTCACGTGCCCCACTCTGCCCACACACTAAGAAAAAAAACCAACAAGATATATAGAAAACGGAATGAACAACTATGTATCCAACACCCACCCCAATCTCATTTCCCTGCCTTTCTTCCCAGAAGTAACCTCTATCTTGAAGATGATGTGTTTTCTTTCTTTATACTTTTACTACATATGAATTAATATATGTAAGTGTATTCCTAAACAATATACAGTATTGCCTTGCATGTTGTTTACCTTAATATCAGTGGTTTACTACTATAAATATGTTTTCCAGTTGTATTCATGGTTGATACATATACTTCAAATTCTTTCATTTTCACTATTGTATAGTCTTCCATTGTAATAATACACCACAATTTATCCATTCAAAGAAAAAAAACCTTTGAGATCACCTCTATTAGAATATTTTGCTTTGTGTCATAATAACTGACTTATCCACCTGCTGTACTAGTCAGGAGCCTCCTTGAGAACAAAAATGTATCTTCTATCTCCCTTTCCTAAGTACCTACTGTATATTTGATGTTCTGTAGTATTTATTGAGTAGGAAGATAAATAAAGTGAATGACTAAGTGAAATATAACAAATATTTAAGGTACAAAGAATCCAATATATGTCTGTTACATTTTCTTTCACTGTCAAGAAATAATTTTCCTATTTATACCAATGAAGTTGTATAGTGAGGATGAATAAGGTTAAAGAATGTGGAAGTACTTTGAAAAAGGAAGTTATTCAACTGCAGGGGATTCTTAGTATCTTTTGAATTCAGACCTATAGGTTATCCTGATCTCTTCCCTGCTCTTACGTTCCCTTTCTGTTTGAGATAATTAATGAAGTGATTTTCATTGAGAATCTACTAGATTTTTACAAATTTTATCCTAACAAAAACTCATGCAGTAAGTATAATTATTCCCATTTTATGGGAAAGAAGACATTCTGAGATGATAAGTGAATTGTCATCTAAGAATAAACAACTGGTGTATATGGAGTTGCAATGAGTTGCAATGAGGTCTGCCTCATAAAATCAATTTTGCTTTATTTTTCATGCTTCTACACTCTTCCACAATCATACTGAGGTTCATTTGCTTGTTTTAAACTGTTTCTCCCATGAGCATATTTCCTGGCTCTTGTGCCAGCTATTGTTTTCAATTCTGTTTCTACCATTTATTTCTGACTGGACCCCTTGATTCTTGGCTAAAATCACTTCCCAACACATTCCTAAAGGGAATGGGTACCTGTGACCTGGACTGACTTCACGGGTGTGCAAACTATGTTTCCCACACAAGGCTCCATGCTTGATTTAATACCCTGCTGTTGCTACCATCTTGAAAATCCTCATAATTTCTTAACATGGGACCCCATATGTTTTTGTTTGTTTGATTTTGCACAGACCCAGAAATTATAAAGCCAATTTTTGCCCATGACACAGTCAAGGCAGTCGATAGTCAGTCACTACATACTTGTTCTGAGGAAGCTCCAGACTTTCACCATCCAGTCCACTCTTCTAAAATATTGCCATTAGAGCTTGTGTGACCTCAGAATCTCTCTAATCAACCTCAAAAAATCTACAGGGTCATGAGAAGTCATCATCTGCTCCTCAGAAACCCAGAAATTTAGAGAGAGAAATAGCCTTAAGCACCCTTTTGCCTTGGTTATATTCGTACGATCTTGGCAAGACTCATTCCTGCATCTAAGTCAGTCTTGTACTCAAATGTCACCTCCTCGAAGAGTGCTTCATGATCACCCATTCTAAAATAGCAGTCTTTTGCCATTCTTCCCCCACTGTTACTCTGATTATTTTATTCATAGCACTAATTGCATTGCATATTTGTTTATTATCTTCCCCCCTCCATCCCACCTCTATGACTGAGATTGTTCATTGTGACATTCTTAGTCCCTGATGCAGTCTACCAGACGATATTCATAAAAACATGTGTTAAATGAATGACTACCTGCTGGAAATCTCCTTCTTCTTCACTAAGTCACTTATTCCAACCAGAAGCATGGCCTAGCGGTGGCTGGAGTTTGGGGTGGGGAAGGGGAAAGAAGATATTTTATATGTCCATTTTCCTCAGCAAGGATATATGCTCCTTGAATTAAAAAAATATTTTATTTGCCTGAACTATAACGATGAGGCATAGGAGTGGGTATCAGTCAATTTCCACTAGATTATACTATGATACTGGTCTCCAAAATTTCAGGGGCTAAAAATTTTGAAAGTTTACTTATTATTCACACAAGGTCCACCCTTTGTCTGGGACCTCCAATGCAGTTGTTCTCAATGAGGTTGCTTCTCCTAGTGATATAAGCTTTTCATGGAGTTAGGTAGATTGAACCCTGACATTCATCACTTCATTGGCCAAAGGGGAAATACAAATGCAATCTTACCATGTACCTACAGGGAGGAGAACTGGAAACACTAGCTAATAACACTACCACCTACTGCAGGCTTACTGAGGGATTATATGTGCTACTGACCTAAGGATAAGGGCAGGAGGACTTTAGCACCTTCTCTTATCTGCCAGGCCTGTCTTTACACACATCCTTATCCAACCCACTTCCCTTCCTTTCTAGCTCTCATTATATCACATTCTTACCCGACTCCCCAGCACACACCAAAGAGGAGTTGCTAATCCAAATGCTCACATTTCCAGATACTAGTTGGTCCAATGTTAGAGGTAAAGTCCCTTGCACTATCTTTCTTATCCTCCTTAAACACGACTAGGTGGCTAACCTTAGGAAAGTCTGCTCTCCAGGTCTAACCTCTGACTTCCTTCTGTTCATTTGTGGGGAAACATACCCAAGGATTTTTCCTGACAGACCCTGCCATTGGTCTTTCTTGTCCTTTCTCTTTCTCTCAATGCACACTGAGAATACTGGTTCCAAGATATAAATTTGAAAGCAAGTGAGGACATCAGTTAGACCAGAGGTTTAGCAGAGTGTTCCTACTCAGTTTCACATGAGCTCTGCTCTGAGGAGAACTTAGTGTTTATGCAGCTACTACAGCCATGACATTTTGCCTATCATGCAACCCCCTTTGGTGGGAATCTTGGGAAAAGTGTAGGGGTGACTGATATTATTCCTGGGTCCCCACCCATGGAACCATCAAAACATCATCAGACCTCTAGCTCAGCCTTAACGCTAAATTTTTAATAAATATTGACTTCATTTATAATGGTACAGGACACCTAGAAGCTATTTTGAATAGAGCATGTTACTTATTTTAATTATCATACTGTGAGGATTATACACAAGTTCGGTAACTTTATTCACCTTGAACATTTAAAAACTGAGACTCAGGTTGGTGATACAATGTTCCAAGGGTATATTGGCATTACCTGGCAGAGCAGTGTATAGAGCCAAGGTCTTTTTTTGTCTCCAAAGTTCATTTCTGCTTCTCCTAAGGACAGTTAGTATCTACCACATTAGAAAGTACATATGTTTTTATTTTTAATAATGGATATATTGAAAATTCAAGTGTTTCAAATATCACAGTTATATATACAGGCAAAAAATCCAAAATATACTCTAATAAGATAAGAGGTAAGAGTTACAGAAAAGACAGGACTATGAGCAAAACTTTGGCCAAGCCAAGATTACCGGCATTGATGTGAGAGGAGATGAAAAGGATGGTTTGACCATTTTTCCAGAGACTTAGCCTGTGCTTAAATATTTAGCTGGCATTGGAGGAGGCTTGACACTTGTACTTTGCCCAATGAATTAATCAGTGAAAAAGCTTTGGGAGTTCTATAGATCTAATGTGGCCAGGAATAATAATAATAATAATAATAATAGTGGTGGTGGTGTTATCTATCCAGTATATTTTGAGTACATATTTTGAGCTAGGCATTATTATACAGTTAAAAATTCTATGTCATTAAATTTATATAATATTCCTAAAGTAACATTGTTTGCCAATTTTACAGATAAGAAAGCTGAGGCACAAAGAGGCTATAAAATTTGCCCAAGGTGCTTATCTAGTGATTTATAAAGTCAGGACTAGAATTTAGATCTTTGATTCCAGAGCGTATGCTCTTCACTCTTCCCTATATGGCCTCCTTTAATGTAGCTGTCCTCTTTTACATTCATAAGCAAGGATAAGTGTGACTGCACAAGACCTAGTGAACCTTTTTTCTGGATGAGGAACAATAGTGCTGTGTACTTACCTGGGATTTTAGAGATTAAAAACATTATCCCATTTATATTTATGTGCATTGGTAGTGTACCTTGTTCCTACAGATATTTAAGGCTGATGTTTTAACAACTATTAATTTTTTTAAAAATCAAAGCAAACCCACATAAACAACACATACATATAGCCAATTTCATGGTTATTTTAGACTTTTTCCTCCTGACTTTTTAAGTACACCTTAATGAGTTATTATTTACAAATAATAAAATGCAGCCATGGTAAGTGTACAGTTTTGACTTTGCACTCAAGTACCCATCACCATTACCAGGATTTAGAACATTTCCATGTTCCAGAAATTTCCCATATGCCCCTTTACAGTCAAGTCAATCCCCACCCCGTCCTCAGGCTTAAGCTACCAGTAATCTGCTTTTACTGGCTGATTTTTAATGAATACATACTATTCCTTCACTGCTATGCCCTAATTTGTTATCAGTTTCCAAATTATTGGGCATAAATTGATTTCTAAATTTTTCTCTACTTTATAAATTACAATCTAATGATGATATTTGTTCCTACCTCTGATTATTACCTTGGAAAAATGCCCATGCATGGACTAATTAGATTGACAGGATTTTTTAATGAACACTTTTATTTTGGAAAATTTCAGATTGGCAGAAAAGTTGTGAAGATACACAGAGTTCCTGTATACCCTTCACCCAGCTTCTTCTTGTGTCTCTCACTGTTAATGTCTTACATTATGATACTTTTGTCAAAACTAAGAAATCAACATTACTACTATTAACTTAATCCAGACTTAATTCTGATTTTGCCAGTTTTTCCTTAAAAAAAAAACTGTCCTTTTTATTTTCCAGGATCCAATCCAGAATACCACATTCCATTACACTTTCACATTTCAATTTCCTGTGGTTTGTGACAGTATTTCTTTGTCTTTCATGACCTTGACACTTCTCAAGAGGACTGGTTAGGTACCTCACAGAATGTCACTCAAATTTGGTTTGTCTGTTTTTTTTTTCTCATGATTAGACTGGAGTTATGTGTGTGGGTAAATGGTACTTTACAGAGGTAAATTGCCTGTCTCATCATTTGGAATCAGGGATATGTGCTCTCAACACAACGTCACTTGTGATGTTAACCTTGATCACTTGGTTAAAGTAGCATTTGCCAGGTTTCTTCACTGAAGAATTACTGTTTGTTCCTTTCCATATGGTATGAACTCTTATTTGTTGCTGTTTAATCTGATTCTCTCTTTCCCTCCTTCTCTTCCTCCCACTCGCCCTCCTTTTCTCCCTTCCTCTTTCTCTCTCTCCCTTCTATCCTTCCTTCCATTTCTAAGAACTATCACACACAAAGTATTATAATTTAGGTAAAGGCTTTGGGGCAAATACTTATAGAAAGCTGCACAACTTCAAATGTTTCATTGCATTCATTATCTCAATAGATTCCCACAAGTTCCCATGAGGATTGTTTTGTTATTATCCACATTCGTATATGGGGAGACTAAAGCTCTTTGATTTGCCTAAGGTCACACAATGAGTGTGTGAAATCACATCCTAGACTTCCCAGCCCATCTTCTTTTCTCCAGGCCACACATAGCCCTGGTCCCCATTCCACCCATGATATAATTCCCACCAAGCATGTCCAATATATTATCATATCTATTAAATCATCTTTGAAAGCTCTTTCTGCCTGAAAAAGTAACAGGCAAAATGTACTTCCTTGAAACTGTTATTGATGGAATTTCCATAGCCAGGGTCACAGGATGGCATTGCCTGTTACAAAAGGTATGTAGTTTGTTTTTCTTCTTTGGTAAAAATAAATGGAACAAAAGGCTAAAGGAGAATGACTTAAACTAGGCGTGGGTTGCACCTGAGATTCTTGGTACATTAAACATTTTTTTTCCTATTATGATAAGCTAGTTGACATGAGCTCAAAGGCCAGCAGGACTTAATCATCTACCCACCGATACCATGTCTCACTGACAACTTGGACAAGAGGCGATCAATGAGTAATTATTTCATTTGTAACTGCTCAAATTTACATTTATTGCAATGAAAGTTCCTGAAAGAGATGCTAGAAGAAGAGGGGCAAGTTAGAGAAACAGTGGGCAGGGGAAAGAGTACAGGTTCCAGGTTAGAACTGGACAGTCCACAACATTTGGTCTTGGTCTTTTTCACAGTACCCTTCTGGGGAATCAGCCACAGATCATTCTTTCTGACCAAGGTTACCAAGCCTTGCACCACGTAATTTCCCTATTCTGGCCATAACTGATTACAGTGTGGAGAAGTGCCCTGGCCTCAGGTAATCACATATTGGCTTGAAATTATTGAGACCAATCATTTATAGGTAACTTTGCAACAGGCTTCCCAATAGGGGATTTCATATTGGATGGGGAGTAAATTTATTCACTCACATACTGTATATTGAAGAGTGAGAATATGAAGGGCATAGAGAAAGAAAGGGACACTCATTCTCCTCTCTCCTCATATCTCCAACATTTTTATCCTCCTTCTCACATTGAGCTGATAGTCACATTTCTTATTTTTCTGAGAAAATAGAAGCACTCCTTAGAACATTTGGACAAATTCCATAGCTTTTTATATTGAGCTATTATCAACCATGCTCATAATTTCCATTTTTTTCTTTGGTTGATTTTTTGAGAGGAATTGTTCATGGCTAACCCTACCCCTTATGTACCAGATTCCACTCCTTGTGCCTCTTCAAGGACATTATCCCACCAGTTTTTCCCCTTTTTCTTCTGCATCATTATTTTTTCCTCTATTATGCAACATTATTATCAATATACAAAAATTATTCTTGCATCTTTAAAAAATTGCTTTCAATCCTTCTTCTTCCTCAAGCTGTCACATTTCTCTCTTCCCCTTTATAGGAAAACTTCTCAAAAGTCATAAATACATGCATACACAAAAAGACACTTAATACTTCCAATTTCTCCTTTCCCACTATTTTATTAACATATTCTAATAAAATGTTCATCCCTACAGTCCTCCAAAGAGCCTCTTCCTAAATTCACCAGTGACCTCTTTGACAGTAAATCTGACGGCCCATTCCCATTTGTCCTGTGAGGAGCATTTGGTAGTTAATTACTTGCTCTATCTTGAAATACTTTATTCATCTTGGATTTGAAGACATCACACTTCTCTGATTTTACTTTGCTCCTCAAGGCATCTTCTTTTTGGCTCTCTTGGCTGTTTCCTTCCCTGTCCTTACTAGCAGGGCACTGCAGGACTCGGTCAGTGATGGACTTTTTCTCTTTTCTCTTTACAATCACTCCCTTATGGGTTTATCTGGTCCCATGGTATTATGTATTGAAGACCCCCAATTTCATATCTCCAGTCTTCCCTGAACTAGGAATTTTTTGGTGTTTTTCTTAATTAGAGAAGTTGTGAGTTTACAAAACAATTATGTATATCATACAGGATTCCCACACATTGCCTTGCCACCACCTTTCATTGCTGTGACACATTTGTTACAACTGATATAAGAACATCATCATAATATGCCTGCTATTTATAGTCAATCCCTGAACCTCAGATTCTTTTATCCAACTGCCAACTGACCATCTATACTTGGATGAAAAAATGGATACCTCAATCCTAACATGTCTACAATTGTACTCCTATTTTCTCCCATACCCCAGCATGATACTCTTGAAATGTTATCCATCTCAGACAAGGGAAACTCAATCCTTCCAGGTGTTCAGGTCAAACAAGCAAGCCAAACAAACAAAAATCTTTATTGATGTCCTTGTTTCTTTCATTTCTTTCATGCCATCTACCCTATTAAGCTCATCAAAAAACCTTTTAGTCCTTCTTTAAAATTAGTATATGTAGATTTTGACTTATTCTCACCATTTTTATCACATTAACCAGAACTGAAACATCATTAGTTCTTTCTTTGGTTATTGTATTATTTGCTTCTCTCATCTTTTTCTTTCAGTATCAGCCTACTACTATCTATTCACAACAGAGAAGACAGAATGATCTTTTTACAAATTAAACCTGATTCTGTCATGCCTTTGCTTTCATCGGCCTATGAGACCCTATGTGATTTGGACACTGTTCCTTCTCTGACTTCTCTGCCCTCTACTTGCGCTCATCTTCAGCCACACTGGCCTTTACTGATCCTTGAACATATCAGGAGTGTTCTCTTCTCTGGGTCTTTGCAATTTTTGTTCTCAATGCCTAGAAAAACAATTGATCCTTTACCTCATTCAGGTCTTTAATCAAATAGCACTCCAATGAGGTGAGCACTACTCTGATTACCTTATATAAAATCACATAGTCCAGCATTTCTCTCTCCTTTTTTAAGATAATTTTTGTCCCTAGCAGTTACCACCTTCTAATACACTATGCAACTTATTTTTAAAAATTAATTAATTAATTAATTAATTTAATGACTATCTTTCTTCTCTAGAATATAATTTCTGTGAAAGCCGGAGTTTTTGTCATTTTTTTTGTTAATGTATCTGTAGCAACCAAAACAGAGCCTAGAACATAATAAATGCACATTAGAGATTTTGGAATAAATGAATGAAATAGAATTCTGAGATAAAATAGAGTGCCTTTCAAAAAGCACTATTTTTATTCCTAAACAAAAATACGTGATATGGAATTTTAGTATATGATAAAGATGACATCACAACTCATGCAGAGATACATTAGATAAAAAAAATATGAGTTGATATATACACTAGGTTATAAATTGAAGCATTATGTGTATAAATAAAAAAATATATAAATAAAGGAAACAACCTAAACATCCATCAATAGATAGAGTTGGCTGAATAAACTATAATAGATATACCCAAAGAAGTCCTCAAAAATAAGTTATAAAAGAGAACAAACACTGATGTGGAGAGATCTTCCTAATATATTCTTAAACACACAAAATAGCAAAGTGCATATATAGTATGCAAAATTTTGAGTAGGAAAGAGAAGTGATATGAATCTAGACACATACACATACAAACAAACAAAATATTATATTTATTAAAATAAACACTGAAAGGATAAACCAAAAACTAATTATTACCTGTACGAGAAGAGAGTGACAATTCTCTGTGTTTAGCTTAAAAAGTTTTAACTTTGGGAATATAAAATATTTTACAAATTCAAAAAAGTAAAGCTAAATAAAAGATAAAGAAATCTATTCCTAAAAATTCAAGGCAAACTAATAATTGAAACTAGCTATTAGCAATTTTTAGCATAACTACACTCAGAAAAAAATTTCAAGTTATTTTAGAAAACAATATTTTCACTCTACACAGTGGGTATATTGTAAGAACAAGCAGAGTGCTAAAGAAATCTTAAAAAAAGTATTCACTTGTCCAATTGTTAGAATACTGGTATTGTTAGTGTAAAACAATTTAATATATATAGGATAACACAATAGGTAATTAGCTTAATGTTGTTGAGTACCTAGGTTTTCCATTTTAGAGGAATGGCTAGAAATATAAAAGCAATGCATGTAAGTGGAGATCATCAAATATTACATTTGAATTGGAAAATAGGAATCAACTCATGTTTTTCTTCTTGTTAAAAGAAATTTCTGGTCAATGAAAAGTTCTACAAGCAATAGTGTCCCAATATCAATAACCACTCTTACTATCCAAATTGTAGTCTTTATCACTTTTCCATATAAAAGTAACCAGGTCTACTTTGAGGAATGGCTAATATATACAAACACATCTGGGATATTTTGTTTGGTCAGAAAGCAAGGACTCAGAACCTAAATGGGAAGAGTTCCACTGGCCAAAGATGGGACAATATGAGCATTAAATAGAAGAATAAATGCAATTGATTACCACATATTAAAAGCGTAAAACCCATGCATTCTCCAGAAAGACAACACTTTCCCTTACCCACTCCCCACTGCCCGCCCCCAAACACCTCTCATTATACCTTATTGGAAGTAACTAGGGTACTAAACACTTATTAGGAAATTTGGCATTTAAAAAGAAAGAATTGAACATTTATCTTGCCTGTCTTATATGAATTTGCATTTCAGTACAAGCAAATAGCCCTAGATGGCAAAGGAAATTTTTTTCACCAAAGAATTTCAGCAAAAAATTTGGACAAAATATAGTAAGATGCCATTTGAAAACTGTAACAAAGTAATTGACTCAGGATGAAATCATTGGATGAAGGGCTGATGAGGAATTTCATAGTTAAGGAATCAGGCATCACCACCTGAACACACTGTGTTTTTAAATTTTTTAATTTCATTCATTTATTATAACTTTCATTCCCATACGATCTCCTATTTTTCTATTTATGCCTTCAAACTCTTCTTTTTGCTCATCCTTTGTCTTCTTAATATCCTTAATCTCTTTAGCCATCTCATTGAATTTATAAAGGAGATTTGTTTGAACATCTATGATTAATTGTCTCAACTCCTTTATGTCATCTGGAGGCTTATCTTGTTCCTCTAACTGGGCCATAACTTCCTGTTTCTTGGTGTGGATTGTAGTTTTTTGTTGGTGTCTTGGCATCCGCTTTACTAGATTATTTATTCTGGGTGCAGTTTTTCTCTTTAGTTTAGGGCTTCCTGCCCTTTCTTCCTTTCTGGTTGTGCAGTAGGAGCTAAGGTTGTAATTGGTGCTATAAGCTGTGGAGGCTCAAGTAGAGACTACCGGCCTCTTTCTGACTTGGACAGGTAACTTTAGTTGTTCTTAGGGTTATACTTTAGCCAGATCAATTTACTAACCAATAGCTGAAATCGGTGGCCAACAGTCTCTTCCTCAACCTTTTATTTTGGAAATGGAGCTTCCAACTCCAGCTACAGAACAGCTCCTGGGGCAGTTTGTACCGCCAGAGAGTAAGATAACCACCGGCCTTGGAGCTTGGCTGGTAGTTTCCCCGAGAGGCTGATGCAGGTCTCCCCAGCTTCCTCCCTGCTGGAAGTGGGCTTAAGCCTAGGCTAGAGCTGCAATCTGACCTGGATGGAAAGAAACCAGTCCCCATGAGCACTGGGTTTTTCAGTCCGACTGGCTTCCCCTCATGCTAGGCGCAGAGTTAAGATGGCAGCTCTTGACCTCTTTCTGACTTGGACAGGGTCAAACTCTTGCTGTTCTTAGGATTATACTTTAGCCTGCCTAGTTTACTAATCCATAGCTGAAGCTGGTGCCCAACTGTCTCTTACTCCCTGTTTTTCAGAAGTGGAACTTCCAATTCCAGCCACAGAACAGCTGTGGCTTGTGCCTCCATTGGAGGATGGGCACCAGTCTCCAGGGCATAGAGCACTCTACTTATGAGTCTTCTCTGTAGATGGGCACTCTCCTCCTTCCATTCCTTCAAGGATGTGGCAGGATGTTCTTCTGGTGTCCTGGAGCCCCCAAACAGGTCCTTCAGCTGGCTCCAGATAGCTCTGGGTGTTTACTAACTGCCCTATAGCAGAAGCTGACTCTAGGAGCACCTTACTCTGCCACCATCTTGCTGGTGCTTCCCCCTGCCAAGACTTTTGAAAGTGAAAAGAGATGCTCTTTGCTCACGGTGGGTAGGTAGGGGAAGGCATAAACCAGAACTGTCCCAAGAAAACTGGGGAATTGCTTTCCTCTAAAATTATGAATATTCTGAAGGACAACTGATCTGATTTTCATACCAAATGTATAGGAAAATCAAGTAAATATAAGGAATAGACCTTGCTTTGTGGATGTGTTTTGCAAAACAATTTCAAAAAGATATTTTCAGGACAAGCATAGAAATGTTATTATGTTCTAGGTATTTGATGATATCGAGAAATCAGATATCTGGGTATTTGATGTAGCTCAGTGTTTGAGCACCTGCCTCCTACATACGAGGTCCCAAGTTCAATCCCCAGTACCTCCTTAAATAAATAAAATATAAAACATTAAAAGAACTCATGATCATTTTGCTAGGTAGCATCATGGCATAATAGTTCAGTGAGATTATGTCTGTATTTGTTAGAAATACACACTAAAGAATGTTGGGATGAAATGAAATGGGTCATGAATTTGCTTTATCATATTTCAACAACACAAGAAGAAAAGGACAGATTAAGCAATTATGGGAAATTATTGTTTTGTTGCATCTTGATAGTGTATATATATAAGCTCATCAGGCAATTCACTCTCTTTCTATATATGTTTAATTATTTTCATAATCAATTTTAAAATAGGGAGTCATGTTAACCCCCTGAAGCTGCTTATGTATTCTAAAGAATAATGAATCATTATTCTCTTTTGCCTTGAATTTAGGGGTGTACTCTTCTCGTAGAAGTCATGGGATCCAGAAGGACTATATTTGTGCTAAGATGAGTCTTGGCCCTTTTTTTAATAAACCTACATATGCCTTTTTAAAAATAATTTCCAACTTAAGAAACATAGGGCTATGACTCTCTTTTTCTTAGTAAGAGCCTAGATTCAATGACTGATTTAGAATTCCTACGAATATCTGTGAAAACATTGGCAAGTGACTTTCTGCAAGTTGAGGATTCCTTGTGATAAAATGAGTACAGCCTAAGGTTTCTGGGGAAATTAGAGATAGCTTGTATGAAACATTCAAGCAGGGCTTGGCATACAGCAGGAGATCTTTCCTTATTTTACTTCCAGCAGAGTCATGCCCGATACACTGATCCCTCTGAGTCACACTAGTTATTGAAAAAAAGCAGCCACATGAAAAGTGAACGCCCATTGACTTCTGATCACTTTATTTCTTTGAAAGTGTATGTGTCTACTCCCTGCTTTTAGCAAGCCATCCTCAAGTCTAGTAAGGCCATTTTGGGAAAAGTCTTATTTTTCTAATGGAAAAAGAATGGCAACCTCTAGGAATCAATGCTGTTTTCCCGACAAATGTTCAAAAAAAAAAAAAAACAAAAAAAAAAAACACATTAAGGGATCCAATATAAGAGCATATCAGAAAGAGTAAAATTACAAATAGCATCCATAATATATTATGTTTTTTTCCCTAATCAAGATGAAATGAAAGAAATCAAGAAGGACAAACATTTTGTTTCTATTTAAGTATAAAAGAGACTCCTGGGGAAGATCTCAATTCTGACTCTCCTACCTAACCTGAGGTTTTAATTGTACTTCCTCCTCTTTTACCTGGGTGCTAAAATGTGTTTCTGATTAACATGGCATCACCAGGATAGATATTGTTTCTAGACTTTGCTCTGAATTATGTCCTTGCAGGTATACTGCATTAACCTATTGCTTTAATGGCTGAGATTCCAACAGCACTCATTTGGGTGAGTCAGAGATTTACATGGAAAAGGTTTAGCCCATCCCTTTCCATGACCCATCCTGAGGCCAGGGGTTATATCCTTTGTTTTCCAGGAGAAGTGGCTGGAATAGAGGACTCTTCTTTACCCTTCCAGAAGAAATGTGCTTGCAGATTTTACTCATCCTATGAGTACCTCGAAATCCCTTCTTCCAGGAAGGCCTTTCTGTTCATTTCTTGTAGCTTCTGTAACAAATAACCACAAAGCTCGTGACTTAAAGGAACAAGAATTTATTTTCTCACAGTTCTAGAAGCTAGAATTCTGAAATCAATACAATGGGACCACAATCAAGGTGTGTGCAAGGCAATTGTCTCTCTGGTGACTCTAGGGAAGAAGCTAGTCTTTGCTTCTTCTGGCTGGTGGCTCCTTGGATTGTAGCTGCATCATTCCAATCTTCAAAGATGCACTTTCAAACCTCTCTCTATGCTTCATCTTTATGTGACCCTCTCCTTTGTGTGTCTGTGTGTCAAGTTTCCCTCGGCTTCTGTCTTATAAGGACACTTGTATTGTACTTAGGACCTACCTGGATAAAACAGGATCTTCTCTCCATATCAACATCCTAACTCAAGCACATTTTCAAAGACCTTTTTTTCCAAATAAAGTAACATTTGCAGGTGCGAGGGATTAGGACCTGATATGTTTAAGGGCCTCCTATACCTTCTTTGCTTGTTGTCCTCCAAATCTAGACTGTTTCCCAGGCTAGATTATGGGCATCTTGTGTGAATACTGACTTAAAACCTTGCACTTCAGTTTATCAGGGCACATATAAGGAGAATAACGGAGATACTATTGATGTTGCCACTGTTGCTGATGTTGATGGTACCTAAGACCTGTTTCCTCCAATGTGCTGGTTACTACTCTAAGAGTTGTGCAGGTGTTATATCAATTAATTCAAATAGCAAATTAAGACACAGATGGCATCTTCATCCTTATTTTGCAGATTAAGAAGCTAAGGATCCATACCTTGTAAGTGGAAAGCCTGGGATTTGGACCAGGCAATCCAATCCCAAGCCTGCACCATGATCCTTAATTTACTTGCTATCTCCTCTCTGCACTTTAAGACCCTAGAAGCTGGCTACTGTGCTGTTCCTAGGACACAACTCAGTAATGTTTGGGGCATAAATTTATAGACATAGATTATAAAGCAGGCTCTGACTTTAACCTGATGTGGGTCCCTGAACTTCAATTATTTAATGAGAGTGTTGGACTTTGGATGATTAAGATCTCTAATGTTTTATGAGCAGATCATCTCGGCTGTCCATCTGTGGTCTGAGCTCTGACTATTAGATCAGGGTGACTGATTCACTTGGCCCATGTGGTTGGAAACACTGAGCACGGAGTTCAGAGTGCTGTTAATGATTTATCACACCAGGGGAGTTGACTTTTGAAGTAGAAGTTATTGTAGAATGCCGGTGTCCCCAAGGCTTTGGAGGAATGCCAAAAGTATTGATAACATCTGTTTGCCACAAATGGTCAAGCCACTTTACTGCTGGTGGGGGACACTTTTGGTTTTTAGATTCTCCCAGAAGACTGTGCTTTACTCATTTATTGCCTGTCATCCCTGCTGTCTAGCGACAGGGAATTGTTCCACCTGGGTGACCTACCTGCATAATAAATGAATACTAATATCTCAATGCTTAGGTTTGAGGACCCAGGTCACACACCTATATAACATTCTGCCGATGGGTTAATGGAATGTGAATAAAATACACTCAGAAATTAACCTCAGATGTAAGGGTTGCATGCATGCCCACATATTCAGTGCCTTCTACATCAGTCACTTCATAAAGCAGTCCTCAAATATTGAGATGTGAACCTTCTAGACACTCATAAATATTAATTGACAATAAAGAGGAAATGCTGAAGAAGTTTTCAAGTGCATTGTACAGCACGGACTTGGTTTGAGAGCCCTCAGAAACCCTCCTTAGTTAGAAAAACAATCACGGAAGCACAAACTAAATAAAAGACTTCAGGCAAAACTCAAAATGAAGTTGCATGTGATTAATTTTCATTACCACTCATGTTTGTTATGGTCATGTCTGCAATGACGTGTGGCTGGCTGGGAGCAATGTTCTTTTAGTGGGGAAATTATTTGTTGTTGTAATCATTGTTTTGTGTGTTATGAAAAGTTGCTTTTGACAGTTTGTTTTCCCATGTTCTTGTTGCTTTTGTAGTGGAGTGGATTTTTAGAGGTACTTACTCCTCCAATCTGGAACTTTAGCCCTTCCTTACCTGAATTTCTACTCGTGGGAGATGGGAACGTCAAAAGTGGGACACAAGTCATGCCCTTCAAGGCTATTTTAACTCCAATGAACTCTAGGAGCCTATTTCACAGCTCCTATTTCCAGGAATCTCTGCCAGTTAGTATTTACTTTTCTGGGTTTTACTGTTTGAACATAGCTCTGTTTTAACATGGCTCCCTTCCCCTAAGCCTTTAGAACAACTGATTTAGCTTTCCACTGTGAACCTCTTCACTGACCACACCTGGGTTTCACTGGCCTTACAGAGATTTGGGGCAGGGTGCACATCAGATAATTTTGAATGTGTCTTTATGAATTTCTGCTCCCTAGCTTCCCTTAAGATCTAAAAGATCCTGAGTAACCCTCCTCTGCTAACTTCCTTTCAATTAATGTTTAGCAGCTACACCTAACCTCCAGTACACCATTTCTCCACCTGCTCTTGGGGTAAGAAAGACTGTCTCCAGTCTTACCTCTACTGTCTACCAGCTTTGTGATCACAGATCCACCATGATATTTCTCAAGAAATGAGAGGAAATCTCTGTCATAAAGATGTTTTGAATATTACATACAAAAATTTATTGGAAAGTACCCTCTGCAGTTCTCAACTCATTTAACCAACTTCTTTAAAGAAACACATCGATGTTAATTTGCTAGAACAGTTTTTCTTCAGTTATTGTTCTTAAGTTTTCCCGAAGGATACATTATAAAAAATTTTTTTGTGTAATATGTTTGAAGATAATTGTGATGGGTTGGAGCTGTATGTATTCCAGAAAAAACATGTCCTTAGATTTAATCGCTTTCCGTGACTGTGTACCCACTGTAAGTGGACCTTTTGATGAGGTTACTTCAGTTAATGCTTGGCTCACCTTAACCAAGATGTGTCCTAATTCCATTATGGAGTTCTTTATAAGAGAATGAAATTCAGACAGACAAAGAAAGCCAAGGGAGTATCCAGATGCTGAAATTTAATAGAGCCTGAAGGAGAATGAAGAGACTGGGGGAGACCACCATGTATATTGCCATAACTATAACACAAGGGCCAAGGATTGCCAGCTCTAAACCACCAGTCTTCGAGAAGAAAGCATCACCTTGATGATGCCATGATATGGGCTTCTATCTTAGCCTCAAATCTGTGAGCTAATAAGTCCCCATTGATTAAGGGATTAAGGGGAACCATTGCATAGTATTTGCTTGAGTGGCCAAGACAACTAAAAAAAATAATCTTTTAAAGTTTATTTGTCTCTTCTAAATCATTTGTAGTATACTTCATAACTACATACTGCCAAAAAATCTCCTTATCCTGCTTATGTTATCACAGACTAGTATTTAATAGTGAAATAATTACCAAGGTTTAATCTAAAATGGAAATAATTTCAAATAAAAAACAAATTACATCTTAATTCAAAATTAGTTGGATTAGAGGAAAATATTGAAGGCAGTACACACACACACATGCATGCACATAGACACACACACACAATCTTTGCCAAGGTAACCATCACTATACTCATATTTCAAACAAAATTTTTAGTGTCAGCAAACTGATTTCAACAGTTGTGTCTGAGGTGATCATTTGGATTATAATGGCTTTATAGTTTTGTTTGTGATTAGTTTGTAAATACTTTTAGATTTTTTTCTGGTATAAGAGCTATAAGCATAAGATAATATTAATGAGTTTATATGTAGGCATATTTAAACTACATTATAATAAAATAATCCAAGCCAACACTGGAAGGGCCCTGAGAATACTTGCATTGCAGATGGAATCTGAGCATTATTCAAGTTTGAGAAACACTACTGTGGCATATAGAAACCAGGCAAAGCACTTAGGGAGACTTCAGAAAGAGTTTATATGCAGGCCAAAGGCATATCTTTAGGCCACAACAGCAAAATAGAAAGATAAGAGAGACTTTCTCTACATGAGTGCCAAGAAGCTGCACATTCCCAAAACACATTGAAAACTCTTGGGTAGAAACTAATTAAAATTAATGAGAAGAAGATAGTTTGCTGCAAAGGCAGTACGTAAAGTAAAATAACATTTTGGGGCCCATTTTCGAGGGTTCAGGCCTAGGAGAAATTAGTCTGGAATTAAAAAGCTGCTTTTCCCCTGTATTGACTAAGTCACACTGGCTGCACAGAGTAGCGTTCCTGAGCTTCAGTTCCTTCAACTTTAAAAGGCCTCCTTCAAAAATGTATTATGTGGGTCACATAAAATTACAGAAGTGAAAGTATTTTGTGTGTGTGTATGTCAGTGATGCTAACTATATTTTATTTTGTTAAATGTTTTTAAAGGATCCCTGGAAATTTTTCTGATTCTTCAAAATTAAACAATCTTGGCAAGAAGATAAAAAGACTCAGAAAGCTCAAGGTCAATGAAATATGCAATTCTTTTACCTAATCTAGGATGAGGTCTTTTCAAATACAAAGTTGGGAGTTGATGTTTTTAGGTTTAGGCCAAATCTCTAATGGATGGTGTAGCAGTTTGAGATTATTTATGTACCCCCAAAAAGAGCACTATGTTTGTAAACGGGCCTTTTTATCTGGGTGTGACACCCTTAGATTGTACTAAATTCAAAGGTTTTAAGTTTAATTGATTAAATCGATTTAGGGACTTTGATTCAACCATGTGAGTAAGGCATGACTCAAGTTAAGTCCTCACCTGCTTGGTGGGCTGATATAAACTGACACTAACTCATGAAGACGCACAGGAAGAGAAAGAGTGCTCCATAGACATGGCAGAGGAGAGAACTTTGATCCTGTGGCCCTGGGAAGAGAGCTGAACTATCCACCTTATACTTTGCTGCTGAGTCCAGAAAGAAACAAGCTTATGCCAACCTGTAGCTGGGCGAGAGAAAGGCTGAACCTTTGTAGAGATCACCTGTCATCTTGTTTCAACACATGGCAACTGACTTTGGTGAGAAAGCAACCTTGAGTTGGACTCCTTAGGGCCTTGTAACTGTAAACTTTTACCCCAAATAAATACCCTTTATAAAAGCCAACAGATTTCTAGTACTTTGCATCAGTACCCCTTTGGCTGACTAATACAGATGGGGAATTTCAATTTTTTTCAATAGATTTTCTTTTTGAAAATTGCAGTTTCTTCTATAGATACCAAAGCAAAGCAAAACAAAAACATTCCCATTATCTATGCACAAATGTGTTTACACAAACATTCTTGCACAGATACATCCAGACCCATCCATGGACTCATGTTTCCAGAGACACCCAATTGCATGTTTAAGCATGCACAGACCTCCTACACACACATGCCCCTGTGCACTTCTCATTCATTCAAGCTCTGAGTGGACACACTCTCGTTCACCTTAGTGACTCAAAGTCTTCCATGGATCAGTTTCATGTTCGCTTTCTCAATAGTGGTAAAAAATATCCTGCTTTTTCCCCATTTCACAGTATTTATCTCAGCCACTGATATTTTGGCACCTTTATCTTCAGATCATCCTCAGAAAGCTTTTGGAGACATGAAAATAGGTTTCAGTTGTTAGTTGTGCCTAGGTTTGAAATAGGACCTTGGGCAAGTTATTTGATTTTACTGTTCCTCAGTTTCCTTTAATATAAAGTGGGAATAATGAGGACTACCTCACTGGCAAGGAAGCATTAGATGTAATAATGAATATGTTTAAGTTAAGAAGATGATTAGTTGGAATGATACATAAGCAAGTATAGAAAGAGACATAGCAATCTCTTACAAGGTCAAGGACATGTAAGACCCCTATAGGGAAGAGTCCTCCTCCAAAATGTCCACAGGACCTTCCCAGCAGGAGTTCATTGATGTGTCCCTTTATGTTCTGCTCCACTTCCTGCATACTACTCAGTTCTCTGTGTCTTAGCATGGAAGTTTTTTGGTAACTGGGATTGACTGCTCCTGATTTGACATGGACTTTCTGGAACTGGCTTTACTTCAAAGCATCATCGTTTCTGACTATATTATATTGACCTTGTTCTGTCCATGTTACAAAATTCCAAATATGTGAGAAGGGAATTTGATGTTATAGCTCATCCTTTTCACACCGGTCTATAAGAGTTTGTGTTTGGAGTCCCACCAACCTCAGATAAAAATCTAGCTCCAAGATTTAGTAACTCAATGACCTTAAGTAAGTTGCTAAACTCTCAGAACCTCACTTTTCTCATAGTCACATAGGGAAAATTATGGTTCATATCCCCACTGGATTTTTGAGGAATAAAATAGATAATGTACGGGAAATGCTTAATCTTGTTCATGGTAAATTTTGAGAAAAAAATGTTGACTATTATTTGTGTCAGTTCTGGTCATAGACCAGAGGTCAAGTTATAAATAGGTCATCTTTTTGTCCAGTGTTCACACATGGCCCATTAGTTATTGTCACTGGGAAAGAGGGTGTCAGCAGGCCAGGCTTTCTGTAGATACATTTGCTCTATACATTATGTGATATAGGTTTTCTTTAATTCCACATAAAGTTAAAAGACAACACTAGGGGAGTGGATGTAGACCAAATGGTTGAGCACCCATTTCCTATGTATGAGGACCAGGTTCAATCCCTAGTACATTCTAAAAACAAAACAAACAAAAGAAAAAACCAACTCGGGGAAGCCTATGTGGCTCAGTGATCAGGTGCCAGTTTCCTACATATGAGGTCCCAGTACCTCAAAAAAAAACAAAAACAAATGAAAAACATTATAAAAATCAGCATATACATATGACCCTTGGATGACTTTGGAAAAATTATTGAGAGTCATGAAATAAAAACGTTCCTATCCCCTCAAATATTCTCTGCCAACTAAAAGAAAGAGCCATGTATATGTAACTATTAAGAAAGAAACATGTGCAGGGTATGATGGATGCGCCCAGGAGAATGATCTAACTTAACCTAGGTTCTGGGCAGGGGAGGGTGAGGTTTTCTGGGGGTGATCACGTAAGCTTTGAAGAATGAGTAAAAGTAGGCCAGATTGACCAATTTGATAATGGTGATCTTTCAGAGAGAAGGTAGTGTGCTCAAATGAATCAATATTGTTGGGAAGAGGATTTGGCTCAACAGATAGAGTCCACTTACCACATGGGCGGTCCAGCATTCAAACCCAGGGCCTCCTGACCTGTGTAATGACCTGACCCACACACAGTGCTGATGCGCACAAGGAGTGTTGTGCTACACAGGGGTGTCCCCTGCATAGGGGAGCCCCACGTACAAGGAGTGCCCCATAAAGAGAGCCGTCCAGCATGAAAAAAAAGTGCAACCTGCCCAGGGTGGCACTACACACACAGAGAACTGATGCAGCAAGATGACCCAACAAAAAGAGACACAGATTCCCAGTGCCACTGACAAGAATACAAGCAGACACAGAAGAACATACAGTGAATGGACACAGAGAGCAGACAACTGGGGGTGGGGGGAGCAAGGAAAGTAGAGAAATAAATAAAAAATAAATCTTTAAAAAAATTGTTGGCAGAGACACATCTTAAATGATCTAGATGGGAGTCTCCATCTCACAATCCCATTTTCCTCAAGAACAATAATGACAAACCGAGGACGTTAGTTTTTCAATATGTTTATCTCCCCTGACAAGATAGTTTCAGTTCAGAATCAGAGAAATCTGAATTTCATTATCAATTACTACTTTGAAAGATTTACTGCATGCTTGCCAAGTGTCCAGTTGCAATAGAGTTGGACCAATCCTTATTAATTATATAGATCTTACAAAGGAAGCTTCCAGAAAATTCCATGGTCCATGGTACAGTTACAAAGGGAACTCAGGCTGCTCAAACTTGACCTGGAATATTGTGGGTTTCTCAATGGAGGATCTGAAAGAGGCTCAGAAAGCTTCCACCTCCGCAATACTCCTCTCACTCTTTTAAGTAGTGACGTTCTCTTCTGAGAACTACCCTGAGTTTGAGAGTGGGCAAAGTTGTGTAGTCTGTGACAGGTGGGGGAATGCTTGTCTGACTTTGTTTTAAGGTATAACAAGGGTTCCTTGGCAATTTTGCTTGGCTCTCAATGTGAATTTATCGAACAGATATGCTCTGATTATTTGGAAAAACAAAAATGGAAAGATGCAAACAGAATAATTTAACAACCATTGATCATCTACCATTCAGAATTTACAGGAATTAAGATTTTATATTGCTTCATACATTGTTGCAAATAAAATCACATATTGTAGAATTGAAGTTCTCTGCTTAGTGGTATACTAGATCACTCCTTATTTCCCCAGACTCAACTTTTAGGATGAATTTGATGTGTAATCCATCGAATATTTATACTTCTAATCCATAAACAATATGCCAACATTTAAATATATATACAAGTGTTATTATATCATGGATATCTTTCTGTAATTAGCTTTGATTTCATTAAACAGGATTTTTTTTTAGCATGGTACATATAGATTTAGCTCACTCACTTTAGTTGCTAAATTGTACTCCACTCAGAGATGTTTAAGTTAGGTTTTCAGATTTTACTTAAAGCTTCTGCCTTTTAAGGACCCAGCAGTCACATAACTGAGCATCAATGCACAGATTCAAATATGACAGACAGCTGCCATGACGTGCTGAGATATCCTGTGTTCTCTAGCGATTTGGCTGTTTTTGTTTATCCCTTCTAAGTCAAGTCTGATATTCAAAACACTTTCTATCTAAGATGAATCTTCAGTTCAACCACAGTGACAAATTGAATTTCACAAGGCCAAGGAACAATTAACTTCCTTGATGGTTCCATATATGGAAGAACTCCAGAATTTAAAAAAATATATACACATTTGTGTATGTGTATATACATATGCCACCGCCATTCCTTAGGAAACACCATCACAGAATTCAATTTTCATGGCATGTTTCTTCAGTTTATCAAAAATTTTCTCATGTGGTGAAAATCCCACAAGGAATAATAATATTTCAGAATTGCCAACCACCTACTTTATACATTTAATTGTTGTGTCTCTGTGAAAAGAATTCCCATGACCAAAGTTTGTTCTAGAAAAGAATCAATTCTTTTTCCTTTCTGGAAATGAGAACAAGACATGTTTTTGCTTTGGTCCCCGGGAAGCTCAGAACCAGATTTATTGCTGGATCATAGCAGTAGAGTTGTGTCCTTTTTCTTAGTGCTGAATCCATAACAACAACAAAGTACCTTTAGCGGTGTTTTCAAAGTTGGTCTTATAATATGAAGAAGTCTTATCTTTTACTTACCTTGTGCCAGGTACTGTGCTAAGTCCTTTACCTTTATATTTTATCACATTTTCATTATTTGATATCCCTCTCTGAGACAGGAATTTATTTCCTGGTTTTACGAAAGAGAAGAGCTGGACTCAGAAAGAGTGAGTTATTTTCTCAAGGTCACACAGTTTGTAGGTGGCTGAGTGGGGACTGACTTCCTGCTCATTTTACTCAAGGATCTGTGCTTGTAAGCACTAAACTCTCCTATGTTGTCTATAAGGTAAGCAGAATTATTTTCAAAGTTTAAAACAATAGATTTCTTTATCAGCATAGCCAATGATTCAACCATAGGTTTGGAGAAGCATGAAATTATTTTGGTAATTATTAACTTAGGAACTGTAACTTGAAAAGAGGCGTGTTCAGGCCAAAGGTATAATTAATACAAGTAACCCAGCCTTATGTACCAATAACTGTGAGTCCGCCTGGCATATAAAACAAATTACTCTCCTTTGTTGGGCCAAGGGGGGAGAAATGTTTGGCTGCAAATGGCTAAAACTCTGATGGCAGGTGTAGGAAAGGAGATTTTACCTCCTATGGGAGAAAGCTTATCTTAGCACCACACTGCTTTTGAGGCTATTCAGAGGCCAAGACTGTGGAGGGCTTAGCTCCTTCCAGTGGTCACCAGTCTGGTTTCTAGATGTCTAGATATTTCTAGGATACTGGGGTCTGATCAGCCTTACCTCTACTTACTCCCTTCTCCCTACCTATTTTGCCTTCATTTCACCCCCAACTTTGTCTTCTGGGATCACCCCCAGCTACATCACTGTGGACAGAAGTTAAGTTGGTGCCTGCTTCAAAGGGCACTAACTGAATTTTCCTCACTGTCAGGAAGTTCCTGGCCCACGACAAACTGTGTAGCCTCTTGGTATTGCTCAACACTTCATCTGCACAGGCAGAATTCTGTCCCAGTCTTTAGTGCACAAAGGAAACTCAGTATTCAAGAGCCTATGGTTTGAAACATCCTGGTCCCTTTAGTCCCACTTACCTTCTCTCTGCTTATCTCCTTTTTCCCCAGTTCCCACTTCTCTCCAGTATCATACATTTTGATGCTCAAACTTTGTTCCTGTCCATTACTGTTGCCTTTGTCTGCCTGCAACCGGATTTTGGCCTGGCCCCCCTGGATATAATTTCCTTGGATGAATCTACTAGAAACATGCTCTCCATTTGGCAAGCCCCAGGGCTGCCCTTTCTTAGGGCTCTGTCCTTAGAGTCATCTCTCCTTAACATGCTCCCTCACATAGGCCCTGATAATCTCTTCTTAGCACTCATAAAAGGAATTGTTATTATGGCTAAAAGTAGACACTCCATAGCCCAATTTAATATCAACCAAGATTTAAAGATTGTGGCCATCATCCATAGAGCTGAACACATAGCGAAATATATAGCCAACACTTGACGTAGAGGGCCAAGAATGATGTACAATAACTCCCAACCTGCTAAACCAAGTCTATCTGTGGACATAGCAAACTAAATGAGGCAAAGGCAATTCTGCCTTCTTTTATTCCAAAAGGACCTTTGTTCTGACACAGCATTTATTCAGTTGTATTTCTTAAATGCAATAACAGACATGGACACAGGCTTATTTTAAGACATAATTGTTTCTGTTCTGGACGAATGGTTCCTTTGATGTCCAGGGAGAATTGGAGGTAAATATTTCTTTGACCCAGTGTTTTTGTTGAGAAGGTATTATCCAGAGATACTGGACACTTAGAAACCTGGGGAAAGAGCTGGAATTCTGGAATCAAGTTGCCTGGGCTGGAAGTCTGCCTCTGTACATTTCTGGCTGTGTGGCACTTGCTACATTACTTCACCTCCCAAATCCTTCTCCTCGTCATTTGTAAAGTAAGAAGAACCCACTTGGAAGGTTTTGTGAGGCTGAGTCCTAAAATACAGCCAATGCTCAACTAATTTTGGAAAGGCTTACTTTTATAGGATTGCTGTCAACTTTTACAAGGTATAAGAGGAAGAACACAAACTCTTAAATCACATACCTCAGTTCTCATCTTCCACTTCCTTTGCTAGGTATTTAATCTCTGTCCAGTTTCTCTGTTTCATAGTTTCAGATGGAAGAGGGAGGGAACAGAATCATGACTAAGGAAAATGGTTTCATGGGAAATCAAACACTAAATAGATTAGATGTGGTGTGACTTGGAGATGATCTGCAAGGTAGAGTTCCTACTTTGGCAATGCTCTTCCTTCTCCCAATAGCTCTGGTGTCTCTATGCTGGCATTCTGGGAGTGAGTTGAGGAAATAGAAACAGTAAGTCTTCCTTCCTCATCTACAGAAATACCAGAAATCTGCCTAGGGAATCCCCAGGATTCAATGTTAGGAGTATCTCTTCACATATGACTGGATGTTTGTTCTTTGAGTTGCTTTATGTTTGTGTATGATGGTGTCCAGCATAGAGGCTTAAATCTCAACCTCTCTTGTCAGATCTGGGTCGAA
Organism: Dasypus novemcinctus; assembly: GCF_030445035.2. Taxonomy (NCBI): domain Eukaryota; kingdom Metazoa; phylum Chordata; class Mammalia; order Cingulata; family Dasypodidae; genus Dasypus; species Dasypus novemcinctus. The sequence goes on along the minus strand of NC_080673.1, from coordinate 198,396,481 downwards.
GTCCCTGCATGTATACTTTGATGTGTATGACCTTGAGCAGGTCATTTAACTTCAGTTGACAAATGGAAATGATTATAGTACCTTCTGAAAATGACTGAGATGAGGGAAAACTTAGACAAATGCTTGAAAATCATAATGCTTGGCATGCCAAAAGTGCTTGATCAAAGTTGACTACTATGATTAGCAAGGCTGTTAACAACTCTCTAGATGAGTATACCTAGGTCTGTGACTGTGGGGTTCAAATGGCTGTCTGGGAGGCATTTGTGTGGTTGTCATCTTTTATTTCTAAGGGATCTTAGAAATAAGGATCTTTTTTATCCTGTTTGATGGCATTAGAGGATTCTAACTGCTCTGAGAAATCATGTCAAGCCAAAGCAATGACTGAAAACTATGGCTGACCTTGTCAGAGTTCTCCAGAGAAACAGAACGACTGCAGAAAGAGAGACAGAGACAGAGAGACAGAGAAAGAGACAGAGAGAGAGAGAGAGAAAGAGTGATTTAGACATTTATTTTAAGGAATTGGCTCACACGATTATGGGGGCTGGCAAGTCTGAATTCTGTAGTGCAGCTGAAAGCCTGGAAATTCTGGGAAGGATGATTGTGAACTCTTGATTCCAAATTTCTTAGGTGAAGCTGGCAGACTGGAGATTCAGAGAGGAGTAGAAGTTGTAATCTTGAGGCAAAAATTATGTCTTCCAAAACCTTCAGTGATTTTCTCTCGAGAACTCTAATTCATTGGATGAGAGCCACCCATATTAAGGAAGTTAATCTTTACTTAAAGTCAGCTGATTATAGATGCTAATCCATTTGCAAAATATCCTCACCAGCCACAATAAGGCCACTGTTTGATGAAACAACTGGGCAACATAACCAAGCCCACTTGCTTCTGGCTGCTTCAGGGGAAGGCTTCTCTTGGACACTGGCCTTGAACTCATTCTAACTTATCAGGCAGTGGGGTACAGTGCAAAAAGGAAGAAATTTGGTTCCAGAAGACCTGATCCCATTCTGGGCCAGTTATCCTACCTCTGTGAGTTTGTTTTTTCATCTGCAGAATAGAATGACAATATGTATCTGTGAAACTTATTATGAAGATTAAATACTATTGCATATTTATATAGCCAACCACAGAGACCAGCATTCATTTCAATCATCCACAAATTTGTTCCTACCATATGCCAGGTACTGTGTTGTGCTAGGCTCTTTGGGTTTATAATAGGGAAGAATTCGCCGTTCTCATGGATCTTAGAATGACTAAAGTGTAATAAATTTCCCAGAAAATATTAACTGTTTCCCCTTCTCTTTATATGGGAATGCTTTCTTATTTTAGGTTGTTTTGGTCTTCCAATGTCTATACTCTGCTCCACAGGTGAATTTCAAGTCCACTATGTTTTAGGCAAGTCTGTTTTATATTTTAAAGCCAAAAACTTTATAGAGGTAGTTTTAAGCTCAAGGACATTCTGAAATGGGAAAGAACATAAGGAATATTGCAAAGTGGAGTTTGTTCATGGTAGTTGGAGAACTGCCAACTTTCTAACAAATGAATTTTCTTTTATTTAAAGAAGGAAGTGGTAATTTCCTTCACAAAAGATGAAGAAGAAGCTGTCTTCTCCATCTTTGGTTACAAGCACCACCTTGCTGATCTCAGGATTGAGGGTGAGGGATAAAAGTGCTAGAAATAGGTCTTGTCTCAGAGTCTCTGAGATAAATGAAAACAGAAGGTAGAAAGCGCATGTGGCAGGAAGGAATGAGCTAGAACATCAACATGGTCATTAAAGCACAGCATTGCACACGCACTGCCTTTATATATATTATCGGCATTCACCACCTATCTCTATGCTCCTCTGTGTTTCCCACAATTCCCTGAAGTTAGCATGGGGACCAGGTGACTGGGTTCTGGCCAGTGTGGTGTGGATAGACATAACTAATTAATTCAATTTCTTGAGGACCTTAGTTATACCTGGACCTGCTCTAGGCCTTGGGGATTTAGCAGGAAATACAATCAACCGATATTTCTGCCTTAATGGAGCTTATATATTATGATGAGTCATACTGACAATAAAACAAGATAAGCAAGTAAAATATTGAGTAAAATATATGAACAAGTGAAATATATAAAATACTACTTATATAAAATTTATAATACAAGTACAAACACAAATGCATATATATATATTTCCTAAATATAAGTTAAAATATATAAATGCACACACTACATAAAATGTATAGTAAAATATAAAGATGGTGATAAGTGCTTAATAGAAAAAAAATCAGGGAAGGAGGATTGGTGTGTTGGGGGTGCCATTTTAAAGAGGGTGTCTATGGAGGCCTCACAGAGAAAATGAAATTTGAGAAAAGAGGTGAAGGCAATGAGGATACTAGCCATGTGGTAATCTGAGAAAAGAACATTCCATGGTTTTCAGGGAGCAGCAAAGAGGCCAATGGATGGAGTGGAGAGAGGGGGAAAGTATCAGGGAAAGAGGCCAGAGAGAGAGCAGAAACTTGGAGCATTTTGGGCTTTGAAGGCCACAGTAAGGCTGCTGTTTGTAGTTAGAGAAAAATAGGAAGTCAAGGCATAAGGAGTGAGATGTGACTTACAGTTCAAAGGGATTATTCAGGTTTCTATTTTGAGAATACACCAGAAGGAGCTCAGGGAGCAAAGGCAGAAGTTGGCAGTTGAGAGCGGAGGCTCCTGCAGTGTTTCGGGTAAGAGCTAAGGCTGGCTTGGAAGAAGGGTGTACTTAGGGAGATGTGCTCAGACTCTAGAAGTATTTTGAAGGTAGTCCTAACATTTACTGATGGACAAGATGTGGGGGGTGAGATGAAGAGAGGAAGCAAGGATTACTTCTAAGCTTTTGTAGAAGCTGCTGGAAGAATGGAGCTGTCACTACTGAATGAAATAGACAACAGGAAGAACTGGTTTGCGGAGTTTGAGGCACCCATTGGTTAACCAAACAGATAGTAGGATTACAAACACGGATATAGGCATCAGGATTTGGGGGACAGTCTGAAGCCACAGGTGGAATTTGAAGCCACAAGGCCGAAGGAGTTACCTTTCTTATCTCTCTACATATAGGGCAGTTGAATAACAGATGCAGTGACAGACAGATAATGAGTCAGCTTGAAGGACAGGAATTTATTAATTGAAAATGGCCTCAAAGACAGCCTACCTCCTGGGGGAAATTTTCTTGACTTCTGAGCAGAACTCGGAGAGCATTTAAAAAATATATTAGGGGGGAAGCGGCTGTGGCTCCCATTTACCATATGGGATGCCTTGGGTTTGTGTCCCAGGGCCTCCTTGTGAAGGCAAGCTGGCCCGTGAGCAGCAGAGAGCTGACAGCCCATGCACCTTAGAGAGCTGGTGCAGAAAGGTGAAGCAGCAGAGGGAGACAAGCAGATACAGAGAAAACACACAGTCGACGGACACAGAGAAGAGACAGCAAAAGAATGGAACAAGCCGTAAGGGGGGAATAAGTAAATAAATCTTAAAATTAAAAAAAAAAAATATATATATATATATTTATATAAGGGGATTTTTTCTAAGATGAAAAAAATAAGATAAATTATTTACTAAATTATGTGGTTAACAGAGTCTTCCTAAATAATGACTCAGAAGGTTGTTGAAGGAAGGTGCACCTTATTCCTTGATATTTGCATAAATAACACAAGCATGACTGTTCTGGTGACTCATCAACTTACCAAACTCAACAAGTCAACTGGGAACTTTGGGGCCATTTTAATGTTACTCTTAGCTATTAGGTAATTTCGATGAAATAAAAACAGGATCCCTTCTCAGCTGAAAGCTGCATAATACTTGACATGTTAATATAGGAATCACATAATCAGAAAATGTAAATAAATGAAAATGGCTGAGTGTACAGAAGTGAAAATTAGCATGTATCACCTGTTCAGTTGACTGTTACTATGCAGGAACATAGCCCCAATTTTCCAACTTCACAAATTTAAAGAGTCCAGAAATCTGGATTTTTTAATATAGAACTGTCCATTATTGAAATGTTAATAAGCAGTTGATTTTATTAAATATTTATGTATGTGAAACAAAACCATGCACTCTAGTTTCAGCTGATAGGAAAGAAATATTTAATTACTGGTTGAGAACCTTATCTGCCTTTTTGTGCACAACCATTTACTAAGACCCTACTATGTTCTTTTTTATGAACTGAGACTATTAAGTAATGGTGCCATGCTTGGAGTCTGTAAAAGCCAGATATGAAGCAATATGGGAAGAAAAATTTAACTCTAAGGGGCAAGCTACTAAATGCTTCCTGGCAGAAGTGGTATTTGAGTTCAGTCTAGCTTGACAGATGCAAGAGTGTGCAAAAAAGTGTGTAAGAAGTTTGCCAAACTATTACATTAAGAATTGTAATGATGAAAGTGGATTTGGCCCAGTGGTTAGGGCATCCGTCTACCACATGGGAGATCCGTGATTCAAACCCCGGGCTTCCTTGGCCCATGCGCAGTGCTGATATGCGCAAGGAGTGCCGTGCCACGCAGGGGTGTCCCCCACGTAGGGGAACCCCACGCACAAGCAGTGTGCCCCGTAAGGAGAGCCGCCCAGCATGAAAGAAAGTGCAGCCTGCCTAAGAATGGTGCCGCACACACGGAGAGCTGACACACAAGATGACACAACAGAAAGAAACACAGTCCTGTGCCGCTGACAACAACAGAAACAGACAAAGAAGACGCAGCAAATAGACACAGAGAATAGACAACAGGGGCGGGGTGTGTGTGGGGGTGGGGGGGGGGTTGGGGAGGAGAGAGAGAGAGAGAGAGAGAGAAAGAAAGAATAGTAATGACTAAATTATAACTAATGTATTGCTAACGTGAGGGTGGACCATTTATCTGCTGTATTTTATGAAGATTTGTGACCCATATCAGCCATTCACTGAAATTTAGAGCATTTTAATCCCACATAAAACAGACTGCCTACCCATTAGCATTCACTCACCATTCCCACCCACCCTTCCAGTCCTAATTAACCACAAATATATTTTTTCCATCTATGGATTTGCCTACTTCGGAAGTTTCACAGAAATAAAATAATTCATATGTAGTCTTTCATGTTGCCTTCTTTCACTTAGCATAATTATGCGAAGGTTTTTCCATGTTGTAGCATATATTGGTACTTCATTTTCTCTTATTATGTAATATTCCATTGTATGATTGTCATGTTTTGTTTATCCATTTATCAATTGACAGAGATTCAGGTTGTTCCCAATTTTTTCACTATTTGCTCAGACATTTTATGGGTTACTGGATACTGGCTCTGAACTGACACTAATTCCAGAAGGCCTAAAACAACACTGTGGCCCACTAATCAAAGTAAGAGCTTATGGAATTCAGGTGATCGATGGAGTTTTAGCTCAGGTCCACTTCACAGTAGGCCCAGTAGGTAAGCAAAACCATCTGTTCATTATTTTCCTATTTCCAGAAGGCATACTCAGAAACAGGTGGAATCCCCATATTGGTTGCCTGACTTGTTGAGTGAGGGCTATTATAGTAGAAAAGACTAAGTGGAATTTAGTAGAACTGCTTCTACCCAGCAAAATAGTAAATTAAAAATAATATTGCATTCCTCCACTGTCATCCTCCAAGACCAATACGTTTTCTGCACAGCTCAACTAGAATATTTAAAATAGAGATGTGACCTAATCTAAGGGGGAAATAGAAAGGAGAAATGAGTTTATATGGCTACGAGTCTCTAAAAAAGAGTCTGGAGGCTGTCAGAAGGACTGCCCTTATGCACAACTGAGCAGAGTCTAAGAGACAGATAAAGTAGATACAACCCCCAGATATTGGTTCCTTTGAGGGCTAAAGAGGCCCATGGGTGCTATGGTCATGGCAGATGGGGTTAACTGCCATGTCAGATGGCCCTTCTTTGGAGCTGGTGTTTATGCGTGATGAATCTGGACTCAGATGGGATCTCTCTTCTTAAGACTTTCATGCTGCTGTGCTGGAGTTGTAGTTGGTGTCGGGGCTTAAGATATATTTAGGGGATCTGAATCTCTGGACTGACAATGTGATAGCCAGGCCCTGAGCCTCAACAGACTCCAGCACCTACAATCTGATTTATTGGACTCACCTCACTCAGCTAAGATGGAGTTGAAGAAGGACAACCACCACACCATGGAGCCTAGAGTGCCTACAACAGAAAGCGAGAGGATTGCATCCAGTATCCATGAGGAATCTGAGCCTCCTCTTGACATAGAGGTGCAATGGACACAACCAATCCAATGTCCACAGAGAAAAGGTGGCATTGGAGTGGGAAAAGTGGACATGGTGGCTAATGGGTATGGGGAATGGCAGGAAGAGACGATATGTGGAGGTGTCTTAGGGACTTGGAGCTGCCCTGGATGGTGCTTCAGGGGCAATCACCAGACATTATAAATCCTCACAGGGCCCACTGGATGGAATGGGGGAGAGTATGGGCCATGATGTGGACCATTGACCATGAGGTGCAGAGGTGCCCAGAGACGTACTTACCAAATGCAATGGATGTGTCATGATGATGGGAATGAGTGTTGCTTGGGAGGGAGTGGTGGGGTGGGGGTGGTGGGGTTGAAGGGGTCCTCATGTATTTTTTTGTAATGTAATATTTTTATAAAATCAATTAAAAAAATTAAAAAAAATAAAAATAAAAAAATAAAATAGAGATGTGGTGGGAATCATCACTCCTGCACCAGTCAGGGCTCTGCAAACCTTCCAGGAATGCCCTTTTCTGTATGCATTTATCTACACATGAATTTGCAGGTTTGCCATCTTAAAAGATTTGCCTTTGAGTTGATCACAATGTAGAGCAAGGCTGTCCATTGTAATTTTCCACTATGGTGGATATGGTCATTATCTGCATTGTTCAAGATGGTAGGTACTAGTCACAGATGGCTACCAAACAATGAAAATATGGCCAGTGTTGCTGAGGAATTGGATTTTTAATTTAAATTAATTTAAATTAATTTACATTTAAATATATATAGCCATACATGACTAAGGGTTGCCAAATTGGACAAGAAAGTTCTAGATGGAGAAAACAGCCCTCCCAATTTTGATAATGTCTCACAAGTATAGACCAGGGGCAACATACTAGATTTGGCTTATGTTCAGAGAAAAAAGACATGTAAAGAGGTCAAGGGTCATTTGGGAAGGCAAGATTTGAATCAGGAATAAGGTGCATAGTGAGAGAGAAGCTGAGCAAACCAGCTGGGTATGGGAAAATGAGTGATGAGCTACTAAAAATGACAGTTATAACAAATCTATAACTTATGGACAACGGCTTGCTATATAATATTAAATAAAAAGAAAACATTTTTAAAAATTAGTGTGGATCTACCACAACTTTTAAAAAGTTGTATAATGTAGGCAAGAACTGAAAATATGTATATAAAAATGAGTGAGACTTTAAAATTATTTTATTATTTTCTCTAACCTGTTTTGAATACTTTGACTTTTCTTTTTAAAAGATTAACTATTAGATTTTATGACTTTTTAAGAATAATTTAATGAGCAATTGTGTACTATATTTATTCATAGAAACAATATAATTTTCAGGAGTTGAAAAATCTAAATATAATTTTGACTTGCAAAGTAGAACTTTTGAATATCATCCAAATAAAGAAACTGCTGAGAAGCAGATGTAGCTCAGGCAACCAGGCTCCCCCTACCACATGGGAGGTCAGTGGTTCAGACTCTGGTACCTCCTAAAGAAGACATCAAGCTGGCATGATGGACAAGCTGACACAACAAAAGACACAAGAAGAAAAAGCACGATGAAAGACACAACAAAGCTGGGAGCAGAGGTTCTCAATGCCTACTAAAAAATAAAACGAGCTGATGTGATAGGCTTGAGCAAGAAGATGATGCAAAAAGAGCTGAAGGGGCAAGTGAAGATGGACAACCACCATGCTAAGGAACTGAGAGAGTCTACAACTGCAAGCAGGACAGTCCCATCAATCAATCATGTGGGACAGAAGCTCGCTCTCAGTTAAGAGGTGGAGTGGGCATCACCATCCCAGAGTTTTCAGGATTGGGGAATAAAATAAGAACTAGAGTGGGCTTAATGCTATTCTACTATAGAATTATTGTAACTAGCAATGGAAGAAACTGTATCATTGATGTGGAGACAGTGGCCACAGGAGTTGTTGAGGGCAAGCAGAGGGAAGTAGAGATGTGATATGGGGGCATTTTTGGGACGTGGAGTTGTCCTAAATGATATAGCAGATACAGATGCAGGGCATTATATATCCTGCCATAACCCACTGAATGGCCTGAGAGAGAGTGTAAACTACAATGTGAACTATAATCCATGCTGTGTGGCAGTCTCCAAAATGTGTTCATCAAATGCAATTAGTGTACCACACTAATGCAGGAAGTTGTTGATGTGCGAAAAATGGAGGTTTGGGGAATGGGGCATATGGAAATCTCTTATATTTTTTAATGTAACATTTTATGTGATCTATGCATCTTTTAAAAATTTTATATATATATATATATATTTTTTTTTTAAGAAAGGCAGGAAGGAAAAAACATGAGCAGGGAGCGGAGGTGCCTAGGGCACTAGGCGCTTCCCTCCCATTTCAGATGTCTCGGGTTCAGCTGCCAGTTCCACATAAAGAGACAAGGAAGATGAACAGATACAGCAAGTGAAAAACAACAAGGGTGTGGAGAGAAATAAGTAAAATCTTTTAAAAAAACAAATAAAAATAAAGCCACTGCTGAAAATTCCTCACTCTGTGTGCATTCTTCAACAAGACTTATTATGACACATTTTAGATTGATTATTATAAACCACCTGCTATGATCTTAGTCAATATAATGTGTGAATTATTTAGGAAACAGGTTTTTGTTCTTACTTATAGAAGCACAAAGCAGCATCTATTCCCTTCCATTAAAAAAGAGAAAGAGAGAATCTGATAGAAAATATTCATCACTCATCATTCAGGTTTGAGTTATCTTTCTTCTTGCTCTTTACATATTTAAAGAGAGAAATTTGGTAGGCATTACTCACTGGTTTGAAGAGAGATAAGCTCAATTGCCATAATGGTTTTTGTGAATGTGGCATTTGATATTCAGCAGTTGATTAAGTTATCCATATAAAGGAAAATGTTTTTTTTTTATTACACACTCTCAAACTTGCAGAAAAGTTGTAAAGTAGAACAAAGAATTTTGAGTATATTGCTAACCCAATAGCACATGTCTGACTGCTGTAGCATTTATGTTCTATGAACAGAACATTCTTCTACATAACTATAACCTATCATCAAAATAATGAAATTAACCTTGATGCATTACTAATATCTTAATTTCAAACTCCATTCAAGTTTTCCAAATGGCCCAATAGTGAAAGGATCTTACTCAGAGTCACACGTTACCTATAATTGTTATATATTTTACTCTCTTTCACTCTGGAACAATTCTGCAGTCTTTCCTTGATATTCTTGATCTTCATACTTTTGAAGAGTACAGACAAGTTATATCGCACAGTGTTCTTCAGTTTGGGATAGCCTGATATTGTCCCATGCTTAGTTTCACATTGTATATTTTTAGCAGAAATATCTCAAAAGTAATTCTGTGTCCTTCTCAGTGTATTTATGGCAGCTTGCATTCTCCAAGATGGTTGCAAAAAGATCTCCCACTCACCATACTGTTCTTACAATGTGTCATTAACTCTCTTCCTACTGAGTAATGAGATCTGTGTTTACTTCCCTTGAAATGGGCAAGTCTGTGACTACGGAAGAGGTGATGCTAAGTATTTTCTGAAGTCCTATCATAAAAAAGTATTGTAGCTTCCTCCTGATCTGCTTGGGATACTCTCCTGAAAATCAGTCATCATGCTGAAATCCAGAGACCATATAAAGTGGCCATATGTAGATATTCTGGCTAAGAGCTCCAGTTATTAACCTCTAGCTGACAACAAACATTAACTTCCAAATGTCCCAATGACATCCTTTCTAGCCAAGATTCCAGTTGATTCCAGACCCAGGCACAGAATCATCTCTAGACTTCAGATGTGCCCTGGTGAACCCCAGACATCATGGAAACGTGAAAAACTATTGTTCCAACACTGTGGTATGGGTTGCTGTAGCTCTTCCCAACTGGTGCTGATACCTATTTTTCTCTGCTTCACCTGATGAATTTGAGATTGAACTGTTTAAAAGGTAAGGGAGGAGAAAGGAAAAGAAAGGATGATTTTTGAATTGGTAATTGGATTCATACATTGGCATTATAATTTAAAAACGTTGTCATCTTTGGCTACCTGTAAAACCAACAAATCTGTTTCCTGCTAAAATCAGCATTTCTACAGTGATAATAAAAGTGCCTACCACATGAGGCAATGGGGAGGGCTGTTTTCTAGTATCTTCCCTTCCCTTACCCTATAGTTCCACCCACCCTGAACAGATTAGCTCAATCGTAGAAGGCAGGGGCTTTTTACTTACTTTTCTATACCTATTGTTTTAGTTTGCTAAAGGCTGCTAGGAGCAGTGTATTAGGCAGTCAAAGGGGTTCTGATGCAAAATACTAGAAACTGGTTGGTTTTTATAAAGGGTATTTATTTGGTGTAGTAGCTTACGATACCAGGCCACAAAGCCTAAGTTACTTCCCTCACCAATGTCTCTTTTCATGTGTTGAAGCAAGATGGCTGCTGACATCTGTGAGGGTTCAGACTTCCTGGGTTCCTCTGGGCTCAGCTCCTCTGTTTTCTCTATAAGGTCAGCTGTAGACTATCATGTGAACAGTTCTATCTCTCTCCCTGGGGCTCCAGCTCCAGCATCATACTCATCAAAACTCCAACATTGAAAGCCCTCAACTCTGTCTTTTGCCATGCCTTTTATCTGTGAGTGCCCACCTACAAAGGAAGGGAACTCAATGTCCTAATGTTGTGGCCTAATCAAAGTCCCAATCATAACTTAATCATGCCCAGATACAGAATAGATCATAAACATAATCCAATATCTATTTTTGGAATTCATAACCATATCAAACTGCTATAAGCAATATACCAGAAATGAGATAGCTTTTATCATTAGAATTTATTAAGTTAAAATCTTACAGTTCTGAGGTCATGGAAGTATCCAAATCAAGGCATTATGAAATGCCTTGCAGCTGTAGGTGATTGGGCACATAGCTGGGCATAAAGGTGCTCTACTGGTCTCTGCCTTCTCCAGGCTCACTTTCTCCCAAGCTCAGCTGTGGGCAATCAGGCATATGGCTTATCTCTCTCCTCGCCCCCCAGACTTGTCTCTTTCAACTCTTGGGGACTTCTTTCCATGGTTCTGTGCTCCACTGATTCTAGCCCCTGGCCTCCAGGACCTCTCTTTCAACCACTTGGGGATTGTCTGTCTTTTCAGCTTTTTTTCAGAGTCTATGGCTTTTTAGTCTGCCATTTATAAGGGACACCAGCAAGAGGATTAAGACCCACCCTGGGTCCTGCAATTGATCAAAAGTCCTTAACTTCCATGAGGTGCAGCGATGCCCAGAGATGTACTTACCAAATATTTGCAATGGATGTGTCATGATGATGGGAGAGAGTGGTGCTGTGGGGGGAGTAGGGGGTGGGGGTGGTGGGGTTGAATGGGACTTCATATTTTTTGAATGTAATATTTTTTAAAAAAAAGAATAAAAAAAAAAGTCCTTAACTTAATCGATCTAACCAAAAGGTATCTTAACTGAATCTAATCCAAAGGTCACATCTACAATGGGTTTACAGGAAAAGGAATGGGTTCATTTTAAGAACAGGATTTTCTGAGGTCCACAAAAAACTCAAACCAGCACAAGTAGTGTTTAGCACATAGTAAGCATTTCATCAGTAGGTCAATTTTATATAAATTCTTTATAAATTTAAAAATACCATATAAATGATGACTATAATGATCGAGTAATTATTTCTACCTACCTTAAATATTCTATTATTTATTACTACATATTTTTTATATAAAGCCATTTTTAAAATTTAACATGTGATTCGAATAATCGGATGGATGGGTGGGTGGATGAATAAATAAATGAATTAGTAGCTGTTTATGAAAGAAGGTAATCAGGGCTGATTTAATTTTTCAAACCTTACGCAGTGGGAAACCCCTTAGAGTTTCATGTAAATTAACTGAAAGGAGTATTTAGCTAGCCACCAGTGCAGAACAGATGAAAGATTTGCCAATTCTTCAGCTGAATGACTATTTAGATGTTATAAAAGGTAGTTTATACTCAGAATTGTTTTATAGTATAAGACATTGAATGTGATTGTCATAATGTAATTTGTTCAACTGTTTTGTAATATGCTACAAGATAGTCCAAATTCCAAACATGGTATTCTAAAGTCTTCCCCATCTGGCTGCAACCTATGCCTTAAAACTTCATGTGATGTTTTCTCATCTGTCCTTATTTTATGTATGTGCATAAATTGAGCATTTCTCTTTTCTTGGTACTTCTGTTGCAAAATGGAAATAGTATCTTCACCAACCCAACTTTTCCATTGAATTGCTGAGATTTAAATGATACCAAAAATGGCTATCAGAAAAGGCTATTTCATTCATCAAATATTAATTTATTATCTAATGCATCACTGAACTGTGGAAGGCACTGGAGAGGAATAAGACAGCTCCTGCCCTGACAGTGTAATGAGGAGCATGGACAGGAGAATGAACATGACCAAAAAAGTGCTGCAAATACAATCAATCTGTATTGTGTATACTGTTGGCACATATTTGGTTATGATTTTTTATTTAACAAGTTCTTGTTGGGTACTGACTATGAGCCAGGTGCTAATCTGGTTGCTATTCAAAAGACAGATACAGTCTCTATTCTTATAGAGCTTATATAATTCAGTATGATAAATAAGCAATAAATAATAAATTGATAAGTAATATAATTGTATTTGGAGATAAATGCTATGAATAAAAATAAAAGAGAGTAAAGGAAAAGAGACTAATGGGAAGTGAAGAGTAGGTCACTCATCATAGGGAAGGAAAGTTCCTTGAAGGAGAAAATCTTTGAGAAGACCTAATCGAACTAAGGATGTGAAAATAATAAGGAAGAGGCAGAGAACAGGAAATGAAAAGACCCTGAAGCAGAAATGCATTGTTAAATTAGAGGGATGGCAATAAGTTCAGTAATCAGTGTAGACTGGGCAGGCAAAGTGGTATGACTTGAAGTCAGAGTATAGTCAGGTTCAAGACCATGTAGGACCTTATTCATAGCAACATAGCAACAGATTTAAATTACAATGTGATTTACATTTGTATTATGGATTTGAGTAAAGGAGTGACATAATCTGATTTAGATATTAAAATAAAAATAAAAAATAGGGAAGGAAGAATAGCAGTTATTGCAGGATATGACTGAAAGATGGTGACTTAAAATGGTGTGGGAGTGGCAGACTTGTTGAGAATGGTTTAAATTCATAATCTATATTGGAGGTAACTAATCAATTACTTCTGTGTGGTGAGGAAAAGCAATCAAGTTTCCTTTCCTGATAAGTTGAGTGTTAGTATTTGGATATATGGGTCTGGAGTTTGGGGAGGGTTTAAGTCTAAAGATATAAATATAGTATTTAAATATATGGGACTGGTTACTTAAGGAGAATATATAGATAGAGAATAGATGCTGTCCAAGGGCCAATCCCAGAATATGCTGACATGTAGAGGTGGAGGAATGGACAGCCAAGGTATCTGAGGAAAAGATGCTACTTTCTCAGAAGATGGGGAAAATCAAGGGATTGTGATTTCCTAAATGCCAATTGATAAAGTGTTTCAGGAAAGGTGGAGTGATCAATTGTATCATATTGTCCTGAGATTCTAAGATGAAAATTGAGTTGTTGTTTTTTTTTAAGATTTATTTTTATTTATTTCTCTCCCCTTCCCTCCTTTCCTGCCTCAGTTGTCTCTTCTCGGTGTCCATTCGCTGTGTGTTCTTCTGTGTCTGCTTCTATTCCTGTCAGTGGCATCAGGAATCTGTATCTCTTTTTGTTGCATCATCTTGCTGCATCATCTCTCCACGTGTGCAGCGACCACTCCTGAGCAGGCTGAACTTTCTTTTGTGCTGGGCAGCTCTCCTTTACAGGGAGCACTCCTTGTGCAGGGGGCTCCCCTATGCAGGGGACACCCCTGCATGGCACGGCACTCCTTCTGTGCATCTGCACTGCATGTGGGCCAGTTCCATACAGATCAAGGAGGCCCTGGGTTTGAACCATGGACCTCTCATGTGGTAAGCAGATGCTCTATCCATTGATCCAAATCTGCTTCCCAAAGATTAAGTTTTGATCATTTACTCTGTTAACCTGTAGATTGTTGGCCACTCTGATCTCTATAGTTTGATAGTAGTAGGAATGAAATACTTATTGAAGTGGGCTCAAGGCAGTATAGAAGTTGAAGAAGAGAAAGTGAATCTAGGCCAGTTATTTCATAGTCTGGGGAACTAGATAGGTCATCTATACTATACTGAAATCTATACAAATGGTAATCATGAGTAACGGTAGAGAGAAAGATGGTGTTCAGATTACAGATTTTTTGGAAATTAAGAAGATTGGCTGGATGGTGGTAGATAACTGCCATAAAGAAAGGCAGAAGGTGATATAGTCTAATGACCTGTATTTCAACAGGGCTGTGGAGTGTTGGGGAGCAAAAGGAGGAATTGTGTATGGAAGCAGCAAGAAGGAAGGCACCTACTCCACTTCTGTGTCCTGTGGCATATTGGCAGTGGGACAAAATACAGATACTGCTTGTGAGAACTCAAGGGAAGCTAAGGAAAATGAGAAAAGAGCCCAAAACTTAGGGGAAGCCAGGTAGGACTTCATGGAAGAGGTGAATCTTGAAGTGAACATTGAAGGATGAGCAGGAATTTGTCAGGCAGATGGCAGGTTGTCAGGGTTGAGAGACTGAGGCAGTGTCCAGTATCAGAAGTTTAATATGAGCAAAAAATTAATAAAATAAACCTCACAAATAAGGAAGTAAGTATAGGAAATAAGGCTGGTCAGGGAGGCAAGAGGCCTATAAATACAATTTAAGGAGCTTTACAGCTATAAAATATTTTTTGTATTACTTATACCCATAACATACTTGACATTAAATAAATGTTTTTATATAAATGAATAAATCAATGAATAAATCCAGTTAATATCAATTAAGTACATACTGTATGCTAAGCACTGGGTTAGGTACACACACAAATATATTTTTTTCTCAAACTAAGCTCATGAGGTCGGTCTTAGTAGCATTCTAATTTTACAGGTGAAGAAATGGGCCTAGAGAAATTAGGTACCTTATCCAAACTGAAATAAGTAATGAAATGTGGAGCTGGGCTTTTAATTCAGTAATTCTGACTCTAGATCTTGGTTTTAACTGTAGTACTTTAATACTGAAATGAAGCAATACTATGTGAATATAAATCCAAACTAGGAATGGAGCAACCTGGATTACAACTTAAGGTCTTTTACTAATGAGTGTGAGGGACTTAAGAACAAATTGTAAGTAAAACCATTTATACTGGACTGCCATGTCCTATATTTGTTCTAAAGAACAGGTCACTAATCCCTTGAGATGTTGCCAGGTATTCATTGAAAACAATTCTAAGATCAGATATATTAGAGACATAGAGAATATTCTTTCCCATTCTTAGGGTTCATAATATACAGTAAGATATTAAAGATTCTGACAAGTTCTGCTGCAAAGAAACCATTTTAACTTTGATCCAGTGTTACCTAAGCATATATCTCTTGATCATTTATTATTATGGGAATCAATTGCCAAATCAGCATAAATAGACAAAAGATCTGTATTGTGATAGGTGTAAGAAACATGTATGTGTGAAGCATGGTAAAAAAATTAAAAGTGAAATATTACAGGTGGTCCTTGAATTTGAAGGTGAATAAAACTAATAGTTGGTAGGAAGTTGCTCTTCTGTATCATGCACCTTACAAATATTGCCTCACTTTATCCTCAGGACAAATCCTTTGGTGAGTATTCTTCTTCCTATTTAGAGATAAGCTCAGAGGGGTCAGAGAGCGGTCAGAGTACATGCCTGAAGTCATCTATCTTCCAAATAGTAGAAAGGGGATTGTACTGGTTGCAAAACCCATGCTTTTGTCACTCTGTCACACTGTCCCCCATGATTGGTTGTGAGAATAATACTAATAATTAACATAATACCCTATATTGATTTGGCACAGGGGTCAATGATAATTTTCTTTAAAGGGCTAGTTAGTAAATATTTTAGGCTTGCAGGCCATCTGGTCCTTATCATAACTGTATAAGTTTGCCATTGTCTTACAAAAGCATCCATAGACAAAACAAATGAATGGATGTGGCTGTGTTCTAAGAAAACTTTCTTTACAAAACCAAGTGATGGGTCTGATTTGGCTAATGGACTTTAGTTTGCTGACACTTGTTATGGTACTTTTCAGTTTTTAATGCTTCCATGGCATTAGCTTATCTAAGCTCACAGTCACTGTGTGAAAAAGGCACTATTATTCCCATTTTACAGGTGAGGGTTTCACTAGGGAAATGAAGTGTCCATGCTCACACAGGGACACACTGCTGTACTTTCTACCATCAGTGGACACTTTGAACAAAATTATATGTATCCCACTCTACTTTACCCAGTGTATTCCCTGACGTCAATGCCTTCTGGATGTAATGCATATAAAATAAATGACTGCCAAGTAGGTTGCTAAAAATACACCTGCTTAGAACCTAATGCTCTGTCTGTCCGAGCTCTCCTGTTGAATCAGTTCAACCTCATAAATGGCAACTATTAATAAACCAGGTTTATTGAGCATGTAATAGTGCATAGAGTTATTAGACACGATCTATATCCTCAAGAAGGTTATAGTAAGGGAAGGGAGGAGAGTCTCCCTACACTCTAAACAGAGGGTAATCAGAAGCCATGATGCATGGGAATAGCTGAAAGTAAGGTGGGTTCAGACAAGGGGGCAGGGAGATATGCATTTGCTGTCTCCCATTTATGTAGCTGGCCTTTTAACTTTTACTACCAGTTATCCCTAATTTATGGTGGGGAGAATGGGGTAGGAGACTTGCTAAGGTTGCACACCTAGATAGCAATCTATCTGTCTCCAAGAAGCCAGCCTTCATTCAGTTAGAATAATCAGGGAAGTCTCAGCAGATGAGCTGGCACCACAGTCAGGTGTACTTGGCTCATGTTAATCAGAGAAAGGTAGATACTTAGCCAGGTGACCAGTTCAGATTGCTCTTGATTCTGGCACACCGAGTATATGAAGGAGGCTGATTTCAGTATTGACTGGAGTAAGTGAACAAAGTTATTTTAGTTCTGAGATGTGGATGGAAATTTGAATGGTGAATAAAGATAAAGAAAACTACTCAAGATTAAGGCACAAAACTAAGAATAAACATAGCCACATAATGATTACTAACCTAAACTGATGTTTAGTTTACAAATTAATCGACATTCATTCATTCACTCATGTAAGAAACCTAGATCAAATACACCTGCAGTAACACAGTTTGGCAACCCCTGGGAGGTGGAAGCTCTTATCTTCATATACAGGTGAAGAATGTGACATGATTCTGAGGAAGCAAACCCAAGGGTGCAAGATTATTAAGTGGCAGAGGTGGAAATCTAATCCAGGACTTCTGATTCTACATCTACTAATGATAAGGTAGAAGGTTGCTGCAGTAATCTGTTTGAGGGATGGTGCAATAGAAGATCAAGCAAGAGTATGCTGAAAACCCAGAAAATGAGAGGGCCATTTTAAAGGATATGCACTGGAGTGGATGGCCATAGAAGTGAGGTTAGGAAATAGGATGAAGACTCTGAACATAGAGTAGGGGTCCAATGCATAGAGCTGGGTAGACATTGCCTTCTTTGGTCTTAGTTCGCTCCTCTAGAAAATGAGTGATTTGACAAAATGAGGTAGAATGGCCTTACTGTGAAGAGTTTTGGAGTTGGAGAGAAGTATGTGTTCTTTCATCCTAGTTTTATTGCAGCTTGGCTACTGGACAGTGGACCTCACTGGGCCTCAGTTCCCTCATCTATAGAAAAAGTAGGTATTCCTCATGGTTATTATGAGGATTATCTGACATATATTATGTATTCAGCACCAAACCTGAATTATGCTAGTGATTAATATTATATTATTTACAGAACTGTGAAGAAAAAACATTGTATTATTATCTGCTATTTTCATATCATCATTAGTTTAAGTGTATTCCAATTCTTAATATTCAATGATTTTACTTTAGTTGCATGTTAAGCCATGTGTAATAGAAAACTTCTGTATTCTTTGCAATGACACTACATAAATGATATACTATAACTCTCAGAGGTGGACTAAATCCCTCCCTGGGTATTTTATTTCTAAGACGAGGCTTTCTAAATAATCCCAGGTTTTATTTCTGCATCCAAAAGTAATTAGTATTTTAAGAAATTACTACCTTTTATAGAATTGATGTTTAGCTTTTTTTTTTTTTTTAGACTACTCTCTTGGTACTTTTAAATATGATGGACCAAAATAAGAAAACAATTGAACAGGTTAATATAATAATGCTTCACCTGAAAGAGCCTCAAATACTTTAGTTGCAACTATTGTGAGATCAACTGAGAGTATGGGAGAGCAGTAAAAGCATTATTTTATATAGGGGAACATTTCAGACCTTCATTCCAAGCATATCCCTACTTTATATACAATTTTAAACCATCTAATAACAGTTTCTACCAGGGTGCAATGTGTTTGTGAGTATTTGTGTGCATGCACAGATAGATGTGTGTGGGTTTGTGTTCTAGCAAGAAGTTTGGAACTTTGATAGGTTAGGGTGGGTAAGAGCTTGATAGAAAATCAAAACTAACATTTAACAACAACAAAAATCTTTAAGTAACAGAAATAAGAAAAAAAAAAGTCCTAACAATACAGCATTATATGGGAAGCGGATGTGGTTCAACTGATAGAGCATCTGCCTACCATACGGGAAGTCCAGGATTCAAACTCAGGGCCTCCTGACCCATGTGGTGAGCTGGCCCATGCGCAGTGCTGCTGCATGCAAGGAGTGCCATGACACGCAGGGGTGTCCGCCTTGTAAAGGAGCCTCACCCGCAAGGAGTGCACCCCACATTGAGTCTCCTTGAGTAAAAAAAGTGCAAGCCTGTCCAGGAGTGGCTCTGCACACACGGAGAGCTGACGCAGCCAGATGATGTAACAAAAAGAGACACAGATTCCTGGTGCTGCAGGGAATACAAGCAGACACAGAAGAACACACAGAGCAGACAGTGGTGAGGGTGAAGGGGAGAGAAATAAATAAAATAAATCTGTAAAAAAAATTACAGCATTATGCAAGACAAAGATCAATAATCTACTCAATTTAAACCTATCCTTTTAAACTTCAGTAACTTCTATTTTTATCCCAAAGCTATACTATGTTTAGTTTATGCTGCCTAAGAAGGGGTCATAACATAGTAACACGAATTCTGTTGAACATAGTTATCATTATCAATGTCTGTGATTAAAATACAAGAATACCTTGTTTTATTTCACTTCATTTCATTGGGTTTTGCAGATGATGCCTTTTTTACAAATTGAACTTTTGTGGCAATGCAACATCAAGCAAGTCTATCAACACAATTTTACCAACAGCATGTACTCATTTCATGTCTCTGTGTCACATTTTGGTAATTCTTTACATATTTCAGTTTTTTTTTCATTACTATTGTTATGGTGATCTGTGATCAATGATATTTGATATTACCATTGTAATTGTTTTGAGTTGCCATGAGCTGTGCCCATATATGATAGGGAACTTAAGCAATAAATGTTGTGTATGTTTTGACAGCTCCACTGGCTGGCCATTCCCCTGTCTCCCTCTCTCTCTCCTTGGGCCTCTCTATTCCCTGAGACTCAAGAACATTAAAACTAAGCCAATTAATAATGCTATAATTGCCTCTAAGTGTTCAAGTGAAAGGAGGAACCACATTTCTCTTACTTTAAATTAAAAGCTAGAAATGATTAAGCTTAGTGAGGAAGGTATGTTGAAAGCCAAGATAGGCCAAAAACTAGTCCTCTTGCACCAAATGCTTAGCAAAGTTGTAGATGAAAAGGAAGAGTTCTTAAAGGAAATTAAAAAGTGCTGTTTCCATGAACACATAGATAATAAGAAAGCAAAATTTCCCTTATTGCTGATATGGAGAAAGTTTTAATGGTCTAGATAGAAGATCAAATCAGCAAAAATACCCCTTTAAGTCAAAGTCTAATGCAGAGCAAGGCCCTAACTCTCTTCAATTCTATGAAAGCAGAGAGAGGTGAAGAAGCTACAGAAGAAAAGTTTGACAGTAGCAGAGGTTGGTTCATGAGGTGTAAGGAAAGAAACCATCTCCATAACATAACAATAGTACAAGGTGAAGCATTAAATGCTGATATAGAAGCTGCAGCAAGTTATCTAGAAGATTTGGCTAAGATCATTGATGAAGGTGGCTGCACTAAACAACAGATTTTTAATGTAGACAAAAGAGCCTTCTATTGGATAAAGATGCCATGTAGGACTTTAATAACTAGAGAGGGGAAGTCAATGTATGATTTCAAAGTTTCAAAGGATAGGCTGATTCTCTTGTAGGGTCTAATGCAGCTGGTAACTTTCAGTAAAAGCCAATGCTTATTTATCATTCTGAAAATCCTAGGACTCTTAAGAATTATGATAAATCTGCTCTACCTGTGCTCTATAAATGCAATAACAAAGGCTGGATGTCAGTACAGCTGTTTACAATATGGCTTACTGAATATTTTAAACTGTTGAATCCTGCTCTGATAAACAGATTCATTTCTAAATGTTATTTGCTTATTGACAATGTACCTGGTCACCAAAAGAGCTCTGATGAAGATGTACAATGAGATTAATATTGTTTTCATGACTACTAACATATCTAGTCTGCAGCCCATGAATCAAGGAATCATTTTGAATTTCAAGTTTTATTATTTAAAAAATATATTTCAAAGGCTATGGCTTCCATTGATGGAGCTGGGAAAAATCTATTGAAAACCTTCTGGAAATGATTCTCCAGTCTAGTTATCATGAAGACCATACACAGTTCATGGGAAGGGGTCAAAACACCAACAATAACAGGAGTTTGGTAGAAGTTGATTCCAATCCTCATGAATGACTTTGAGGGGTCCAAGACTTCAGTGGAGGAAGTAACAGCAGATGTGGTAGAAAAGGCATGAGAATGAAATTAGAACTGGAGCCTGAAGATGTGACTGAATTGCTGTAATTTGGTAAAACTTCAATGAATGAAAAGTGGCTCTTATGGTTGAGCAAAAAAGAGTGGTTTCTTGAAATTGATTTTACTTCTGGTAAAGATGTTAGGAGTATTTCCAGAAGGATTTAGAATATTACATAGACTTAGTTGATAAAGCTGTATAGCATTTGAGAATATTGACTCCAAATTTGAAAAAATTTCTACTGTGAATAAAATGCTATCAAATAGCATAACATGCTACAGAGAAATCTTTCACGAAAGGAAGAGTCACTCGATGTGACAAACTTCATTGTTGTCTTATTTTAAGAAATTGCCACAACCACCACAACCCTCAGCAACTATTACACTGATGAATCAATAGGTAACTTCCTCCACCAGCAAGAACATATGACACACTGCAGACTCAGATGAAAGCTAGTAGTTTTCAGCAATAAAGTATTTTTAAATTAACGTGTGTATATTGTATGTTTTAGTATTTGTAGAAATAATGCTATTGCACACCTACTATACCTTACTATAATGTAAACATAACTTTTATATGAACTAGCAATCCAAAAATTTGTTTGACTTGCTTTGTTTCAATATTAACTTTATTGCAATGGTCTAGAACCAAATCTGCAATAACTCCAAGGTATGTCTGTAAAAACAACTGCATTTATGGTGATGAATTCCTTAATAAATATGCCAGATAAATGAAGATCAGTGAAATTATATTCACTGGTGACAACTGGGCACATTAAACTGAGACTTCAGTGAGCAGCAATTTCAGAACAACAATCAGAACAAGGACTTTCTATGATAGATTTTCCAGTAAGCCCCTAATTGCTGGACGTATCCATTCTCTTTAACAAACAGAGAGAGTAGGAGAGGAAGCACTCTTTGAGAGTATGTGGTAGTTAGAGGCTCTATGTATCCCCAGAAAATCATATTCTTAAAGCTAATCCATTCCCGTGGGTGTAAACCTACCGTAGGTGGAAATTTTGATGAGGTTACTTCATTTAGGGCATGGCACAGGGTGGTTCTTAATCCTCTTTCTACAGTCCTTTAAAAACAGAATTAATATGGAGAGAGAGGGAGAGAGAGAAAGAGAGAGAAAGCCACTGAAGTAAGAAGCTGAAACAATGAAACCCAGAGAAGAGAGACACCAACAGGCACCACCATATGCCTTGGCATGTGACAGAGGAATTCAGGATCACCAGCAGGTGATCTTCAGGAAGAAAGTACAGCCTGATGATGCCTCAATTTGGATATTTTCATAGCCTTGGAACTGTCGGCTTGTAAATTAATAAATTACCATGATAAAAGTTAACCCATTTCTGATCTACTGCTCTCGGCAACCCAGCAAACTAAAACAGGATATAATTAGATGTAAGAGATCATTAACCAATGTTTCATTTAGTCATATACCCTGATAAGGTATCCATGAGCATCAAAATTTATAAATTACGAGGGAATGAGATCTCTTTCTATTGTAACAATTATCAACAGCTTTGTATGTAGAATCAAAGAACTCTAAAGGGAGATTATTTATAGTGTTATCATTTGAGAGACAAGGCAGAAATTAAAGCACTAGGGAGCTGGAACCTTCTGGTTATCAGATATATCAGGTCTTCTTTGTATTAGCTCTCTCTTCCACATGCATGTTATTTGTGCTTGGTCATGTGAGAGGTATTGCTGGACTTCAACAAATCTACACCTGAATGGGTCAATATTGTAGCCACTAGTCACATGTGGCCATTGAGCACTTTAATTGTTGCTTGTTTGGATTGAGATATGCTGTAATTATAAAATACATTTTGGAATTTAAAGACTTAGAATGAAAAATGTAAAATATTTCATGTTATTTTTCAAATTGATTGTATTAATATGTTGAAATGATAATATTTTTGGTATATTGAATTAAATAAGATGCATTATTTAATTTACTTTGACTTGTGTCTTCTTATTTTTTTAATGTGGGTACTAGAAAATTTAAGAATACATTCATGGACTGTATTATATTTCTATTGGACATTGCTGGTCTAGACCAATTACTGTCCTTAAAGATGTTATACGCTTGCCAGGGTAAAAATCCTCAATACATTAAAAAGTGAGTGAGTGTGAGCATGCATAATGATATGTCAAGATATGCTATTCATATATGTTGTATTATTTTAGATCAGGATATAGATACTTGAAATTAAGGATAACAGAACACTAAGGAATTTATTTGGTGGGGTGGCAAAATTGTCAAGATTCCCCTTCCTTTTCAAGAAGGAAGTCACTATTACTTGCCTTTCTTTGCAATGTGCTTTTATGATAATAATAAAAACAATTTAATGCTATAAAATCTCTTGTTTTTAATGCCTACCAAGTACCAATCACTGGAATAGGCACTTTACATTTATTATCCTATTATAATGGAAAATTGTCAGCTCCTTTACTAGAAGTCATAGCTCCTTGAGGTTTATACTATGTCTTATGATATAGAAGGCCTTGCAAATAATTATCTATTAGAAAGTATCTGCTAAATGGATGGATGAATGAATAGTGCATATAAACAGTGGTGGGGTGGGAGTGGGTAGGGAAGGCTTACTCTGCAATCTGCCCAAGATATGCAGGGCCAAAAGCAAAACATGCTGTGTTTTCCCAGACTTTACCTAATGGTAGGTAATTTAAACCCCATTTTAATTTTGTATCAAAGCAAAAACGGAAGTATTATAGAAATGTTAAAATCTCATGAATTTTTAAGATAGAACAAATAGAGACTTCAAAGAAATATGATGCTTTTTGCAGTGCTGTTAAGGGTAAGTGCTCAGCCTGTGACACCTCCACTTCTCATCCCCTAACTGATTCCCATCTCTACTTTGTTGGAAAAGTTTGCATGGGACTACTCTAAAGAGAGCTATCATGATTCTTAATAAAATGGAACCCCCAAAAGCAGGCAATGAGGGGGTCCTGGACTTCTGCATAGGCCAGCCTACACTCCAAAGAGCTGATCAAAACAGCAATGACAAAAAGCTCTCTTCCTTGAGAGTGTGGGGTGTTCTATCTTTCTGTTGTTATGACTCTATTGAATTGTGTCTCCCCAAAAGCTGTGTTCGAATCTTAATCATTGGTCCTGTGAATGTGACTCTATTTGAAAATAAGTCTTTGAAGATGTTAAGATGAGGCTAAGCAGCTATCCTTATAAGAAGAGGGAAAATGAACACTGAGAAAGACTCTTGGGAGAGAGGCATGTGACAACTGAGGCAGGAGCTGAAGTCCAAGGACTGCCAGCAAACCACCAGATGCTGGAAGAGGCAAGGATGGATTCACTCCCAGAGATTTTGAACTTCAAACTTCCACATGTGAGACAATGAATTTCTGATATTTTGCCACATCCAGTTTGTGTTTTGTTTTTTTTTTATGGCAGACTGAAGAGAATAAGATAGACACTAACATTTTCACCATGATAATGGAACATAAAACCCTGAATCTACAAGGTTGTCAATTAAATTCCCAGTATTCTCACATTCACTTTGTGGGTGTTGCTATCAGTTTTGGCATAGCCCTTGAGAAGTAATGCTCTTTTTTTAGCTAAGGTGTGGTTGCATGTGCCTCTTGCCTAAAAAGAACCTTGACCAAACTGGTTGGCAAGATAGAGGGAGGGGCCGTGTTAAACTCCCTGGTCTCAGTGGTAACCACAGGGAAGGACTTTAACCAAGTCTCATTCCCGGCTTCCCTTTATTCCCTCACTCATTCCTGCCCTGGAGGAGGAACCATTTCTGTGATTGGTTAGTTGTGTAGATGGAGCTGAGCACACTTGGTGCAGCTCACATCCCTCCGCCTTTTGGAAATGTGCGTTCTGATCTGCTCCCCACCTTTGGGTGAGACCTTGGTTGGCTCCTCTGTGCTGTTGGCGAATGTGAGTGGGTCAGTCTAATTTAGTGGGAAATCTTAGCAAGCTCTCTTGGCCACAGGTCTGCTTCCATGCCTTCGAAACCTGATTTAATCAGTAAAAGGATCTTCCGCTGTCTGATGCTTGTGTCTTCCTCAGGTTTGTTTCCAAACTCAGGAGGGAAAGCAGGATGTTATTGATGGGCTCCTAAATCTACACTGGACCTTGATGATAGAATCAGGGCAGATTGCAAAATAGTAAACAGATGGATGGATAAACAACATGTGGTATATCCATACAATGAGATACTACTCAGTCATAAAAAGAAATGATGTTCTGATAGATACTTCAACATGGATGAATCTTTAAACATTATACTAATTGAAAGAAACTAGTCACAAAAGACATAATTCTACTCATATGAAGGTTCAAAACAGGGATATCTTTAGAGATAGATTAGTGGTTGCCAAGGGGTTGGGGGTGGAAGGGAAAGGAGTAATAGCTAAAGGTATGGGGTTTCTTTCCGAAGTGATGAAAATATCCAAAAGTGTGATAACGATTGTCCTTAACCATGAATATAGTAAAAATAATTGAATTTTACACTTTAAATTGATGAAGTGTATGGTAAAGGAATTATATCTCAATAAAATGGTCAAAATTTTAAAAAATAAATAAACTGAGTATAATTAAATCCAATAATTGTGTTTATAACAAGCACCTACTCCTCTTCTGCTTGGGGTCTTAACTGACAGTCTAGCTGACTTTTTTTTTTGCAGGGAGGTCCTTAATTCCTGTTTCCTAGAACACAGTTAGGGAACTACGGATTTCCTATCTCTAAGTCAGACCTGCTAGAGAATGCCTTTCAAGAGCCAGTTACCTGTCTTAGATTTGCCTTTCCCACATAAGCTATCAGTAATGAACACCCTTTTCTGAAAAAATCAGATCCATGTGGCCCTGAGAACCAAATAGGATAACTATATTCGAAACCAGCAGAGAAGATCTGACATTGATACAAAAGATATGCTTCTCAAAAACGCCAAAATACCACTGACTAAGGTCTTTGAACAATCCCAGAGAGCACTCTTAACTTATTTGACCACCAATACTAAATGTGATAGGTCCTGGGGATACAGGTCAAACATGCAGAGGAGGTTTCTTCCCTTACAAAGGCTTCATGGCAATTGCTCCGTCTAGCCTCACTGCTCTGCATGTGAAAGTGGGCTTGTGGTCTCCATGGTTGAAGGCATGTAGAATGAGATAGCTTCCTCAGGCTCTCAGGCCTGCATGGCATTTCTAGGCTGCTGCATATGGCTGGGCTCCTGGTTGTGGGCAGCAATATTTTCCATCCGTCTTGCCAACTGCATTTCCATTGGTTGAACCAGCAAATATCTCAGTGCCTGATTTTGTTTTTCTTCTCAGTTGAACACACCTACATTCCTTCCCTTCTCTCCACCATTTATTTGCAAATCATAGAAGTATTTTAGTATTATTTCACTTCTTTCACTAAGAAGAAACATCATGGAGGTTCTCCATACCAGGTGGTGAGCATCTTCTCTCTTTGCACCTGGCAGTGGAGCAGCAAGTAATTTAGGTAACATTTGAATTCTCACTTTAACACCTGCCAGTCACGTGACCATAGGAAAGTTGTTGAATTTTCCATCTGCTAACAATACCTGCCCCTTGAGGGTATTGAAAATTTTAAGAGACAATGCACTTAAAACTTGTAGCACAGGAGCACAGGCCTCAAAAACTGTTAGCTGTTACTATTATTTTTTAAAGAACAAATAAATTTTATTGACCTATTTTAAAGCAAGCAGTCCATCCAAAGCAATGGTATTTGGTATAATCACATAGTTGTGCATTCATTACTTCAGTCATTATTAAAGCATTTTCATTATTTCAATAATAATAAACAAAAAACAGAGAAACAAAAAAAAGTTCCATCATCTCAATCACTCAGATTCCCCTGTTGTACATAGCTTTTACTATAAATATAGAGAAGTGGTTCTCAAAATTTTTGCCTCAGAAACTCTTTTTATTCTTAAAAATTATCAATAATCCCAGTGAGCTTTTGTTTAATTCGTCTAAAACAATATTAAATTGAAATTTAAAAATTTAAAAATGTTTATTTATTATTTCACTTTAAACTAGCAATAACACAAGTAACATGTTTTTGAAAAAAATAACTATTTTCCAAAACAAAAATGATTTCATGAGCTTAGCATTGCTTTATGTTTTTGCATATCTCTTTAATGTTTGGTTTGATAGAAAACAGTAAGAATGCCATATATTCTTCTGTATTTTTGCTGAGATAACTTGTCAGAAAGTCTCTGGAAAACCCCACTATATACTTATGAGAGAATGGGAGTAAAGTAAAAGAGGAAAACAATGTCTTAGTGTTTTTTTAAGAAAATAGTTTGACTTCACAGACATCCTTTAAAGGTCTTAGAATCCCCAGAGTCCCAAGAACCACACTTTTATTATAATTTTTAATTTTGAAATAATTTTAGTCTTACAGGATATTTGCAAAAATAACAACAACAACAAAAAAAAACACTCAGAGAACTCTAACATGCCCTGAGATACCCAGATCCACCAATTTTAACTTTTTGCTACCTCTGCCATATCATTCTATATTCATGTCTGTTTGTCTGTCCATTCATCATATATCTATTATCTATCTATCTATCTATCTATCTATCTATCTATCTATCTATCTATCTATCTATCTATCATCTGTCTGAACAATTGAAAGCACAGTACACACATTACTCCTTGAATGCATTATACTTCCATGTATATATCCTGAAAACAAGGATATCCACTTAAGTGATCACCTTAAGTGCAGTTATGAAGTTTAAGAAATTTAACACTGATATAAAGCCTACATTCTATATTCTGTTTTTTTCTTATATCTCAGTAATGATCTTTTGTGTCTTTTCTCTTCCACTCTTAGGTCCAATCCAAGATCTTGTATTGTATTTAAATGTAATTATCCCTTTAGCTTCTTTTCATTTCTTTTCTTTTTTCTTTCAACTGTGGCTATATATAAATATATTCTAAACATAAATCTTCCCATTACAACCCTTGCCCCAAGCTTTCCATTCAGTGAGATTAATCATGTTCATAATGTTGCAGGAAACTCACCATGAGCCATTACTATAACTTTCCTGTCATACCAAACAGAACCCTATGCTCATTTTGTATTAACTTTCCATTGTTCCTGCCTCCTACCCATGGTAATCTGTATGATATTTTCTGTCTCTTTGAGTTTGCATATTCTCTGATATTTTCTTTGTGGTTAACCTTGGGGCTTAAATTTAACATCCAAAACCTATAATAATCTCCTTTGTTTTGATAACAACTTAACAACTTCAATACCATTCATGAAATATGTTCCTTAATTTTTCCTTCAACTTTGAAAGACAGTTTTGAGAGATTCAGAATTTTTGGTTGGCAATGTTTTGCTTTCATCACTTTAAAAATATGGCTTGCTACTGCATCCTTGCTTCTGTTGTTTCAAATGAGAAACTGGCTTTTACCTTGCTAAGACTCCCTTGTGTGTGTGACATATTGCTTCTTTCTTTCAGTCTTCAGAATTATCTCTTTATCTTTAGCAGTCCATAGTTTTTAACATGGTATCTTATGGGTTTATTTGGGTTTATTTTGTTTGGATTCCCACAATGCATATATTTTTATGTTTGATGGCATTCTAAAGGTTCCTCAGGCTCTGTTCCCTTTTCTTCATTTTTCCTCTTTTTGTTCCTCAGACTGGATGAGTTCAATTGTCTCATTCTCAAGTTCATTGATTCTTTCTTCTCCCACTGCCAATCTGCTATTGAATCCTCTCCTTAACTGTGGTCTTCAGCTTTGTTTGGCCTCTTTTCATAATTTTCATCTCTCTATTGATATTCTTTCTCTGTTCATCTATTATTTTCCCAGTTTTTGCAGTCTTGTGTCCATGTTTGCCTTAAGTTCTTTGAGCATATTTAGGACAATTTTTTTAAGTCTTTGTCTAAAATATCCCAAGTCTGATACTCCTTGGCATTAGTCATGGTTCTCTAAGGAAACAAAACCAACATGAGATATCTGTAAATTAGTATAAAATTCTCTTATGACTGGGAAAAAGCATGAGTCCAAATTTCTAAGGCAGGCTGCAAAACAGGAACTCTGATGAAGGTCCCTGATGAGTTCTCAGGAGATGCTGGCTGTCTGAAGTAGAGCTAGAAGAACTCTCTCCAAATGCTGAAATCATTTTCCATTTTAAGGCCTTCACATGATTGGATAAGATGTCACTCATTGCTGGTGGCAATCTCACTGGTACATTATAGAAGTAATCAGCCACCTATGCAATCAATTCACTGATGATTAAAGTCCATGAAATGTCCTTGTATTACAGTTAGCCTAGTGCTTGCTTGACCAAACAATGATTACCTGGCTGAGTTGATACTCTAGCTTAACCATCACAGTCCACCCTTCTCAGCTTTGTAGCTGTACAAATCACCTTAATCCATACTTGGTGACTAAATAAAAACAATAATAGACATATAGATAGATAGATACATATATATTTCTGCCTAACAATATTCAGCTGCCCTGTGTGCAATCAAAAATGCACTAATTCCTTCCAACGTAGGGTGCAAATCTTTGGATAATATTCATGCTTAAACTTGACATCCTTAAATATTACAATAGGAAATTAATAGAACATATGTCATATAATAAGGGAAATTTACAGAAGAAAACAAAGATATTCATTCTATGTACATATACTATCATGCTCACAATAAAACAAGGAAGACATATTCATGACCATTATAGTCCTCTTTTCTGTAAATGGTCACATGTTAGAAGTTCATATTTATCACTACCTTCTTCCACTACCTATTCCGTGTTCCATTAACCCTCAGAAAACAACTCAGCTGGTCATGGTTCTTTGCTTGGTAGGGTGACCCAAACTTTCATTCCTGAAGATTCTAGGTTATTGTTAGTCTTGTTTGGAATGGGTTGTTGCAATTTTCCATTGACTTTAATCACAGGGCATGGTAGTACTAAGAGATGCTCTAGGGTATCTCCTGTATTCCAGGCAATCTCTTCTTTATCTCCATTATGTAGGTGCAGACATATTTCCCCATGATAATCAGGATCAATCATACCAGCCAGTACAGTAACTCCCTTCTTTGCCTGTTGATTCAGAGGCACAAGGAGCCCAAAGTGGCCAAGAGGCGGTCTTAGCTTCCAGGTCAATGGAATCTTTGTTGTGTTCCCTGATGGAAGCACACCTCCTTTTGGAACTAAGAACCTGTATATCAGCAGAGCTTAAGGCTGCAGTGACAGGATGGAAAACTAGGGATCACTAGGGGTAATAGTGAATGGTGCCACTCACATTTCCATCTCTTGATTCCTGGACCTGTCGATCTTGGCTATGGGAGAAACAATACCATAGAGTGGATACCGATTTAGAGCATACATAGCCTCCTCGAGAACATTGCCCCAGTACTACGAGGTATTGCCACCTTGTTGAAGCCATAATTGAGTCTTTAAAAGGCCATTCCACTGTTCTATCAATCCAGCTGTTTCAGGTTGATGAAGAATATGATAAGACCAGTGAATTAAATGAGCATGTGTCCATTCCTGCACATCATTTGCTATAAAGTGGGTTCCTTGATAAGAAGCAGTGCTGTGTGGAATGCCATGGTAGTGGATAAGACATTCAGTAGTCTCTGGAGGGTAGTTTTGGAAGAAGTGGTATGTGCAGGGAATGCAAACCCATATCCAGGTATCTGTCTATTCCAGCTAAAACAAATCATTGCCCCTTACATGATGGAAGGGGTTCAATGTAATCAATCTGCCACCAGGTAGTGGGCTGTTCATCTTGGGTGAATGGTGCCATACCAGAGGTTGAGTGTGGGTCTCTCTCTGTTGGCATGTTGGGCACTCATTAGTGACTGTAGCCAAATCAGCCTTAGTGAGGGGAAGTTCATGTTGCTGAGACCATGAATAACCTCCATCCCTACCTCCATAGACACTTTGTTGATGAGCCTATTGGGCACTGACAAGAAAGAGACTGAGTATTAGCCACAGAGTGAGTCATCTTATCCACTTGATTATTAAAATCTTCCTCTGCTGAAGTAAACCTCTTGTGAGCATTCACATGAGATACAAATATTTTCATGCTTTTTGCCCACTCAGAAAGGTCTGTCCACTTACCTCTTCCCCAGACCTTTTCATCACCAATTTTCCAATCATGTTCCTTCTATGTTCCTAAGAATCTCACCAAACCATTGGCAACAGTCCATGAATCAGTGTACACACGCACCTCTGGTCATTTATTCGTCCAAGTGAACTGGAAAACCAGGTGCATTGCTTAATGTTCTGCCCACTGGGAGGATTAGCACTCACCACTATCCTTCAGGGACATCCCAGAAAGTGGCTGCAATGCTGGATCTGTTCACTTTCCGAACACTTGTATATTGTGCAGAACTATCTGTAAACCAGGCCCGACTTTTCTCTTCCTCAGTCAACTGATTGTAAGGAACTCCTCAAGAGGCCATAGTTGTGGGCTGGTAAAGAGAAGATAACATGGCAGGAGTAATGACCATGGACATTTTAGCCAGTTCCTCATGTAATGTACTTGTGACTTCAGGACCCACTTGAGCCCTATCTCATATTCACCACTTCCACTTTATGATGGAGTTCTGCTGTGCACACCCATCTTTATGGTTTGATGGATCAGACAATACTCAGTTCCTGATAGGCAACTCAGGTTTCATGGTAACTTGGTGGCCCATGATTAAGCATTCTTTCTCAGGCCAAAACCTGTTTCTCAAAAGGAGAATAGTTCTCTGCAGAGGATGGCATGAATTTGCTCCAAAATCCTAAGGGTCTGCATCATGATTTTCATATATGGTGGGCCAAAGGCTCATCTCTGTTTTCCACTGTCACTTACAGCACTATTGGATCTTCTGGATCTTCTGTTCCAAGTGGCAGTAGCACTTGCTCAGCAACCTGGACCTGTCACAGAGCCTCCTTTTGTTCCAGTCCCCAATAAAACTAGCAGATTTTCTGGTCACTTGGTAAATGGGCTGGAGTACCATAATGATATGAAAAAATGTGTTGTCTCCAAAATCTGAAGAGACCAACTAAGTGTTGTGCCTCTTTTCTGGACATAAGAGGGGCCATATTCAATATCTTATCCTTCATTTTAGAAGGAATATTTCTATATGTTCCATGCCCCTGGACACATAGAAACTTCACTGAGGTGGAAGTTCCCTGTTTTTTGTTGAACTTATCTCCCATCCTGTCCCATGCAAATGCCTTACCATTAAATCTAGAGTCTTTACTACCTCTTGCTCAGTAGGTCCTATCAACATGATATCAATATAATGGAACAGTATGATGTCTTATGACATAGGGCTGAAGAGTTGATATATCCCTGATGTAGAACAATGAAGGTATAATGCTGGCATTGCCAGCTGAAGGCAATCTGTTTGTGGTGATCCTTACTAATAGTGATTGAGAAAAAAACATTTGCCAGATCAAAAGCTGTATACCAAGTACTGGGGGATATTTGATTTGCTCAAGCAATCATAGCACATTTTGGACAGCAGCTGTGATTAGAATCACCACCTGGTTAAGTTTACAATAATCTACTGTCATCCTCCAAGATCCATCTGTTTTCTGCACAAGCCAAATAAGAGAGTTGAGTGGGGATGTGGTGGGAATCACAACCCCAGTATCCTTCAAATCCTTTATGGTGGCACAGATCTCAGCAATCCCTGCAGGAATCCAGGATTGCTTTTGATTTACTATTTTGCTATATAGGGGCAGTTCTAGTGGCTTCCACTTGACCTTTTCTACCATAATAGCGTTCACTCCATATGTCATGGATCCAGTGTGAGGATTCTGCAAGTTACTGAGTATGTTTGTTTCAATTTTGCATTCTGGAACTGGGGAAATAATGACCAAATGGGTCTGGGGAATCAATGGGCCACAGTTAGATGGACCTGTGCTAAAAGTTCATCTATCATCTGACTTCCATAAGCCCATATTCTGACAGGTGGACCACAGTGACATTTTGAATCTCCTGGAATTAATGGTACTTCTGAGTCAGTGTCTAATAATACCAAAATATCTGATCTTTTCCTTTTCCCCCAATGCACAGTTACTCTGGTAAAATGCCATAGGTATCTTTAGAGAAAGCTGGGGGGAAGATTAACAGCATAAATTTTTGGCAGTGTAACAGAATCTTTCCCCAAGGGAACTTGGCCTCTCCTCATTCAAGGAGCTCTGGGTCTGTAAACTGTCTCAAGTCTGTGAATTTATTAAAGGGCTGAGATTTTCTATGTCTGTAATTTAGGTTAGGGTTTTATTCACTTGACCTAGAACTCTTCTGCTTATAAAGACCAAGTAGGAATTTAGTAGACTCCCCAAGTATTTCACTTTTAGGCACCCTATGATCTATTAGCCAACAAGCACTCTATGTGACTCAGACTCTTTTGATTGCTGCTTTGGGTCTTTCTTTAATTGAAGTAGCCATTCCCATCTTGTCTTGGTGATTAACTGCTGATATTTGCCTTTTACCAGCCTGAGATCCAATTATCCTCATAAAGTATAAAGATTCTAGTTCCATTAAAGTAGTACCCACAGTAATATCTGGACTTCAGAGAAGAACAACCACAGAGCTCTTCAGTGAAGATGGAGTTAGTCTTACAAATTTATTCTTCCCAGTCCTGGCTAAAGGTGTGTACTCTGGACATTCCTGAGTTAGATAGGCAGATCTTTTTTTTTTTTTTAAGATTTATTTACTTATTTATTTCTCTCCCTTCCCGCCCCCCCACCCCGGTTGTTCTCTGTGTCTATTTGCTGCATCTTCTTCTTTGCCCACTTTTGTTGTTGTCAGCAGCAAGGGAATCTGTGTTTCTTTTTGTTGTGTCATCTTGTTGTGTCAGCTCTCCATGTGGGCGGTGCCATTCTTAGGCAGGCTGCACATTCTTTCATGCTGGGCGGTTCTCCTTATGGGGCACACTTCTTGCACATGGGGCTCCCCTATGCAGGGGACACCCCTGCGCGGCAGGGCACTCCTTGCGCACATCAGCACTGTGCATAGGCCAGCTCCACACGGGTCAAGGAGGCCAGGGTTTGAACCACAGACCTCCCATATGGTAGACGGATGCCCAAACCACTGGGCCAAGTCCGCTTCCCTAGATAGGCAGATCTTAATGATAAATCCATTCTAGTATTCCAGTCTCTCTAAGTCTTTGAATTCCTTGTACAGTATGCCAGGGTAAATCAGGCATATTTACCTCAGACCTCCTAAGCCATCTTTTGGCCGATTTTTCAGTTAGTCACCCAAACAAACCATTAGAGCCTTCTCTAACCCCTCAAGCTATGGTGTTGAATCTAGAATTTCTGCTTAATGGGCTCATATCAATAAATGCAACCTGATCCAGCTTTATATTCTTTACACTATTACCCCATATTCTTAATATCCAAACCCATACATATTCCCTTGATTTCTATCTATATAAATTGGAAAACTCATGCAGTTTTTTTTAGAGTATAGTATACTTCCTCATGGGTCACACTTTATACTTTGCCTTAATGGGGCTTGTTGTTATTTTGGTCTAGTAAGAGATCTCAGAGAGCAGTGGAGTTGTGGGGTGGATAAGGAGAATGATTAGAAATGTCTTGCAAGGTACTGAACTCAGGGCATTCCTTTGCATTTTTGTCTGCTGAGACAGGATTAATGTCTTCAGACAAGGATTGGATAGCAACAGACTTTTCAGTCCAGAGTGAAGTTTGGGAGTTCAGGCTAGATTTTGCTCAGTACCTATCTCAGGGCTGGGAGGAAGTCAGGACTCCCTGGGGCAGGCTGGAGGCTGGCTGATACACACTTGATATTGTGTGGCCAAAGTATCAGCAGAAGTTAGAATTTCACTGTCCCCACTGATATCATCATCAACCCATATGTCTCCACACAATCCTCAGAGTTTCACTCCTTTCCAATAAGTGCACTCACTTTAACAGCAGACACTCATAAGGCTGAGATTTTGTTTCCATTGTAACTCTGCTACTTGTATAATGAGACTCTGAGTCTGGTTTTCAGAGGACTCAATCTGTGGCTACACAAAATAAGATTTTCTTTCAGAGCACACAGAAATTTTCACATCATTCATGTGGTGTTCAAGTTGGAAATTTGAAGCCTTTGCCTCATTCCTTTCTTTTGTAACTGTATTCAGAGTATTTAGGAGCAGCCAGCCAACATCATTGTACCTTTTGACTCCAGAAAAACTCTCTTAAGTTGTTGAAAACACTCTCACCCAGATCCTTGCCTCTTACAAACATAGAAGTAGTCAAATCCAGTCATGATATTTTGTGTATCTCCATTGCCAACTCATGCCATGGACTGTCAGTGGTCTCTTAATTATTGGAAAGGGAGCCATTTGTGCTGTTGAATCCAATCAGAGTAGAAAGCCAATTGCAAAATGCCAGAGCAACCTCAGAAATCCCCCTTTTTTCCCTTATTTATTTATTTATTTATTTTTTAATTCATTTTTTTAACATTAAATTAAAAAAATATGAGGTCCCCATGTATCCCCCACCCCCCTCACCCCAATATTCCCCCCATAGCAACATTCTCCTCTATCATCATGACACATTCATTGCATTTGGTGAATACTTCTCTGAGCATTGCTGTACCTCATGGTCAATGGCCCACATCATAGCCCACACTCTCCCATGTTCCATCCAGCAGGTCATGGGAGGACCTACAATGTCTGGTAATTGTCCCTGCAGCACCACCCAGGACAACTCCAAGTCCCAAAAATGCCCCCACATCACATCTCTTCCTCCCCTTCCCCACACTCGGCAGCCACCATGGCCACTTTTTCCACACTAATGCCACATTTTCTTTGATTACTAACCACAATAGTTCATGAATAGAATATCACTAAGTCCACTCTAATCCATATTCTAGTCCTCCATCCTGTGGATCTTGGATTGGTTGTGTCCATTCCACATCTATGTCAAGAGAGGGCTTAGATTCCACATGGATGCTGGATGCAATTTCTCCTGCTTTCAGTTGTAAGCACTATTGGCTCCATGGTGTGGTGGTTGACATTCTTCAACTCCATGTTAGCTGAGTGGGGTAAGTCCAACAAACCAGAGTGTAGGAGCTGAAGTCTGTTGAGGCTCAGAACCTGGCTATCATATGGTCAGTCCAGAGATTCAGATCCCCTGGGTATATCTTAAACCCCAGCACCAACTACAATTCTGGCAAAGTAACAGGAAAGGCTTGTGAAAAGAGATCACACCTGAGTCCAGCTCCATCACACAGAAACACCAACTCCAAAGAAAGGCCAACTGCCATGGCACTGAACTCCATCTGCCATGACCATAAAACCTGTGGGTCTCTTTAGCCCTCAGGGTTGTATCTACTTTATCTGTCTCTGGGACTCTGCTCAGGTGTGCATAAGGGCAACCCCTCTGATAACCTCCTGGCTCTTTTTTAGAAATCCCCTTTTTAAGATTCTGTTTCTCATGAACTACTCCCAGTACCAAGTTGTCTTAGTCAGGGTTCTCTACGGAAACAGAACCAACAGGAGATATCTGTAAATAATATAAAATTCTCTCACACAACCCTGGGTATGCACAAGTCAAATTTCCACAGGCAGGCTACAAACCAGGGGCTACGATGAGTTCCCAGGAGACTTTGGTTCTTTGAAGTAGAGCTATAGAATCTCTCTCTGAATGCTAAAATCACTTCCCCATTTTAAG
This sequence comes from Dasypus novemcinctus, assembly GCF_030445035.2. Taxonomy (NCBI): domain Eukaryota; kingdom Metazoa; phylum Chordata; class Mammalia; order Cingulata; family Dasypodidae; genus Dasypus; species Dasypus novemcinctus. The sequence continues at coordinate 198,359,625 of NC_080673.1, read as the reverse complement.
GTCTTCAACTGTTTGGATAAGACATCATTCTTTGTTGTTGTTGGCAAAGTTATTGATTGATTGTAGACGTAACCAGCCATCTATGCAATCAACTTATGATGATTAAAGTCCATGAAATGTCCTTGTATTATAGTTAGTTTAGTGTTTTCTTGACCGAACAACTGGGTACCATTATCTGAATTGGCACATTAGCCTACCCATCACACTCTTCATTGATGGTTTCTTATGCTCTAATTCTTCTCCTTTGACTTGGCCATCACTTTCTGTTTCTTTGTATGTTTTTTAATAAAACTTGGGCCTTTTGATATTTTACTGTGTTATTGCTGGAATTTATACACTGAGACATCTTTCCTTAAGCACATATGCAGTTTAGAATTATGACAAAGGTGTTTTTTATTGTCAAGAGCTGACAAAGAAGAAGGAGAATAATGAGGATGATGATTAGGAGGAGCAGGAGAAGGAGAAGTTGAAGGTGGAGGAGAAGGAGAAGGGGTAGGAGAAGGAGAAGGAAAAGGAGAAGGAGAAGGAGAAGGAGAAGGGGAGGAGGAGGGGGAGAGAGGGAAAGAAAAACAAATAAACAACTTTACCAGTCTTTGCAGATTGACCTGTGTGATTGCCATGCTTCATGGATTATCCACAGAATGAGTTAGAGAATGGTTCCAGGTCAACTGCTTAGAGGCTTCACTGATTCTTTCTGTCTTGGACGTGTGCATGTGGCCCTAGGAACTCTCCATTTACATGAATATGAATGTCCCCTCATCCCTAAGAACAATTTCCCTTATGGTCCTGGTCACTATACTCAATATCCTAAAGCTGGCAATTCCTACTGAACCTGTTGGCACTGGGGTTGTTGTATACTTGGGAGACTTGACTCTCTGGACTGGCTATGTGCCAGCTGGGCCCTTAGCCTCAGCAGAGTTGTAAATCCTACTCTCTGCTTCATTGGACTTACCCAGATCAGCTAACAGGGAGGTGAAGATGGTCAACCAGGACAACAGGGAGCCAAGAATGCCTAAAACTGCAAGCAGGAGAATTGCATCCATGATCCATGTGGGATTTAAGCCCCCTCTCGACTTAAAGGTGGAGTGGACATCATTATCCCAGGGTCCACAGGATGGAGGAATAAAATATGGATTAGAGTAGACGTACTGGTATTCTACTATAGAACTATTGTGACTCTAGCAGTGGTAGAAACTGTATCATTGATGTGGAAACATTGGCCATGGTAGTTGCTGAAGGCAGGGAGAGAGAAGGACAGATGTGATGTGGGGACATTTTGGGGACTTGGAGTTCTTCTAAATCATATTGCAGGATCAGATGCTGGGCATTATATATCCTGCCATAACCCACTGAACAGTCTGGGAGGAGTAAACTACAATGTAAACTATAATCCATGTGGTGTGGCAGTGCTCCAAAATATATTCACCAAATGCCACAAATGTGCCACAATGATGAAAGAGGTTGTTGATGTGGAAGGAGTGGGGGCGGGGGGTGTGGTGTGGGGTATATGAGAACCTCATATTTTTTAATGTAACACTTTTTGTAATCTATGAATCTTTAAAAAAAAAGACAATTAAAAATAAATTGCCTATAGCTGGCAATTTCTTGCCCCAGATGGTATGACTTGAATGCTCTCCCACAGAGTTGTATAGGAGAACTCTGTGAACTGCTTTCTGCACATAGGACAAATTCTGGTTGCCACCACCACATTTACCTAGGCATACATGTTTCCAATATATGCACAAGGGAACCGGGACCAGGGATTTGTACTGGGTGCAGGGGCCTGCTCCATGCCAAGTCTAAGAGGCATGGAGGAGGGGTCAGCCAGTATTCCAGGAGATTCTACTGCTTTTAAGTGGCTTTTTTTTTTTTTTTTTGATAGGACACTCATTCTGTTACTTCAGTCCTTTAGCTGTTTCTCAAGCTTTTAGAAAGAAGTTTATGCCAGTACTTCCTGATTGTTTAAATTTTCTGTTGGGCAATGGAGCCCTGAAGCATCTCATTCTCCTATCTTGATTAGGTCAAACCTTCCCAGCACCAGATTTTGAGAAGTATTCTTATAGTGGATGTGTATACCCTAGACTTTGTTCTTGGGAGGCATGAGTGAACAATAACCCATTCAGTTAGGTTTACTGAAATCCATTCCAAGTACTAGATTCTGTATGAATCTCAGAGGTGAGTGAAAACACATTGTGACAGTTTAAAGTTTTTGTGAATCCCAGAAAATATCATGTTCTTGGAGTTAATCCATTTCTGTGGTTTGGGAACACTTTAATTGGATTGAATTCAGTTGGGGAACTTTGATTAGAGTACTTTAGTGAGGCATGACCCAAGGTGGGTCTTGGCCCTCTTGCTGGAGTCCTATATAAATGGGAGATTCATGCAGAGTCATCCACAGAAAGATAGCTGCCATTTTACCCTGCCATGTGAGAGAGGACTTCAGGATTGACTACCACCACAGAAGGAGAAAAACTCTGAGAGGCTGAGAAAGAAGCTGGAGACTAGAATCAGTGAAGCAGCTGAAGTTGAAGAAATGCCACCCAGAGATGAGAGAGAGCTGAGCCATATGCCTGATGGCCCACAGCTGAGATTAGGGAAAAAGTGAGCCTGGAGGGGAAGGCAGAGACCTGTCACCACTTTGCCTTGCCATATTGCAGATGTCCAGGAACACCAGCAGCTGACCTTTGGTGAAACAACATCTCTGATAATGCCTTGATTTGAACATTTTCATAGCTTCAGAACTGTAAGCTTTTAACCTAATAAGTTCCCATTATAAAAGTCTACCCACTTCTGATATTTTGCTTGGGCAGCATGCAGCAAATTAAACACATATACTGACCTCACCCTCATAAGGTTTGAATCATTTATCTGGGAGAGACAGTCATGTTCCTGAAAAAGAGATGATTTAACTGAAATTTGAAGACTGACAGGAGATAACCAATTGAGGGGTTTGGGGAGAAAGAGTGGTTGATGAAGAGGAAGAATGTGTGGAGGGGCAGTATACAAATGAACAACGACCAGGAAACTGGGCCACCATCATCAGTAACCAGACCAGGAAACTCTAGCCCATGACTTGTAGCAAGTAGTCTAGAAAGCTGGCCACTGTCTACAGCAGTCATCCCAGGAAGTCACACAACAATCAACCTCAAATATCCAGGACTTGATCAGTAATTGACAGCTTCTCTAATGGTTCCCTTACAACCTACTTCCAACCTAAAATCAAAAGGAGAAATCCAAACATGCTCACATATCCAATCACCTAGGATGCTCCACTACTACTTAACCCAACCCCAGCCTCCTCATACCAACGTGCTAAAATCAGGGCATGCATGAACTCTTCCCTTTTGCCATCACAAAGCTTTCCTACTCCTCTGTTAGCCTTTGATTCTCTGACAAATGCAAATTATGGTGACTGACTCCCTTGTTACATCATGTTCTGAATAAATAACTTTCTCTTGTTTTTATCTGCATGTTTGCTTCTTTCTACAGTATAAAGTCCTGAGGGAACTTGGCCCTTACAAAGATATGAATGGAGACCAGTATGACTTGAGCAGAATACTGGCAAACACAGCATAAGCACAGCCAGGGATGTGGAAAGAAATGGTAAAATAAGGTTTGTGTTTTGAAAGGCTTTTGCTGGCTGTCTTTTGGAGGGCAGATAATTGGAAGGACAGCAGGAGGGATTGGAAAGACATGTACAGTGATTGCTACACGATGGTGGGGACTTGGACCAGGATGGAGATGGAGATAAAAAGAGACAAGTGACATATCAGGGTTTTTCTAGCTCTTAAAGGAGCATTGTGGAACTAAATTGAAATTCTGCTCATATTTCTTCTCCTCCCACCAAAATAAACTTGTAGGAATGTACAGGTTTTCCAAAGGGTTTAAAGTAAAACGTTCTGAAGTTAGGGCCAGGTAGGGAAGGGGAGCAGAAGGCACAGAAGTCCAATGTAAAATAGAATGGTTTTGAAGGGATCCCCATTATCTACTTATAGGGGGCAGAGAAGTTCACCTTACAATGGATTGGTTTGAAGGAAGCACAATTATCTACTCATCATAAATCCTAAGAACCGTAATAAAGACTATTTCATTACTTCAGAGATTCCAAAATCCTCAAAGATTGTAAAAAAATTTCAAAGCTCCTTTGTCTATGATGGAGGGCAAAGTGCACCTGTGAAGAGGAACTCCAAAACATTGGTAGCTACTGCCATTTTATAGTGAGGACCACGTCACACTACACTGCATGGCCACAGGCTTCAGGAGGTTATTAGAGCTCAGGCTGTAGTAGTTTCATATAGGATTTCCCAGAGAGGATGATCATAGCCAGAAAGGAATTACGCCTCCTGGGTCCAACCAAACCAAGTGTTCTTTGACCTTCAGTCCCTGCCTACCAAACTAATAAGGTGAAATAAAATGTAAAGATGATTCTTTGCAAAAGTTAAGTTTAAAATTTCTATATTATGCTGACATACCTTATGTAATTCTTGATGACTATATATTTTTATGATTTAATATTTAGCTAAAAGATTTAATCTAAATATAAACTGGAATAGTTTGGCAAATGATTATAAAAAATGCAAATAAATCCACACTCGAAAGTAATCAAGAAAGGAAAGATTAATCTTTTTTAGTGAGACAGGTTTTTTTTTTTTTCCATTTAGAGAATTCTTTAAAGTGTAATTGTAATTCCTATTTGGTTGTAAATGATGATACAGACCACTGCAAACTCTAAATCTAAGGAATCAAACAGATGGAAAATACAAAATGTTTTGTGTTCTAAATCATAGGATTAAACTTTCAGAATAATTTGTTCCTTGATCTTTCTGAATAAACCTTCCATATCTCACCCTCTTCTTTCTCTATCATTCTACTTCTCTCTGTTTAAAATTATCATGCAGTAAAATTAACTTTTTTGGTATGCAGTTAAAATACATGGATTTTAACACATACAGTTTGTGTCACCAAAATCAAGGTTCAGAAAAGTTCCATCCCCTTGCCCCCAACCCCCTCAAGCACCACTTTATAGTCATACCCTCTTCCACTCTTACTTTCTAACAACCACAGATATGTCCTCTTCTATTATTTTTTTTAAATTTTTTAGAATTTTTATTGTTTTTTTAAAGACACATGGATCACAAAAACTGTTACATTAAAAAATATAAAAGGTTCTCATATATCCCACCCACCCACATCTATTCCTCCCACATCAACAACCTCTTTCATCTTTGTGGCACTCCACATGGATTATAGTTTACATTGTAGTTTACACTCTCTCCCAGGCCATTCAGTGGGTTATGGCAGGATATATAAGGTCCAGCATCTGTCCCTGCAATGTCATTTAGTACAACTCCAAGTCCCCAAAATTCCCCCACATCTCATCTCTTCTTCTCTCTCCCTGCCCTCAGCAACTACTGTGGCCATTTTTTTCACCTCAGTGCTATCATTTCTTCCATTACTAGTCACAATAGTTCTATAGTAGAATACCAGTATATCCACTCTAATCCATATTTTATTCCTCCATGGTGATGGTGATATCCACTGAACCTCTAAATCGAGAGGGAACTTAGATCCCATATGGCTGATGAATGTGATTCTCCTGCTTGCAGTTGTAAGCACACTTGTTTCGGTGGTGTGTTGGTTGACCATCCTCACCTCCTTGTTAGCTGATCTGGGTAAGTCCAATGAACTGGAGAGTAGGTGTTGCAACTCTGCTGGGGCTCAGGGCCCAGCTGACACATGGACAGTTCAGAGATTAAAGTCTCCTGAGTACACATCAACCTAGCAACAACCACAGTTTCAGTAAAAGTGACAGAAGAGGCATGAGTAGAAAAGTCACATCAGAGTCCAACTCCATCACACTCAGGAGCAAATGGCTCTGTAGTTCAGTGCCTTGTTAGTGGGCCCTACTTTGGAATTTGTGGTCTTCTATTATTTTTTAGATTTAAAAATAAGACATTATTTCTAAAAATTGTTTAAATTCATCAAGGAAAAGCACAGGTTAGCAATTCTAGTCTCAACATATATTTTTTATTCTTTAAAATCCTAAACAGCTTTCTCAAGTTGGATCCTCTCCTGAATCATGGAATGCAGAAAATGACTTCAGAGACTGTTTCCCAACTTCTGCCAAGAGTGGTCCACAACTAGTATAATTCTGGATGTGCTGTAGAGAAGTTAGTTCACTACATATGATGGAAGATTTAGGGTATCACAGCTTGCTTCTCTTGTAGTACCAGCTATAAGAGCCTACCAGGTTCATTATTAAATAGTTAGAACTTATCTAAAAAGTCTAAGATTAAGACAAAGATTTATGTATAAGGAGATCCAAAAAAAGAATTAAAAACTGGAAAGAAACCTCTTTCCCAACAAAAGGCTGACATTAACAAAAATACATATGATAAAATACTTCATAGTTTTTAAAATAAAATCTTAAAATATTACTTGAGATTAAGTGCCCATGATGTGTGTCAAGTGAAGGATGCATGCAGTTTAATGGGCAAAACAAAGAAGTATTTTGTCCGCATGCAGAAGGTATGACTAATGGTGATCTTTTCATAGTGGAGTTGTTTTATTATTGCCTTTATACTGTCTCTTCTTTTCAAATGTTATACAATGAGCCGTTGCTATCTTTATTATCACATATAAAATAACAACTGATTATCTTTTTGTGACGTTAACTTGGGTGTGATAATCTTTTTGTTTTGTCAGTGTTGCTTGGCTACAGTTCCCACTAATTCAATCAAACACTAATATGTCTGTTGTTGTAAAGATATTTTGCAGATGTGACTAAAGTCACAAAGTAAGGGAGATTTTTCTTAGATAACATGGCTGGATCTGACTTCATCAATTGAAAGATCTTACATGCTGACCTGAGAGTTCCTGGAAGAAATTCTGTCCCTGCACAGCAACTTCAGTTTACGGCTGAGAATTCCAACTTGCTTTTCCTGAAGACCTGCCCTAGGGATTTTGAACTTACGTAGCCCACCCTTACAATCACATAAGCCAATTCCTTGCAATAAATCTCTTAATATATATAATATCTCCTACGACTTCTGTTTCTCTAGTTGAGCCTTGAGTAATAAAATGGGCCAGGAAGTGTGCCAAGCATTTCAAATGCAATTCCTCAAAGGTTATAAAACTATTCTTTTCTGCTCTGTTTTGGATTTCCCCAGAAACAGACCACAAGGCAATTGTTTATATGGAAAGTGACCTCTGGAAGCACAGGTAGGGAGGTAGGGAAGTAAGACAAGGAAAGGATGGTAGGAAATCAAAGATATATTATTAAATAATTTATCCCTACGGGAAACCAATGAATCTAGTTGGGAAATATGCGTAGATTCAATGAAGGTGCGATTGTGCTAGACTTCTTATCTACCAATTGTGCAGCCTTCCGTGGTTAAGAGGGTTTCTAGAGGCCCTAACTCTCTTGCACTCAGTTTGTGCCTGAAATTGAACCCAGGGCCTCCCTCACCCAGGAATAAAAAACAAAAACAAAAAACAGGCAAGAGGGAGTTGACCGAATCTCTTGGTTTTTCCTCGTTATTACAGGTGAGAAATCTGAGGTACTGGGGTGAAGTCACTTGCCCAAAGTCAAACAGCCAGAAGGATGTAGAGTAAGGACTCAAAACAGATCTGCCCATCTGCAAAATATCCTTAAATACTTTGCTACAGTACATACAACTAATGATAAGGTAAGAAATCAAATACTGGCAGTAACCCTCATGCTGCCAAGGGTTAGAATGGCCATTTTCACTCCCTCTCTGGAGTCACTACTATTTAGGATATCAATTTCTTTCCTGACTTAACTCTAGATCTTCTGTGGTTGAGCCTCTAATACCTCATCCCACTTGGTAAACCCCTCAGGGTGTGCCTTGAGCATCTTAAAGGTGGGAGAAACCTGCAGTTGGAGGTGTGGGTGTCTAGGTGTGATGCTTCACCATGAGGTCCTGGGGAGATTGGGGAAGATCATTGCACAATTTTTTTTTTCTTTTTCTTTTTCTTTTACTTTTGTGCCAGTGTTATATATATATGGCTTGTAACAAATCCTTTTTGTCTTTAACTCTCAGGAAAATTGTTTTACTGTTACTTTCTCTTAACGCTGACCTCGTCTGCATCACCCCGTTAATGTCTAAAGCAAATCTTTCATCACTTTGTGAGATATTTACAACTCCCCTCTGAGTCTGTACAAGATATTATAAGGACAACAAATGTTGAGGGAATAAATGCCATTGATTAAAACACCTTCTGTGCACTGTTCACTGGATTATGCACTTTACATAATTTATCTGCATAATAACTTGTCAGCTGTGTATTATTATTTCCATTATGCAGGTGCAGAAAGTGGGATTCCAAAATCCTGGATATCTTGACCAGCGATGTGCAGACAGCCAAGTGGCTGAGCCAGGATTCAAATCTCTGACATTCATCTTCACAGCATTTTTTTTCCCATCAAGTCATATGCAGTCCCTGACCCAAAGGGATTTGATGACATGACAAACCAAGAAACTCCAATTATACAAGAAATACAAAACAATGGGAGAGATGTCAGAGGCTGAATTTTGCCATTTTCCAAGGGAATAATTCCAGCAAGATGTGTTATCAGTTTCCTATTAGGGGTCTCTGGAACATCTTCGTAGACAAAGTGGGGCTTTATCAGGACATGCAAAGAAAGCTGAGCAAGATGTATGCAAGCAGAGAGTGGGTGTGATCCAAGCTTAACTCCTGGCAGAGAAGCACCTGTGGGAATGTTTTGTTGGTTCTGGAAGTTGAATGTGGGCACAATCTTGTCAGCTTGTATGATTAAAATTCTAGCAAGCCCTGGCTCAAATGAGTCAGCCTTGCCTGACTCCCTAGCAGAGAGTCTTTTAATCTATGCTCTGAGAACCTTCTGTCATACCTTACAGCATGGTAGTTTGGGGCAAGCACTCTGAAGACAAGGTATATTGCCTGGACTTAACTCCAGCCTCTGTTTTTCTTCTTAGATGCTACCTTAGGCAATTTATTTAACTAATCTCTGTTCTATTAGTCACATGAAAACTGAATAATAATGGTACTTTCTTCAGAGGGATTTCGTAAACTTAGAATTAATACATATTGGCAGTGGACTTGGCCCAGTGGTTAGGGCATCCATCTACTACATGGGAGTTCCGTGGTTCAAACCCTGGGCCTCCTTGACCCGTGTGCAGCTGGCCCATGCACAGTGCCGATGCGTGCAAGGAGTGCCCATGTCACACAGGGTGTCCCCCGCATAGGAAAGCCCCATGTGCAAGGAGTGCGCCCATAAGGAGAGCCGTCCAGCACAAAAGAAAGTGCAGCCTGCCCAGGAATGGTGCCGCACAGACGGAGAGCTGACACAACAAGATGATGCAACAAAAAGAAACACAGATTCCCATGCTGCTGACGACAACAGAAGCGGATAAAGAAGACGCAGCAAATAGACAAGAGAATAGACAACTGGGGTGGGGAGGGAGGGGAGAGAAATAAATAAATAAATAAATCTTAAAAAAAAAAATTAATACATATATACATATAATACTCAGAATTGGGCTTGACATTATAATGGAGACCTATAGTTCTGATCTGGGGACAATTTATTCCTCAGAAAACATTTGACAATATCTGGAAACGTTTTTAGTTGTCATAATTGGAGGGATACTACAGATATCTAGTGGTAAAGATCTGGGATATGCTAAATGAAACACCCTGCAATGTATAAGATAACACTCTCATCCCTGTCCCTCAACCAATAATTATTTGGTTCAAAGCACTACTAGTGCTGAGTTTGAAAGTCCCTGTCCTAGGCTTTAGTTTTGTTTGGGCAGAGATTATGTTGAATATATCTCTGCCTTCACAATATTTTTTAGTGGGGCTTCACAATGAATAAATGAATGAGTAAAATTACATATCTTAAAAAATTCATTTCACCAAAGTTGTGTGAACAAGTATATGCTTAAAGTTATTTTCCATTTAGCCAACAAAAAATGGTAATAGCAATCAGTTCTTATTGATTTAGTAGTTATTTTGGATAATAGGAGGATAATGCAAACACGGTACATATCTATCATTACTCAAAATTTTTCAGCTACATGTTTTATTTTCTTACCTGGGAAAAGTAGTATGGGATCCCATTTGAAGTTGACTCAAGCAATGGGATCAATCATCAGTTTTAAGGGGTAGTTTATTTATTTATAACCAAAGTGAGGTTAAGTGAGAAAGTTGTTTTAATGTGAAAAACACTGAAATGAAAAAAAAATGTAACTCAATCAACTTTTTTATGAAAAACAGAGTTGATAGTAGATATTAAGTCCTGGACTCTGGAACCAGAGTGCTTGGATATGACTTTAATAATCTGGGCTCTGACTTGCATAAGCTGTGACTTGTCATTCTGTGCACTATTTTTCTCATTTATAAAATAACTATGGTAGTAATAACAGGTATTTTTGTGAGTACTCAATAAATTTTTGCTGTTCCACAGATTGCTGAGATGTCAAGGTAGACTTCTGGCAGGCAATGACCCACCCAGCTGGGACTCAAAAGATGGGTAAAAAGAGTTAGCAGAGAGTGATGAACATGGCAAGGAGAGTAAAGCACATGGTTAAAGCTTGAGATGCAATAAACAGTTCATAGATGAAAGTGGAATTCAAGGAAAGTCAGAGAAGAGGAATCAGAGACGTAAGCAGATGGAGAGACTTGTCTGTCAGGGGAGACCCTTGACTTTATCACAAATGCCCTAGCTGCCATTGAAGGGTTGCAATAGGGGATTGAGAGGTCGGGCTCTCTTGACATTTTCCACCTGCAGCTGATGCTCAGGGCTCCTCCACTCTACAGCCTTGAACTCACTATTGATAGAAGTTTCAGTTCCTCTAATATCATTTCCTACTTCTCTCCTCTCCCACCAGCAACGAAATTCTGTTTTTTTTCTGTGCTGTATTTAGGCCGCTACCCTGGAAGAGGAACATGTAGCTAAAGCTCCCAGAGAACCTGAGCACTGAAAATGTAACGGTAACCTTTCTTCTAATACACAATTTTAAATAAATCTTTATTATTTTGTGTTTCTCAACTTAAAATTGCTTTTTTTAATGACTTTCCTGGTGGCAAAATGCTGGACAAGTTTATTGACTATGAGTTTCATTCTCTTCTAGCATATCTATTTAGCTTTAAACCCATGCTTAGTTTTAACTGATGAAAACTCTAGTAAAACTTTAGGATTTTTCCTAAGCACGCCAGAAGGGGACACTTGTGCATGAGCAAAGTAGCTCGTGGTTTAGAGACTGAAGAATCAGAGGGAGAAAAATGAGTAAAGCAGAGTCAAGCTGGCTGAATGTTTAAAGAATTTCAGCCAGGGCTCCTCCCTAAATCAACATTTCCAACAGCCTTGCATGCAAATACCCTGGCTTTCTGTGTGTTTAATAGATGGATTTACCATAGAGGAACTTTTAAAAAACCAGTCCTTCCACTTGGGCACAATGACTCATCAACCTTTCACGAATCAAGGACACCACTCCAGTGAATCTCCTTTATCTCATCTGCAATGATTTCTGTCTCAATCATTTCCATCAGAGAAAAATCATTTGCTATTGATCTCATCTGAAAAACAAACCATTGCAACACATTCTTGCCCAGCCCTCCTTCTCTTTCAGAAAGAGAAGAAACAAACACTTGAAAATAGTTGTCATATCCCCCTGGATCTGATTCCTATTGTTTTCTCTTTTACTCACCACTTTACCTCACCCGTCCACTCCTGACATACATAGTGCTAAATCCAATGACCAGCTCTCACTATACATCTCCTTGACCTCTTAGCAGCATTTGATACAGTTGATCTTTCTCTCTTCCTTAAAACCATTTACTCAGTTGACTTCCAAGGCACCACCTGCTCCTGGTGTTACTTCTCTCTTGATTGATCATCCATTCACAGTGTACTTTGCTGGTCTTGTCTCCCTGACATCAACGCTGCAGGGTCTTAGGGAGCTGGCCTTGAAATTTGTTCTTATCTTTTCACTCTCACTTCTGCATTGACTTTATCTAGTCTCCTGGATTTAAATGTCACCTGCATGCTTGTGGTGATGGAATGTTTAAGCAGAGCCCTGACCCATGTTCTGAATTCTGAGCTTAAATGTCCAACTGTCTACCTGACATTTCTGCTGTGGAGTCTAATTGTCCACTCCAAGTTCACAATTGCAATCCTGACCCTTGAGTCTCTCCTCCTCATCCTAAGGTCTTCCTCTTTCTAAGTTGGTGGCGATCTCATCCTTCATTTTTTCTTAATCCTTCATTTCTTGTTCTTGTCTTATTGTACTGTCTAGGTTTCAGTGCCATGTTTTACTACAGTGGAGATAGCAGGAAACCTTGTCTTGTTCCCAATTTCAGCAATGATACTTTCAACATTTCAATATTAAGTGTGTGATGTTTGCTATAGGCTTTTTGTAGCTGTCATTTATCGGATTAAGGAAATGGCCAAGAATTTTTATTTGGAGCAGATATTGAATATTAACTTAAGATTTTTTTCACATAATGATATAGTTAAACAATTATGTTTCTTTTCCCTTTAATTTGTTAATGTTGTGTGTTCCATTGATTATTTTACATTAAACAAATCTTGCATTCCAATCTTGGAATAATTTTGATCCTCTTACTTCCCACAATCAAACTATTAGGACATCCTTTTTGTCTATCTTCAAAATAATTATCTAGGATCTAACCCTTACTTCCTCTACTACTGTACAGATTCTGAGCCACCATAACCTCTTGCCTGGACTACAACAATTATCTCCCAACTGGTCTCTCTGCTTTCATTCTTATCTCCTTACAGGTTATTCTCAATACTGCACTGCCAGAGTGATGCTTTTTATATTATGTCAGATAACATCATTCACTGATTAAATTTCTCCAGTGGCTTCTTATCTTACACAGAGTAAAAGCCAAATCCCCTAATAATGCACAAGAAACTGTGTGATCTGACCTTGCTGTTACTTTTCTGATCTCTCCTTCCTATTCTTCTCTCACTTATTCTGGTCCAGATTCCTTAGCCTCCTTGAAGCTATCCAAACCCACCAGGCAGGTTTCCACTTTAGGGCTTTCCCACTGCTTGGATTGCAGTTGGCCCAAGTATCCCCATAACTGCTTCTTCTCCCCTTCAAGCTTTGCTCATATGTCACCTTCTCAATGAGGCCTGCCTGATTTGCTTATTTAAAATTGCATTTCCAGGCTTATTCCCCCAATCCACCTCCTGCTTCCTGCTATCAGCCTCCTGTAGGCTGACTATAAACTCTCTTAATTGCCACATCCTAATTCCAAGAACCTGTAAATGTGAGTTTATGGCAAAAGGGACTTTGTAGATGTGATTAAGTAAAGGGTCTTGAAATAGGAAAATTATCCTGGATTATCCAGGTGGACCCTAATTGTATTTGTCTTAAGGTTGAGTCAGGGAGAGATTTGACTAAAGAAGAGCAGAAAGCCATGTGACAATGAAACATGAGGTTGTGAGGAAGAAGCCTTCCAGCAAGGTATGTAGGCAGTTTGTCTTGGTTTGTCAGGGGCTGCTATAACAAGGTACCACAGACTAGTTGACATAAACAGCAGGAATTTATCGTCTCACAGTTTTGGAGACTAGAAGTCTGAATCACAGTATTGGTGGGCTGGTGCTTTCTCTAAATTCTGTAGCATTTTGGTGGCGGCTTGCCAGCAATCCAAGGCATGATCTCTACATATGTCACAATGCCATCTGTCTCTTTCTGCCTCCTTTTGACTCTGCATCTGCATTTCCTTTTCTAATAAGGACTCCAAGCATATTGAATTAAGGCTTACCTGATTTGATTTGGCCCCAACTAACATATACAAAGATCCTATTTACAAATGGGTTTACATCCACAGGACCAGGGATTAGGACACGAAAATGTCTTTGTGGGGACATATTTGATCCATTACAAACCACTAGAAACTAAAAAAGACAAGGACACAGATTCTCCCTTTAGAGGAGGGGTTTTTTACAAGGAGTTCGTGAACTTGAACTGAAATTCAAAAAAATATTATTCTTTTGGGGATGTGTTAGTGTGGCTATGATATATTTATTAAATAATACAAAGTACAGTGTGGATTTAGTAAGAGGTCTGTAGTTTTCACCTGACTGGTAAAGGGACCTGTGGAAGAAAAGGTTAAGAACCCCTGCTTTAGAGTCTGCAAAAGTAACCAGCCCTATCAACACCTTGATTTCAGCCTTCTGACCTCTAAAACTGTAAGTGAATAAATTTCTATTGTTTTAAGTCACTAAGTTCCTGGTAATTTTTTTTTTAATAGAAGCAATAGGCAACTAATTTAACTTGATTTTCCTTGCCTTGATCTGTTTGTCCAGAATAATGAGCATCTTCTAAATTTTAACATACTTTATTACATATATATATATGTATATATATATATATATATATATATAGCTTTTTTCCCTTTTCTCCACTAATATTTAAGCCCCATAAAAGTAAATATTTCTGCCCAAATATATTTGGATGGATATATCCAAAGCACCTGAACAGTATCTGACACAAGATAAGCACTCACAAAATATTAGTTGAATAAATAAATGATTACATTAATATATGTAGGAAAGGAAACCAGTGTTCATTGATTAGTTTGATGTGGCTGGATTGAGGTGGGAGAGAGATAAGCTTTAATTCAGGGGCTCAGAGAGAAGCAAATTTTGGCATAATGATTTTGCAAGAACATATTTAAAGTCTTCAAACATACACTGAGGCATGGGATGACAAATTCCACAGCATTTAACTCATGCAAAAGTAATATAATGATTGGGGAGCACTTTATACCTGTGCAATGCTATCTAAATGTCTCATAATAATGATATTCAGAGTGGGGTGTCCTGTTCAGAGCAGTTACACTCTCATTCTGTGCCTTTCCAATCAATTTTATCTTGCGAAAAACAAAGAATTAAGTGCCTATCAAAGTATAGGGTGTGCAGCCTGCTGGTTGACCAGACGAATTTCTTTTAAGGGGTGGCAGACCTGATCCCTTCTATGATATGTAGGCTTCTAAGCTTCACATTCCTTTTTTGTTGTTGTTTTTTACCAGAATCCATCCTCCTAGTTTCTGATAATTTTCCATAACCAAACTCTTAAAAAATATAGCAAACACAAGGCTTTTAACTACATTCCTTTCTTTTCTTATGTGTTAAGGAAATAACATATCTCTTGGAATTCCATAGCCCAAATATGAAATATGTGTTTGTGTATATATATGTATGTATCCACACTGGATAACTTTTCAAAAAATCATCATTGTTTTACTTCATATAGGTTCATCGTCTTTGGGAACTAGCAACATCTTTCGAAGCCAGTGTGTTCAAACCTCTCATTGTTGAAATGAGAAAACATGAAGTCTAGAACGGTAAAGTGACTTGCCTAAGGTTGTGATATAAATTCATAGCAGAGTGTTGATAGGTAATCACTACCTGTCATTTCAACATGACAGCCTTATATGGACTCTTCTCACTAAGTCCACTGAAAGAATTTGGCCACCAACCCTATGATAATCTGTTCGAAACAATGACAGGGTTAAAAGAATAAGTTGGTGGCATTAATTAACTGTGCTCTGATTTGGCAAAATGATACAGGAGAGAAAACAGCCTTTAATGCTGAATGACCATTGATCACTGACATTTTATTAGGTGGTGACTTTCTGTCATGGCATCCTATAATTCCTTCCAACACTCTCATTATGGAAAGTTAACTGTTGTTCTGAGATTGTATATTTGCATACGTTGGCTCTGTAGGATCTTGTTCCTGATTAAAGGGTCCATTGCTGCCAATTCTCAGGGAAGGCGGCTGCTGCTGAAGGCTTGATAATAATTTTTTATGCATCAAGGAAGGCACAAGAAGCTTCAAACCGTAATCATTTCTATAAACATAGACAAGCCGTAAATTGTGACTGATACAAATTAAACTATGTTCCTCGGTAATTATATTTTAGAGATTGTGCACCACATACCCAAACACAATTTTAAACTCAGAGAACTATAATTGCATGTTTAGTTCCTAGCACTCTTTGTATGTTCCGCTTTGCATGAGTTATTCAAAGGAAATTGATTTCCTGGGCACATGATGAGCAGGTTCATTAGGCCATTGGCATGCATCTTACTACATTATTATTCTTCTCATCAAGTCAATCATATTCTTCTGGAGGGGGAGGCAAGGCATGAAGCCATCATGATAAGGCCTAACAGTGTCCTCCCAAATGTCTCTCCAATCTGTTACTGCCTCTCTGTGCTCCTGTTACTGCCATTTTTGAAGTCTTGGGTATCTCTTGTCTGGACAATAGTCAATCTCTAATTTATTCTCATGTCTGTAGTCTCATCCCCTATATTGATCCTCTATAGCAGTTTTATAATAAACTCTTTTGAACATAACTTTCAATAACAAATTCACTTTATTTCATCATCCTACACACATACACACACATCAGAGAAAAAATTTCACAACCTTCAACTCATGGCCAATCTTATCTCCCTCATAGACTATGAGAGTTGTCATAAATGTTAGTATGTGTGGCTGGAACTTAATTCCACAGAGGTCTGGGACATCCATGGCAGGCTCCATGATAGCACCCAAGTCTGTGAATCTTGTTCTGAGTTTCCTAAAAACCAGACCCTTAGACAAGGACTTGGGTGTAGGTAATTTATTTCGGAACAGCTTCCAGGATGTGCAAGTGGGGAAATGGGGAAACTCAGGAATAGAAGAAAGGAAATGGCTTTGGGGAAATGGGGCTCCATGTTAGTTTTCATTTCCCTGCTTTAGTGTTGCTGCTAAACAAATACTATGCAGTGGTTTTGCTTAAAGACAGGATTTATTGGCTCATGATTTCAGAGGCTAGAAGGTGGCTTCTCATTTCCAGAGTCAGTATCTTCTGGCTGACCTGTGATTGTTGGGACTCCTTGGCTTTTCTTTCACATGACAATGCATGTAATGGCATTTTCTCCTTTCTCTTCCAGGTTCTGTTAACTTCCAGCGTCTGACTGCTCTCTGTGGCTTTTCTCTGTCCGACTTTTACTCTTGTTATAAAGAACTCTGGTAATCAGATTAATGCTCAACCTTGGTTCAGCTGGGCTGTATCTCAACTGAAGTAATATCTTGAAGAGATCTTTTTTATAATGGATCCACATACACTAGAATGTGGCTCAAGATCAACAGAGAATATGTCCAATCTTGGGTACAGCATTCAGTTAACCACCTTCTTGATGACAGCACTCAAAGAAAGCTTGGTACCTGGAGTTCATTGTAACAGGGCACTTGTCTTCTGACTCCCATCTTCCATTGCTTAAAAGGATCTTCTGAGGCTTTTTCTACTTTATACTTCTGGGAAGTACTTGTGTACTTTAGAGTGGAAAGTTACCTTGGCTTCAGAAATAGTTTTCAGGCCAAAAACCACAGAGACACAGGTCCCTGAGGTTGGAAATTGTCCACATGAAAAAAACTTGTCATGCAGCTGCAGGTGAGCTTAAATGGGCTAGAGGGATGTAGGATGGAGCATCAACAGTATCTGTTAGACCATAGAATCCATGCTCTTGCTGCTTCTGCCTTCCAGGCTTTGTGAGGTCCCCCCATCACCACAAAGACAAAAACAGAACAAAGTCCTGTATTTATGCTTGATTTTTCAACCTCTCAACCTAGCCCTTTCCTTGTCCAGCTCTTTTGTTCCAAAATAGAATGAGATATGGGCCCCTTCAGACCTAACACACCGACTGACTTGAGCTGCATCACTGCCATCTGTCATCTCCAGCCATGCTGCTCTTCCTTCTCCCTTCACAGGAACTCTACATTCCTCTCTGACTTTCACACTCTACCATATTGAATTGGTTTTGATTGCCTAAGTATGCCACCATCTCTCTAGCCTCTGATTTTTGTGTGTGCTTTCTTCTCAGCCTGGGATGCTCATCACTTCTCCTTTTCTTCTACTACCTCATCTGATCCTTTACCAGTGTCTCCAAGGCTCCCCTTACTGCTCAGGTACATAATAGTTTTCTCCCCTGGGCTTTACTGTAGCTCTTTGTAGCTGTCCCTTCATAATGCAATATATTGGACTCTGTTTGAATTGCTCATATCCTTGTTTGTTTGCCTCAAAATGGATCATGCTTGGTCATGAGGGCAGGGCTCATCAGTCTTAGCATTGCTATGTCTGTCCTGTAGGAGCTCAGCAAATATTTACTGAAAGAATAAATGACTTTCAACTCCTAGTCCTAAGCCCAGCTATATGAGTGGTATTTATTTAATGAACAGATTCAGGGAACATGGAAAGGAAACAGGAGCTCCAGGTGGAGGCCATGCTGTGGGCTCTATGTGGAGACCAGAAGCCACGGGCCTGAGGTGTGTTCCGTACATATTTGCTAGGTGTGTAAAGTTTCTTTGGGAGAAATGGGAGATTAAGCTTTCAGGGTAGGCTGGAAACAAATTATGGAGAGTTTTAAATACTGAGTGAAGGTGTTTGGGCCATGTTCTGTAGAGTATGATGGACACT
Source organism: Dasypus novemcinctus (assembly GCF_030445035.2). NCBI lineage: Eukaryota > Metazoa > Chordata > Mammalia > Cingulata > Dasypodidae > Dasypus > Dasypus novemcinctus. Next base: position 198,341,115 of record NC_080673.1, on the reverse strand, counting down.
AGGTAAAATGGACCTTCTCTTCACAGTATGGTGCAAACTAACTAGTAGGAGGGGAAGAAGTGGCACTTGCCTTCCTCTCCAGCTTTCTTTCTTCTACTCTCAGCACTCAACCAACACCACTTCCCTGCTGGTTAACTCTGGCACTCTCACACCCACACACCCCATGAACCAGCTTCATGACCCAAACATACTTTCTGAACGGCTTTTGCTCTCCCACTAGTCAATGCCTTTGCCCAGGCTGTTTCTTCTTCTAGACAATCTTCTCCCTTCCTCCCTCCGTCTTGCTTGCAGTTGTGTATCTCCTTGAGAATAATCACGCCTCCAAGGTTCAGGCCTTGGGTATCCTTCATGAGACCTCTCCGTGCTCCTGACGCTCCAGTGCAGCTCCCTCCTAAGAGCACATGTTACATGGAGGGAGGTGATTACTGAGTTTATAAATTCACAAACGACCTGCACAAGGCCAAGGCTGGCCTGGTTCCTTTCTAGTCTCAGGACAGCCTACCCCAGAAGGCAGCCACAGTGTCTCTGCCGCATGGGAGCTGCTGAGGAGAGGCTCGTGAATGAAAGAATGAATGTGTACATAAATAAATGACAGGCTTTACACTGGGGAAGGAGGTGGTGCAGAAATTTCTGGAAATGAAACTGATCAGAATATGCATGATGAACTGCAGGTGGGAGAGTCTCTTGGCGGTGGTACAGAGTTTGGTTTGGAGGCTCTCGTAGATATGGGAAATTACAGTTCTACACTGGGATAATGTTAGTTAGCAGACAAAAAGAGATGGATTGAAGAAAATATTAAAAATTCAGTAAAACTCAAAAGAAACCACTTACTTCCCCTTTGGGAAATCTCTCTTGCTATAATGTAGATTTTCGGCCTTTATATATACCATCATATAGCATGCAAGCCTTTGCATGATAAAGAACAACAATCTCACAATTGGGTTGAAGCATGGGAGACATCAGGGCCTCTGGATCAAATCTCAGAGGACAGCCTAGGCTACAGGGCTGTGAGCCGAGCTGGCATGCTCTGTGGAACAGATGAGCTTTTAAAAGATTCAAGTTTGGTTCAAAATTCACAACTCGTGAGTTCCAAATGGTTCTAAATTTGGCCGAATGCGTTTCTCCCTAGACTTGTGCCACTGAACAAGACTTAGTGACTTCATCAAGTTAGAAAAACAAAGGGCTGTTATTGCCTCTGTGCAGAAATAAACTTGATGAGAACAAAAGGAGTGCATTGCAAATACTACAGCAGCAGGCCCTTAATTTTGTGTATTTTCTACTCAAACAGCTTTCTCTGGCATCAACAGCAAAGCTATTCACTGAAAGAGCCTCACCAGTTACTGGCTTGCTCATAAGCAAAGTGGCACTAAGTGAGTTATCTTTCAGCTTTGTTGAACAAGCAAATTATATAGTAAATTAAATCACATTTTACTGTTCAGTTGGTGTGGTACAAATTAAGGACTGCTCTTTGATTCAACCTTGCATCTCCTGCATATTTCATAGCCTGGATGTTCCCGTGTCAATACGGGATCATTTAGCAGAAACCTTGTGTCAATTCTGTTTTCTTTGTCATGTTTACAAGTTCATTGCAGGCAGCCCACTTGGAATAGTTTTAGTCTGTCACTAAAATGGCATGCTTTGTTTGGACCGAAGCTTTAGCTTCTGGTTAATTATTTAAGTGAACAATGCCTCCCTCCTTCCTTTCGGTGTCCTCAAAGAAACCCAACCAAAGTCTCCACAAATACAGTATGTTTTTGCTAAGGACAAAGGGAGTATAGTCTTAGGGAAAATTAACCCATCACTAGGGAAGGTTGCTAACAAGATTCTTTGTGATAACAATATAAAATGAAAAGTGATTAGTCCACAGGATGAACAGACGAGGGTTGGAGTCCTGACTCTAACATTTCAATGACGTGGGCCTGAAGGTGCTTATTGCTCTGAGGTTCAGTTGCCTAAATGTGAAAGATTATAGGAAAGCGGATGTGGCTCATGAAGTTGGGTGCCTACCCTCCACACAGAAGGTCCTGGGTTCCTGGTGCCTCCTAAAGAAGATGAGCAGGACAGAAAGCTGACGTGTTGGGCTGGTGCAGCAAGCTGGTGTAATAAGAAGATGCCATGAGGAGACACAAGAAAAAAACACAATGAAAGACACAACAAGCAGAGAGCAGATATGCCTCAAGTGGTTGGGTACCTCCCTCCCATAGGGGAAGTCCAGGGTTCCTGGTTCCTCCTGGAAAAAAAAAAGAAGATAAGCACACAAGGAACAGACACAGAGAGCAGACAAAGAGCATTGCACAAACAATGAGGGAGTGAGAAATAAATACATAAAAATAAATCTTAAAAAATGGAGGTTATGAATATTGCATGAAATTACTTATGTTCCACATTTAACACAAAATAATTGTTCAATAAACTGAATTTCTCCTCTATTACTAGGATATTGTTATATGAAGAACAATAAAAAGCAGTTCTCAGTGTCCTTCCTCATCTTTCAGAACAAAGTCTCCGTCTTCAAATGGCAGGTACCATTCAATTGATGTTCTTGTGACAAGCAGGTGAAAGAAAAAGAAAACACAGTTTTATCTCCTGGCTTGTCAGCTTGAAGCCTAATGACACACTTTATAGGTGCTTCTCAGTGAAGGCCATGTGGATTAACCCACCATTTGGCATTTCTGACAAATGGGTAAGTGGAGACAGGAGTGCTGATTCATCTGAATGGATATTGTGGCCACCATGCTCTGAATAAAACGGTCATGCTGTGAATGAACTGGCAAAAACTCAAAACACCCACCAGGTAGAGACAAATCCACCACACTCTTCAGTCACCTTGGTCCTTCTAAGTGTTCTGCTTCTAGTGTTTGGAAAAGATATTTAACTGCATCATTTCCATCCTAAATTTTAAAAATCACAGTCTTAGAGGTCTGTGTATGCTGCTTGAATATTTTTATGAAAACTTTCTCTCATATCCCTGGATTTATTATTAGTTACTTTTAGAGGGCATCTGTTTTGTTTTATTCTGTACTTTATGTTACGTGATTTTATTTTATTTTTAACTTTAAGGACTCTTAATCTTTCTGATGTTTAATTTAACAGCCCATAAAATAAAGATGTTGAACTAAGATGCCCCCAGATTTACTGTGATTTTAGAGACCTGAATTCTAAACTTCCATGGCAAGAGAAATCCTGCTATAAGTGGTGAAAGAGAAAAACCTGTGCCCATGACTCCTTCTGTGTCTTAAGTTTCACTTGGGTAAGTTTCAAGTGGAGATTAAGCTAAGTATGTCTGTGAAGAGAAAGGAACCTCAGGAAATTGCCAATATTCAACCATTACTTGGATCTACAAATATGACCATGTTCCAGGATTCCACCTGCGATATTGATTGAACCTGAGGTACATCAGGTGGGGTACTGGCATAGCCCTCAGTCCTTGTGCAGCCCTGTAAAACACACATTTGTTGTACTATTTTACTGTTGGAGTAAAGCAGGAGCAAACAGGCTAAGGAACTAGCCAACTGCAAGTGACAGAGCCAGGATTTGAAGCTTGGTCATTTGAATCCAGCTAACCAAGAAACTGAAAAGAAAATCAAACGAGTCAAACACTGTGTGCTATTTGTAGTTTTTTAAATTTGCAGGGACCTCAAGTACTATTTTGCGTAAATGTCTAATGATTTATTTATTCATTAGTCCTTTTATTCATTCTCACTATAATTTAAGAAGAATATAATGGAATTTACAAGAATTCATAAAGTAATAATTTATTTATGGTAAGTAAAGGACTGCTGATTCATCTGAATAGACAGTGTGGCCACCATGAGTGAGTACAGATGTCCAATAACTTTTGGATGACTTGTTTAATAAATGTGGAAATTTCTTAGACGGGTCTCCAAGTTCGTCTTTCCTTTTACTCTTCAATGAATGGCGCTGGATTCTAGCCCCAACACTCCCCTCAGTCAGCTCTGGCTACGGTCACTAATGTCCCTATGTCACATAATCCAAGAAACATTTTTTCCTTTTTAACAGCTTTATTGAGATATAATTGGCATACATTAAATTGCATATACTGAATACATTCACCACCCCAAAAACGTTCCTTATAATCTTTACCCCTTTTCACCTTGGGAAAAGGCTGGTCTGCTTTCTGTCATTATAGATTATTCTGTATTTTCTGGAGCTTTATATAAATGGAATCATACAATATGCACTCATTTTTGGTCTGGTTTCTTTCACTTGGCACAACTATTTTGAGAATTATCCATTTTGTTATTTCCATTTGCTTCTCATTTTTTCCCCATCTCTCATGAACACTGGCTGTATTTGATCATTCCCTCTTTTTGAAACCCCCTTTCCTTGATTACTGTGACACGGTTCTTTCTCTTATCTCTCTAGACAGTCTCTCATTGTCATATTTGCAAATTTACCTTGTTTTATCTGACATTAAATATTGGCATTTCTCAAGCCTTTGTCTTAGAGCAGTGTTTCTCAAATTTTACTGTGCTTCAGAATCACCTGGAGGGCTTATTAAAGCACGTGTTTCTGGACCCACTGCCAGAGTTTCTGATTCAGAAGTTTTAGTAGGCTCATGAATCTGCATTTCTATCTAGCTCCCAGGTGTTGCTGGTCCCTGCCCTATACCATATTTTAAGTTGCCCAATTCTTTCCACATTTCACTTTAATCTCTCTCCCTTGTCAATCCCATTCCTACCCAGGTTTTCAAGCCTCTTGAATATGTAGATGATTCCTAAATTTAAAACTCCAGGGAAACGGACTTTGGCCCAGTGGTTAGGGCGTCCGTCTACCACATGGGAGGTCCGTGGTTCAAGCCCTGGGCCTCCTTGACCCGTGGGGAGCTGGCCCACGCGCAGTGCTGATGCGCGCAAGGAGTGCTGAGCCACACAGAGGTGTCTCCCGCGTAGGGGAGCCCCACGCGCAAGGAGTGCACCCATAAGGAGAGCTGCCCAGCGCGAAGGGGGAGCCACACAGGGGTGTCCCCCACGTAGGGGAGCCCCACCGCAAGGAGTGCACCCATAAGGAGAGCTGCCCAGGGCGAAGGAGGGAGCAGCCTGCCGAGGAATGGCGCCGCCCACACTTCCCGTGCCGCTGACGACAACAGAAGCGGACAAAGAGACGCAGCAAAAAGACACAGAAAACAGACAACTGGGGGAGGGGAGGGGAATTAAATAAACAAAAATAAATCTTTAAAAAAAAAAAAACAAAACTCCAGCTCAATTTTTTTTTCCCCAGCTATCAAGTGATCTGTCCAATGGACTATTTGACATTCCCTTTCAGCCATTGCTTAGGTGTTTTAAATTCAAGTGTTCAAAACCAGTCTTCCCTCCATGACCTTTGCCCGTTTTCAAAGTCTACCTTCTCAATGACAGGCATAAATATGCATCAAACTGTGGCAGCCAGAGTGAGGAAATCTTTCTTGATATCTCATTCTCCTTCATGTTTAACAACCACTCTAATAAAATCTTTCTGGCTGCTTCTCAAATCCACCCACTTTTCTCCATTTCTGTCATCCTTTCACTAGTCCAAGCAACTAGGACAATGGCCTCTTAACTGGTCTTCTAGCATCTACTCAGCAACTTCACCAATGTATTCAATGCAGCCTGAATAAACATCCAAATGTAATTAGTAATGCATCTGTTTAAAACCAAAGCTCCTTGAAATGTTCCACAAGTTCTACTTTTACTGTGCCTTTGCTAGCCACATTTGGTATTTTGTTCCTAGCTCTAGCCTCCCTGGTGTTCATTCAGCTTTGTATATTCTCTGCCTCTTTCCCAATCCAAAGTCCTTTTCAAATGCTGTCCCTTGTCCTAGAAAGCTCTTCCATACCTTCTACACTGACCTCCTTCTGTTCTTGCCTATACGCACATTTCCTTTGGGTCCGGGGCATCTGTTCTGAACTCTGACTGGATCAGAATTCCTTCACAAAAGCTCTGGGAACTATGTACCTTTCTTTTGTAGTATTTGTCCCATTTGTTCCTTCACATTTGTTCCTGGATGACTATTGGATGAGAATTTACTTCCTTACATAAACTCTGCAAAGGCAACACTCAAGACTGGTGTTATCTCCATTTTATTTCCAGCACCTGCCCTGCACATAAATATTTGTGGAATGAGTGGTTAGTGCATGAGAGAAGGGTGAAAAGAAAAGACAAGGAATGACTGCTCTTTGGAGAACTTGGGAAGATGATCTATTACTCAGACTTTCTTTTTCACCATTTTCATAAAATAGATTTCTGGTTTAGCTTTTTTTTTTTTAATCCAAGGGGAAGTTTGACTAACAACACAGCAGGAACAAGAACTAATCTTCCCTGTTCTGAAATACTTCAGGAGCAGCAGACTTTTCCAAGAATTGGACTTATGACCAGTTCATATTTTACAATCAGATAACTTGGTGGTTTACTCTGACCTTGGCCTTCAGTAATTATTTCTATAGCGTAGTTATCTGAACACAGTCTGTTACAGTAAATTCCAGGGAACTCTGGGCTGTGTTAATTCTATAATCTTCTCTGTGACCCCTTGGAGAAGTGGCAAATGGCCTTAGGAATCAGAATTTTGTTCAGTAACAAGGAAGGTGTTTTTTGTTGTTTTTTCCTATTTGTTTGTTTTTTGTCCACAGCAAGTATGAAAAAGACTGCATAGCTTGCCTATTTGTAGTCTGAGACTTTTTTGTTTTGCTCTGTAAATTCTGGAAGCCATGGATTCTAACATGTATGCACTGAGTTTCTAATAGCATAAGCTTAGCTGCACTGAGCAGTGTTAACAATGACCAGGCAAAAAATTCTATTGCTGGGAAACTCAAATTCTAAAAAACGTATCTGATGATTAATAAGAGTAAAAAATAACAGAGTAAAAATAAATGCTCCAGTTTTAAAGATAAGGAAATTGAGGCCAGAGAAAGTAGAAAAAAGCAAAAATTCAGAGAACATTCAGCCAGTACAGGGCACGATCAGGCCTCCTGGCTTTTGAATATGCTCATTTCGTTGCTTTTTTCAATTATCTACTTTTTTAAACAAACTTATTGAATGCATACCCCATGAATGAAACTCCATGTTCTAACTGGTAGGTAGAATATTATGCTTTGTATTATTTTTAGTAGAGCATGACTTCAACCCTCTAACCAGAATGTAACCTACTTTTTTCCAGATTCATTTCTCCCAAGCCTAAGCACAGCACCTTGTATATTATTGGTGCTCAAGACAAATACTTTTCATTCCTTATTATTGATACTAATAACATGAAAAATTAATGCCATTTAGCAAACATCTACTATGCTCCAGGCATCTTGCATTTGCTCATATTAATTATACAGGCATTTATTGAGTGTCTATTATATTCCAGTTACTGAGTATGCCATAATTAACACAGCACAACTTTTGCTTGCAAGGCATGCACAGGCTATTAATGAGCTGATGGTCTGTTCTTACTGTTTTCATGAGTCAACAATGTCGCTCTTATTTTTTCCCACCCCCACCTTTAACCTTTTACTAATGATGGAACTGAGGCTCAGGGAGATAAAATGGGGAATTGGGCTTCATAGTAATGATAACTGAACTGAGATTTCCATCATGTTTCTGACTCCCAGATTCTGTACTATGATGCCTTATTCAGTCATTACTTTGCCCATTTATTAAAACTTTATGCCAACCATGTGCCAGGCAGAAACAGATGCTCCACTTAATTTCTTTTATGCACCTCACTGTCAATTACAGGAAAGTCACATAACCAGGAGGGTGACCAACAGTTCTGCTTTGCCCACAACTAAGGCATATCCTGGAAAAAGTCCAGGGAAAACAAGAGTGATAATTTGGAGAACAAGGAAATGTGAGAGAACTAGGAAGGATCCAAGTGGCCTAGACCTGAAGGGACCTGGTGTGCTATTGTAAAGAGCTTCAGTTTTATCCTCAGGGGCATGTGACAACATTGCATTACAACTCCAAAGCCACTAGCATATTTATAACACCATTCATAACCCCCACCCCCAAACCGAAATCCTTTCTTCCTTATGGGAAGATTCTAATTTTTTTTTCCATGATTACTATAAACAGTAACAGAGGAAGAATTTCCCGTCATTATTCTCATCCTGGGTCTAACAGGCCACTTTGTGGTATAAGAGTGCTAGAAATAAATGGATCATGTCATTGCTGTCTCTGTGTCACTGTGAGTGACAGTCAGAGGGAAAAAGACCAGAGGAAAAAAGTGAAAGGAGAGCTAATTAATAATATTTCAAGATTTATGAAAAAAACTGTAGCCATTCTTCATTCCTTCAATGAATATTGATTGCTTAAATGCCATGAGCTTATTGCTGTGAATACAGCATGAATGCCTTCCCCCCAGCGTGGGACATGACACCCGGGGATGAGCCTCCCTGGCAACGAGGGACCGCTATCAACTACCAACTGATGATGCAACTGGAAAATGACCTTATACGGAAGGTTCAATGCGGATCAGCAGAATATCCATGTCTACATAAAATACCATGACTTTAAAATGCTGTTTGACCTAAAGTAAGGGGGAAATGGAAAGGAGAAATGAGTTTATATGGCTACGAGTTTCTAAAAAAGAGTCTGGAGGCTGGCAGAAGGTTTGCCCTCATGCACAACTGAGCAGAGTCAGAGAGACAGATAAAGCAGATACAACCCCCAGATATTGGTTCCTTTGAGGGCTAAAGAGACCCATGGGAGTTATGGTCATGGCTGATGGGGTTAACTACCAGGGCAGATGGCCCCTCTTTGGAAATGGTGTTTATGTGTGATGAATCTGGACTCAGATGGGATCTCCCTTCATAAGACTTTCATGCTAATGTGCTGGAGGTGCAGTTAATGTTGGGGTTTAAGATATATTTAGGGGATTTGAATCTCTGGACTGACAATGTGATAGCCAGATCCTGAGCCTCAACAGACTCCAGCACCTACAATCTGATTTATTGGACTTACCACACTCAGCTAAGATGGAGGTGAAGAAGGACAACCACCACACCATGGAGCCTAGAGTGATTACAACTGAAAATGGGAGGATTGCATCCAGCATCCAGGTGGAATCTGAGCCTCCTCTTGACATAAAGGTGCAATGGACACAACCAATCCAGTGTCCACATAGAAGAGGTGGCATTGGATTGGGAAAAGTGGGCATAATGGACAAAGGGTATGGGGAAAGGCAGGAAGAGATGAGAGGTGGAGGCATCTTCGGGACATGGAGCTGCCCTGGATGGTGCTTCAGAGGTAATCACCGGACATTGTAAATCCTCACAGGGCCTACATGATGGAATAGAGGAGAGTATGGGCCATGATGTGAACCAATGTATATGAGGTGCAGAGGTGCCCAAAGATGTACTTACCAAATCCAATGGATGTGTCATGATGATGGGAACGAGTGTTGTTGGGGGGGGGGAGAGGGGGGGTGGGGGGGGTGGGGTTGAATGGGACCTCACATATATATTTTTAATGTAATATTATTACAAAGTCAATAAAAAATAAAAAAATTAAAAAAAAAAAAAAAATACAGCATGAATGCCTAGTCCCTGGCTTCAGGAGCACATGCAGAGACACCAGAATTAATGAATAATTACAAATGGTGGGTTCTAAAACAGAATCAGAGTTTATAGAGCACCAATCACAGGTACAAGTCTGCATACTATATAATATAAAGCCTAACACTGATCTTGAAGGTCCTTTAAGCCTACTTGAAAGACAGCTGTTCTTTGAATAAAACAAAGCAACAGAGTTTATAACCATAAAGAGTGAATAAATCAAGTTTCATGGTTTTTGTGTGTGCTATGCACATATACACACACACACACACATTTATATTTTCTATTGCAAGTACCAGAAAAATAGTTCTTAAACTGGTTTGTCCAATATGTATATAAAGCTGTATAAGAAGCCTGGAGATTGAGAAAATGGCAGATTTGAATGGTCAAAACTCCATCATTATTCTCCTTATTATTTTACCTCCTTTTATGTCAGCTTGCTCCTCAGGGCTGCTTTCCTCATGATTACAAGGTTGTTGCCATCTTGTCTCTCCTTCTCCAGGAAAATTAGTGATCCTTTCTGTTGGAGAACAAGTCATGGCCCCCACATGATATTTTAAAATCTTAACTCCAGGTCCTATGAGAGTAAGCTCATTTATAAATAAACTACTCAGATAAGACTAAATTGAATGAAGGTGGGTTTTTACTGGAGACTATAAAAGCAAAGGAAATTGGGCATGGGAAGCTGAAACCAGAGAAAGAGATATATTGCAATATGAGAGAGGCAGAGATGGATCTACCAGCCAAGGAATACCAAAGATTGCCAGTAAGCTAGCACTAAAATGCTATATAATCTGGGAGAAAGCATGGCTGACCAATATCTTGATTTTGTACTCCTGTCCTCTAGAACAGTAAAATTCTGTTGTTTAAGCCAAACTTTCTGGGTATTTGGCACAATAGCCCTGACAAACCAAGACACCCTCTTTCAACCATAAAATATAAATTCTTCCCTTCAATTTGATGGGGCTCTCTAAAGTCATATACCCATGCTTGGAACAATAACATTCACCCAGGAATATACTGTGTATATTGGATTAGGCTAATCATAAGCTACCTCTGTAATTGTGATAGCATGAATTTCTGAATAAAATGGAGTTCTGTTAAAAGGAGAATGAGAAAAGGGAAATGAATGCTGGATAGGTAATCAATAGAGTTTATTATAATTTATAACTACATATATTTATGTATGAAATTTTTAACATATCTTGCTATAAGAGGACTTCAGAGGGTCAAGTGCCAACAAATGTGAAAATCATTAGTAATAAAAGAAATGAATAATTACTAAGTATATATTAGTCTCTATATTACAGTTTTACTTATATATTATTGTTTAATTTAGGAAAATACCTATGAGATACATGCAATTTAATCCATTTTATAAAATAATAAATTAGGCCCTGAAGAGGTAATGATTTGTCCAGTTTTCTGGCTAGTGAGTATCAGAATCAAAGTTAGGGAAGAACTGAGAGCAGAAACACAAACAGACATCTATACACCCATGTTCATAGCAGCATTGTTCACAATTGCCAAAAAATGGAAACAACCCAGGTGTCCATCAATGGATGAATGGATAAACAAATTGTGGCATATGCCTACAATGGAATATTGTTCAGCTGTAAGAAGAAATTAAGTTGTGAAACGTATGACAACATGAATGAACCTGGAGGGCATTATGTTGAGTGACAAGCACAAAATGACAAAATATTGTATAATTTTGCTATTATGAACTGAATATAATGATCAACTCCTGGAGTTAATAGCTAGAACATAAGTCACTGGAAAATAGAATGAGGTTAAAGAATGGAAAGATGAAGTTTAATCTGTGCAGAATTGATAAAAATGTTGTTTGTGAATGTTTGAAAATGAGTAGAAATGAAGAAAACATACCATAGTGTTTGTAATTAACAATACTAATATATGGATATGACAGTGGTTGAAAGGGAAACTCTAAGGTCTTGTATATCACTAGAAGGAAAGCTAAAACCTGGAACATGGATTGTATAGTATAGCAAACCCTCTTATGAAAAGTGAGTAAGGTTAGTGGTACATGTATAAGAATGTTTTCCCTGAAACAGGATAAATGATACAGGATGTTAATATCAGAGTGATATTTGGGCAAAAATATAACCAAAGTCAACCATGGACAGTAGTAGATAGTAATATATTAATAACCTTCCATCAATGATTAAAAAAGAGAAAGTATGTTAAATGAAAGAAATGACAAAAAGTACTACATATTGTTTGACTTCATCTATACAAATGTAAACACAAATAAAATATAGAGCTAGGAACAGATTATCAGTTATGTATGGCAGGTATGGCAGGTGCAGTATAAAGAGATTGAAAGTCTAAGACTCCTGTGAAGAAAAGCTGAATAATTAGGGGGGGGGGGGGGGAAGAAAGAAAGAAAAAGATAGGATGTGAAATTTTTTCAAGTCAACATTCTTTATCTAAGTTCTTTATCTAACTTTATCCAAGTTCTTTATCTATCCTTTAAACCCATCGCTATATGCCATTCCCTAGTAAGGGACCATGACATTATATTGGGCTTCAAATTTCGGGGAGTTCTGGATCACAGAGTGTTTCAACAATGGCAATGGAGGGATACTGGTATGGGATACCAATGACAGGTGATATATGGCTGACAGGGAGCTGTACAGAACATATGTCCAGGGTGCATGGTAATGTTTGGATATACTCATAGTGGCAACAATTAAAAACCACAGCAGGGGGGGTACTGGGTTCCTGGCCAGTGGTGCTCTGTCGTGGTCCCTAGGGGAGCAGCGACTGTCTCCCAGGTACAGTGGCGGGGACCGGGAGGGAGTGAGGGTTCAACAGTGAGCCCCTGATGCTAATGACTATGCTTGTGAGCTGATAAACCTAAAATAAGAACAAGGCCTAGAGCAACATTGTGCCTGGGAATTTCCTCCTGTCAGCCTTCATGTTACTCAAATGTGGCCAGTCTCGAAGCCAAACTCAGCATGTAAATGCAATGCCTTCCCCGCAGCGTGGAACATGACACTCGGGGATGAGCCTCCCTGGCAACGAGGGACCACTATCAACTACCAACTGATGATGCAACTGGAAAATGACCTTATACGGAAGGTTCAATGCGGATCAGCAGAATATCCATGTCTACATAAAATACCATGACTTTAAAATGCTGTTTGACCTAAAGTAAGGGGGAAATGAAAAGGAGAAATGAGTTTATATGGCTACGAGTTTCTAAAAAAAGAGTCTGGAGGCTGGCAGAAGGATTGCCCTCATGCACAACTGAGCAGAGTCAGAGAGACAGATAAAGCAGATACAACCCCCAGATATTGGTTCCTTTGAGGGCTAAAGAGACCCATGGGAGTTATGGTCATGGCCGATGGGGTTAACTACCAAGGCAGATGGCCCCTCTTTGGAAACGGTGTTTATGTGTGATGAATCTGGACTCAGATGGGATCTCCCTTCATAAGACTTTCATGCTAATGTGCTGGAGGTGCAGTTAATGTTGGGGTTTAAGATATATTTAGGGGATTTGAATCTCTGGACTGACAATGTGATAGCCAGGTCCTGAGCCTCAACAGACTCCAGCACCTACAATCTGATCTATTGGACTTACCACACTCAGCTAAGATGGAGTTGAAGAAGGACAACCACCACACCATGGAGCCTAGAGTTATTACAACTGAAAATGGGAGGATTGCATCCAGCATCCATGTGGAATCTGAGCCTCCTCTTGACGTAGAGGTGCAATGGACACAACCAATCCAATGTCCACATAGAAGAGGTGGTATTGGATTGGGAAAAGTGGACATGGTGGACGATGGGTATGGGGAAAGGCAGGAAGAGATGAGAGGTGGAGGCGTCTTTGGGACATGGAGCTGCCCTGGATGGTGCTTCAGAGGTAATCACCAGACATTGTAAATCCTCACAGGGCCCACTGGATGGAATGGAGGAGAGTATGGGCTATGATGTGAACCATTGTCTATGAGGTGCAGAGGTGCCCAAAGATGTACTTACCAAATCCAATGGATGTGTCATGATGATGGGAACGAGTGTTGTAGGGGGGGGAGAGGGGGGGTGGGGGGGTGGGGTTGAATGGGACTTCACATATATATTTTTAATGTAATATTATTACAAAGTCAATAAAAAAAAACAACAAAAAAAAATAAAGACTAGAAACGGTGGCACTAAATGCTAAAAAAAAAAAAAAAAATTGGTTCATTAACTGTAACAAATTTACCACACTAATGTAAGATGTTATTAATAGGGAAAACTGGGAATGGGGGAGAATATAATAAAGCATTTTAAAAAACTAAAAAAAAAAAAAAGAGATTGAAAGGTGTCTAGTACGGCCTAGGGTGTTTTGTTTGTTTTTGTTTTTTGTTGATGTTGTTTTCTGTTTTTTGTGTATTTTTTTTGATTACTGAAAATGCTTTAATATTGATTGAAGTGATAGATGCATAAATCTGTGATTATACCAAATACCACTGGTTGTACATTTTAGATGGATTACATGTTTTTTTGAATACATTTCAATAAAATTGATTATAAGAAAGAAACGAGGTTCAAACATGTGGTTATTGTATTCTCAGTCTTATGATGGTATTTAAACTATTCTGTGGTGCCTCAGTATGCAGTAAAAGAGGTGTTTAAATTTTCAATGTATTTTCAAACCATTTTGTAGTCTTAATTTTGAGCCAGTTTATGTCACTGGTACTTGAACATTAGGAAACAGAAATGTGGATGGTACTACTCTTCCTTATAGTTGGGATAGTGGGAGTTTATGTCAAGAACTATGAAGTGTCTGAGATTTTACTCTACTTGTACACTAACAAATTAGTCTGCTACAGTTTTGTGGAAACTGAAAGAAGACACAAAACCCCTGTGTCAGAGACAAAAGATAGTCCATTACTAACAGTAATACGAGAAACCAGAGTAAAATCTTTGCACTGGTTCCCTGAATCCCAGTTCCCAAAAGGCAACATGGTAAGGACAAATTCTTATCCACACATGCTATGGGTACATTACAGGAGAAGAATCCTGATATTAGGAAACCCCAGTTTTGCATAAGGGGTTTCTAGAAAACCTACCTAACATTTGCCTTAGAAGAAGACATTTTTATTACCCTGACAATAAATATATCTGCTCCAGGGGAAGATACTCTCTCTTCCAAGGCTTTTTGTTTGCATAAACATCCTTCAATAATGATGGTTCAGGACAAAAATACTATCATATCCTTTGCTCAGACATGCAGAAATATGAGAGGACCACGGACAATTGTCTCCCAACAGGTTGAATCTCCCCACTATGATTTTTCTATCATATGCTATCCTCAGTTTTAAAAGTCTAATCACCCAGTAGCAAGTGCATGTCCTCCAAATCAGTATACTGCAACCAATAGGTACTAAGGCATTGTTTTTTGTTTAGTGACTTGAAAATGATTTTACCAGGGTCCTAAAGATATAGCTATTTGATTAAAAAGCAGATCTTAATTTTACTCTTTATTTTTTTCTATAAAATGTGTGTTTATCAAGCACTGAAGTGTGAATTTATATAATACTAATCTCAACATGTTGTATTCAAAGAACTAGAGTTATTATGGTAAACTTATTAACCCTTGTCCTGGCACATAATCTATGTTTATTGGATGAATAAATGAACGAATGATTAAATCATAATTAAATCTATTCCTAATTCAGGGTTCTGCTTCAGTTTGAGATTTTTGCAGTATCCCTGAATTTTTATACTTTATATCATTTATATGGTAATTTACTTCAAAACACTTTAGTATAAACAGTCTCTCTCCATATATATATATTTATATATATGTATATAATAATAATAAATACATGTAAAATACTTTCAATGTATACTTTAAGGACAGTTAAATGGCATTTGAAGTTTTGAATCAGGAAACAGTAGCCCATAGTGGCCATTTATAAGTGCTTCAGATATCATTATCAAAATCTATAACAGAACGTCCATTAATTAGCATAAGACATGTTAGAAATAATTTTAAATGAATTTTGTTCAGGAGATGAGGTTGCTTAGAAAGACATTATGAACTGCATTGCCTTTTTGTGAATGAGGGTAAGAATCCAGCAAACTTTCTCTCCAGTCATCTTCAGAATATCTAGAGCTACCTTGGAATATCCCACTTATTAAACTGAATAGAGAGTTGGCACCAACCTCAGACTGATCTTTTTTTGGGTGGGGGGAATGAAAGGAGAAATGCTTGTTACAATACCTGATATAGCAAGTGAGAACTTCATAACAAATTGGGTGAGGCTTTTGCCATTTTAATAAAGTTTGCAATATTTAGCATTATTTAGTGCACAAGTTGTGTCTATTGTAACACACTGGCTCATTGGCAGGTTGTTGTGAAGGGAATGAATACCCTCCTCTCTGTAAATATAGGAGGCTACCAGGATTTTTTGAAAGATCCTGACACTCACTGAATGGACAGTTCTCAACAACACATTTATTCAAAATCTCTCTCAGGCCATTCACATAATACTAGTAAAAATCTTTCCTGTGTTCACAGGCTTTGGGAGTACTGGCTATTAACAATCCTCATGGCCGTGTTTATGGAATATCCTAGCATAAACGTTCTGTCCACTTCTAGGCAATCGGATGAAGTGCTCCATTTGTCCTTCCCAGTTCCTCTCTGAGTAACTGCTATTTTGTCTCTTTAACAGTTACACATTAATTTATTAGTTATCTAAGTATTTTTAATGTATCACATCTTTCAGATAATGGGCTAAGTTAGCTCAGTGCACAGTGATAAGCAAGATATGTCTGAGAGGGGCAAACACAGAAAGACAAATAGGGAGAGATAAAGAGAGACAGGGAGAGAGAAAAAAAAAAAGGAGCGAGAAAGAGACTGAGAGGGAAAGCAAGGATTACCCAAAAGTTTGATGTGTTTTGTCTACAAGAAACAGTTTTCGTTATTTTTTTCTAATCAGTTTCTACAAGAAATAGATTTTGTTATTTTTTTCGTTAATTTTTTTCTAATCTGACCCCTCTTAAGAGAGGAATCTTCCCCCTCACATATGGTGTTGCCTTGAAATTTGAATAACATGCTAAAGATGACTCATTAAGAACCAAAACTATCATCTTTAATATACACACTTCTAAAGATTCTAAACCATTTGCCAGTTTTGAGACATAAACTCAACGGACTATTACTTTTTTTTTTTTCTCTTCACTGTCCTTCTTTCATTTTATTTTATTTTTTTCTAAATTTTATTTATTCATTTTTAAAAAAATATTACATTAAAAAATATGAGGTCCCCATTCACCCCCACTGCCTCCACCCCACCACTCCCCCCACAGTAACACTCTCCCCCATCATCATGACATAGCCATTGCATCTGGTGAGTACATCTCTGGGCATCGCTGCACCCCATGCCTGTGGTCCACACCATAGCCCACACTCTCCCACGTTCCATCCAGTGGGTCATGGGAAGACATACAATGTCTGGCAATTGTCCCTGCAGCACCACCCAGGACAACTCCAAGTCTCGAAAATGCCTCCACATCTCATCTCTTCCTCCCATTCTCCACACCCAGCAGCCACCATGGCCACTTTTTCCACACCAATGCCACATTTTCTCGATTACTAACCACAATAGTTCATGAATAGAATATCATTAAGTCCACTCTGATCCTTACTATATTCCTCCTTCCTGTGGACCTTGGCTTAGTTGTGTCCATTCCACATCTATGTCAAGAGGGGACTTAGATTCCACATGGATATTGGATGCAATCCTCCTGCTTTCAGTTGTAGGCACTCTTGACATTCTTCAACTCCATGTTAGCTGAGTGGGGTAAGTCCAATAAATCAGAGTGTAGGAGCTGAAGTCTGTTGAGGCTCAGGGCCTGGCTGTCATATTGTCAGTCCGGAGATTCAAATCCCCTAGATATATCTTAAACCCCAGCACCAACTACAATTCCAGTAAAGTAGCATGAAAGGCTTGTGAAAAGAGATCCCATCTGAGTCCAGCTCCATCATGCAGAAACACCAGCTCCGAAGAAGGGCCAACTGACATGGCAGTGAACTCCATCTGCCATGACCATAGAACCTGTGGGTCTCTTTAGCCCTCAAAAGAACCAATACCTGGGGTTGTATCTACTTTATCTGTCTCTGAGACTCTGCTCAGGTGTGCATAAGGGCAACCCTTCTGACAACCTCCAGACTCTTTTTTAGAGAATCATAGCCATATAAACTCATTTGTCCTCTCCATTTCCACCTTACTTTAGGTCAAACAGGAGTTTTAACTCCTGTTATTATATGTAGACAGGGATATTCTGCTGTGGACTATTACTTTTGAGAGACATTTGGAGTACAACAAGGTTTACAACAAAGACAGAAACCAGCTGACCCCACTGTGACAGGGTGGGGCTTGTATACACAACCTTGTACCACATGGCATGAGTCTGAGACCCCATAACCCAGTCTGAAATGTCAACCCTTCTATGGATCTCCCTAGACACCTTGCCTCCCCTGTAGAGTCCTAATTTCTCTTTTTAAGCTTGCCTTGGCTGCTGTGCCTTCAAAGCCTAGTGGCAGAAGATATAAACAAACGTGGGGGTGCCTGGCTATGCAGGGAAATCCATTGGAGAATATTCCAGAGCTGGCTTTATTTCAGGAGCTCCTTAAAATATGAGGTCAAATGCATGATCAGTAATTTACTGAAGATAATCCAAGTCTACATATTTTTCTCCCTTTTCAGCTCCAGCATTTATAAAGGGACAGGAATTCATGCATTACTATGTTCAGCAAAACTTTACTGGCCACTCAGATGCAATTCTTATGCTTTTTAAATTCAAGACACATGTCACCTTGCATGGGTTATAAATTTGAAAACAGGTGACTCGTTCTATTTCTGGTTTCAGGTGGCAGACTGAAGGAACATTTACTTCATTACCTTGTTTTGAAATTTACTGTAAACAACAAAAATTGGAAAGAAAACTAACTTAACTAAAAGGAAAGGACCACAACAGCAGTATAATAATTATAAGGAATCTGCAAAACATAGGAATGTTTTGACATGCTGTTAACTGACATTACCCTCAACAATATAAAAATAACATAATTAGTAGAATTTTGGACATTTTGGTATTATAAGAAGTAGGAGAAATTTGAAATTAAAATAATAAAAATTATTATACTATTTTGTAAAGTTTCTTAAACAGGAGAATGATTTTACTTATCACAAAAATCTTATTTTTAATAATTCCTTTAGATTCATTTGCTTACTTCATATTCTGCCAAATTTAGGTAAGCTTAAGTGTAATTTAATTATGATTATGATGTGTATTTTTTGGAAAATCATTTCCATTTATTCTTGTTTTTCTAGATATTTATAGAGAGATGGCTAAAATGATGTTCACTGATTGCTAATAATAATTTTTTCTGGG
Organism: Dasypus novemcinctus; assembly: GCF_030445035.2. Taxonomy (NCBI): domain Eukaryota; kingdom Metazoa; phylum Chordata; class Mammalia; order Cingulata; family Dasypodidae; genus Dasypus; species Dasypus novemcinctus. The sequence continues at coordinate 198,322,166 of NC_080673.1, read as the reverse complement.
CAATGTTATTTAGGATTATTTTTGGCTCTCAGCTGCATCATTTTTTTGTATAAAATTTTATACCAAGGAATGTAACTTTGTAACAAGAGCAGTGGTTGTTTAGGAATCAATAGAGCAGTCTGAGAGCTATAACAGGAGTATACACAATTGAATACAGAGAAAAGAAAAATTAAATCACAAGGTCGTCCTTGGGAAGCAGGAAGAGCTTCACTGAGCAGGTGGACTTGGTTTGGGTTTTAAGGACTGAGTAGGAATTGCCTCAGGGAGGGAATCTTTGGCTAAAGAATGTTTTCTGGTCAAAAGTCTTGAAAAGGCATTGTCTATAGGGTACAATTGGCCAGCCAAATATATTCAGAAAGATGGTAGGAGATAAGAATAGAAAGTTTCCATATACCAGACTAAGGAGTTTGGATTTCAGTTGATGATAGTGGTAACCAAAAGAAGGGTTCAATGCTGGGGTGGCTTTTTTTTTTTTTTTTTTCTTGTTAGGTATCAGAGAGTAACTGTTTTTGGGTTTAGGCCATTTGGTCTCTGCCAGCAACTTAATTCTGCTTGGTAGTGGACAGCAGTCGTAGACATCATGAAAAAGAACTAGCATGGTTGTGTTCCAGTAAGACTACCAATAAAACATTATTTACAAACCCAGATAGTTGGTCAGATTTGCCTTGGGACTATGGTTTGCCAGCCCCTGATTTTAAAGAAGAAAAATGTCATGACCAAATTTGTGTTTAAACTTTTCATTCTGTGCGGCGGCTTGCTCGGTCGGTAGAGGTGGGGTCTGGCTGCGGACGAGGGGTCGGTCCAGCTCTGGACGAGGGGTCGGTCCCGCTTGGGACGAGGGGTCGGTCCGGCAGCAGACGAGGGATCGGTCTCACAAGGGGTTGCGCGGTTCGGCTGACGGGGTCGCCCGGCGAAGCCGGCGACGAAGGGGTCGCCCGGACAAGCAGGCGACGAAGGGGTCGCCCGGACAAGCAGGCGACGAACTGGGGACAAGGGAGGCCAGGCCCTTGTCGGGGGCTCTCAGGACTGGAGGGCGCACGGCAGAAGAACTACCGCGGAGACAAGGTAAACACGCAAGTCCACTTTATTGAGGGAGAGGCAACAGTTTTATAGGGACTGGGGAAGGCTGATTGGTCGAAGCCATGCCCTGTTCTGATTGGTTGCCGGCGAAAGGTCAGTGGGCGGTACTGGACGGGGGAGGGGTGGTGGTTAGGGATTGGCTGTCGCTGTTGCTGGGGGAAGGGGCAGGGTTTAGGGATTGGTGGCTGCTGTTGCTGGGGTGGAGGGCAGACTTGAGTTTCCCGCCCACGCCTGGCTGTTGCTGCTGTTGGTGGAGGGGAAAAGGGCGGGCTGGATTTTTCCGCCCACGCCTGGCTGTTGCTGCTGTTGGGGGAGGGGAAAAGGGCAGACTGGAATTTTCCGCCCTGCGCCTGCGCAGGGAGAAAGAAGAAGAAGGGTGCTGCCCCACAGGCATCGGGTGGCGCCATCCGGGAGGAGGGGCGGCCGCGGAAGCATGGCTGCCGAGAAGGGGAGACCCGAGGGCACTCTGCGCCCATGCCGAGCTCCCTTCAGGGGTGGCGGTGAGTCCGACCAGCCACCCTATTATGGGGGCAGCGGCTTGGCCTGCCGCGGCTGCTCCCCCGCCAGGCCAGCAAACCACTCTTCAGCCCGACTGGTGACCGCAATTCTGGAAGCCTGTAAAGAAGATGTAATTAAGGAGAAAGTGGAAGTTTCAGAGGAAGTAAGTGTCAGGGCCACATACATATCGCTGCTGAAGTTCTAAGCCTACCTCATCATTTTCAACATACATATGTCTGCCTCTTCAGACCTTGATGTCTTTCAGGCCAGGGACTGTATAACATTTATTACTGTACTCTTGGTGTGCTCTTATTGAGGCACTTGTACATGGGGATGTTCGTGAATATTTATATTTGTAATGTAATGCATGAATAAATGAATAAGTAAATTGGTTTTTGATTTGATAAGTGGAGAGAAGACATTTTTTTTGGTCCATTTTTTACTAAACATCATTTTTTCTCATACTATCATTACCATTTTAGTCATACCAAAGTAATCCCTATATGTACACTTTTATTTAAATTACTCTCTTTTAAAGAGTTTTAGCCTATTTATTTAAAGGGAAATTTTAAAATGCTGCAATACCTGAAAAACCAGTATTGCTTAACATATTTGGAAAATAAATACATATGCATAGACATAAAAATAAAAATACCTCATATTCACCTAAACTAATCTAACAGACACATGTGCATAGTCACTAATATACTGTGCAGAGCAGGTATGCAAACTTTCTATCATGCCAGAGAAATCTATTTAGACTCTGGTGTTCTGTATCTTTGTAAGCTTTTTTTTGTTTTTTTTTCCTCCCATCAATTACAGAGAAGAGTGTTTAACTCTCCAACTATAATTGTGAATTTTCCTATCTATTTAGTTCTGCCAATTTTCTTTCATGTACTTGGAAGCCCTTCTAGTAAATGCAGATATACTAGCATTTATGAATTTTATTTCTTCCTGATGTATTAATTCTGTTGTGATAATGAAACATCTTTCTTCCCTGTAATATTCCTTGTCTTGAAGCCTATTCTGTCTGATATTACTATCACCTTATCACTTTCTTAAGATGAATGAGTTTATGGCATGTCTTTTACTATCCTTTGTCATTTAAATTGTCTGCATATTTTTATTTAAAATCTGACTTCTCTAAGCAGTATATTATTGCATCTTACTTTTATATGTGACTAGCATTCTTTCCCTAACAAGTAGGGTGTTTATTTCATTTACATTTAGTGTAATTATTGCTATATTTGGTTTCAAATCTACCTACTCTTTCACCATTTTTAATTCCTGCAATTTTATTTGTTTATTTTTAGTTGGATATTCTTTAGTATTCCATTCACTTCTATTTTGTTTTTCGGTCTATAACATTTGTATATTTTGTAATTTGCTCCAAGCTATAAAATAAGTTTATCACATTCCAAAATAAAATATCATTAGACAACTCCATAAATATTGCAAGAACTTTCCAACAATACACTTTCCCCCATTACTTTTGCTACTATAATCATACTTCTCACTTCTACATATGTGATGATATGTACATATATATATATATACACACACACATATATATCATCTTATCATATATATTGATTACTTCTTTCTGATAAATTCAGTTGTTAATTTCAGGTACTTTAATTTTTATTTTATTTTTCTGTTCTCTTTTAAAAAGTTTAAAAAAATTGAAAACTATTTTACCACACATTTTTCAATTTCATCAATTTTATTCTTTCATGATATTCAAGTTTCATTTTCCTTTTGTTTGAAAATATCCTTCAATATTCACTGTAATAGATTCTCTCAGGTTTTATTCATTTGAAAAGTATGCATTTTACCTTTACTTTTCAAGAATATTGCTCTGACGGTAGAAATACAGGATAATTTTTTTAAAGGACTTCAAATACATGTTAATTTCTTCCATTTTTGTTTTTGGTTTTTGATGAGAAGTAAAAGATTAATTTCATAACTTTTCTCTTAATTGCAAGAGTAATTCCTTCCTTCCTTCCTTTCTTCCTTCCTTCCTTTCTTCCTTCCTTCCTTCCTTCTTTCCTTCCTTTCTTCCTTTCTTCCTTTTTTGCTACTTTTTAAAGTTGACTTTAGCTTCTGAAATTTCCTTATGATGTCCCTAGTTGTGATTTTCTCTGTGATTATCCTTTGAGTATATTGCGTTTTGTAAATATGTGGCTGGATATTTTTCATAAAAGGGCAAAAAATTGTCACTGTTTCTTGAAGTAATCTTCTGCCATATGTGTATTCTCGCCCTCTCATATCCCAATTATATACATTTTGGATGGTCTTAATATTTTCCTACAGGTGACTGAGGCTTTTTTGTTTAAATTTGTTTGTATGTGTTTTTTTTTGTTTTTTTGGGTTTTTTTTCCCCAATCTTTTCATCTCCATGCTTCAATCTGGACAGTTTCTATTGACCTGACATCAATTTATCTGATGTCTCCTGCTTTGTCCATTTAGTTTTACATGTAAATCTCTCAAATATTTTGCCAGTTATTTTAAAGTCTAGAGCTCAACTGTGAAGACTTTCTATATCAAATGCATTTTAAGGCCCATCTCATCCTTACATATATTGTAAAGCTTTTTCTTCATTATTCTAAGTCGTAACATAATTATGCCCTCCTTTGAGTTCTTAGACCCCTTTCCTTTGGGTCTTCCTGATTGTAAGGGAGGTGCTGTGGCATGTAAAAATTAAATTTTTGTACATTTCCACAACAGAGCTGAACTTTCTTTTAGGTTCAATTCTGCCACAAGGGCATCTGTCAGCTGAATACTATCATTATCTTTTCTGGTCACAGAGGTAGGTCAAATATCTCAGCCTCCCTTGCAATGTGGTATAACCCCAAGACAGACTTCACCCTAATGGAATATGGTTGAAGTGATATGGGCCAAAGACAGCCCCAGTCCATGCAAATCTTCTATCCATACTTCTTCACACACTTTTTCTCTTCTGGAAGCTGTGATAGAGAAGACAAGAGTAAATCTTGGAATCACTGTTGGAGGTGGTAGATCCACCATCATCTTGGGGCTCTGAACTATTGTATGAAGTAAAGTCATGCACAAAACACCCACTTTCCAAACTCTCCATGGTCTAGAACTACCACTGTCTACTTTTATTCAGTAGGGCCATTGTATTTTGGGTGTATGCATTTTACAGTTTACTTGGCTATTTAACTAACATCCCCCTACAAGTGCTATCAAATAGTATGACCTCCATAAAGTAAACACTTAGCGTAAATTTCATTTGATGGCTCAAAAATGGAAGAACCTATAGAATGACAGAGTTAGAAATCCATGCATGTTATACCACTCCATAACCCTCATTCCTTTTTCATCATGAGGTTTCTTGGGCCTTACCAAAGGTTGAGATAATTAAATGCTGGTAGGAAAGATAACTTGAAAAAGTTCACTTTCAATAAGGCAATTGTATTTTATTTACCTTCTTTCTCGTCATTTAAAAAACGTGCTTGTATTTATTTGTTCTCTTCTTGAATGCTCTTCAGTGTATTTACACAGGTATCCTCACCCATTTCCCATAGTACTATATCCTTATCTACCCTCCTAGCTAAAGTGTTATATTTCATCTGAGTTTGCTCCTGCCTACTGATTCTGAGGTTACCTATGTTATTTTTTAAGATCCTGATGTCTTATTCTGGGCAGTCTATCAATACCATCTCTTTCCTACCTCCAGAGATCAGATAAAAGTCCAGTGCCTGTCAGAAATTATATCTGATGAGGTGAAATGGAATCTAGACCACCATGAAGACCAGCATAACTAGGGAAACTTTCTCCATTCAATAAATTTCACATGTGAATATTGAGAAATGAACTGGAATTATATAATTATGAATGTCACGAGCTGTATAAAGTTAATAAAATCCAATTTTTTCTTCTGACAATATTTTCTTTATGCAGTAGGAAAACCCAAGGCCTAGATGACCTTGAAGATTTGTCTAAGATCTCATAGCAGTGCTTGTGTTGGGGAGCAGAACAGGGTTCTTTACAGGATGAATCTGATCCAGTGGATTTTCAATCAGGAAAGGAGTTTGGAAGTAGAGTTGCAATGGGATTAAGCCTGTTATTCTAGGTAAGGGACAGTTGTATAATAAAAACTGCCTGCTAGATATGTTAAGTATATTATCTGTAGGCCTCCACATCTCCACATGGGAGGTATTATTATCCTCATTTGAAAAATGAAGAAACTGAGAGTAGGTAGCTAATTGATATTAAGAAACTTATTCAAACATTTACCAAGTGGCTTAGCAGAGATTTAAATTCATATCAGTCTGGACTCCAATGTGTTCTTTTTTTTTTTTTTTGTCTCTCATGTGATATCAGTATCAGTTCCACAAAGGCTCATGACACATTGTACACATTAGGTCCATCTCATCTTTACATATATTGTAAAGCTTTTTCTTTGAAGAACGAGGACTTAGCCAGTCTTTACTATGGTTTTAAGTTAATATTAAAGTTTTACTCATTCTAAAATACACTATTTAATTCATTAAGTTTTGTGATGCTAAAGTTCATAAAACCATCCCTCACCTCAAACTCATGTTCTAGAAAGACACTCAAAAAACTCAGTTCTTTTGAAAACAACCATTTTTCCTTTTTCTTTTAGTTCTTTCGATTTTGTCAGGCTTAAAGGAAATATGTAATCATGCTCAGCAAATAGAGAATGCATTTAAATGGTAGTTATTGATTTATTCTTAAAAATCTATTTATTTACTAACTTAAATACTTTTTTCTTCCTAATGAGCAGTATGCCTAGTGCAGCATGGGCTTGCTTCTCAAAGTCCTAATTTATATAGTGCCTGTCTTCACCACTTAGAAAATGCATATCTTACACAAATAACTTAGACACATTTTGTGGCGATTTGCACTGTATTAATATATACCTCAGAAAAATATGTTCTTAAGCTTAATCCATTTTTGTGGGTGTGAACCCATTGTAAGTCGGAACTTTGATGTGGTTACTTCAGTTAAGGTGTGTTCCACCTCAATTAAGATGGGCCTTAATCTTACTATTGGAGTCCTTTATAAGAGAATAAAATTGAGAGAGAGAGAGAAGGCTTGGAAGAAGGTGAAAAGGAACCTGGAAGAGACCTGGAGATGTCGCCATGTGCCTTGCCATGTGACAGAGGAACCAGCCTGCCCTGGTTCTGGTCTTCAGGAAATAAACATCACATGGATGAGGCCTTGATTTGGACTTTATCCAACCTCAAGCCATGCATAAATAAATTCCCATTGTTTAACACAACCCATTTCGTGGTATTTGAGCAGCCTAAGAAACTAATACACTCCCCATCTCAGTTTCCTAAATTATTTAGAAACTTTGGACCTCCTTTTCCTCATAGGTAAATTGTATAAACCCTGTAGGGTTCCAAAGCTGTTGAGATAATAAGGTTAGCAACAGATCTGAGTGCAACTTGAGAACTCTAAATTGCCAACAGCTTTGCATTAGAAGAGTTTCACATGTATATCTTGAAACAGCATAGATATATTTCCAGCACAGACTACTCACCATACCCCCATGGTTTCTTGGAGATTATTATACTGACAGGATATGCTCTTTTTCACAAAAGAAGTCTGGAAAATGTTAGCTGGGGCATAATTGCTTTATGTAGATTTGTTGTTATAAATTGGATGGTGGAAAGATAAGACATAAGATGAGAAGATATTAAGCTAAAATATGTGTGTTTTGGATGAATCAGGAATTTTGGAAAGGGTCAAGAGAAGAGTGAAAATTGATAGAAATGAAAAGAAGCCTAGAATCCTAATGAACAAACCTACCTCCTGAGATTAATTTCATCATCAAGTAGCATGATACTTTCATTAGGGAAGTTATGCTAAAATTTCAAAGGGAAATGGCAAATCTTCCCTTTCAATGGGTGGAAAGAAAGAACAAATCAGGTTCCCTTCATTTACCTGACAAAACAAATGATTTTAGTTCAGACATCAGGGCAAGTTGCTTATAGTTCTGCATCATCTGGCTCAACTTCTGGTAATCTTTCTCTAGCAAGCAAATACTCAAACACTGGTTTAGAGAGGCTAGAGGGAAAGAAATACAAAAAGTGTTGATCCCTTGGAGACAGAAGAACACTTAAAGAAAAAACTGTTGTCCATGGTAGGGGAGTGTACCATACTAAGGGTCTCTTCCAAATAAATTTTGTAAACAGTTCTAGGAAACAACTGTCCTTTTCCCCATCCCTTCTCCACAACCTCAATCCTCTTAATCCTGGCTCATTGTTAACGTTATTCATTGAGCAAATACTCCCATCTCTTTGAGGTTAGACCCACAAATTCTAAAGGTGAAGGATGATTCACTCCTTCTTTTGTTCATTCTCTTTAAAAAATAGACACTTTCACATAGAACAGGGCATCTCTTTGGCTAGAGAAATGACTTTTTGACCCAGTTAACCTGTTTTTCTGGAAAATTAATGGATCTAAATTTCCATATCTAAAATTCCAGTTTTACTAAGTCGTTGTCTGCACTAGGTGAGTTTTTTAACTTCTTCTGGGCTGTAATTTTCTCAACTTTCAGGTCATGAGATGCAATTTGGTATTGCCAATGTCTCTTTCACTTCTAAATTCCTCTGAGGAGGTCCCAATGTTCTTCCTCTCTTTTGCCATTCTTTCCAACTCTTTCTTACAATTCTAGGACTTGAGTGAATGCTTCTAACTTTGGTATATTTCCTGTACAATTTGTCTGTGCTTCTAATGTAGCGGCCATCACTTTGTGACTTTTGTTTAATTTGATTGAAGCATCTTTGACTCCAAAGACTGATTAGCTTATAGAACTATTAAATTCAGAGTCAACTGAGATCTGAGATATATAATTGCTTATTTCAACATTTTACAAATGTAGAAACTAAGATGTAACTAAAGAGAAAGTGTTTTCCCTTTAGAGTACTTAACATAATATGGAGTAATAGAATTATTCAAGTGTCTCTGATATTTGCCTTCCCCATGATTCTTTCAGCACCTATAGGGCAATGTCATATGAGATTTTTTTCACCCATCATCTCTGAACCTAGGTCTAGAAAGTTCTTGACATATGACAAGTCCATAGTAAATATTTGTGGATAGTACATTAAAAAATGACTTCAAGTTTAAAACCTTGGTTATTGCCCACAGATGAAATTATGAATGAATAAACATATAAACTTACAAAATTGGGAGGAAAAATGTTTCCTATTCAAACTTTAAAATTTAGCCTCATTTTCTGACTATTCCTCCTGTAGTGATCAAACGGATGATTTTTATAAACACATTCAGGATAATTATTACAGCAATATTTTTCTATAAATGGGGAAATTATTAGTAAATGAAAATATTTTTGAGTTCTTTGAATTTTTTTACATCAGGGAAAAAAAAAACTAGGGTTGCTTGGGCTTCTCTCAAACTCTGAGAGATTTATTTATGAATAAGCCAATCCTATTTTATGAATGAATGAATTCATGAATGAATGAATGAATGAATTCAGTGATTTGGACTTACTCAGAGCTGGGCTTCATACCTGCATCCTATTTTATGAATGAATGAATTCATGAATGAATGAATGAATGAATTCAGTGACTTGGACTCACTCAGAGCTGGGCTTCATACCTGCATCCTCTGACTCTTAGTCCAGGCTCCATACATCTTGATGGCATGCGCTAAGTCTCAGCATGCTACGTTTTCGCTCATCCCTGAGCCTGAGAGTGTAGGGCTTTCTGCATGACTCACTTCTCTGCCCTTCTTAATTTGGCTAACTTCCCAGCCATTTTGAAGGTCTCAGCTGAGAGGCAACTTTCCCAGGAAATCCACCCTGATGCATTTTTCCTTCCTTCTGGTTCATGTACTTCATAAGGACAGGAACCTTTTCTGGTTTGCTCATCCCTGTATCCCTTTCCTATCCTGACACATAGTGAATAGGTGTAGTAAATGTTCTTGAATCATTGAATCATTTAATTTTCTGAGGCCTATACAACTGAACAGAGAGCTGGCCATGTTAAATATTTGTTGTATTGAACTAAAGTGGTCTATTTTGCAACTATTTCCCTATCTGGGTTCTCCCCTACTTCTTGTAAGCTGGTGTCAGTATGTGAAGTGAAAAGAGGAATAAGAAACCACAATAAGTTAACCTTCCTTTCAGGCCAACTGGGCTATTCTGGGTATAGTGACAAAAGTAGAGAAAAGTTTTCCAGGCTTGGTGGACTTAACTGGACTTTAGCTCCATGACTAGCCTGCTGGATTGTCATTCTTATCACCTAGTATTTTTTCTTGCCTGTGTAGTCTTTACTCATCTCTTGTGAGGATGGCTGAGGTCAATAAGGTGAAAACATACTGCAATATGGCTTTGCCACTATGGTCCTATCATTGTTTAATGGGCTTTTGGTTCATCTTCATTTGGTTCCTTCCCCAACTCACCAAAATACTGTCATATATTTAATCAATAATTAACTCAATGACTATGTATTGAATATCTGCTTTATGCTAACACTATATTAACACTTGGTGCTACAACAGTGGAACAAGATAGAAAAGAATTCTAATCTGCAGGGAGTTTACATTTTAGTGCTTGGTTTAACTTTTAATATTTTGTAAAAAATGTCTATGGGAAGCGAACTTGGCCCAGTGGATAGGGCGTCTGTCCACCACATGGGAGGTCCACAGTTCAAAGCCCGAGACTCCTTGATTCTTGTGGAGCTGGCCCGTGCACAGTGCTGATGCGCGCAAGGAGTACCGTGGCACACAGGAGTGCCCCCCACGTAGGGGAGCCTCACATGCAAGGAGAGCCGCCCAGTGCAAAAGAAAGTTCAGTCTGTCCAGGAATGGTGCCACACACATGGAGAGCTGACACAACAAGATGACACAACAAAAAGAGACACAGATTCCTGGTGCCGCTGATAAGGATAGAAGGGGACAAAAAGAAGAACACGCAGTCAATTGACACAGAGGACAGACAAGTGGGGTGGGGGTGGGGGGAGAGGAATAAGACAAAATTCTGTGATTCACTATTTCAGTTGATGTAGCAGATATGGTTGGCGTCCTGTGCAATAGCTTTATTGTCCCTGTTCTCATGTCTGTTTCATTTATTCATAAATAAATCTTTCAGAGTTTGAGAGAAACCCAAACCACCTCCCACCTCCCACTTTTCAGGCTCTGGATAGATTTGACCTATTGACTGGAGTTTGCCAACTGCTGGTAACATGGAAAATCATGGATTTTGGAGTTATTCAAAGCTTGCCTGTTATTTTTGCTCTGATTTATAATACACATTTATATACATGGAATTGCAAATATTTGCCTATTTATTATCCATCTTTTCCATAAGTATATAGTATATATAAGTGAAAGACTTTGATTTTCTTGTATATTACTGTACCTCAATGCCAACATCAGTACTGAATGACAATAAGTAAATGTAGGCATGGTTGAGATTCCTAACTATGATGTTATTCTTGTAAAGGGAGAGAGACCAAATAACTCTTCTATGCCACCACAGCTCCTTGAAAGGAATTTTCACACAAAAAACACTGAAGAATTAATGCCATTAATATCAATAGCCCAATACCTTCTAGCCTATTGCCACAGAAAATTCTCAGAATCTCAACCATCTGCCATCGAGGTAAATATTATTGGTGGTTGCAGTAATTGGCAGCCATTGTAAAGTGACTTAGATGGATGATGGATAGGTAGGTAGGTAGGTAGATAGATGATAGATAGGTTTGGATAGATGGATGGATGAATGGATGGAAGGATGGATAGATACATATATACACTCATACATACATAGATGATAGATTGATATCGCATTTATAGATCTATCTATTTATATCTATCAATATGGCTAATTACATTACTCACCCTTACCTTCTCTTTTGGAATAATTAACTCCTGAAGGGCAGGAACAATTTCGTGATTTCTGTCTTATATAGTATCTTAAAAGCATCTGAAATTCAATGAGTACCTGTTGTAATTCATTTTATTGACCAATTTGGCAATGGGTCAATAAACTGAACTAACTTAAAAATCAAAATATGAACCTTTCAATCCCAGTCTTTGATTTATGGGCACATTTAAATCTCCTAGACCTCCTCCTGAGAAATGCATGTTAGTAGTCATACCCATGGAGAAATGAATCTCAGAGAAACTAAGTCACCTGTGATATGGATATTTGGGATGGAGCTGGTAATAAGGCAGTAGCCTTTCTCTCCAAAGCATGAGCTCTTTTCAGAAGAACATACTTAGCAATTCCCAAACTAACTTCCCAAGAACTGGGTTTCAAGGAAGGGCACTTGTAAAACTGATTTCTCATTCTTCTCTCTTGTTCTCCTCTTCACTCCAGGAATCTTGAGAACTCCTCAATTAGTCCTAGACAGTCATTTCACTCTGCTTCTCAATGGACTTTTGATAGCTCAGACTTCAGGTGAGAGACAGGAGTTGATCGACTTGCATTATTTAACCAATGGATGCACAAGTCCACCAGGAAAAAAAAAAGAAAAACTAGTTAAAATAAAGTACACTTGGCAAAGAAAAGAGATCTGATAAAAAACTCTTTCACAGAAGGAAACAAGGTTAATGGCTTTCTAAGTACCAATTCTTGGGTTACATAGCACATTTCTAAATCTAGTTATTTGTCATGAGTTCTGTGGATGAAATAAGAGTACTTAGGAGGTTCTACTTATAACTTTAAAAAGAGAAGAAACTGAAACATATGGGTGTCCATTGTGATGCGCTTGCTAGAGTAAGATTCAACTCACACAAAGCCATTTACATTTTCACATCATGTAACTTCATTAGAAGACAACCTGTTGCTGATCCAATCAGAAAAAGTCCATTACTTGTATTCTGGATGCAATTGTTTTTACTATTCAATTACATTTTGATTTTTAAAAGTTAGATAAGTTGTAGGTTTGCATAAAAATCATGTAAAAAATACATCATTCCCATATTACCCACCCCCATTATTAACACTTTGCATTAGTGTGACACATTTGTTAAAAGTGATGAATATATCATAGTACTATTAACTATAATCCATAGTTTATATTAGATTGTATTTTCCTTATTTGCCACTCTATTATTAACACCTATCATTAGTGTTGTGAATTTATTATAATTCATGAAAAAAAATTTCATAATTGTGCTTTTAACTATAGTCCATCGTTTACACTGAAGTTCACTGTGTTGTGTGGTCCTAAATTTATCTTTTAATTTTTAATCTAGTAATATATATATGACCTAAAATTTCCTGTTAAGCACATTCACATATATAATTCAGTGTTGTTAATTACACTCACAATGTTGTGCTACCATCACTGCCATCATTTCCAAAACTTTACAATCAACCTAAATAGAAATTTTTTACAATTTAAGCATTAACTCCCCATTCTCTACCCCCAACTCTGCCCTTTGTAACCTATATTTTAGATTCCAACTTATGAGTTTGCTTATTCTAATTATTTCCTATCAGTGAGATCATATAATATTTGTCTTTTTGTGTCTGGCATATTTCAGTGAACATAATGAATAATAAGATTCACTCACATGAAATCATCCACACTTTCACACTATATACTTTCATTAGGCAATGAGCAGTCCCTGTTTCTATTTCAGACCAAGCCCATTGCTTGTATTCTGAATTCAATTGTTTTTGCTGTTCAACCACTTTTTATTCCCTCTGAAACAGCCTCTTTTCTTCCTTCGTCATGATTTTTCCTTCTTTACTAAATTATCAGCATTTTCTTGTTTGCTGTGTGTGTGTGTGTTTCCTTATTTTTTTTTTTAAAGAAACTTTAGATTACATAAATGTTACATAAAAAACATAGGGGCATTCCCATATACAACCCCCTCCATCTTTCCCACACTTTTCCCCATTCACAACATTTTCTAATATGTTGAAATTTAAAAAGAAAAATGCTTCCTAGGCTCTTTTTGGCTCTTACAACTTCATCTAGCCACTGTGCTATTTCTCTGCTTTGTCTTATAGTAAAGGTCTTCAACAAATTTATTTGCTGAATCTATTTTCTCACTTCTCATTCTCTCTTTAGCTCATCACCATTCTTATTTAAAGCTGCTCTTGTAAAGGTCATTAAGAATTACCATCTTGCCAAACCCAAAGGTCAATCCTCTAGTTCTTTTTGTAACCAGTTCCTAAGCAGCACATGACACAATCGGTTTTTCTTTAAAAGATTCTTTGCTTGACTTCCAAGATAGTACTCTCTCTTCTTTCTCTTCTTCCGTCAGTAGCAACCTCTCCATCTCCTTGCCTTGATTTCCCTACTCTTCTTCCCTTCTTGAAACACTAGAGCCATCATGACTCTGTGGCCAGACTTATGTCCTCGGTGATCTTATCCAAGAAAGCTTCATGGACCTACTGTGTATCAATGGTTTGAGTCTGAATTTTTCCTTGGGCTACAGGCTTGACATTTTCTTTGATTTCTAATAAGCAAGTCCAACTTACCACGTCCATATTAAAACATTTGATCCTCACATTTCAAAGTTTCTCCTCCTCTAAGTTTCCTCATCTTGGTAATATCAACATCATTCACTCAGTTCCTCTTTTCTTTCCTTCAGATTCTACTATCAATCTATGTGCAAGTCCCTTTGGTTCAAACTTCAAAGTACAGCTGAACTCTGACCACTCTTCATCAACTTCTTTTGCTATGACCCTAGTCTGAACTTTTATTACCTCTTACCTGTACAGTTGCAATAACTGTCCAACTAGTCTCTCTGATTTGCCTCCTCAGCACTGATACCCCACAGTCATTCCTCAAAGTAACCAGAGTGACTTTCATAAAAGTAAATTGCATCATGTCACTCCTTTGCCCTAAATAGCTTTTCCTTATCTTTAGAAAAAATGTCCCAACTTGTGACCATTTTAAACAAATCCTTATGGGTTGGGCCTTTGCTTGCACCTAACCTCATCTTCTATGGCTCTCTTTCTCACTATCCTTTAATCATCCTGGTCCTCTGTTGTTACTCAAATATGTCAAGATTATTCCAATATCAGGATCTTTTCATTTTATAGTCCTTCTGTGAATTCTCATCCTACTGAACTTCATGGAGCTCTGTCTCTTGCCTCATACAGAGTTTCCTTTTTCTGAGAATTTTTTTGACAGTGTTTTTTAAAACAGATTCTTCCAATGCCACTTCACTATAACTAACAATACTTTACCCTTGTTTATTTTCCTTCATGTCACTTAACTTCATCTTAAAATGCATGGGATGTTTATTTGTTTGCTCTTTAAAAATCTATTTATCTTACCAAGAGGTAAAATTTAATAAAACAGGCATGCTGTCCTTGTTTGCTTATTTGCTTTTTACACTTACACATGGCCTGATATAATTTTTTATATCTACTTCATTTTTGCCTAAAACAGGGTATGGCATACAATATGCACTCAATAAAAAAACGAATTAACAAATTTCTTTGTACCAATCCTGTATGTTTGCATATCACTTTGGAATTTTGTAAGTTGCTTCATGTAATTGTTATAAGTTGGTAATAGTTAACATTTATTACTCTTACTGCATATCAGACATTTTTGCTAAGGACATTTTTCAAGACATGATCTGATATGTGAGGTACACTGTCTCATTCCTGAAAGTAGTGATATTCACCCTGGCTAAAGAAATGAGAATGGGTCCTGGGACTGTGAGTGTGATATGTTACTTCCTCCACCTAGTGTGCCTGCTAAGACTGAAGAGGTTCAAAGAGAAAAGGCTAACCATGGAGTAGCATGTGCTTGACACAGGAAAACCCTTTGGACCCAGGCTTAGCTGGCCTTGTCGGTTCTGTCTGTGTGCAATGGAGAAGTTGAGTGATGGCCACACCTGCTCTGTTGACTTTGGGCTCTTGGTCCTCTGGTCTGGCTTGCCTGGTATCTGGCCTAAGGCAGGCAGCCACCTCTGATGTGCTTTCCCTGCTCTGGCAGGAAACAGGCAGATGCTTTCCAGGACTTGTCCTGGTAAACAGGGTTGGCTGGGACTGTATTCCCAATCCTCCCCAGATAATTTGGCAGGATGCATGAACGGCAGCACAAAAGACATTTCAAGTTTTTTGCTTTAACCTCTCTCCTAAGTGGATAAGTGCTCCCCCATGTTTTACTTTATTAATTGTATTTAAACCTCTCTTCAACCCTATTTGTTAGCTCTGAGTATTTCTCATTAGCAGATGAAAGAACTAGTGGCATGTTCAAGGTCATGGAGTAAATGCCGTAGTACAAATGACAAAACTCAACCCTTCATTCATCGTCCCTGGCCTCATTCCTCCCTCCCGCAGCAAACACACATGTGTGTGCACACACATATGCATGCACACACTACTTACATACTTTATTCTAGCCATGACAATTTTTAAGTTACCCTGCCTCAGCTCTGGATCTTCCCTGGATTTCTTCCTCCTTCGAGAAGTTAAATTTTTCTCTTAAATGTGACTTTCTCTGGCAACTTCTTTGATCTACAGAACATCTTTTGGAACATATTTGTGTTGCTGTTGCTATGTCTGTCTTCCTAATAAGTTCCTTGCTAGTTCTTTGATGGAAAGGAGTTTGCCAGACTTGCTCACCCTTATATTCCCAAAACCTAGCACTCTGCCTGACACATATTAGAAACTTAATAAGTACTTAACAATGAATTAATTAAACCAATTCTGACTTTGCACTGTTTCCTTTTTCTTATTATAAAACCCCTATGCTGAAGTTATAGGAACTGGGTCCCTCAAACTGTTTTGATCTTGTTGCCAACTCAACATCGTTTTCCAGCTTGCTTTGACAATCCAGTTGCCTAACATTAGCTCCAACTGTTGAGCTTGGTTTCCATTTCCTAATGTTGATTCTGATGAGCATTGCTTGCCTGTCCAGCTGGACTTCCTCAGGTTGCCTATTTCTAAGAGCTGTAACCATTATCTTCTTTGGCCAAATGTGTCTGTGCTAGTCTCTCATATTAGGACAGAAGACCAAAGAGCAACAGCAGTAATGATAATAAGACTTAGTAGCTAACTTCCCTATGTTCTTTTCATTTTACAAAGCAATGTTCTGTCACCAATCACATTTAATATTTATCATGAATACACAGTTTTTATTACCTTTTTATAGATAAGGAACCTGAGGCTAGCCTACCTTATCACCAACTCAGTCCACACCTTGACAGACAATTCTGCCTCTATTCAAAAGCAACCCATGTATTTCTAAAGTAGAAAGATTTGGACAAGAATTTAATGATTATAGGAAAATGTCACATCATTTATTAAAGCCATCTGGTGAGGTAAATATTAATACTCATTTATTTAAGACAATAAAATTGAAAAGTACAGAGGTGATAAGTGATTTGCCCAAGGAGTAGGCCAGATTTCAACCTTGACTTTGATGTTCATTTTACCAAGCTGAGTTTCTATGACCTGAGGTACATGCCCTCTGGGATTGGATCCCTCACTCTTCAATAAGCAGCCTCCCAATTGCATTTTCATGCCTTCTTGTTCAGAGGTGTGTTCTGATGACATGGAGTTTACCTCAGATGTGGATGAAGAGTGACCTGAAATATTCTCCACCTATCTCTAGGTGACTTAGTCAGTGACTCATTGAAAATGAAACTTGGCTTGTTTGGTGTGTCAGGAGAGACAGTGTGTGCCAACAGGCCTCAGGTTGACAAGGTTTTCTGCGCAAGCTGACTCATGAATCATAGACCTGTAGGCACTTGTCAGGTGTGAGCTCTCTCTGGCAGAATGCAGGCAAGAACCCTGGAGCTGCCTCACAGTGAGCCATAGAAATACACTTCTCAGAATGAACCAGTTTCTAGGCATAGAATAAGGCAAGGCATCCACCAGAGCCTATCCTCATTATTGAAAACCAAGGAAGTTTAAGACACCAGAGCTTACATTTATTAAGTGATAGAACTGCTCTTGCCCATATACAAAACACATTAGCCTGAGAATTTAGGAGAAGTGGAAACTCCACGTAAAATCCAGCCTTTCATTTGTTAAATATTCCTTATTTTAGCTAAGAAACTTCACTTAGTCACCCATACCGTGTGAAGCCATATCTGTTTGGTGGTGGTGAACAGGGTTACTATTGTTCCTTTAAACAGCATTAGGGTATTTGTAGCTATTATTCCCCACAATTAGAACAATGTAAGCTATTTTTGCAAGAGGTTTCTAGATGACCCTGCAGGCAGCAATTTCCTGACTCTCAAACCCAATGGGCCTGGGCCATTCAGGCACGCCCCAGGTGGCCCGGGCTAGGCAGATGCCTGCCTCCTTGGATTCATATCTTTCCAAGCAGAAATTGTAAAAAAAGTACAGATGCCAAGAACTAAGGAAGAGGAAGAAAAAGTCTTTCTTTGCTGCTCAGTGTGTTTTCCGTAAAGCATTGGTCATTCAGTCCAAAAGAGTGTGCTGCTTCCTCTATGCTCCTGGAAAAGTGTTGCTTGGGTAGGGGAGCTGAGTCTTCTAGGACTGCTGAAACAGAGCAGCACAGGCTGACTGGCTTAAACAACAGAAACCTATTGACTCACTCTTCTGGAGACTGGAAGTCTGAAATTAAGGTATCAGCAAGGTCATGCTTCATTAAAACGTGGCGAATCCACTCCATGTCCCTCGCCTGCCTGCCTTCCACTGGGTGGCTTATGGAGTTCTTGGCTTATGGAGGCATAACTGAATTTGTCTGCCACCTGGCTGTCTTTCTTTCTGTCTTTGTCTGTCCGCGTCCAAATTTCCTCTCCTTATAAGGACACCAGTCCTATGCTTTCAAAGGAACCACTGATGCTCATGTGAAAAATAAATAAATAAATTAACTAATTAATTTCTTAAAAACAAACCAACCAACCCGATTTTGGGAGCGGAGGTTCCTCAAGCCTTTAGGCACCTCCCTCCCACATGGAGGCATTTATTATTTACTTATTTTTATTATTTTTATATTTTGTATATTTTATATTTTTATATTTTTATTATTTATTTATGTTTAAAATAAATCTTAAAATAAGGACACCAGTTGTTTTGGAACAGGGCCCAGCCTAATCCAGTTTGGCTTCACATTAAGTAATAACATTTGCAAAAATCCTATTTACACATAAATTCACATTCACAGACCAGGGGTTAGGGCTCAAACAAGCTTTGTGGGGGACACCTGTATTCAATCCATAGTAGGAAGTATGCACAAGGTTTGGAGAATGGGAACTGCCTTTTGTCTTCAGGAGAGACAGAGCTGGTTATGGAAAGCCGAATGGGGGCTGGAGTAAAACACAGAGTGTTGCGGAGATTGCTTCTGCCATGACCATTCTCTCCAAGCTTAAGAATTATGATCTTGTCTTAGGGACAGGAACACAAAGCCCTTTGGCATGATTAAGAGGAGAGCACAGTCAGTTTTCCTTGTTACATCAATCAGGTAAAGAAAACTCAGGGCTTATTGGGAAGACAGAATTGATACCATGAAATCACAACTGATGAGGATATTTAACTTGGCAATAAGCTCTGGGGCATAAACATTTGCACCTGGAGAAGATAGAGGCAGGTCCAAACTGACAAAGAAATCAAGGAAGGCTTCATGACAGAGGTGGGGCTTAAGGTGGATGAGAAGAAAACAGCTATATTTTGAATAATTTGTGTCAAACAAATGTCTCCAATACGTAAAATCAGAGCTGTTTCACCATCATAAAACATGTGTGATAAGCTTTGCTATACTTGTACTTAACACAGGTTCAGAGATAAAGTCCAGGTTTCTTAAAGTGTAGGATGCAGCATGTCTTCAATAGAATCCCTTGGGGGGGCTTTATACGATCTTGAACTCCTCTCAGACTTATTGAATCAGAACCTCCAGGGATGGAACCAAAAATCTGAATTTTCATAAATTCCCTGGGTGATTGTTATATACAGTATAGTTAAAGACCATTGTTTGAAGTGATTAACTGCAAGTTGGGCTTACCTGGGCTTATCATAATCTTCCAAGATTATGATTTAATAGTTTGGAAGGTAGCAGAGCATGGTGGGCTTGGGGATTTTTACAGACTCTACAGGATGCTCAAATGTCTGGTTCAGGTTGAGACCCACTGGCCTACGGTCAGGTTATATTTTTGATAGCTATGATTCTAGCCCAAGTAGGGTTGTCAGATAAAATGCAGGACACCCAATTAAATTTGAATTTCAGACAAGCAATAAATATTTATTTTTAAATTTATGTATGTTGAAATTATTTCAAAGTATATACTTCTACCAAAATATATTTGGTGAATTTGGCAACCCTATCCTAAACCCTGTTATCTCTAACTACTCCTGCACAGCTCATGGCCATTTAACTATGCTGTGATGTGTCACTTCCTCATCCTTAAAGGACAGGTGAAATTTGGTCAGGGAAAACCCATTATTAAGAACACCACATACCCAGAAAAGTAATTGAATATAGATATGTAAGTGCTGCTGGAAACAGTAAAGTGATAATTCCCTATTTCCTGTATTAGTTGTCTATTATTGCAATAAAAATATTACCACAAACTTAGTGGCTCAAAACAACACACATTTATTATTTCACAGTTCTGTGGGTCAGAAGTCCAACTGGATATCCCATGGTTAAACCGAGGTGTTGATGGGGCTGGGTTCTTTTCTGGAAGTCATAGGGGAGGATTTGTTTCCTTGCCTTTTCCATCTTTTAAATGTTTCTGGGCTTGTACCCCCTTCCTCTGTCTTCAAAGTCAGGAAGGTTGTCTCTCTCTCATCATTTTTCTATGGTCACATCTCCCTCTAACCACAGCTGGAAAAGGTACTGCTTTTAAAGACCCAGGTGTTAATTCATTTAATCCAATATACTCTCTCTATCCTAAGGTCCATATCTTACCCAGATCAATATGTTACTTTTTTTCCATGTAGGTAACAAATTCACAGGTTTCAGATATTAGGCATGGACATATTTGGTGGGTGGGAAGCATTCTGCCTACCATACCTCCTAATTTATAATTGTGAGTTAGATTAAAAAAAATTGATTCTATCAAAGCAATGCAATTGTACACAATATAAGTATCTTTTAGAACAAGCTATATTATTCTTAAAAACTACAGGTAAACTTAAAAATTGAATCAGTGGGGGACAAAAGGCATAAAGTAGAAACTGAAAAGATGACTATTTATGTTAGTTATGGTATATAAGTTTACATAGTGTTTACTTGTGCCAGGCATTATTCTAAGCATTTCTCAGATATTAATTCATTTAATCTTCACATAACAGCATGTTAATCTAAGTGCTAGTGTTATTATTCTCATTTTACCAATAAAGATAACAAGAGTCACTGTGGTTTATAAATTACCCACATTCACCCAATTAGAAAATGGTGGGGCTGAGACTAAAAGTTCAATCTGAAAATAAATGTCTTGAGTTCCAAAAGAACATTTCAAACATTCTGCTCTCCTTTGAAGTCTTTTCATACTCACCACTTGAAGGAACAAAATTGAATAGGACTCAATGAATACTCACAGCAGAATAACATTTAGAATTTTCTACAACTTTAAGTTTGAAAAATAGGAACTCAAGTAAATTATCACCACCAGTAACATTTCTTTCAAATGTTTACTAAGTGAAGTGTGAAGCTCATAGTTTAAAATAAGCCTTTAATTTAGTTTTGAGATTTGGTTTAGGATATTAGACTTCATCAAGTGGGGCATAGTGAATATGAGTTAAAGATAAGGGCAGGGTCATGCTAGGCTGAACCTCAGACAGGCCTTAGGCTTTGAGGCCCCAGTGACTGTGTGCTCAATAAAAAATGCTTAGCAGTTGTGAGATACCTATAGTTCAGAAGGACCAACATTATTTATAAAGAGAGTGAAACCAAAATCCAACATTATCCAACCTTTAGTCTTTAGAACAGCCCAACAAAGCTTCTGTAAAAGATTTCCCCTTCCTGTAGTAACTTCATTAAAGTGCAATATAAATCTTCCATGCCTATTTATGTTTCTACTTATTGCACTGTGTGCATTTACACAAGTCATCAAAATTCCCTTTTGGAACAAGTGTTCCAAATCAAATACATACTCTCCAATGTCATTCTTGTTGGAAAGAAACCGATGGGGAAAAAAACTTGAAAGCAGCATAACAAGCATCACTGGATCAATGTTTCTCCTCAAATCTTCCACAATCATCATGTACGCACCTGGAAACCATCCAGGTGAAGAAAACCCAATAAGTCTTAAAATTAAAATTGAGGCATTCCTTCTCTTTCTGCTTGACTGCTCATTTTCTGGTTATCTGGGGGTACATTCCCTTTGTTCCTCTAGATTCACTCTTTGCCCTTCTCCATTCTGCCAGGTGTCCTAGGAGGCTGTCCCATATTGTCTGCTCTCAAATGGACTCTTTTATCATCTGGCTTCCTGTTGGATTTTGTCATTGGGATGCACCAGCTAGAAAGTAGAGATAGAAGGAGAGAGAGGTAAGGGTAATTATTCCTTTGGTTCCCTCTCTGCCCAGTGGCAGCTTGACAGCCTCTGTGTTCTTCTTTAGAAGACAGTGGCTAGGGGGCAGCCTTTCAGCCCTCTCCTGTATGTTCAGCCATCATTGCATTCCCATAGCTGCTCTCTCTCCTTTCCCCTTCTGGCATACACATGGCAGATGGCTTAAAGCATCTATTTTATTTTAGACTTTTCATTGGCACAGGAGACAGATTAAAGAACAGAAGAGGAGAAACTGGTATTCCTTTGTGGAGCTTGTATTTTAATGGAGGGAAACACAAAATCACCAAATAAAAAAAAACATATTGTCAGGTAATGATAAATATTACAAACAAAAACAAAGCAGGGAAGGGGGTTGATAAATTCTGGGGTAGAGAAAGCTGTGCCTAATTTAAACAGGTATTCAGGGAAGACCTCACTAATGAGTGACATTTGAGTAGAGACTTGAAGGAAGTGAAGAAGCAGCCATGGAAGTATGGGAGAGAACAACAATCCAGGTGGAAGGGAGAGTATGTGAAGTCCTGAGAAAGGGAATTCTTGGGTGGTTCACAAAGCAGCAGGGCCCAGTGCAGCCAGGGCAGAGGGAGGGCGAAGCTATTGGATGTGGTCAGGGGGCCATGGGATCAGTCCATGGAGGGACTGTCAGCCCTAAGACTTTATTTTGAAAAAAGCGTGAGTCCTCAGGGGATTCCTACTAAGGAATGATGTGATCTGAGATATCTTTTTAAAGAATCACTTTGTTTTTGTACAGGGGCCGTTCTTAGGCCATGGGTAAAAAGATTGAAGCCAGTCAGGAGTTATTGCAATAATCCAGAGAAAGACCATGATAGCTTGTACCAGAGAGTAGGGGTAGTGAAAAATGGTCACAATCTGGATACATGAAGAAGAGAAAGCCAACAGGATTGCAACTGAAGTGTGAGAGGAAAGAGTCAACAGTGACTGTGAAGTTTTGACCTGGCCAATTTGAAAAATGAAATTGCCATTAATTGAGATGGGGAGATTTGAGGAGGTACATATAGGGGTGGGAGTGTGGATGGGAAATAGCAGGAAGTAAGTTTTAGATGGGCTAGGGTAGAAATGTTTCTTCATCGTCCAAGTGGAGATGTTAAGGACGCAATTGGACATACATGTCAGGGTTCAAGGCAGAGCCCTGGCTGGAGATCCATGTTTGAGGGGTCTCAAAGCAAGATGGTGTATGGCACCATCCATATATCTGGGTGTATTAGTCAGCCCAAGGGGTGCTGATGCAAAATACCAGAAATTGGTTGGTTTTTATAAAGGATATTTACTTGGGATGGGAGCTTACAGATACTAGGCCATGAAGCATAAGTTACTTCCCTCACCAAAGCCTATTTTCATGTGTTGGAACACAGTCTACAGGGTTCAGGCTTCCTGGCTTCCTCCCTTTCAGAGTCTTGCTTCTCTTTCCTCTGTGAGCTTACTTCCTGAGGCTCCAGCTTAAGGTTTCAGCATCAAAGTCTAACATCAAAACTCAATATTAAAAACCTCTAACTCTCCTTTGCCATGCCTTTATCTGTGAGTCCCCACCCTTTGGCACAAACTACTGGCACAAGAGGTTTACATAATTACTTAATGAAGTAAACCTATGAATCCAGTGTAATCTAATATGCCCAGAGGAAAAGATCAGTTTACAAACATAATCCAATATTTCTTTTTGGAATTCATCAATAATATCAAACTGCTACACTGGGTGTTATCCACTTGAGAGCAAGTTCAGAGGAGGAAATTCTGAGATCAGAGGCTGGTTTAGAGACCTTGCGAATGAGGAGGAACAAACAAAGTCAGCTGAGGAAATGCTTGGAATGAAATCAAGAGAGTGTAGTGTCCTGGAAATCAGGGGAAGAATCGTGACAAGGAGGAGGAGGGCACATAGTGAGCTCCATGCTGGTAGCTCAAGCCAGGTGGAGGAGAAATGAGCATTAAATTAGCAGTTTGGAGGATCTAGGTGACTTGAAACAGGAGTGATATCTGTGGAGTTGTGGGGGAACAAAAATGACTAGTTTGAGTTCAGAAGAGAATAGGAGGAAAGGATTTGGAGAGAGGGTGTGGAAACCACTCTTTGAAGATTTAATTATTAAGGGGGGCAGAGAAACAGGGTAGTAATGTTAAGATGCAGAATCAAGTGAAGATTTTCCTTTCCAAATGGAAAAGAAATATATCACAAGTAATTTCTATAGGCCTGAGCCAGAATAAAGGGGAAAACTGATGATGTAGGAAAGAGAAGGGACCATAACAGGTTATCTTCTTGAGTAGTGAAAATGAGGAGACATTAACACTGAACCGGAGAGCACCTGGAGCATTGACCCTGGTCCGGGTAAAATCAGAGTTGAATTATTAAGAGCCCTCTCAGCAGATTAATGTAGGTCAATGATAAAAGATGATTCATATCCACTTTCGATGTGTAGATAGCTATTCAGGAATATTTTTGCTGAGTAAAAAGATGCATGCCTTCATTTGCCTAAGAGGTTTCAAATAAAATATGCAGATGGATGACTCAATAGGGAAACTCTTGGGCTAGCAGACTTCATACGCCGTTGAAGGGGATCATCGAATTAGGAAATTCCTTTTACATTTTGAACTGCAATCTGCTTTGTATCTTCTGCCTACTGAGCCCCGTTCTTCCCTTATAGGCCTCATGGCAGCACTTTCAATGTTTTATGAGAACTTTTGTGCACTCCCCAAGGTTTGTCTGCTTCAGGTTAACAACCCTCTTTTTCTTCTTTTCGTTTTTTAAATATTCTCTTTTACTATCATTTCCAGACCTTCTACAATGTTGGCCGTTCTCTTTCGGCCGTGTGCCTGCTTGTCAACATTGCTCTTGATGTGTGATCCTTGGAAGTGACAACTGGACCAGGTTTGATGGGACACACTTGCATTAAGCACAGCTCTTTCTGACTGCTTTTTCCCTGAGCATATGATTTCTGGTAATGTGGCCTAATGTTGCATTTGTTCCCTGCACAGTCATTTTGGGCTGAAAGCTTGTATCATTCATCTCAGGGCCATAGTGGTATTTTGAGACAATAGTATCCTAAGGCCGTGACCTGCACTATCTCATCTAAATCTCCCAATCATCCTGTGGAGTGTGTATAGGTAACATCATTTTAAAAAAGAGGAAACTGAGACCAAGTAGGGAACACTGAAGTGCCCAGATCCTACAGCTAATAAGCAGTCTCAACCTGGTAACACCCCAAATCTGTCCAGAAATCTGGCATTTGCATTGCCCCAGGTCGCCTTCAAACCTAGCGATTGCAATGCAGATGTGGACCAGGCAAGAAGAGTTACAAATTGTATTCGTGGAACAGATGGGGACAAGGCTTAAATCTACTTTGCAGGATTACTGTTATTTGAGAAACACTCTAGGGGAGGAATGTGCCCTACATCATTGGTGGGTGCAGCATTTTCTACACAGTGGTGTGAGAACTGAGATGAACCAGGAAGTGGCCTCTTTTGAAGGTGGCCCCTGGTTAGTAAGTTCGTTAGTTAGTCAGTGCTTTCCTCTCACTGCTCAGAGACAACACCCTGGATCTGGTGCCAATGAGCCACCTTCCTTCCCGAGGGTGTGTGTGGGAAACGGAACTCCAGTGCTCCGAGTCACCATGCCTGGGAACTGCTTTGGCCTTGGCTATCTTTTGAAAGCCATACCGTAAAATGACATTTTCAGAATGGGGTTTCCTAATTGGTAGGTCAACTTGATAGTACTTTAGTCAGAATAAGAAAGGGAAAAATAGAGTAGTTCAAGCAGGTGCTCATAAGGAAGCCCAAATAGAAATTATGGGTTAATGGGGAAAACTGTGGAAGGGAGAGAAGAGGGGGTATATGTTTTTGATGTATCGTTTATGGAATCTAAAGCTTCTTTAAAAATAACATTTTAAAAATACGGTAAAAGTTATTTAAAAAATAATGGGGTGGGGTGGGGTGGCATAAGGTTTAATAGAGCCATGTTGAGGGAAGAGTATTGTGCTTTAGCCTAAAAACATATTATTACACATTTTAAATTTCAAAAATAATAATTGGTGTTATACCGAGCAGGCATCCTGGTATTCATTCTATGCCTAACCCATCTCTGTCTCCACCCCATTGTTGAAACTCTCTAAATTCTCCCATCTTTTAGCCATCCTGTGATCCTCACCAAGGCTGCAATGAAGCTCAGAGCAACCTTATAAAACCTATGTCAAATTATTCTTTGCATCAAAATGATCTTGTCAAAATGATGGTGGTGCAGCACCCAGCTCTGAGAGGTGGGAGCAGCTCAGTACAGATGTGTGGGTCAGAGCCTTTGGAGAGGGGTTTGAGGAGCTCATCGGGGAAGGCTGTAGACCAGTCTCAGGGTACAAATCCCCCAGACAAAGGCCCAGGGTGCAAAAGCTGCACTTCTCAGGGGTAGGTGTTACTGGGCCTATACCGTGCTCAGGCACAGGAAAAGGGGAGGCAGGAGATTAATACTTATTGAGTCTCAACTGTTTGCTGGGTAATTTCCTCATTACGTTACATCTTCTGTTCTATTGAATCTTCACACTGAACATAACAGAGAAGGGTTCATTCAATTTATAAATGTGTAAACTCAGACTGGAATAGTTAAGTAACTCACCCAAAGTCCCAGGATTATAAATGACAGTCGTGCTAGTCTTGTCTGATTTCAGGGCCTGGGTTTTTTGCAATGTGCCACTGGCAAGAGAAGGCTTGTGTTGTGTCTCAGGAACTGATGAGTCCTGTTCTTAAACTGGGAGCAGAGGGGTCGCAGGTGTTATGAGCCAGGAATCTGCATATTTCCAGCACCTCACTCAGTATTTATCCCTCCCTCCCCACTGTTCAGGCGGCCTTGCTGATGCCAACCACTCCTTGACAAGCCCCTGCTCTGGCTCAACCCCGTGTGTTAATGCATACAAATGCCCTTCCCCTTTCTGCAATATACTTGTACTTCTAGGCCTAGCTCCCAAGCCACCTTCATCTTGAGCCCTTCCTAGATCTTACAAGGCAGACTTAACTTCAGCCCCATCTCACCCATACACTCATCCTGCATCTTCTGCCTCATGAACACAGCAGTGACATGGACACAGATCTGCCTCCATCCTTGGTTTGGGGGAAGCCTGGAGCAATGGTGAAACCAGCTTTTTGGATGGACCAGGACACTATCAGGGTTATGTCACTTCCCATATAAACTACATAAGCCACTTGTCCTTGCTGTGCCTCAGTTTCCTCATATGTAAAATGAAAGTGGTTGGCAGAGTTGACAATATAATATATACCAAGTACACTGGGAGTAAAGAGAGCAGATGTAATTTGTGTAGAGTGTGAATCTTTCACCCCCATCTTGCCTCAGACCATGTACTTTCACCTGTTCCCATATCAGGGGACCTTCCCTGCACTCCTATGTGTTCCCTTGCAGTTATCCCAGTACCAGCTCAAAAACTTTCACATGTTTTAGTTGAACTGGATAAAACATGCCCTGAAAAATTTTGCATCTGGGGCAGATGATTCTGTTGCTGAGATATGATCATTGTGAAAACAGGCAAGGCCAGAGTTCCCTGGAACAGCAGTGTAGCTAGGTAGCTTCCACAGTCACTAGTGAATCTTCCACATCTCCAGGCTGGGTGGAGCTTCTGCATGAAACTCGGCCAGGCTGGGAAACCCATTGTCCCAGGGAGCTGTAGGAAGAAGGAAATGCCGGAGACTAGGAGACTCCAGTCCTACAAACACAATGAAACTGAGGGAGGCAGGTGAGTCATTGGATGTGTTCCAGGGTGGTTTTCAGGGAGACACTGAGTGTAGTAGGGACAGTGGGAAGCAGGACTTGTGAATCAAATCCCTACCTTAGCTCTGCCATCAGTGGGAAAGCAGCTCTAGGTACTTCACCTTAGAAGCCTCCATTTCCCCATCTGTAAAATGAGCCAATGATAATACCTGCCTAACAGAATTATATGAATTAAATAAGATAATGCATACAAAACCTTTGTCATGATGCTTGGCACATTCTATGTGCTTAATATATGATACTCATTATTATTTACAATAATAAAATCATCATTCTTATTATTATAATTAATACATTCTTATTATATAATAGAGTAGGAATGGAAAGTTTACTTTCTCCCCATTATACTGAATTTTTGTTTTTACCATTATGGTCCATGTAGCAGTTTAATATTATTTATGAATTCTAAAAAGAGATACTGATTATGTTTGTAAACTGTTCTGTTCCTCTGGGCAAGATGCCCTTTGATTGTCTTAGATTCAACTGCGATATCTTTGATTAAATTATGTTAAGATTAGGACTTTGATTTAACCTGACTTTAGGGCAACCCAGTTTGAGTCCCTGCCCCACACTGCAAGCTATATAAATGGACATCCAATCTAGGAAACAACACACAGAAGAAATACTCAGAGGAATAGAGGGAGCTCCACAGACACAGAACATCCCACAGCTCAGGAAGAGAGATGAGCCACTCATGTGATAGTTGGTAGCTGAAGAGAACAGAGTAATCGAGCCCTATGCCAACCTATAGCTGAGATCAGAAGAAGCTGGGCCCACAGGGCCTTCAAAGGAAAGAAGACAGCTGAACCCTGGCAGATATCACATGCCATCTTTGCCAACATATGGCAACAGACTTTGGGTGAGAAAATACCTCTTATGGTACCTTGAGTTTGATTCTTAAGTACCTTATAATTGTATGCTTTCAACCCAAATAAATACTCTTTATAAAAACCAACAGATTTCTGGTACTTTGCATTAGCTCTCCTTTGATTGATTAATACAGTCCTTGATCTTCATAAAGACTCTGTTAAGAAGTAGAATCCTTTGAGAGTGGGGTCCCAGAGCATCTCATAGAATCGTGGAGTTCAGAATCACTTAGACATCACCAATACAAATGCAATTATTTTACAGTGAGGGCTTGAGTTCCCAGGAAGGGAATTGACCTTTTAAAGCTCAGTCATTGCCTCATTAGCAGAGCTGGGATTAAAATCCTGGCATCTGGATTCCTAGGTTGGTAATTTTCTTTGTGTTCTTACTTTCCCAAGCAAGGCATAGTTCTCTCGGCCTTTTCAGAAACCGTGTGAGGTAAAAGTAGTTTCTAGTTTGGAATTCTGCCCTTGTCTCTTACTAGCCATGTGAGCATGAGTGAATCATTCCATCTCTTTGCACCTCAGTTTTCTCCTCTGCAAAATGGGAATAAGAATAGAACCCACTTTCGAGGCTCATGAGAATGAAATGAGGCAACATCAAATGAGGCAGCAGAATGTCTGGTGCTTTGGCAAGTATTCTTTGTCAATTCCACTTGAATCAGTCTAAAAAGCGTCAAGCACATTTTGCTGCTCTGAAGCAGGTGAAAAGAGAGAGGAAAAAAGGTTGAGAGTGTATACATGGATTCTAAGCTAAGAACAGTGTGTGTTAGGAAGTGAGGTGAGGAAGTTGTAAGCTGTAAATAATAAGGACATAGTCAAACCTTCTGCACTGTAATTATCTGCTTCCGTGTCTGCCTTTTCACTCTAAGCCTCACTGAAGGGAAAAGTCTGGTTCTTAGTCACCTTTCTGGACCTTTCTATCCCCAGCGTTCAATGTTTTGCTGGTATACAGTCAGCACTGAATGAACAAACCCTTGAATAAACCTATACATGAATTTTGCCAGCCTCTTTCTTTAGTGTTAAAGTTGTTCGCATCCTCTCCTGACTACAAATGTGGGCCTGGGAAAAGTGAGTTTGCAGAGCCCACAGGCACTTCGGTTCCCAGGATGCAGGGGTGTGCTGGAACCAGCCTCAGGCACAACTCTGTGCAATCTCCAGACTGGGCATGGTGGGAGTCTTTACACCAGGGAAATCAGCAGATGCTACTAATGAAGACTTCTTATCCCCCTGGTTATTAAACATTTACCAGCTGTTTTAGTTTCCTTGCCTGCTGAAAGCAGATACCATGAAATTTGTTGGCTTAACAATGGCAATTTACTAGTTTACAGTATTGAGACTGAGAAAAATATCCAAATTAAGGCATTATCAAGGTGATGCTTTCTCCCTGAAGACTGGTGACTGGCGAGCCATGGTTCCTCTGCCACAAGGCGAAACACAAGGCCATGTCTGTCCATCTCTCCCTTCTCTTCCAGGCTTTGTTGCTGTCAACTTCTTTCTTCCATGGCTTTCTTTTTTCTCTCTTTACATTCATTCTGTT
This sequence comes from Dasypus novemcinctus, assembly GCF_030445035.2. NCBI lineage: Eukaryota > Metazoa > Chordata > Mammalia > Cingulata > Dasypodidae > Dasypus > Dasypus novemcinctus. Next base: position 198,291,988 of record NC_080673.1, on the reverse strand, counting down.
TATAAAAGACTCTAGCAAGAGGATTGAGACCCATCCTGAATGAGGTGAGTCACATCTTAACTGAGGTCACCTCATCAAAAGATGCTACTTACAATGGATCCACACCCGTGGGAATGGAGACACTTTAAGAACGTGGTTTTCTAGGGTACATACCTTTTCATACCACCACGCTTTTCGTGCCACCACACTTTTCATACCACACTTCACTGAGATGGACAGACACACCCAAGAGCTCTCATCTTATCCTTCTCAAAGCCTTAGCCCAAAGCAGGCACCATCTCTTCCAAAACCCCTTCAGTCGCCACTGCCATTTTTCTCCGAATCGCTCATTCTGTGTTCCGAGTATAGCAGGGAACCATGTAAAATGACAGCTTCCCACCAAACTGAGAGGGTTACATCAGACTGAGGAAAGACTCGGACAAGTCAGCTTGGTTAGTAAGTGAGCATTTATTAGGGGGTTTACATGGGGAAGCTCCTCACAGGGTAGTAGATTGGAGCCTGGAGGAGCCTAGAATCTTTGTCCTCTGTGGCAGGTAGAGAGCGTTGGGTGCTTCCAAGGCTCAAGCCCACTCTTGTCACAAAAAAAAGAGGTCTACATGAGCCAGGGGATGGCACGTGTGGGGGAAGCATAATTAAAAAGTGCAGGGCTCAGGACAGATAATCAAGGGATGGACATTCACAATGTTTCCCTGCAGGGCAGAAGTTACACTTTCACAGTAACTACTATGTAAAATGAGCATTTACAGTGTTTGTCAGTAAGGCTGAAGTTACATCTTTACAGTAATTATGTAAGGGATCTGTTGATATGAAGGTGGTCAAGCAGTTCACAAATCAGATACTCCTGAGGGGTTCTGGGAGAGAAGTCTAAGCATACGAGATTTACTTATCAGTCATGAGCTTACAAGCAGTTATTTCTCAAGGCTTGCTGTGTAACTATTAAGAAATGAAATACTGCTGTGACTAGAAGGAGAAAGAACTGGAAAGGCTGTGGGAAAATGCAAAGCCATAGATGCTATACTCTGCCTCCAAGACTTTACTTGGATTCCAACTCTCTGCACGCTTTGAAGAATCAGTGGCTTCTCTGGGTTGTCAGACAGTGTGTGGCATTTGTTCTAACTTCAAGAAGCTGCTTCCTGGATTGCTTTTCTCACTAGCTTGCTAGAAAGGGATTCTCTGCTCTGAGTTTGCGTTGAGGGGCCAGACCTCTGTTACTTGATTTGGGGACTTATATACTCAGGTCGCTTGGGACATAGAGAGAACTTTGTGGTTAAAAGCATTTTTCAGTCAAGGTCTTTTTCCAGATACATCACTAATCGGAATTTGGTAACAATTCCCAACCTCTACCCCCTGAATCCAGCAGAGTTGCAACACTTACTCTCCAGTCCAGTGGAATCCTCCAGGACAACTAACAAAAGGAGGATGATAGACAATGCCAATTCCAAAAAAACAGAGTATCTACAACTATAAGCAAAACAGTTCCATCCATCTGTCCCATGGGATCCAAGCCCCTTCTCAATCAGAAACAGAGTGGGCTTCACCATCCTAAAATCCTCAAGGTTGAGAAATGAACACACATAATGGGGGAATGCAACTGTTCCCAGATTTTGTCTATGTTCTTAAGTATGCTGCAAAAATGAATTTCAAGAGCACCTTGGGTGAGTTTGGCCAGTCATTTATTCAGGTAGGGAGGGAAGAGAATGGGAGAAAATAACAGATCATGGGTCCCAGGTAGAGAATAAGGGGCTGAAAAGTGATGAAGTGGGCCGACTACGCTTCCCCATTATAGATGATCAATGACCAGGTTTTACTTGCGTGGCCACCATGGCAGGGGAAAAACAGCAAGAGCAGGGTACAGAGGACAGGAACAGGGTCCAAAGGCGAGAGAGACCGAATTCAGGCCTTGCACCTGCTTTTTGAATGGTTAATTATTCCACCACTTTACTAATGGCAGGGGAGGAGTTCCAGCTGTTTTGATTGATTACCCCACCCATCAGTCCTCCCTGAGGGCTCAATGATAAAGTCCTTGGGGAATGTCCGGGGCTTCTCCTAGCTTCCAGAGGAAATCTTGTTCTAGATGACAGATTCTTGGGGGGGGTGGACGGGTTATTCCAGCAGCCATCTTGGGGTTATTGATGTCCATATGAACTTCTTGCCAGATTCCAGATCCATCTATTGATTCCCTATCTTACTTGCTGGCTTCACAACTATAGACTAAAGTAGATTAATTATTATTCTAGCAATGGAAGACTTCTATCACTGATAAAGGCAGTGATCACCAGAGGTTCTGTGGAGAGAGAGAGAGAGGAATAGGGTAACATGGGGACATTTTGGGGATATTGGCATTATCCTGCATGACATTGCAATGACAGATACAGGCCATTATACATTCCATCAAGACCTATAAAATTGTGCTGGGCAAAGTGTAAATTATAATGTAAACTATAGTCCATGGTTAGCAGCAATGCTTCAATATGTGTTCATCAATTGAAATTAATGTACCACAGTAATGAAAGATATTGTTAATGTAGAAAAGTATGGGAGGGGGAGGGCCAAGGGGTGGAGTGACTATATGGGAATGCCCTATATTTTTTATGTAACATTTATGTAATATAAACCATCTTTAAAAATTAAAAAATAAATGTTTTTGAAACTTCAGTTTACAATTATCTTTGAATAAGATGTAACAGTATCAAATTGATTGGGAATTATTTAAAATTAAGCTCTTACTGTGCCTACAGAATAAACAGAAAGAATTTTCACAGCTTTTTCTTGATCCAGGTAACCAATTATTCAACAAAAATATTATAAATCTAACAGAAAATAAAATGTAACCATTTAATTTCCCCTGAAATAGAATATAAAACCACCTGCAGCAATGCAGTCTGCTTTCTCAGGTTTATGCAAGTCTAATTATCTCAACAAAGATAAGTTAGGTATGAATCTACCTGTTTAGATTTGATGAGATAGGGTGACAGCCCATTTCCGCTGGGGAACTGATGCCTTTCATTTGTATGCTTGCCCCAGCCCATTTCCTGAGTATGTGTTAATCAAGGCTGGGAATGTGTCATGGGACTCAGCCTGCCAGTGCCTAGGGATCAAGCTAATTTTGCTACCGCGGTGTGTTTGGACTAGAAACAATAGCTTGGACAACTTGGCTTTTGTCTTGGTTTATGTTTAGTACTTCAGGATTTCAAAAGGGGTGGAACCTTGCCATATACCCCAACCCACTTTCTTGGGGGCAGAACACCTTTCCAGGTCATTCCAGGAGAAGGTAAAACCTTTTTCTTGTGTTCTTTAGCTATCTACACTTATTTCTCCACTTGGGTACCATGTGAGCCCGATCAGGCATCGCTGCCACCACCACCACTGCACAAGCTTGTTCTTGCTCAGATCTCTCAATCTGGTGTCCTCCACTAGGCTCAGACCTGAGTCTAGTACCTCAGTGCCATCATAGTCACCCTGGACATTGCTGCTTAGTCTCAGTATGGTGACAATTTCTTTTGTTGTCCAAACTGAGACCATTTTGGGAATTAAAGGAGAAAGTGAACACTGACTTGTTATATGAGCAAAGCTCAGCCTCCCTCGAAAGCAGAGAGACTGAAGCAGAGATAACCAAGGATGCCTTCTCTGTGTCCACACACAGCAAAAGGGAGGTTGACTAGAAACACCACAGGCTGCTTCAGGGTGCAGAGAGCAGGCACTAATATTTTGACCAGACTTGTCACTGCTCAGCAAGCCTCTCTGGATGGTTTCACAGGGAAGGACTGTTGAAATGGGAACTGTGAATTCAAACAATAGCCACGTTGCATTTAAAAAAAAAAATAATTTATTGAAGTTTACCACTCATACATAAACATACATAAGCAATAAGTATATAATAATAATTGTAAGCTTACAAAACAAACATATATAACTTCATAAAGGATTCTTACCCTACCACCAATAACTTACACTGTTGTTAAAACTTTTTAACTAACGATTAAAGAGCATTTTCAAAATATTACTACTAACAAAAGTACTTTTCCCCTAACCAATCCTATTATTATTATCTTTATATCATTTGATATGAACATACATTAACAATTGAGTGTATAGGAAAAGTTGTGAATTTACAAAGCAAACATGCATAATATCATACAGGGGTCCCGTACATCAACCCTCCACCAACACCATGCATTGTCACGAGACGTTTGTTACAAATTATGAAAGAATATAGTCAAAATTTTACTACTAATTACAGTCCTTACCCTACATTCAGTGTCTTTTCCCCCACCCACCCTATTATTATTTTTTAAATATATTTTTTATTACAGAAGTTGTAAACTTATAAAACAATCATGCACATGTGCAGAATTCCAAACAACACCCCTCCATAACACACCACATTGTCATGGAACATTTGCTGCAGATAAGATGATATCATTTGATTGTTACCATGCCCATAGTGTACATTTGCCTCCATTTTTCATACTGCCTCATTATCAACACAGTACATCTTTGGCATAGTAGCAAGAATATTATATTACTACTGCTAACCACTGTCCATAGGTCACTCCAGTTGTATTTTTCTCATGCTTTTCCATATTCCCACCACCCTGAAATAGTGATGTACATTTGCTCTAGCTAACAGAGGACACTCTTGCATCTGTACCATCAACCATAATTCCCATCAACCTCTTGGTATAGCTTGCTGTTCAGTTCCAGATTATTCTCTAGCATTCTGTCAATTGGCATTTACATACCTAGACTACCACTTTCAGCCACATCCCCACTTACAAACTGTTACTCACTATGTGTTATCATCCACTCTATATATTTCCACACTTGTACAGTAAAGCTAATTAAAACTTCTACATATATTAAACATCAGTAGTACATCTCAGTCCTTCTCTTACCTCCATTAAGAATCCACCACCTACCACCAAGTTTTGAAGATACTTTCCTACATTTTCTTCTAGAAGCTTTATGCTTCTTGCTTTTATTTTTAGTTTTTTTTATCCATTTCAAGTTAATTTTTGGATAAGATGTGAGATAGGGATCCTTTTCCTCCTTTTGCGTATGGATATTCAGTTCTTTCAGCACCATTTGTTGAATGGACTGTTTGGTCTGAGTGGTGTGGGTTTGATAGGCTAGTCAAAAATCATTTGACCATACATGTGAGGGTCTGTTTCTGAACCATCACTTTGGTTCCATTGGTCTATGTGTCTATCTTTATGTTGGTACCGTACCATTTTTACCAGTATAGCTAGGTAATATGATTTAAAGTCTGGATTTGAGAGTTCACTTTTCCTTTTCAAATGTTTCTGGCTATTCAGGACCACTTACCTTTCCAAATAAATTTGATAATCATATTTTCAATTTAAAAAATTCTGGTAGAATTTTTATCAGGATTGCATTAAATCTGCAGATCAATCTGAGTAGAATTGTCATCTTAATGATATTTAGTCTTTCAATCTGGGAGCATGGAATGTTCTTCCAATTATTTAGGACTTTTTAAATTTCTTTTAACATTGACATGATGTTTTCTGAATACAAATACTTTACATCATTGGTTAAGTTTATCCCTGACTATTTGAGTTTTATCCGTCATATTTTATTTTCACCACTCTTTTGACACTTTGTTACTTTTATTGATATAATCTTCATTTCTAGACTCTATTCCAGGCCTCTCTCTCCTTCTTTTCTTTTCAGACTCTACCATGCTCTTTACTATTTCCTGAAAATCTGGTTTCTTGCTTAGAAGTTCTCTCAGTTTCTGTTTATCTGTGAATATTCTAATCTTATCCTCATTTATGAAAGACAATATTGCTGGATATAAGATTCTTGGCTGGAAGTTTTTCTCTTGTATTTTCTTAAATATATCAGACTACTGTCTTCTTGCTTCCATGGTTTCTGCTGAGAAATCAGCACTTAATCTTATCAAGTATCCCTCATGTGTTATGCATTGTTTTTCTCTTTGTCTTTGGCATTTGATAAGTATGTGTCTCAGAGTTGCTCTATTTAGATTTTTTAAAGATGAGAGTACATTGTGTTTCTTGGACATGGATATCTATGTCCTTCAATAGGGTTGGGAAATTTTCTACTGATATTTCTTCAAGTATTTCTTCTGCCCCTTGTCCCTTCTCTTCTCCTTCTGGGAAACCCATGACACATATGTTTGCACATCATTTCCTGTCATTTATTTCCCTGAGACCTTGTTCAATTTTTTCCACTCTTTTCTTCATCTGTTCTTTAGTATGCTTACTTTCAGAGGCCATTTCTTCAAGCTCACCAATCCTTTCTTCTGCCTCCTCAAATCTGCTATTATATTATTTCGATAGTTCTTAAAATTTCATTTACTGCAACTTTATTTCCTATAATATTTGCTATATTTCTATGTATGCTTTCAAGTTCTTCTTTGTGCTCATCCAATGTCTTCTTAATATCCTTAATCTCTTTAGCCAGCTCATTGAATTTATTAAGGAGATTTGTTTCAACACCTATGATTAGTTGTTTCAACTCATTTATGCTATCTGGAGGCTTATCTTGTTCCTTTAGCTGGGCCATATCTTCCTGCCTTGGTGTGGATTGTAATTTTTTGTTGTTATCTTGACATCCGGCTTATTAGAATATTTATTCTGGGTGCAGTTTTTCTCTTGAGTTTAGGCTTCCTGCCCTTTCTCCCTTGCTGGTTGTTCAATAGGAGCCAAGAATGTAATTGGTGCTGTAGGCTGTGGAGGCTCAGACTGCCCTCATTTTCACAGGGACTGATGAAGCTTCTCTCAGCTTTCTCCTTTCCCAGGGGTAGGGACCAAGTCACAGTTGTGTGGAATAATCCAAGTCGTGCAGGCCTAGACTGTAGTTGCCCAGAGAGACTGATGAAGGTTCATGCCCTTTTCTCCCCTGCCTGGGGCAGGGATGGAGTTGTAGGTGTAGGCAGCAATCTATGCAGCGCAGGTCCAAGATGACCGCAGTTGCCCCAGCAGACCTCAGATTATTCAGTTTGTGCCAGCCAATGGTACCCACAGTTACCTGGATAGGCTGGTGCAGAGCTAACGAGCCTCCTTCCTGTCAGAGGTGGGGCTGAAGCCTATGCTAGGCTGCAGGTTGTCTGGGTGAAAGAAACAGGTTCCTACTGTCACTGTGATATTTGGTCAGCCTGGCTTCCTCTCAGGCTGGGGGCAGAGTCAAAATGGTGGGTACCAGCCTCTTTCTGACTTAGACAGATTCACACACCAGCTGTTTCTTGGGTTATTCCTTAGCGATCTGAGTCTACCAATCAGTAGCTGGAATGGGCAGCCAACTGTCTCCTCCTCCCCTGTTTTTGGGAAATGGAGCTTCCAAGCCCAGCCACAGAATAGCTCCTGGGGCAGCCTGTACCACAAGGGTAAGACAATCACTGGCCTCTGTGGCTAGGCTGGCAATTTCCCAGAGAGGCTGGTCCAGGTTCTCCCAGCTTCCTCCCTGTCAGAGATAGCACTGGGGCTTAGGCTAAACCTGCAATCTGACCTGGATGGAAAGAAGCTGGTCCCCACCAGCACTGGCATTTTCACTCTGCCCCACTTCCCCTTGCACCAGGTGTGGAGTTAAGATGGCAGCTCCGGGCCTCTTTCTCACTTGGACAGGCTCAAACTTCAGCTGTTCTCAGGATTATAATTTAGCCCACTGAATTTACTCATCATAGCTGAAGTTAGTGCCCAACCATCACTTCATCATCCATTTTTGGGAAATGGAGCTTTCAATTCCAGCCGCTGAACAGCTCCCAAGTTGGCATGTACCTCCAGTGGAGAATGGGCACTGGCCTCCATGGCATGGAGCGCCCTACTTATGAGTCTTCTCTGCAGATGGTCAGTCTCCTCCTTCCATTCCTTCAAGGATGTTGCAGGATGCCCTTTTGGCCTCCTGAAGCCCCCAAACAGGTGCTTCAGCAAGCTCAGATAGCTCTGTGTGTTTGCTAACTGCCCTGTAGCAGGAGCTGATTCTAGGAGCTCCGTACTCCACTGCCATCTTGCTGGTTGTCCCCAAGCAACCCACAGTCCCCTATATTTTTGGTGTAACATGAATGTAATCTAAAGTTTCTTTAAAAATAAAAGAATTATTTTTATTTAAAAAAAAAGAGAGTTCGGGTGACAGACACCTCCCCAAATACTCTTCTGCTGAGGACAGTAGGGAGGACTGGAGAGCTCTGGTCTTATTAAAGCCTTTATTTTAATGGGTTTGGGGAATAAGGATGTGTGTCTGAGGAGAAGAAAATGGAAAGTGGGCTCAGAGACATGAAAGGGTATGAACAGATTAGGACTGATGTTAGAGAGGAGCTGAGCACAACTGAAGGGAATGTTACAGGATGACGAGTTTGGGCCTGAACATGGGGTATTGCTGGTCAATGCCATCTCCCTACTAGCCTGTCTTTTTTTGAACTCACACCATTAATTGGTTAACTCTACAAATATTTATTGAGTGCTTACTGTGTGCCAAATGCTAGGGATATAGATTCATTAATATGATTAAGTTCTAGAATCACCTTTACCATCTAAGGATGCTATTGTCATATTTTTAATCAGAGAATCAAAATTTCAAGTATGTTGATTATAATAATTTATTATCCTACAGTAAACAAACCATATAGTCTAGCCTAGATGTGAATACCTCCATTGTAAGGTAAATAGCTTTATTTGAAGACATTGGTTACGGGATTATTATTTATTGAGTTCAGTTTAGTTCACTGAAAAATTAGTATTTTCCCAAACCCCATGCATTGTTTTATACAAGCGTTTGCCCCATTACTTGCACAGAATTGCAAACACCTGTGTTCTCTATTGTGGGAAGCTTTGGATGGGCAACTTGTTGCAGAATTCTATACTTATAAGGAATAAAAATTTGGAAGTAAGGATTACTCTGTGATTCCGGAATTAGGAGCGGGCAGATGGTTTTGCTGTTCTTGAGATTGGAATGTGGGGTTTGACAAAGTATGAGTGAAGATAATGATGTGCTCACATATTGACATTTCAAATTTGTGACACTTGGGGGCACCCAAATGGAAAGGTCTAGTTGGTGTTTGGTCATGCAATTCTCAAGTCCAAGGTTGGAGATAAAGGATACCAAAACAGTATTAATCACTCAGAGAGAACATGTGGAGTGAGAAGAATGGAGCTGAGGAGGTAGAATTCTGGGAACTATCAACATTTCAGGATCAGGGAAAGTGGAAACATTTGATGGAGAATGGTCAAAGTGTTTCTTTCCAAATCTTATTTTTTTTTTAAATTACAACAATATTTTGAAATAATTATTGTGAAACTAATTTACAGAAAATACAATATTGGCTCAGATATTTTCTGGGATCTAGCTAGTAAAGAACAGACCTGACATATACCACCACTCCTCCAACAAGACAATAGTAAGCTTTGTCTTTCCCTTTATCCATTTCTTTCTGTTCTATGACATCAACTCAGATATTAGAATGTTGCTTCTTATATTGATCTGAAAACTTAATTTGTTTAACTTCCAGGAATTTTTCTCTCCCAAGACAGGAAATAATTTTTCAGAATAAGGGCCCTGTCTACTTGGGAGTATAGAAGCACTAAAGGTAAATGGGTACCAAATGGGAAGATGATGCAAATGAGGTATCACATACACATCACAGAGGCTGCCCAGTTTTTCCCTGACAGTTTCTTCCTAGCTCATCCCCGGATATCAATAGCTTGTATGGTCAGTTTTAGATGGACATTATATTCTTTCAAAACAGTGAACTCTTTTGTGATCTTTCCCAATTATAGAGAATACCATGGAGTTGAAAATCATGGATTTTGAGTTAGATTGATATATTTAAACTTAAATTCAGCACTAGTATCTGTGAATCACTGGCAACTTTACAAACATAACTAAAATTTATTTTTTTATACTGAAAATATGTAATAACCTATAAGTAAGGTATTATGTACCAATAACAATGTTAGAAATCTTCTAGCAGTTTCTGGTTCAAAACAGATCCTCAGAAAATGCAATCTATATTTTGTAAAAATGATAATTGTATAAATGTGAGAATTAGTAAATGCCAGGGCCAGGAATGGTCCATGTTCTATTTTTCTTTCCAGGGCCAAGGCCGCAAGCAGCTTAAAGATGGAATAAAATCCCCATATGAATCCTCCAATGATGTTACTACGTATCTCTCAGTTCTTATAATTGAGATTCTGAGCTGCTATAAGGCTTTGATATAAGCAAATGAGGGAAAAGTTGGTGGAAATGAGAGTGCATAACATTTTCTGTTAACAAGTGCTTAAGATAAGAAAAAATTGTACTGTTTTATTTAGGTCACATATGGAAATTTCAGATTAATTTATAATTAGGGATATATTTTATCACAAAATGGCAACATTGAAATGTATTGCACACCAATTATTTCAGTTAGTCTCTTCCAAAATGTTAAGGCAGGGGTCATGTAAACACTGGTAAGGTGGTCTCAATGGAGATAAGCCTACAATTTGAGTGCGACAGTTCCTCATTGTATAGAGTGTTCCTGCTCCTCACGTTGTAAGATGTTTAGCATCCCTAGTCCCCGGTCCTAAATGTGACAATAAATCTGCCTCTTCACATTTCTACATGCCCATTGAGACGCAATGACACATTTAGTGTAAGAAAAAAGATTCAGACAGAAAGTGTCTTGCCCAAGTTCAAATAAAGTATCTTTTCTCGCGCCTGATTCTTTGACTAGAATCCTTTTCAGTTTCCCATGATACCTCAAGTATTATTAAGTCCTTTGAATTATTAAGTCCTTGGGTGAAACCCACTTTTTCTTTGAATATCAGGTGTTAGACTTCAAAAGAAATTTGGAATCCATCTAGTTCAAACTCTTCACTTAACCATTACAAGAATGAAACAGAGAAAAAAGGAAAACTTGATGAATTAAATTCCAATTCTGGGTGAATTATAATAATTCGGTGAAGTTGGTTATTATATAATATTAAGTTGGAATTGGCATTAAGATAGAGAAGGAAAACATCCTGGGAGATCATATGATACTGTTTCCAGAATAGACTTGTAAAGAAGTGGAATAATTGGGACAGAGATTAGAGGACATCTATAGAATGGGGTGATTTGAGACATCCATTAATGTCCAGACACTATAGGCAATGTCTCAAGTGTAGAAACATGCATTTGTTAATTTAATATTAGTAATAGTAATTATGATAGCTGCAATTTGTTGAGACATTCTTGTGTACCAGACACATTTCATTAATTAGTTTCATTAATCCTTAGTCTACTCCTATTATTTTTATTCAAATGACTAAACAGAGTGTGATGATTTGAAGCTGTATAGACCCCAGAAAAGTATGTTCTAAAGTTAACCCATTCCTGTGAGTGTGGGAATATTGTTAAGTAGGATATTTTGGTGAGTAGGATCTTAACTTAACATGTGGCCCACCTCATTCAGGATAGTTCTTAATCCTCTTACTGGAGTCTTTTATAAGAGGATGAAATTCCGACAAAGAGAGAGAAAACCATGGAAGCAAGAAGCGAAAAGCAATGAAACCTGAAAGAGACCAGTAGTTGCTACCATGTGCCTTGCCATGTGACAGAGAAGTCAGGTTTGCCAACAGCCAGTCCCAGAAAAAGGTCTCATCTTGATGATGCCTTGATTTGGACATTTTCACAGCCTCAGAACTGGAAGCTTGCAAGCTAATAAATCCCCATTATAAAAGCAACCCATTTCTGGTATATTGCTTTCGGCAGCCTAGCAAACCACATCTTGGAGGTTCAGAAAGTTAAATAATTGTCCAAAGTCATTCAGACAATATCAGCAGACATGGGATTTAACAAATAAGTACAGAATTTTTTCTGTTGTGCTCTGTTACAACTGTTCGGGATACACAGATAAATGATAAAAGACGCTTGCTTTTGAGAACCCCTAGTAGAGAAGAAGACTTCTGAGAAGCAGACATTTCCAGAGAAGTGATAGGGCTCTCCCCCTGTTATGGAGGCAGAGAGTGCAGAGAGGGGAAATAAACCTGTTTTTTAGGGGATTTCAGGAAATTTTTTCTAGAGGTATCATGCATTAGCTTAGATGTGAAGAATAAGTAGGAATTGGCCAGCGGAAGGAAGAACAAAGATAGTGAGGAGTTGGTTCAGAGAAGAAGTGAGAAACTTTTAGATATGCAAAGACCCAAAGGCCAGAAACAAGGTTCCCTGGTAGAACTACTGATTTAGTGCCTAAAGCATGAGCCACCTATTTTAAGAGGGAGCTTATGATTTCCTCCTGCCCAGGTGACCAGAAAATAAAGGAGACAACACGGTAGAATAGAACAGAATTTGCTCCAGGGTTAGACACCTTGACTGTAAGTCACGACAAGGGCTCTGTTTCCCTTGGTCCTTTAGAAATCTGGGAGTTGAAGCACAGCACAGAGAGGGTCATACAGAGAAGGAAATCAGAGGTCGTGACGCATGTCTTACCCGACGATTTTCTGTATTCTCCTTCTCCTGCCCTTTTTGTTCTCTGCTTTCTCTGGGGACTAATCTTTTTCTGGTTACACTGCTCTCATTTTCAAATCTCTCCATGTCTCTATCTATCCTTTTCTTTTTCCTCCTCCATTTTTAAGCACTGGCTTGTCCCTTTCTTGAATGTGTGATACTGGGAAGCCACTTAACTTCTCTAGGCTTCAGTTTCTGCTTGTGTAAATGGGGAATCTTGCTCATGGAGGTTGGAGAACTAAATTTAAGACATGATATCCTGCTCAAACTGTAATAGGCCATGCAAACATCTTTTGTTATTAGTATTTTAATCCCGATTTCAAAGTTAAGGATAAGGGTATATCTCAGAATACCTAAGTTCTGTGGTGTCTTATGTGTAACTGGGAAAAAATACAGCTATTTGCATTTAAATACAAGTCTAAATCCCTCCTGTCCAAAAGCAGTAATAACGACACCAAATGAATTATACATTTTCTAATTTTAAAAGGCTGTTTTATGGAAATGAGGTTATTTGTGCTGCATGGTGTGTTCTTGTTGTATCAATGCAAATGCCAAAGGGTGTGATTTACCCAGACTATACCACCAATGGGAGAGAAATTTAGGGACCTTGTTTACATCCCATTTTAAATACTCTGTAAATACATTACCTGCGAAAGCACCAGATGAGGCGAGAAGTAGCCATTGTGGGTATTTCATATTTTTTCATCTTAGCTTGGCAAGGCAATTTGCTCAAGTTATCCAGCATGGAGGGCATGGTAAATCCTGAAGAAATGCAATCTCATTTTCAAAAATTCAATGAAACCTGATTTGTATGTACAGTCCTGTATAATTTTGCAAATGCAAGTCTTACGCTATGTTTACAATCACTGTTCCCCAACCTGAGTGTGTAAATGCAATTTCCATGTTCAATTACATCCCCTTGAAGAGCACTCTTTAATAAAAGTTGCTGTGCTAGTTTTGAAGTCAATGACAGCAACCATCTCTTGCAGATATAGCAGGCAGGGACAGCTGTCACTGCTGGAATATATATGATTTCAAGGCCTGGAATAAAATGCCTACAAAACATGCACTGGGCCCTTGGTCTCTCACCACACATTCCATGCACATGTGGGTTGGGGAACAAGATTGTGGTGGGCAGCAGAGCTGTGGAACGCTTACTCATTATTCAGCAAAGGCTAATGCCCTCTCCAATGTAGACTAATTCCCAGGGAAGAAGAAAAGCCTACCCAAGATACAAAATGCTAATGATGGTTTTCCCATGAAGTATAAATGAGCAAAGGATTTTTTATTAACAAAATAAAAGAAAGAGGGAAAAACAAAAACACTTCCTCTGGGAACCAACTCAAAATACATTTTGTGTAACACTGTGGAAGTTACTTCATTTCTTGGGATTTTACATATCTTTAATAGTAAAATTAGTAGGCTAGGCTATATTAGTGATGTTCAAAGCACAGCAACAGAAACTTTTCTTTCTTTTTTAATGAAAAATAGTCAGACTCCCAATGCATAAAATAAACAGAACTGATATTTTACTAGTAAAATTTATTTAATGAAACAAAATTCATAATGTTTGTATTTTTTATTGTGGCCAATGGGAACAAAGGGGTGATTTGACCACAATAATTGCAAATTTGTACCCCTTTGGAAAAAAATTGGTAAAACCTAGATTGGGTAGCCTGACTCATGACTGAAGCCAAAGTTTTGCTCTTATTTCCCACCCCAGATATGAATCTTCGAAACTGCACATTCTAGTGACATTAAAAGAAAAAGTCAACTGTGTCTGTGAAGCAAATAGCTACAGTGGTGTTTTGGGGTGCCCCTAGAACTCTCTGAAAGAGATTGTCATAGTTGTCAGTCTTTCATCTAGAAGGAAAATTTTGGGCCCTGCCAGGAGCATTTACTGTATGGGAGCCAGAGGTATGGCATATACCCTGCCTAGATGCAGCATGTGGGCATGGAGGACAATACAATGTCAGTTGGCCCTGAGCTGGTAGGACCTTCCTTGGTCTGCTTTCAGACATAAAAAAAAAAAAGCATGGCAGGTGATGGAATAACCCTGCCCACTCATAAGGTGTGACTTGGAGAAATAAAACATTTATACCCCCTCCTCCACTGCAAGTAGATAGCATGGTGTGATGGACACAAGGACCACAATTATTCTTTCAAATATCCCCCTTAATCAGCAATGAGAGGACGAATTATCTCTCTTCATCTGACATTTTTGGTAGGAGGATGCATTAGGCAAAGTGGTACTGATGCAAAGTACCAGAAATCTATTGGTTTCTATAAAGGGTATTGATTTGGGGTAGAAGTTTAAAGTCAAAAGGCCCTAAAGAGCCCAATTAAGGGTATCATAAGAGATATTTCTCACCCAAAGTCTGTTGTTATGTGTTGACATGGTGGGTGACGTCTGTAAGGCTTCAGCATTCCTTCTTCTTAAAGCTCCGTGGTCCCAGCTTCTTCTGATCTCAGTTGTAGGCTGACATAAGACTCATCTCTCTCTCCAAGGCTGATTTATTTTTGGGCTCAGCTGTTTTGTTCTATTCACAAGTTCGGTTATAAACTATCAGGTTCATTTCTCTTCCTGGGGCCACAGGATCCTCTGTTTATCTTCTCTGTGCATCTACTTCCATGTGAGTGTCTGTTTTATCAGCCCACCAGGGGGGCAATACTGAGTTGCACTTTAATGATGTGGTTGGAGCAAAGCCTTAATCTCAACATAATCTAATCAGACATCTCCCCTGAATCTAATACAATCAAAGGGATGTCATGCTCAGAGGAACAGACTGGTTTACAAACATAAACTATATTTCTTTTTAGAATTCATAAATAATATCAAAACTGTCACAGAGGGGTTAACATTATTATCTTTCAAACTGAGATGTTTTGGTAGTGAAATGGAGCAGGACAATGGCTGTAAGTAGAAATGATTTTTAGCAAAGCAAAATATCATCTTAATCTTATATTTCTCACATTTGAAATACCCTATATCTCTCCCATTAAACCTCAAAATGATACTATTCATGTACAAAAATTACCTAACACCTGAGGGTTCTTCAGGGATCATGTTTACCTAGCACTCAGCACAATCCCAGGGATTTACCAGGTGTTCAGTAAATCATTAGTGAACTGAGCAAAACTGTGTTCACCTCTTATAGTAGCATACTATCTTTTACTTACATGGCAGATAGAAATTGGTGATCATGGTATTGAAGGCAAGGACACAAGAATCTCTGAGAAGGAAAATTTATTAACAGCTGGCTGGGCTGAGTGGACTTCTGTCCAAAAAACTGAGCCCTGAATAGGATTTCTAGGTCCCTTTTATACAGAGGATGTAGGAGTGGGGAGTTAAGTGGTGCTTTTATGCAAAAAGGGCTTTCTGTGTTAGTTTTTTAGAGTTTTAAGGGTTTGTTTGGATACCAGGTAGATTTGAATTAACATATCACTTACATCCCAAGTAAGCTTGAATTAATATATCACCTACATTCCATCTGTAGGTAAGTTCAAATACATATTCAGTCTGCATCCTCCCTGAATTTTCAAAGCCTATAGAGTCTATATCACTTAATTGGCTTTCCGGGAACTAGGCGTACTTGGATACAGAATTAGATAAGTTTGAATTCATTCACAGGCCATATTACTTCCCCCCTTTGATGCCTGCCTAAGGTTGTTAAGTTTCAGCATCACTAGTGTCAGAGTCTCTGTGGACTGACTGGTATGTATATAAAGCCATGGGATGGGCAGCTGTCTGCATTTTTACTATACCATTTATTAGGGCACATATCCTCCTTATTATGAAAGGAAGAGGCTAGGAAGTACGGCGCTTCCTCCTACAAGGAAGGCAATTATTCCCACCAGAAGTTTGAAATTGTCTGCTATTGACTGCCAGTTTCCAAAGGGATTACTTAAATTCCAACCATTCCAGGTTTACACTGGAACATGAGCAATTTTTATCATTTTGCTTGTAATTTCATTGATAACCTTTCCAGTGCTGTCTAATTCAAGGCAGCAATTAGAGAGATTGAACTTTCCGCAAACTACCCTTTCAGCTTCTAGGAGATAGTCTAGGGTGAGACGGTTTTGACAGATAGTGTTTCTGAATGTAGTTTGCTGTTGGACTAGTAAGTTTAGATCATGGGCGGTTTCATTAGTTATTATTTCTACCATGGCTTGTAAGTGTATGATTCAGTTTAGCATATAGATAGGGGTTCAATAACCCCACATGCCATTCTCCACCCAAGTTGCTGGCCCATAGTACTGGACTATATCTTCAGGGGTCCATTCTTCATCTCCCAGGTAATGACAGCACTTTTTTCTCTTATATTTTGATATACTGGTTGGCTCAGCTCTTTCCCTTATGCTAAGGGAATGAGGAAGTAGGAGGGTTTTATTGTACCTAGCATACAAGTAACACCAATTTTTGGGAAGTTCTTGGAATGCAATTTTTCCAGTACCAACCATTTGGTGCAGTAAAGGGGCCCTTTTGCAGTGAGTTCCACACTGTGATTAATTTGG
Source organism: Dasypus novemcinctus (assembly GCF_030445035.2). NCBI lineage: Eukaryota > Metazoa > Chordata > Mammalia > Cingulata > Dasypodidae > Dasypus > Dasypus novemcinctus. The sequence goes on along the minus strand of NC_080673.1, from coordinate 198,275,032 downwards.
GAAAAGTATGACTTATGAGAATGAGGTCAGATTCATTCTATGTTCCCCAAGGTTTTGCTGTATTGGTGGTGTGTTTTTGGAATCTTCCCCCAGTACATGTTAGGTTTCTAACAGATATAGAGGAGTTTAGGCATACCCATGAAGCACAATAATTTCCTATGACAGAAGTTTGCAAGGGCCACATACTATCTTGGGGCATGGCCGGGAGGCCAGTTTTATTATATAGTTGGCTGTAATTTTATTCTTTAGTTTCCCAGGGCCATTGGTCTCCCATATTAGTACCTTCATATACATAGCACGAGAAAACTTTTAAGTCTGCCCCTAATTCCTCAGCTAGGTTCATATAGAGGTTTTTTGCTACTTGTGGAATGGAAAAGTGTCTTTCCATTTATTCAGAGAAGGAGTGTAACACAGAGTGGGCTTTACTTGTGAGTGGGTGTTTCCGATTCCCAACCCAGATGTAGGTTCCTGGATCTACTCTTTTACCATCCATGTGGAGACCCATTTGGACTCCCTGGGTCTGTCAGGACTCAGGGTTTAGGATGGTGAGGTTTAAGGGGTTACACTGGCTGCATAGACAGTTAGTCAGGGCTGTTTCTTTGGTGAGGATGGCTGTGTCTAGTAGTGTTTGTGTCCCAGGTCGTCCAGGTGAAACAGGACCAGTAGGGGCAGTAGTATACACCTATGTATTTAACCAGAAGCCCCCTCCCCTTGGGCTGCACTTTTCTTTTCTGGAGCACACAAATATTTATAGTTATGAGGGTATTCCTGCTCCCAGCTGAGGTCTCCACAATCATTGTTTCATGGTATCCTAGAGTCTATGACCTGACATGAGTCAAATAGGAGGGACACTAGTTCATTCTGGCTAGTGACTGAGGTTGAGTTAAGTAGCTCCCCGTCTTGATTAAATGTTCTTATTTCCCATTTACGGGAGACTGATGGGGGCTTGGGGTCATAGCAGGTTATTTGGCCTGATACATTACAGACACTCCAGGAGATTCCCTGAAACTGGCAGGTGGTTATGTGACCCTTGAAAGAATAATGGCTATGATATTAACATAGTATTGACATGGGCCCCATTCACACTTCTTGAATACATGGCTCACACTCTGTGGTGCCAACCTGGAACCAGGGGAGGGTCAGGGCTAGGAGTAGGAAAAATAACAGAAGGGGCATTGTAACTGGAATTAAACCAGATTCCTACTCTTCAGCTATGCATAGATCAATTAGCTTCTGGGGAGTGATTGGAGCTCAGTGTTCCATCCTCAACCTTCAGCCATGTGTGGACCAGTCACCTCCCAGGGTGTGACTCCAACAGGGCTCAGTCTTTTGTTCTTTTGCAACATGAGTTTGGTTGAGTTGTGGGTGTCTGGAAAAAAGGTCCAGGACTCTGGGGCAGTTCTCTTGACTCAGGTATGGTTTATCCATGGGGTGATTTCAGCTACTTTAACTGCAGTGGGGGTGGATAAAATGACAAGACAGGGTCCTTGCCATTGAGAGGTTCATGGGGCTGCTGTCCAGTCTTTGACCCAGACAGCATCTCCCAGTTCGTATGGGTATATGGAGCTGCTTAAGCTAATGGGGGCCCTTTCTTGGACCAAGTGATGCAGGTTTTGTAGGGTTTTTCCTAAGCTGATCATTTGCTGAGCTATTGATAAGTTTCCCCTTTCTCTGAGATCCCCTTCTATATTTTGAATTAAGGGGGTGGAGCACCCAAAGAGGATTTCATAAGAGGTTAAGCTTAGCTTGTGGCTTGGGCTGGCTCGAACTTGGAGGAGGTCACTCAGGAATACTTGCACCTATGTTAACCCAGTTTCTTGGCAAATCTTGGCAACGTAAGTCTTTATTGTATGGTTCATTTGCTCTACTTGCCCTGAGCTTTGAGGACAGTAAGCGGTGTGCAGTTTCCATCAGATGCACAGTGCCTTGGCAATCTTTTGAGTGATTTTGGAGATGAAAGTGGGTCCATTGTTGGAGACATTTGAGAGGGGTAGCCCATATTGAGGAATGATTACCCTGAGCAGAACCTTGGTCACTTCTTCAGCCTTTCTGGTCTGAGTGGGGAAGGCTTCCACCCAGCCAGAAAAGGTGCAAACGAAGACTAGGAGGTATTTGTAGCCTCCAGATTGTAGCATTTATTGAAATTAACTCCTAGATCTTTGAGAGGTATATTGCTCATTCATTGGACTCCTGGGGCTTCTGTGAGTTATTCTTTGCATATGTCACACACCTCTGGCATACAGCATGGGTGATAGAGGCTAGATTTTGGATGTAGAAAAATCTTTGTAACACTTCTTTAAAGTGTTTCTTCCCAAGTGTGTGTTTTCAGGGTTGTCCTGAACTACAGTTTCAGCTAATATTGGAGGTACAACTATTTTTTGATAGGGCAATGTCCACCATCCATTTGCTCCTTGAGTCCTGCTCTCAGACAGTATCCACTCTCTCTCAACTTGAGCATATTGTGACTCCAGGTGATTCAGAGGCTGTGGGATAAGAACAGGCAGTGTATATTGGAGTTTCTGATAATTAAGAGGTTGGGGAATGAGGGTAGTGGTCAGATCCTCACATAGGGATCTCTCCGGTGCGGTTCTTTTTTCTTCAGCATCTGTCCTCCAATTTCCTTGAGCAATGGGGCTGTGGCTTGTCTGGTATGCCTTGCAGTGCATCATGGCCACTTTGATGGGCTCCCAAACTGCTTTTAGTAGTTCCAGAATCTGTGTGCCATATTTATTGGCCTTTCTTCCTGAGTTAATGAGTCCTTTCTGTTGGTGTAACCCTCCATGCATGTGCAGGGTAAGGAAGCATATTTGGAGTCTGTGTAGATGTTAACCTTGGCCCCAGCCACAAGTTGTAAGGCTTGGGTGAGGGCAATGAGTTTGGCTTTTTGTGCTGATGTTTTATTTTGTGCTGATGTGTTATATGCTGATGAGACACTGGGCCTCCACTGTGATTTTGGAGGTCACCACAACATATCTTGCTTGCTGGTCACTGCCCTGAACAAACCTACACCCATCAATGAAGAATTCCATGTCTGGATTTGGTAGTGGCTGAACTTGGATGTCCCACCCCCTGGAATACACCTCTTGCAATGTCTCCAGGCAGTTATGGGTTAGAACCCCAGTTCAACAGGTAGCAGGGTGGCAGGATTCAGTGTTTTTATGAGTTCCAGTTGGACAGATGGATTTTCACATTTTAGGGTCTGATATTTAACCAGGCCACTGTTAGTAAGCCAGTGGAACCCAAACAATCATAGGCTCTCCAAGAGTTAACTTTATAGTTTCTGGTGTCAGCATTGCTGCAGTGGCTACAGCTTGCAGGCATGACGGCCATCCCTGGGATACAGCGTTCAGTTGTTTAGATAGATAGGCTACCAGTTTTTGCCAGGAACACAGGTACTGAGTGAGTATTCCTACTTAGATGTCTTGGCAATTATGGATGTAGAGGTAGAACATTTTACTGAGATCTGGAAGCCCAAGGCTCGGTGCTTCCATCAGGGCCTGCTTGACAATGGTGAAAGCATCTTTCTGTGGGCTTTCCCAGAGCAGCAGTTCATGATCTCCCACCTTTGTGGTTTCATACAAAGGGCACATGAGGACCCCAAAATTGGGGATTGAAATGCGGCAGAATTCAGCCACTCTGAGGAATTCTTGCAACTTTTGTGGAGTGTTGGGCTCAGGGAGGCTACAGATTGCTTCTTTTCTTTCAGGCCCTAATTCACAGAGCCCCTGTGCTATTTTATAACCTAGATATTTGACCTGAGGTAGGCAGATTTAGGCTTTCTTTTTAGACACATGATAACCCTTTTGTTGCAGATGTTTTAAGAGGGCATGGGTTCTGCTAGCACAATCTTGGTAGGTGGACCTTCCAAAGATGGGGTCATCTACATATTGGAGAAGAAAACTATTATGGCTTTCTGATTTAAATGACTTGAGATCACTGGCCAAGACTTGTCCAAAAATAGTGGGCACATTTTTTAATTCGTGCAGGAGCCATGTCCAGATTAGCTGTTACTTTTCACCAGAGCTCTGATTGTCCCAAGTAAAGGTGAAGATCTATTGACTCCAGGGTGCTATTCGAATGCAGAAGAAGGCATCTTTGAGATCTAGGATGAAAAGTAAACTGCCAATGAGGGTATCAAGCTGAGGAGAGTGTAAATGTTGGGGACCTCTGGATGTAGGGACAATACTGCTGAGTTGACCACTTGCAAGTTCTGGACCAACTGATAGTCCCCATCAGCATTTTTAACTGGGAAGAGTGGAGTATCCCATGGAGATTGGCATGGCTTTAGTATGCCTTCATTCAGCAATCTCTGAATATGTAACTGGATTCTTTCTTGTGCTACACGTGGAAGTGGATATTGCTTTATGCTCACTGGGCTAGCCGTGGGTTTTATTTCAATGATAATTGGAGGAATGCCGTGCGCCATCCCATTGGGTTGCCCTCTGCCCATCTTCAAAGAAGAGCTATGTGGCCATAGATTGGCTGACATCACTGAGGTAGAACAGTTTCCATTCTTCCTGCAGAGAAAGGGTTAACTCTACTGTCAGAGGCTTTGGTGGTCCCAGTGTTAATGTGGATTGCCCCATAGCATCAAAGGTAATCTGAGCTTGTAGTTGAGGCAGCAGGTCCTTACCTAGGAGGAGGATTGGGCATTCTGGGAAATACAGGAACTCATGAGTGACTTCTTCACCCCCAATGTTACAGGTCCTGCCTTGGAGGAAGGGCTGCTGTGTGCTTTTACCAGTTGCCCCTATGACAGTCTTTTTGATAAAGGCCTGACTGACCTTTCCATTACAGAATGATGAGCACCAGTGTTGACCATCATATGTATGGAGCAACCCACAGTTTGGACTCTGACTCCATGGGGCCAAGAGAATAGGAGCCCAGTTTGTCCTAATAGTCCTCATCAGAGCTCTCTATTTCCACAAGTCTGATGAGCTGATTTATAAGTTTTCCTTCTGAATTTTTGCAAACCCAGGGTTTAGTTTGTGATATCCCCTTTGCTCTCCTGGCTAATGCTTTGGTTGCCTTCTTGAGGGCGATGGGGTCAAGTAGTCTATTGGGGCACTCCTGGTTCCAGGGACCTACCTCCTTGCAGTATGGATTTTGCCCTATGGGTGGGTACCCCTCCTTGGGGCAGGGGCATCCCAGTTTACTTTCTTTGACATGGAGTTGCTTCTTTTGACTATTGCTGCTGTGAGAAGGTCTGTTTTCTTTTTCATTTTCTGGTTTTCCTCTCTCCTGGTTTCTACATTGCAGTTAATGTAAACCTTGGTGGCTACCTCCATGAGCTGGGAAATATTCATACCAGCAAACCCATCTACTTCTGTAGCTTTCTTCAGATGTCAGCCTGTGATTGGACAATGAAAGCTGCATTGACCATTGTTTGGCTTTCAGGAGCATCTGCATTAAAGGGCATGTATACACGAAATGCCTCACATAGCTGCTTGTAGAACTGAGCAGGACTTTCTTTGATAGTTTGTAGGACTTGGGTGGTCTTTACCACATTTAGTGCTTTTAGCTCCCAGCTCTGAACCCTTCAACTAAGGCTCTGTGGAAATTTTCTAGTTGGTTAAGCCAGGTTATGTCATTGGGATACCATTGGGGACCCTCATCTGGGAACTGTTTGTGGGCATATTGGTCTCTGTCCAGGGTTCCCTCAGGTGGGTGCTCTTTGAGCCAGGTTAGAGCCCTTGTATGACTCATGTTCTCTCCTTGAAGTTGAGTAAGGTCATGAGGAGTTGTTTACTGTAAGCCCAGGTGGGTTTGTGGGTTTATATGATGGACTGGAAGAGGTCTATCATGGCCTGAGGTTTCTCTAAGTATGGTGGGGTGTGACTTTTTGAGTTAAAGAGTGGTAGTGAAAGGTTGGTATATGAACGTTCGGTTTCCATCTTGGATCTGGCCATCAGTATCATAATAAATCAGAGTTTGGGCTTCACGAGGAGGTAGCTGTAGAGTTGCCCTTCTCCCTGTTCCACCTATCCCCAGGACTCCCCGTGGTCTGAGTTGTCATTTTTCAGGGCCTTCTTCCTGACTGATCATCAGCACTTGTACCTGGGAGCATGGCACTACACTGCCAGGGGCTGAGATTGGCAGGGACCGTGGTTGCAGGGGTGAAAAGGTTGCATTGCTTGGAGAAAATGACTGTGGGAAAGGCAAGGTTGCACTGCTTGGGGGATGCCCCAGGATGTGCAGCTCCAGGAATGCCAAGGTCACACTGCTCAGGGAGGACACTGGCAGGTGTGGCTCCTCACCATTCCTTAGTACTGGCATGGTTGGAGCATCCGCATAGGGTGGCAGGAGGTAATTTTCATCTGGCTCTTCTAGAATGGGTGGGCCAGCACTAGATTTGGGGCTCACTCCCTCTGGAACATTTGCAAAGTGCTTGTTTGGCCTGGTTCTTTGGACAGCATCTTTGGGTTTTTTTAATCAGGCAAAGCAAAGCCTGGTTCTTTAGGTGTACATTTCCTTAACAAGGGCAGACTTTGACTCACAGTGTCCTGCCAGGCATTGATGTGTGGGAACTGGTCAGGGAGCCCTGGTTTTCTGGTTACCATGTCATGGACTTTATAGATGATCCAGGGGTCAAAGTTGCCCTCCTGGGGCCAGCCCATGCCAAAAGTCGGCCATTCTAATTCACAAAGCATTCCAAGCTTTCCTAGCTGGAGCTTTATGCTGTATCCATCTCCATGGACCACTCGGGACAAATTTTTCAGCATACAACATAACGGGGTCCCACTTTATGTGTTCCCCATGTTTTCACCCTGTGTTAGTGCTACTCAGCACTCACTCAGCCTTTTACTTTGTCCATCTCCGGCTGTGTCCCTCACAGGAACTTATGGCACCTCTTAGCCTTAGAGGGTGGGTATAAGTCCCTGACTTGGAAGAGAGTCCCTTTGCAGGGAAGCCCTCCAGACTGCCTTTGACCAGATGAGGTCACCACAGAACCGTGGGTCAGGGACTCCACACTCACTCTGCAGAAGTGTGTCTCTGTGTCTCACTCAGTCTCCACAATCACACACACACACAACCACCCACTTTCCTTTTCTTTCTCAGACCTAGAGAAGATGGCATCCTTCCTTCTCCTTGGGAGTACTAATGTCCTCTTGAGAGCTGATTAGGTTCCCCTCCTTACTTTTCAGAATTAGACTTTTCCTGCACTATGCCCCCCAGGGGTCTTACCCGTCTGGCATGCGGAGCTCCTTGCTTCATTCTCAGGGTCTGTTTTGAACACTCTGGTGCCTCTGTTTTTTTCTGGAGGGCTCCAGTGGAGTCTACAACTTCTTTCTGGACCATAGGGGGTCCAGGGATGCCCAGGGCTGGGGTTCGCCTGGGACCTTCTGGCCTTCTTGAAGGCATCTGAGAGGGGCAATCAACTGTTGCCATCTCTGGCTTTCTCAGCTATCCCAGATGAGTCCCCAGAGATGTTATGGAAGAGAGAACTTGGGTGATAGCAGTATTGAAGGCCAGGATGTGAGAATCTCTGAGAAGGAAGATTTATTAATAGCTAGCTAGGCCCAGTGGACTTCTGTCCAAAAATCAAGCCCTGAATAGGATTTCTAGGTCCCTTTTATACAGAAGATATAGGAACAGGAAGTCAAGTGGTACTTTTATGCAAAAAGGACTTTCTTTGTTAGTTTCTTAGAGTTTTAAGGGTTGGTTGGAAACCAGGTAGGTTTGAATTAACATATCCCCCACATTGCAAGTAAGCTTGAATTAACATATTGGCCACATTCTGTCTGGATATAAGTTCGAATACACATTCTGTCTACATCCTCCTTGAATATCCAAGGCCTATAAAGCCTGTATCACTTAATTGGCTTTCTGAGAATTAAGAATACTTGAATATTGAACTAGAGAAGTTTGAAATCATGTACAGGTCATATTACTATCACTATGTAACTGTGAGCACCACAAATCACACTAATTCTTTTGAGGCCAAATTTCCATGTGGGAATTTATTAACATAAGTTTGCAGTTCTGAAGCTGTGAATGTATTCAAATCAAGGCATCACCAGGAGATGCTTTCTTCCCTAGTTGCAGCTGTGGGCCATCAGGTACATGGTGCTATCTGCTCATCTCTCCCCTCTCCTCTGGATCTTGTAGCTTTCAGCTTCTGTGTTCCATTGGTTTCAGCTTCTTGCTCCCAGGTCCTTCTCTCTCAGCTTTTAGGGGTTTCTCTCTGTTTATGTGGCTCCACTGATTCCCGTTTATAATGGATACCAGTAAGAGGATTAAGACCCACTCTGGGTCATACCATCTAATCAAAGGGCCTTAACAGAAGTAATTTAATCAAAATGCCCCAACTACAAAATGTTTACATACACACAGGCATGTATTAGCTCTATGGACGTGATTTTTTGGGGTCCACCCACCTTTAGTCACACTTTCTCTCTCTTCAGAATCTTACATTGTTTTTCAGCACCCTTGACTCTTTAAAGAGGCAGACTCTATCATCCTGAAATACCCCAGAAAAAGCCAGACATGGTTTTAGCCTCATAGGCAACTTTATGCTCTTTGCCCAGCTTGTTCTAATGAGCATACCCATTCCTTACTCTGGAGCCTTTGGGGATACCAACTTTTGTTCAAAACTTTGCCCTTCATATTCTGCTACTACAGCAAATGAAAGGTAGTCATCTAAGGCATTTTGAGTTAGTTTTGTCATCAATTAATCTCATCAATTCACTTTTTCCTAGTCCAGCAATTTCAGGATAAAATCCGATTCCTTGAATTTATACAGTATTCCTAGACTCCACCTGGAACCTTTTCTTCTGACTCATTCTGCATTTTAATTCATGAACTCCCCTACTTCTCTTGATTTCTGATCTCAGGTCATTTATTATTGTATTATGGTTAAAAAGTAGTTGGAGATCAGAGCTGGGAATTGTGTTATCAAATATCAGACCTAAAGTACCCTTTAAAATTCATTTTCACCACATGATTGTACTTCTTTATACACATCTAGATTACTTTCTCACTCAGCCAGGTGTGCTTAGTATAGCTTAACTGGGTTCCCCTGTCTACCCATTGTCAAACCCACATGTCTTACTGATAGATTCAACCTAGTTGATTCACCCTGACCTATAAAGGGAAATTTGGAGATATTTCCATTAATCATGGTTAACTCAGAGGAGCTTCAGGATATCATTCAAATACCACCTCCTAAATGAGGTTTACTCAGACCTCTCTATTTTTAACTGCAAAGATGTCCCATATAAACATGCCTGATCTGCTTTATATGGTCTACTTTTTCTTTCTTCCAAAATTTTTATCACTTTCTAATATATGGTATAATTTTTATGTGTTTATTATGACAATTTTTTTTTTAATTTCCTGTCTTACCCTTCTGGAATATACCACCATGAAGGCCAAGGTTCACTCATATGTCAAGAACTGGAACAATCCCAAACACAAAGAAGCAAACAGATATTTCTTGAATAACTGAATGAAATATCTAGAGTTCTGGTCCACGCCTTTCTCCTTGGGTTGAATGGCAACTTATCTTTTCAAAGAAGATTGTGAGTTTCCTCATAGAAAATGATGCCCAGGAAGATAACTAAAAAGCATGGTACAAAATTTTATGTTGAATGTCTTTGCTCCATTGAAATAATTAATGCTTACAATTCTCAAAGCCTATTGGAAGGGGCTTAATTTAAACAGTGGAGGATCAACCTGGCATGATTTGTGCAAACTAGTTTATAAAGGAGTATAAAAGTTCTGCTATTATAAATGCTGTTTTTTTTTTCACCCTGGGATTTGACCAGCAGTAAATACTTTCTCTAGTTTAGAAAATTTCACGTTAATATAGTCTAATCATAAATTATTCCTCTTCTTCCCTTTCTTTCAAGTACATAAATCATTTTATTTAGTTTGACCAAAAATTTCATTAAACAATTTAGGAGAACACAAACAAAATAAAAGTCTCAAAAATGTTAGCAAAATGTTTAACAGGTAGTTATAAAATACCAGGAGAAGATGTATTTCAGTAATGTTTAGGGGCTTTGCATTCCTACAATGACATGGTAGAAGGAATACTGCATTTCACATTCATCTCTTAAAAAATGGGTAAAGTGATTGAATTAAGTAGGACATAGTCTTCTAATCTGCAAAATGTGAGCCTGTTAAATTCCTCATTGGTATTAACACAAATACCAAAAGTCCCAGTACACCATTCAGTGCATAATGGAATATTTCAAATGCTAGTTAATACTCCTCTGGATTGCACCTGTCATTCAATTTAACCCTCATTGTGCCTCTCCCAAATCTGGCATGTGTGTTAATTCTACCCTTGATATCTCACTCAATTTTCTACAAAATTGTATTCATATTCAATCCTAATCCCTACTCCCACCCTCAACATTTTTTTTGGTTGTATATTTCTGTTAACTCCAAATTTCCCTGTTTTTTTTCCCTCTGGAATATTGCACCAATGAAAAAAATCCTTTTGAATAAGCTGTGATCCTTTGGTTATGCCTATTGCAGACCTAGAATATAGAGTAATGGGGCATGTGCAAGACATTGGCCACTCTATTTGAGAATGAGATGGATGTAAAGGTTAGTGGGGAGAGGAAGATCACAGAGAACTGTCATCTGGAGAAATCTTTTAAAAGCAGCTGTGCCCTAAAGGAACAGCAACAATCTCCCAAGTGCAATGGCAAAAACCAAAAAAGAATGAAGGTCCAACAATGAGCCCTTGATACTAATGACTATGCTTGTGAGCCTGTGCACCTGAAATAAGAACATGGCCTAAAGCTGCAGGGTGTCTAAGAGTTACCTCCTGAGAGCCTCCATGTTGCTTAAATGTGGCCAGTCTCAAAGCCAAACTTAGCATGTAAATGCGTTGCCTTCCCCCCGGCATGGGACATGACTCTCAGGGATGAGCCTCCCTGGCACCGAGGGATCCCTACCAAGTACCAGCTGATGATGTAACTAGAAAATGACCTTGAATAAAAGGGTCAACTCGGACCAGCAGAATATCTCAATCTACATATAATACCAGAAGTTAAAAAATGCTTTTTGATCTGAATCAAGGGGGAAATGGAAAGGACAAATGAGTTTATAAGGCTATGAGTCTCAAAAAAGAGCTGGGAGGTTATCAAAGGAGTTGCCCTTATGCACACCTCAGCAGAGTCCCAGAGACAGATAAAGAAGAAACAACCCCGGACATTGGTTCTTCTGAGGGCTACAGAGACACCCAGGTTCTATGGTCATGGCAGATGGAGTTCAGTGCCATGTCAGTTGACCCTACTTTGGAGTTTTGTGTTTCTGTGTGATGGAGCTGGACTCACATGTGATCTTTGTTCACAAGCCTCTCCTGTTACTTTTACCGGAACTGTAGTTGGTGCTGGGGTTTAATATATACCCAGGGGACCTGAATCTCTGGGCTGACCATGTGATAGCCAGGCCCTGAACTTCAACAGACTTCAGCTCCTACACTCTGGTTTATTGGACTTACCCCACTCAGCTAACATGGAGTTGAAGAAAGTCAATCACCACACCATGGAGCCAAGAGTACCTACAACTGAAAGCAGGAAGACTGTATCCAGCATCCATGTGGAATCTAAGCCCCCTTTTGATATAGATGTAGAGTGGACACAACCATTTCAAGGTCCACAGGATGGAAGAATAGAGTATGGATTAGAGTGGACTTCTGATAATCTATTCATGAACTATTGTGATTAGTAATTGAAGAAAATGTGGCATTGGTGTGGAGAAAATGGCCATGGTGGCTGCTGGGGGTGGGGAATGGGAGGAAGAGATGAGATGTGCAGGCATTTTCAGGACTTGGAGTTGTCCCAGATGATGCTGCTGGGACAGTTACCAGACATTGTATGTCGTCCCATGGCCCACTGTGTGGAACGTGGGAGAGTGTGGGCTCTGATGTGGATCATTGACCATGAGGTGCAGCGGTACTCAGAGATGTATTCACCAAATGCAATGAATGTCTCATGATGATGGAGGAGATTGTTGTTATGGGGGGAGGAGTGGGGTGAGGGAATTGGGGGGTATATGGGAACCTCATATTTTTTTAATGTAATATTAAAAAAAAAAGACAAAAAAATATGACTACCAAAAATAAATGAATAAATAAAGACAACTGTGAAAAGTCAAAAAAAAAATCATATTCTGTTCAAATTGGTCAGAAATCTATTACCAATCTGATCATAGGAGAAGCTTTGAGTTGGGTAGAAATTGCTTATATATTGGGAGTAGTAGGGAGGGGATAGATTTTGGAGGTCTGTGAATATAGATGAAGAGAGTGATATTACCTGAAAATAGAGGTCCATTTTTTTTTTAAGATTTATTTTTTATTTGTTTCTCTCCCCTTCCCCGCCCTCCACCCCAGTTGTCTGTTCTCTGTGTCCATTTGCTGTGTGTTCTTCTTTTTTGTGCTTCTGTTGTTGTCAGTGACATGGGAATCTGTGTCTCTTTTTGTTGCGTTATCTTGTTGCATCAGCTCTCCGTGTGTGCAGTGCCATTCTTGGGCAGGCTGAACTTTCTTTCACACTGGGCGGCTCTCCTTATGGGGCACACTCCTTGCGCATGGGGCTCCCCTATGCAGGGACACCCCTGCATGGCACGGCACTCCTTGCATGCATCAGCACTGTGCGTGAGCCAGCTCCACATGGTTCAAGGAGGCCCAGAGTTTGAACTGTGGACCTCCCATGTGGTAGACGGACACCCTATCCACTGGGCCAAGTCCGCTTCCCATAGAGGCCCATTTTTAAGTCATTATGAATGGAATAAGAAGGTGGAGAAATGCACTTTTTTTTTTACTTGAGACAATCTATATAAAAGCTAGGGGAGAGGATTGGGTATTGACAGAATTAATCAGTACTTTCTTCAATGGCCCCTTAGCTCTTCCACTAAGACAAAGAAATTCAAGATCCCAGGAAACTGTGGCCTCAGAAATGAGAACAGAGTCTTTGACCTTGTTAAAATGCATTTCTATCTGGATCTGGACATGGCTATTTATCTTGTGGAGATAATCTCTGCTCAGGGTGTGAGCATTTGTTTCTTTGTGAACTTTGGTGGCTACCTCCTTTCAAAGACAACTCCCCAAAGACATTATTCTGCTAATTGAGATGTGTTTTCACCTACAGGCCTGTAAGTATTGAGACTGTCCAGAAAAAATTAAGTATATCCTCTTGACATATGTTTAGAATCCTTTGTTAATTAAAATAATGACCTGCTTTCTTAAATTTACAGGCCTGAAAACATGTTTGGGTGTATTTTAATCTAACAAAAGATAAACTATTATTTCACAGCGTAAATTTTCCTCCATTCTAGAATGCAATAATAATGACTGTTCTTTCTTGCTTCAGACAATAGCTTGTTTTCCAATTTTTAGCAGTAGACCACAGGCACAGTAAGACAGTGAAGCACATGCTTTGACACATATTGCTATCGCATATTTTTTTTAAACAACTTCTCTCATATAGGAGTCAGTATTCCCATTTGACAGGCTAAGACAAGACTTTGGAGTTTTGTTTTTATTTCCAGAAAAAATTGTAAAGTCAATGTTGCTTCATTCTAATCTTGCTTTCTTGTTTTATGGTTTGGGAAAAACTGGTATATACCCAGTTTTCAGAAGACGGTTTGGTATTGACCTTCCTCTTCTCTTTGAGAAAACACTTTTCTTGATCCCAGAATGCTTTTCATTTCTCTTTTTTCTAAGTCTTACACATGAGGAGGCATAACCTGGGCTGCCAACTCTCTCACAAAAGCTGTCCTGGTCTATCCAGGTACAACACAGTTCTACTCTACCTGGGTTTAGGTCAGACTCCACAGGTTAAGGGCATAGTCACCACAAGACTGTCCTTACTTCAGACGCTTGTTTTAGATGTGGGGGTTCCCAGGTCACCCACACTTCTGATTAACTGACCACAAATTCAGGGGTTCCCACCATCTCTTTGGGTTTGATAATTCACTAGATCAGCTCATAGAACTCAATAAAGTGCTGTACTTCCTATTACAGTTTTATTATAGCAGAAAGGAATGGAATAGGAAGGGGCAAAAGAAGAGACTCATGGGGCAAGTCTAGAAGGGTCCACAAATGTAAAGCTCCCATATTCTACCTCTTGGAGTCTGGATTGTCTTCCCTCCCTTCCTCCCTTCCTTCCTTCCTTCTTTTCCTTTCTCTCTCTCTATTATCTATCTGTGTATCTATCTATTTGTCTATCTGCAGTGTACTGTCAATCAGGGCAGCTTACCCAAGCTTCAGTGTCAGGAGTTTTATTGGCAAGCATAATTGATTGAATCAACAGCCAAGAGGTTGAACTCAATTTCCATTCCCCTGCTCTCTCCTGGCTCAAAGCTGAGTCCCAGCTCCTAATTATATGGTTGGTCTTTTTGGCATGGCTAGCCCTCACCCTAACCTGTGAGACCACTCTGCCCTGAGTCATCTCATTAACATAAACTCTCAGTTGTGGTCAGCAGGGCACACCAGGAATAACAAAGAACCTCCTATCAAGGGAAATTCCAAAGGTTACCTCCAGGAGGCCAAATTCCTTGCTATATAGAAGGGAACACTATCTTTTTCTGCTCAGACTCACTGGAAATTACCCTTTATGCTTAATGATTTGCAAATGCACTCAGTTGTTGTCTGCCAAATACATTATAAGAAATCCCCAGGCAGGGACCCTACTCTTGAGAAAATATAATAAGGAAGGATTACCTGTTTAAAGTGCTTAAGGGGGGGGGGGGCATCTGGCACAGGGGCAGGCTTCTAGAGAGTGTGAGTGCTCATCTTGTCATAGAGTGTTATGTCATTGGCTGGAGACCTATACAAGGTGTACCCACATCCTGGGGAGGCCTGATGTTCACAAACAGAGGGAATTGTATGTCTTGACAAAATTGGTAGCTCCCAATGGTTTAGAGCAGTCTAGTAGGTCAAGCCCTCTGCATTGTTGCAAATATCTGTGAATCTGGTCTTTCAAGTAGTGAAGATTGATTGTCACTATGGGCCCTGAAGGGAGGGGAAAAGAGATATAGAATAGATGGAAGCAGGGTAACTGGGGGAAAATGGAAGTGTTCCACAAGATCATGCAAAGATGGATATAGGACATTAAATTACACCAAAAATGTATAAAAGTCTATAGGCTAAAATGTAAACCATGATGTAAAACATAAGATTTAGAAAATTGTACAGTCTAAAATATAAACCATAATATAAACCAAAATGGAGCATGTTTGATAGCTATGTTTCAATATCTATACACCAGCTAGAGCAAATATAACATGAACATGTAAAAAGATCATTGCTAGGGAAGGGGGAAAAGAGCTTGATGTTGAATATATGGGAGTCCCCTATATTTTATATGTGAATTACTGTGATCTAAAACATTTTGAAGGCAAAATTAAAAATTTGAAAAATAAAGAAAGAAAGGATATAGACACTGAGGTAGAAATGAAAGAAATTGCCTTGCCACTGTACATACAGGGCAACACCTATTACAATGATGAAAGGTAAGAGGTCAAAAACAAAGTTTTATAATATTTTTCATTTTCTATTACTCCAATTTCTTTTTAGTTTATTTTAGTTTTTCTAAATTAGTATGTATTCTATTTCTAATCTTTAAATCTATCACTACATTTCATTTTCCTATTAATTGAATTTGGCAATGTATTAGGCTTCATTTTTTAAGACATTTTGGGCCACAGAGAGGTTCAACTATGGCAGCGGAGGAACACAGGGGAGCGGTGTTATTGATGGGAGCACATGATTGGGAGGGAGTTCTCCAGAGCTTGTATATAGGGCACATAAAAATGTTTGGATATATGTTGGGTATTTTCATAGTAGTTATAGTTACAAATGACAACTGAAGGAGAGCTGAATTCCTAGCCAGGGGAGCTCTGTCACCTTCCCCAATGGAATAGCAATGATCCCCTAAGTGCAATGGCAAAGACCAATGAAGAAGGATGGTCCAACAACGAGCCCTTGATACTAATGACTATGCTTATGAGCATGTATGCATGAAATATGAACTAGGCCTAGAGCTGCAGGGTGCCTAAGAGTTACCTCCTGAGAGCGTCCATGTTGCTCAAATCTGGCCACTCTCTAAGCCAAACTCAGCATGTAAATTCATTACCTTCCTCCCAGTGTAGGATATGACTCCCAGGGATGAACCTCCCTGGCTCTGAGGATTATTACCAATCACTAACTTGTGATGCAACTAGAAAGAAACCTTGAATAAAAGGGTCAACTCAGACCAGCAGAATATCTCAGCCTACATGTAGGATCATGTCTTAAAAACTGCTTCTTGAACTTGAATAAAAGAGGGAAATGGCAAAGAAATGAATTTGTATGACTAAGAGTTTTCAAAAAAGAGTCAGGAGGTCATCAGAGGGGTCGCACTTACGTACACCTCAGCAGGACCCCAGAGACAGCCAAAGTAGTTACAACCCCAGATACTGGTGCTCCTGAAGGCTATGGAGATCCACAAGTTCTTGGGTCATGGCAGATGGCTCTGGAGTTCAGTGCCTTGTCAGTGGGCTCTACTTTGGAATTTGTGCTCCTGAGTGTGATGGAGTTGGACTCAGATGTAACCTTTCCACACATGCCTCTTCTGTCACTATTACTGAACCTGTGGTTGGCACTAGCGTTGGTGTATACTCAGGAGACTTGAATCTCTGGACTGGCCATGTGCCAGCTGAGCCCTGAAGCTCAGCAGAGTTGTAATTCCTACTCTGTGGTTCATTGGACTTACTCAGGTCAGGTAACAGGGAGGTGAAATGGTCAACCACCACACCAGGGAAGTGAGAGTGCCTACAACTGCAAGTTGGAGAATTGCATCCATCATCCATGTGGGATCTAAGCCCCTTCTCAATATTGAGGTGGAGTGGACAGCACCATCTCAGGGTCCACAGGAGGAAGGAATAAAATATGGATTAGAGTGGACTTACTGATATACTACTATAAAACTATTGTGACTAGTAGTGGAAGAAATTGTAGCATTGATGTGGAGAAAATGGCCATGGTAGTTGCTGGGGACAGGGAGAGGGAAGAAGAGATGTGATGTATGGGCATTTTTGGGACTTAGAGTTGTTCTAAATGATATTGCAAGGACAGATGCTGGACATTATATATCCTGCCATAACTCACTGAATGTACTGGGAACAATGTAAACTATTATTCATGTGGTATAGCAGTGCTCCAAAATGTATTCACCAAATGCAATGAATGTGCCACAATAATGAAAGAGGTTGTTGATGTGGGAGAAGTAGGATGGGGGTGTGAGGTATGTGGGGACCTCTTATATTTTTTAATGTAACATTTTTTATGATCTATGTATCTTCAAAAAAATGCAATTAAAAAAATGATGGTGGTGAAGGAGTGGGGAGTGGGGTATATGGGAACCTCTAACTTTTTTAATGTAACATTTTATGTGATCTATTAACTTAAAAAAAAATAATTAAAAAATAAAATTAATACAAAAAAGACCTAAGACTTGAAAAGGATGCTTTCATATGATCATGGGATTCAGAAAAATGGATTATTCTAATAATATCTGTGTCATAAACCTAGTACATATCACCTCATCTCTCTGAACCTCAATTTTATCACCATAAAATTACAGTAGTAGCAATGGCTACTTAGTTTTCTTTTTGTGAGACTTGAATAAGATCACACATTTAAAAACATTTTTTAAGCTGTAAAGCACCTGGCAAATGTTGCTGTGACTGTTTTTGTAGACAATCAATGGATCTTTGTTGATGGGTTGAATAAAGTTCAATTAAATATACCTCTTATGAAAATACAATTAGACACTGTTCTTAAGGATGACCAAAGCAAATAAACATACAAACAAATAAAATCATCCTGATCCTGAGAAGAAGCTTTACTTAGTGAAGCCGATTTACTATAAATTTTCTCCAGCAGTGTGCCTAAAAGTACTTGCAGTCTTAATTCATTTTGATTAGATACTCTAAATCTTGATATTCCAAGTGTGAAGTATTAAGCATTCAAGTTACAAGTGCACTTTCTAGAAATGCAGAATCTCAGGCCCTACCCTGGACTTAAAATCATAATCTGTACTAACAAGATTCCCAGGTGATTTGTATGCATATTAAATTTGGGGAAGCATTAGTCTAAAATACATCCCCTCTAAGTCCTATTCCTAGAAGATAAAGAAACACAGTAATTAAGAAACATTCTTTGCAATCAACTTCATGCTATATTGGAAAAAACCCAGGCTTCAGAGTTTGGCAGATATTTTCTGTCTCATGTCCACCTTGTAGTTACTTAATGTGGCATGATTTCAAACATGATGATTTACCTTACTAAGCCTCAGTCTCTGGATAATAGTATTTGACTTCCATGGTTCTGGAGGAAGATGAGAGAGAATGCATAATATCACTGGGATTCTGCATTGTTTACAAGTGCGAATCTTGGCAGTTTGTTTCTGTCTTGTGAATCACTAGAGAGAGAAATAAAATTTTCCACAGGGGTTAGTGATCCCAAAGGGATTGGAGGACTTTCATTGGTGAATGCCTTCATTGAGAAGGTACTCGTGACTTGAGGGCTAGAGATTTGATGCTCAATGCTATGGTGCTGATATTCTCCAGAGGAATTCTCTGGGTTTTCCTGCAGCCCCGGCATTCCTTGGGCAAGAAATAACCATTGCTGAGATCTGACATATGTTGTACTAACACCTGCACTGTCTCAGATGCCACAGCCCTCATAGTAAAAGGTGACGCTCATATAGAGCCCTCTGTGGGAAACACCTCTTTGCAAAGCAACCAGTTCAGGCATCATTGAGCAGAAAACTTTTATTTCTGCAGAGACTGCTTTCACTTGATTTTATTATTTTGATCTTCCAAGCATCTTTTCAATGCCAACAAAAGTCAATACATTATTCTGAGAGAAGCCATCAGACCATCTGCTGTGAGCTGTGTAAGAGGCCATGCCATCGGCATAAACTCTGAGGAAGGAGAGGTACTTTGTTCCTAAAACTCACATGGTGTGACCTGCTTGCTGTGTGAGATGTTAGTATTTTGCTTCTTTTTAGGCTCCTGAAGTCACTGCGAACACTAAGAAAGCTTTAGGGGAGTTTGTTGTATATTTTGCAAAAACTGCATGGAGACAGGCCAGATGTCAGTTTGTGAATCAGCCCTTCTCTAAAATGCATGACTGTTGATTTTCTTGTTTTTTAGTACCTTGACAGAGGCTACAACATGTGTTTGGAGGTAATGAGGTTTGCATTCTCTTCCTTAGATGATAGAATCACAAAGTATATGGGTGATAACAGCAAGTCTTACTTTCTCTTATAAACTGCAGTGGAACTCTCAAATCATGTGGCTTGCTTCGTTTGCTCCAGTAGTGGTTTTCCCCCTCCCTATGTAAGTACTAGCGTCATTTTTTTTCGATATCCACAGGCATTGAATGGTCTGTTCTATTCTACTGTTTTTAAGATTTGATCATTCTGTTTTTATTCTCTCTCTCTCTTTCATTTTTTCCTCTCTCCCTCCCTTCCTCCCACCCTCTCACCCTCTCTCTTCTTCTTGCTCTTTTCCTTTCTCTCTCCTATTTTATTCTCTCTTTCTTTCTTCCTTCTTTCCTTTTTTTCTTCGTTATCCAAAAGTTTTCTGTTTAAATGCAATCTCTGGACTCAGTGTCATAAACACACACATACACACAATATATAAAGTGAATAATATTTACTGTAGAATACAGTGTAAAGCAACTGTCACACTCATGAGTCTACTCCTTTTCTACCACGCCCTTTTTAAGGAAGTTTTAGAATTTACTCACATGGGGCGCATACAAACCCCGCATATTTTGGGAATGGGTAAAGTAAATGGTATGGATAAAGTAAATGGACTGAAGTTGAGACAAATTGGAGTGGGGATGAAGTGTCGAGACCACAAAGTATTAATAAACATGCCCTTCAACAAGGGATGGACCCTGGACAGCCCAAGGGAGGGCACGGCATGAAGTGTATGTCGTCTTAGGAAGAGCAGGCCAATAAAAATGCAGGTCCGCTGAATGACATCACAACTGGGAACAGGCAGTCTAGTTTCCCTGCCAATGTGATAGAAGTAGTGGAAGGGGAGCCATTACATTAACAAGGAAATTTTAATAACGATGATCCATGCTTTTGTAAAGTTCTTTGACAACTTAGAACTGACCTTGGATGTGTGTGGGAAAGTGTACTGATGTCTGCAATTTACTTCGAAATACATCAAAACTACTCTGGATTGATGAGTGGATAGAACGAAGGACAAATGGACAGATAAGTGATAAAGCAAGTGTTATAAATTCTCCTAGCAGATTCTATGTGCCTAGGATATTTTATGGATATTCACCATAAAATTGTTTGCTGATTGTTTGAAATTTCATAATAAAATGTTAGGAAGAAAAGGACTTCACAAACATGACCCCATGCAGTTGCCTCTGCAATCTTGGGGAACTGATTACTATCTTCCTCATTCCCTTTCTGAGGAAACTGAGGCTTTAATAAGTACTTTGCTAAGTCTGTCCTTAAACAGCAGTTTTATGTGGCAGGTTGAAATTATAACTTGGGTTCCAGGACAAAATCCCAAGTGGTTCACTGGCTGGAGTGGGATGAGCTCAGGCTTGGGAATGTGTGGGTTTGAATCCCATCTTTCCAACTCTGTCCTCTGAGCTTAGTTTTCTCGTCTTTTAATAGGGTCTGACAATGTCTATATTATAAGGTTGCTGTGAATATTAAACAAGATAATACATGTAAACCACATATTACTTTAAAGTTCTTAGAAATGATTTTTTCCCCAAAAGATGCAAAGGGCAGGATCTGTTCCAGTAAAATCAACCTCCCTGCCTCCCCACTAACCCAGAATAGATTTGTTCCTGCCACTCTCTGAGTCAAAACAGCATGAGGCAAGGCAAGAAAATCTGAAGCTAATTTAAGGGAAGTAGACCAACGTGCTATTATTCTCGGATTTTGTATTTCCAAGGCAAGTATCAACTTATTTTTATTTTTGAGGTTTTTCATTCCAGAGATGTGTGCCCTCTTTGTTTTATGCTGTTTGATGGAATGACTGGGTTTCGTTTTTTTGTTTTTGTTTTGCATTTTAACCTTTTTAGTCACATTTGCATTACTTCTGCTCTCTTAATCTGCGTATTTAGCATTTTACAGTTAAGTAGCAACAGCAGGTTTCTTTTCTGTTGTTTTAATTTTTGTTTAATCTCTTTTCCTTGATTTTAATAAAAATGTTAATTAAGATCCAAGCAAAAGCTGACCTCATACTGCTTCATTTCTCAGAGCTCTAAGCTTCTTCCTCTCTCCCCCCATCAGGCACCCTGCCTCTAGCTAAATATGATAGGAGTTCCAGTTATTACCTACAAAGGGTTCTGTTGAACTTCTCAGTTAAGCCTTGGTTCCAGGGACTTGAATTTCAGTCATGGTATATGGGAAAAGAAATCTGCCCTAAGTTTGCAACACTGGCTTAAATTGCTCCCGTAAATAATCTTAAACCACAGTATCTTTTAAATCACCTTTATCTGCCAAAACTTCACCCTATTTTCTGTTTCTCTCTTTTCAAAATATGGCAGCAGCTTCATTCTTCAGCTACCATTACCTCTGCCTCTAGAATTCTCATCTATCATCTTCAGGTCACAATCATGATTTCCAGCATGGGTCAGAATCACCTGGGGAAAAGGATGAACACATTTGAATCAGGATTTTTCCATTGTGAATGACATTATCATTCTTTTGGGAGATATTTAAACTGGAATCCCAACTCCCAGATGCTCTGATTAAATTTACCTGGGTAGAAGTCATGTTTTAATAGTTATAAAACCTTCCCAGGTGATTCTAGTGGATCACTAGATAACTACTGAATTAGTGAATCAGAATTTTTGGAAATGGGAGAAGTTTATGCATGAGCATTTTTAACCCCAAGTATTTCATATGTCTAAAAAAACAAGACCCATAGACATTGACTATTATTTTTTAAATGGGGGAAATAACAGTATCCACATCATAGCATTCTGAGGATTTATTGGTTTTAAAGGATATTTGAATAACTTAGAACGTATTTTAACATAGTATAAAAGAAAATAAAATCCATGAACTGCAGTAAACAGACAAAGATGACTTAATCCCAAGTTATATGCATGCAGTAAAAAAGAATGAGACCAGAAGCTGCTGTGATATGTATGTGTGTGTGTGTGGGGGGGGGGGGGGGGGGGGAAGGGGGGTGGAAGAGAAAGAGAGAGAGAGGAAATAGGTTATCACAATAGGAAAAGAAGATTCAACTCCACTGAAGCTGAAGGCAGGAGAATTTTTAAGGGCTGGGATGAGCTAATGGAAGAGGACTGGAGCCCCAAGCTTTCCTTAGAAATTTTCTTGATCTAGCATTTCCCCAACCTCTTGATTTTCCTTATGGATGTGATCTACTTTTGAAATGAAGGAATCATGCTTTGATGTTAAACCTACGATTTCTCTAAAAATTAAAAAGACACCATTTAGGATTGCAGAGAAGAGCAATTTGGTAAGAATTAGAGTTGAAATTTTATGAAAGTCACAAAATCTCCTTGGGGATTGTTGTAGGTTCCAAGCTGCTAAAACAAATACCATTCAATGGGATGGTTTAACAATAGGAATTTACTGGCTCACTGTTTCAGAGGCTGAAAGAACAATTGCTTATGCCCTGGCTGGTCAGCAGTGTTTGGGGTTCCTTGGCTTTTCTGGCTCAGGGCACCAGTAGCATCTTCTTTCTCTTCTGGATTCTGTTTATTCCCAGCTTCAGGCTGTTCCTCATGACTTTCTCTCTCCACCTGACCTTTACTCTGCTTATAAAGCACTCCAGTCATCTGGATTAAGACTAAACTTGATTCAGTTATGCCACACCTTAACCTAAGTAACATCATGAAGAGATCTTATTTACAGTAGTTTCAAACACATCAGAATTCAGACCAAGACCAAGAAGAATATGTCCGAACTGTGGTGCACAATTTAATTCACTATTAGGCTCATCTCTAAAATGATGTTGTTGGAGTTGACAAATTAAAAATTTGAAATTCCATGAGATGAAATATGATGTTCCACTGGCAAATGGAATAATGGTAGACTTCTCCAATTATAGAGGAAAAACCATTAATAAATATGTAATATTTGAATATCCTTTTTCTCCCCCATAAAGAATAGTAAAGAGAAGGCCTGGGAAAATAAGGAGTATCTGGTGTCCTTGTTTTTCTTCTCTCTACCACAAATAAGAGGCTTAAGTAGTTGCTGAGTACTTTAAAAATCCAAATGTGATGGGTAAGTCAGATCATGGCATTGAAACCTTGGGCAGGATAAACCAGTTTGTGCAGATATTGTAATTGCTGACTACAGAGGATTTACTTATTATTGTAATTTATGTAAACTAAGAGATTTATGACATTGGTGTTGTCAGATACCTTCCTTGCCCCTCACCTGTAGCCAGTTTATTTAGCTTATTCCTATTCTTTTTTCTTATTATATTATGTTATCTGACCTATTTACAAATGTGTTATAATCAAATGCTTGCCCTTCCATTACAGTCCATTTGTTTAGCTTGTTTTCATTACTTTACTTACTGTCTTATGTTGACTGAGTGATTTACAACTACCCAGCTGGATTCTGTCAGTTTTCAAGGGCTTCTAGGGCCCACACATGTACATTCCCTATTAGCCATAACTGAAACATAACCAATCAATATCTGCCAAAGTCACCATCTCTACCTCCCTTTGTTTAATTCCATAAAAAACTCTAAGCTCTTTAGCCTTGGGGAGACAAAGTTGAGCATTTCCCTTCTGTCTCCTTACTAGCCATCCTGTAATAAAACTCTTTCTTTTCTGAAATCCTGGTGTCACTGCACTGACTTCTCTGTACATCAGGCAGCAAGCCTTTGTTCAGTAATAGCACGCTTTCTATGGCATGTAAGTGGTGAACTGGAGGTGTCTAGGAGATCCACATGTAGCCATCACAGCTTCCTGCTGGTTTATACAGTGTGATAAACTAAGATGATGGTGGCAGCATCAGAAGTAGGCATTAGACAGTGAAGAAGCAGCAACATTACTGGTTTCCTTGGCCTACATATGGCATTAGGAACACTAAGATTATTCCACAAGCCTGGAAGGAAATCTGGAGGTTCTGAGAATAGAGTCTGCACTAAGGGACCCCCAATGTTGGAGCCTCTTGGACCCAGCGTCAGGATCATGGACTAATGGGGATGCTTGTACAGCACTCCTGAAATGTGGTTTAGATCTGTGTACCTCAGTGGACACTGATTCAAGGAAGACACCGAAGCAGCCACTGCAGGCAAGGATGACCAAAGACCCAGAGAATACATTATGTGGGCCTGAGGCCCTCCCCACTCACAACTTCTGGGAGGACACAGTAAGCTCCCTCCTATATCTCTAAGACATTCTGGGAAGGATGGGTGGAGGTTTGGGTATAAGGATGTGAAGTATGAGCATTACCTACACGGACTGCTTGTAAATATTGATATTCAGGGGAGTCTCTGAATATCATTCATTTGTAAGAAAAATAGCTACATCATTTCTGGAGAAAAATGCATACACATACAAACACACAATGTTCTCTTAAGCAATTGGCATATGATACTACATGTCTTAAATTAATTGGCATTCAATTATTTTCTGTTTCATATTTGGTGGTGTTCTAAAGAAAATATTATATATCCTAGGTGCTCTGTTACCTGGGGAGGAAAACGAATCACTGAACTAGATAATCTGTGACGTTTCCTCAAGCATTAACTGTGATTTGGTTAATTTTAGTTTAGCCTTAATTAAACTTCTGATTTTCATTAGGCGTTCCCTATTTTTATCATTTAAAAATTGTTCTGTGTCTTATCTTTCAACAGGGCAAGAGAAAGATACTATCTAATATTAGACTCTTTGAGGTTATATTTCTAAGTTCAAATAAATTTAATTTTGGGCACATGTCCAAGAAAGGAGAAAGATTGAATAATTCTGTATTAGTCAGCCAAAGGGGTTCTGATGCAAAGTACCAGAAGTCTGTTGGCTTTTATGAAGGGTGTTTATTTGGGGTAGAAGCTTACAGTTAAGAGACCCTAAAGAGTCCAACTCAATGTACATAAGAGGTACTTTCCCTCCCAAAGTCTGTTGCCATATGTTGACACAAGATGGCAGGCGATGTCTGTAAGGTTTCAGCCTTCATTGTTCCTCCTAGGGCTCCATGCTTCCAGCTTCTTCCAGTCTCAGCTACTGGCTGGCATAGCATTCACCTCTCTTCCTCTGGAACTTGTTTCTTTCTGGGCGCAGTTGCTCTGTTCTTTTCACAAAGTCAGTTGTAAAATATCAGGCTCATCTCTCTTCTTTGGGCCACAGGATCCTCTGGGTATCTTTGTGTGTTTTTCTTCCATGTGAGAGTGTTTTAGCAGTCCACCAATAGGGTTGGGACTCAATGCTGAGTTGCACAATAATGACATGAATGAACCAAAGCCCTAATCTTTACCTCAACTTACTGCATGTGCATTAAATACCCCATGATTTCCCTTCCAGGTAGGGAAAGGGAACACAATTAAGCCATATACATGTGTGGTTTACACTGCAAATCCTGAGTGTAAATTCCAGCTTTGCCACTTTCATAGTTGCTTCATCTTGGAAAAATGAACACTCATCTATATAGTAAGGAAAATAATACTTAACTCATGGGACATTCAAGGGAAAAAAATGAAGGAAAACATGTAAGTATACAGAATATTGTAAATGTGCTTTTGTTCTTCTGGCTTTGTAATCATAAATTTAAGGAAACTATAAATGCTAATATAAATGTTGCCTCTGTTCCTTATCCATAAAATAGGACAAATTCTCACATAAAAGAGCTGAAGTGAAGCAAGAACTAAAGGGTTAATCTAATTGACTCTTTCCTGCTACTCTTATTTTTCACTCTTTCACTTATTTCTAGCTGTTTCAAATGAACATATTGGCTATTCACTCATTCATTATTATACATTTTCCTTGAGCACTTTTCAGGGAAGGTACTAGGTGTTGTAAATACAGAGATTTTTAAAACGTGTCTCTGAGCTGTAGGGGCTTATGGAGAGGTGGAGGGCAGAGGACTATATATAAGCATTCTGATGCACTTGTAAGCAAATAATAAAGATATTTCTTAGGTAATGGAGTCATAAAGAAGAAACACTAAACACAGCTGAAGAAGGTCACTGGGCTTGGGGAAAATGTGCTATATTAGATTTTCCCTTTATTAATATATAATGGTCTTCTGTATCTCTACTAACTTTTTTACATTTCAAGTTTGTTTCATCTGATATTAGTGTAACTACTGCTCCTCGTTTCTTCTTACTGTTTGCCTGGAGTATCTTTCTCGAACCTTTGACTTTCAGATAATTTGTATCCCTAGATCTAAGGTGAGTTTCTTGTAAGCAGCAAGTTTTTTTTATCCATTCTGTCAAACTTTTTCTTTTGATTGGGGAAATTTAGTCCATTCATATTCAATGATCATACTGTAAAGACTCTATTTTTGAGCACATCTTCAAAGATCAGGATGCAGGATCAGGCCATGCAGAGGCATTTCTCATCAAGACAAAACAAATGCCCAAAAGTAATGTGATGGGGGCACATTAAGTGTGTCTTAGAAACTATGTTGGTGGTTGCCTCAGTTTCCCAGCTGCACTGACAAACACCACAAAATGAATGGGTTAATAAGAAGAACTTATTGACTCACATTTGCAGAGTCTAGAAGGCTTGCTTCCTTCTAGAGTCAATATCATTCTGGTGCTGGCATGTTGGCCATCCTTGGGGTTCCTTGAAGGCTTTCCCCATTACACGGCAATGTTCTCTCCTTTCTCTTCTAGGTTTCCTTGATTTCCAGTTTCTGACTCCTCTTTACAACTTTCTCTTTATAAGGCCTCTAGTAATAGCATTAAGACCCATCCTGATTCATCTGGTCTTAATCTAAAATGAACATCTTCATTCGCCATTGCATTTGGTGAATACATTTTGGAGCACTGCTGCACTACATGGATAATAGTTTAAATTGTAGTTTACACTCCCCCCCCAGTACATTCAGTGGGTTACGGCAGGATATATAAGTTCCAGCCTCTGACCCTGCATTATCATTAAGGACAGCTCAAAATCCCACAAATTCTCCCACATCACATCTCTTCTACCCTCTCCCTGCCCTCAGTAACTATTGTGGCCACTTTCTCCACCTCAATGCTAAAATTTCTTCTATTACTCGTCACAATAGTTTTATAGTAGAATATCAGTAAGTCCACTCTAGTCCATATTTTATTCTTCCATTCTGTGGACCCTGGGATGGCAATATCCCCTCTACCTCTAGATCAAGAGGGCAATTAAATTCCACATGGATGATGGAGGCAATTCCTAAGCTTATAGTTGTAGGCACTCTTAATTCCCTGGTGTGGTGGTTGACCATCTTCACCTCCCTCTTAGCTGACCTGGGCAAGACCAATGAACCAAGGAGTAGGAGCTGCCACTCTGCTGAGGCTCAAGGCCCAGTTGGCACATGGCCAGTCCAGAGATTCAAGTCTCCTGAGCACACACCAACCCTAGCACCAACCACAGGTTCAGTTAAAGTGACAGAAGAGGCATGTGAAGAAAGGTCACATCTAAGTCCAACTCCATCACACTCAGGAATACAAATTTCAAAGTAGGATCCACTGACAAGGCACTGAACTCCAGAGTCATCTGCCATACCATAGAACTTGTGTGTCTCCCTAACCCTCAGGAGCGCCAGTACCTGGGGTTGTGATGAAAGAGGTTGTTGATGTAGGAGGAGTGGGGTGGGAGTATGGAGGATATATGGGAACCTCTTATATTTTTACCATAACATTTTTTGTGATCTATATATCTTCAAAATAATACAATTTGAAGAAAATGATGGGGTGGGAGGGTGAGGAGTGGAGTATATGGTACCTACTTGTATTTTAAAGTAACACTTTGTGTGATCTATTAACTTTAAAAAAAGATAATTTAAAAATTAAATTAAATTTTTTAAAAAAAGATCATCTTCAAAAGGCCCTGTTTACAATGGATCCACACTCACAGGAATGGGTAAAGATGAAGAACATATCTTTTCTATGGTACATAAATTCATCTGCCACAGGGGCATTAGGGCAGGAGAGGTAGCCTGGGGTAGATCATAAAGAGCTTTGTATTCCCAAATATTTATTGGGAGCCTTTTATGTGCCAGGCACTGTTCAAGAAATCCAGGAGCCAGCAATGAATATGGAAGACGAGCTCCCTCCAGGATCTTACACTATGATGGGAGGAGACAGTAGAGTATAAGCCTAAGCTAACAAGGGAATTTGAAACTGTAAGTAGTACTATGAAGAAAATAGAGTGATGCAAAGAAAGGACTTTGGCAAAACATACTTTAGGAAGGGTTCCTTGAGGTTTGAAATGAAGCCAGAAAGGTAAGGAACTGAATGGGCAATTCAGAATGAATGGGCAATGGACACAAGGAGGGTTGGCAAAGAACTTGGTGTCTGTGAGAAACAGAAGGGATATGAGCTTGAAGGTGAGAAAGATATTGGTAGAAGGTGAGATCTGAAAGGTAAGGGCTTGTCAGATTTTAAGATTTATTTATTTATTTATTTATTTTTCTCCCCTTCCCTGTCCCCTTCCTCCATTTGTGCTCTCCGTGTCCATTTGCTGTGTGTTCTTCTGTGTCCACTTGTGTCAGCGGCACCCGGAATCTGTGTCTTGTTTTGTTGCGTCATCTTGCTACATCAGCTTTCCGTGCATGCGGCACCATTCCTGGGCAGTCTGCGCTTTTTTCGCGCTGGGAAGCTCTCCTCCCTGGGGCACACTCCTTGTGCGTGGGGCTCCCCTACGTGGGGGACACCCCTGCATGGCAGGGAACTCCTTGCATGCATTAGCACTGCAAGTGGGCCAGCTCATCACATGGGTCAGGAGGCCTGGGGTTTGAACTGCGGACCTCCCATGTGGTAGGCGGATGCCCTATCCATTGGGCCAAGTCCACTTCCCAGACTTTAGAGAGCCTTGTAAACAAGGCAGGGACTTCAGATTTTGGTGTAAGTGGGTGTTGGGAAGACTTTGGGGGTTTTTAGGCAGGGGAGTGATATGAACTTATTAATTTTGAAAAAGTTCACTCTGGCAGCTTCATGGAGAATACACTGGCAGGAAGGAAGTCTGGGCAAGGGAGACCAGGTAGGAAGCTTTGCTGTTTTTCAGCAGAGAGTGACGGTGACTTGGACATTTTAAATGTATTTATTTATTTACACAGGGGTTACTCTGTAAATGGAGAAAGATGGCTTTGAGGTGACATCATCCCCTCCCTCCAAGCTCTGTGAAGAGGAAGGATGAGATGAAGAGGCACATTGCTAGAAAGAGGCAAGAAACAAACCCCCAGTTTCTAGTTTTGCTTCCCCCATAAGGCAGCTGACAGTTTGCACTGATCTTGCCTATTAAACAGAGAAACAATGGGGCAGGTCATATCATATTTTCAACAGACAAGTTGGGACTCTGAGAATGCAGGTACCTTCAGTCAAAGTCACACATCTAGTGTGTGAATGAGCTAAAACTTGAACACAGTTCAATGCTCTTTCCACAACTTCAGTTACCATGTGCAGTACAAAACATTGTAGGGTGCTGTATAGGAGGGTGAGTCAAGCTGTCAAAATGTGCTTGAGAGAAGAGATCTTGAAAAACCGTTACACTTGAATTCTACCCAAGGATCCCTCCAGCCAATAGCGAGCGATTCTAAGGGTTTGCATCAAAGCAGGTGAATACAGATGTGCCACATGTAGACTAGCATTATAAATTACCTTGTAATACCAGGCACAGTGTAAATTAGTTAAGGAAAAGGGTAGATTTTCAGGAAAGAGTGGGTGCTTAATTTGGGGCAGGGAAAATGGTAAATAAAATGTCAGCCTGGGAACTGGATGTGGCTCAACTGATAGAGTGTGGGAGGTCCAGGGTTTGAACCCAGGGCCTCTTGGCCCATGTGGTGAACTGGCCCATGTGCAGTGCTGCTGTGCGCAAGGTGTGCCATGCCATGCAGGGGTGTCTGCTGCATAAGGGAGCTCCACACGCAAGGAGTGCACCTTGCAAGGAGAGCTGCCCCACGTGAAAAAAACGCAGCCTGCCCAGGAGTGGCGTCGCACACACAGAGAGCTGACACAGCAAGATTACGCAGCAAAAAAGAGACACAGATACCCAGTGCTGACAAGAATACAAGCAGACACAGAAGAACACACAGCAAATGGATATAAGAAAGCAGACAATGGGGGGGGCGGGGAGGTGAGAAATAAATAAAATAGATCTTTAAAAAAAGATTTAGCCTTACTGTATCCTTACAAATGATAAAATAGAATACAGAAAATGCGTCTGCATTTCAGTGATGTCTTCTCATCATCTCAATAGGCAATTGACCGACTTATTCTGATTTTAAAATTTTTGTTTACAGATATCCTGAAAAGTGAAAAATTTGAGGTGTAATGATCAGCAAACAGAATAGCACTCTCACTGCCTGGGAAAGCACCATAAAAGCTCACGTAGATCCCAAGTAGCTACTTGCTGAGATGTTCAATACATTGAATTGGCTAAAGTCAGTTTTGATATGGAGCAGGCCGAGGCCCTATCTTTGATGTTGATGACTAGTGTGCTCATTTGGCAAATACCTACTGATATCCTGGAAACTCAACATTTTAAGTGTTATACGATAACATTATTTTAAGAGTTTCTTTTCGAGAAAAACAAATGTGATATTGTTTCTTTTTACCATGGCTATTCTGAGGTAGAAAATAAATCAGAAGCTTGCTCTTAAATATCTGTTTTCAAATCCTTAAATTATTGAATATATGATGAAGGATGCTCACTCATAGAATGAATGAACATATCACCCCTCTGCATGTGAGGGTGATGGCCTACAATATTTTTTAACCTCAGTAATAGTAATTCACCTATTCTATTTTTTGAGTAAAAGAATAAAAACTACAACAACAATTTCATTATATTCAGAGCACACAAACATTTATGTGTATATATATATATATATATATATATATAATTTATTTTTATTTCTTACTTTGTTTTGACAGCATCTGCACTTGTTCCCAAATAAAGGCACAATTGGGGAAAATACAAGGCTATGAAGCAAGTTAAAATACAAGTAAGGGATTTCTTGTTATTTAAAACTAACTATCACACACAAAACTAATATAACTGAATAAAATATTTTATAAACTTCTGAAGACCATCAAAAAGCTGACCAAAAGCTGACCAGATATTCATGAATTACTGGGATTAACTGATGGAAAAATGAGGACCACTGGAGCTGAGAAATTTATATGTATATCTACATCTATCTCTATCTCCTCTATCTCTATCATCTCTCTATCTATATATAATGGAGGGGTATATTACCTATAGTTATTAAGATAAATAGCTATAATTATAAAGTGTATATGTATGTGTATATATGTATAACTGAAATAGATATTATTTATCATACATAAATATGTATATTCTAAACGTGTTTATATCTTATATATATAAAACTAAGACAGTCACCTATATATGTATATGTGTGTATATATATGTTGTAAATAGTTATATACATATAAAGTTAAGGTGTAAAACACTAAATAAACTTATTACAGCAATATTTAAAGGGCATAATATGTCAAGACCAAATTATTTATATACCAGGAATTCAAGCTTGTTTCAATATTAGGAAATTGACCAGTTTAACTCACCAAATACACAGAATAAAGGGGGGGAAAATCAAATAATCTCCAGAGATATGAAAAAGTATATCATAAAAATAAAATTCATCCACAGCAAATATTTCTTGGTAAAATAAGAATAATAGGGGATGTCTGTAATCTGGTAACTTCAGCAGGTGTCATATTTAATGAGGGACAGGAACAATGTAAGAAAGCTAGCTCTTGCCTTTTATATTAAACATTGTAATTGAGAGCCTATTTGGTCAAAAAGGCAAAGGAAGAAAAGGAAGCTTATTCATTTTTATATTGTAAAACAATATTGGAAAGGAAAAAATAAACTCACATTATCTGCATCTTTTATGATTTTGTATGCAGAAAAGCCAAACAAATCTACAGGTAAAATATTATGCTTATTAACAGAAATAGTTTTAAAAGATTTCTGGGCACAAGGTCAATTTCTACCATCTGTAAAGAAGAAAAAGTAAAATTAAAAGGAATAATTTACAAGAGACAAGATATGCAGCAGGGGAGTTAATTCCTACCCCTCCACCCTTCCCCCAGATACCACCCTCAAGCACTACGGGACTTGAGCCTGGGGATAGGGTCTCCAGAGTACAAGCCTTTGGGTAATTGCAAGCATTCTGTGTGCTTCCAGAGGTTCTGGTATACTCAAGCTTACCTAAAGCTTCATCATTTATATCCACCATTTATTTGGTCTCTTTCCTCCCTTACTCTACCTGTTCCTTCCCTTCTCTTAGCTGGATCACTTCCCAAATAAATTGCTGTACCCACACTCTTAGCTCAGCTCGGCTTTGGCAAGAACCCACATGGCACTTGAGCACCAGGAAGCACATACAAGAATGTTTATATCAACACAATTCATAATAACTGAAAATTGGGAACAAAATAAATCTTTCAACAGTGGAATGCACATGTAATCTGGGGTGCAGTCATTCAATGGAATGCTATATACCAGAGACAAGGAAAGGGATGTTCCAACAGGAATCTCACAAAAATAATTTAAAGTAATAAAGGCAAAGGAAAAAAGGGAATACGTATGGTATTACATTACTTACATAAGTTAAAAAACAGACAAAATTAAATTACATTTTTAGGAATACCTATAGGTTGTAAAATACTAAAGAAAAGCAGAAAGTGTTTCTGGTAGATGTTAGAATCATGCTAACTTCTGGGGGAGACAGGAGCTTATGGGAAGGAAGGGTCTACGTGGCTTTGGGGTGCTGACAGTGTTTGTATTCATTAGTGATTTCGTGGTTATATGGGCATTCACATAGTTTTATAATGCTGTATAATAACTATGTACTTATTTGTATGTGTACCATATTTCATCATATAATGGATTAACAATTATAATAAAAGTCAGGGAAATCAAAGTCAGGGAAAGGGAGATAATAAATATTCAGGTCATGAAGGGTCATTTAACTGCTCTAGTTAGTGTCAAATCTGAAACTATTTCATTCAACTCAGCAGACAGTGGCTACTTGTTTCTGATCATGGCTTAAACCTTTTTGTCTGTAATCCTGGTAAGATTTTATGTAACTGTGGTGAGGATGCTGTTAGGTGGGTGTGATGATTCCTATTTAACAGAGGAGGAAATTAAATCAGTTAGAACCTAACTGCTCAAGGACACATAGTTAGCAAGTGAAGGCAAGAGGATTAAAACTCCAAATGGCTCTAATACTTATGGGTATTCCAGTTCTAACAGGGTGGTACAAGGGTCCCAAGAGTAGGTCTTAGTTTGTACCAGCTCCCTCCCTGAGCCTTAAAATGACAAGTACAACTTAAAATGCAAAGTACAACTTGTCTGTGAGTATTAACATAGAAGGAAAGTGTTTTTAATATGCCACGTTCATCAGATTGTATGTAATTACACAAGGCCAACACCCCTCCTCTATAAACCCAGTGATTTGGATTATACTCTACCCAACCCTGGAAGTGCCAGCCCTAATGGGGATCAGTTCCCCTAACTCCAGTCTAGAACAGATCCTTTTGGGTTGAGATTTCTAAGAATGACCATAACCAGCCATATTGGTCTGAGGGTTTCCAAATAAAAGGCCAAATTAATCACCATGTCTGCTTCAACAATTAGGTTGAGTCATTATTTTGTGGGAAATAGATACAATCTATGATTTGACTAAAGGCATATGTCTGGGAGATTGATATTTGTACCCATTTTTTTGCTATTTGTTCTCATTCTTTTCTCTTTGTTGAATTTGTATATAACCTACAACTGTATGATGGAGGTTGATGTAGAAGGTGTAGCAGTTTGATAT
This sequence comes from Dasypus novemcinctus, assembly GCF_030445035.2. NCBI lineage: Eukaryota > Metazoa > Chordata > Mammalia > Cingulata > Dasypodidae > Dasypus > Dasypus novemcinctus. The sequence goes on along the minus strand of NC_080673.1, from coordinate 198,241,067 downwards.
GGTTATGAATTCCAAAAATAGGTATTGGATTATATTTGTAATCTGATCTGTGGCTAGGTAGGATTAAGTTATGATTAGGACTTTGATTGGGCCACATCATTAGGGCAGGGTGGGGACTCACAGATAAAAGGAATGGCAAAGGACAGAGCTGAGGGTTTTTCATGTTGGAGTTTAAATGTTGGAGTTTGATGCTGAAGCCTTAAGCTGGAGGCCTGGGAAGTAAGCACACAGAAGAAACAGAAGCAAGCCCCAGAACAAAAGGAACCCTGGGTCCAGGAAGAAGCAAGCCCTGGGAAAAGAGGAACCCTGAACCCAGAGAGAAGCAAGACCTGGAAGAGAGGAACCCAGGAAGTCTGAACCCGCAGAGACATCGGTAGCCATCTTGTGCCAACATGTGAAAATAGACTTTGGTGAGGGAACTATCTTATGCTTTATGGCTTCGTATCTGTAAATTTCTACCCCAAATGAATACCTTTATAAAAACCAATCAATTTCTGGTATTTTGCAACAACACCCCTTTGGCTGACTAATACAGAAGGTAAGTGGCAAAATGGAGGTGCCAGAGAGCGAAATAATAAATATATGGCATTATTAATAAATGAGGTTCATAGCAATCATTTCCAAATCATCTAATATAGATGGGACCTATTCAAGCTATCATTTTTCCTATATTGTTTCAATGAATTCTCATAATAACTCTATGAGCTGTGCATTGTTATTTTTAGTTATGAAGATAAGAAATTGTATTTCAGAATGCTTTGGTGAGCTGACCCTGGCTGTACAGATACTTATCCTCCTGACTTCCAAATCTAAACTTCTTTGAGTCTATGCTTCTACTAGCAATGTGAACAAAGGTAAAATATACTTGTTTCTAGAGCTCAACCATGATATTCCTCCACTTAAATAACTACATTTATTATTTTCTGTATTTTAAACTTTGGTTCTCTAACCTGTAACATAATCCATTAAACCAAGAGCTACACATATAGGTGGATTCCAAAAAAAAAAACAGTATTCATAGACATTGTTCTGAACAATGGTCCCTAAACACCTATATGAGAACAAATGGTGACTGATTACATGTGAATTACCTGGGTATATTTTAGAAAACAGTTATATAGACCCTATCTTTGAAGATTCTGACTCAGTATATTGGTATGTGACTTGAGAATGTATTTTTGTAAAGGCTCCCCTGGTGATTCTGACCACAGTCAGGTGATCTAAGAATTGTTAGCCTAGTGATTCTCTTTTATACCTGCTAACAACACAATTTTCTCTTTGGTTCACGTACTTGGGACCTTCTTTGCTTTGGACCCTGCTAAGTCCTGGGTCTTGAGAAAAGATTGTTTTCTTCTGATTTCTACAATTAATCTTCCTTAGCATTGGACCGCTTGTCAATCATTTTCTGGCTCTTCCTGCTTCTGTTTGACCTAACCTCTGAAACTGACACGGGTCAGCCTTAATCTACTATGGTGGGGCCCCTTTCCTATTGGCTTAAAACCCACATGAGGAGGAAATTCTCTTTCTTGGATAAATCTTATCAGAAAGTAGATGTCCTATACTTATGCTATGTTCAGTAAGTGAAATTAAACAATGATCTAATTCAGTTGTGGTCAATGTGTACAAGATACTACAAAGAACATGATAATTGTTCCACTGAGATTATAGAACACCAAGGACTCAAACCCAAGCTCTCCAATTCCAAAGCCAGAATATTTCTGCAATGATTGACAGGTAAAGGATAAAATAGCTATGCTTAATTGTTCAGGTTAAGAAGAAGATTAAAATTAGTATAAATCTCCCAGTGGATATAAGCAGGAGTTATATTCATAATATTTAACAACTGGAATGGCACTGATTGTGATCTATCAGTAGACACAGCATCATCATTCGGGACAGACCCTGGCTAGTAAGGACCAACCTGGCTTTGACAGTGTAGACCTGCTGAGCATTGGCCCCAGATATAAGTACTTTGTCTAAAATGTGAAATATAAAATGTGAAACCATTCATTTGCATATAACAAAATCATGTAGCCTTCCAATAATTTTTTCCTTTCTTTTATTCCTTATTTTTATTCTATTCTACAATGTTATATAAATCAATTTTCTGTGCTGCTTTTGGAGTCAGAATCTGTTCCTTGGTTGATTTGATCATATACCTTGGGCTTAGAGATCAGAAATCACAGAAGTTATTTATTCTAATGAAATACAATTTGTCTGGTCTTAGGTTCAAATTAATTTCTTGGATTCCTAGGCTTCTGAATCATCAACATTGAAAGGATCTTTTTTTAAATTTGAAAGGATGAGAAAGAGAAAGGAAGGTTTCAAGTTCCAAGTTCTCTCATTAAATACTGGTAAGCCAGTACCAGATGCTAAGTGTTTTGACTTGCCACATTGTGCTGTCTGGTTAACGGATCATGCTTTTTTCCCCACCGAAAAGTCATTAATTTTCAAACAAATCTAGAGCATTTTCTCATCACATTTTCTAGACAATAGCAATGTAAAATGTTTTCTTCCTCCTCAGTAAGAATCTTTTTGCATCTGAAATGTGCATGCTGAAAAAAAAAAAACCACATAATTCGTTATCTCTGCATTATTCAGACCTTCTACTGCTGGAAGATTCTGTTCACCAAGGGAAATAATCAAATGATTCATTAATAGAAAATAAATAATGAATAAAACTTAAAACAAATTCACATATATTAGAGAAATATTTAGAGAAGTTATACTTAAGTTCCCAGTACTGTTTTCCCTGGATGAAACAACAAATGGGGTTTATAGAGAAAGCCATGTCTTCTCTACGGTGAGGCTGTCCATAGAGACCTTGCAGACACTAATAAAACCAATAAATGCTACAAGGAAAACAAACACCATTACCACAAGATAACAATCAGGATTGGTCAAGTTTTAAAATTTCTTTATCTAGGTGACTCTAACATGCCCTTAAGCTATTTTTTGATCTCCTGAGATTGATTGAGATGTCCTTCTTTCCTGACACTGCAGCTTTCAGGTGTCCCTAGCATAGTGCTTCCAATATTGTAGTGTCTGCTTTTATATACTTGTCTGCATGCCACAACTAGGCTTGGAGACAGCAGCTACATGTTACACACCTTTATGATGAGTGCCTGGTACATATTAGGCACTCATTTAATATGCATTGAGTAAAAAGAAAAAAAAATAATAAATGGTCTACTTGGAGATATAAGGACCTATATTCAAATGGAACAAGTACATGTGTTCTCTAGGGAAACAGAATCAACAGGAGCTATTTGTCAATAGTATGAGGTTTTATGAGTCTCTCACATGACTGTGGGGATGCACAAATCCAGGTAGAGCAGGCAGGTTGCAAACCAGGGCTTTGATGAAAATCCAATGAAGGTCCTTGATGAGTTTCCGGGAGACGTTGGCTGTCCAAAGACTAGCTGGGAAATTCTCTCTGCTGAAATCATTTCCCCTTTTAAGGCATTCAACTGATTGGATAAAGGTCACTCATTGCTGATGGCAGTGTCCCTGGTAGATGTGGGTGCAATCAGCTTTCTATGCAGTAAACTCACTGGTGACTAAAATCCATAAATGTCCTTGTATTAATGATTAGCCTAGTGCTTGTTTGACCAAACAACTGGGCACGATTACCTAGCCGAGTTGACAGTGTAACCATTACAATGTGATTCCTGCCTTATCTCAATACCTGAACTTAGAGAAGTTCCTTTCTCTATGATTACTCATTGTAGCAATAATATCAACCTGGGACAGGCAGATTCACCATATATAAAGGGGCTGCATGAGAGCAAAGCTGAAATAAACAGCAAATAACAACAATTGTTAAAAACTTAAGATCACAGAAAGAGGAGAATGATTCTCATGGGCATTTCTTGAGCATCTGGATTCCAACCAGGACTGAGAAAAAGGAATCACAGGAGTTTTTAATTTCATGTGCTGAAAGTTTCCTTTTGGGTTTAAAGCCCTTGAACTGTTTTTCTGCTCTGTCACAACTGCAAGAATCTCCACTAATAGAGTAATAATACAGGATGGGAACTGCTGCCTGCAGTGGAGACTCTTCTCCTTGCAGAGCAGTGCTTTGTGCCCTACAACCATCTCTATCTAAGAGGTTGCATTTATAACTGTTAATATTAGACAGACAAATGCAAAAGCAAATCAATTATATTAGCAGAATATTGTCCTCATTGCATGTGTAGTTTCTGTACAGCTATCAAACCTATGACTGAGTTTCTTCCAGTGTAATCAAAAGATTCTTTTTTCTTTGCTCTGAATAAAACTGAACTGTGGAATCTCTATAGTAAGTTGCATTTTGGGCTTTCCTTCTTTATGTAAAACAATTTCTGCCTAGTTTACTGTTCTGTTAACCTCAGTTTAGTGACCTTTTAAAAGTTGGTATTGTAAATAAAAAGAATTTGGGAAAAAATTTCTGAAATAGAAATTTTCTAAAAAGGGGGCGTGAAACAGTGGGCTTTTCTGGGCTCTTGAAGCTTTTAATTTCACTCTTACAATGATCTCTTTTTTTAATCATCTCTCAAAGTATTTAGGTGCTCTGTCATAAATGTTTCAACCCCTGAAGTTCACTATATTTGAATGGAGTGGGGGAATCACAAATGAATAAAAGAGAGATTATTTTCTGCTAATCTAACTACAAAGACCTATAGTTTAAGCTTCATTTACATATCACGTTAAACATTCCACGTTATCCTCTCTAAAATAATTAAATAATACTCAAATAAATGTAAACATAAATCAAAATTAATAGTTAATAACCTTGAATATTCAAATTCAAAGTGCTTTGAAATGTCCTAAAGTATGATACACCTATATATAGTCAAAATGAGGTAAAAAGACAAAGCATCCACAGACTCCAAGGGAGAAGGTGGATTTCAGTCTCTTAAATGATTTATGCAGGGAGAGACACCCTCACAGACTTCTCTTATCTTATAAACTTCTTTCCTATCCACCAACACTTAGCCAACAGCAGGCACAGAGTAAATTCTGTTAAAAAGTACAAATAAATACAAATTAGTATGCTCATTCATTCATTTAAAAAAATTTATATCAAATATAGTTAGTTTTGATGCATTCCTGGCTTAGGGCTATGGACATGGGGCTCAAGAAAGGAGTCCCTGTGTCTCAGGCTCATTGACTGGTTGGGAATTCAGCCCTAGCTGTGGCTATAATGTAATTAACCAGTAGTGTGAGGCAAGGACTCATGAAATTTTAGTCACTAATATTTCATCTTGGAGATTTTTTGACATGTCTACCAATCAGTCTTGTTATTATTTACTTAGTAGTTCACATTAAATCCATTAGAAAGCATGCTATCACTCATTGGATACATCATATTATTTCTATTACATTAAAACACATACATCATGAAACAAAATAATGTTCACCCGCATGCCACCACTATCATTGCCTACAACCACTGATAAACATACAAAGCTTATTGAAAGGTGAATATCAAAGACATACATGTTAGGTTCCATAACAGCATGAAGAGAAAGGGATATGCTCAGGTGTCTTGTGAACACATCCAAGTTTTGGAACAATCACTCTGGGAGCAGAGTAACAGACAGATTGCAGGAGCAAGCCTAAGGCTGTAATTTCACCTATGAAGCTACTGAAAATTCCTCTCTACATATTAATCAGAGATTCTGCTAAGATGTCATTATCAGGGTTGGACCAGAGGGACAGATATAAGAGGTGCTTAAGTGGGAGTATTATGTAGACTGGACACTTGCTTAGAATGAAATGAACCCACTGTAATAATTTGAGTCAGGCTTTGGTTGAATGGGATGATGCCTGTGTTTTTAACCAGAAGAGAAAATCAAAAGGAGGAGAAAGCGTAGGGATGAGCCAGGGAAGAACTGCAGCTGGGAACATAGTGCTCCATCAACTATGGTACAGCCATATGGAAAGGCCCCACTGACAGGAGGAAATGCCAATATGGTTTCCTGAGAAAACTGTGTACAAAAAAAATCTTGATGACCAAAAAGCACAGTGGAAAAATGGTTTAATAATTATTCTTAAACTATTAATTAAAATGCCAATTAAATTAAAGGTGCATTTCTTTTAATGGCAATTTAAAAAATTATAATTCTCAAGTTCAGTAAAAGTAAGAGGAAATGAGACTCTCACAAATGGTTGGTAGGAGTTTAAATTGGTCCAAACTTTCAGTAAAGCATTTTAATAGTGGATACCCAAAGCTGTAAAGGTGAGAATGCTTCTTGACCCAGATTATACTTGTTTAAGAATGTATTCTAAGGAAATCACAAGTGATGAATGCAAACATGTATTATTAATGATAAAGTTCACAACTTACAATTATGAGAAACTGAAAACAATCTCAAACTAATCCAACAGAAGAAAGGATTAAGCCAACTGCGGTACTTTCCTTTGGTTAAATAATATAAACTTTAAAATAATATTAGATGATTAATTTAATTAGTTTTGCTAAATTGTAAACAAAATTCATTCTACAGAATGGCATATCAAATTTTTTAAGGACTTGGTTTATTTTAAAAAGATTTTTCCCAAAGTAATAATTGAGGTTTTCTTTTACAGAGGTGTGCACTTTGGAATTTCTCATATTTTTTAAAGTGAAAAGCATTAATTCTATAGTCAGAAAAAAAGTAAAGCACAGAAAACATACAATATGTAGCTAAGATGGTAAAGTGCTTTTATAATCGGACTGGGAAAGAACCCTCCTTGTCTAATTTTCCATTGAGTTGAGTCTAATCCCAACTCTTGGGTAGATTCCTATAATTTCATACATGTTGCTTTGATAAGAGTTGAGGAAGACACTTTCCAGCTGGCCTGGAATACAAGCCCCACGCTCAGGGTTGAACTTCCTGGCATTGATGAAGTACTGAAACAGGAGAAAAAGAAAGTATTTTTTTCTCAGTCTCATCCCTTGCTTAGTTCTGTTCATCCCATCAATCTTATCCAAACTAGCACACAATAACAATAACATGATAACTTGATAGTTATCAAATGATCAATATAATAATTATTGATATAATATATTCTGTAACCATTACATTATTAAAGTAACTGTAATAAATGCTTACTATCATCACCCCTATGACTTTAAAGTCTTGTAACTTATAAAGCATCTTTATATGAAGTATTTCATTAACCCTCTCAGGAAAAATGCAAATAACATTTATTAAGCTGATTTTTCTTTAGATGAACAAACTGAGAAGTGAATAATTTGCTCAAAGACTTCTGCTAATAATTGGCACAGAGTCTTCTACCTTCAAAGTGTCCATTCTCTTTGGACACAGATGCTGGAGTTGCTCCATTGACCAGCTGTGTGATCCAGAAGGCTTTTGCATTGATCCAGAGAAGAGATGATAGAAAATTTTACATTAAATTATAACAGAGTAGATGAGAATGGAGATGGAAAGAAAAGGACAAATTTTGAATATGTTTGGTAGCAAGAGTTTAAGAGGACTGCTGAAAGTTTGCATGGCATAAGATTACAGTGAGGGAAAAAAGAAAGGATAAAATATAAATCTTGAACATTGGCACAAATGACTCACTGAATGGCAATGCCTAAAATGAGCTAGAGAAGACTAGTTATTGAGCCCTGTGGGTAGAGGTGATAGTCAGGTGCTGATATCTGAACACAGTACCTTTGAGATGTCTATTAGAAATCTAAAGAGTGGAAGTGAGTAAGAAGTTGGATAAAAAAGGATGGGATTTGGAAACATTATGCAGGAAATATAGACAGAATTCACTGAAATGTAGATGGTATTCCAGGCACTGAATTTGATGAAGTCACCCAACTTCATATTTAAATGACACAAAAATTGTTCTTTGACTGTATGCCACAAACCAATCTCTTCCCAAAGGTAATAATTATTAGTTTGTTATAACTGTTGTGTGCCTTTCTAGTCCATTTATAAAATAAAAATTGATAATGCAAAATTTTGTATATACAAAATCTTTATAAAGGATAATATCATAAATAAATGTGGATTACATTCCTGCTTAAGAAAAAATAACATTGCCAATGCCATTGAAGTTCCTTCTGTGCTCCTCCATAATCTCACCCATCTTCCCACGAAACCATAATCCATAAACTCAATGTGGGCTTGTCATTCTCTATTAGAATATTAGAATCTAAAACAAAGCATTATTTGGTTTTACTTCGTTATGAACTTTACCTAGATATCTTCTGAATGCACTCTATAACTTTTTTTCATTCAATATTTTGTCTATGAAATTAATTATTGTTGATGCAAATTGATCTGACTAATCATTTTTTACTGTAGTATCATATTCCTTTTTCTGCCTGTATCACAGATTTGTGGTTCTATTTTCATGTAGACGGCTATTTAAGTTTATTATTACAAACACTGCTGACAAAGCCATTCTTGTGCACTGCTCTTCTTCAATATTTGGGGAAATTTATTTAGGGATGTAATCACTGAGTCATAGGGTATTTGCATCCTTATCTTTTATAGCTAATGCTAAATTGCTTTCTAAGGTGATTTTACCAATTTTCACTCACACCCATGGTTGAGTGTTCCCATTATTCCACTTCCCTGCCAACTCTTGGAATTTTTCAACTTTTATTATTTCTTTTGCCAATTTGGGGAGTATAAAATGGTAGCTCAATGTGCTCCATGTAAGGACTTAACTGAACATGGATCCAGTCAGTCAATTCAATGAAAGTCAGGATTGGAAATAAGTTACCCAGGAAGGATTTGTGGAAAGTTTTTTTGTCTGATGCTTTGGAGCCCTGTGTCCTACATGGACTACATACAAAACTGACACGTTTTCTGCAAGTCTGGGTGAATGGAACCACTACCAGTCTGGACTAAAAGGGATAGATGGAAGGAAAATTCATTTCAAGGGCAGAACCATGACAGCTAAAGTCTGAACAGAAGGTATTTTCTGTGGCAGTTTGGAATTCTTTTATGAATCCCCCAAAAAGAAAGATTATGTCTGTAAACTAATCCAGTCCTGTGAGAGTGAGACAACGTCAAGTGGACAACGTCAGTGAGACATGAGTCGGGTTGAGTCTCCACCCTCTTGTTCAGTCTTATATAAATGGAGACACGCTCAGGAAAAGGGACTGCCGTATTTGATCCTGTCCCAGGAAAACAGAGAAACCCAGGGACAGAGACCTCTACAGAAATCACCAGCAATCTTGATTTGTCACATGGCCAGACAACAGGATCAACAGTAGCTGACTTTGGTGAGAAAGCACCTCTGATGATGCCTTGATTTGGATATTACAGTTCCTTAGAACTGTAAGCTTTTATCCCAAATAAATCCCCTTTATAAAAGCGAACCCATTTTTGGTACTTTGTATCAGCAGCCCTTTGGCAAACTAAAATGTCTCCTCAGGCCAGATGAGTGGGGCCACCCATATGTGTGAAAAGATAATTTTGCCCTGAAGGTTGGAGAGGGTGGGCCTTTCACCCCATTGTTCAAGAAGAGTACAACCAACCCAGTGTTCTCAGAGCGTGGGAACTTCACACAGATATTTGGGTAGAGCGTAGTTAATGGGACTGCCACTCTATCAAGCCATCAATGCTAGTGGAGAAACTAGCATTTCATGGATTACTCTCAGACCTTGATATCTAATGGAGTATGCCCTGCAAGGATTTCAGAATTGTTTTGGACCCATGACCCATTTCTTTATTGTTTGTTTATTTTTTTAAATTTTGCATATAGAAAGAACATGTTTTATTCAGGGGCGGAGGGTGGAGTGTGGTGGTTTGAAGATGTATGTACTGCAGAAAAACATGTTCTTGGGAACCCTTTTTAGGTAGGGTCTTTTGATGAGTTTACTTCAGTTAGGGAGTGACTGACCTCATTCAGGATTGGTCTTAATCCTATTATGGGAGTCCTTTATAAATGGAATGAATTCAGACAAAGAGAGAAAGTCACTGAAGCAAGAAGCTGGAATTGACCAAACTGGGAAGAGAAGGGAGAGATCAGGAGATGTCACCACCATGTGCCTTTCCACGGGGCAGGGGAGCCAGGGATTGCTTGCAACCTGTCTTCAGTAAGAAAGCATCTCTTTAATGTTGCCTTGCTTTGGACATTTTCTTGGCCCCAAACTGTAAGCTAATTAATCCCCATTGTTCCAGCTGCACCATGTTATGGTATTTGCTTAAAGTAGCCTAGGAAACTAAAATATCAGGAACAAACTCTCTCCTTTTTAAATATTTTTCTACTTAGCTCGATGTGCAAGTCATATTGACGATGGGGTTGAATTTTCTTCCCGGCTAAGTGAATGTGTACTGAGGAATGACCTCATAAAGTCCTTTGCTTGGGCAGTATTTTCTGTTCCATCTCTTCACTGTTGGCAGGCCTACGGTCTTGCCTATATAATTGTTATATTTCAACAGAAGACTCGAAGTTATCCAGATCAGCCAATACCCTTGGAGTGGCCGCCAGCTTCACTGCCAATTTATCATGCAGGATTCAGGATCTTACTTTATTTTGAGCACTGAGGAGTTCCCTTATATTTTTGCAATCTACAATATTCACTTAAAAGAATTTTTAAAATATCCATAATTTGTATGTTTTGTGGCAAGAAAGTGTTTCCTTCTTTACTTTTCCTTTTTTTAAAGATATCTAGGCCATCATTTTGTTAGAAAAATAATTCCCATAAATATTTTTTTAATCTTTAAATGTATATGTGATAAAAATATATGGTTTAATTATTTAAGTTTTCAAAATGCTTTTTCTTTAAAAACATGTTTTTTAAGATCTAGCTATGAATATAGCTCATTTCTTTAAGAGATGAACAATATTTCATTTTATGAAATTAATGTGAAATTGTAATAAAGAAATTTCTGTGGAAAATAAGAAAATCCTTTGAAAACAAGTAAACAAATATATTGGAATAATCAAATGTCAGAATCTCTGTTTCTAGCTTTATACAGTCACATAAAGAAAATTCCAAATTTTGAGGGAAAAACAAGTTTTGCCTCAATATATTTCTGTTGTTCATAAAGCCCTCCTCATGAAATTATCAGCTTTGTTTCCCCATATAATTTCTTCATGCTCTTCCATTCCCTACCCCATACTGTTCCATGTCGGACCTTGTCAAACTCTTTAATATATCAGAGAGGACCTATCAAATGCACTGTATGTATCATTGCTGCCTTTAACCTGAACAGTTCAGGTAAAAATGTCCTGGGAGTGGGCACAGGATTCCTATCTCAGAAGGAAGTATTACAATCACCAAAATCAAATCACTATCATTTTATTGAGCACCTACAATGTGTCAAATGCTTTACTAAGCAATTGACATTATTAGTCAAAAGACTTTTTTTTCTATTTTATAGATGAAACTGAAGCTCAGAGAAGTCAGAGAAGCTGTACATAATTGGCACCAGAGTCTGAGTTTGTATTCAGTGCTCTCTGAAATGAGACACAATATTGTCCAACACACAGCACAGACCTCCCAGACCCAATAACCATCCAGTATCCTTGTCAAACTGAACATTTTCTCAATCGTTCTGCCAGTAATTTTTCTGAGACTTTTTTTTTAAGACAGAGAAATCCTGCCTTGCTGACTCAGTCTTCACCAATCATGCTTACACACAAAACTTAGAGGTGTGAAACAAGTCCTTTTATATAGCTCACAGTACTGTGGGCTCACTAGCTGTTTCTTCTCATCTGACCTCTACTGATGAGAATCTTCCAGACTCTCGCATATGTCTGGGGTAAGCTTCCAGGCAAGCTTGTGTCTGGGTAGCCTGGGATGGCCTCATTCATATGTCTGACACCTGGTTGGCCCTCTGCTGGGATGCCTTGGCTGTTCTCCATGTGGCTTCTCCTACTTTATCAGGCTAATTTTGGCTCTTGACACACCAAGTTTAGGATTCCAAGGGTAGCAAGGAGGCAAACCTCAATGCACAAGTGCTTTTCCTGTTACTGCTCGCTTCCCGTTTGTTCATGCCCTGTTATGAGTTGAATCACACCCCTTACAAAAGCATGTCCAAGTCTTAACCCTGTGCATGTGGGCCCATTTGTAAGTAGGATCTTTGAAGAAGTTATTAAAGTGAGGCCAAACTGAATCAGGATTGGCCTTAATCCAATATGACCAGTGTTCTTAGAAACAGAGGAAATTTGTTACAGTAGGGGAGAAGGAGAGCAAAGAAGACAGACCTTAATGTGACAGAGGCAGAGAATGAGTTATGGGTGGATGGCAAGCCACCACCAAAACACTACAGACTTGAAAGGAACTCCAAAGCTGTGAGACAGTAAATTCCTAGTGTTTAAGCCTATCAATCTGTGGTTTTTGTTTCAGTAGTTCTGGCAATACAAGACATACCCATGGACCAAAGCAGTGCACGTGGCCAATGCAGTTTCATGAGATGGTGAAATAGACTCTACTTCTTGAGGGAGGATCTGAGCTGTCATACAGCAAAGCAGAGCACATCCAGGAACTGGGATGCTTTGTGTTCGTTTTTGCAATCTATCACAATTATGAGTTGCTATTTTTGTTGTATTTGCTATTTCAGGAAATAATGAAGTTGTGACATATCTTCCATGTGAACATGCCTTCTGTAAAAATTCTGAGATTGCTTCCTTCAAAATGTCTTCTGCGGGGGTGTTATAAACCCCTCTGGCTTTAGTTAGAAAAAGAACATTTTCAGGGTTTAGTGCTGACAGGAAATCTCTCCTTCATTACTCATGATCCATTTATTTCCTCTTTTACCTCAAATGCCCCCATCCCTCCATCCCACCCTTGCTGAATGTTACACCTGAGATCAAGAGCCATCTGCTGATGGTTTCCCTAGGATTCTCTGATTTTACTGACTTATATTCATTTAATTGGTCACTGCCTTAGAATTAGAGTTAGCACCTTCTCTAATTTCTGATAATAAAATTAAAGTTATAGTCCCCAAACAAATTTTAAACTTTTTATTATGACACTTTCTTTATCATTCTGGAATTCTATTATATGTAACTTGTATCAGCCAGAACTTTTGTAACTGCATTGCCACAAGAAAAAATGAAATATACCATCTACTACATATCTTCTAAATGCCAGGAAATTTATACATTATCTATCTCATTCTTATTATGTCTATTCATCAGCAAGCAAAAACCATCCTAAAAATAACAAATTACTTTAAAATTAAAGTTTCCAATTCAACTTTCTTATTTGGTAGCTAAACAAACTTGTCTGAACCTCAGATATGTTATCCCTAAAATAATGCTGTTAACCTAAATTTCCACTTCAAAATGTTTTTACTCTGAAGATTAAACAGGATACCGCATCCGAGAAAACATTGCAAGGCCATAAGTAAGGGCATTTACATTCCTGTGAATCAGTAAGGGCCAATGGGCCAGTTTAGTAACATAGATTTATAAATCAGTTCAGTCACTTCATAAATGAGGGGGAGGAAAAGGAAGAAAGTGTTAATAAGGTGGTGAAAATAATTTTTAACACCAAGTTCAACAGTATAAATATTTTTGGATATATACAGTGTGTTAGATACTGGGGCCACAGATATTAGTCAAAATGGTAAACATAGTATGGAAGCTGAATCTGGGCTAATAGGACTTTTATTTTTATAAAGTGATTTTTCAAATAAAATATGACATAGATTTCAGTCCTTGGAATAGAATGTTGGTTTTTGTTTGTTTGTTTGTTTGTTTGTTTTTTCAAAATAGCCCCACAGTGAATTCTTAGTCCTTTTTTCCTGTAAAATTACTTTAGAGTTTCAATCCAGAAGATTTGATGATAAAGGGACAAGAATTGGGCAGGAAAATGCGCAAGTGTTCATTTATCTTTTCTTGCCACACAAACCAAAAGAGGCGAATGGGCAAGGGCCACCTTGGGCGTAGAGTGGATTGTTTATTTTACATTTGTCTCTGATTTATCACTGGATTCAAGTCAGTGTGTGAAGAGATGATCTTCCCCCAACCGCTTTCTCTAAGATTTACCAAGCACAAATATCTTCTGGTTCATTAAGCATTCATGAGCTTTTCTCCAAAGGTACATTGAATTATTCATACACAAAGAGATGCTTAGGAACTATGTAACTGAATGTTTAGCATGGTCTGATCGTGAAATATGCTCTGGTAGTTCAAAAATTAAAGTTCAAAAATATTTTCTACTTGAAATAAAATGAGTTGTGGAAGAAGAAAAACAATTCAGTTTTGTAGTAAACCATGTAAGAGTGAAGATGTCTTTGCTTTAGTTTTAAAAATAGAGAAGTTACTTTTTTCCCATAGTAGCTGATAAATGTATGTGTCTTGTGTGTATGTTTTATGACTTTAATGGTAGTTTAATATCTTTGGGCAGTTAATATCTTCTGCAAACCTTTTATTAGAAAAACAAAACAAAACTACCCCTATTTTCAAAGTAACATCTCCATACGCCTTTATGAGAACTCTGGAAACAGAGATGGGAAAGCTAGTAATTTGAAGAGAGAGAAAGGAAAAACAGACAAACAAACAAACCAACAAAAAAAAAAACTGCCTATACAGAATACCTAAAAACTACTGCTCAGTCCTTTTTCTGCCAAAAACAGTCATTTAACAACTTCAATTAAACTTTCAATGAACTTCAATTGAGAGCCTTCCCGAAGGCCTTTTCCAAAAGGAACTATGCACGCTATCATAAAACAGCTTTTCTTTCTCTCTCTCTTTTTTTTTTTGCTCCTTCCAGTAAAAAAGCAAATCAACTGATTGACATTCAGTGAAAGAGTAGACACCTTACCTGCATGAGGCAACTTCATTTCTCAATACAATTATTTTTGTAATTACATTTTTTGGGGGGTGTATTCTCAGTAACAACAATTACATTAAAAAAAAAACAAACCTAATTATAGATCCTCGTTCTTTCAGCATAATTTAGACTGTGAATTGTATTCATAAAATTATTTTCTGTCAGCAAAAATGTTTCAAGCTGCATGTTTCATTTTCAGAGCAATAAATAAGAAAGATTGACTTCTCATAATTTCTCCCAGGATGCAATGAATTTAGATGCTCTAAAGGGTTGAACTACATGCATTCTTACTGAAATTAGGGAACATAATCAAGAATTTCAGCAACTACCTGGTGCTGACATAAGACTCAAAAGATGCAGTGAGGGAAAATTTAAAGTCATTGATGTAATCATTTAAGGATTGAGACACAATGTGCTGGGCCAAGTCTGGAGAAATTTGAGATAGATTCTCCCAAAAGAAAGACGTTCTTGAAAGACATCTTGCATATGTCAAATATTTTCATTGACTCCATCCACAGCTGTAATTTTACTCTTCTTGGAAATTCCTTTCCATAAGACCCTTGACTCCACAGATAAACTCAGGTCCTTGTTCCAATCCATTGCTAAAATGTAGTTTGTCAAATTATTCAATGGTTTTGAATAAGACATATTTCTCTGAATCAAGAGTCCTCTGTCTCTATAATTGAATAAATTCTGTCTCCAATGATCAGCACTATGGGAGCAGAGCATTTTGTCTAACACAGTAAATGGTATGCATTAATAAAGTCCGAGCAAAACAATGGCAACTTTCATATTCCAGTTTAAAAAATCACAAAGGATATTCTGTATATAACCCCCAAAATTGAATATTTAACTCAACTTATAAAAAATTAAAGTTTTACTCAATTCAACTAGAATGGTTCATGTGTGTGACAATAAGGGAACTGGTATTTATTGTGTACAGTACTCCATAAATGTGACATAAAAGATCTCATTTTAATTCCTTTAATAAATATGTCACAAACTAAGATTCCCCTTTTCAAAATCAAGGACATTCAGGTGCAGAGAGGTTAAGAAAGGTCTTCCTGGTTGCCCAGAGCCAGACTTACAATCCCAACTTGGAGGATTTGACCCCATGCCCAATGGCTTCTATAAAACACCTTTAGAGTAGGTGGTCCTGAAGGTTGATCAGAGACCATTAATATAGGCGCCCGATTCTACTGCTGTGTCCTCCTGAACTCATAAGCCTATCCATCTCCTGGCTCCCTTATCCTACAAGTAATTGAATCAGTTCTGGCAGAGATAGGAAGTACTTATGCTGTTTTCTATTTCTCTCTCATGGGATAAGTCCTAAAATTATCACTGACTCCCTCCATTAGGCTAACTAGGTTAAGGGCTCTGTTCTTAAGTGGCTATTATTTTACCTTTTGAGATTAAATCCCTACTTTTAGCTCCAACATGCATAGACTTTTCAGAAATCCCTTGCCCACTTGGACTTCTCTGTATTCCTGATGGATGTCCAGGTTAAGGTGATAGCTGACCTGTAATGACTGACAGACCCCCTGCCAACCACCAATAAATATTTCTGAGACTCACAAATGGTTGAAAGCATGTAATTATGGAAAAAAAGAATCCACATGCCAAACTTCAGGGGATGGTATCATCAGAGAGTCATGTTCTTGGAACTCTGCCAGATGCTCCTGGGTTTGAACAAAGCATGGTGAGAGTATGATGGGGTATCCTTCCATGGTAGATCCACGCTCTTGATCTAGACTGATTAGATCAGAATTTGAGAGTCCACAAGAGCACCATTACCCTTTAATTTCCAATCTTAGCACTGCCTTAAACAGTTTTTGGAATTTTGTTTCTTTTGTTGCAAACAAGGCAGGGTTTTATTTGTCAAAAGTATACTGTTAACTAGGCGAACAAGGAGAAATGAAAGCACGAGACAGCATGAGACGGTCACCTAGAGAGACACAGGGAGCTGTAATTTCAGAGATCTTTCACAGCCTCTCAGACACAGAAGCAGAGCCTGAAACCAGGATTTAGGTGAACAAAATTTATTCGGGAAGTTGGGAAGTTGGGAAGTGATCCTAGGAAGTACTAGCAAGAGAATAGGTATGTTAGACAAGGCAGGGAAGGAAGGAAATACGAAGCATGTATTGGGTTGTATTTTGTGCCCCCAAAAGATACATTCAAGTACCAATCCCTGGTCTGTAAATGCGACCTTATTTGGAGATAGTGTGTTTGAAAATGACATTAGTTAAAATGAGTCCAAACTGGATTTGACCTGTGAGAGTGTAAAAAAGAGAGAGAAGGGTGCAAGCAGATACTAGGAAGAAGGCCACGTGAAGATGGAGAAGGCATAGTGATACATTTTTAAGCCAATAAACACCAAAGAGTGCTGGCAAACACCAGAAGCCAGAAGAGACAAGGAGGAGTTTTCCCCTACAGGATTCAGAGGGAGCCCTGCTAATACTTTGCTTTCAGATTTCTAGTCTCCAGAACTATGAGACAACAAAGTTCTGTTCTTTTAAACCATCCAGTTTGTGGTACTTTGTCACAGCATCCCTGGAAAACTAAGGCAATATGTTCTCAAGCAGAACTCCACTGTGGAGAAACTGAGCTCAACATTTTTGGGGAACACCATGATACAGAGTAGAACATATCACAGTTATTCCACCAGGACTTTTTTTTCCAATGGTATATTAGAGTCTTCTACTTTATTTTTTTAATTATTTATTTATTTATTTTATTTATCATACCCTTCGGTCAGATAGTTCACTCATCTGTTTGCTCACCTTCTCTCGGAGGTACTGGGAACCAAACCTGGGACCTCCCACATGAAAGGTAAGTGTCTAATGAGCTGAGCCACATCCACTCCCTGTCGGCTATGGCATCTGCTGGTTACTCTTTGTGGTGGGAGGTGGCATCTAGCTCTGTTGTGTTGGGAGGTGACTACTACTCATCTTCTTTTAGAAGACACTGGAACCTGAACCTAAGACCTCCTCTGTGATCGTCAGGTACCCAAGTGATTGAGCCACATCCACTTCCCCCTACCAAGATTTTGAGGAAGTTCAACCACTGGTCTTTCAATTCCCTTTAGCCATTGGTAGAAGGACACTCTCAAGGGCATAGCTATCAGTGCTTTTGGCATATAGCAAAGGCAGAGGGAAAACACTAAGGCAGTAAGTCCTAGATTCTTGTTTTAGGACACTGTTGGCAGATACTGGGATGATGAGTATCCAGGGGAGGCAATCAGGGCACCAGCAAAATCTATTACAATGTATCATTTTACAAACTCACACTAAAAAGCTCTGTTGTGGACATCCTTCCACCTTTGAGAAGCAGTGCTGCAGAGACCCAACCTCGAACCCAGAAAGATTAGATCTGAATTTGAATATTAGCTCTGCCAGTACCTAACAATAAAAATTAGAGAAATTATATAATATCCCTGAGTCTCTGTAAGAAAAAGCAACATTTATATCTTTATGCTGTACAGAGAACTCAAGGAAATGCTACATGTGAAATGCATGGTCAATAGTAGGCTTTTGCCTTGACAGTGTTAATACCCTCTTTGTGTGATGGTCAAGGTTTTGAGACATCAGGTCCCGATCCTGCCTAAGTTCATCTCACAGGTCCCATTTCCAATTGGAGAAGAACCCTTTTTCCAGGTGATCAAAATACAGAACGTCCCCACTCTTCCTATGACACCTTGCCTCCATCCCTTATTGTCGTGATCCAAAGGGAATATCTTTAACCTTCAAGACCAGCAGAAAAGCTACAAATGAACAACTTGTGACATTCATGCAATATGAATGTCATATACCACCCAAATTTCTATATTCTGGAAGGAAAATAGGAGTCTTAAGGCTTAGGGTTTCATGGTGCTAAGAATGGAAAAGGAAGTTTCAGTCATTCCTGAATCAAAAAAAAAAAAAATGAATTAAGGACTGAGTGGTTCCAGATTGAATAGAGATGGGAGGTGGCTTCACCAAATATTTAGGTTAATATAATACAGAAGGGAATCTTAATTTCTCATTTAATCTATTAGTAGGACAAAAGCCTACAAAGAGGACTATAGGGAAGAGTCAGAGGTGAATCTGTGAGAATAGAAGTGGGGTCAGATTTAGGGGGCAGACCTTCACTGACTTATTCACACCCATATTTTCCCATGTCTAGAAGAAGACCAGGTCCTTAATAAGGCCCAGGTAAAGGGTTATTGGATGAATGGATGAATGAATGAATGAATGAATGAATGAACAAAGAACAAATGAACAAACAAATGAATTCTCTAAGGTTGTACACTCTTGAGACTTTGGGGGAAGGCCAGCAATGCAAAAAAGACAGGAATAGGGCGTGGATGTAACTCAGTGGTTGAGCTTTCCATGTATGACATCATGGGTTCAATTGTTGGTATCTCCTAAAACAAAAAAGGAATAAAATTACTGTTGGCAAACAACAGCAGAGTATTCTCTCCTATTTTATCTTACAAATCATCATCTTCCTATGTACTAGAACACTGATCTTATCATTCCTTAAACAAATCTTGTACTGCATTAACTCTGCCTGTGTACTTTGTGTTTCATGATGGACACTTTCCTGTACTTGGATTATACAAATGCTTTTGGCAAAAAGCGTATCTATATCTTTTGAAACCTCTGGGGACTCCCATGTCTCCGTAACGCCTTTGAAAACCTCCATACCCCTGTTTCTCACACACAGACATGGTCTAGAAGGGCCCTAAAATACTTCACTAGTTGGTGAACTACTCATCCATCATCACTCCGTTGAAGCTAGTGTACCTTCCATCACTCCTCATAGAATTAATCATTTCTGACATTGTACATTGTGGGACTTCAGTATATATACCTCCATTATTAGTGTTCACCACCTTGCAAGTCTCTCCTTTTGCTTTTTAACGTTTCAAAAATGATCATGAATATGTACAGAAAAAATCAAATACAACTTACACAAGCAACATATACAAATTATATCATGAATTTATGCCTTCATGGTCTAAGGTTGATTATATTATATCTGTATTGGAAAAAACTAGTCCTTGGAGAATTTATATTATATATTTTATAGCATTTATAAACTTCTTACTTTTCCAGAAAAAAAAAAAACAAAGAAATAAAATTCTCGTGAAATGCTACCACCCAGAGATAACTACAATTAAGTTAGATGAATATTAAAGAAATGAATATTAGATATTTCTTTGGGTATTATTCATTTCTGACATTTAATTAGACATCATCTTGTATTACAAGAGTGTGTGTGTCCTGAGATCAAGGACTGTGTTTTTCCTATAGGTCATTTCCAGGCACTCTACATGTAGTCTTTGCTAAAGTATATTACATCAATTGATTAGTAAATTAATTAATGGGTTCCTGCTATCTAGACTTGCTTCATTGTTTAGTTTTCCCTTTCTCTCACTCTTCAGGTTTTAGTATCACCTGAGTAAAAAATAAGTGGTTGGATAAACAGGAAGCTGCATGTTCATCTCAGAATGGGTACAGAAAGTGGAGAAAGTTGAATAAAAAGAGCTAATCAAGTAGATTCTGATTCCAGCACCTCCCATCTATCTGTGACTATGGGCCAGCCATGAAATCCCTTTAAGTCTCAGTTTCCTCTTATATAAAGTGGGTTATTATTAAACAGGGTGCATTTTACTGTTCATGTATCATGAATAATCTATATTCAATAATCTGTAATTCATTATGTCCATGCCATTCTTTCAGCAGACTCAGGAGCTGTAAATCTTGTCAGCTAGACTCTTCCCAAACTAGTTAAATAGGTTTGTTTTGTCTCTGCATTTCCATTTAAAATGTTCCTTTTGACCTATCAACTCCAAGATTTGAAGGTTTGCTATTTATAAACATCATGACTTTCCTTTTATTCAGAGACTCTATTTTTAGCCTTAGGAAAATAACTAAGATTTTATGTCCATTCAATTAAATTAATGCAGCAGAGATGCCAATAACTAAAATGTGAGATGCCAAAGTTATTTCCTGAAGAAAACAACTTTTAATTTAAGTCATTTTAAGAAACCTGTGTAACTAGGTTGTCTACTAGAATGCTAGAACTGAGTGAGATATCAGAAATTATCTGGTCAATCTGCTGTACTTACAGATGTGGAAATTAATTTCCAGAGACAAGAATTGAAGAATTGTTCAAGGTCACACAACTCCCTAATATCAGAAATGAGATTAACACCAAAGTTTCTTAGCCTACTTGACCAAAAAAAAAATTGAGTGAACATAACTACTGTTATGTTACTGTTGATAAGTTTAATTGCACAAATTCCACTGCCCTTTCTCCTGGTCCCAGTAAGGGGAAGTTTCTAAAGTTAAGTCCTCTGATTGGACCTTGCTTTCCTAAGAGTATAGCTTTAAAGCAGATATTTATTGGAATACATATAAACATGGGGTTTCTTTCAACCTTTGTTTCTTTGTGATCACAGAGGGTTTCAGTCATCTAAGAAACTCTCTCTTTCTTTGTTTTAATATTATCCTCTATTCTTGTACATAAATAAATGCTGGACCCAGTCTTTTGCTTAGAGATGGGAAGGTCTAGATTAGTCTGGAAAAAGCCATTGGTGCAAATGCATTTTCTCAGGCTTTCTACCTCTCTGTATTCATTTTTCTCATCACTGCTGCAAACTTTTGCTATCACTTCAATGGTCAGTTCCAAGTGTTTGAATTTAGGAAGAAGGATACCACTCTGTTCCTAACCTAAGCAAGAGTAGGGCATCATGTGGCTCTCCAAAGCTCACTCCAATCTGCTTTGTTGCACAAGAGAAAGATCCAGATATAAGTAGAATGTTATTCTGCTTTTATTTACCTCTTTTTTTGTCTTTGATGGGCTGACAGAGAATAGACATGGTTGATTAAGGTAGAATATTACTATTCCTGGGTCCATTAGACTAACTCTTACTCCTATCTTAACAGCATCCCAACCTTACATTGGACCCTCATTAAAGAGCACCCACAAGGTTCTGGTAGTATCTGAGCTGTGTTTCACACATTTCTCATTATCTTCAGCAACTTGTAAGAAATTAAAACCTGGGATTTCATTCTACTGTTATCTACAGTTAAGTAGGGTGCTTTTCTTAGTTTCCAACACTAATGGATGGAAATAAGGCTAGCATTAAACAAAATCATGGCTTTTATTTTTCATTCAACCAATCAAAACAACAACAAAAACTTAAGAATTACATTACCTACTACACACTTGTAGAAATTGAGACTTAGAGAAATTATGTGAGTTGCTCTAATTCCACAAAGTACGGTTGAGACATAATTGAGTTCAAATTTAGGGATCACAATTTCACATAACAGTAGGACTATATTTGGCTTGAGAAATGATTGATGTTCCCTTTGAGAAAATGCTTTTTTTAAAGACCTGCACACTTGTGCATGGGTGTGCCTGAAGTTCTGGGAAAGCATTACAAATAAATTAATCAAGAGGGTCCATGAAGAGCTGGCTCAGAGAGAAGGAGGAAGTCATTAAGATGTGCCATCCTGAACTCACCTTGACTGGGAATAAATAGGAACTTTCTTTAGAGACCTTTGGAAAATATCAGAAGGGAGAACTATGAGTAAGCTGTTATGACCTCCAAGGCCTTCTTGGTAAGTTGCTAAGTTCATTCACAGGGTAAATAGAGAAAGCTACTTTGACAGTCTGAATTTTGTGAATCCCAGAAAAAGATTTTATTCTTGAACTAATACAGTTCTGTTGGTGTGAGGCCCTTTTGTTTGGACTATGTCAGTGATGCTTGACTCAGGTTGAGTCTCTGTACATGTTCCAGTTTTCTCTTGCAGTCCCCTCTGATAAAAATGGAGACACAGAGAAAGAGACACACAGGAAAAGGCAGATCTACCATTTTTGACACTGAAATGTGAGAGAGGAACTCAAGGATTACTGACAGCCAAAACTTAAGTATGAAGTCCCCAAGAAGCTGGGCCCACAGAGTATCTCAAGCCTGAAATGACAAGCCATATGCCTGACAGCACACGTCTATATTTGGGAAGGAAGCAGAGAAGCCAAGACTGAGAGAGGATACCCAGCAAGAGACAAGCCCTATGCCTGGTTGCCCAGAGCTGAGCTCCAGGAGATGATAGATTCTAGAGGAGAAGGCAGAGACTTTGGCAAAGGTTAGTAGCCATTTTGCTTCATCATGTGGCAGGACCCTCAGAAAGCATCTCTGCTGATGCCTTGATTTGGACATTTCACAGACTTGGAATTATAATCTTTTACCCCTGATAAAATTCTTATTTAAAAGCCAACCCATTTCTGGTGTTTTGCATAAGCAGACCTGTAGCAAACTAAGATAGCTACCAAAGAAAGTCATTGAAAAAAGTAATGTCTACAGTCAAGATGAGGTGACTTAATAATGCAGTTTTTCCTCAAAATCCATGGAATAAATGCTGTATATTCTACATCAAGTGCCATTTCCCAAACTTTCTCATAGTTAAATAAATTTCTGTTAATTAAGAAGGATCAAGCTAAAATACCCTGTGAAAGCTTTCCACATTCTCCAGTCACTCCTTTACATGATAGTGCATATTATTCCATATTATGTATATTCTGTACAAGTAAGGTCATTAACTTATCATGCACTACCTATCAGGGACATATCAGGGAGTCAGGCGCACTATGAGTGATATGAAATAAATAACTTAATATGAAGCACAAAGGTGAGAGATGGTGAAGAAGCATTATCATCTGGCAGTAGGGCTGAAGTTGCTGAAGTTCAAAAAGCTAATGGCCAGGAAGAAAAGCTGGAAGTGAAAATGGGGACAGAAGAGAAAACTTGAAGATGCAAAGAAAACTTAACTCATAACAAAAATCGGCACCCACATCTGTCACTGCTCTGCGGTGGTTTACGGCCATATGTACCCTAGAAAAACAAGCTCTTAAATCTAATTCATTCCTGTGGGTGTAAACCCATTGTAGGTAGGACATTTGGATGAGATTAATTCAGTTAACATATGACCCACTTCAATCAGGATGGGACTTAATCCTCTTACTGAAGTCCTTTATAAGAGAATGTAACTTCGGAAAAGAGAGAAAACCACAGAAGCAAGATGCTGAAATCAATGAAACCTAAAGGAGAAGAAAAAGACCAGCAGATGTCCCCATGTGCCTTACTGTGTGGCAGAGGAGTCAAGATCATTGGCCAGGAAGAAATAGCATCACCTTGGTGAGGTCTTGATTTGGACATTTTTCTGGATTCTAACTGTAAGCAAATAAATTCCCATTGTTCAAGCTGGTCCATTTCATAGCATTTGCTTTAAGCAGCCTAGGAAACTGAAACAGATTTTGGTTCCAGGTGTGGGATGGTGCCATTGCAAATTGCAAAAATGTGCAAACAGCTTTGGGATTGGATAATCAGTAGAAGCTGGAGGAACTGTGAGGCGCTTGAAAGAAAAGGTCCAGATAACTTTGAAGAGACTGTTATTAGAAATGTGGATGCTAAAAGTTCTTTCAATGAGTCCTTAGATAGAAATGATGAATGTGCTATTGGAAACTGGAAGAAAGTAGATCCTTGATTAAAGTAGCAGAGAACATGGCAAAATTGCATCCTGAAGAAGGATAGGAGGCAGAATGGGAAAGTATTGAGCATGGGTATTTAGCTGAGGAGATTTCTAAGGTAAGGGTGGCAAGGCAGCCTGGTTTCTCTTTGTAGCTTATAGCAAAATGTGGGAAGAAAGGGATAAGCTGAGAACTGAAACCCTAGGCACAAAGAAATCAGAAATTAATGGTTTAGACAATTCTGAGTTTCTGGAAAGCAAGTACTTAGAGGGTAGTACTCCACGTGAGGGTTTAACAGAACATTGAACCAGTCAGACATTTCATTTCAAGTCAGGAGTAGAAATGCAGCTATTAAGGAAGGATTTTTGGACAACTCTTTTGTCTGATGCTTTGGACCCTTGTGTACTACATATAAAACCGATGTCTTGTTTTGTTTTGTTTTTTTCTTTTTTAACATGATCAGTATGAATGGACCCAAGACAAAAGGAAGAAAAAAGGGACAGACTGAAGACAAACTCACTTCATGGACAGAACCATGGAAGATGATGTCTGGACCAAAGACACCTTCTTGGGCCAAGAGGTGAGACCCACCCATGAGTAAGGAAAAGGTGAATATGCCCTGGCACTTCTAGGGGGTATGGGCCTTCCACACTGTTTTATAGGAAGAGTGCTATCACCTCAGTCTTCAGAGAAGGTAGAACATAGTCCCTGGGGATTGTGCAGGGTCTGCCCATCACCCTGATGCTTGAAGAGGGTGAAACCTTCATCCCAGTGTTTGGAAAGTGCATGACCACTGCCGAAGCACTTGTAAAGGGTAGGGTTGCTACTCCATCATAACCAGAGGATAAACCTTTATTCCATAGGTGACTCAGAACTTGAAATCTGGTGGCATATGCCCTGCAGGGTTTCAGAATTGCTCAGGACAATGACCCCTGTTTTTTCTTCTTATTTCTCCCTGTGGAAATGGGAATGTTTATCCTATGTGTGTCCTTCCTTTGCATAAAGGAAACTGACAATTGTTTCATAGGATTCACAGGTCCACAGATACAAGGAAATTGTGCCCCAGGACAGACTACACCTAATTCCAATTTTGATGAGACCTTCTATTTATCTTGTTACTGAATTAACTTAAGGATTTTTGGATGCTATGATGGAGTGAATGTACTTTGCATCTAGATATAACATGTCTTTTGGGCATCTAGAGGGTTGAGAATGGTAGTTTGCAGCTGTATGTACCCCAGAAAAATATATCCTTTTATCTAATCTACCCCTAAGGGTATAAACCCATTGTTAGGAGGATCTTTTGATGAAATCACTTCAGTCAAAGTGTGACCCACATCATTCCAGATGGCACTTAATCTTCTAATGGAGTTCTTTATAAGAGAATGTAAATTCAGACAGAGAGAAAGCCACAGAAGCAAGAAGCTTAAAACAATGAAACCCAGAAGATAAGAGAGATGGCCAGCAGATGCCACCATGTGTCTTATCACGTGGCAGAGGAGCCAAGGACTGCTGGCAACTAGTTTCAGGAAGGAAACATCACCTTGATGATGCCTTGATTTGGGCATTTTCCAAGACTCTAACAGTAAGTGAATAAATTCCCATTGTTTAAGCTGAATCATTTCATGGAAATGGTTTTTAGCAGCCTAGGAAACTAAAACAGCCTCCAACTTCAGTGATACAAGTGACCTGCAAAAGAAGCTAATATCCTGGCTCAAGACTTGAAGCTGAAAGAGGAAATCCAGCAGGATTTGGAGGAGTTGCAAATCAGCATATTAGCAGAAATTTACACAAGTTGCAGTTTTCTCACCTTAAATCAACAACAAGAAAATAACTAGTTGCTGTTTGCCTTACACATTCAAAATGATGTTCCATTTTTCTTGTGTCCACCCATAACCTGGACTCATATAGGGAAGGGGATTCTGGAAAACAAAGTATAGACTGTAAGCTTCCCAAGGTGGTGCTGCCTGTCTTACTCATTTTAACACCATAAAGTGCTTAACATGGTGTCTGGAATATAGCAACAATTTGTTTATGTTTAAAAAGAAAACTGAGTCCCCCAAATTTTGGACATCCAGTAGGGTTTATGCACGTGTGCTTGAATCCTGGATATATTTCTGCTTGACAAAGTATGGCAGATGTAACATTGTGCAAGTTTCTTGTCTCAGAGTCTAAGTAAAAGGCTGCTTTCATGCTTCTTGGACACTTCTCTTAGTATGTGGCTGTTCCATGGAAACCCAAGCTACTTGGGAAGGCCATGTACAGGTGATCCAGCTGAAGTTCTAGCTACCACTCACATCAACTGCCAAGATACCTGAGTGTGAGAATTGCAAAGATACCTGAGTGCAAAGACTTCAAACTTAGCCACACTATGTACCTGAAACTATGTTAGAAACCCCAAATGAGAACTGACTAGTTGAGTCCATTCAATATACAGAACACAGAGATAATAGTAGGATGATACTTGTTGTTTTAAGACACTAATTTGTGAAGGTGATTTGTTCTGAAGAAATAGATATTTTAAATATATTCTAGTACCAATCTGGATGTTTACCACAAAAATTTAAAAAAAAATGTAGCATTGTCTTTTCTATCAAGTAATAGTTAGAACCTGGAATTACCTTGAGGAGACTTTTAGGAAAATCCTAAAAGACCTCAAAGACGTTATCTGTGAAGGATTTAAAAAAATGTAAGAATGTTTCTTTAAGCTAGGGAAAAGGGAACACTTTTTGTGTAGTGGCAGGAAGTCTGACAACACCAACACTTGTGGTGATATGTTAATTATGAAAAGTACCTGATGATCTCAGGTAGCTAGCTTAGCATATTTCCAGTCATTGTGTTAAGAAAATGTGAGGGTAGAGATATGAGTTAAAGAACAAATTGTTTCATATAAAGGAGTCAGGGCTTGCTGCATTCCAAATTAAGACTGTTTCTCATTCCCAACCTCTCCAGATAGCAAGTGATTCTAAAATTAAGAATGGCTATTGACAAAGATGAAATACAGGGTGGGATATTTTATGACCTTAAATAAAATATAAGGCCATTTCTCATGGAAACTTGCAAACAAATAAAAGACCTCAAATGAACTTAAGACCATAACTCATAGATCTGTTTCATTAAGCAATGGGGCTTCTAAAAATCTAAAGGCCAATTTCCAAAGCAGCTTCACAAGGAAATAAAGTAGAAAAGGGCTATTTTAAAGAGATTTGTGATTTCCCTCGGTCTAATGGAATAAGTCCACATGAGATTGATACAAAACAACAACAATGCACACAAAGATCTTAAGATACCTTTCTGGTGGAAGCACAACCTGCTTGGACACAAAGAAATAGAGGTAGCTTAAAATGAAAATGGTTTTTGAAATCAGACAGAAGTTCAATTAGTTGCAATTCAATTTTCTTATGGAACAGGATTCGTGACAGAGAAGAATAATCCAAGATTCCAGAGAACAGGGCCAAAAGGGAAAAATCACTCCCAGAAAGAAATTAAGGGTCCAACTCAAGAAACTGGGAATGTGTGCCTAGCTGAACTTCATAACTGATGTGGACCAGTTACTACCATGTGACTTTTTTGAAAGAGAGTATCAGTAGATGTTATCCTGTGCCTATTCCAACATGATATATTGGGAGCAGGGGAGGGGAGATCAGATAAATTATCTCTTTGGTTCACAGATCTTCAGATGGAGATAATCCAGAAACCAAGAGTAAATATTTGAACTAACACTCTCAAGAAGGTGAATTAAATAACAATATTTTTGACATTAAGACTGAGCTTCATGGAATAATGGGATAAAATTTTTGAAGGATCTTGATTGTGAGTGAGTTTGTTTTGAATTTTGGAGAAATGTTCATAATTTGAAGTTGGAGGCCAGGCATTGGAGGTTTAAATAAAATGGCCTTGGCATTCTTTGATATTCTTCCCATTGATACATGAGATTCTATGTAATTTCCTCTTGAAACTGGGCTCTTCTAATATAATACTGCAAAAGTGACCACTCTGTTAGTTTCCATGCTGTAAGAAACTGACCACTTTCAGTTCTTCCTGCCTCTTCTGCTGATGTGATGGTTAATTGCACTTGTCATTGTATCTAGGCTATAGTGCCCAGTTGTTTGGTCAGATACTGGTCAAATGTTATTGTGAAGGTACTTTGTACATGTGATTGACATCTTCAGTCAGTTAATATTAAATAAAGAAGATTATCCTCAATAATGTGGATGGGCCTCATCCAATCAATTGAAGACCTTAAAAACAAAAACTGAGGTTTCCTAGAAAAGAAGAAATTCTACCTCAATACTACAGCATGAATTCCTGCCAAAATTCCATCATGCTGGCCTGCCCTATAGATTTCAGACATGCTAATCTCCAAGACTACACTCCATAGTTCATATGCTAAAGAGATGACAGGGTGGGGCAGCCATACCAGATGAATTTTCTGGTGAGGGGGTGGCCATGCCAGAAAGACCAACCATGTGATTAGGAGGGTGAGACTTTGAGTCATGTCATACTAGATAAACTTCCCCAATCTCTTGAAGTTTAACCATATAACATTGATCTATTGATATATATTGATAAGATCATTGCTATGCCTGTAGGGTGATGCATTCTGACAGAGGGCACAGAAGCTTGCATTTGAGACCTTCACAGACATCACCCTATGCTTCTTTTCTTTTGACTTATTTGTTTCCTTTTACTATAATAAAATTATAATTTTAAGTTCATCACTTTCCCTGAGTTCTGTGAATAATTCTTGTAAGTTATTGAACATGAAGGATGGTGAGAATCCCCAAATTTATAGCCAGTTTGTCAGAAGTATAGGTCGACGGGTCCCCTGAACTTGCTACTGAAGTGCAAGTTTAAGGGGACTGCCCTGAACCTTTGGAGTTTGGTGAATTCCTGGTAGAGTAAGAACTGAATTGAGTAGAATTGAGTTACTGTAACATTTGCAGTTGGTGTCAGAAGTTATAGAAGCTGATAGAAGCTTTTGCAACCTTTATTTCAAGGTATAAGCAGGCCTTGTTTTTTCATTCTGGTGGTGGTTTGCCAGTAATCATTAGTTCAGTCTGTGCTTCTGTCACATGTCCATCTGTCTCCTTTTGTCTCTTCCTCTGGCTTCTACTCCTCCTGCTCACTTGGCTCTGACTCTGTCTACATTTCTTCTCCTTTTAAGGACTTTAGCCCTCTGTGATTCATGCCCACCTGGATGGAATTTTGCCTCATAGGAATAGAATCTTCAAAGATTCTACTTACACTTGAGTTCACACCCACAGGCCTGGGAGTTGGGACTTGAACATGCCTTTGTGAGGAGCAGGATTAAATCTACCACAGTCAAGTGGTTTATTTCCTAGGACACAAAGCTAAGCTACCTGCTTTAATTCACCATTCTAGTCCTTTTATAGCTATATCATTAAAAAGAATTACTCATCATGATATAAAGCACTGATTAAGAATTTTACCTGTGATTGGCACCCTAAAAATATATACTGGTCCTCCCCTTTGAGTACTGAAATTTTAGTTAGGATGTACTAGGAAACAAACAGAATATGAGTTAATAGCTGGATTTCATGGAATAAGTATTAGGTTAGTATGTACTTTAATAATTTATATGCCTCAATTTTAGTTTAAAAAAAGTCAAGACAATGGATATTTATGGTATGCATTTTTGTTTTCCAGATGCAACCCTTAAGATACATTCCCTCTTTTAATGATTCTATCTTCCAGCTATCAACCAAGATTAACAAACTTGAATTAGGATGGTACAGTACAATGTATAACAAAGCAGTTAGACTTGGAATTAGGAAACCAATGTTCTAGAACAGGGGATGACAAATGTTTTCTGTGAAGAGACAGGTAGTATATAGTTTAGGCTTTGCAGACCAAACCATTTCTGTTGC
The DNA here is from genome assembly GCF_030445035.2 of Dasypus novemcinctus. Lineage (NCBI taxonomy): Eukaryota > Metazoa > Chordata > Mammalia > Cingulata > Dasypodidae > Dasypus > Dasypus novemcinctus. The sequence goes on along the minus strand of NC_080673.1, from coordinate 198,210,935 downwards.
ATCCATTCAACAGTGCTTTTGTAGAATGAAAGAAGCCATAGTACATAAATGAATGAGCAGGGCTGTGCTCCAATACCTTTTTTAAACAAATAAAAACAGGTTGGCAGATTGGATATAGCCCATAATATGTAATATGCTGTCCCCAGTCTATACCTTGCCTTTCCATTGATTAGTCGTATGACCCAAAGGCAAGTCACGTGATCTCTCTGATTTTCATTTTCCTTTTCTATAAATTGGGGATATTAATAGCCAACCTACCAGATATTACCCATGTTAAGTAAAATAAAATGGCTGCCTGCTTTGGACATTGTGGGGAGGGATCTCTTTCCACGAAGGGCTTTTCCAGAAGACAAAAATAATTAACCTGCAGGGATTTTCCAAGAAAATTGAATATATACTGCGTGATTGCTGATAAGCAACACAAGGTGATAAAACGAGTTTTAGTCTAGTAGAGACAACTTATCAGAATGACAAGAATGCCGTTCTAATCAATTCATATCTGCTCCCCACTTTGTAAGATCCCCTATGTTAAATGAAAACTTAATGTCAACCAATCAGAATATTTCCTCACTTTCTTCTGTTTTCACCTTATATGAGCTTCCACTTTCCATTCCCTCAGAGGTGCTTCCTTCTAATTTATGAATAGGATGCTGCCCAATTCAAGAATCACTCAATAAAACTGTGAGATCCTAAACTGCATGAAATGTTTTTCTTTTATCACCAATATGAGAATAGCTAAAGAAAATACCTGCAGACATTTTTGAAATTTCCACTATGCTTTGCATTATTAAATTACTTGCCATTTTAATGCCTTTTCTAAGTCACAGGTTTCTGCTCTTTTAGCTTGCTTCTGTACCTTTCTAGGAAACTGGGAAATCACAGCTATGCTTTATCATTGCCCATTGGAGAGAAATTTGGTGGGGCCATATTAGGACCTCTTGGCATTGATATATCAAGCAATTGCTATCATTCTATGGCATATTATGTGCACCCATTCAGTTGTCCTTCCTCATCCCTATTATCTAAACTAGCTGCCACCACCTTCTTTGATACACTGTGCTTAATTTTCCTTATATCACTTATCTCAATCAGAAATTATCGTTTTTTAATATATTTGCTTCATAATTATCAGATACTCCTATTAAGATATCGATTGACTTATTTTCTGATTTGTTTAGTAGTATGTCATCAGCATTTAGGAAAGCATTTGCCATAAATTATGGGCTCAATTTATTTTGTTGAATGAATTGAGTGAATGAAATGAACAGTATGATCTCATCCAGTTTGTAAAGGTGGAAGTGCTGCTATATACCTGCATTGGCCACACTGATTTCCAGACTCTGACCCAGAATCTTTACTTTTAGATCATTTAGTTAGGCACAGATATATAACAATAATTAATATTTTGTGAAGTTATTGGAAGGTATTAATTGATAATACCTTAACTATTGAATGAGCACTATACACTGTGAATTTAAATTGATCATAATCATCCACAACACATTTATGTAATATTTTGAGGGATTCTGATATTCATGTGCATTTTCTTCCTCAGCTCAATGTAGCTATGGGGGTTGCACTCACTCTGCTCTGATTCAGCATTTCTCCTTTCATCATTCTGAAATAGGCTGGTTAAGGACTCAATAGGCAGTTCTGGAACCTACTAAGAAGTCCACCTGGACTTCTGTACCCCCAAGATGGCTGCTGGAAGAACTTGTGAGATTCCCTCATTCAGAATGAGATTTCCTTCAGAAGCCAGGAGAAGCCCTGGATATTCTCCTGGGGACTTATCATTCACCTCTCCTGGGGGACTGATGGATCAGGTAATCGAAGCAGCAAACAACTGGACTCCTCCCCTGTCATTAGCAAAGGGGCAGAATAAAATAATGGTTCAAAAAGCAAGCTCAAAGGCTGAACTGCCCTTTCTTGCCTTTTGACCCCTGCTCTTGCCCTCTGCCCCCTGTTCTGGCCCACTTTGCCACCTTCATGGATCAACACGCAAATAAACCTGGGCATTTGTAATCCATAATGGGGAGTTGTAATCTGTAATTGGCTCTCTTTATCACTCTTCAAGCCCTTCTTCTCTACCTGGGACCTGTGATCTGTTATTTCCTCCCATTTCTCCTCTCACTATTACTTAATAAATTACTTGTCTGGGGAAGCGGACTTGGCCCAGTGGTTAGGGCATCTGTCTACTACATGGGAGGTCCATGGTTCAAACCCTGGGCCTCCTTGATCCGTGTGGAGCTGGCCCATACACAGTGCTGATGCGCACAAGGAGTGCCGTGCCACGTAGGGGTGTCCCCTGCATAGGGGAGCCCCACATGCAAGGAGTGTGCCCCGTAAGGAGAGCCACCCAGCGCGAAAGAAACTGCAGCCTGCCCAGGAATGGCGCCGCACACATGGAGAGCTGACATAACAAGATGACGCAACAAAAAGAAACACAGATTCCCGTGCTGCTGACAACAGAAGCGGACAAAGAAGACGACGCAGCAAATAGACACAGAGAACAGACAACTGGGGTGGAGGGGGGAAGGGGAGATAAATAAATAAATAAATCTTTAGGAAAAAAATTACTTGTCTAACCAACCCGGCTTGCTCTCGAAATTCATTTTGTGTAGCATAGCCAAAACCTGGAAGAAATCCAGCTAAATTTTATGTATGTTTTCCCATTTCTATGTGTTTTGTTTTCCTCTACACATGGGAAAGTCACATACATATACCCGAATTTACCATTTCTACTTCTTTGGTTATTGTGGTTCACTTTAACAATAGTGTCTTTTGTCATCTGCATTTATTCGGAAGGTGAGTCTACCAATATAGTTTCTGCCAAATGCCTGATTGCACGTGGTTGTCAACTTTTGTGTATGTGTTTCTCACTCCCTGTGCTTTGATTCTCTTTGGGAATGGAAGTGAGGTTCAAGGACCACTCTCTTTTTATTGGACACGTACCTGCCAAATTGAGTTTAACTTGAAAACAGATTGCCTTTTGCAGAAAAAAGTAGATACCGTTACACAGTATAACACCCTCAAACACACTCTAGCTAAAGCAGATCAGGCTTTTACTCAGAACCTATTTTAGTACCAGTAATCTGGAAGCAAAAGAGCACCAACATTCATTACATGCTTAGCGAACCTAACACAGGTTTTCTGAAGGACACAGAAGAATAGCTACAAGGGGAGATTCCAGGGTCACCTTTAAATAAGATTTTTTTAAAAGTTGGCTTCTAAAGACAGAGGAGGCTCATACCTTTATGGAAAAGTAGGGAAAATTCCCTTGGTGTCCTTGTGATCCTTAAATATTGATGATCTAGTGTGAAGCTGAATATTAGGATTTTCATATCTAATAGGACTCTGATGTGGAGTAATGAGTTTTGTCATTAGCTTGGATTATACATGAGTTCCATATAGTCAAGGGATGTAAAGCAAATTGTTTTGCATGTTTCCTATGTGCCATTTTTTCCTCCTCTCCTGTTCCTAATTTAATCTGGCAGCACTTTATGAAGAATATGGCTGGAGATAAAGCATGAGAGGGTCGGGCCTGCCAAGTACTTTAAAAGCCTTCTTAAGGATTTTGAGTGTTGTCTGGAAGGTCACTAGTAGACACTGATAGGTTTTAGGCAGGAAATTACTTTGTCAAATTTGCTATTTAAAAACTACCTCTGGTTGTAGTAGAGGGAGGGGTTGATGTGGGAGTGAATCAGAGTGGGTTGAAGCTAAAATTAAGGTGAACAGCTGAGACCCTGCTGCTATTGTCCACATAGACTTGGTGTGAATGGGGGGAGAGGGAAAGATGAGTTGTGACTACAGAGGTTCTGGGGAAACCCCTTCTTAGTGGTGGCTTTGAAGCAGACCCTAGTGTCTCCCTTGGTTTAGCCTCTGATCCCGATGTCCTCACTTCCACCCCATCCACTTTAGGCTCAAATATCGCAAGATGGGGAGGGACAAAGAACATGTTGACCTGATCATAAATTAATCCTGATATAACAAGAAGGTAAATCACTTTGAGTGCTAGTGTGGCCCTAGGAAGCTCAGTTCAGATGTTAGCTGAACATTTAATCAGAGACCTTTGGTTAGATCCAGTGTCTTTTAGGGCATACACACACACGTACACATCCTCTCAATGTGCAAATCCCCATCATTATAAGTTAATTATGGAAACTGCTGGTAGGACAGTTGGAGCCAATACTGAATTTAGCTATTCCTGCCAGTTCCTAGATTTGACCCTGCTCTTCCAGAATTCTTCACTTCCTCTTTCCAAACAGTCATTAGAAATCTGCAATAGAATGGCAGGAGAACAGGGCAGGAAGTTGAGTCAAATATCTCAGGAAGCCAAAATATGGATGGAATTTAAAGATTTGAGGTTTCTTCTTAGAGAAAGGGTTGGGCTCTCTGGTGGAAAGGTAAAAAGGGCTGAGTCACTTGATTTTGAATAAGCCAAAGGCTCCTCCCATAGTATGTTACTTCAATTACAAGCAAGGGCTTTTGAATTTGGACTCCTCAATACCATGGTCTTGCATAATACACATAATTCATGTGATTCAACTATGCATGCTAAAAAACTAAGGACATTACAATAATAATGATGTTGGCAATAATGATAGTTATATAGAGAGACGGAATATACAATGAGAAGAGTACAGGTAATTCTCTCTTCCATGTTCTCTGAATATGTCCTTGAATTGCTATGACAAGGGAGAGAAGATTGTGGTGTTGCCCAAGTTGCATCTGATTCTTACATTAAATATTCATTTTCTTTTCTACCACACGTTCCCTAGAAGCAAGTCAACAATGTCATCTGTGTACAAGAAAATTAAGAGCAATCTGTCTGTACATTGGATGTGCTAGATATATAAGAAATATAGGGAAGGTAAGGGAATTACTCAGTATCAACTTTCTGACCTAACTCTCTAGTTTATAATAGAATCTTGATTCTCAGTCCAAGAGATTTCAACCTTCTATGCGAATGGGTTAAGTATAGATGTATACATCCCAGGGGCATCCTATGGAACTCAAACTGAGTACATCCTGACTTGTACCTAAAACTCTGCTGAATGAGTCTCAGTGAAAAGCCTAAGTCCTTATTTCAGAAACTGACTCCATGAACTCAGAGTCAGCAAGGTTTAATAATAATTAGAGCCAACACTAGGCCATCTACGAAGACTTGTGGTCTTGTTGCAACTATGTCTCTAATTAGTCTGTCATCCTAGGAAATTCATTTGCCTCAGTTTCATCACTAACATATGGGGAATTAATAAAGTCTCCCTGTCCTACTTCACAGATTGTGGTGATGCTCAAATGATATAGAATGCCTGGCACTGTAAGTGTGAAGATGTAAAGTTAGAAAGCTATATGTGGTTAAGAGGTAAGCCATCCAGGGTCCACCTGTAGTTCTCTGTTTGGGTCTTTCCTACTGCTCTGGGACAACACTTTCCACACTTCCTTTCTTCAAGAGTTCCACCTTACTGTGCCAGGAAGAAATAGATATAGCTATGTTCCCTCTCCAGAAAGGGAGAAAATAACTCCTTCTTGGAATTTAGTTGCCCCTTTCTCAGAACTTTTGCATTCACGCATCCATTCATTCCTTCATCCCTTCATTCATCGTATGTTTAATGAAAACCCATCCTACAAAGAATTAGAACTATGGAAGTGAAAAACAAGGTCTCTGCCTCAAAGGACATAGTATAATAGTGAGGAGATGAATGTAAATAAGCTACTTCAAAACAGCTTAATATGTGTGTGGAAGTGGGTTTTGCTGTGGGTGTGTGTACTTCATAAGAACGGGCTTTTATGAAAGCAACGAAGGGTCACAGCTAACCAGACTGGCGAGGCTTACCTAGGAAGGCGAGTCTCCTGCAGAACCTGCAGAAAAATATAATAGTCCAGAAAACCAGGAGGAACACTATTCCCAGGAGATCATAATTCCCACTGCCTTCTTGCAAGTCATAAGCACACCTCTTTGCAAGTCATGCCCTGGGTTGGAGCTTTCTGTTCACTGTTTAATGGAATCCTCACAAACTCCCCAGGAAGTAGGTATCATTAGCCACAGTTTACAGGAAACGAATGGTGGTACACTGAAGTAAAGTCAACCTACAGGATCACTCAGCTGAAGAATGGCCAAGATTTGTATCTAGGTCTACCTGAGGTCCAAGGCCATGTTTTCAAACCACCACAATTCAAAGATTCCAAATGAAGGCTTCAATCTGATAAGTATTTCACTTAAAATCATAGTTAGGAAGAGTTCCAGCTGGAAATCGCACCGAGTTCTGCATGGTTATAAAGCTCCTGCTTGTCCTTAATCCTACAGCTGTCCTGAAAACTTATGTGTGAATGCTAGCTTTTAAGAACAATTATTTTGAGGACCAGAATCATCCTGCTTTGGTTAATCAACCAGAGTACGTGGAAAAGAGGTGGGAAATGCCTTCAGAGAGACAGCGAGGGATAAATAATGGAGTTGCTAAGGGGTTTGTTGCGAAACTCATGGTAAACAAACTTTTCTCTCTTCAAAGAGAAGGAGCAGGATGTGTCTTGGACTGCTGCTGCCTCTTCCCCTAAAGTATGCACGCTCTCCTCAAACAACAGAACGACCTTGTTTATCCCCCTCCACCAGGATCCTTGAGGACACAAGCAGGAGAACTTGAGTGACAGCAATTATGCATAATTGACTAGGCAAGAATCTGGCTCCTGGCTTGCTCTCCCTCTGCATGTGGTGTCCTCACGGGGGCGCCGTTCCAGGAATCTGCCTGCCAGGCCCAGCCCTGAGCCACCTGGGTATCTTGAATCATTCATTAGCAGGTGTCGTTGCCTCGAGTTGCAAAACCGAAGTGTCTTAGGCAAGTAAAAATGCTCCCTCTGGAGAAGTGGTGTGAAGCTGCGTCGTGAGAGATGAAGATCAGGTTCATGTTTTGGGGCAAAGAGAATTAATGAGCTTCAGCTGGAGTGACATCCCAGCTCTCTATTGTCAGGGCCATGCCGCACATTACCCATTAGCTTCTGCCTCCCACAGAAGGCCTCACTTCCAAGCTGGATTTGAGTCACTATCATTATTTCGGGAACAGATGCCCTCACAGTTCTCTTGCAGACAGTTACATACTGAGCCTAATTTTAGATATCACCAACTTGGAGTTTATTTTTGGTTCCAGAAGTTTACTTTTAGATCTGCTAAAATATACTACCTTCACGGTGTATGTGCATGCATGTGTGCATGCGAAACCCATCAACCTTCTTTAATAACTGAAAAGGAGTTCTTTCAGAATATTTTCAATGGATGGCTAATTTTGTGTCAGGATTAAAATGGAGTTTTAAACGAAAATAAATGACAGAGGACTAGCATGGCTCTTTTGCTTGTCACCCCATTCCTTCGGCTGGCACCTTTTCAATGGTGAATTTTACTTCATTTTATTTGTCATCACGCTTTAATTTCTAAAACGTTAGTTTTAGTACTCATAACAAATAGCATGTGTTGCGTACTCTGTGTTCTGATCTTCATCACCATCCAGTAGCTTAGCTCAGGCTCGCAAATGGAAATCCGAGGCTCTGAGTGGCAACTTAACTTGCCAAAGTCCACGGAGCAGGAGTGGCAGAGCAGACATGGGCATCCATGTCTCCTCATGTTGTTTCCATGACCCACTGTTTCCTCGGGAGCTCTGCGGTTATGCACTGTTTGCATCAGTGTTCTCCCTGCAGGAGGCTCCTGAATGTCTTGGTATGTCACAGTGCAGAGCTGAGTGAACCTATGTGAGGAGTAAAAGCTTTAGGACAGCCAAGGGGCTGATTGTTAAAATAAACTCCTCAGCCACACTCAGCCAAGTCAGATCTCTAGAGTGGGGTCCTGGGAACGAGCATTTTCTGCACACACATCATGAAAGCACCATGAAAATCTGATAATTAGCAGGTGTTATGACACATTGATGGAGCTGAAGGATCCCTGGACTTGAAGTCAGAAGGCCTGGAGTTTTGCCTAAGCTGTCAGTCACTGGGCTGATTTGTATTGTTGTTGTATTACTTTATTTTATTTTACACTAGGTGGTGGGCACAAAGCAATCCTCCTTAGCAAAGTTGACAATTAACTTCAATCAGACATTTTTACTAATGTACTTTTTTGTTGTTGTTGTTGTTGAGGTACAAGGGACTGGGGGTTGAACCCAGGGCCTCGTATATGGGAAGCCAGCACTCAACCACTGAACACATTGGCGTCCCTGAGTTGTTTTTTGTTTTTTTTGCTTTTTTTTTTTCCTTCGGTTGGCACTGGGAATTGAACCCAGGACCTCCCTTGTGGGAGGCAGGAGCGCAATATCCTGGGCCACATCATTTCCCACACTTTTTTTTTAAAGTAGTCTCCTTACAAATTTTTCAGAAATTCAAATATACAATTGTATGGAAAACAATGCTTAGAAAACCAAGGCCAATGAAAAGGACAGATTAAAACAACTAGAACAGTGTGCAGGTTTATATGGCCCCACCTGGCTCCACTGCTCGGGATTTCAAGAGATATAATTTTCTTCCTGGTTTCATTTCACCTTCTGGATCTATCGAATTTTCTCTAATATCAATTAGGACTTTCCCTTTAAAATCCTGAGCACTGATCTATGTCATTTTTACAACCTGAAGCATGTTGCTGCTCTGCTTGGAAGATGTCAGGGCTAATGAGTTTTCACCAGTCTTTCGCTTCTTTGTGGGATGTTCTGGAGTAACTTGCTTTTTCTTCTTTAACTCTTTGTAAACTTCACCATTAGAATCACTGCCAGATGAGCTTGAAGAAACAAGTTCCTTCGATTTAGGAATTGTTCTGCTCCTGTAGCCAGCTGCCTGCTTGCTTGCTGGCTCGCTTGTGACTCTGCTACTGCAGGATTTTGACCTCTTTGGTGGGACTGCCTGCTCATTCTCAGGCCTCCCTGTCCCCAGTCACTCCCAGTCTGGTCCAGTGCTGTGTGTGGGGATGGCTGCAGCATTGGACTGCCATGCTAGGCATGTCCTCAGAGGGCCCGGGGGCAGTTAACCCAGTGTCCTAATGCCCAGTAGTGGACATGACAGTCTGGCAAGTTTCCTGGGCTGATTTTAAGCAAGACAGTTAATCTCTCTGGGTCTTGTGTTTGCATTTGTAAAATGAGCACAAATATCAGTTAGTTGGGAGGATAAAATGGTATCAGATTTCTGAATTTAATTTATAACCTATGATAAAGGAATACCTAGTATTCCTGAAAAGTCAGGCTGAGAGTCAACTTTTGGTTATTGAATCACATTTTCCCACAATAAGTTCTGCCATTTCAATGAAGTGTTAAAAGAGAAAGAAAACAAACATAAAACGCAGCCTTAACATGGAAGAAGAAACATTTAAGAATGGCTTAATACTGGCTTCAAAAAGGATTTATTTGTTATGGTTCTATAGTTTATGTGCTTGCCATTTTCACTCAAGACTGCAGCAAAGAATTAATAGAATTCAAAATCAATTCACTTGCACTTTGCACATATTTTAAATATCCATCAAAACAAATTGAATGAAATCAACAAATAATGTCCTTAAGCTGCTGACCACCACACCTTTGTCAGCAATAGTCACTTCTGAACTTCAAACCTCAGGCCCAGAGTTCCCTAATTCCTATGTCAATTTTGGCCAAGCCTGGCATTATAGGAACAACCAGGACCAAGTGGAGTTTGAAATTGATTATCTGTCCCAAATCCAGAGAACTGGTGTTACTTTCCATGGTATGACTCCAGATGCCTAGGAGTAAGCCCATCTGTCTCCCTTCCTAAGCCACCCCTTCCAAAAGTACTTTGCCTGTCTCTTGGGTTTTAGTTTACCTTCTAAGGTCTGCCAGTAGCTGGAGCTCTCTGCGCTGAGGACAAACTTCTTGGTTATGACTTGGACGCCAATCACGGCCTCCATACTACTTCTTGTGATGGCTCTGAGGATATCCTCTTGAATAGAATGCTGTTCAAAAAAATCACACAGTCTGGCTTGAACAAGAGAACCATCTTATTTTCATAAGCAGACTCCTCAGACACTCACCCTGAACTCGATCTTCAAATTCTCGACAATACTGTGAACTGGATGTCAGTTCCTCTCACTCAGGGATGCTCATTAATTCTTTCCTCTCCTGTGTCAGCACTATTTTTCCCCTTTAATAGATAATTCACATCAACATATAAGTATGCAATGCTATCATAAAGCAGCAACATAAATCCAAATCTTCTTTGATGCATACTGATTTCTGCATATTGTCTAATTTCACATTGTTTATTGTAAAACTCTTTTATTAGAGTATTGCCTTTATTCACTCTCCACTTCCACTTCTTTCTTCTTGAACTACTTTTACCCCACAGATCATGAAAATATTCTTTCTTGTCATGTTACCCAATCGCTTTCCTGTTGTTAAGTTCAGTGGCTAACAATATCCAATCAATCTTCTTATGTGTCTTGTTACCTGCACTTAATGCCATGATCTCACCTTGGAATGTTTCTTATAGAATGTTGCCTTTTGAGCCTGACTTCTTTCACTTAATAGACTATAATTAGTACTTTTTGGTTTATGTTTCCCAATTGACAGACATTTCTGTTGTTGGTTATAGCAATTATGAATGGATATTTGCTTATAGATTTTTATTCAAACAGGTATTTCCTTACTTTGTGTAAATAACCATGAGTAGGATTATTGGGTCACATGGAAAGTATATGGTTAACTTTATAAGAAAATGCAAAACAGGTTTCCAAAGCTTTTGTACTATTTTTCATTCCCATGAGTCATGACTGAGAGTTCAAGCTGCTCCACATTTTCACTAGCACTTGGTATAGTTATTTGATTTTTTTCCCTCTCTAATTGGTATGATGTAACACAAGCTTACTAATATTTTTCCCTGTTTTCTTTGTATAGCTACTATCTATTTTGAATTAATTTTTTGTAAAGGGTGAGAAGCATGAGTAGAAGATTTTTCTATCTATCTATCTATCTATCTATCTATCTATTGCCTAAATGTGTCCAGATTCTCCTGGATAAAATGACCAGCATTTCTCCATTGAATTGTCTTGGTACATTTGTTGAAAATAAATTGGTCATATATGAGTAGAACTATTTCTGTTTCACTGGTCCACATGTCTATCCTTTAAACTGGGAGCGAGCAAAATAGGGTCAACTGCCTCTTTTTAGATGATCTAAAAGTTGAGAATGTTTATCTTAAGGGAAAGCAGAGCATGGGAGTGAGAGAAAGGGAGGCTATGCCAAATAACACGAAAGTCTAACACAAGGCTTGGCAATTTATGCAAATGTTAAAAACTAAAACAAACAAACAAACAAAAAAATCCCAAAGAACTGTCAACAGCATGTATAAAAACTAAATGGATAAATGAAAGGGATAAATAAACATGTGTTTGGGGACAATAAATAAAGCAGTTTGTCAGGGGGATGGCAGTATTGTATAGGAAGGGAATTGTTAGAAGAAAATATATGCTATACTGGAGAGGTCCTTGGATGTCAGTCAAATTAATTTCTTTAAATTCTTTGATTCTCTATGGAGAAGGAAGAAAAATGTAGGAACATGAAGTCAGTATTGGTGAGTGAATATTTAGCCCTCCCATATGTTTCAAAAAATTCTTTAGGTATCAATCCAGCATTACTTTTATTCATTGCTCATAAGCCTCCAACATAACTCTCCCTTGTTGCAGTAGTACCCAAGGCATTTTGAAATATGAAGCATGGCTTTATGATATTGTTCGGTGTATATGTCTGGAATCAACCTTTACTTTAATCTTTAACTCTTATTTTCCATTTTCAAATTTTTTTTGAGTTTTTTTTCTTTCTCTTTAATTTCTCTTCTGTAGTGAGTAAATGATGAGAAAAATATTATATTGAATTTCTAATTTTCTTGTTAATATGAATCTCTATTCCTTTGTGAGATAGCAATATGCAATATAATCCATATAATACAGAGACATATTTTTATACTTATTACATATTTTATTTATTTTTCTTTCTAATATGGCCTGTGCATGTATTCAAACTTATCTAATTCTGTATCCAAGTTTCTTAGGATATTATCTGTGTTTATTTAGTCTTGTGTTTTCTTCTAGGTGAATCTTCATTTATGACATCATTTTCGTATATTTTAATTACGTTATGAGTTCTGTCATCTCTCTTTTAAAATCTTCCTCTCCTAGAATCACACAACTTATGAATGTTTTCTACTTTTGATTATGGATGTTTCTTTCATAGCTTTTATAACTTTTTTCAGTTCCTTAGAGTTAATTTGAAATATTAGTTTATAGTTTTATCTGTTTTATATACATTTCTTTCTAGCATGATCTCAATATCCACATAGACTTTTTCTTCTCCTTATACTATTTTTCCTTCTAATAATTTCATGTAAACTTCTTTTCTGTTCCTTGTTTTTACATGAAATGAGTTTTCCTGTATTTTTTAGAAGAAAGAGGGTAAAGTAAAATAATTAACCTTTACTGCTCTAGAGTTCCCTCTTTTTTTTTTTTTTTGACATAATAAAAATTATGGTTTCACACTTTCTAATAACTACTTAAATGTTTTCTTTTTCTTATTTGGCCTATCACACACAATCTGGAATTTATTACCAGTAGTTAGTTCGTAGTGTAAGACTTTGTCCTAGAACAGAGCTTTGGGTTATTTGTTTAAGTAGTTTGTAGGGCTCAGATGACTCTGATACCTTATTGCAGTCCACTTGTATTCACTCATAAATTGGAGTCTGTAGAATCTACTCTCAGGTTTGGTTGATTCTCAGACTTTCCAATGAGTACCTTTGGTGGATGTGGTAAATTCCCCTTCAAAAATGAAAGACTTATTCTCCCACCTGCTGGGCATAATGCCAGAGGAAGATCTTCAAATATAGGGCATTTTGACTTATTGTCACAGCTGTAAAATAGCTGCAATATAATGTACAGTTACTCTTACCCAAACCTGGGAAAATGCTGAAGGTCCATTTGTGCTCCAGAGCTCCCTATGAGATGGACTGAATCCATCTTAACAACTGTATCACAGTTCAACTTCTCCCTCTGCATAGGCCCACTTCTTTCTCCTACCTTTCTTTGGTGTTGAGCCTTAGAGTATTACTTAGTAAATGTTTGATTCTCCCTCGTTTTGTTTTCTTTCTGAGGAATCCAAACTCTAACAATTCCTATGGCATTTTCACAGCTATCCTGCTCTTGGGGCTTCAAGATGTCCCATTCCCCACACATACACAGATACTGATATTGCATGAGTCTCACAGCTATTGGTTGTTTGTTCCTATCAACTTATATTTTGGGGGTTTGTGGAAAGACACAAAACCCTAATTTTGTTGTAGAAATTGTACACTGGCTTTTGTTCTGGTGTTCCAGTTTCTCCAGTTTATTTGGTAGTGGCAAGAGTTGGATTCTTGGAGATTAAAAAGCTACATGCTGCCATTATTTCTTTTCCTTGAATCCTCTCACACTGAACAACATTTTGATAGCAAACAAAGCAGGTTCATTCTTCCCAACGCATTCTAAACACCAATTTCTGAGACACTAGTGTTACATAGAGAGAAAATTTTGTCTGCACAAGCAAAGGAAGTTAGTGGCCTCGAGCAGCCCAAAAACTGCTTCCTGGAGCTGCTGAAATTCTAATATTTTATAATACTAGAGTTTTGAGTAATTGGGGTGGAGTTAGCACAGATTTCTTTATTAATAATCATGAGGAGGCTGAAAAGAATGGGGATTGGGCACCAAATCAGGGTGAAGTACAATATTCTGGGAAAGGAGTATAGAGAGGAGAGGTCAGTTACTAGGTTTTTCATATGGATAATAAACAGAGGACTGTAGAGTGTTTGCCATCATAGTAAAAATACACAATGGTGAGGCTAAGTCTCGAGTAACCATAAAAAGGGGTGAGACTGTTTAGAATGACCATCTCAATAGCAGGTCTAGGCTAAGTGGAGCAAGTTTCAGTAATTTCAAATATTAATCTTTGGCTATTTTATAATATAAAGGCATCTATATAATGATTTTTAATCATAATTACTTGTTAATTGTGAATCCTCATTTACAAGCTTTTAAACTCTTTCCATGAAGCAAAGGATGGATACAAGGTGGTGGCTTGAAGAAAGAGCAGATTCAGAAAGGACATTTTAAGATAAGCGATAACTATTAAGAGTATCACTCAGTTTTACACTGGAATTAGCTAAAGAAATAAAGGGGAAAAGCTACTGAATATGTGACCATGCAATCCTAAACTCTAAGTTCAAGTCCTGCTTCTGGCAGGTGTTTTATGACCCTGAGTAAATTGCTTATCCCACTTAAATCTCAGTTTCACCATTTGAAAACTACAAGTAAAAATACCTTGCATCCCTATACCACTTTAACCATTTGAAAACTACAAATAAGAATACCTCACTTCCCTATATTGTAAGGGTATTGTGAGGCTAGGAAGGCAACATTTCAAATGGAAGGGATCTATGGCTTATAAAGCTATAAATAAACATGAAACAAGTTAAGAGAAGCTTTCCTTTGGAAATCACATAGGATGTGCATAATTTGGCAAATTCAACCATTAATGTAACCAATACAAAGACAATATGCCAAAAGAGAAAACCAGCAACACAAGTTCTCAACCAGTTCTAAAGTGGAATGAAGGAAGATAGCCCAGGCTTCCCAAATTCATCCTCAAAATCTCCAAAAGGCTCAGAGAAATCTACTTGAGGTTTATACAGATGTTAGCTTATGGAAAGCACAGTTGACTGATGTTTTCAAAATGCAAATGTGTTTGTTTCTGCAAAGAGAAAGAAGATGCATGAAGAATGAAAACAAAAGAGCCCATTTCTTCTGTAAATCTTTCAGTGATCTTGTAACAATGAGCACATCTTCTCCTGGGGAGAAAAGGTTCCTATGAGGCAATATGAAAATAAAAAATAAAAGAAAGGAGAAAGTAACACAAACAAAATAACCCTAGGGCTCTGAGATATCCCCTCATTCTTGGCTCTGTTTTATATCTTAATTGAAGTTATTTTTATTTCTATTTTTCTATAGTAAGTTTTATGGGAAAAGATACAGACTTTTACAATGCAGGTAATCAATATTCAGGGCAAAGAATGTGGCTCTTAGCATTCATGAATTGTAATTTTGAAATGATGGTTTTTTTCTTTTCTTTTTTTAATAAACAAATATCATGAAACAAAAGGCAGGATTTGTGAGCAAGACATATCATTATAATTTAGGTTAGAAATATTGGACAAAATCAAACAAGGACTCTGAATCATGGAGTTTGGCTTTAGAGAGCTACATGTCCTCTCTGGTTTTTATTTAGACCTTTTTAAGATGAAATGAGCCATTGATTTTGAAGATTCATATACATAATATTGCCCCTAAACACTTTTCATGATGCAGTAGATGCTAACTTTTCCTCCAGCAGGACAGTTAAAATACACCACAGTTACTTATGGTATAACAAAATGGCACAGATAGCCAAGGCTACTGTAACTGGGGGTAAAACATAAGGGGTAAGATACAGAAAGAAGAATATTTATGGCTTATTGGAAATATTGTCTCTGCATGACAAAGAACAAAGTGATTCTTTCCATAAAAAGTAATTGACTGGGGCAAGACTTCATTGACCGAAATGAAAGAGAGATATGCCAAGGTAAGAAAAGGCTAGAGTTTTCTTCTTTTCATCTCCAAAAATAACAAATACGGTGTATCAATTTCATAGTTAAAGGAAAAACCTAGAGCAGAGAGCTGGAGGACATACTATAAAACGAATGTAGGTATATTCCAGGAGGTCTCAGCAAACTGACAGATAATCCTCAATGGAGAAAGGACAGGAAAAACACCTTTTTAAGAAAAAGAATCTTGTCAGAAAGGACTTAGATTTTGCTTTAGATGACCTACAGCTCAGGTGTGCAACCTGTGACAGGCAAACTGCATAACTGGATACTGCTAAAAAAAATCTTGAAATTGATACCGAAAGAACATGTCAGTGATGGGTGGGGAATTTCTGGAGGAACAAACTAGGTTCCTGAAGACAGGAGTTTGGCAGATTTTTTTTTTTTTTTTTTGCAAACGATACCAAAGTTGGATCCACAAATTTAAAGGTTAGTGGTCTGATACTAATGCTTACCATAACTCTTAGTACAGACAATTCATTAGAAATAAAAACTCGTTAGATGGTTGAAGAGACAGGGAATTAGAAAAAAGGTAGGAATCAGCAAAAACCTGCATTCACTCATGGAAAATGAGTCAACTTATAACCATTTTGACAGAGTTGTTAGACTCAGAAATATATATATACACACACACACACACAAACATGTATACATATGTATATATGTGTGTATATATATGTATTCACATGCTGTATTTTAGAAGGCATTTGACAAAGAGTCACATGGTCCTATCATGTCCCACATGTAGAAATGTGGGTTATATGACAGTATAATAATTACATTCATAGATGACTGCATAAATCATAAGGAAAGAATTAATGGATCAATGTCAAACTCAACAGAGGTCTCGAGCGACATATCTGAGGGCCTTGTCTTCAACCCTGTTCTATTCAACATTTTAATTAAACACTGATCTGATTACAGATGGCACATAGATAGTTGCAGATGATATGCAACAAGGTTAACTATCTTGGGTGATAGAACCAAGATTCTCCAAGATCGTGACAGTATTTTGTAATTATAAAAATCCTGACATCTAATGGTCTTGTTAAGTGCAAATAAGAATATAGCAGGTGAAGTTGGGCCTCTTCGCTCTCCTGAATCTTATCTACCTCCTTCAGGTATCTGAGAAATACAGCATATACATAAACAATACTCAGATTTAGGCATAAATTTTCTTTGTCCTGAGTTACTGCTTTCTGGCTTACACTGAGGATGGTTCATTTTGAAGGAATATGGGATAGTCCCTCTCTTTTCCTTAAGATTAAAAGGTAGACATAAGTTTAAGAAGTCAGCTACTTGTTCATTTTCTCTGGTTACACCTTGCTTCTTTGAAATTTTAAAATCCAATTTTAAAATCCCAAACAGAAGGACTCAAGTCCAGGACTGCTATCCTAAATTATTGAGTTCCTCTTGTATTCTAATCTATCCTATCCTATCCTCACCTACCCTATCATTTCATTCATTCATTCATTCACACCTTTATTCATTTATCATTAACTAAGCATCAACTTTGTGCTGAAAAAAGTGACATGAATAAATATTTCCTATCTTTCAGAAGATTATATTTGATAAAAGGGGGCACTCGGAAATATCAAGTGATAATTTGACTATAATATGATGACTTAATTGATAGAAATAAACATATGTGGGGGAGGAAAGGAAGAGAAGTAGGGTAGCCTGGGGAAAAAGCCTGGGCTGGAGAAGAAAAAGTTTCTGATAGATGTTAAAATTAAATTAAGAACTAAAGAAAAAAAAAGGAAAGCTTAGATGCAGAAGGTGGAAAGGTCTATGGGTTTATGAAAAAGCCTTTCATTCTCTTGGGGCAAATTTCCCTCTTGCTCTTTTTTTCAGAAAGCACTTATAGGCCATATGCCCGAAATCTTGGCCTGCACTCTCCCTAGTGGTGGCCTTTTGAAGTAACACTCTTCAGTTTCCTAAATTGCAGGAAAATGAGTAAAATGATGCATATGAAGACATCCAATACATAAACAAATATTCAATCATTGCTAGATATGAGTAAGAATAATTACATCAATCCTATAGAAATATTTATCTAAGTACGTGATTTTGGCAAATAAAAAAAATTGTATACATGGTCTTCCGCCTGATAGGAAGTAGTGGCACTAACCAGAAAGCAAATGTCTGGAGATACTCAGGGTCTGGGAATCTACAACAAAGCAAATGATCTGTAACAGGAGAAATCTGATTTTGATTCCCAACTAATTTACCATCTTTGAATATTGACAAGTCACTTCAGCTCTCTCTGTTTTTGTTTCTTTCACTGCTATATTTGGGGTGACCATATGTCCTGGTTTCCCTGGGGCAGCTTTGGCTTATTAATAACATCTTTTTCACTCTGTAAAGTACCATCATTTGGGTGATAAATTATATGGTCCCCCTACTTATGTGATCTAAGAGTAGCTTTTTTAACTTTTATGGGGAGAATTAAATGGTCACGGAGCAATGGAGGAAAAGCAATGATTCAGAAGCTTCATCAATGATGACTACATTTTTACTCTTAGAATTTCCCTTTGGGACTAATTTCACCAATGACTCTGAGGAATGGCTTTCTCTATTTCTTCATTGTTTAATGTTAAGTTGAGAGGATACAGAGAGTGTGAGATATAGATCTTCTCATAAAATTAATAGAATTAAAATTTCACCAGAAAGTGGGAAAGCCATTTTAAATGAGTCACAGATTTCTCTGCATCATCTAGCTTCTCAAAATCCTTTTAAAATGTTAAATATTTTGCAAATAATTGGGAGGCATTAACATTTCCACAAAAAAGTCTTAAAAAAGTTGTAGAGAAAAGAAACAAAATCAGGATGACAAATGTTTTACATTCTTGTTTGGATGAAGCTGAGCATCCCTACAGCTGCACATTTGGTTTCTCCCAAAACAGAAGTATTAAACAAACTTAACTTAGAATAATAAGGGACTAATGGAATAAATTACAGAGCAGCTATACATTGGGACACACTGCAGTCACTAAAATGATGGTCTAGAGCATATTTATTGACATAGAAAATTGTTCATAGCATATTAACAATTGAAAAATGCAGTGAATGAGAAGCAGGTGCATTATTATCATAAAATTACATAAAATTGTATAATATGTAGTTGTACGTGTTTTTATGGATATAGAAATGTTGGCAATGTTCATCAAATATTAATAGAGGTTATCTCTAGGTGGGGTAATTTCAGATGACTCTTACTTCCTTCTTTGTACAGTTTTTAGCAATAAGTGTATTTCTTTTAAAAGAGCATAATATATGTGATTCATATGAAAGTATAAAAGGCTTTTTAGACAGCTCTTAAACTGTAGCATCAGTGGTTGGATTAACCTGTGTGCATGTGATGAGGATAGGTTTTGACATAAAAATAGCTAAATGTTGAACCTGAGCTAATGCTCATCCTCCATCTGAATTGTCCTGGAGTTTCAGTAATTCATAGAAATCCTTTCACCTTATAAAGAAAGAGTAAGCCCTGAACTAGCACCTGTAGATGTTTGCAGGTCTCAGCCTCTAAATTGGTCCCCAGTGTACTTTGTCTCCTGGAATTAATGTCCTTGTATAAACCCATCCCATTAAGTGTGGACTGGACTTGGTGACTCACTTCCAATGACTAGAATAAGGCAGAAGTGACGGTGTGTGATGCAGAGACTAGATCATAAAAAGCAATTTTGCAACATCCTCTTTCTCTCTGTATCTCTTGCTTTGGATGAAGCCAACCACCCTGTCGTGAGGACGCTCAGGCCTTGAAACAAGGAAATGAGGTCTCTGGCCAACATCAAATGAGAAACTAAAGCTTGTCAACAACTCAGTTGGCAGAACAGCTTGATGGAATCTTATAAGCCACCCTGAGTCAGACTTACCCAGCTAAGCCACTCCCAGGTTCCTGACCCACAGAAACTGTGTGAACTAATATATATTTGTTGTCTTATCTGATAAGTTTGGAGTAATTTTTAGGAAACAATAAATAACTAATATAGTTCCAATCCCATCTGACATGTGTTCTGCTTTAACAGCATGCTATTAGGAACCCAGTCTCAGCCAGTCTTTGCTTCCATGCCAGCTTCACACCCTACCATGCTAATAAAATATTCCTTGAATTGTATTTTACATTTTTTTCGGTACTGAACATATTCCTCATTCCTCTTACTGAGTATCTGGGTCAGATAATTTAAAAGCATGTGATGGCTGAGTTCAGGTTGCAACCTTGCTAGAAATCTAGATGCCAGACGCATTCCTTGTTCTGGCCTCTGATTCCTGTCTGCTCTTGCAACTTTGACTGTCACTTTCTGAATTTCCTGGGCATAGCCTCACGTATTATCTGGTTGTCTTACTTCCCTCTCAGTTACAGCATTTGATAGTGATGAAACACATAAATAAGTGCAATATATCCATAATAATGGATATTTTGGTGACAGTTGTTGGCTGTTAGTGCTATGTGTATAATTTTATTTAATTATTTAAAATATTTCATGAAATAAGAACCATTTTCATTCAATAGATAAAAATCTAAACTCATGAACGTTTAAGAACTATGTCCTGAGTTGCAGAGTTACTAACTGGCAAACCCACATTTGCAACTTCTTGTATATATTCAACTCAGAAGTCCATGCTTTTATCCAGCACAATGTTCTGCCTCCCTACAAATAGGTCTTCATCATAAGCCAAGGAAATGAACTGTTTCTGATAGTTCATTCAGCTGCTTTGCTGAGATCATTCCAACTGCATATTCATCCCTACTCAGGGGCCAGAGGAGGGCTCACCAGAGCAAAGCAGATGTTACTATCATTCATACCACTGGTAGGTGGAACCTACAATTATCTTGCATGGACTTATTACCTGAAATGTGTGCCACCTTGACTGGATCTAATATATGAGTATCCAACCTCTCTACCAAAGTTTTCCCATGTGGGGCTTCTTCAATTCTGCAATAGGCTTTCTGTTCCCTACTAGACTGGGAATCTTCTACACCTCATTCAGCTGAACTGGGTTCCTGACAGGCTGTACAGTAAATCTCTTTTCTCATGCTGAATTTTGCTTGCAGATGTCTTACTGTTAATTTGTTTCCAGGAAAGAATTAAGAGCAGATCAAGTACCAATAAAGATAATTTTAATATTGGTGTTTTCCATTTTCTTGACTATGTATGTTCTCTAGTTTCTCTTCTACTTTACCTTTGTAAACAGACTCACCAATTGATATTCTCTTTGACTTTCAAGTGTTCTGTTTTATTTATGAGATGCTGAAGAGCTCTCATTTTCAGACTGACAGTCTGGTCATAGGACTGTGTGGTGTATGGATCTTGGGTTTTGTGGCTTTAACTTCTTTTTCCTGAGGGCACCTTCCTCTAGGGTGGTTGATTTTCCACTTTTATTTTCTGCTGTATCAACTCATATACCTGATAACTCAGCCTGTCAAGCACATCTCTACCTGGAATAAGGACCCAGAGATTATGGCATGCTTATCAGACTTTGGACATATCTATGATTTCATGTCAAATTTCGAAACAAATGGGAAAGCATTTCCATTTTGATTATGATGGAAAACTGGTATTAGACTTATTCTTTGTCAATAAAAATACTAACAACAACAAAAACTGGACAAAATTTTTGATGCACCTATGTCAAGTACTGGCAACTGGAACTAAAAGGGCTATGATCTAGAGAGAAGAAAAATACAACAAAGGAACAACACCACAAGAAAAAAAATATATGTTATTAAACTGAAACATGGTAAACAAACCTAGTCATGTCAATAGTTATATGCAAATGGACTAAACTCTGGATTAGAAAGCAGATAGTAACAGACTAGATTAAAAAAAAACAAGACCTAACTTTGGCTGTTTACAAGAAACAGACTTCAAATAGACAGACATAGATAGGTTGAAAGCGAAAGGATGGAAGAAGATATATAAGGCAAGCACTAACCATGAGAAAGCTGGAGTAGCAATAGCAATATGAGATAATGTAGACTTTAGGACAAGGAGGTTAACCAGCAATAAAGAGGATCATTTCATTGAGATGAAAACATCAATGTTTCAATGAGGTATAACAATCCTAAAATGAAGTGAATAATAGAGCTTAATAATTAATAAAATATATAGAGCCACAAATAAGTCACTAGTGTAAAAAAAAAAAAGCACAGTTGGAAACTATAACAGTTCTCTATTAAAAGTTGATAGAAAATGTAAACAAAATATCATAAGGATCTAAAACTAAGACCTGAAACAACTTGGTCTAATAGATATTTATACAATACTACACTAAAAGTATAGAATGAATATTGTTTTCAAGGGTTATAAACATTTACCAAGATAGTTCATATGTTGGGTCTTAACATGGAGGTGAAGAAGGTCAACCACCACACCAAGGAGCCAAAAGTGCCTACAACTGAAAGCAGGAGAATTGCATCCAGCATCCATGTGGAATCTAAGCCCCCTCTTGATATAGATGTGGAGTGGACATGGCCATTCTAGGGTCCACAGGATGGAGGAATAGAGTATGGATTAGAGTGGACTTACTGATATTCTATTCATGAACTATTGTGATTGGTATTCAAAGAAAATGTGGCATTGGTGTGGAGAAAGTGGCTATAGTGACTACTAGGAGTAGGGAGTGGGAGGAAGAGATGTGATGTGGGGGCGTTTTCAGGACTTGGAGTTGTCCTGGGTGGTGCTGCAGGGACAGTTACTGGACATTGTATGTCCTCCCATGGCCCACTGCGTGAAATGTGGGAGAATGTGGGCTATGGTGTGGACCATTGATCATGAGGTGCTGCAGTGCTCAGAGATGTATCCACCAAATGCAATGAATGCCTCATGATGATGGAGGAGGTTGTTGTTATGGGCAGAGGAGTGGGGTGAGGGGTGTGGGGGATATATGGGGATCTCATATTTTTTTAATGTAACATTAAAATAAATAAAGACAAAAAATAGAGTCTTAAATTTAAAATAATTTCAATCACATACAGTCAACTCTCTGACTCTAATGAAATTATATTAGAAAATAATTAAAACTACTAGAAAAAGAGCAAAATATTTGTCAATTAAGAGAAAAGCCTTGTAAAAAACCCATATGTAAACAAGAAAATAACAAAATCATTTCTATTGTGCTATGGATTACTGTGATTTTAAGAAAATTGATTATAATATTATGGCAAAAAAATGTTGGATACAATTAAAACACCACTGCAAGGAAAATTTATAGCTTCATATGGGTCTATTAGAAATGAATAAAAATTTAAAAATATTAATCTAAGCTTAAATTTTAGGAATCTAGAAAAAAAGAAGCTTAAATTAGCTAAAAATTAAGTTGAAGGAAGGAAATAATAAAAAGCTGAAATACATGGAAAAGATCTCACTGATATGAAACCATTAGAATAAGCAAACCCATAGCATGAGAATATAGGATATCAAGGGATGGTGGATCAGGGAATAGGAAGTTAAAACTTAAAATGTACAAAATTTCTACTTGGGACAATGGGAAAATTTTGGTAATAGATGGTGGTAATGATAGTACAACACTGTGAGTGCAATTAACAACACTGAATGATATAAGTGAATGTGGTTAAAAGGGGAAATTTTAGGTTGTATATAGGTTACTAAATGAAAATTTAAAAAATAATACATGGAACTGCACAATAAAAGCAGTGATCCTTAAGTTAGACCACAAACTATAGTTGAGAGTATAATTATAAAAATGTGTTTTAACCAATTGTAGCAAATGCACAACACCTATGCAGGGAGGTAATGAAAGTATGTAAGAACCTGAATTTTATGCTTGATCTTTACGTAAACTCAACTTCTCTAAAAAAAAAGTTAAGAAAGAAAATAATGAAAAATGACAAAAATAGAGAAACAACAAAAGTAAAAGTTGAAGTTTAGAAAATAAAATAATATAAAATATATAAGAAAATAATATAAGGTATCAACCTACCTAAACTGAAAGAAAGAAATGAAAGAAAATACAGATTATCAATATCAGGAATAGAAGAGAGGACATCACTAAGATTCCTACAGATATTAAAAGGATCACAAAGGAATGTTATGAAGACCTTGATGTCAATAAATTATTCAATTTGAATAAAGTATAAAAAATCCCTGAAGACAAATGTTACCAAAACAGTCTTAAGAAGAAATATAAAATATCAAAGCTTTATATTTATTAAAGGAATTTAATTTGTAATTAAGTCTTTTTTTCCAAAGGAAATTCCAAGGATAGATGGTTTCATTGGTGGATTCTAACAAGTAATCAAAGTCTTAAACAATTTTTTCAAAAAAGGGAGCACTTTCCAACATGTTTTATGAGGCAGAATTATATGATACCTAAACCAGACAATGATACTATAAGAAAGAAAATGAAAAGATGCAAAAGTCCTTAACAAAATATTAAGTAGTCATATCAACAATACTGAAAAATGATAATATGCAACCATCAAGTCAGGTCTATCCAAGAATGTCAGGTTTGTTTCTCTTTGCAAAATAAATCAATATACTTCACAATAAATGCGGAAAAATAATTTGATATAGACTCTACAGCTATCATCAAAGTCAATGACAAACAAACCCACGATAAATAAAGACAATAACATCCCTTCACACCACTTGTATTCACCATTGTTTTGGAAGACTTGACCAGTGCAATAAGACAATAGCTGGGTAAATAAATAAAACAAACAAAAAAAATAGGATATGTAAATTTGCAGTAGCATTAAATCATAAAATACTTAGAAATAAGCTTAAGATAGTTATAATAATTCAATGAAAATTATAAAATATTGCTGAAATACATTTGAAAAGCTAAATAAATAAATTGGAAAAGCTAAATAAATAGAAAGATGCACCTTATTCCCATATTGAAAACCCGATTAGTTCCAAGACTGATCTCCCCAAATTGATAAATAGATTCCATATAATATGAATCAAATTACAATGTGTTTAGTAGAATTTACCAGTTGAATTCTCATAGCAAAACAGAACAGTCAAAACGATCTTGACAAAGAACAAAGTTGATTTCAAATGTAAAGCTTCAGTATTCAATAGACTGTGGACTTGGCATAAAGATAAACAGATCAATGCAAATGAATATATGTACTGTCTACAAAAAAAAAAACCTCACAACTATAAAGTCAATCAATTATTAACAAAGGCAACTCTCTTAGCTAGCCAGGGTTGCTGCAAGAATGCACAGAGAAGCTTCATTCATAATAGGAAAAAATAAAATCTACTCAGACTTCCATTAACAGTAGAATGGATGACTAAATTGTGATCTATTCATACAATGAAATGAGCCACTGGTATTTCAAATGACATGGATATACCTCAAACACATTATGTTGAGCTATGAATTCACATCCAAAATAGTAAATATTGTCAGTTTGCTTCATTTTAAATTCTGTTACAGTGAAAGTGAATCTATAGTGATAGAAATCAGAAGTGCGTTTGCCTCTGGGTGGGCAGTCCTGGGAGGCGATACCAGGTGACTTTCTGTGGTAGTACAAATATTAGTTATCTTGGCTGGGGAGGGTTTACATGGGCATATGCATATGTGCAAATGTATTTCAATGTACATTTAAAATTCATGTACTTCACTGTAAGTAACATACATACTAAAAAAAAACTAAAAATAAGGGTAGGAAAAGATACATTTATAATTTTTTAAAATTTCTAGTGATAAGAGAGACTATAATATTCAACCTCCCTTTTTTATAAACTAGTTTAATAAAAATGGTCTGAAGTATCAATCCAAGAAAAGATATGTAATGGCTTGAAATTCATTACAATTGAGTTCTTTTGACTATGCCTCCCTGACTGGCAATATTTAGGGAAAGACTCAGTTATGGGATGGATTCCCTTTAAATAAGGCTTTTATTTGTTTGGGTTAGTGCAGAGCCACATGTACTACTATAAATTATAATTCTCAGTAATCCATTTGTCCTTTTGATATGCTAGAATGATTTTTTCAAGATGCCATATCAATCAGCCACCTTTACTTCTTACACAAATGACAAATTACTATTTGATAAAAGTCCAATTCAATTTAGCATCAAATGTTGTGCAGGAAATAATCTCCTGAGGTCTAGACATATTTGAGAAGCTAAAAATATGAGTAGTTGCTATTTTCCTTCTTCTCCAAGAGGATCATTTTGTAGGGTTCCATGGGAATGCTGTCCTATCTACTTCATCATGAACATCTCTTGCCACACCTGGGCACAGCAAGCTTCTTTCTTTTATTCCTTCACTAACTGCATATTGAGCAAGTCCTCTGTCTCCCAGCTCTGTGTTGGGTACTGGAAATAAGAGATGAACATGATAAGTTCTATAGTACTAAAGTTCTCACACATAAACAGATCCTTCCATGAGATGTAAGGAGTGTTAACAGAGACAAGGTTGTGGAATGCTACAATACTGCCATGATTTGAAAAAGCATGTACTCACTCTAGAACTTAGTGTAGCAGTATGCCTCTGTGGTAGACAGGACTGGAATTGTAGGGAGAAGACAAAATATGTTTAAGGATATCGTGCTAAGAAATTTGAGTGATTTTTCTTTTAGATGTTAAGGGATTCCAGATAATCTTTTAGCAGAATTTTAGAAGTAGATTTCTCTCTCACAAAGGTTATAAGCGACACCTGTCTGGAGAATGTTTTGGAAGGGATCTCACCATGAAATTGTTGCCATTGTGCAGTTAAGTTATAAAGGGGTCAGCAGCAAATTGTTTGCAATTTATTTTTTATTTTTTTATTTTTCAAAATTTTTATTTATTTCTCTTCCCCCTACCCTGTTGTCTGCTCTCTGTGTCCATTCACTGTGTGTTCTTCTGTGTTCGCTTGCATTCTTATCAGCAGCACCAGGAATCTGTGTCTCTTTTTGTTGTGTTATCTTGCTGCATCAGCGCTCCATGTGTGTGGCGCCACTATTAGGCAGGCTGCACTTTTTTGTGTGTGCAGGGCAGTTCTCCTTGCAGTGTGCACTCCTTTGTATGGGGCTTCCCTACGTGGGGGACACCCTTGCATGGCATGGCATTCTTTGTGCATGTCAGCACTGTGCATGATGGGCCAGCTCATCACATGGGTCAGGAGACCCTGGGTTTGAACCCTGGACCTCCCATATGGTAGGTGGATGCTCTATCAGTTAAACCAGATCCATTTTCCAGTTGTTTGCAATTATTTCATGAATTGATTCAATAATTGGCAGACCACAGGTACCAAATAATTATTTCAGTGCATGGGGTATATCAGAGAAAGTCTAAATATATTGATACTTCAATATTTTATAATCCACTGGTTGGGACACACACGTAAATAGGCACTTAGACTCACCAAGGTCTTCCTATAAATTATTTTACAGCTGGCATCCTAGAACTTCAAAGAGAACATAGAATATGGTTATGCAATCTTTAATGAGTGAAATAACAATTTTTCATCTTTGTTAGGCATTTTGTAATTTCCAAAGCACTTTCGTATATACTTTTATACATGAAGTAAAAAAAGACTTTGTGAATGAGGAAGGTGTCCTAGAAAGGAACTGGGGCTTAAATAAAGGAAATGCTTGCACCAATAATTAATTGTAGCCTGGAGTGGAGTAGAAGACTGTATGGTTAAATCCAGTTTAGTGTTGATTCCAGTATGCTGTGCAGCTTCCTCTGTTTACTGTTTTTTGAAGTATTTACTAGCCCTCTGACTTATTTCCTGTGAATCTTATAATCTGTGGCATTGAAATTGATTATTCATCCCTGGATGACTCTCTATTAAGTTAAAAAATGACAATCCATTAAAATAATGTATAAATATGGTATATACACATGATGGAGTATTATTCAGCTGTAAGAAGGAGTGAAGTATTGACACATGCAACGACATGGATGAACCTAGAAGAACTTACATTGAGTGAAGAAAGCCAGTCAATAAAGAACAAATATTCACTGATATGAACTAAGGATATTGAGCAGATGCACAGAGATAGAGTCCAGAAGATACGTTACCAGGAGACAGAAAGGGAGTAGAAAGTGGTGAGCCATTGCTCAATCTGGGTGGAATCTATGATAAAGTGGAAGGTGGTGGTTTGGCAGTGAACAGGGGAGATGGGAGTGCAGTGGTATGTGTGGGGTTGATGGTGTTGGAGTAGGAGTGTGAGCAGGTTGGGGGAATTGGTTAGGCCATCCATGGACCTAAGGGTAAGACTAGGGAAAAGAACAGGTGAACTCTGGAGAGGATGTGGACTATGGTTGAGAATACAAACGTGGAGAGTTCTTTTGGTATCTATGTCATGGGAGGGTCACTGGTGCAGGATGTTGGTTCTATGGGGATATTTGGGGAAGGGTACACCTGGGGCATGCCTCTTTGGAATATGAATGTGTTCAAGTTGTCATAAGGTGTTATTTTAGTAGGTGGATACCCATACAATAACTAACAAGATATCAAATTCCCATCCTGGCTACATTCTCAAATAGAGTGACAAGAATCTCTAGAGTACCTAGGTAGTGCCTAACAAAGAAAACAGATGAATATGTCATGCCTGCAATAGTAATGCTTTTATTTATGAACCTATTCTTATAAAATTGAAACTTAGCCTAATAATGACTATTGCCTAAGATTTACCTCCTGAAAGCCTCTTTGCTACTCAGCTGTGGACTCTTTTTTGGCTAAACTTAGCAAATAAACTCACTGCTTTCCCCCAGCATGGGACATGTCTCCTGGGGACGTGCCTGTCTGGCACCAAGGGTACCACACCTACCATTGATGCATTTGGATAAAGACCTTGACCAAAAGTGGGAAACATTAAATCATTAAATACATAAGAGTTTCTATGGTTAAGAGATTTCAAAATGAGTGAGGAGGGCATTTCAGAGATTACACTTATGCAATCTCAGGCAGGTATCACTGACTGACACAAAAAACAAAACTGAAACTGGGGTGCTCCCAAGGGCTCTAGAGACATCCAGACACTATAGGCAAGGCATGCAACCACATGAAATCAGCACCCTGTCAGTGGATGTAGTAGTTTGATGTAATTGATGAATTCCAAAAAGAAATATTGGATTATACTTGTAATCTGATCTGTACCTGGGCATGACTGAGATATGATTAGGGTGTTGAGTCTCCACCCCTTGGTGGGCGGGGACTCACAAATAAAAGGCATGGCAAAGAGCAGAGTTGAGGGCTTTTAATGTTGGAGTTTTGATTTTGGAGTTTGATGCTGAAGACTTAAACTGGAGCCCTGGGAAGTCAGCACACAGAGGAAAGAGAAGCCAGTTCCAGAAAGGAAGGAACCTTGAGCCCAGAGAAAAGCAAGCCCCAGGAACATAGGAACCCAGGAAGCCTGAACCCTCACAATGTCGGCAGCCATCTTGCTCCAAATAGACATTGGTGAGGGAAGTAACTTGTGCTTTATGACCTGGTATCTGTAAGCTTCTACCCCAAATACATACCCTTTTTAAAAACCAACCAATTTCTGGTATTTTGTATCAGCACCCCTTTGGCTGACTAATACAGTGGACCTTACCTTGGAATATATGATAATCTATTTCCCCAGTGTAAGAGTTAGATTCTTATATAACTTCCATACACATGGTTCCTCTACCCCTTATGTTTTAACCTACAATTAACAATATACCCATTAAATATATGTCCCAGAGACTTAAATCTTCTGTCTGCATGCCAGGTGAGCCCTAAATCTTCAGAGTTGCAGCCAATGCCTACCTTTCAGTTCATCAGATTCACCCAGGACAAATAACAAACTGATGATGATGGACAACTCCCATGCCAAAAACAAAGAGTATCTACAACTGCAAGCAAAATAGTTCCTTCCATATGACCCATAGGATATAAGTCCCCTCTCAATCTGCAGCAGAGTGGGCATCACCATCCCCAAATCCTCAATTTGAGGAATGAACAAACATAAGGGAGAGTACAACAACAGACCAAAGTAGACATTATTATTGTTGTAATGGAAGAATGTATAACATAATGTAAAGATAGTGGTTACCAGAAGTTCTGGAGGTGGGGGGGGGGGGCGGAGGGATAATAGGTAGAATATAGAACATTTTTAGGGCATTGGAATTTTCCTGCATGATATTGCAATAATGGATACAAGTCATTATACCTTTTGTCAAATTGTATAAAACTGTACAGCCAAAAGTGTAAACCATAATGTAGACCTTTGTTAGTAGCAATGTTTCAATGTTTGATTATCAAGTGTTAACAAATGTACCATGATGCTGTAAGATGTTATTAATAGGGAAAAATGTTGGAGGCAGAGGTGTAGGGTATATGGGAATCCCCTATACTTTCTATGTAACTTTTGTTCAGTTTAAACTTCTTTGTAAATGAAGTTTATTATATCAGAAAAATAAATAAACATAAATAAAATGAAGTAATGTTATAACACCTGTGACTCCACCAGCCAAGGTAGGATCTTACCAGTAACAGTATGGGGTGCCCTCCCATCTTTTCCTTGTCCTATTTCACCTGAAGAAACCACCATCCCAAATTCTCAGTGTATCATTCCCTTGCTTCCCCATTTATATATGTATTTCTAGAAAGTACATATTGTTAAATGAATTGTTTTCAACTTTTTAAAATGGAATTCATGTACAAAATGTTTGTATCTTAGTTTTGAACTTAAATGTATTGCTACTGTTCATCTATATTGTTAGGTGTTAGTATTCTTAATTAATTTTAGAGCTATACTGTTATTATCTAAATGCACCACAGTTATTCATCTGTTATCCTGTCTATGGTCATTTGAATTGTTTCCAGTTTTTTGTTAAAATCTACATGGTTGTTATACATATTTTGTACATGTGTCTGGTGAATATGTGTGAGGGATTCCCTTGATTTTGAGTGCAGGACTGCAATTTCTACTTTGCATTGTTGCAGTGTGAGCTCGCCCGGAGGGCCGCTGCAGGGGCGGTGTGGGCTCGGGCGGAGGGCTGCAACACACGGAGGGGCCTTCCGAGAAGGCGCTCCGGGGCCGGCAAAGTGCGGAGAACGCGCGGTAGGAAGAAGACTACCAAGGAGACCAGGATCTGTGCGCAAGTCTGATTTATTCAGGAAGTACAGCGGTTAATATAGGGCGAAGACGGGGGAGGGGCAGGGGGCGTGGCTGGGGGCGGCAGACGGCTGATAGGTTCGTGCAGGGGTGCATCACTGGTTGCGGGCAGAAGACGGGGTAGCCAGGGTTCTCGGCAGCAGTGAGGCGGGGCTGTCATGGCGCGGTGGTGGCCCTCGGGGGAGAGGCGGGGTTAGGCCACCGAGGGGGAAGCGGGTACAGCTGGGCAGAGGGGCGGGCAGTACGCCCGAACCCCAAGCGGAGGGCCTTAACGCCCGTTCCCGCCACCCGGGTCCGACTCGCACCGGTGCCTGGAGACGAGCCGACCCTTGCTGTCGCCGCGCTCCCATATGGTGCCACCCTACATTGCATGAATATACTTTATCATATATTGCCAAATTATTTTCTTAAGAGATTAAGCCAATTTGCACAAGCAATGTCTAAGGGATCCTATGAGTTCGTATTTTCTCCAGTACTTGGTGTTGTCAGACATATTAAATTTGCTCCAACCATATAAAGTATTATATTGCATTCATGAACTGCATATTCCTCCTCACAAATGAAGATGAATGTTTCCTTATATTCCATAAACCATATGTATTTTCTTTTATATGACAAACTTTTTTGTAATGTTTGCCATGTTTGTGTTCAGCTGTTTGTGCTTTTCTTATTTTCTTAAACAATTTTTTACTTTGTTGCTGTATATATTAAATGTGTCTTCTTTCAGTTTGTAACTGGTTTAGAGGAGTCAGCATGTTGTAGTATAATAATTGCCAGTTTGGTGACTGATTTGGCAATTTCTTGTGCTGGTATGGATCCAGCATTTGACTTTTAGGTGCAGGTTACTCAGTACCTCTTGAGCTCATTTATATCACACAAAAAGCTGACATGACAAAATGAGAAATGATTAGGACTCAGGGAATATTATTGGGTCCTTATTCTATGCCAGGTACTGTGCCACACCCTAGGGATATAGAGGGGACAAATTGCGTTGCCTTGAGTCAAGCATAGTATAGTGAGAGACAGAAAAGTGAAGTCTCATATTTCAATGCAATTGATAGGCTTGGCAGCGATAGGAGCTCTTTTATGAGCATCCAACCTAAAACAGACTGCCAGGGAGGTGTTCTTGGAGAAGCTGACAGCACAGTTATGCATTTACTCAATCATACATTGTTCATTTATCAAGAATATAATGAATTCCCACTACACGTCACCTACTTTGCTAAAAACCATACCATAAGTGTGTAATTTTAAATGTGCTAAGTGAGGAAAGTACACAAGCTCATCTTGTCTACCTCATGCACAATCAGGTATTTTCAATTCTTGTGTGATCTGCTATCAACTTCAGACTTGAGTCAAAAATTCCCCCTCATTAGGCCACAATTTTCCAATTTCAATTTTGTGTTTGCCTCCTTTAACTTATCCACATCATCTCTTACTTTCTCATAGATTTCATTAGCTAGTAAAGTTTTTTTCTTCCTCTCTGCTACTGTACCTGTGTCAATTTTACCTGGATTATCTGCAACTGGATGTTTGTCTTCACTTTGGTAGCCTTGCATCAAGGTTAAAAGTCAAGAAAGATTTTGATTTGTGACTCCAAGCTGAGATTTTTATTCTTATGTTCTTCTACCTCTTTCTGCAGACAGTATATTCCATCCTCATAACTTTGTGGAGTAACTCAAGTCTAGTTTTGCAAAGGTGCTTTCTGATTCTATGGCTTAGCACAGGTTCACTTTCATTGGTTCTACCAATAATCTCTTTGTAAGGATTTTCAGGAGTGATGCTAGACACTAACTATTATTCCTTAACCACTAATTGATACAAAATCAAACAAAATACATGGTTGCTGATGCATATGACAGTGTCAGTATCTTCCGCAAGCAAAAGTGGCACTTGGTGGGCAGAA
The DNA here is from genome assembly GCF_030445035.2 of Dasypus novemcinctus. NCBI lineage: Eukaryota > Metazoa > Chordata > Mammalia > Cingulata > Dasypodidae > Dasypus > Dasypus novemcinctus. The sequence goes on along the minus strand of NC_080673.1, from coordinate 198,178,333 downwards.
TGAGTGACAATGGAACGTTCTGTAATATCTGAGCCACAGCAGCTTTCAGAACTGGCCAACATGGAAGTCCAGCTTTCCTCTGCTCCTTGCTGTGACTGGGGCAGCATGAGAATAAAGTATTTTAAAATTCATTATTTTGTGCTGTAGGCAGAGGTTTCAGAATCCTTTTAATGTCAGAGAAAGTTACTGAAACAAAGATAATGGCTAGCATTTATTAAGGAATTCTTGTGCACCAGGCTCTGGTTTAAGAATTTTACAGATTTTTAACTCAACTAATCCTCACATCAACTATATAGGGTATGCTTTATTAATAGTTATTGATATTATTGTGTTAATATTATAATAAATAATGTTCCCATTTAACAAATAAGGAAACTGAATATTTGAGTAACCTGACACACAGTTGGTAAATTGTGGAGCCAGGATTTGAACTCAGGGATCCTGGCTCCAGAGTCAAACTCAACCCTTCCAAGATACTGAGGTTGACTCATCAATTCTTATCCAACCGGTAGGAAGAAGATCAAACTTAAACGTCTGACTCAAAATCTGGCACTCTTCTCATTGCTTTATAAAGCCTCTATCTCTGGCAGCAATTGTAGTTACATAGCACATTTACGCCAATTTGTTTATAACACACTATCTCGAGAAGTTCCCCTCCTCCACATCACAGATGGAAAGCTGGGGCCAAGGCTGGGAGCATTTAAGGGTCTCACCAAGGCATACACCAGCAGTTACTGGCAGACTTGAGACTGGAGCCCAAGATGCAAGACTCCTAAAGTAGAAGTAAATGGGTGATCCATACACTTATTTTAAGTGTATGCTATTGTAAGTGAGCTATATTACAGTCGTGGGGTAATTTCTATCTTATTCTAATACAATTGATCAATGTGATCAACCAAAGTGAGCCAGGATTTCTCCACGAACAAACCTGCACACCGACCCCTTATAGTGCTGGGAACAGACATCCTGGAAATGGGCTACAGGAAAAGTGATTGCCACATTTGGAGGAATGCAGGTGAGAATGGCACCTGCAGCATCCATGGGCCAACAAGTCAATATCTCAATGCAAATACACACGTGAAGTCTGGGATCCCAGAAATGAAAGACATTGTTGGGAGCCTTGAAGTCCCCTGTTGGAATTCACCGAGAAAAGGATTGATAGGTGCCGTTTAATGAAAAATGTTATATTAGCCTCATGACTATACATTAGTTGTCTAACCCAACTCATGAGTTGTAAGTTAGCTCAACTTGCAGGTGTGATGAAAGCTACCTCTTCATTGCTTTGGAATCACAGGCTGATCGATTTCCCATGCAATTATACACAGTTAATGTTACCTGTGCCAAGCTGTGCAGTTGTGCATTATCTCAAGTTTGGAGGCCTGTTATATAGCCTTGCTGAAGTTGCAGAGTCAATTTAGGACTAACTTTAATGGCAGATAAGTTCTGTACTTTCTTCTCTTTTTTTCCAACTAGTTTTCTCATACACCATTAACTATCCAATCTTTCCAACTAAAAATTCCAAACACAGATTTGTTTTTTGCCTGGCATTTCTTTAGAGCCTCTCCACAAGGATTTTCTCACTGGTTCTTTTAAAAAACCATAGAATAAAATATGACTATCTCCCTTTTAGAGAAGAAGACTCTGAGGCTTGGTGGACTTACGTCACTTGCCTAAAATGGCAAATGTGCAGCAGACCCTGATGTGAATGTGGCTTTGAAACTCCTACTTGTATCTTTCTCTTATAAACTACCCTGGGTTAAGGTAAAAATAAAGATGCCAGATGCTGGCTCAGAGCCTGATGCATAGCAAGCACTCTTTGAATTCTTGGCAATTGATTTTTCATGAGAGACACTTACTTTCCCCTAGAGGACCCTCTTGAATCAGATAATGGGCATTTAATAATATGGGAGCATTGAGTGCCCTGTGAGTATTAAAGGGCTGTTTTCTGAACCCTGAAATGCTCCCTTCTCTGGGGTCCTTTACAAAAGCCAGTTGGGACAGGATCAGTTAAATTGGTTGTATAAAATGGGTAGTTTTGAAAGGGACCTAAAGGGGAGGGACTCTCAAAAGAAGAATTTAAATGAAGAATACAGGTACCAAGTGTCTGTTTGTGAACTAAAGAATGATAAATTTCCTGTTTTTTCTTCATTCAAAATGTGTAGCTAGTATAGCATGGATAGTGTTTCTCAAGAAAGAAATGGCTAAATCTACCTACAAATAAAAGGCACCTTGCTTGGAGGATTTTACAGGTAAGTTTAAAAAAATCACTCAAGAATACAGTTCATTCTAAACTTACACAAACTTTTCAGAAAACTGGTAAAGAGGAAATCCTTCTCAACATTTATTATGAGTTTGAGATAATCTTAGTATCAAATGGGCAAGGACAGATGACAAATGAAAATTACTTGGCAGTCTCAGTTTTGAACATAGATGCAACAATTGTAAACAAAATATTAACAAATTGAATCTCATGTATATATAAATGCACAAAATCAGGGCTAATTTAGGTGTATCCTAGGAAGGCAGGTATAGTTTAAGATTAGAAATTCTTGTATCCTCCCTTATTAGTCCATTAAAGAAGAGACACCATAAAATCATTTTCAATAAATTTAGGGAAAAAATTCACTGAATTAACTTTTAAAATAAAAAAATACATGTATAGAAAACATAAGTTCTGTAGGAAAGTGTAATAGGTAAATATTTTAATGATCCTGGATTTCAGAAGAAGAATATTTTAAATATGGCACAGAAAAAATAATAAGATAATGAACTCTATGTCAAAGATACATAAAATAGTGAAAAGATGGGTCATAAACTAGAAGAATACATTTCCAATGCATATAGACAACAAAGGACTAAGATTTATAATTATAAAAGATCTATAAATCATTTTTAAAAAGATAAATGTATAAAGGGAATGAAGAGGCAATTCACAGAAGAGAGAGCTAGATGATCGATTCACATCAGAAAATAAGCACAACTAGCCAATAATCAAGGATATACAAAATAAAAGCACAATAAGGTACATTCTAAATCTCCCAGGTTGGCAAAGAACTTGTTTGACAGTGGCATTTTATTGGTTTTGCTTGGTCAGTTCTCACATGATTTAAAGCACTTTTTTAACCACTTCCTCTAAGTAATCTCCTCATTTTTGTCTGCCTGGTGAATTTTTATCATTATCCAAGATCCGGTTCATATATTACCTGTTCTATGAAGCACTTTTCTGACTGCCCACTTTTGTCTTACCTGGGTACATGAATCATACCTCTGTTTTAGTGCTAGGGCATGTCATATCAATATTTGCTTATTTTTTCCCCCCATTTAGGAGAGGGTAAGCTCCTTCACCTGAATTGAATCTGGGTAATTTTCACATCCCCAGCACCTAGCATGGTATCTGGCACACATGGGTGCTTGGGCAATGTTTAATGAATGTTTGACTGGATTAATTCTGTGGGAGAAAATTGACTAAACCACAGCATGTGTGGTTCTTCATGTACAGAATAATGTTGTTGAAGCACCTTGAGTGTTTAAAAATGGTTTACTATATGCATCATTCAGAGAGTTCGGACGAAACAACACAAATCAACTAGACCTGCTTTAAGCAGAAAAAAAATATTTACTGAAAATAGAGTGAGTAATAGATTTCCAGGAAGGCTGGGGATCCAGGCTCAGAAAATGGCAGAAATAAGGGGAAGCTTATCAGCCAGAAACACAGTACAAATTAAACTATAGAATTTTTCTGGTAAGGAGCTGGCTGTTGCTCCCCCTCTTGCCAGCACTGAAACAGGACCCCACTGAGCTGCGGGGTACCCCTGGTCTTCCCAGGTTTCTGTTGATCCTGCTGCCCAGCAGAAAAGAAGTCTCTACTGCCTGGCTCCTTTGTTATCACTAACCCCAGATATACTTTCCTGGGTTGAAGAGTGAGGTTGCAGATCTTCACTCTCATTTCCCTGGGATCTGGGAAAAGTTAGATATGGGTCTATCGACCTAGAGTGAGAGGTAGGAATTTACTCAATGTAGAAACAGGCATTGCATCCTGGGCAGCCAATTGAATGACAGCTGTCCTCTACAGCATCCTTCAATTCTTGGCCACTTAAAGTTCATCTTTCTTCTCCATCTGGAAATAGAGTCTCAGCTCAGAGAAGAGGAAAGAGTTCTCAGATTCCTTTTAAGAATCCAAACTCAGCAACATCTGACTCAAAGGTCAGAGGTTCTGAATGCATGTGGAAATTTTCCCTAGAGAGTATTTGAAAATGCGTGAAGGTATCTTTTCTTATTGTTTTAAGGTTCTTTTTTTATAATTTAATTAATTATGAACCATTGATGGAATTTGATATTGGGAGCAAGAGAGGTAAAATGACCTACAACACACAGAACATTCCATGTAGGGAGTTATCCCACCTCCTGGCCAGTGACTGGCCTGAGCAACGTTGGACTTAGCCAATGGGGGGGGGGCGGAGGGGAGGGATCACCCTTACTGCATGGACAGTGGACCAGGCTAAGCAGACCCTCTGGGAATATTGGTAATGTGCTGGTGCACTGGGCAAGGCAAAGGACGAATAGATTGATGTGGAGATGTTCACAGCATAGAGTCTGGCTCACTAGGCCAAAATGTCTTCTGAACTAAGGAGCCCCTCTAATACTGGGACAGGCCTCAGGATTATAGAATTAAGAAACCCCTTGGCTCTCTAGAGCTTAACCTACCCCCATGCGTTGGGGGAAATTTCATTCTCATTTATATCATCTTCATTTCATTTTACTCTTAAATGCTGTTTTTCTCTTTTTTTTTTAACACAATATTCTCTAGATAATACATAGTTAGGAAAGTTTTATATTATTCCTTCTTGTACATGCTGGGTTGATAAATAATTTATAATACTAATGGCCACTGTTTACAATCCTGGCCAATTTTTGTGGCCATATTATCTGCTCTGAATAAAAAAATATATATGTGCACATACATATAAACACTCCTGAATATACATGATTCTTGATGTTAGCATTTAAGGCAATTCATGATAATGTTTATGGAATTTTAAAGTAACTAGAATTCTTAGTTATAACTTCCAGCACTCTTTTCCCAATAAAAGTAATAAAAAAGTTATAACAATAATAACTAATATTTCCATAGTGTTTGAAGATTAATGGGATATTTTCAAATCTTAAACTCCAATGAAGCGCATATTACCAATAATGGAATTGCAGTTCAGAAAAGTCACTTCATTTGCATAGAGCCCAGTGGCTTTCAGAAGTCTAGAGTCAATATTTTGAAAACCCAGTATCTTCTTTCCATGGCCACTAGGTAGCTTTAAACTGTGAAAGGGAAAATAAAAGTACCACATAATTAAATTAGAAAAATCATGTCTCTCCACACTCTCATACACACACACTTGTTGGAGGACACATATACAGTGTGAAATGAGAACATTTAACTTGAAACAGCACAATCATAGACTCAAACAACCAAAGGGCTAGGAAGGGACACAATGGTGTATGTAAGCAGACTTGGTTGTTTGATGATTTCATGAGCTGGGAGCAATTTTAACCGGTTGTATGGGGAGGGTGCTGAAAGAGAAAACAATAGCCATATATTTTTCCTTTTTTTAAAGTTTCTCTTAAAATGTTTTATACCTTTTCTTTTCTTTTAAAGAAGCTTTAGATTACATAAATGTTACATCAGAACTACAGGGGATTTACATATACCCCACACCCTCCCTCTCCCATATTTTCTCCCATTAACAACATCTTTCATTAGTGTGATACATTTGTTATAATTGATGAAAACATATTGAAGCACTGCTACTAACCGTGGACTATAATTTACATTATAGATACAATGTATAATAGCTGATATCCATTATTGCAGTGTCATTCAGGACAATTCCAAAGTTCTGAAAATGCCCCCATGTTCCCATGTTATACCAATTCTTCCCTCTCTCTTCCCGTACAACCTCTGGTGGCATTGCTTTTAAATCAATGATATAAGTTTTTCCATTGCTAGAATAATAATAAGTCTACTTTAAAGTAGTCCATAGTTGCACTCCTGTCTTATGTTTGTTCATTCCTCAGTCTTGAGGAATTTGGGGTCGTGATGCCCATTCTGTTTCTGATCGCAAGGAGGCTTAGATTCCATGGTGCAGATGAGTGGAACTGTCCTGCTTGCAGTTATAGATACTCTCTGTTTTTTATTTTTTGGATGTGTATTCTCCATCATCACCTTTTTGTTTATTGTCCTAGGTGGATACAATGAACTGGAGAGTAAGTATTTCAACTCTGCTGAGATTCAAGGCTCAACAGCAGGGAAGCGGACTTGGCCCAGTGGTTAGGGCATCCATCTACCACATGGGAGGTCTGCGGTTCAAACCCTGGGCCTCCTTGACCTGTGTGGAGCTGGCCCACATGCAGCGCTGATGCGCACAAGGAGTGCTGTGCCACGCAGGGCTGTCCCCATATAGGGGAGCCCCACACACAAGGAGTGCGCCCCATAAGGAGAGCCTGCCCAGGAATGGCGCCGCATACACAGAGAGCTGACACAGCAAAAAAAAGAAGCACAGATTCCCGGGCTGCTGACAACAACAGAAGCAGACAAAGAAAAAGACGCAGCAAATAGACACAGAACAGACAACTGGGGTGGGGTGGGGAGGGGGGGATGGGGAGAAGGGGAAATAAATAAATAAATCTTAAAAAAAAAGGCTCAACAGCATATGTACAGACCAATGAACAGACCAAATATTTAAGTCTCTGGGACATATATTTAACAGGTATAGTGCTAATTAAAGGTTCAGATAAAAGGAATAAAAAGGGTAGAAGATGAGTCATGTAGGGAAATTATCAATGAGTCTAACTCCATTACATTGGGGAGTACATGTTCTAAAGTAAGGTCCATTGATGGGTTGCTGAATTCTTGAGATTGTCTGCCCTGCTCATAGTGTCTACAGACCTTTGAGACCTCAGGATCCCTGCTGTTTGAGACACTGTTTACTATGTTAGTCAATGAGATTCTGCCGAGACATGCGTAAGCATAACTCCCAACTCACTTTGAAATCTCTTAGCTATAAAAACTTATTTGTATTTACTATTTCCCCCTTTTTGTCAGGGACTTTTTCCAGATACATTGCTAGTCAGCACTTGGTAATAATCCTTCGGTGCCAGGGAAGCTCATCCCTGGGAGTCATGTTCCATACTGGGGTGGGGTGGGGGGTGGAAGTAGTATATTCATATGCTGAGTTTGGCTTTGAGAGAGGCCACATTTGAGCAACAAGGAGGTTTTCAGGAGGTAACTCTTAGACAATATATAGTACTAGGTTAAGTTTCAATTTCACAAGACAAGGGTCAAAAGAACAGCAATCAATATCAATGGCCTGGTGTAATGGTCTGCCCTCCTTTACTAAGTACTCAGGGGATTTTTGTCTTTTTATTAGAGAATGTAGCAGGACTTCCCATGATGGGAATTCAATATTCTTTTGGTTATTATGGTCTCCACCCCCTGAGACATTACCCTGTGACCACTTGATCATATTCATATTCCTTAGAGATATATCCCAGGTACAGCGCTCACCGCATCCCCTTTTCACTAATACCCCACAGTGATCCTCCGCTGCCACAGTTGTAACCTTTCTGTGATCCAAAACTTTCCCAAAAACAAAGCCCAAAAAAACCCAACAAATAAAATTAATAATAAAATAATAATAAAAGATAACAAATAAAATAAAAAACAATAAAAAGTGATAAATTAAAATAAATGTTTTTCATTGTATCTTTCATCACTATAAGAGCTGTTATCTTTTATGTCCAGTGACAATTTCTTCTGACAATAACCATACAGACCTAACTTTCAAATAAAAGGATTTTCAGGCTCCTTAAAGAAAAATCTTTGCTATAGTGAACATAAATGAAATGGCATTCTAATGAGACTAGTAGCACTAACTTTGGCTTCTTCATATTGAAAGGGAATAACTGGTATAATCATTTAGTGCTTAGATCTCTTCTAGCCTGCATCACCAAGTACCAAGTCTCTTCAATGGGTTTACCATATGTTTCAGTGCTGACCTTCTCTGCAGAATTTCTATGTATAAAATATTGGTGTGTATTAGTCAGCCAAAGGGGTGCTAATGCAAAGTGTCAGAAATTTGTTGGCTTTTACAAAGGTTATTTATTTGTGGCAAAAGCTTAGAGTTACAATACCCTGAAGAGTCCAACTCAAGTTTGCTTTCTTACCAAAGTCAGTTGCTAAGTGTTGAAGCAAGAGGGTCTAACTTTCTCTCTCTCAGCTACAGGCTGGCACAGGGCTTGTTTCTGTTCAGGTCTTCTTAGCTGCTCTGGTATCTTCAAAGGTTAGTTGTAAAGTCTCAAGTGAATAGTTCATCTCTCTTCCCAGGGCCACAGAAGGATGTGAATCTGTCTTCAAGTATGAAATTGTGAACCTTTCCCATTATATCATATTGCTTTCTTTTATCTCATAATTCCATTACTTGGCCACTCTGTTATATAATGGGATCAATATCTGAAAAATTCAAAATCATTGTGAGCTAATCCAAGGCAAATATTAATTGGAACATTTTAAGAGAACTGTCCTTGGTTCAAAAATTCACATTTCTATGCCCAGATGTTTCCTATTGACTACTATGCTCTCTTCCTTATCAGTATAAGACTGAAATCAGCAAATTTTCCTCACTTCTTCTGCCTAGGGAGGGCAATAGGAAATTTAATTTCCCCAAAATGTTTCATGTTTAAAAAGGAAATTCTACGGAAAGGAAATGATGTGTTTTTGTTTTTGTTTTTTTTTTCAACAAAGAAACAAAGCTGTGATCTGGCGATGGAAGACAATACCAGCACAAATCTTTACTTCATAGTCCATAGAAGATAATCATTGAGAGCCTCATTTAATTTATACCATAAGATAGGCTGTACCAACAGCAAGTTTGAGGGAAACCACTACTCTCATCAAGTTCTTCAGAATCTGAACTATAAGCTTTCCCCATTAGAGCACCCAATCCTCAAAGATGAAATTATATTCTATAAATGTGTGAAAATGTCCTTTCTAAGGCAAAGTACATCTTTATTTCCCTGGAGAAGTCTTCATGGAATTTAACCTTGTATGGAACTTGGAGAAGCCAAGCTGTGGCCTTGTAGAACCACAAGTCATTTGACTCTTGAACATAGCATTTCCCTTTCCTGAATCTCAGCTTTCTTTTCTGGGGCTCAGCAATAATTTTTCTGAAAAGGGACAGAATAATATTTTAGTCTTTGTAAAACATATTGTCTCTGTTGCGACTACTCAACTCTGCCATTGTAGTTCAAAATCACCCAAGATGATACTTAAGTGAATGAGCATGACTGTGTTTCAGTAAAGCTTTATTTACAAAAACAAGTGGCAGGATGGATCAGACCATATTGTTTACAAATCTTTTTTTCAAGGGAAAATATCTTTTTCAAAAGGTTGTTATAAAAATTCTATTGACTGAAATAAGTGGAGTGCCTAATAGAAGGTCTGCTGTTAAAAAGACAATAAATTTCTTTCATCTCTCCCCTCCCAACTCATTCCCATTCTCTTTGAATGCACATAGGAACCCTTAAAAAACAGATCACTTTTGGCCGATATTTCATATCTGCAAGTCTTTTTTGTTGTTCTTGCTGCTCCCTTTTTACTCTAAACTTGTTTGGGGTAAAAAAAAAGTGAACAAATGATATTAAGTTATTAAGCCAAAAAGCTTATGAACAAATTTGAGCTCTAGTCAATGTTGTTTTGCTCACATTTAGTCCTTTACAAGTGTCATTTAAGAAGAGTTCTCTTAGTGAAATTCAAAATAGACTTATAAAGAAATGTGTGGTTTAGGTCAAAATTCCACATAACAGCTGTGGGATTTGTTTGAATAACAATAATAATGAAGAATCAGTCTCACAGACATTCATTATTTTAAAGTTGACCTCTTGTGTCTGGATGCCATATCTTCTTTGCCTGCCTCCATGAGTGAATCACTAGACCTGATCCTTCATTTCTTTGTATCAGTGTTTTGCTCTTCAGAGATTATCCTCTTGACCTCAGTTTTTCAATCACCTTTTCAGCGCTTTTACATCTCTCTCTTTTTTTTCCCCCAAGTACGTTTAGGGCATGAATGTAGCAGACAAATTGCTCTAAAGCACAAAAATGCAATATGGTAGAGTAAAAACACACCGTGTTTGCAGTCAAATGGCCCTAATTCAAGGTCTGACTATATTGCCAATTACCTGAGTGACTGTAAGTGACCTTGAACAAACCATTTCACCAGAAGACTCTCAGGTTTCTCATCTGTGAAATTGAGATAGGAATTGCTGTTCTTCCTATGTTAGATTTTCTATGTGAATAAAATGGGCAACAGCTCTGAAAACAAAAGCCCCATACAATTCCTGGTAATTTTTCTCTCAACAATAGCATTATTAAAATCATTATAATAAATGAAATTTAAAGAGCTGTGAGCCAGTAATAATACTAAGCATTGTACATAAACTAACATGCTTAATCTTCACAAAAAAATTTGATAAAATTATTTTTCTTCCCATTTTACAGATGGCAAAACTAAGAAGCCCAGCAATGGGATAATTTGATATATATATATATATAAAATATATATATATTTTGTGCATGTGTGGTAAACATTTACCATAGAAATGTTTGAGCTGGGGTTGAAACTCTTAGAGTATTTGACCCCAAAGTTTTTCCTCTTTACCAAAATAGAACATAAAATGAATGCAAAAGATGATACCTTCTTTATTTACCTGGAGAAGACCTAACCATTCTGCTTTTACCCCACACAATACTCTTAGGTTTAAATTAAAGAAAATAAAGTTGTAGAAGGTATATTTTCCTTTTTGTTACATTTTTATTCTAAATGAAGTGTGTGCACAAATTACAACAAAGGAATATTTTTAAAAATTTCTCTTGTATGGACAATGGTGCCCACTGTTTCTGAATATACTTCATCAAAATGGTTAGATGAAAGAGAAAATAAAGAATTGATAATACAGAAGATTTGAACAATAACTTTAAAAAACTAGAGCTAAAACTAATAAGAGGAAGGTAGGAAGAGAGAGGCTACCCTTCAAACAAAGAATAAATATTGTTTCTTTAGGGACATTTATGAATATCAGCTTTAAACTGTCATGAAGTGGGGCTTATTTGTTTCTTTGTTTCTAAAAATAAAAATAACAAAGATCATATCCTTTTGGCACAATGTAATTGAATTCAAATTAAAAAAAACCTAAAGGATATATTTAAAAATCTAATGAGATAAAGAGAAATTGGCAATGAAAATTACAAAATACGTTGAACAGAACTACAATGAAAACACTGTATATGATAATTTGAAATAGGCAGTTAAAGTGTCATCAATGAATAAATGTACTAAAACAATGACAGATAAGGGAATCAGCTTTAAAATCTAAGAAGGACAAACAGAATAAATTAAGAAACAAAGCAAGAACTATGAAGACCTTTTTCTTTAATGAGAAATGAATACTATTAAAAATTTATGGCAGTTAAGTGAAACACTAGACAAAAATACATAAACAATTGGCTTTAAAAGGATGGAAAATCTGAAGAAATAGAAACCTATAAAGAAAGTGATATTTTCTAATTGATATTTCTATAAAACTTCAGTGATTAGGCAATCTTCATCATATATAGGATGTTTTAGATTAATAATTGAAGAAGGAAATTTAAACTCATTTTAGTACTAATGTCAGAATAGAACAATTCAAGGAAAAAAGTGATGGACAAAACTCCTTCATAGACTGGAAAGAAAAAAATTGGCAGAGATTTTTAAAAATACAAAAAATGAAGTAGAATGTATCCCAGGAATGGGGACATGGCTCAAAATCAGAAAATCTATTAATTAATTATACTACATAAATAGATTGAGAAATCATTGCAATGATGAGAAAAAGGATTAAATAAAATTCAACATTCATTTGTGATTTTTAAAAGCAAATTAAGGGTAAAAGAATAGCTTCCTAATTTACTCAGAATTGTTTATCAAAAATCAAAAGCAAATTTATATTAAATATTAAAATTTTTAGAAGCTTTATACTTTATTTCAAAGTTAAAAACATGCACAAAAATAAGAAATCCTCTATAATTTTATTTAATATTGTATTTGTGCCATCTAATGAAATAAGGCAAGAAGAAATTAAAGACATAGGAAATAAAAGGGAAACTATAAAACTATACTTATTTGTAGAAAATCTGTTGATTTTGAGATGATTAAAAGAGAAGTTACTGTGGTTGGGCCTGACCTAATCGGGCGAAATTTCTTAAAAGAAGAATCAATCCCTTCCTGAGTAGAGGGACTTTCTCTGGCTTTGAAGGAGTAAGTTGCCAAGTTGTGAGAGGACCTTCAAGGGGCACACACACCAAGGAACTGCAGTCAGTCTCTATTTGCTGAGTGTAACCCTTGGCCAATGGCCACCAGAAAGCTAGGAACCTTAGTCATCCAACCACAAGGAAATTAATTCTGCCAGCAACCTGAATGAGCATGGAAGCAGATTCTTCTCCAGTCGAGATGTCCGTGAAAACACAGAACCGGCCAACCTGTTGACTGCAGGCTAGTGAGACCCTGTGGCAGAGGACCCAGTCACATCAAGCTTGGCTACCTGACCCATGGAAACTGAGATAATAAGTCTGTATTGCTTTAAGAAACTAAATTTGTGGTAATTTGACAAACAGCAATGATACAGAATCTGGCCAGTCCTTCCAAAGTCCCAGGGGGAAATAAAAAAAGAATGCAAGATATGGGGACACAATTCATGTTGGGTTATCAAAGGAGTTTCCTGGTGTTCCAAGGAGCTATCTGACCTTGTTTTTTGCAATGCTTTCTAACAGTTTCTGGGAAGCCAGGCATGGGATATGGTGGGGGTGAGGCAGAAAGTTAAAGAAAAAGAACATGACTTCTATAGCGTGCATTAGTCAGCTAAAGGGGTGCTGATGCAAAGTTCCAGATATCTTTTGGCTTTTATAAAGGGTATTTATTTGGGGTAGAAGCCTACAGTTACAAGGCCCTGAAGAGTCCAACTTAAGGTGTCATAGAGTTACTTTCTCACCAAATGTCTGTTGTCATGTGTTGAAGCAAGATGGCTGCCAATCTCTGAGAGGGTTCAGCCTTCCTCTTTCCTCTTAAGGCTCCATGGACCCAGCTTCTTCTAATATCAGCTGTAGTCTGGAGGCCTTGTTTTTTTTCTGAGCTCAGCTGCTCTGGTTGCTTCACAAGGTCAGCTGTAAACTGCCGATGAATGGCTCATTTCTCTTCCCAGGGTCTCTGCTGTTTCTATGGAACTGTCTCTTTCCCTCTGTGTTCCTCTCTGTGTATCTATTTCTATGTTCTTGATTGAGTATCTGTTTATATAGCCCACCAAGAGGGCAGAGACTCAACCCTGCATGCCCTAATAACATGATTGAATCAAAGCCCTGATCTTGATTTAGTCAAGTAAATGTAAGGCCTTTGAATTTAAATCTATCAAAGGGTATCATGCACAGAGGAACAGACCAGTTTACAAATGTAATCTATATCTCTTTTTGGAATTCATAAATAATATCAAATTGCCACAGAGAGGTAAACTGACTTGCTCCAAAGCATGCAGGATTTTCACATATTTAATATTTCTCTCAAAAATCATAAATACTTGGGGAACATTGCATATCTGCATGGTTGTCAGTATATGGGAGTTCAGTAGTTCCTTCATGATTTTTCTGTAAATGTATAACTGCTGTAATTTTAAAAATCATAAATATTTAAGTGAAGAAGTACATTCCTAGAATTATTTTGATAATGTAGCAATTTTTTAAAAATCCATGTGCAAGAATCCTGTATACCCAGATAATCAAGCAAAATGTTTGCTATTCTTTTTCCCTGAAGAATATGGACAATTTTCTGCAATCTTCACTCGGCACTTTGTTTGTGGAGACACCATAAAGACTTTTGGAGTTGAACTGAAACATGGACGGAGGTTAAAATTGGCATGAATCTAAATGAATGGGCATTAGCCTTTTAAGATGCCTTCATTAGCAGTGAGCCTTCCTGACTCTTCAACTGGTTAATGAGTTGTAGTTAGAGTTGCTTCAATTAGAGGCCCAGGGTATGGGTATTGACAAGGAAAAGCACCCAAGGACATGAGTAAAGGCCAGCCTTTGAAATACTATTAAACTTTTAAAAAATGTGCAGAGTTTGACAATCTTTCTTTTTCTTTCTCTGGCCTCCTATGTCCTTCTTTTGTAAAGTGCAGCTGCAATTACAAATATTGTCCTGTAATGATGCTTTTCTAACTCAAAAGGCTGCCTCTTCACTTTTAAGACAAAGGTCTGAGTATTTGAAGAAACATGACAACAGAAGGGTTTTAGTCAAATATAAGAGGACTGCTTTTACATTTCCCAAAGGTATAATTTTATGCATTTTTTAGCTTTATAAACTGGAAAGGAGGTATATTCATTTGACTCCTCACCTTTTTTAAAAAGAAACAGAAGTTTGAGATGTAAGTAATTGATAATGTTTATAGAGACAAAGAAAAATCTACAAAGAGAGGCTGAATGTACCCTGAGAATGCCGTGAACTCAGTTGGGCAGTTGCTGGTGTAAGAACCAGTTGTTTTGCCAAGGTCTTACTAGCTTCAGTCCTCAAGAAACTAAAGCATATTCAGAAGGGATGGAAGGACCCATCAGCAAATCCTGGTTGGGATGCTGTACTCAGATACTTTCATCATTGCATAAACATTTCAGGGGATCCTTATGCAGGCACTCTCTTGGACACTGGTGGCTTTCTCTATGTGTGTTCATAAATTGGAAGGGCTTTGGGATTATATATGAGCAGAAACAGAAAGAGAACTGGTGCAAACATCCTGTGTGCCAATCTGTGAATGAGGATTCCTCCTGAAACCAACTGTCAAGAGGATGACGCCAAGGGCAGTAAGATGAAGTAAACCGATGAAGGTCACCAGCTAGGTTCTAGAGAAGGAGAATTCTTTCCAAATGGGATCAGTTCTAGTCCTAGACTGTATCTAGAAGAAGCAAGGCTTAAATATCCACATTTAAAAAACATGCCTGTCCAAAACTATGACCCATGCTTTTGTAATAAAATTGCTCATTGGTTTTGTTATCTTGAGATGCAGACTCTTTAATTTTAGGTGCTGTGCTGCCTGACTGATTCATTGGTTGCTGAGCATGTTAAAACGAATTTTGGTGGGCCTTGGAAGCAAGGTCCATTTAGTGATTTTTTTTTCTATACAAATATAATTGCTATTTGTTTGGAATTACTTAGAAATGGCTGCATATATACATGTATTAGTCAGGGTTCTCTAGGGAAACAGAATCAACAAGAGATATCTGTCAATAGTATACGAAGTTTCAAATTTGAAGCCTTCAACTCATCTCTTTCTTTTGTAACAGTATTCAGAGTATCTAGGAGGAGCCAGCCAACATCATCATAATGTTTGACTCCACAAAACTCTGTTAAGGTGTTGAAAACACTCTCACTAAGATCCTTGCTTCTTATAAGCATGGAAGTAGGGGAATCCAGTGATGCTATTTTGCATATCTCGATTGCCAACTTGCACCATGGACTGTTAGCAGCCTCTTCGTTATGGGAAAGGGAGTCGTCAGTACCCTTGAGTCCAATTAGAGGAGAGACAACTGCAAAACTCCCAGAACCACCTCAGACACCCCATGTTTAAGACTCTGTTCCTCAGTAACCACTCCCCGTACCAAGCTCTATTAGTCAGGGTTCTCTAGGGAAACAGAATCAACAGATATCAGTGAACAGTTTGTGATTTTATCAGTCTCTCACACAGCCATGAGAATGCACAAGTCCAGGTTCCACAAACAGGCTTCACCCAGAGGCTCCAATGGGAGTCCAATGAAGGTTCTTGATGAGTTCTGGGAGACATTGGCTGTCCAAAGATGAGCTGGGAAATTCTCACTCAATGCTGGAATCACTTCCCTTTTAAGGCATTCAACTGATTGGATAAAGTGTCACTCATTGCTGATGGCAGTCTCCCAGACTGGTGTAATTGTAATCAGCTATCTATGATTTACTACCGCAGTAGAGTCAATGGTGACTAAACTACGCCCAGTACTTGCTTGACCACAGAATTGGGCACAATTACCTGGCCAAGTTGACGCATTAGCCTAACCATCATAGTACATTATGCTAAAATTTATAACAGTTACAAGTAGTAGGCACTATTGGATGTGATTACTCTATGTGTATGAAATAAACATTTCTTCAGATTTGTTCATCCTTTTAAGAACAGTGACTATATCTTATTCATTGCCATGAGTTTAGATTTTTTTCCCCCAAATTTTGTTTTATTTATGTCAAAAATGTGTTTTCCTTTCCTGTTACCACCTCTCCCAAATGCTAAATAATTGATTTTCAAATGAGTGCTATGGATTTAAAAATGAGCAAAATCAGTTTAATAACAGAAAAGTAGTCCTAATCTAGCACTTGATATAGGTGGGACTTGGGGCTCATTCTTTTCTATATTACCATAGACCCTTTCCTGGGTGCCATATTGTCTAAGAATCTTTGAAACTTTTAATTTTAATTCCTGGGCCTTTTGGAATATTTCATTTCATTTCATTTCATTTCATTTCAAGTTTTGAAGTCAGCATTGCAAGTGTTTATTACTTCCATCCTTCACTATATGTCTTGCTGGACAGAATTATGAGTTGAATCAGTAAGCAAGAAATTGTGTTGTTAAGTTTATGTTATACTTAACATTTGATCTTGGTTCTTCAGACACAACTCAACCTAATATGTTAAATTTCAAAAATCTCCCACCCCTTAGCAATAAAATAATATTCAAATATATATGAGAAGGTTAGCAAGAAGTATGAGAATATTTACCTAAATACCTTTTTTAAAACAAAGGTTCTGTTTGTGCATTTGATGTTGATTATTTGAAATGAATATTTAATGCAAAAGAGATCAACAGTTTTAGTCAATAGTGCCCATGTGGAAATTTGTCATCTGCATAATTTTCTAGTTAAAGAAATAGACTTAGAACTCTAATTTACTCTAATGACAAAGATAACATTTGGCTTTAAAAAACAGAAAACTATACTAAGTGAAATGAGGTCCATTTCCTATTTATGGGATATAATTTCCAGCATTCAGTTGCAGTGTTCACTGAAGTTTGTGTGTGTGTGTTGAAGGAATTCAAACAAATATAAAGCATGGGAACACTGGCATAATGACTCTTTGCCCTGAATTGCAATTTGGATTTAATTACAAACTATATCCATATGAATTTTATATCAACATTCAAAAGAGCACTCAGGCTTGCCTTTCTTTTCTATGACACTTTTAGACTTTATTTGTATTCTATTATTGTATAAACCAAATGTTCTTGAAATTATTTGCCTTTATATCTTTCTCGCCTATTAGAGAGATATTGAGAATGGGAAATGTATTACATTTGTTTCCATATCTCTAGGATCTAGTCCAGTGGCTCTTAAGCATTATATGAATAATATATATTTATTGAAATAATTAGATTATTTTCTCTTTTGTAAAGCTCGAGTACTTCATTTCACTCAAATACCAATCATAGTCTATGTAGATTTCAAAACACGTTCAGTAGCATTTGATCATAAAGTATGCATTGCTTTATAACTCTTTCATTAATTTCTCAATGGATTCATTTATTGATTAACTCATTCAATAATCAGATATTTCTGAATTTTATTCTTTTTTATTTTTTCAGGCTAGATGATGCATCTGAAATATACTTTTTAATTCCCGACAATTTCTAGCATATATAATGTTAATTATGCATGCTAATTGTACAGCCTTGGGTAAGTTGCTTAACATCATTTTGCCTCAGTTTCCACTGTTATTAAATAAAAATAAAATAGCATATTATACTTGTGATGATAAAATGAATTATGTAGGTAAAATACTGTCACAATATAACCACTGCATGTTTATTGTTATTGTTATATTAGCTCACTAATAAATTCATGCCAATCTGTCTGAGATCACACAGTTCACCACTGGAAAGAAAAGATTGTTACACTGGTAATTTAAGAGATATTTTCTCTAATTCCAAATTCCCATAGGTCATTATATCTTTTATAACCAGAAAATAATTCAGATGGAAAAATAAACTTATATAAATTATGATGATGCATTGAAACACAATTGTGAATGATTGAATGGTTACCTATTTTGCTTAAATATAGTAAAAAAAGTTATAAGTACATTGAATTTTGTGTTCCTGAAACATTTAGCCATTATTCTTTAGACTTTCTGAGGTGGAAAAAAATAGACAGTTAAGGTTCACATAGGCAGCTTTGTTTCAATTCTGCCTAAATGAAGGGATGAATTCAGAGTCAGTGGTTTTTAATAGCTTTAAATTGTTCTCCTAGGACATACAAAACTAATTTGCAAAGTTTCATATTTCTTTATTTGAGCCATAAAATTATATATTTGAGTCACTTCTCTATTTATCTCTAATCTTTTAAACTAAGGTGTTTCCTATCTTCATCAAAGCTGGTATCTATAATACAGAAGCCAAAACACAGAGCTAGAAGTCTGAAAGCCTGGGCTCATATTCCTAGTTCCACAACTTCCTCAATGTGTTTACCTTGAGCAAATCACTTGACTTCCTGGAGTCTCAATTTCCTTATTCGAAAGTATGATGTGCAAAGAAACTAGAAAGTATCTGTAGAATGTCTCACATCGTATTTTCTATATCTGAAGCCCTGTGAATATTATTTATACCACTCCCAACTGCCTCCTTCTTGGATCTAAGATTTAACTCTTCAAAAAAGAACAAGGTGATTTTCATTACTGTAATTGAAAATCCCAGCATTTCTTTTTCCATAGAAGCTTAGTAATTGATATCAGAGGCAGACAAGCCTTATGAAAAATTTGTATTTGAAAGGCATTCAGGAACTTGGAAAATATCTAATTCTTTCTATTACTTTAATCATCTTTATGACGCTGTGCATACTGATCAAGTTTTTCTTGAACAACTTCATTTCACAGTAACTCCCTCTTTCCATAGGCATTGCATTTTTTTTGCATACTTCATTTTTTTTTCTTTATTAGAGAAGTTGAGATTTACAAAACAATCTTGCTTAAAATACGGGATTTCCATGTACCACCCTATAATGAACACATTAATTGGTGTGGAACATTTGTTAAAATTGATGATAGCACAGTTTTATAATTATATTATTCACTGTAGTCTATGGTTTAACTTAGGGTTCAATGGTAGCATAGTGAACTTTCATGTATTTTTTTTTTAATTTTATTTGCTTACCATATATACAATCTAACATTTCTGCTTTTAATCATATTCACATATATAGTTCACTGTCGTTAATTATGTTCACCATGTTGTTCTACCATCACCATTATCCATTACCAAAACATTTCCATCATTCTGAATGGGAAGTCTGTATAACTACAGCCTTAACTTCCCATTCTCCATCTGGTACCCAGGTAACTTATTCTAGGTCTCTATGAGTTTGCTTATTTTAATTATTTCAAATCAATGAGATTTGATTTTGTCCATCTGTTTCTGGCTTATTTCACCCAACATGAGGTCTCCCAGGTTTATCCATGTTGTTGCATGTATCAGAACTCCATTCTTTTCATGGCTGAATAAACTCCAGTGTATGTATATACCACATTTTCTTTATCAGTTCATCAGTTGAGGGACACTTGGGTTGCTTCTGTCTTTTGGCAACTGTGAATAATGCCACTATGATCACTGGTGTGCAAATATCTTTTTGAGACACTGATTTTAATTCTTTTGGGTAAATACCTAGAAGTGGGATTGTTGGGCCATGTGTTAATTCTATACTTAATTTTCTGAGAAATTGCCAAACTGTCTTCCATAGCAGATATACCGTATTACATTACCACCAGCAATAAATGAGTGTCCCTATTTCTGCACATCCTCTACAACACTTTTATTTTCCATTTTTTAATAGCAACCATTCTAATGTTTGTGAAATGGCATCTCATTGGGGTTTTCATTTGCATTTCCCTGATGGCTAATGATGTTGAACATCTTTTCATGGGCTTTCTGGATGTCTGTATATCTTCTTTGTAGAGGTGTTCTTATTCAAGACTTTTGCCCATTTTTAATTAGTTTATGTGTCTTTTTGTTGTTAAGCTGGAGGATTTTTAAAAAATATATTCTGGATATTAAACCTTTAACAGATGTGTAGTTTGCAAATATTTTCTCCCATTGTGTTAGGTTGGCATTTTACTTTCATGATAAGTCCTTTGAAGCACAATAATTTTTAAATTTGATGAGGCCCCATTATTTATTTTTTTTTTTTTGTTTTTCATATTTTGGGTCTAAGAAACCATTACCTAACACAAAGTCCTGAAGATGCTTCCCTATGTTTTTTTCTAGGAGTTTGAGGGTTCTGGCTCTTATATTTAGGTCTTTGATGCATATTGATTTGACTTTTGTATAACATGTGAGGTAAGGGTCCCCTTTTTTTTCTGCAAATGGAGATCCAGCTTTCTCAGAACATTTTGTTAATAACCTATTCTTTCCCAACTGAGTGGTCTTTGCCCTCTTACAAAATATCAGTTAGCTTTAAAATTGAGGCCTGATTTCTGAGCTCTCAATTTGATTGTTTTTTTCCAATACCATGCTCTTTGGACTATAGTGCTTTGTAATAAGCTTTAACATAAAGAAGTATGAGTCCTCCAACTTCATTCTTCTTTTTCAAGATGGCTTTAGCCCCTTACCCATTCATATGCATTTCACAACTGACTTTTCCTTTTCTGCAAATAAGGCTGTTCAAATTTAGATTGGGATTGCATTGAACCTATAAATTGCTCTGGGTAGAGTTGATAATGTAACGATATTTAATATTCCCATCCGTGAATATGGGAAGTGCTATTATTTATTTAGGTCTTTTTTAAATTTCTTTAAGCAGTGTTTTATTGCTTTCTGTGGACACTTCCTGTACATCCTGGGTTAGATTTATTCCTAGGTTTAATTGTTTTAGCGGCTATTGAGAATAGAATATTTAATTTATTCTTCTGATTATCTAGCGTTTCTGATTGTTCATTGCTTGTTACATACTCATTGTGTGAGTATATAAACACTACTGATTTTGGGGTGTTGATCTTGTATATACTACTGTGCTGAATACATTTATTAGGTCTAGGAGCATTGTTGTGAATTTTTCAGTGTTTTCTAAATATAGGATCATGTCATCTGCAAATAGGGCAAATTTCACTTTTTCTTTTCCAAGTTGGGGGTCTTTTATTTCTATTTCTTGCCTAATTGCTCTGGCAAGAACTTCCAGTACAGTGATGAATAATAGTGGTGTTAGTGGGCGTCCTTGTTTTATTCTGATCTTACTAGGGGAAAATTTCAGTCTTTCATCATTAAGTAGAATGTTAGCTGTGGGCTTTTTATATATGCTCTTTCGCAAGTCGAGGAAATTTCCTTCTATTCCTAGTGCTCTAACTGTTTTTATCAAGAATAGGTGCTATATTTCGTCAAATGCCTTTTTTGCACCAATTGAAATGATTATGCTTTTTTATTGCTTCCTTATGTTAATGTGGTGAATTAAACTAATTGGTTTTATTTTGTTAGGCCAACCTTGAAAACAAGGGATGAATACCACTTGATTGTGGTATATAATTCTTTTGTTATTTGTTTATTTTTATTTTTTTTATTTTTAAAGAAGCTTTAGATTACATAAATGTTACATCAAAAATATAGGGGGTTCTTTATGCCTGACCCCCTCCCCACTACCATAATGGGTTTTGTTCATTCTCTCTATTCTTTTTTTTTTTTTTTTCCCCCATTTCATTTATTCCTGCACTAATCTTTGCTGTTTCCTTCCTTTGGTTTGATTTGGCTTTAGTTTGCTTTTCTTTTTCTAGTTTTGAGGATAGGTATCTGATTTCAAGTATGTCTTCTTTTTTGATGTTAAGCATTTAGGGCTATAAATTTCTCTTACAACACTGCTTATGCTACATATCTTAAGTTTTGGTATGCTGTGTTTTCATTTTCATTCACATCAGGATATTTCTTAGTACCAACTGTGATTTCCTATTAACACATTGGTTGTTTAAAACCATGTCGTTTAATATCCACATACTTGTGAGTTTTCCATTTCTCCCTCTTTTATTGATATCTGGATTCATTCTGTTGTGGTCAAAGAATATGCATTGTATGAGTTCAATATTTTTTAATATATTGAGCCTAGTTTTGTAACCCATCATATGGTCTATCTTGGAGAATTATCCATCACACTTAAGAAGTATGTGTATTCAGTTTTTGTTAGGTGAAGTCTTCTCTTTATGTTTGTAAGTTCTAGTTGGTCTAGAATATTGTTCAATTCTTGTATTTCCTCACTGTTCTTCTGACTAGGTGGTTTATCCATTATTGAAAGTGGTCAGCTAGAGCTGCCTACAATTACTGTAGAACCATCATTTTCTCCCTACAATTTGTCAGTATTTGCTTCATATATTTTGGGTCTCTGCTTTTACGTGGATATATATTTATAATTGGCACAACTCCTTTTTGAATTGTCCCCTTTATCACTATATTATGACCATCTTTGTCTCTCATAACAGTTTTTGACTTGAATTATTTTTAATTATTTTTTTTAATTATTTTTTTTAATTATTTTTTTTAAAAATTGTTGTCTTTTTTAAAAAAGATAAATAGATCAAACAAAATTGAAGCCTACTTTTTCTTTTATCATTATAGCTACTCCTGATCTCTTTATGTTACTACATGCATGGTATATTCTTTTTCATCCTTTCACTTTAAACCTACTTGTGTATTTAAATTTGATGTGTCTTTTGCAAATAGCATATTAGTTGGGCCATGTTTTTTTATCCCTTCTGCCAATGTCTGTCTTTTGTTTGGAGAGTCTAATCCATTTACATTTAAAGTCACTACTGATAGTACAGGACTATCTTTTACCATTTGACTATTTAGCCTTTTGTTATCTTATATGATTTTTTGTCCCTCAATTCTTCTTTTATTGTCTACTTTTATATTTATTTGATTTTTTGTGTGTGTGTCATATCATATTAAGTACCTTCTCTTTTCTATCTGGATATATTTTTCATCTATTTTCCTTATGGTTACCATGGGGTTAAAATTTAACATACTAAATATATAACAATCATATTTGGTTTATAGTAACTTAACTTCAAATATCACACATAATATTCCAGTACCCAGTACCCCACCATTTTTTTTGTACTTTTTTATATATTGTGTATCCAAAATCATTGATTTATCATTACTTTTTTTTTTTTTTGAATTTGCATTTAGGACCTGTAGAAAGTAGGAAGTGGAATTAGATATCAAACACAAATATCCAACAATATTACTGGCATTTATCAATTACCTAAATGATCTTTATTTTTTTATGCTACTTTGGATCACTGTCTAGTGTCATTTCTTTTAAGTCTGAAGAACTCCCTTTAGTATTGCTTGTAGGGCAGGTCTAGTAGTGATGAATTCCCTCAGCTTTTGTTTATTTCAGAATGTCTTAATATCTCCCTCTTTTATATCTTATCAGATGTAAAAGTATTGGTTGGTAGTTCCTTAGTTTCAGCTCTTTAAGTCTTTCAACCCACTGCTTACTTACTTTCATGCTTTTTGATGAGAGATTGGCAATCAATCTAATTGGGACTCCCTTGTACATGATGAGTTGCTTTTCTATTACAGTTTCAGCACTCTCTCCTGGTCCTTTACATTTGATAGTGTGATAACATATGATGGCTTGTATATTCTTTCATGTTTATTCTGTTTGGAGTCCTCTGCTCTTCTTGAAAGTCCTTATTCACATCTTTTGCTAAGTTTGGGAAGTTGTCTGTCATTTCTTTGAATATTCTTTCTTTCCTTTTCTCTTTTTCTTCTCCTTTTGGAACTTCCATTTTGCATGTATTGGATCACTTGATGGTGTCCCAGAGATGTCTTAGGCTATTTTCACTTTTTGCTTCCTTGCCTGACTCATTTCAAATGCCATGTGTTCAAATTCACTGATTCATTCTTCTCCCAAATTAATCTCCTCTCAAAGACCTCCTGGGAATTTTTAATTTCAGGTATTGTAGTCTTCAACTCAAGAAGTTCTATTTGGTTCTTTTTATTTAATTTCTGTCTCTTTACTAAGATTCTCATGTTGCTCTTTCAATGTTTTCTTGATATCTGTTAGTTCCTTCTCTGTATTTTCTTTCATCTCCTTAAGCATTTTTTTTCTTCTTTATTTTCTTTTAAATATTACATTCAAAAAATATGAAGTCCCCATATACCCTCCACCCCACTCATGCCACGCCTCCCACATCAACAATTCTTCCATCGTTGTGGCACATCCACTGCACCTGGCAAATACATTCTGGAGAACCACTGCAGTATGTGGACAGTGGTCCACATTGTAGTCCACACTCTCCCCCAGTCCACCCAGTGGGCCATGCCAGGACACACAACATCCAGCATCTGTCCCTGTAGCACCACCTAGAACAACTACAAATCCTGAAAATGCCCCCACACCATATCTCTTCTTCCCTCTCCCAACCATCAGCATCTACCGTGGTCATTCTCTCCACATCACTACTATAATTTCTTCCCTTACTAATCATAGTGGTTCCTCAGCAGAATACCAGTAAGTCCACTCTAATCCATACTCTATTCCTCCATCTTGTGGACTTGCGATGGCTATGCCCAGTCCCCCTCTACATCAAGAGGGGATTTAGATTCCACATGGATGCTGGATGCAATTCTCCTGCTTGCTGCTGTATACACTCTTGGCTCCCTGGTGTGGTGGTTGACCCTCTTCACCTCCCTGTCCTTAAGCATTTTTAAGATCATTCTTTTAAAGGCTTTGTTCTGAATGTCCACATTCTCGTATTCTTCATTGATGCTTTCTGGATGTTTATCCTCTTCCTTACAATGGACCATCATTTCCTGTTTCTTTCTCTCTCTCTCTTTTTTTTTTTTTTTTGTCTTGTACTATTTGTTGCTCATTGTACATTTTAATATTTAAAAATTTTAATTCTGAGATTTATTCCCAGGAATGTCTGTTTTTTTTATTTTGAATCCAGTTAGTGATAATACAGAGATTTTCTTGAATTTCAGCCCTCCTATCAGGAGGGTCTGCCCAAGATTAGTGCAGTGTGCAGGGCTTTTCTTGTCTTTTTGAGCCTTCATCTCCTCCTAGGCTTTTACCTGTTAGTCGTCCCCAGTCTCCCAGGAGACAGACACCATTCCCCAGTGTCTGAAGCCTTCCAGCCTTGGCTCCAGACTTTCTGCCCCATTGTTTCTTACACTCCTTTCTTGTCTCAATCTGCTTTGCCTGGGGGGCAAATTCTGGGAAGAAGTTTATGCCAGAGAAGACTTTCCCAATTAGGCCTTTCCCAACTGAAATAGGGCAAGGAACCCACCAGGGGTGACGGACAGTCTTCACCATGCCCTAAGGAAGGAATCAGTAGGGGCACCAAGAGCTTCTTGTGTGGCTCCCCAAAGCTAAGCTTCCCTGCCCTGCCCAGCAAATGCAACTTTTCAGTTAACTATTCTCCACAGTCCTGAGGAAGTCCTGCTTCTTTAAATCTCCACTGCATCTGCTGCTGTCTAGGGAGGTGTAAAGCAGTATCAGCTGCTGCCTTTGTCTGCCATTGAAACAATGGCCGCCCTCAGAACTGGACCCCCTCCCCCCACTGTCCAAAGACACTAATCAAAAGCCATGATCAGTGATCGACTGTGCTGGAGGGGTACCAGCAGTCACCACAAGGAGAGAGCAATTTATTGGTCTTTACTGCCTATGTAATAGTTGTTCTGGTGGAAGGACTGAATCCTGGAGCTTTCTAGTCAGTCATCTTCCCACAAACCCCCACAGGCCTTGCACTTTAATTCTGCTCATCTCTGCTAATATCTGAAGTTTCTCTTCCCTAGCTTCAACCCATCAGCTCTACTTCACCTCCTGGGGTTAGCACATATCATGTCTAATCTCTTCCACATGTTAGTCTTTCTTGTTATCACACAACTGTCCTGCTGCACCCAGCAACATTTCATCACTCAGAGGAAGACCATAACTTACTCTGAAATTTGGCATAAGCCATTACAATCTTTGGACACCCATTTTTTTCAACTAAAAGTAGAGATAATGATATCTATTTTTCTTGGTTGAGAGAAATATATGAAATCCTATATTTAATCATTCAATACATATTTAATAAATGCCTATTATATGCCAGACACTAGCCTAGATTCTAAGGACATAAATAATGGGGACCAAAATATACAATTCCCTGCTGTCATGAGCCTTCTTTTTTATAGGGGAGGCAGATATCATACAATTTATATTGTAGTACAGTAATTAAGTAAAATAGTAGATTCATAGCTAATGATAATTGCTAAGAAAGGAAGAAAGAATTGTAGGCTGTATGAAACACTGTGGTAAGGAGTATTAAATTCTAAAAAGGTGGACAGCGAAACTTTATGAGAAAAGTGATATTTGAGTAGACCTGAAAGGCTGTGAGGAAGATCTAGGTGGATATTGGGGGATATAGGACTGTATTAGTTAGCCAAAGGGGTGCTGATACAAACTGCCAGAGGTCTGTTGGCCTTTATAAAGTGTATTTATTTGGGGTAAAAGCTTATAGTTACAAGGCCCTAAAGTGTCCAATTCAAGGTTTGCTCCTGACCAAATTCTGTTGTCACATGTTGAAGCAAGATGGAAGGTGATATCTGCGAAGGTTCAGCCTTCCTTTTTCCTCTTTAGGCTCTGATGGCCCAGTTTCTTCTGATCTCAGCTCTAGGCTGGCATAGGGTTCAGCTGCTCTGTTCTCTTCAGCTGTAAACTATCAGGTGAATGGCTCAGCTCTCTCTGGGGCCCCAGGATCAAAGTTCTGTACTCTTTGGTGTCTGTGGAGCTCTCTCTATCCTCATGTATCTTCTTCTGTAAGTGTCTACTTATATAGCTCACCAAGGGAACAAAGACTTAACTCCGAGTTGCCCCAATAACATGGTCAAATCAAAGACCTAATCTTGATTTAATCAATTGAGGATAAATCCTTTGAATTTAACACAATCAAAGGATATCATGCCCAGAGGAACAGACCAGATTACAAACATAATGCTTATCTTTTTGGGGTTCATAAATTATCTCAAACTGCCACAGGGACCTTTGCAACAATCTTTGTTCTGCAGTAAGAATCATTAAATGTAAATTATTTGCTTTTCTACAACAATGTCTTTAATTTAACCTAGTGATCTCTAAATTTTAGTAATTATCTTTATCAAACTTAGAATGTGTCTCAAAACATGCATTTTGTTCTTGTTTACTCATTTATTAATTATATGCATGCTCTACTATACAATATATTATGTGTAATTTAAAATAAAAGCAAAATTAAAATCAAAAGGATGAGAAAAAGATATAAGTAGAAGTACTATCATTTTCGTCTAAATTCAGAAATATCCTCTTATACACTCCAAATGCCAAATTGGAACCCACTGAATGGCAGCTAAATTCTTACTTCACCATCTCTATATTTTCATTTTTTAAAACTATATTTACACATGCTTCTTTTCCTAAGATTTTCAAGATTTGTCTTCAGCAGTGGGATAACTGAAATTTAACCCAACACTCCCCAGGGTAAAATTTGATTCTCAAATCCTTTTTTCTTTTCCTCCTGTGTTGTGGAATTTAAGAGAAGTTCAATTAATTGAGTATAGAGAGGCCAGGACTCAGGAATGATTTTGAGAAGGAAAAATGGTTTATTGACGGCCGGCCGGACTCGGGAGCTTTCTGTTTGAATCCCGAGCCCCGAACAAGATTTTCAAACGTCTTTTATACAGAGAGGAAAGGCCAAATGGTCCCTTTGTTTCAGTTCTCAATAGGCTTCAATTAGCATATATCTCTTTCACATCTTAGGTAAGCTTTTAGCAAGGACTCCAGACATTTTAGATAAGCCTTGGTTTTTGCATTTCCCCTAAATACTTAAAGTTTATAGCCCTTGCTTTGTTAAACATTTCCTGGGACTGGAGCCTGCTGGTCCCTAAGAGCAGGACTGCAGCCTCTTACCGTTTCACACCCACAAGTCAAACAACTTAGTTATCTCTGAAGAGACAAAGAGCCTTCCACCCATAGCCCACATCATTCCCCCCCTTTGTCAAAGTTTACTTGCTAAGCTTTGGCATAATTATTGTTGGAGCTATGAGGTGGATGACTGTTTGTTGTCTTGACTGATTATTTATCAGTCTTTAGTACAGCATCAAGGACCGTTTTTAGAAGTTTAGAACTTTTCATTCTGGACAGCAGAATCTTGGGCAGGGGCCTCCCGCAGTTATTCTGCTGCCACTGGCACTCACGTGGATTTCCAGTCAGGTTCCAGATCCATCTATTACTTTTATTTTACTCTTAAAGAGTTTACACCTTTAATTTAAAAGGGGTGCTGAAGGGAGACGATCTCTTTTCTGTAACTGCTTCCTGCTGGCCATGGGCTGTAGTCATTGCCTGATAAGGTGTAAAAACTCTTTAATTTATTCTAACTGGAGGAAGATGGATCTGGCATTCTGTACGAAGTTGGATGAAGTTTTCATATGGTTAATAAGATGTTCACTTTGAAAGAAACAAACTTAATTAAAAATTTGGAATACCCGTTTTTAAAAGAGGACACATTGGATCACAGAGATAGACAAGATTAGATGCCTATAAAGATGGCATTCCTTAAAAGCTGGTGGGAACAGCATATATATTCTTTTTTAAGTTATCCATCTTTAGAGAGAAATTGCAACAGACACTTAGCTTTGTCTGAAGACACATTCCAAGCTGTTCAATGATTGACACTCATTCGCTCTGTCAGATGCTCCTGGTGAACTGGCACTCCTTGGGCAACTGGCTTCACTCAGGATTAGAACACTAATTTGGAAATACTCTTAGTTTTCACCTGTGGGAGTGATCAGAACTACAGAATAAAGATTTTTACACCTTGGTTTTCATTGTACAATTTCTAGCAATTTTGACTTGTTCAATAGGTGACTCACCATCAGCAAGCAAGCCTCACTTTTGCTACACAGCAGAGTACAGCAGAATATAGAAGTTGACTGAGACTGGCTGAGACTGCCACCTTATTCTATAGACATGTTATTAACTGTTTAGAAAATGATTTTACCAGGAATTTAACATGTCTAATATACTTCTGCACTTGATCCAAAATAGAAAAGATAACATTACAATTATTAGGCATATATTTAGTACAGGATAAAAGTACAGCACTTAATATTAACTAATGTATTACTTAATGCATAAGGATTCAGAGTTGCCATTATTAGTTTTGAGTTTCAGGTTTGTAATACTTTACATGTTATCTCTCCATGAGAGCAGGCCATAATGCCAATTGTGCTCAAGTTTTACTTACAGTCTCCTGGTATCATGGCTCCACTTAGCATGTTCTTCAACGCAGTGAGCAAGTTGCAGCATCCTTCCAGTATTCCAGAGATTTTCCAGTATTCTACTAGCCTGGTGCATAGTGCTCTCTGGCACCATGGAACAGTGCCAGTCTGGAGGCGATATCCATTGTACACTTGGCTGTACCGAGTCATTATTGGCTGCAGGAGCTTGAAACTGCAATATAGTTTCCATCGACTTCAGGAGCAGAACCAGAGACTGATATAGCACATATTTTTAATTGAGGGGTCAGTGACCAGCCTAGCCAATAACTCACATGGAGAGGCCACCTGTAATGTATACAAGGCCTGGTTCGAATGCACAAGAGTTTGACAATGTTAAAGTTTATTCCTTGTTTTATATATATTTTAAACAACTTAACGCAATACATATATCAAATGACTATTTACTTACACAATTTTACTATGAAGATAACAGTAGGTACTTTACTTTAGTAATAGAGGAAAAATATTATTTTTCATTGTTAGAATGAAAACAGAATATTTCCAATAGAATCAAGACAACTTTTTATTACCATTTACTTAAATGTGTATTTTGCAGTGGCCTTCAGACAGGTTTATTATCATGAAGTTATTTCTGCTACCAATACCAATCTAAGTTTCTTTAGTTAACAATGACTTCTACAACTAGAACTATTTAAACATTTTCAGTTTGGAAGATGTTTTACAAACTCTTTATAATTGACTATAACCGCATTGACTAGACACCTCATGTTTAAATAAACTTACTAAATTACAATTACCAATGAAAGAAATTTACTCTCTATTTAAGAGAGCCTATCTACAATCTTTGCCCTTTAGCCTAATTTCACCAATGTGAACTTACAATTTTCACTTACAATTTTCATTACTGTAAAGATTTTGTACATATGTTAATTTAGTTTATAAATTAACTATGGGAGATTACACTCAAGTTAAATAAAATTGAAACCATAATAGTTTATGCAAGGAATGTTCTCTTTTTCCCTTACAGGAAGCTAAAAACTTCTTTTCTTTAAGTTATGAAAATTATTAATTTAAAAGCATAACTGACTACCAGGTTTTAAAACACATGCATACTGACTTCCAGGTTTCAAAACACATTACACAATTACTTAATTTTTTTAAAATCATAACCCAGGAAAGATCTCTCCATAGTTTTTATGGACTTTCCTTTACTTACTGAAATTTGTTAATAGAGCCACTAATTACCTTATTTTGTTGGAAAGAAATCTTCTGGAAGAAAATAAGGCTCACCAGATTGTGGAGAAGAAAATACTTTATTCTCAATCTTGCAAGAAGGGGCGCAGAGCCAGATATGGCTGTTGCCCCGAACAAAGAAAAATGACACAATTTATACCCCTAAGCCTAGCATGCAAGCTCTTCCTGTTTTTCCATAGATTGGATACTTCAGAAGTTACAGCTTATCTGAGATTTAACTTTCCCACGCAAAAGTTTGATTTAACTGCTTCTTCTATCACATTCCAACCATTTTAGTTTTTACCTGCTCCCCCCCTTTGTCAAATAAGGAATAGAATTTAGTGCTGAAATGGCACCGACTTAGTTAGCTCCTTCTTGGGCATCCTTCCACTGCCCATAGGACTGGCCTAAACTGGTCTCCTCCACTGCTGTCCAACCCGGGAGTGGGAGACTGAGGCAGCAGGCCGCCGGGTTACATCAACATTTTTCTTCTGTGAAAATTAACCTAATCTTTGTTTTGTTTTTTTTTTTTTTCCAATTTATGGCTGACAAAGGTTTAAACTGGGAAATTACCAGGCAAACTGATTCTTAATTCCCTAGCCTAGTAGATAGGTTTAATCTGCCACACCTAGTCTTGCCTTAAAAGCTCTTGCAAAGAGGAGGCCCTTTCCCAATTGTTTCCATAATCAGATTTCTATGACTTTTTCATCCTGCTTAGTTCAATTTGGGCTTTAAGAATATTTATAAATATAACTGCATATTTTTTAACAATTTGAGCAAATAGGCAGACATGAATAGTTTGACACAACAACATGACTTTAGTTACTTTAAACTTTTCAAAGACTTTTGAAACTCTTCTTAATTTGCACTATGACC
Organism: Dasypus novemcinctus; assembly: GCF_030445035.2. Classification (NCBI taxonomy): domain Eukaryota; kingdom Metazoa; phylum Chordata; class Mammalia; order Cingulata; family Dasypodidae; genus Dasypus; species Dasypus novemcinctus. The sequence goes on along the minus strand of NC_080673.1, from coordinate 198,146,839 downwards.
ATGCAGTTTACCACAAGAATTTTCTTTCTTACTTAATGGATTGTAATAACCAAAATGTTCTCAATGCCTTAGCACCATTTTGTTTTAGAACTTTATATTTTACCTTGAAATTAGCAGAATTTTGGATAAGCAACAAGATTAGTTTTATATATATTTACTGAGGCTATTTGAAGCCTCAGGGAGACAGACTGCTTTCTCTCATGAATTGCCACTCTTAGGAACACTGACCGTCAAGGCAGGAGACTTCTCCCCCTCCACCCCCCTTTTGGTTTTGGAGATAATAAAACTCCAGTGGTCATTTAACCTTATTCTATCAGGCAGCAATTTATTTAGTTTACACTTGAATTCATGAGAGAAAGGGTTACTAATACCAGAAGAGGAGACAGTGATGTCCCAGCTCTTCTCAATTATGAAATAACCACAGGCAAAGGCAAAGGGCGAGGTTAGGCCTGAAGCAACCATAAACAAAGGAAAGGTTAGTGTAGAATTTACACTTAAATAATAGTTTCAGGCTAAATTCACCCAGCTATAATCTCAGTTATTGTCTTTCCACTGTTTTACAATATAAATGCATTTATAAATGATTTTAACTCTTAGTTACAGTTTTTATTAATTTTTTTAAAACCTATTAATTTTATAACACCTTTAAATACCTTTCATTCAACTTATAACATATTAAATGAACTTAACCATTACTTTAATTTTTCCTTTAAAGTGAAAGAATAAATCTCTTGCAGTTAGTTTGAAATAAAAGGCTACTTTTCAGGATTTGATTTCTAGAACATAAAATGTTCTTTTAAAAGAACTCTTCTTCAAACATTGAGGATATGATGAGGTTAAAGCACAAGAAGCTATTGATAAAATATTTTCTTTGTATATTGATCTTACTCAATTTAATCATAAAAATTTCCCTTCCACAAACCTTCTACACTTTCAGTATTCATTCAGGTTCTGTCCCACACTCTACTCTTTCCAATAATCAATCATTTTATCTTAGGACAAAATCATCTTCTGTTGCCTTAACAATAAAAACACACTCCATATATCCCACATACTAAGTTACCAGGCAAACGTCTTGCAACATATAATTGCCATTAATACTAACCAAGTTTGTTAAAATAATGAACTTTTCTTCACTTTAAATACTTAGTAGCATGTAATACCAGAAACAGTTTTTTTGGAAGCAAGTTGGCAGGGGAGATTGGCTGCCGAATAAGTTTGTTATAAAATTGCCTTTTATTATTATTATTATCAATTCAGTTTTGTTAAATAATGACTTTCTGCAATTAGCCACTTAAATACCTTAAACAATGCTTTGTAAAACTTTTATATTTATACCCTTAACACAAATTTTACCTTCACAGAACATTCTCTTACTTAAGGTTACTACAATACCTTCTAAGAACCTGAGCAGAATGCAAACGTATTTTGGCTTTGACACCCTAAGGAGGGAACTTTACTGCATTTATTCTGATTCTGCTTTTCACCTCCTTCACTTCCCCCCCTTCCAGGCAGTCGGGTGCACAACAAACAGGAATGCGGCTTATGAATAGAAGGGTGGACTCACTGGAAAGGGGCAAGCCGCTCCCCCCTTTCCAGCTTTCAGCCAAAATGGGCAGACAGAACCTACTCAAATTTGGCAACTCTCCCAGGAACCCAGCCGCCCTGACTGGGACATTCCCAACAGACTTGGGTGCTTGGCGTGGACACAGATGGCCTCCAAGCCCCGGCAAAGGGCCAGACCAGAGACAAGACACCAGAACATGCACAAACATCTAGACTCCTCAGCTTTTGCCCCAGAATCATTTCACTCCCTTGCCAATGGCAAGGGAGGGCTCCAGCTCAGCTGTAATTCTACTTTACATAAGGACACAACTCCGACACTAACATTGAGCTGACACAGACAGAAGCACAAAGGTCACTAATCTGACCCACAAGTTATATATTTATTTCACCATGGCTGCCCCCACAGCCATCACAAACCTCAGAACACTTAACATTTGGTATAAAGCAAATTCATTCACAAATTAGCACCATAACAAAAGATTTCAGCTAGACTTTTCCACTGTTTAAACTTTACACCCAGACCAAGCTGCACCAGAAAAGCCGATCCATTTTCCTGTAACCAAGTTTTGTTTTCCTTAATCTAGACCAATTTCCAGGATATTAGGACTCGAACCTATAAATACCCTTCCTATTAAAATCGAGACTCCACTCCTTTAGTGGATATAAGACCAGTACCAGATTCTAACATGCAGTTAGACAAACCCAAAACACCAGGGCTTTTCCCCGGTTTTCCTCCTTTTCCCAAGCCTAGAGAGAACGGCTTCCCCCCAGCCTTCTGGGGCTACTAGGGTTCTCTCGGGAGGTGATCAGCCTCCCCTTCCTAGCAATTAAAGCTAGGGCCTTCCAGACTCTGCTCACCCGGGGAGTCTTACCTTCTTCCCTGTTCGGAGCTCTTTTTCGTTCCCAGAATCTTTCTCTTCAGACCTTCCATTGCCCCTTGATTTTGTCGGGAAGATTCTGGTGGAGCCCACATCTTTTCTGGATTAAATTTAATCCAGGGGCGCCCAGATTTGGGGTTCACCCGAGTCCTCCCGGCTTCCTCGAGGATTTGGAAGGGGCAGCAAAATGCTACCGTCTCTGGCCTTCATTTTTGTCCCTTCGTGGTCGCCATTAATGTTGTGGAATTTAAGAGAAGTTCAATTAATTGAGTATAGAGAGGCCAGGACTCAGGAATGATTTTGAGAAGGAAAAATGGTTTATTGACGGCCGGCCGGACTCGGGAGCTTTCTGTTTGAATCCCGAGCCCCGAACAAGATTTTCAAACGTCTTTTATACAGAGAGGAAAGGCCAAATGGTCCCTTTGTTTCAGTTCTCAATAGGCTTCAATTAGCATATATCTCTTTCACATCTTAGGTAAGCTTTTAGCAAGGACTCCAGACATTTTAGATAAGCCTTGGTTTTTGCATTTCCCCTAAATACTTAAAGTTTATAGCCCTTGCTTTGTTAAACATTTCCTGGGACTGGAGCCTGCTGGTCCCTAAGAGCAGGACTGCAGCCTCTTACCGTTTCACACCCACAAGTCAAACAACTTAGTTATCTCTGAAGAGACAAAGAGCCTTCCACCCATAGCCCACATCACCTGGAGTAGCATACATAACTCTTTATAAAGAGTGGGTCTTACCTTCAAATTAGGATTTGTGAATTCCATTATTTAATGAATCAAACATTCATTCTGCTTATTGAAACTTCATGTGCATAAGAGAATCAAGAGCTTAGAGAATGTTAGTGTGGGGCTCCTTGTTTTCTCTCCAGACTTAAGTGCAATGTGATTTGATACAAAATGATTTTCCTCTTCCCATATCACTTGACGGACAGTATTATGAGCATTCATGTTTCACTTAGAGGGACAAGATAAGAAGGAACCAGATTTTGCTCAAGGTCACCCTGTGAGTCAAAAATAAAATCCAGATGTGTGAGTTGCTGATTTTTGTTTTAGCTCCCAAAATAGATAACTTCATATAAGAGCCTGACTACAGACAGACAGTAGAATCTGAAAAAATAGTTTCATGAAATGAATACTGGTATGAAAATGATTTTTCTTTTCTAAACATTTGAAAATTGTGTCAGAAAGGAAAAAAAAGAAACATCGGGTTGAGTGTGAACCACAAGGACATTTCCTTTTGGATGCTCATGTTGTTCATCTTCTAAATGAACCACAATGTTAAGGCTATTCACCAAAATAGGCAGACATTATTAAGAGAATCAGGTATAATTTCAAAGAAACAGTAAAACAGAGAATGATTTATGCAGTCAAAAAATTAGCTTTAACAGATCTACCTCCCCATTTCAAAATTACTGCATAGTAAGGTAGAGGATAACAATTTCTGATTGATACCACAGTGTCAAGCATGTTGCATTGTTAAACTTATTTAACCATCAAAAGAACCTTGAGAATACAATTGCATTCTACACATATAGAGATGTAAAAAACTAGGGCCAAATGAGTTATGTACCTTGTGCTCACGTTCACATAATGAGGAGGTGGTTTCAAGACCATTGATCTCTTTGCTCAAAAACACATAAATAAATAGATATACCCATGCTTATTGCTTTTGTCTATGCGATGCTATATTACATTTAGCATTTTTATTTAAAACTAGAATTTTTCTTGATTAAAAAAAAAAAAGCTGGTTGCAAAATCAGGTCTCTTCTTTGGGCTTTTCAGATGAAGTGTGTTTCCCAAACCTAAACTCATGATCAACCATTTAAGTATGAATTGCTGGGAAAACAGTTAAAAAACAGATGATGGACACACCCACAGTTTTGCTAAACAAATCTTATTTGTGGGTCCATTTTTCCTTCACCATATCAGATTAACCTAACTGATACAATGAGATAAAATTATCCTTTCCAATTGTTCATTTAAAATGGTAATTGGAATTCAAATTACTGTGCAATTAAAAAATCATAACACAGAATTGTAATCTTTCAACATGTATGTGTTATGAAGTATGAATGTCTTTTCTAAACTTATGTTTATTTGTTGTCTTAAAACCCCCTTCATCCAAATGACAATTTTTTAAAAAGATTTATTTATTGATTTATCCCCCTCCCACCCCCACTTTGTTAGCTTTCTGTGTCCATTCACTGTGTATTCTTCTGTGTCTGCTTGTATTCTCATCAGGTAGCTCCAGGAACCAATCCTGGGACCTTCTGGAGTGGGAGAGAGGTGATCATTCTCTTGAGTCACACCAGCTCCCTGTTCTGCTACATCTCTTATTGTCTTTCCTCTGTGCCTCTTGTTGCATCATCTTGCTACGCCAGCTCTCCACGTTGGCCAGCACTCCTGCACAGGGTGGCACTACTGCAAGGGCGGGCACTCCCAGTGGCCAGGCACTCTGTGTGGGCCAGCTCACTGCATGGGCGAGCTTGCCTTCACCAGGATTCCCTAGGCATTGAACCCTGGACCTCCCATATGTTAAACGGGAGCCCAATTGCTTCAATCACATCTGTTTCCCTACAAATTTTTTATGGTTTATTATTTTGATAACATTGGGTCTGTGATTATTTGGAGATTCTACTTTCTAAAAAGCCCCCAGAAATAACTATGCAAAAGAAATCAAGATGTTTTGGTATGTTATAATGCTATGCTATAGGAAAAAAAACAAACTTATGTTTATGTTTGTGTGTATTTGTTTAGGCCAGGCAGATAAATTGTTTATCTGCAGATTCCTTTTCTTTTCTAAACTTTTGGGGTTTTACAAAACTGGGGGTTAGATTTTCAAGGAATGTATTATGAAATTTCTTGTCAAGAATTGCAAAAGAGCCTATATCTGAAAAAGGGTGATGGGAATAGAAGTTTCAAGGTACTAGAGTGAATCAATTTTCATTAAGCCTAGAGAAATGAAGGGTTTATTTCCAAGAAATAAAAGGTATAGTCAGTAAAGTATCTTAATGTTTCAGTCTATGGGTAGCACTGGGCTGGGTACACAAATATGAAAAAGGGGACATCCATCCTCTCAAAGACATTGCCTTGAGTCCAAGAAGGTACAGAAAAATTAAAGAGGGGTTCAGGAAAGGAGTGATTATTTGGCAAGATACTTGTTCAGACAGTCAGAACAGTAGTTTGAGAGTTTAGTGTTGCATGAAATAAAACCAGTTTTTACACTAACTTCTTGTGACCTTGAACGGTTTACTTTACTGGACTTCAGTTTCCTCATATGCAAGATGAAATTTTTAAATTACATCAGTGGCTGCTAAATAGTAATGAACATTAGACTCTTGGCATTTAGATTGCCTTGTCACCCACACTTGGAGAAACAAGGTACTAGATTCTAGAGATTTTTAAATTCTAAGATGTTGCGACTTGCAGCTGAAAGAGCCTGAGAAAGCTTTAAAAATAGAGCTTTGCATTTCACTGGTGAATAATGATGTTAAGTATTAATATCTTTTCATGTATGTATTGATCATTAGTATATCTTGGAAAATGTCTAACCATGTCCTTTGCCATTTTTTTTTTTTTTTTTTAAAGATTTATTTATTTATTTAATTCCCCCCCTCCCCTGGTTGTCTGTTCTTGGTGTCTATTTGCTGCGTCTTGTTTCTTTGTCCGCTTCTGTTGTCATCAGCGGCACAGGAAGTGTGGGCGGCGCCATTCCTGGGCAGGCTGCTCTTTCTTTTCACGCTGGGCGGCTCTCCTCACGGGCGCACTCCTTGCGCGTGGGGCTCCCCTACGCGGGGGACACCCCTGCGTGGCACAGCACTCTTTGCGCGCATCAGCACTGTGCGTGGGCCAGCTCCACACGGGTCAAGGAGGCCCGGGGTTTGAACCGCGGACCTCCCATGTGGTAGACGGACGCCCTAACCACTGGGCCAAAGTCCGTTTCCCCTTTGCCATTTTTTAAATAGGGTTGTCCATCTTTGGCTGTTGAGTGGAAGCAATTCTTTCTATGTTCTGGATATTAAACACTTACCAGACATATGCTTTCCAACTATATTCTCCCATTCTGTAGGTTTTCTTTTCACTTTATTGATAATGTCCTTTGACGTAAAAAAGCTTTAGAAATAGGAATTCTTTTACATTGTTGGTGGGAATGGCAAACTTGTGTAGCCATTGTGTAAAATAGTTTGGTGTTCCTCAAAAAGTTAACATAGAGTGACCATATGAAATGGCAATTCCACTTTCAGATATATATCCACAAAGACTTAAAAACAGGGAATCAAACATATTATACACTAATGTTCATAGCAGCATTATTCACAATAGACAAATGATTGAAGCAACCCAAGTCCCATCAACAGATGAATGAATAAACAAATTGTGGTATATACATACAGTAAAATATTATTCAGCTGTAAAAAGCAATCAATTTCTAAAACATGCTACAGTATGTATAAGTCTTGGAAACATACTGTGTGAAATAATCCAGATGCAATAGAATAAACATATGGTTCCACTTATAAGAAATGCCTAGACTATGAAAATTCAAAAGGATGGAAAGTCAGTTACAGATTAACAGGTGAGGTTGCTGGGGGATAAAGGGAGGTTATTGCTTAATGGATAAAAGGTTTCTGTTTGGGGTGATGAAAAGTTTTGGTAATGGGTGGTGATGGTGGTAGCACAGCGTTTAGTAATGTAATTAATACCACTGAATTGTACACTTGAATGTGGCAAAAAAAAATGGGAAAGTTTTAAGTTGTAGATATACTACCACAATAAAAATTTTTAAAAAGTTTTATTTCTTTTGTTAATCAATTAATCTCCTAATCTTGATTCATATCTTCTTTCTCAACTTCCCCATTTAGCCCTTGTATTGATTGGTCAGGGTTCTAATAGAAAACAAAGGGGTGATGATCTATGAAGAAGAATTTAATGATGGGATAGTTTACAAATGTATGGGCAAGGTAAAGGAAACCAACAATGAAAGCACCCTGGTGTTTACAAAAGTGAGAAGCAGTTAAAGATGAAAATGCAACAAATAGGGTATTAGAAACCAGGGAGTATTAGATATCAGAAAGGGTTACCTAGCTGGAGCCTGTGGAAGAGGAATGAAGCCATTCTTTTTTTTTTTTTTTTTCCATATTTTTGTTTATTTTATACCTTCTCTATATTTTTATTAATTTTATAGATATTTTTCATTTTTAATCTTTCTAGAGTAAATATTCACTTTACTATTAGTATGTTTACTGGTTTATCAATGTCTACTCTTAGTTTGGTTACCTTCTTCCTTCTTGATTTTGTTTGATTCTGGTTTTTTACTCTAACTTCTTAAGTTTCATGTTTTTCTCATTAGTATGGAGTCTCCCTTCCTTCCTTTCCTCCTTCCTTCCTTCCTCGCTCCCTTCCTCCCTTCCTCCCTTCCTTTTATTTTTGTTGGGGCTTTTCTTTTTAATGCAAGAAATTATGGCCATAATCTCCCTCAAAGCCACTGCTTTGGCTGCATTGCACAAATTTTGCCCTAAAGCATTTTCTTCATTATTCAATTATAAACATTTAGTACTTCCTATAAGTTTAATCTGTTGCATTAATTATTTAGAAGAATAGGGTGGCAGGGTTATTGGTAATCAGAAATTGATTGTGATCTGTAAGATATTACTTATTTGAAATTTATTAATGGTTGCTTTATAATAAGTAACCTAATCACATTGTGTTAACATTATATGGATGGTTGAAAAGAATGTTTATCTATCAATTCCCAGGTGCAAAGTTCTATACTTAATCATTAGATAAAAGTTATTAAAAACTTTGTTCAAATCTTCTGTTTTATTAATTTGTTTCATTTTATCCCAAGTGAAATATATTGCTACATATATCTATAGGGATACCTGCCTTTCAAAATGGCCTAAAGCCTAGTTTTATTTATTACAAAGTAGAAAAGAGATACTTGTGAACCCCCATTTTACATGTTATTTTAAAAGAAGTTGGTTAAAAAGAAGATATCACGGATTAATTAACATTTTGCCAACTTTACATTTTGTAAGTTTTTAAGCTTATGGAAAAAAAACCTAAAGGGTAATAAATTTAATACCATATATACTTCACCTCAACTTTGTGAAGTGTTATGATTAAAGCATTATTTTAGAAAAATCATTTGAAGGAAAGTTCCAGACACCATATTTCACCACTAAATATAATTATTACATAAAGAGAGCAATGATTACATAATATCATATAATATACAGTATGGGTATCAGAGAAAAAAACACAAAATATCCAATTAAATCTGAATTTCAGATAAACGACAAATGTTTTTGTGTGAATATGTCCCAAATATTGGGTGGGGCATATTTATATTAAAACAATTATTAATTATTTAATGAAATTAAAACTTAAGTAGGCATCCTATTTATTATTTGATAAATCTAATAACCCTATTATATATATTCCATACTCAAATTACCACAGTTACCTCAAAAAACGTCTTTTATAGTTGCTTTTAATTTTTCCTTTATATATAGTCGTATGTTATCTATGACAATTATGTCTTTGTAGTTTCTTTTAATGTATAAATTAATTCTAGAGTTTATTATAGAATTTGTTCCATTTATTTTCACTTTTTCATAATAGTCACATTTTCAGAAATTTGGGCTAGTTTTTATGTAGACTATCCCCCAATCTGAATTTTTCTTATAGTTTCCTTTTGACAACATTCAGGTAAAACATTTGGCAGAAAACTTAGGTGAAATTCCATATTTTTTATTGAAACATATCAGAAGGTCCATGATGCCAGTTTGTTCCATTCTTAACATTCCTGATTTTTATAACTTGTTTGAGGTGAGTTTAATGATTTTTTTTTCCTTGTCTCATTTTTCATTTTGAGAGAGGTGTGTTAAAAATCCTTCTAGAAAGGTCATTTATTTATTTATTATACATATTTATTTGTTTTTAATCTCCACTATTAAATGAGTTTTTAATCTCCACTATTAAATTAAATCTCTACTATGAAATGAGTCCACTATTAAATGAATACACTATTAAATGAGTCCAAGTTTATAATTGTAGCATGGAAATAATTGTTGCTTTAAAGTTTTTTGTTTACATGTTTGCATGATTACTCCATCTTTTTATTAGTTAGTATTTGCCTAGTATCTTTTCTTATTTTTGGGTTTTCACCTTCCTTTTCCAGAAAGATAACTTCATTAGTATAGAATTTTAATGTGAAAATTATGTTTATTTGAAAATTGAAGATAAATGTCTACTATCTATGATTGCTTCTATCAGTCTAATTGCTGCCTTTTACAATCACCCTTTTCTACCTGCTTTAGAATCTTTAGCTCTTCCTCTTTTTCTTCTTCTCCTTCTTTTACATATGGAGATTTATTACATTCATGCCCTTTCAGTGATACACCTTAAAATATTTTTACATTTACTGTATTTTAGCTGTGCATATTGGATGATCTTTCAGGGATATCTAGCTTGTTATATTGATGCATATAAAAGATTTCTTTTATTCTTTTTTTTTTTTGTATCTAAAACTTTTTTCCTGTAACTTTCTCTCTTCCCTTCTCCTTTGTAATAGATTTATGCTTGTACTATGCTGATTCTGATTCTGATTTCATTATTTTTAATTGATTTTGGTTCTTCTCAGCTCATAGATCTTATAGTGAAGCCCTATTAAAATTTCAAGTATATGGAAAGCTCCAGGTCTTTCTTTCTTTAAGGTGGTAAAATTGACAGGTTTGGGACTTCCTATAACTTACAGACTAATCTCAAACTCAATTTATGTTCCAAAAATATGAAGTTGTACATTTCTTCATTCAGCCCAACTGCTTTGTGACATCAAAAAACATTCAGAATGTTCCCAAACCAACACTCTCCCAAACCTGCTTTTGCCCATTTTATTGTTTCAAACAGATATTTGTCATTGCCTGGAGTTTATACCACTTACTCTGTTTGTGTTCTCTCAGGTCTGTCTCAGATCTGACTGGCCTTTTCAGTCTAACTGTATGTGTAAGAAAACAGGAGTGGATAGAAGAAGTGTTCTTCCTCTGCAAATAACCAGAAATTATTTGGGTAGGTGTATAGGAGTAGGAATTTCAGTACATATGGACACTTTGGAGATCTTAAACTTGGTGATGCAGATCATTCTGGCATGTATAAAGCCCCCACTACACGTCAAGTCCTTAGCATAAATTATCCCAACGAATCCTCAAAACACCTCTTCAGGATCACCTTCATTTTGCAGATCATCTGATAGACAACTCTCTCCAGCCACCTCAGATATATTTACCTTCATCTGTCTCCTTGGCCACTTGACTTCCTCTTAATCCTGGTCACTACTGAGCTAGCAAACTCCATGAGCTCTGATGCACTTAGCATGAATACAACCCAATGTTGCTTCACCAGATGCTGGTGCCACTTGTCCCTACCCTGTTGCCATGGAAACAAGGGAGGCCATAGGAACTGCTCTGTGCCCAGGATGGACAACCTAGAAGTTTAGGGGTATTAACACCTTGTACCACAAACTTTGACTTATAGGAATCTAGAGCAAGGAATAATGTATTCTTCATTACTCTTTTCAGATGAACTGACCTAAGAGATGGCAGTTCTTATGGTCTCTTGGAAAATGACTCCATGAGATCAAGCAGTTTTGCTTGACACCAAATAATGGTCAACTGACAACATTCCCTCTTCTTTGTCTCCCTCTAATTTTACTTCTCCCTGTTTCCCTGGTATTGTACTCCTTAAACAAGTAATTGCATATAAGTTTTTGCCTCAAATTCTGATTTGTGAGTATCCTAAGTTAAGGCAGATAAGGAGAATGATATTCAGAAAATTAAGTAACTTTCCAGGAATTGAAAAAGAAGATTATAATAAAATGTAGGTATTGTTATTATTTAAATCTAGGACAAAATCATTCTTAAATTATAACTATTTATACCACATCCCAAGGTCTACATGGCTTTCAGAAAATAAAGTTGATTTTTTTGAGTTTCTTAAATTTTTTTTTTCCCTGACAGAAACAGAACATACTAAGATTTTGTAGTTCTTTGTTTCTACCTCATGCAGCTGGGCCAAAACAGTAGTCCTTTAAATCTTTGGGGAGAAGGAACAATTATGCTGTCATCACTATCTCTTAGTGCCAAAGGACAGTTTGATCTCATTTCTAAGTGCTGATGTTTTTGGTATTAACTGCTGAGCATTAAGAAGTTCTCTTCTTACTGCCAGAGGCTTAGTAATGTTAAATTCTTGTCAGCTTGCCTAATCAAATGAGGGGGAAAAACCCCAGTGCTTCCAACTCTGAAGTAAATCTGCTATTTAACTTGGGAAACAAGGTAATGACACTTATTAAAGAAATGTTCTGTCCAATAGTGGCAGGATGCCCTAGATGATCTGCTTAAGCAATCATCTGGACCATTTCATTTTAAAGTGAAAATGGGTCTCTTTAGCCCTCAAAGGAACCAATATCTGGACCCATGGGAGTTATGGTCATGGCCGATGGGGTTAACTACCAGGGCAGATGGCCCCTCTTTGGAAATGGTGTTTATGTGTGATGAATCTGGACTCAGATGGGATCTCCCTTCATAAGACTTTCATGCTAATGTGCTGGAGGTGCAGTTAATGTTGGGGTTTAAGATATATTTAGGGGATTTGAATCGCTGGACTGACAATGTGATAGCCAGATCCTGAGCCTCAACAGACTCCAGCACCTACAATCTGATTTATTGGACTTACCACACTCAGCTAAGATGGAGGTGAAGGACAACCACCACACCATGGAGCCTAGAGTGATTACAACTGAAAATGGGAGGATTGCATCCAGCATCCAGGTGGAATCTGAGCCTCCTCTTGACATAAAGGTGCAATGGACACAACCAATCCAGTGTCCACATAGAAGAGGTGGCATTGGATTGGGAAAAGTGGACATAATGGACAAAGGGTATGGGGAAAGGCAGGAAGAGATGAGAGGTGGAGGCGTCTTCGGGACATGGAGCTGCCCTGGATGGTGCTTCAGAGGTAATCACCGGACATTGTAAATCCTCACAGGGCCTACATGATGGAATAGAGGAGAGTATGGGCCATGATGTGAACCAATGTATATGAGGTGCAGAGGTGCCCAAAGATGTACTTACCAAATCCAATGGATGTGTCATGATGATGGGAACGAGTGTTGTTGGGGGGGGGGGAGAGGGGGGGGTGGGGGGGTGGGGTTGAATGGGACCTCACATATATATTTTTAATGTAATATTATTACAAAGTCAATAAAAAATAAAAAAATTAAAAAAAAAAAAAATAAAGTGAAAATGGGAAAAATAGAAACAAAAAACCCTTCAATAATAGAAAAAGATTTAGAATGGTATTTGGGTTATCTTTGGTCTTTCACTGCTAAGCTAAACCTTGCACTGCATTGGGTTAGGCCAAAGAGCTACAACCAGATGACTCCAATATCTTCATATATTGATTCCTTTTTCACTTTGCAAAGTAACAACTCCCAAATCCAATAGAGTTGTCGTAGATGGATAAAGAGAAGTAACTGCATCTGATTTTTTTTACAAATACATGTATATAATACATGTATATGGTTTGATTATATATACATGTATGCATATTTAGATATACATATATTTTATAATTACATATAAAATACATGTGATTAAGTAGGGGGGTTGGTCCACATGATCTCTGTTTTCTACCAGCTCTTCAATGCATTTTACAACATGATTTGAAAGGTAAATCCATATATGTCCAACAGGAGAAAAACATTGCAACACTCTCCAGGACTCAGCATGTAATTAGGATTGTTTCAGTTGCAAATGACAGAAACCCAGTTCAACCTAATTAATTGAAGAACAAGATCTTATTAACTCACATCCCTGGGAAGGATGGGGTGGATGTGACCTCAGGCATAGGTGAAAATATCTATTGTAATGAAGATGTGTTCATCTCTGTCTTCTCATATCTCTGCCTTTTTCTCTGTACTGGGATCATGCTTGCCCATGGCAGAGTGATATTCTCCACATGACAGTGAATGTGTCTCAAAGATTCCCCAACTTCACATATCCCTGAACCCTAAAACAAGACACTTTTAGAACTGCTGTTTGGACAGTCCCAGGGAAGGATTTGACTGGCCTGACTTGAGACACATGTCCCAATCACTCTATCTGTGTAGATGATGTTATGTACTAGGCTTAACCTAGTTGATCTGTCCACCTCTGGAGCTAGAAGGGGCCAATAGTGGAAATAATTAGCTAGATATAAAGCCATTCCAGTGGAAAACAGATCCAAGAGACATTCAGCAATTGCAATGCTTAACACAGATTTATTCCCAGATACTTCAAGTAAGTGAGCCATTTGCTTATTCCAATAGGAATCAGACTCACATTGCCTGCAAACGAAAGATCTGATACACTGGTGTGAAGACTTATCTACTCTCACACTCCAGCATAAACTCTCTGCTCTAATCATTATATAGCATATCCAATTTCCTTGTTCTCATCTCTGGTTATCTTCATAAATTCCTGTTCTCCTTGACTCCCTCTGCAAAATATGTTTCAAATAAAATTTTTTAAAAAAAAGGACAGTAGGTATTCCCATGACCCTCCCAGACCTTTGCATAATTTATGGTTATTTTAATTGCAAGTGGCAGAAACCCAACTGACATATCTTACTAGAAAAGGGAAAAGTATTGGAAGGATTCAAGGAACTCCAGTGATCCAGTGATCAAGGAACTCTCTGTGTATCTCCTACATCAGTTGAATTGCATGCCCATTTTATGATCTCCTTTTTTAGGCCTGTTGGGAAATAAAATGTCTTAGTTTCCTGACTACTTAAACAATACTATACCTTGGGTTGGCTTAAACAATGGGAATTTATTGGTTCATAATTTAGAGTCTAGTTTTGAGAAGTCCAAAAGTAAGGGATGCTTTCTAGTTGAAAACTGTAGTTTTCTGGGGCTGGCTGCCAGCAATCGTTGGATCCTCTGCTCTTCTCCCACATAGTGATGCACTTGGTGAGGTCCTCTCCTTTCTCAGGTGGATGCAGTTGACTTTCCCCTTCTTGCTTCCCTGTGACTCTTCCCTGATATCCTTCTCTATAAGGCTTTCAGTAATAGGACTGACCAATCCTAATTCAACTGGCCATGCCTTAGCTAAAAATAACATCTTCAAAAGGCCCTATTTACAATGGACTCACTTCTATAGAATGGATTTAGATTAAGAGCATACTTTTCAAGAGTACATAACTCTATCACACAATTACTGGTAGCTACCAAGCCACATACCACATGGCATCACTGCTGCCAAGGGCTTGCCTTTCCTTGACTTCCCTTTAAAGAATCACTGAGAAAATCCTCTAAAGGCCTAGTTTAGGTCAGATGATCAGGTATCCATACTGTGCCTTGAGTATGGTCAGTGGAATTTAAGGTCATAAAGAAAAGACATGGCTCCTGGAGGTTCTGCTCCAAATTTTTAGGACAATAGCTGACACATCATGCATACTAGGAAAATGAGTGAATTGAAATGGCACCCTAGTCACATTGATAGTCTCTAGAAAGAAACAGTGAAGAAGATCCTATTTCAGACTCTTTCTAACATTTCGTAATATTTCCTAATTGGCTCCTTTCCCCCTTTGGAAAATCTTTAGGAACAATTGCTGAGACTTCAGCTCTCTGCCTATTTCATCTGTGTAAAAGAAGTATTTATATTATGGGCATTCAGGTTAAAAACCTAGATCTCAGATTAATAACTCAAAGATTTCTCTTGGGTTAATGTTATAATTAGTAGGCTTTTTCTCTAAAGCTGTATTTTTTTTCTGATATTTTACCCACAGCCAAACAGACTTTCATAAATCAAAGTCCAACTTGGATGTGGAAACACAACTATAACTACAGGGTAGAAAACTAATTTTTGTAATAATATTCACGAGTAGTTATTAATAAGGAGGACTTGCCATGCTTTCATCTGAATCATCGTGGCCATTAAATTAAAATTTACAGATTACTTTCCATTAACATTAAGATGCCATGAATAAATGACCAAGTTTTTAATAATTAGAACAGGTTTCAAATGTTTTCCCTGTACTTAACTCATTATGTTTTCCTTTTCTTGTTGCTGAACCTCTGTGCCTCAGTAGTTCCACTATCCAATGAGAATGTTAATAATTTCTTTAAAGAAGTCAAAGGATGCATGTGAGAACCACAATTTTCTTCTATTTTATGAATATGAGATTTCTCTGTGAAAAAAAAATTAAACCTACACAGTGGTGATTCCAGAATTTCTTTGTAGGAGGGGGAAGGGGAAGAATCTGGTTGAACTAGGAATTAGGGAATTTTTCTGTATGCATATAGAGCACTCTGTTGTAAGTCAGAGTGTGGGTTATAGATCCAAAAAGTAGTAATGTGGTCTAAACATATCTTTATTTACTCTAATCATGATTAAGAAGTGTCAGTGCTTCCTATCAAAGAGTAAGCACTCCAAGGGGAGATTGTGTATGGCCTGACGGAGATTTGACAGACATGGCTAAAACCCCCGAGCCTTCCTTAGCACTGTCATGAGCCCCAAGTCCCTTGCAGCTGCTCTTCCATATTTCTGGACCCATCCCAGAAAAACAAGCATCTTGTTACTCTATCCATTTCATTAAATATATGTCATTTGAATTAGACATTGAAGAATAATAGACTTTAACTTGGAAAATAAATGGGAGGTGCCCATACAAAGAGTATTATTGGTGATTGTGAAGGCATGGAGAATTGAACGTCTCTGACAAGGATAGAGAACTTGATATTTGTGTGATATAGATTAATTCACTAAATATATGAAATTCCATGTTTAGCTAGTGGTGACACAGCAAGGAATTAGACATGGTCCTTCCTTCACGATGTTTGGAGAAGATAACATTTCCTGGGGTACATTTGAGGGTGGTATCAAGAGGCAGATTAACTAATTACTATGAATGAGTTTGGCATTTATCTTGACATTACTAAGGACACTTGTAGGGCACTAGTTATATGTCGGACACTATTCTAAGAATTATACATTTAGTCGAGCATTTACTTCTTGGAACAACCTTTTAACACAGGTATTTATCATTATCTCTATTTTACTGATGAGTAACCGGAGTAAGCATATAACTCGACTAAGGGTTCAGAACTATCATAAAGTATAACGAAGATCTGAGCCAGGTGCCTGGATTTACAGTCTATCATCTTATTCACAAGCCAGGAGGAACATGCTTAGATTGACCAAGTGAATTGCATCTGTTTTGTCATTCATTCAGTACCTGGAAACTCTTACCAGTCAGGTCCAAGGTTAGTATCTGTTATAAAAAACAGCATTCTGACCTAAAAAAGCTCTTTTTACAGATGAATGTGATTTCAACTCAGGACCTGTCCAAATGAGGAATTTTTAAAGGTCCATTTTTTTTTCTATTTTCAGACATCGAGTGCTACAGATTCTAACATGTTTTTACTTCTTGTATACATGCCAAAGGCTGGACAAATTAATTGCTTTTTGAATGTTGAAGCACTGGGGAAAAATACAGCAAACAAAACCCTTTTAAACACAGAAATCCTGAATTCATCTTATTGGTGAATTCAAGCAATTCTGTAGCAAATAAATCCTTTGAAGAAGCTCCAAAAGCAACAATGACAACAACACAGCTTGTCCAACTGGGGCCACCATTACATATTAAAATGATGCTACAGTGATGCTTTTTAAAGCATGAATAAAAAACCAAAACTTCAGGGCTTGCTAGAAAACCCATTTGAAGATACCGTGCTATGCACTAAAGCCTAGACTAGATTCCAGATCATCAGACTGCAAGCTCAGTGTTCTTTTTGTACACATAGAGAGCACATCGGTGTTATGATATAGTTGCAAAAAGTATTTAGAGAGTTACTTGGCTGGTTTAAGAATTACATTTGCATTGAAGTGTTGATAGTCTTGTTTTATTTTCTACTGGTAAGATTGAAGAAAGATGTGAGGAGTCAATCTTGGTTGTCTTGTTCCCAAAATTCAACACCAGGAGCCTGAAGTTAAATGTTTTCAAAGGCAGAAATAGTTTGGCATTGCTCTGAATGAGTGTAAACTCAGGCAGAAAGACATTATTCGAAATGGATGGCTCATGTTTTTACAGCTAATCAAAGGGGATGGTGCGCTGTATGTATGTTCAGTGGTCATGGTTTACAATGTTGTATAGTCATAAGGATATCCCCCCATCACTTGCCCCATAGGAACTGGGTTTAACTCTCCAGGACTCAATCTATAAGGAAATACTTTTATAGGTAGGAAATATCTATGAAATGGATTTCAGATTCATTTCTCACTAAAAAGCATCTTCAGATAATACTACACATGAAAATTAGACCCATTCAGTCCCATTTCCAGCATTGTCTCAGTGTGTCTGATTGATACACAGGGACAATTCATGAGTTTTCAGAGATATTTCTGGATGGAAGAAGTTCTCTGAATTGTTACATCCCACACAATCCTTGGCCATTCTCACTCTCATCTCACTCCTCACTATCCCATAGATAGAGCATTTTCATTCCATATTACAAGATTCAACTCATTTTAGGTTGTTTTCCTTCCCTGCAAGACCCTGAAATTACCTCTACCCTCTACCTATGCATACTAGTGCAAAGGAACTAATTCTGAAAAACAAACTAAGAAATAACTAGATGGAAGCAAAGTATCACTTTTATTAATGAGAAAGCTTAGCTTGGAGAATGGCATGCATTTTTTCTGGAAGTTAGGTTTTCTGGTATTGACACCTATCCCCAAATTAGAAAGACTCACTCTTTTCTCCATAGTACTCACTAGACCCATAAAAGCCATCTTCTCCAGAGAAAGAACAGTCAAACTTATGACAGAAAGAAGCAGAAGAGAATTCCAAGTCTCCCAAGAAGAGAAGGTGAAATTATGCTAAGTATCAACAGTTTATTTTTTCCCAAAGTACTCCAAGATTATTCATCAGCTTCTCCACCATGCAGGTAGAGAGGAACTAGGAGTGTTTCTCTAATTGATCTTATACCATAAGGAAGGAAAGATGAGGGATAGGGATAAGTAGTCCCCTCCTACCTTCCTCCTTATTTTGACTTCTTACATGTTACCCTCCCTGCCCAGAAAGGAGAACAGAAGTTTAATAAACCAGTTCTGTTCCCACCCACATGTGGTCAGCGACCACCCAGGCCAATGCTGCTCATCTGAGTACCTTTCATGAGTAATGGTGAGCCAGGATAACTACTGCCCACACCCCCTCCCATCAAAATTCTAAATGGGTTTGAAAGTACATTGGTTACATCAACTCCAATTATCACCTGTACACAAGGCTAAAAATATAATCCCTATTTGATCCTTCATCCCTTATTTTTTCCCCAACAACATTGCCCCCCTCACAAAAGGAGCCTATTAGAAGCTCTTGAGCATGAGTGATAACACAATTATCCCCCAATAACAAAATGTCAATATGCAGGTGGCCTAAATTTGTATAAAAACCCTCTCCTACTATGACATTACTGGAGATGTATTGAAATATAGAGATTGCATTCTTCTGCAAGTTTAAGTTCCTATATATTAAATTCCCATAGAATTAAAGTTCAATATAATTTCCCTTATAGATGTGTGTTAAAATTCCAAAGATATTAAAATCCTTTCCAATTTTTTTTAGTCCATTCATTCTCAGTTAGAAGGGTCCTTAACACATCACTAGATAGTATCCTTTCAGCATTTGAATTCTAGATTCTTTCTCATTAGAAGGACTGCAATTTCCTCCATGGCCTCAGAAATTGTATTTGTTCAGCACTGTCTTTGATGTTGCTCACCATTTTAAAGATTCTAAAATGTTATTATGAACACAGATTAACATAGCACTGGCAACATATCTACAGAATTGGGAAACAAACCAATCCCTATTCTTAAAGCAGTTATCTCAGGCAAAATTATTTTGATGCTGCCAAAGGCAATGTGTGACTTTGTATAAATATCTGGGTTGAGGTCTTAGAGTCTATGCCAATTTACTGGAATCTAAGACTTGGAATTTATACTCACTTGAAAAATGCAGCAAGAGGTTAATCCAGGCCCTATTGACTGTAACAGTAAAATCCACTCATGAATATTGCCTGGAAAGCCAGAATGAAGTTCCTTTTGCATTCTTATTCATTGTATTAAAAATGTCCTGATTTCCATTTCTGCACTGAGCCTCATGGTTCAGGAAAATTGTACTTAATTGAATTTTTGCTCTTCCAAGTAATGTGGAGTACATCATGCTCTCTTGTGAGAAACATTTTCAGTCATGTGACACCAAAGCTGTTTGCCTTCCTTCTGCTTTGGAGTTTCTCAGACCTAATACATCTTTCTTTTTAAGATGGGTCCCTTGTAAATAATTAAGCAACATGGAACCAACTTGACACCAGATGGTGGCAGTAACAGGGAGCATGAGTGGATTGATTCTTGACCCTGTGGACAAGCCATTGCTGGTTCTAGCCCTGACATTTTCCTCTTTGACCTTGAATCCTTATTGAAATTGGACACAGCCAATCCAGACTTCTGCCTAGGCTGGGGTCAAGCCATTGAAAGCTGGGACTTCCTGTGTGCTGTGTACATCCTCAGATTTCACAAACTTCCGGACTAAACAGCAGATTTCAGCTGCTGCTGCCTAAAAGGTCTGCACAGATATCCTGTTGCCTCCAACCAAACTCCTGCCACAGCTGCCCCCTTTCTAATCAAAGCCTCTAAGACTTGTCTGTATTCCAGGGTTCCTGCTTTTCACACATAAACTAAGTACAAATCAAGGTTTAGGTGCTGCACACTGCACCCTGGGGCGGCCTACAAATTTGCTGAGGGTAGAGGAGATCCCTCTATATTTGTTGGTGCCTCCTTCTAGATAAATTGTCACAGAACCCTGACTGCAGTCTCTATAAGTTGTGTTAATGGAGAGCTGATGCAGCAAGATGACGCAACAAGAATAGACACAGATTCCTGGTGCCGCCGACAACAATACAACAATGGAAGTGGACATGGAAGAATACACAGCAAATAGACACAGAGAGCAGACAACTGGGCGGGGAGGGGGGAGGGAAGGGGAGAGAAATAAATAAAAATAAATAAATCTTTAAAAAATAAATAAAAAAATAATAAACAAATAAAAAAGACTCTTGCCCCAGTCACACATTGCTAATGCAAGTCTATAACTGAAAAATCAGCAGCATTATGCAATATAGGCTACAAATAACTAAATTAGCAGTAAAATAAAAGTCAGCATTACCTGTGCTTAGGAAGGTACTATTAACGTTTAAAAGCATCTATTTGAGCCATGCCAAAAGCCCAAATCATTCCATGCATAATTTGCTTTCTGAATTTATATACCTTGGTCATTTCTCAAGTCTACATCTCATACATCAGTGATACAAGACAGAAGCTAAATAAATATCATTCTTTTTTGCTATGAATGTTAGCAAAAAATGAAATGAGAAAAAAATCAAGTTATTAGTAAATAGGAGGCAAAATATTCCCTTTATGAGTAGTAAGATAAGATATTGAAGGAAGAGGCTCATATTTGTGAGCAATTGGACTTATTAACTCTAATCCTCAAAATGGACTGATTCACCTGTAGACCATCCTACATGGAAGCAGCCCCTGCAAAGTTACCCACGGAGGAACCTTATCAAGAGGGTTAGGGGAGAAACCAGCCAAGCATGCCCAGTTTATTCTTTCCAAACATTGCAATCTGAAACTTTACTTCCCCAGATCAAGTGTAAAGGAAGTGAAAAGTAGTCATCTAGGTACTACTGTGTAGGTTGAATATTTCTTTACTCCAGTGGGCCTATTTACATAGATGGCAATGTGAAAGGTGTCCCTAGATTCATGTGGTGCACAAAATGAATAACCTCTCTCATTGTACTGTAAAAAGGAAAACAGAGGCCAGGGGTGCTACATTAATGGAGCTCCCTCCACAGGGAAGGAAACACTAAGAATAGAAAAGAAAGATACGTTCCTTGCCACCACAAAACACTCAAAATAACCCTAAATACAAGTGAATTTTCTTATATTCTAATGATCATAAGGATGAAGACATTTAGGCAAGGCCACTTAGTGAGACTGCCCCTTCCATACACTTTAATTCTACTCTTGATTATCCCACTCTTGTCATGGATAGAGCCCAACAGTCAGAAATCACCTGCTCCTTATTCTTTTCCATTTTTTATGTGTCCCTTGTTCTACATCTTCCCTAAGTTTCCTACATAACTCATTTTTTATCTAAAAAATATCCTTGATGCTTTTTCATTCTCCTGATCAAAATTTCTCACTCTCTCTTTACATCTCCCTCTCTTCTTCTTTCTATCTTTCTCCCTTTCTGGATTTTTCATTTACTAGGTGTGTGACCTAGGGTTAGTTGCTTAACTATTCTCTGCCTCAGATTTCTCATCAGCAAAATGGAGATAACAACAATACTTACAATCAAAGGCTGTTGTGAGAATTAAATGAGACAATAACTGGAATACACGTGGTACAGTGACAGGCACATCCCATAAGGCTTGATATTATAATAATTAATTAATTATTAAAATGATTTTAACATGAGGAAACTGAGGCAGAGAGGTTGTGTGATTATTCAAAGATTGAACAGCTATTTAGTGGTAGAGGTAGGATCTAAATGTAGAAAGTCTAATTCCAGAATCCATGCACTTAATCACTGTTCAATGTTTCTTCTTCCAGTGTACTATGATTCAGCCTTCTTCCTAAATATTATTAAACCTTCCTTTGCAAAATATGAATATATCTATTTTCTTAGTCAATGACTGAATTCTGTTGGCATGTCCAGTCATCTGTCTCCTAGTTCTAAGACCATTTTTTTTAATTAATGACTGTTTCTCTCTCTCACTATATATATATATATGGCAAAACATTTTCATCATGTGCTTGTTCATTGCTTATGAAATGCTATCAATCTCTGGAAATAAATTGTATTAATTTGTTTGTAAATTTAAAATCATGTAAATGAAACGGAGATCCAACTTTTGACTTCCTCAAGAGACTTGTCTCCATCTGCTGCGACGAATCTATTCTAGCACTCCTCCGAATCCCTGTCAATAAAATAATGTCCTGTTTCAAAGGTGGCTTCATTCCTGGTTTCTGCCGTGTAGTTTTCCTCATTATAGGTGAAAGCAGAGAACAAATAAACAGGAAAGGATGAAGCAGAGAGGGTGAAACTAAACTTTACTAGTGTGTCTTCCTCAACAGTAAAGAACTCTTTTCCTTATTTTACCAGAAAGTTTGTGGCTCCTGTTAACAAATGGTTAACTTAGAGTTCTGGATCCATCTTGTCACACTGGCTCCCATTCTGTCCTCCAGTCAAATGCTCTTAGAGAGTCCTCAATGCCTCGAGCTCTCTCTCATTGTCCTGATATTGCAATGTAGTATTTCCTTCTTTGGAACACTTTCTTTAAATCTCTAAGCAGTGTTTATGACAGTGTAACTGGCTAATAAATATGTGTTGAATTAGTGAAAGGTACATGGGAATAAAGTATTAATTTAAATATGTTTTTAAATGTAATTATTAATTTTTCTGTATCTATCAATCTGTTTTTCTATAAATCTACCATGAATTACATAAATATCATTATTTAATTAGGGATTTTGATGTCTACCAATTGTCCTATACTTGAAAAATTATGAAATGATTTCAATTTCTCCATCAACTTGCTAGATGATACTCAGCTTCTTTTCTTGCTTTATTATTCCTTTCCCTTTCTATCTTTCCAGGTATCTTAAAAGAACTTCTTGAGCTGTACAGTCTGCAACCACTAGTATGTGGCTGTGGGACAAGGTGGCTGGGGTTGATTGTCCAGAGGGAGGTGGATATGGGGAGGTGAACTAGAAAAAGAAGAAATATCTGGCTTATCTAAATTGCTGTTTGAATTGATATAGAATTCACTTCTGGTCAAGTAGAGCTTTAGAAAAAAAGGAACAGGAGTTTGTAAGTCTCTGTATTGGATACCCATCCATTTTTTCCTGCCTTCATCAATCACCAGGAGCTCTTATGTGAAGCTAGCAAGGACTGGAAATATGAATCTAGAAATTGGGGTGATAGGCCTAGAATGGGGATGGAATAGACAAGGAAAGTCAAAGAGGATGACGGATGGACGAGACCTTCATTTGAGATGCAAATCTCAGTGTTCTCATCTGCTTCCATGCCAGCACATGGCAGCTCTTGCTTCAAGTGTTTAATGAACTGAGAGATCAATAGCACATAACAGACAACTTTGAAAAATTTCCCTTGATTCAGTGAAGTGTTTTAAATCCTCATTAATTCTGATGATATAAACCCCTTGCGATTAGCTTGGTTGTTAAATATCTACTCACAGACGTTGTAAAGGTGTAGAGAAGTTTCATTCCCTTAGATCCCTAAAGTCTACATGGGGTTCGTACTTCATTGGTGCCAATAGCCTGCTAGAAACTACCTTTCCAAACCCTCAGCTGTTAAGAGCATATGTTTAACCTACTCTGGTCTCAGGCAAAGCCTGGCAGGGGTTTTCTAGGAACCCAACAGCACACACACACATACACACACACGAGCACACATTAGATGTATTTATTATTTATTTATTCATTCATTCATTCATTCATTCATTCAAAATATATTGAGTGGCTATTATATACTCCAGGTTCAACTAATTTTCAAGACACCAAGATGAAAAATTAAGGTCTGAATGAGTATTCAATATGTTGAGAGAGACATATGCCAGAACAAATAATTACAATTTATTATTATTTATGAAACTGGTTTTATTCACCAACTTTTGCTTGAAAGTATGTGAGTCAAAACTGCTATGTTCTATCTCCCTCTGTTCCTTCAGATACACTCTGTGGGTTGATGCTGTCTGTATTTCTATATGACATTTTAGAAAGATTCCATAGCTTTCTAATTATACCCCATCCTCCCATCCCACATTTGGCATTAAAAAATCCACTCTGGGAAGCAGATATGGCTCAGGTGGTTGAGCACCCACTTCCCACATAGGAGGTCCTGGGTTTGGTTCCTGATGCCTCCTAAAAAAATAACTAAACAAAACAAAAAATGATACAACACGGAAAACAAATGAAAAAAAAAAACAATTCAGAGGAGCCAATGTGGCTCAGTGGTTGAGCACTGGCTTCCCACATATGAGGCTCCAGGTTCAATCCCCAGCTTGGTACCCAAACAACAACAACAACAACAAAACACTCTGGTTTTAGTCCAGGCTAGTGCAATGGTAAACATTATGATCTCTTGGCCATTTAAATCCCTGACCACCAGCCTGGCTCTGATTTAGTCTTGGATGTTTTCAGTGGGCAGTGGGTCAAAGTTGGTGTCTTCTCCCTCTTTCCCACTGCATACTATTTAACATTTCTGATTGTTTTAGTGGCAGAGGCAATTAGGGGGAAATGATTGGTATGGTTGTCACCTAATATCAATACCCTTAAGATGCCAAATGCCCTTTTGCCGGTTCTTTCCCTTGTTGAATACTTTTTGGGTTCCTCAGAGATTACTTGCTGGAACCTCAACTAAAATTCCCTTGATTCGGTCAATACTTCTTTCCCAGCTAACTCTTCATGTTGACAATCACACAGTACAAGAGTAGCTTGATTACATTTTCCTCCTTTTCACACTACTATCAGGAATGGGCAACTCCTGTGCTTTCTCTCATTTTTGCAAGAATCCTCTCACATTCTTATATCTGTTCTTTCAACCAGTACTAGAGAATGACTTTATGATCTGATAATTTCTAAAAACCCATGTCAAGCTCTCTAGGAGATCCTTTTATAACTACTATTTCCCTTGACTTAAGATATATGACAGCATTCTAAACAGTCCTTTTTTCTAGACCATTTCCACCTCAACTTTTTTATACATTGGAAAGATGATGGATAATGAACTGAACTGGTTTTATGATGTCTAGAATTATAGAACTTTATGATATGGAGGCACTTAACACTTTTTTATTTCTACATTTGAAATTTCAGTGGAAACTTAGAAATAGGCCCAGAATGATTTGAAATAGGAGATCAGAAAGGAGACACATAAGTCCTACTGGTTTAGAGAAAGCTTCTCATTGAAGAAGGAATTTGAGTTTTGTCTTGAAAGATGAACAGATGATCCTATAGAGAGATGGAAAAGGACTTAATTATCTAAGAAACTCATGTAGATATGAACATGAGGGCGACTAAGAACATAGGTGAGGCTGGTACATTGGGAATGGTGTGGGCTTCACTGGCCTTCAGAGACAAATGAAGTCATATTTATTCTAACAACCCAATCTCCTTAGCTCCAGCTCATCAGTCACTTATCTAGAAAATATGCTATTCTTTCTCAAGAGTCCCTGATATCCACTAGATTTTTCAGGCATGCTTACATGCTCTGATTAACCATGCACCTGTTTTCAGTCCCAGGTACAGAGATCCATAGCCATTTGGAAAATCCAACCACTTCTCATATTAGTGAAAAACATTTCCTGTTTTCTTCATTTGCTTTATGATTACAGCTTTTAAGAACCCTTGCATTTCTTTCCTCATTCATCTATCCCTCATGTATAAGCTTTTTTTAGGTTTGTCTTATACATACTTCTAGGCATCTCTTCTATTATCATGGAGTCAAGTATGATGACTTAGATCTCATCTTAGTCCACATATTAGTGGCATATGCAGGGGCAGGCTCCGAGTGTGGGGGCCTGAAATTTACACAACTTTAGGAAGGTCATATTTAGTAACACATAAGTATGAATACAAAATAGGTGAGGGAATTGAATATGTATTTAGAATGAGGCCTCTAATCACAACAAATTGTAAATTTGGAAAAACTTAAAAATACCACTAATTTAATAAAATGCAGAGAAAAGTAACTTAATATTTGCATTAATCAAGTACCTGAACTGCCTCTCCATTATCTTTTTTTCCTATAATTTTTGGCTATCTACTCTTTGTCTCCTCATTTAACAATTCTGTAATATCATTTGCTATAGGGAAAATAATAAGACAATTGAAGTATCTACCTGACATGAAAGCCTCCTGTTTCAGAAAGCCTTAATGAAAACGAATTCATCTGTTTACAGTTTTGAAATGCCCAATAATTACAATAATTTTCCAGAGATTAGCTGCTTCTCCCTTATATTCCAAACCTTGTTTCTCTTCTACCATCCACATGCTTCTGATGTTAGGCTTGATAGTACATCCTTATAAGACCCCAAGCCCTGTGCTTTTGTGTATGATGCACATTAGATTTATTCTTAAAAATCATTCCTGTACTGAGATAGCTAACAATACTTAAGCTTGAAGTTACTGTGAATCTCATAAATATAAGGTAACCCACTAAGACTAAATTTAATGAATCCATGCTTTCACTTCCCCAGATCTGCGGTCACCCCTCGGGCTGAAGTGTGGTTTGCTGGCCTGGCGAGGGGCGGCGGCCGCGGTAGGCCTATTCCAAACCGCTGCCCCCATAATAGGGTGGTTGGTCGGGCCCACCGCCACCCCTGAAGGAAGCTCGGCATGGGCGCAGAGTGCCCTCGGGTCTCTCCTTCTCGGCAGCCATGCTTCCGCGGCTGCCCCTCCTCCCGGATGGCGCCACACGATGCCTGTGGGGCGGCACCCTTCTTCTTCTTTCTCCCTGCGCAGGTGCAGGGCGGAGAAATCCAGTCTGCCCTTTTCCCCTCCCCCGACAGCAGCAACAGCCAGGCGCGGGCGGGAAACTCAAGTCTGCCCTCCACCCCAGCAACTGCAGCCACCAATCACTAAACCCTGCCCCTTCCCCCAGCAACAGCGACAGCCAATCCCTAACCACCACCCCTCCCCCGTCCAGTACCGCCCACTGACCTTTCGCCGGCAATCAATCAGAACAGGGTGTGGCTTCGACCAATCAGCCTTCCCCAGCCCCTATAAAACTGTTGCCTCTCCCTCAATAAAGTGGACTTGTGTGTTTACCTTGTCTCTGCGGTAGTTTTTCTGCCGTGCGCCCTCCAGTCCTGAGAGCCCCCGACAAGGGCCTGGCCTCCCTTGTCCCCAGTTCGTCGCCTGCTTCTCCGGGCGACCCCTTCGTCGCCGGCTTTGCTGGGCGACCCCGTCAGCTGAACCGTGCAACCCCTGTGAGACCGACCCCTCGTCTGCTGCCGGACCGACCCCTCGTCCCAAGTGGGACCGACCCCTCGTCCCAAGTGGGACCGACCCCTCGTCCCAAGTGGGACCGACCCCTCGTCCAAAGCGGGACCGACCCCTCGTCCGCAGCCAGACCCCACCTCTACCGACCGAGCAAGCCGCCGCACAGATCCAGATCCAGAAATCCCTACAGCTTCGCCATCACCATCAAACATGAGGAATAGTGTGATGGGGTGGAATTGTAGAGAGAAATAAATTGTATTACCTTGCAATTTTACAAATACGAGGGATCCTACAATCATAGTTTGGGCTTTTCTCAGAGCCTTAGAGAGGATCCACACCACAGAAAGCTCCTGAAAGTTAAGATTCATTTGTCCACAGTGAGTCCACTTCAGGACTCAATAAGCAGCTACAACTGGGTACCTCCGAACACCACACACTTAAGCCTCTGTAGTGGAGTCTGTGGTGTGCTGCCAGATCCCCTCTTCAGGACCAAGGAGCTCATTCCTCAGCTGCTGGGCATGAGGGTGGTCAGTGCCTCACAGCTGAATCCCTCTCTGGGAAAGGTCATTAACTGAAGAGAGTTGCCTCACCTGGGTCTCCTCTTTGCTCATATCTATTGATCTTTCAGGTATTGGGTTAAAAACCACTTAGAGAGGCTATTTCAAAATCTCCAGACTACTTGTGTCCCCCAGTTATATTCACCACCAACATCACTTAACATGCTTTCTATGATACTCCTCATGCTTGGAGATATAGGTCACTTAATCCGCAAGTTCCACGAGGGAAAAAGAGAACACCCACATTGTTTTATAACTGTTTCCCCAGGATGTAGCACTGTGCTCAGTAAATATTTGTTGAATGAATGGAACCACAAAATTATCGTAGTACCTAAATTCCAAGAAACTTTTTTATATTTCTGGTCTGCCATCAGATAGAAGGCCTCATTAACTATTATCAAGCACCAAGTTGGGGGAAAAAAAAAAACCCTCCTTAATTTTTATGGTAAGACCTCTAAGAAATGAGAAGAGAATATAAGAAACAACAAAATCAGCATAACAAAATAACAAACAATAAAAACCTCCCATCATCTACAATTCAATAGAAAAATAAGTGTGCCACAAATGCAGGCTACATGTATATTGTTAAATTTTCTTATAGCTACATTAAAAACTTAAATAGTTAAAATTATTTTTTACTAATATAGTTTATTTCAATATATTGAAAACATGTCTACATGCAATCAATATAAACATTATGGAGATTTTTTTTAATGGAGTTTTCAAAAGCAAATATGTATTTTATAATTATAGCACATCTCAATTCAGACTAGTCACATTTCAATTTCTCAGTGGTCACATGTGGCTACTAGCTACCATATCAGACCACGCACATGTATACTATACTTTAACAGGGATTTCTAATACAAATTGACCCAAACTACAAACATTATTTCTCTCTCTCTCTTCTCTCTCTCTCTCTCTCTCTCTCTCTATCTCTCTCTCTCTCTCTCTCTATATATATATATATATATTTTTATACAATATAATTCCAGCTGCCAGTGGCATCTGGGACCCAGACTTTGAGGCAATTAATATATAAGAAAACTTTTTAGACAATTTAGTTATAACCACAGGTCAAAGTTTTATTACGATATTGTATGAGAAATCAAAAAGGCCCCTCATGGGCCAATTAAAAGATTTACGCATTAAGTGTATTTTACACAACAAGAGAAGGAATGGGTAACTATGGTAGATTAGGTATTAAATACAGATAATCATGTGAGATACAGAAAAAGAAAAGTCTCCCTAAAGGTCACTGGATTATTGACTGACAGTCAGCTGGCAGTCAACACTGTGGGTAAAGTTCCCAGAATAAGGCTTAATCCTATTAAAGTTCAGCAGAAAATCATTTAGCATTTTGTCAGGAATACTAATTTCTCCCAGGAAGAGTTTGCTTTAAACTACATCACTCAAAAAGATTCTTTCTTTTCTACAGTCTGGTATCATGACTTACCTCGTACATATTGGTCCCAGACCAAGTTTGGGATGAATTTTCTTTGGAAAATAGGCCTAATGAAATATTCACAGGACAGAGAATTGAGTGTATGTGAGAAAGCTTTGTAAAATGAGGTGAGAAAAGGATGGGCACCCAGCTCTTGTATACTATGCTTGGGTGTTTGGAATTTATGTGTATCTGCTGGGGTGTCACACCCTCATCTGAAGAAGTAGATTTAATTGGAGAAAATATTTTAATAAGCTAAGAGTGCAAACACTGAGATTGCTATACATGTCAGGTTCCTGGATATCCTGAAGCCTTCAAGTACTCTAGGTTTACACTGAATGATGGAATTTAAATAAACATGAAACAAATCTTCATAGAAAAATATGGGCATGCAAGTATTACTAGCCCATTTCCCAATATTTCCAGGAATTCTAACAAGAGCTTGTGTGGTTCATAATTCTTTCCTACTCTACTGTTCTGTTTCCATTCAATTATTAATATTCCCTGTTTTATTTCTTACTGCTATCCCCTTTCCTGTAAAAGCATATTGACTGAAACATTAAATGAAATCTCTTTAATCTTGATTTCTTTAAGACAAAACACTGTCAGAGTCATTGTTCCATGTAGGATTTAGCTAAGTTTGGGAGTTAATGCCAAGAAAGCCACTTGAAAATAATTTAAAGTTCAATATTAGGCAGCTACACTCTTCAGATAATTCAGTCCAAAGATCTATCTCCTTTCAATGTCCCAGCCTCCCATCTTGCGCTTGTCCATTTCTGTCACAAACTCTCTCATCTTTTTATTTCTGAGAAAACTTCCCTCATTCTTCCTGGATTGCCTTAGAAAGCTAAAATTCTATGTATGTTATTATGGTTATTATGCAAAGTAATTAGCGCTTTTATCTCAAGCCCAGGCTTTCTGGGTCTCAGCCTGAAGACACTGTTTCCACAACCACATGTTCTCTCAAGGTGTTTGGCTAAACCTCAGCTATATTTTCTCTGGGGAATTGTGCACTTAAACCATCTCCCCCTTTCATCTTCATCCCATACAAACTTTTCCACTGTCTCAGAAATAACTCCAGGAAATGGAATTATTATTATTAGACTTTCTCCCAAAGAGATATAGGACTAGTTTGGTAGCTGGTAGCAGCAGAGACTTCTCCCACGCTAAAGATCAAGAATGCAAAATGGAAAATAAATGATGGGGTCTCCTCTGCGGGAGCTTGATGAGTTCATTCTAAGTTCTTCTTGGTAAATGCAAATCATAATGTAAAATCATCGTGTTTGCCAACGAATTCTCTGAATGCTCAGGTAATGACAAGTGCTGGTCCATCTTCTCCAAAAGCCACATCAAAACCATATCTTTCACTTAAAAAAAGAAAAGTTACTATATAATTATATATGATCCTTTCAAGATTGTCACACCTCCAGAAAAGAGGCTGTGTCTGTTACCTTTGAAATAGTCTGGCTCAAGAATTTTCCCATGGCTATTATGCCCCCATTTGAGAAAATGCAGTTTAGACTGGCAGGTTCATCCAAATGCTGCCACTCTGCCTTTGTGCTCACCGTGTGCAGCTAACCATGCAGTGTGGAGCTATGCACGCATTGCCTCTTAATGGGGGAAAGCTGAAGCAAGGGGCTCTTTGGACCTGGAACCTCCACTCGGACATAGCACAGATCAAACTCAGCATAATTAGCTTCACAGCATCTCCTCTTTGCAGCTGAGCCTGTCTGGAAGCCAAGACTGAAATACCATTTGAAAAGCCTTTCATATATCAAGGTTTACAGTCTTCTCTGTTTGCACTGAAATTAAGGTGAAGAAAAGGAGATATGTACGATTTCCTTTCCATCAATCAATAAATCTAAAAATGTCTGTGTAAATAGACGTGTGCCTAAAATGCCTGTTTCCTTTCTGTATTTTATCATCAGCTAGCAAAAATGTAATGGTGAAAATGTTACAAAAACGTTTTGCTCCAAGTTGAGCTCTTCTGTTGGATTTTATCAGGCAAGGCTATCCTTTTGGAGTAAACGAGTGGCATGTGAGGTATGAGGATATTCCTAACATTCTTGTCATTTCTGCTTTAAGATGGGTGGAAATGAACTATAATAGTTTCTGATATATGAAGATTATCATTTGTGAGATAAGTAACTTCTTTAAAATTTAGAATATCCAAAGCATTTTATTAGGTGGGGCAAGGAGAGGGGAATGACAAGAGAATTAACTTTTATTGTACACATATCTTGCCAGGTGCTATAATAGTCACTTTACTTGCTTTATCATTTAATTGTCACAAAAACCTCACATCAAAAATTTAAAAAAAAGGGACATTATGGGCATTACACATCCATTTCACAGACTGCAATTCCATGGGAGAGGTATGGGAAATTTAGAGTATTTTTTGCCAAGAAGGGTGATTATTTTGTTCCATTGGTATTAATCAAGGGCCTTTTGGGGAGAGGGTGATTAAAATAAGAGAGAATAGTGAATGTTACCAATAACTATATGTTATTCTGTGTAATTAAGGTAGGCAATTAAGAAAAGTTTTCATATACATTGCTATATGCATTCGCTCAGAGTAAGTTTTGACCTGTGCTTTTGCCCATGACTTCAGATATTAGTTAAAAGCCACAGAGAAAAATAAGGTCTCATTATGTTATAGTCACACCGAGCCAGTGATGCCAAGCAGTGTTTCTAGCTTCTCCAACAGCCAT
Organism: Dasypus novemcinctus; assembly: GCF_030445035.2. Lineage (NCBI taxonomy): Eukaryota > Metazoa > Chordata > Mammalia > Cingulata > Dasypodidae > Dasypus > Dasypus novemcinctus. Next base: position 198,114,554 of record NC_080673.1, on the reverse strand, counting down.
CTTCATTAGTCTCAAATGCCTTTGGCAGTTTCTAGATGTTCAGTGAATTCTCAAAGGACCAAGATTTTGCCAAGAGTTGTCACTAGTTAATATAGAGAAGAGCTAGTAACAAAGGTAGTTCTCAAAAAAAAAAAACTGTTACAGGAATGTTCTCAGCAACTGCAACCCTGCTGGCATCAGTTCATAGCCCCCTACTGTGAGAGCTATGAAAGCGATCGCATTCCTTTGAGGGTAAATGCCCTGAAATTTGTTTAAAAATGTCACTTATCATCATCTAGTTAATCATGTATGCTTGTGTGTGAATAAGTATGCTTAATATATGTGCACTTATTTCTGCAATTTGCTTTTATGATATTAAAATATAATTTAAAAAACATGTAATCACATTTAGTGAGAGCGATGGACGGTAGATAAATTAAATGGATACATGATACAGAAATGTATATTTTCTACTTTATAAAAAACATTTTAGTATATACTACACATTATGCTGAAAATTTGATATGTATACATATGTGCACATGTTTGTGTGTAATATGTGCACATATGTTTGTGTGTATATGTGGAAGTCAAATGCATATTAGTCCAATGATGGAGATGTCTTATAACAGATCTGGTGTCTTGACACTATAGCCTGGGGGGAAGAAGATAAACAGAAGCCACAGTACTGGAAAAAAAGTTAAAATTTCTGTTTAAAATAGAAAGGTGAGATGATCAATTAAAGTGCCACAAGTTCAGGAAATTAATTGAGATACAGTCCACTAAGCGCTTTCAATGTCAAAGTAATATCTTAATTATAAATCTAATGCAATTTTCATCTGTTTTATATTTGTTGCCAAGGATACACAGTGTATAATTTTGTTCCATTAAAACATGCTAGTTCAGGAATTAGAGGTATATATTATAGCTCAAAGAATGTTATTTCCTATAGAGAGGATGAAATATAGTTTTTACAACAGCAATTTTTATTGGTGAGATGCCTTGGTCGTTTCTTTCTTTCTTTTCTTCCCTCCCCTCCCCTCCCCTCCCTTCCATTCCCTTCCCTTCCCTTCCTTTCCATCATCTTCAAGACTAATAGTTTTATTTAAATTATCACAGATATGTGCAGATTTTCATGAATTACACATAAGGACTATTTGGGGGAAAAAACTATCAACATTCTACAAGAAGATGTAATTATCTTATTAAAACAATAACATTTCCTCGATATTCCCAATACCTTTGATTTTATAAACTGATATCACATATTTTCTCATTTGATCTTCAGCAAATTCTTTGTTGTAAATATGGTGGTTATTATTAGTATTATTCTCATATTTTGCAAATAAAGAAACTAAATCACGATCATGTCTAGGACACAGTTACTAAGTGACTGAGACAGGATTCGCTTACTACTGCTACTAATTTCACTTCTGCTGACCCTTTTGGAGTGTTCAGACTTCGCTTACTACTGCTACTAATTTCACTTCTGCTGACCCTTTTGGAGTGTTCAGACTATGCCAGGTGGTAAGCCAAAGGCTTTTTACATATTAACTCATGTCAACCATTCAAAATATATGAACTAGATTTCCATTATTATTATCATTTTGTAGGTGAGTAAATGTAGTTACAGAAAGATTAAGTATCTTTTCCTAAACCCATGTAGCTAGCTTGGGTTAAACCCAGAGTCTACTCTCATACAAATATGCGGTATTTACCTCTCAGAAGAACAAAGATCATTGTATTGTTAGATACAGTTAGAATACAGAAATGCCATGGAACAGAGCAACTCAGAACTCAAAGGCCAACATTAAGTATTAAGTATAACCTCACATATCTAAAGGTTAGTTGGATCCAGTTGATCTAGGATGGGCTTGGTGGCAGCACATGGATTCTGTTCAGTTCTGTGTGTTGTTCAGTATTCTGGGCTCAGGGATCTACCCAAGATATGATATTCTAGTGATTGTAAAACCACAAAAGGGATGAGTGGAAACAGGCAAGTCCTCTTGAGAGCTAGACTCAGAACTGGCACAGTCACTGATGCCTACATTCCATTGCAGCTCACAAGGACAAAGAAGGTCATGTGGCCAAACTCAACACCATTGAAGAAGCTGCAAAGTCAGATGGATATAGGCAGTGGTGAAGACCTGAATTCAGTAAAGCAATCAACCACTATCCTCTGGTTGTTTTTCTATGCCCAATTTAGCCTAACATTTTGATTATTTTCATCTGAAGTGAATAAATTGAATTTTTAAAACATTTTAGTGAGGTATAATACATATAGAATTAAATTCACCCATTTTAAGTCTCAATAAGCTTTGATAGAGCAACCAATACTGTGTGTTTTGTGTGTGTATTTATGTATTTGTTTGGTTATATAGTAAATAGTGGAAACTGAATAGCACAGTGATGCATTGTGAAACAAATTAGACTGGAAATGAGGAGACCTGAATATCGGTGTTGTAGGGAGTTCAAAAAATAGTACCATTCTTCAATCAGGTCTGCATCCATTGACAAATGGGATAAAGAGTAAGGATAAAAATAGATGGTGGGGGACGCGGAGCAAGATGGTGGCTTAGTGAGCTTACCTGATAATATCTCCTGCAAAGAAGCCGCTGGGCAGCATTGGAGGCTCTTCGGGACCAGGCTGTTTCAGGATTTTTGCAGGTCAGGAGGTATCTGGACATCATTTGGTGGGAAGGTAACAGAGAAAATACGTCTATAAAATATACACTGAGGTCCCGGCTGCGCGCGGAAAGTTCCCTCCTTGGGTAGGCGTTTTTGTTTTTTTTTTTGGAGGCTCTGCAGTACTGGGGAATTCATAAGCCCTGAGTGGCCTATTGGGGGGTTAATAGGACAGGAGGTGCTTGCTTGGAGACCGATTTAGGGAGACAAACGGGAGTTTTATGGCAAAGCGGGGGGAATTTTTTATTGCGGACACCTAGAGCCACGCCCCCCCCCCCCCAAACCCGGCTGCTGATCTACAGTGGACTTAAAGTGATAGCAATAAAGAGATGCCACCAGGGTCTGGCAGGGTGGGAGACATTTGGAAGCTGATTAGGGGACTATTTTGCAAAGCGTGGGAATTTTGGGTTTGGACTCTGTTATTAGAGTTTCCGGCTGGAGCCCCTCCCCCGGACCTGGCTATTGATCTGCGTCATTAAATTGGCTGCAGCCTAGAGGTGCCCCCGGGTGGCCGTTCTGGGGAATCACAGGGTGGGAGGGGTCCTGAAGTCAATTGGTGATATATCCACAGAATAGACCCCAGTGAGTGAGTGAATTGCGGGGTATAGAACACAGGATAGAGCTTGTGGATGTGACCTCACCCATAGGGCTGGCACCCAGCTGCGGGGATCCCTAAAGGCTATAATGCACTGTGGTGCTCCCAGGCTTCCTGTTAACCAGACTTGAGGTTGCCAGGTCTGAGTCCCCTAAACCCTGGTGACCCACACCCCAGAGACTCACACCTCTTGAGTCCTCAATATCTCAGACTTTCCATCCCTGAATCCATCATGCCCTGAGGTCCATCTGAGGTCCTTGAATGTCCTAGCTCTCAAGGTTTGCGTTTTTTCTTTTTTCTTTTGTTTTGTTTTGTTTTTATTTTTATTCTATTTTTATTTTTTATTTTATTTTTTTAATGTTATGATTGCTAACATTGCATTATCCCCTAGTCTTTTCTCCCAGCATATCCCTCAAAGTCTTTTTTTTTTTTTCAGTTATTTAGGTTTGTTTTTTTTTTTAATTGGTATTGTGGCTGTGGTGTTTGGTGTATATCTTTTTTCTCTTTTCCCTATCTGCTCCCCCTCCATTACCCACCCCCTTTTTCTTTCTTCCTTTCTTTTCTCTCTCTCTCTTTTTTTTTTTCTCTCTCTCTTGTCCACCATCTTCTTCTTATTCTATTTTATCTTCACTGTACACTAGGTGCTTCAGGGAACACCTCACATTTGCTGGGTTTCCTCATCCTAAACTGCCCCATTTCTGTGTGAATAGATTTTGGCCATCTACACTATCTGCTTTCCCCTACATCTTGATATCCTCCATCATCTACTGTCTCTCCTATATTCCATCTCCCTTTCTTTGATCCACAAAGTGTCTAACTCTTAATTTCTAATACCTTTGTTTTGTTTTCTGTCTGTTATCCACTCTTGAAACTATTACCTTTCTTTTCTCTTTCCCTCTCTCATGAAAACAATAGCTTTTTAGTTCATACCATATTCCTCCCATATTCAGTCATTTACCTCATTATAGGTACTCTACCTACTGCTATAACTCTACATAATTTACATGAATCTAACCTCCATCCTCCCAGATCTCATATTGTTGCTTTGTTAACATATATCACCAATACTACTTTACACTTTTTCCTTGCTTACACAATTGCCTTTTCCCAGCACTAATACTTTCCTTTAAAGTGAACTTAACCAGCAATAAGAAATTAGAATAAGAAGAACAAAGTGACAAAGAGAAGATATAACACTTACACAAAAACAATGGCTAATTAATCTCCAAGACTAGACAAAGAAGCTAAGGAACTGATTAAACCCGTCAAGATAAAATGATGACCAGACAGCAACAAAAATCTACAAACCAAACCAGTAATCAGGAAAACATGGCTGAAACCAATCAACAAACTAAAAATTAGGAAGGGGAGCAGAACTTCGCACAAGCAATGAAAGATCTCAAAACATTTATCACCAACAAATCTGATGAAGTAAAGGAAGAGGTTAACAACATGAAGATAACACTTGGAGGGGAAATTACAGACATACGCAAAAAGATAACAGATATGATGGGAATGAACACCACAGTTCAAGAAATCAAAAATACAATTGCAGCAAATATCAGCAGACTAGAAGAGGCAGAGCAGAGAATTAGTGATGTGGAAGACAGGACATCGGAAATCAAACAGATAGTAGAAGTGGTCGATAAAAAGATAGAAAAAATCCAGCTAGGACTTAGGGAACTGAATGGTAATGCAAAACGCTCAAACATACGTATTATAGGCATTCCAGAAGGAGAAGAGAAGGGAAAGGGGTGAGAAGGAGTGTTGCAGGAAATAATGGCTGAAAACTTCCCAAATCTACTGAAAGAGACAGATGTACATATCCAAGAAGCACAGCGCACTCCACTGGTCATAAACCCCAACAGGCCCACCCCAAGACATATACTTGTCAAATTATCCAATGCTCAAGACAAAGAGAAAATTCTAAAAGTAGCAAGAGAAAAGAAAACCATCACATACAAGGGAAGCTCCATAAGATTAAGTGCTGATTTCTCATCTGGAACCATGGAGGCAAGAAGGCAGTGGTATGATATAGTCAAGGTACTAAAGGAAAAAAAAAATTCAACCAAGAATACTCTATCCAGCTAAACTAGCATTCAAAAATGATGAAGAGTTCAAAATATTCGCAGATAAACAGAAACTGAAAGAGTATAACAACAAGAAACATCCCTTCAAGAAATTCTAAAGGGAGTTCTGCAGGAAGAAAGGAAAACACAGGACAAGCAGAGTTGGAGGAGAGTGTAAGAGCAACAAAAAAGACAAAAACAGAAGGAAAAAAATACAAACAAAATATGACAAAAACAAATCCAATCAAAATATGGCTAACACAAATAATTCCTTGAAAGTAATAACACTGAATGTCAACGGATTAAACTCACCTATCAAAAGATTCAGACTGGGACATTGGATAAGGAAATATGACCCATCTATATGCTGTCTACAAGAGACACATCTTAGACCCAGAGACTCATGAGGTTGAAAGTGAATGGCTAGAAAACAATCATACAAGCAAACAATAACCAAAAAAAGGCAGGAGTAGCTATATTAATATCAGACAAAATAGACTTTAAATGCAAAACAATTGTGAGAGACAAAGAAGGATACTACATTTTAGTGAAAGGGACAATCTGTCAAGAAGATTGAACAATCATAAATATTTATGCTCCTAACAGGGGTGACTCTAAATACATGAGGCAAACGCTGGTAAAACTAAGTGAAAAAATAGATGCATCTACAATTATAGTGGGGGATTTTAATACACCACTATCAACTCTGGACAGAACATCTCAAAAGAGAATCACTAAAGAAATAAAACATTTGAACAGTATATTAGACATATATAGACATATATAGATCATTACACCCAAACACAGCAGGATATACATTTTTCTCAAGCACACATGGATCATTTTCCATGATAGATCATATGCTAGGCCACAAAGAAAGGCTTAATGAATTCAGAAAGATTGAAATCATACAAAACAATATCTCTGACCGCAGTGGAGTGAAGCTGGAAATTTGCAAGGGACAGAGCCCAGATTTCACACCACAATTTGGAAATTAAACAGCACACTCTTAGAAAAACAGAGGGTCAAAGAGGAAATCTCAAAAGAAATCAATGACTACCTTGAAACTAATTATAATGATAAAACAACATACCAAAATTTATGGATGCAGCAAAAGCAGTACTGAGAGGGAAATTTATAGCCATAAATTCATATATCAAAAAAGAAGAGAGAGCAAAAATTCAAGACCTAACTGCACATTTGAAGGAATTAGAAAAACAACGACAAAGTAACACAACAGGAAGAAGAAGGAAGGAAATAACAAAGATAAGAGCAGAACTAAATGAAATAGAAAATAAGAAAATAAACAAGACCAAGAGCTGGTTTTTTGAGAAGATCAACAAAATTGACAAACCTTTAGCAAGACTAACAAAGAAAAAAAGAGAAAAGATGCAAATACACAAAATAAGAAATGAGAAAGGCGATATCACCACTGACCCCACAGAAATAAAGACTATCATAAGAGGATACTTTGAAAAACTATATTCCAACAAAAATGACAACTTAGAGGAAATGGACAAATTCCTAGAAACACATAAGCAGCCCATATTGATGAAAGAAGAAATTGATGATATTAACAAACCAATCACAAGCAAAGAGACAGAATCAGTCATTAAAAATCTCCCAACTAAGAAGAGCCCAGGGCCAGACGGCTTCACAGGTGAATTCTACAAAACATTCCGGAAAGAACTAACACCAATCCTGCTGAAACTATTCCAAAAAATCGAAGCAGAAGGAACATTTCCGAACTCCTTCTATGATGCCAACATTACCCTAGTACCAAAGCCAAACAAAGACACCACAAGAAAGGAAAATTACAGACCAATTTCTCTAATGAACCTAGACGCAAAAATACTTAACAAAATACTTGCTAATTGTATTGAACAACACATTAAATGAATTATACACCACGACCAAGTGGGATTCATTTGAGGTATGCAAGGATGGTTCAACATAAGAAAATCAATCAATGTAATACACCATATAAACAGATTGAAGGAAAAAAATCACATGATTATATCTATAGATGCAGAAAAAGCATTTGACAAAATATAGCACCCTTTCCTGATAAAAACACTCCAAAAGATTGGAATACAAGGAAATTTTTTGAACATGATAAAGAGTATATATGAAAAACCTACAGCCAACATTGTTTACAATGGAGAAATCCTAAAATCCTTCCCTCTAAACTCAGGAACAAGACAAGGATGCCCATTGTCTCCGCTCCTATTTAACATTGTCTTAGAAGTACTTGCTCGAGCACTGAGGCAAGAACCAGATATAAAAGGCATTCAAATTGGAAAGGAAGAAGTCAAAATTTCATTATTTGCAGATGACATGGTCCTATACATAGAAAACCCTGAGAGATCTACAACAAAGCTTCTAGAACTCATAAATGAGTTTAGTAAAGTCGCAGGTTATAAGATCAATGCACAAAAATCAGTAGCATTTCTGTACACCAATAATGAGAAAATCAGGAGGAAATCAAGAAACAAATACCATTCACAATAGTAAAGAAAAAAATCAAATACTTAGGAATAAATTTAACTAAAGAGGTAAAAAACTTATACACCGAGAACTATACAAGACTGTTCAAGGAAATCAAAGAAGACCTAAATAAATGGAAGAATATTCCTTGTTCATGGATAGGAAGACTGAATATTATTAAAATGTCTATCCTACCAAAACTGATCTACACATTCAATGCAATCCCAATAAAAATCAACACAGCCTTCTTTAAGGAACTAGAAAAACTAACTATGAAATTTATTTGGAAAGGAAAGAGGCCCTGAATAGCCAAAGACATATTGAAAAAGAAAAACGAAATTGGAGGAATCACACTTCCTGACTTCAAAACATACTACAAAGCTACAGTAGTGAAAACAGCATGGTATTGGCATAAGGAGAGACACACAGAACAATGGAATCGAATTGAAAGTTCTGTATAGAACCTCATAAATATAGCCATATAATATTCGATAAAGCCACCAAACCCTCTCAACTGGAAGAGAATGACCTATTCAACAAATGGTGCCTGGAGAACTGGATATCCATTTGTAGAAGAATGAAAGAGGATTACCATCTCATACCTTATACAAAGATCAACTCAAGATAGATCAAAGACCTAAATATAAGAGCCAAGACCATAAAGATCTTGGAAAGCAGTGTAGGGAAACATCTACCAGACCTTGTAATAGGAAATGGCTTCATGAATATCACACCAAAAGCATGAGCAGCAAAAGAACAAATAGATAAATGGGACTTCCGCAAAATTAAAGCCTTCTGCACCTCAAAGGAGTTTGTCAGGAAAGTAAAAAGGGAACCCACACAATGGGAGAAAATATTTGGCAACCATCTATCTGATAAGAGACTTATAACTTGCATATATAAAGAACTCCTATACCTTGAAAATAAAAAGATAAACAACCCATTTAAAAAACGGGAAAAAGATTTAAACAGACACTTCTCCAAAGAAGAAATACAAATGGCTAAAAAGCACATGAAAAAATGCTCCAAATCTCTAGCTATCAGGGAAATGCAAATGAAAACTACAATGAGATACCATCTTACTCCCATAAGATTGGCAGCTATGAAAAAAACAGAATACAAATGCTGGAGAGGATGTGAAGAAAGGGGAACACTCATCCACTGCTGGTGGGAATGCAGAAGGATCCAACCATTCTGGAGGACAGTTTGGTGGTTTCTCAAAAAACTAACCATAGATTTGCCATATGACCCAGCAATACCACTGCTTGGTATATACCCAGCAGAACTGAAAACAAGGACACAAACCGATATATGTACACCAATGTTCATAGCAGCATTGTTCACTATCGCCAAAAGTTGGAATCAACCCAAATGCCCATCAACAGACGAATGGATCAATAAAATGTGGTATATACACACAATGGAATACTACTCGGCTCTAAGAACAAATACACTACAAACACATGTGATAACATGGATGAATCTTGAGAACCTTATGTTGAGTGAAGCAACCCAGGCATTGAAGGACAAATACTACATGTCCTCAATGATATGAAATAAGCAAGCTGCCTCAGAGAGCTAGAGATTGGAAAATAGGCTTACAGGAAATCGGGAGGTGGAGGAAGGATGTGAGCCAACGTCTGCAGGGGTGGAATCTATGATGAGCTGGTGGTAAGTATAAGCACAAAGAAGAGATAAAATGGGGCAAGGGGTTGCCTTTGGGTGGGGCTTTGCGGGTTTGAGGGGGGCTGGGGATGTGCGGATGGGTAATATTGCCCACAAAATTGGGGGGAGAGAGGGGCAACATACGAACATAGGAGAGTGTCAGGTGTTGGTTGAGAGTAAAATGCTGAGAAAATTGTATCAAAATATAATTAGGAGGGGTACCTGTTTAGGATGCTCGGAGGGGATGGTCTGATGCAGGATGGACTCCTGGGGAATGTCTGAATGCTCATTTTGCCAGGGTGGGTTGTATGTACCATTGGGGAGAGACCCAAGAAGTGAGAGTTGGGGTGGACCCACATCCTGGGGAGGACTAATGTCATCAAATAGAGGGAACTGTATCTCTCGAGAGAAAAGGTGGCTCCCAGGGCATTAGGGCAGTTGAGCAAGTCAGGCCGTGAACACTGTTGCAAGTATCTCTGGACGTGGCTCCTCAGGAAATGGAGATTGGCAGTTGCTGTGGGCCCCAAGGGGAGGGGAAAATGGATGCTGAATGGATGGAACCAAGGTAAATGTGGGGGCAAGAGCGGAGTTTCACGAGAGTACACAAGGATGAATATAAAACATGTTATTATTACACCAAAAACATATAGGGGACGACAGACTAATAATGTAAACCATAATGTAAAACATAGGATAACTAAAAAATTTAGGAAACTGTCTATCCTAAAGTATGGACCACATTGTAAGCACAGATGTCACCTTGTTTGAAAGCTATTGTTTCGGAGTCTGTACATCAGTTTCAGTAAATATGATATGAATAAGTTAAAAGATTATTGCTGTGGAAGGGAAAAGGTTTTATGGTGGATGTGTGGGAGTACTGTATATTGTATATATGAATTACTGTGATCTAAGACTCTTGTGAAGAGAAGCTCAATAATTAGGAAAAAAGAAAAGAAAAAGATAGGATGTAGAAATTTTTCTAAATCAATATGTACTCTAGATCTAACCTTTAAACTCATCTCTATATTCCATTTTACTAGTAAGGGAACCTGACATTATATTGGGATTCACTTTACAGGAAGTTTTGGATCACAGAGTGTTTCAACAATGGCGGGGGAGGAATACTGGATGGGATGTTATTGACAGGCTATATATGGTTGACAGGGAGTTATACAGGGCATATGTCCAGGGTAATGTTTAGATATACTCATAGTGGAAACAATTAAACACAACAGTTGGGGGGGTACTGGGTTCCTGGCTGGGGGGGCTCTGTCGTGGTCCCTAGGGGAGCAGCGGCAGTCCCCCAGGTGCAACGGTAAGAACCAGGAAGGAATGAGGGTCCAACAGTGGGCTCCTGACACTAATGACTATGCTTGTGAGCCTATACACCTGTAATAAGAACAAGGCCTAGAGCAGCATTGTGCCTGGGAGTTTCCTCCTGACAGCCTTCATGTTACTCAAATGTGGCCAGTCTCGAAGCCAAACTCAGCATGTAGATGCAGTGCATTCCCCCCAGCATGGGACATGACACCTGGGGATGAGCCTCCCTGGCACCAAGGGATCACTACCAAATACCAGCTGAAGATGCAACTAGAAAATGACCTTGAATTAAAGGTTCAATGCAGATCAGCAGAATATCCCTGACTACATATAATAACATGACTTTAAAATGCTGCCTGACCTAATGTAAGGGGGATATGGAAAGGAGAAATGAGTTTATATGGCTACGAGTCTCTAAAAAAGAGTCTGGAGGTTGTCAGAAGGATTGCCCTTATGCACACCTGAGCAGAGTCTCAGAGACAGATAAAGTAGATACAACCCCAGGTATTGGTTCTTTTGAGGGATAAAGAGACCCACGGGTTCTATGGTCATGGAAGATGGGGTTCACTGCCATGTCAGATGGTCCTTCTTTGGAGCTGCTGTTTCTGTGTGATGGAACTGGACTCAGATGGGATCTCTTTTCACAAGACTTTCATGCTACTTTACTGGAATTGTAGTTGGTGTTGGGGTTTAAGATATATTTAGGGGATTTGAATCTCTGGACTGACAATATGATAGCCAGGCCCTGAGCCTCAACAGACTTCTGCTCCTACACTCTGATTTATTGGACTTACCCCACTCAGCTAACATGGAGTTGAAGAAGGTCAACCACCACACCATGGAGCCTAGAGTGCCTACAACTGAAAGCAGGAGGATTGCATCCAGTATCCATGTGGAATCTAAGCCCCCACTCGACATAGATGTGCAATGGACACAACCAATCCAATGTCCAAAGAGAAAATGTGGCATTGGTGTGGGAAGGGTGGCCATGGTGAGTGCTGGGTGTGGGGAATGGGAGGAAGAGATGAGATGGGGAGGCGTTTTCGGGACTTGGAGTTGTCCTGGGTGGTGCTTCACGGACAACTACGGGACATTGTAGATTCCCCCAGGGCCCACTGGATGGAACGTGGGAGAGTGTGGGCTATGATGTGGACCATTGACTATGGGGTGCAGCGATGCCCAGAGATGTACTTACCAGGTGCAATGGATATGTCATGATGATGGGAGAGAGTGTTGCTGTGGGGGGAGTGGGGGGGGGGGCGATGGGGTTGAATGGGACTTCATATTTTTTGAATGTAATATTTAAAAAAAAAAATAGATGGTGATGGTGAGAGCCCAATTGTGTGTGTCTCTTCTCAATTCCTCATTCAGTGATGTCCATATTGGTAGCTTGAAATAAACCTTGGTGGGGGTATTTACACAAGAGAAATTAGCAAATGCTACATATATGGCTTTTTTTCTTGGAGATGTAGTTCTTAAACTTTTACCAGGAAACCACTGTTAAGAGATCAAAGTATTGCTCTTATTTCTCATAGAGAAGTACTGATGAAATGAACTTCCTAATGCTGAATTTACAATTAAATTTTCCCTTCCTGTTTGAGTAGGAAGAAATTATGTGAAATTATTTGAAATAATTTCAAAGGTCACCCTGAGTGCCATATTTATATTATTTACAATTCTAGGTTTCTGTAATTGTAGTTTGTTACAACAAATGCTTGAAGTCTATTTCAGTGGATTTATAAATTGTAAAGAAATGATCTTTCCATTTCATAACCCCACATTTTTGCAGGTCATTTTTGAAAGCTTTTAACACAGGGCAGATGGGATGAATATCCTGACCTCCTTCTATATAGGACCAAAGTCAGAGTGTACAGATAAGCTATTTATCTAATGTTTTTATGACAGATCTCTTCTATCTTAGCATCTAGCAGCTGAGGTAAAACTCTCTTTCCCCTTCTGAGTTGATGGTTGGAAATAATTGTCTTTTCAAAACACTGAGTTGTGGATTCTTGTAGATTTGCTATTATTAGTAGTTGTTAAGAAGGTCAGGGGCCGAAGCATGGGAGCATCCATCTTCTGTCTTTCTGTGTCTCTGCTTTTTTCACAGTCCTTATAATTCTCCATTGTAACTGTGTTTCTCATCAAATTGTGACTTCCTTGAGGCAGGGATTATGACTTTCTTCTGAGTCGCTAATGTCCAGTAGAGTTCTTAGCAAGGGGAGGGTTTGTAATACTTGCTGGATGTATTAAGAAATGTATGATGAGTAAGGTCTGCTCTGAAGTCCTTCCCTACCTCACTATCTAAAATACATATGCATACCACATTTAAGCCACCTAGTTTTGACTGTAGATATCCTAGGGTTTCAGGAGAAGAATCCATCAGCATGAAACCAAATAAAAGAGCAGTCATTGTGTGTTTTGGCTAAAGATAACCCTTGTTCCCTGCTCCATTCCCTATTCTATCACATGTAACTTATTAATGGAATGACTTATAACAGACTTGGCCCAGTGGTTAGGGCGTCTGTCTACCACATGGGGGGTCCGTGGTTCAAACCCCGGGCTTCCTTGACCCGTGTGGAACTGGCCCGTGAGCAGTGCTGATGTGCCCAAGGATTGCCGTGCCACGCAGGGGTGTCCCTCGCGTAGGGGAGCCCCATGCGCAAGGAGTGCACCCCGTAAGGAGAGCTGCCCAGTGCGAAAGAAAGTGCAGCCTGCCCAGGAATGGTGCCACACACACAGAGAGCTGACACAACAAGATGACACAACAAAAAGAGACACAGATTCTCGTGCTGCTGACAGCAGAAGCGGACAAAGAACACGCAGCAAATGTACACAGAGAATAGACAACCGGGGCAGGGGGAGAGAGGGCAGGAAGGGGAGAGAAATAAATAAAATAAAATTAAAAAATAAAATAAAAAAGAGAATCAGGACTCAAATGAGACTGAATGCAATAGCTCATCTGGAAGTCATTTTGTTTGATCTTCTAAAGCATCAGAGTAGGAGAGGAAATCCCCTCTGCAGCAGGCAGGACATTTTTGCATGGCAAGAACTCCTGATTTGATAAATGTTATCAAATGAGAGTAACCAGAGCCAGAGAAATGACTTGCAAAATCATATTTTAAATAGAAAGGGAAAGCCAAATTGGAAAGGCAATGCTCTGGTCATCCCAAAATTTTTCTAGAATCAGTGTTAAGTAACAAAATTAAAATGAATAAAAAGTAATAATTATTAATTAATATAATTTAGGGAAATGGACTTGGCCCAGTGGTTAGGGCATCCGTCTACCACATGGGAGGTCCGCGGTTCAAACCCCGGGCCTCCTTGACCCGTGTGGAGCTGGCCCATGCGCAGTGCTGATGCACGCAAGGGGTGCCACGCCACGCAGGGGTGTCCCCCTTGTAGGGGAGCCCACATGCAAGGAGTGCACCCCTTAAGGAGAGCCGCCCAGCACGAAAGGAAGTGCAGCCTGTCCAGGAATGACGCCGCCCACACTTCCCCTGCTGCTGATGACAACAGAAGCGGACAAAGAAACAAGACGCAGCAAATAGACACAGAGAACAGACGACCGGGGGAGGGGGGAATTAAATAAATAAATAAATCTTAAAATATATATATATATAATTTAAATTAATATTTTAAAATATTAACTAAAATTAATAATTTATATATGAAGTCACTCTACAAATACTTGTAGCTCTCCTTGTATATGTCAGTACTGTTCAAATCTGGAGAGAAAAAGGAAACCATACAGATTGATGGTAAGAAAGACACTTGAAAGGAGGATACCTTTTGTAAGTAGTGTAAACATTTTAAAATTTATTTTTAATTGTAGTAAAGTATATATAACATTCAAATCATTTTAACCATTTTAAGTGTACAGTTCCATGATATTAAATTCATTGACAATATTGTGTAACTTTCACTTCAATCTATTTTCAGACTGTTTCATCAAGCCAGTATGAAACTCATACCCATTTAACAATAATGCCCCATTGTCCCCTTTCCCCACCCCTGGTAACTGCTATTCTAGTTTCTGTCTCTATGATTTTGCCTATTTCATATAAGAGGCTACATATAATATTTTCCTTTTCTGTCTGGATATTTCACTCAGCATGATATCTTCACGTTTCATCCATGTTGTAATACCTACCAGGACTTCATGACTGAATAATATTCCATTGTATAGTATGGTGAATTGAACTGTGTACCCCAGTTTGGACAGGTTCTTTTTTTTTTTTATTGACTTTGTAATAATATTACATTAAAAATATATATATATGAGGTTCCATTCAACCCCACCACCCCCACCCCACCACTCCCCCATCCAGGAACATTCACTCCCATCATCATGACCCATCCATTGCACCTGGCAAGTACATCTTTGGGCACCTCTGCACCTCATGGTCAATGGTCCACATCATGGCCCATACTCTCCCCCATTCCATCCAGTGGGCCCTGTGAGGATTTACAATGTCCGGTGATTGCCCCTGAAGCACCATCCAGGGCAGCTCCATGTCCCAAAGACGCCTCCACCTCTCATCTCTTCCTGCCTTTCCCATACCCATCAGCCACCATGTCCACTTTTCCCAATCCAATGCCACCTTTTCTATGTGGACATTGGATTGGTTGTGTCCATTGCACCTCTATGTCAAGAGGAGGCTCAGATTCCACATGGATGCTGGATGCAATCCTCCCACTTTCAGTTGTAATCACTCTAGGCTCCATGGTGTGGTGGTTGTCCTTCTTCAACTCCATCTAAGCTGAGTGTGGTGAGTCCAATAAATCAGATTGTAGGTGCTGGAGTCTGTTGAGGCTCAGGACCTGGCTATCACATTGTCAGTCCAGAGATTCAAATCCCCTAAATATATCTTAAACCCCAACACTAACTCCAACTCCAGCACATTAGCATGAAAGTCTTATGAAGAGAGATCCGATCTGAGTCCAGATTCATCACACATAAACACCAGTTCCAAAGAGGGGCCATCTTAGTCTGCACTCTGGTGGATATGGACACAATATAAATAAAGGTATTACCTCAATTAAGGTGTAGCCCAACTGAATGCTTAAATCTGGATACTGTAATTGCTTTATAAGCAGAGAGAAAGATGAGAGAGAAGCCACTGGAGAAGTAAGAAGCTGGAAATGAATGGATTTCAGGAGAGAAAGGAGAAGATGCTGCCATATGCCTGAAAGGCAAGGAATCCCCAAAATTGCTGGTCAGCCAGTAGATTCTGATCATAGGGGTAAGTATACTTTCTAGCTTCTGAAATTGTGAGCCAATAAATTTCTGCCATTAAACCAACCAATTGTTTGGTATTTGTTTTAGCATTTAGGTAGTTAAAACACACCTATTCCACATTTTGCTTATCCATTGACCTGTTGTGGATACTAGGCTTGCTTCCTCCTTTTGGCTATTGTGAATAATTTGCAATGAATGTTGCTGCACTAATATCTTTCTGAGTCACTGATTTTAATTCTTGTGAGTATAACCTAGGAGTGAAACTGCTTAATCATGTGGTAATTCTGTGTTTAACTCTAAGGAACTGCCTGTCTTCCACAGTATCTGGTTCATTTTTCACTTCCATCAATAATGTTCTAAGGTTCTTATTCTTTAGCATGCTCACCAAAATTTGTTTTCTGTTTTTCTCCTTAATAATAGATATCCTAGTGAGTATGAAGTGTTATCTCATAGGCATTGTTTGTATTTCTTTAAAGGCTAATGAAATTGAGCATCTATTCATATGCTTATTGCCCATGTTTATCTATTCCCTGGAGAAATGCCTATTCAAATCCTAGACCCATTTTTCCATGTCTTTCTTTTTTTAAGGTACTGGGACCAGGAGGCCAGTACACAACCACTGAGCCACATCAGCTCCTCTGAGTAGACTTCCTCACCCCCTGAGTTGGCTCCCGCATCTGTTTGCTCATTGTTTGCTCGTTTGTTTTTGCTTGCTGTTTGCACATTGTTTGCTTGTTGTCTGCCTGTCATCTGCTTGTTGTTTTTGTTCATTGTCTGCTTGTTGTCTGCTCTTTATTTCTTTGTTTTCTTTAGGAGGCACTGTGAACTGAACCTAGGACCTCCCATATGGGAAGCAGGTGTTCAACTACTTGAGTCACATCTGCTCCCAATGTACTTTTTTATTAGAAAAGTTGTAATGTTATAAAACAATCATGAATAACATATAGGATTCCCTAAATCACCCCACCACCAGCACCTTGCATTGTTATAGATTTGTTACAAATGATGAAAGAACATAATCAAAATATTATTGCTACCTATAACCCATAGTTTGCATTTGGTGTATTTTTCCCACATATCACTTTATTATTAACACAATGTATTAGTATTGTGTATTTGTTATAGTTCAATGAGAAAATTCATATATTTGTACTGACCACCATCCATAATCCACAACAGGGTTCACTGTGATATACAGTACCATGCCTTGTACAATCTATCCAAAGTGTGCGCTCAGTGGCTTTCAGTTTAACAGAGTTGTGCTAGCATCACCTCAACAAGCAGACAACAATTTTAGGGTGTTTTCGTAGCTCCAAGAGGAAAATACCATATAGTATTATACCCCCCCCATTGTTGACTCCTCACAACAATATTGCTGTGAACTACAGACCATAAGTTAGATTAGCTGTATTTTTCCCGTGTATCATTGTCTTAGTTTGTCAAAGGGTTGCTGCCAATACAAAGTACCAGAAATGGTTTAGCTTTTATAATGGAAATTTTATTAGACAAAAACCTTACAGTTCCAAGGCTGCAAAAATTTCCAAATCAAGGCATCATCAGGAATGATTTCTCACCAAATGTCTGCTGCTAGCAGATCCTAGAGTCCTGCCATGTGTTGAAGCAAGATTGTGGGTCTGCCAATTTCTAGTTTCTTGAGGATCTCAGCTGTAGGTGATCAGGTATCTATCCCTGGGCTTCTTCTCCTTGAACCTCTCATGGCTTCTCTGTCTTTCTGCAGTTGCAGAAGAACCTGGAGTCCTCCTTCTCACATAGCAGAGCTCCCTTTTCTGTGGTTCTCTTTCTTCTTCTTTGTCTTCTCAGTTTATGTAAGACCCAGCAAGAGGGTGGAGATACAACCTGATTCATGCCTCACTGACACAGTCCAATCAAACATGATCTAATACACTGAGAAAGAAATGGAAGAGATTGCCTTACCTCTGTACATATAGGGCAATACCTACTACAGTGATGAAAGGCAAGACATCAAAAAAAATTTTTATGATATTTTTTAATACCCCAATTTAATTTTTACTTTATTTTAGTTTTTCTAAAATTATTATGTATTCTATTTCTAATCTTTAAACATATCATTACTATTTAATTTTCCTGTTAATTGAACTCAGCCATATATTAGACTTCATTTTTTAAGAAGTTTTAGATTAGAGAGGGGTTCAACTATGGCAGGGGAGGAGCACTTTGATGGGGGACACATGGGTGGGAGGGAGTTCTCCAGGGATGCATATAGGGTATATAGATATGTTCAGATATTCCTTGGGTAATGACATAAGGGGTAAAGTTTCACATGACAACTGAGGGAGTGCTGGGTTCCCATTACGGGGAACTCTGTTGCAGTCTCCAGTGGAGTAGCAACAATCCCCCAAGTGCAAGGGCAAAGACCAGTGAAAAAGAGTGGTCCAGTGATGGGCCCTTGATACTGATGACTCTGCTTATGAGCCTGTGTGCTGGAAATTTCAGCTAGGACTAGAGTCTCAGGGTACCTACAAGTTAGCTTCTGAGAGCCTCCATGTTGCCAAATGTGGCCACTCTCTAAGCCAAACTCAGCATGTAAATGCATTACCTTCCCCCCAGTGTTGGACATGACTCACAGGGATGAGCCTCTCTGACACCGAGAGATTCCTACCAAGCATCAGCTGGTGATGCAACTAGAAAAAGACATTGAATAAAAGGGGGAAATGGTAAAGACAAATGAATGTATATGACTAAGAGACTTCAAAGTGAGTCAGGAGGTCATCAGAGGAGTTGCACTTAGGCACATCTCAGCAGGACCTCAGAGACAGTCAAAGTAGATACAACCCCAAGTAGTGGTGCTCCTGAGGGCTACAGAGACAGCCAGGTCCTACAGCCATGACTGATGGCTCTTGAGTTCAGTGCCTTGCCAGTAGGCCCTACTTTGGGATTTGTGCTCCTGAGTGTGATACAGTTGGACTCAGATGTGACCTCTCTACACATGCCTCTTCTGTCACTTTTATTGAACTCTGTGGTTGGCACTGGAGTTGGTGTATGCTTGGTACACTTGAATCTCTGGACTGACTGTGTGCCAGCTGGGTCCCAAGCTTCAGCAGAGTTGCAGCACCTACTCTCTGGTTCATTGGACTAGCCCATGTCGGTCGGCTAACAGGGAGGTGGGGATGGTCAACCACCACAACAGGGAACCAAGAGAGTCTACAGTTGCAAATAGGAGAATTCCATCTATCAGTCGTGTGGGATCTAAGCCCTCTCTTGAGTGAGAGGTGGAGTGGACATCGCCATCCAAGGGTCCTCAGGATTGAGGAATAAAATATGGGTTAGAGTGGATTTACTGGTATTCTACTATAGAATTATTGTGACTCTAGCAGTGGAAGAAACTGTAGCACTGATGTGGAGACAGTGGCCATGGGAGTTGCTGAGGGCAGGGAGAGGGAAAAAGAGTGTGATATTGGGGCATTTTGGGAACTTGGAGTTGTCCTCAATGATATTGCAGGGACAGATGCAGTACATTATATACCCTGCCAAAACCCTGCTGAATGGACTGGGAGAGAGTTTTGTAAGCTACAACATAAACTATAATCCATGCATGTAGCAATGCTCCAAAATGTATTAATCAAATGTAATGAATGTTCCACACTGATGAAAGAATTTGGTGATATGGGAGAAGTGAGGGTGGGGTGGGGAGTGAGAGTATATGGGATCCTCTTATATTTTCTAATGTAAAATTTTATATTGTCTATGCATTTTTAAAAAAATTTTTTAAATCGATTAAAAATTTAAAATAAAATATTTAATAAACAGAAAAAAATGATCTAATGAAATGATTTAATCACAGTTCCTTAACTGAATTTAATGCAATAGAATGGTCTCACATTCATAGGAATGGATTAGTTCAAAGGGCATTATCTTTTCTTGGATTCACAAAACTTTCAATTATCACGATGATCATATTCTTAAAACTTTTTAATAGTGACACTTTTTTTCTTGTTCATAGGACAAAGATTCTTACCCAGGGGTCCATGGACACACAAGGGGTCCATGGAAAGATTTCAGAGTGTCCATGAACTTGAATTGAAAATTCAAAAAAAAACCATTGTTTTTGGGGGGATGTGTTGGTGTAGGTGTGATATATTTATTAATTAATACACAGAAGAGTGTGGTCTTAATAAGGGATCTGTGGTTTTCACACAAGTAGCAAAGGGGCTTGTGGATCCAAAAAGATTAAGAACTACTGTTGTAGAAGAACATTCTTGTATTTATACTATTAAAAATCATCCTCTACCATCAAGTTCACTACATTATACTGTCCTAGATTATCCTCTATCTTCCTTTAAACTGATCTATATATTCCTAGAATACCTCTTTCAGCCACCATTACCTTTATACACCATCATTGTTTGTTATACTCGCTCAGTGTGTTACCATCACCTCTATCCATTGCCACACATTTACAATCAACCTAATTAAAACTTCTACGTACTTTAAGCATCAGCTCCTCTTTCTCAACCCTCATTCTATCTCTTAGTAACCTATATGCTGGAATTTAACTCCATGAGTTTACTCAGCATATTTAGTCAATATTAGTGATACCATACACTATTTTCCTTTTCTGTCTGATTTATTTCACTCAATATAATGTCTTCAAAGTTCATCCATGTTGTCATATGCATCCCAACTTCATTTCTTCCATAGTTGAATAGTATTCCATCACGTGTATACACACCATTTTGGATTCATCTGTTTATGCATTCATCTGTTGATAGATATTTGTGTTGTTTCCATATTTCAGCAATTGTGAATAATGCCACTATGAACATTAGTATGCAAATGTCTATTTGCATCCCTGCTTTGAGTTCTTCTGAATATATTCTGTGATGGTCAGGCTAATGTATCAATTTGGGCAGCTAATTGTGCCCAGTTCTTTGGTCAAGGAAGCACTGGGCTAATTGTAATACAAGAACATTTATGGACTTTAGTCAACAGCCAGTTTACTGCATAGATGGCTGCATCAACCAGGGAGATTGCTGTCAGCTATAAGTGACACTTTAGCCGATCAGTTTAATGCCTTAAAAGGAGAAGTGATTTCAGCATTCAGAAAGAATTTCCCAGCTTGTCTTTGGACAGCCGTCTTCCAGGAAAACATCAAGGACCTTCACTGGACTTTCATCAGAGCCCCTGGTTTGCAGCCTGCCTGCGGAACCTGGACTTGTGCACCCCCACAGTCACAGAAGAGACTTATAAAATCTCACACTATTTGCAGACATCTCCTGTTGATTCTGCTTCCCCAGAGAACCCTGACTAAAACACATTCCTAGGATTCAATCTATTTCCTTGTGTCAAAACAACAGTCATCAATAACAAACAATATAATGGATTTATTGATAGAAAAACTGTTTGAGCTGGAATAGCTCAAACTGAAATGAGCCTTAATATAATTATCATGTTAAATTAACTTATAAAGACAATTAAGGGATTCCCAAAGGGAAATTACAATAATTGACTAACATGTATGTATTTTATTATAAAGGA
This sequence comes from Dasypus novemcinctus, assembly GCF_030445035.2. Classification (NCBI taxonomy): domain Eukaryota; kingdom Metazoa; phylum Chordata; class Mammalia; order Cingulata; family Dasypodidae; genus Dasypus; species Dasypus novemcinctus. Next base: position 198,092,998 of record NC_080673.1, on the reverse strand, counting down.
GGATCTTAAAAGAGGTGACAGATTATAAATTGGTTTTTACATTATATTTGTCTATTTCTGATAGGCTACTTCTATTAGACACAAATAGCTTATTTCTAACTGTTGCTTAAACTGCAAATTTTGCAGGGTAAATTCCTTTTTTGTTTTTTTTCATAAAGATCTGTAGTCATTTGAAAATTGTATAGCCTCTCCCCCCAAAAAAAACAAGTTCTTAAATTTAATCCATTCATGTGCATATAAACCCATTGTAGGTAGGACCATTTGATGATGTTACTTCAGTTAAAGTGTGGCCAATCAGTTTTATTCCATTGTGACCTAAGACAATAGTTTTATATTTATTATAGCTATAAATAAATATATCATATTGTTATATTAAATATATGGCCTAACATATGGCCTGTCTTGGCCAATGATTGATCCATTTGTATTTCAGAAGTATGTGTATTCTACTGTTGTTGGGTGAAGTGTTCTATACAGGTTCATTAGGTTCTATAGGTTAATAGTGTTCAATTCCTCTATTTCTTATTGATCTTCTGTTTAGATGATTGAACAATAATCAAATGTGATTTATAGAAGTCTCCAAATATTATTGTAGAACTATATTTCTCCCCACAATTTTGTTAATTTTGCTTCACATATTTGGGACATTTTGCAAGATGCATATATGTTTATAATCATGATATTGTCATGCTGGATTGAACATTTTATCTATCTATCATTAATCTTCTATCTGTCTATGTATCTGTCTATATATCTATCTCCTCTGTCTCTTATAATCCTTTTTGATATAAAGTATATTTGATAAAACTATAGCTTTCTTTTGATTATTTTTTTGCTTGGAATATGGTTTTCCTCCCTTGTGCTTTCAACCATTTTTTGTCTTTGTAACTAAAGTCAGACTTTTGTAGACAGAATATAGATGTGTAATAGTTTTTTATCCAATCTGATAATCTCTGCTGTATTAGCCAGGGTTCTCTAGAGATCTGGGAGGATATATCTGTAAATATTATGAGATTTTATAAAATTGTCTCCCATGACTGTGGTGATGCATGAGTTCAAATTCCATAGGGCAAGCCGCACCTGGGAGCTCCAGTGAAGGTTTTCAATGAATTCCCAAGGAGTAGATGGCTGACTGAAGGAGAGAGAGACATTCTCTCTTTGTCTGCTGTAATCATCAATGCTCCTTTTAAAGCCTTCAGATGATTAGATGAGACTTCTGTCATTGCTGAAGGCAATCTCCTCACTTGGTTTTAGATGTAATCATCTATAAATGCCATCAGTTTACTGATTATTTAACTCCACGGAATGTCCTCACAATAACAACCAGTCCAGTGCTTGCTTGATGCAAAATTGGGCACCATTTCCTGACCAAGTTGACCCACGAATCTAACCTTTACATTTACCTCTTGTATGTCATCCAAAGGGGCACTGATGCAAAATACCAGAAATCTGTTGGCTCTTATAAAGGGTATTTATTTTGGGTAAAGGCTTAGTTACAAGGTCCTAAAGAGTCCAACTCAAGGTGACTTCCTCACCCAAAGTCAGTTGCCACATATTGAAGCAAGATGGTGGGTGATATCTGGGATAGTTCAGCCTTCCTCTTTCTTCTTAAGGCTCTGTGGGCCTATCTTTTGTTCTCAGTTGTAGTCTGGCATAGGGATCAGTTGCTCTGTTCTCTTCAGCTGCAAACTATATGGCAAATGGCTCATCTCTATCAGGGGCTCCATCATCAAGTTATCTCCCTTTCCATGATTATGGAGCTCTTTCCATTCCCCTATTTATCTTCTCCTGTGTATCTACTTCTCTGTGTGACTCCTTCGGCTGGGGACTCAAACTGAGTCAGTCACCCTAATGATGTGGTTAAATCAAAGCCCTAATCTTAACATAATTTAATCTAAGTCATCTCAACTGAATCTAATACAATCAAAGAGTATCATGCCCAGAGGAACAGACCAGTTTATAAACATAATCAAATAACTTTTTTGGAATTTATAAATAATATTAAACTGCTCTACCTTTAAAAGGGGAGGTAAATACATTATCATTTAAGGTAGTAATTGTGAAAGAATTTACTTCTGCAATTTAATTATTTGGTTACTATATGTCTTGAATACTTTTTGTTCCTCCCTTATTCCATTACTGCTTTCTTTAATGCAATATAAAATTTTTATTCCTTTATTCTTTCCTTTGCTCTATATTTTAGATAGTTTTCTAGTGTTTACCTTTGTAATTACAATTAACATCTCAAACTAACAACCTAGTTTGAAGCATACAAACCTCGAGTTCAGTAGTATGCAATATCTTTACTCCTATGTATCTCTGTCCTGCTCCCTTTATTTTATTTATTTATTTTTTATTTATTTATCCCCCCTTGCAGCTTGCTCACTGTCTGCTTTCTGTGTCCATTTGCTGTGCATTCTTTTGTGTCTGCTTGTCTCCCTTTTTGTTGCATCATCTTGCTGCACCAGCTCCCCATGGGCATGGGGGCACATCAGCTCTCCATGGGAGTGTGGGCCGTCAGCTTTCCATGGGCCAGCTTGCCTTCACAAGGAGGCCCTGGGATGTGAATCCAGGGCCTCCCATATAGTAGATGGGAACCCAATTGATTGAGCCATAGCCACTCCCCTCCCTTTATTTTTTATTGTCTCAGTTTACATCTTTTCATTCATTGATTTTTTATCAACATATATTTTAATGATTGTTTTACACATTTGCTTGTGAAGTCTAATATGGGACAAAAACATTTACAAACCATAAGTACAATAATACAGGATTATATGCTTCCATATGTAGGTTATATTACCAATGGTCTTCATTTCTTCTTGTGGCTTTGATTTACTGTTCAATTTCCTTTTATTTCAGCCTGAAGCCTTCTCTTTAACATTTCTTATAGGCCAGGTCTTCTAGTAATGTACTGTCTCAGCTTTTATTTACCTGTAAATGTCTTAATGTATCCTTCATATGTGAAGGTTAATTTGCCAGATAGATAATTCTTTTTTTTTTTTTTTCTTTAAGGGACCTAAATATCTCATTTTACATTATTGTGGCATCCATAGTTTCAGATGAGAAACACACTGTTAATCTACTGGGGGATTTCTTGCTTGTGACAAGTTATTTTTCTCTTACTTCTTTTAAAATTGTCTTTTTGTTTTTAAGTTCTGACAATTTCACCATAATGTGACCTGGTGTCGATGTCTTATCATCTGTCTTGCTTGGAGTTCAGCTTCCTGGATGAGTATATTCATTTTTTTTCCCTCAGATTAGGGGAGATTTTGGCCATTAATTCTTTAAATAATTTTTCTGACCCCCCACCCCCTTCACTCTTGCTCTAGCTCTCACTCTTGTCCTTTTTAGACTCCAGTGATTTATATGTTGGTATGTGTGATGATGTCAAAAGTTCCTCGAATTCTGTTTATTTTTATTCAGGCAAATTTTTTTTTCCTGTGAATGGGCCATAGTTTACTGTTACTTTGTGTATAATTATTTGTTGTTGTTGAGAACTGAATATTCTGAGCATTGTGTTGGTATAAGTCTGCAAATCAATTGGGATTTCTAGGATTTTTTTTTGTCTTGTTGAAAGCTGAGACATCAATTTGTGCCTTTTCCAATCTATTTTTGCTCCTAAAAAAGGAATGGAAAGAGGAAAGAAAAATTAAGGAAGAAAAAAGGAGGTACTACCTCCTTAAGACTCTTGTGCTGTTTTCCCTCAATGAGGGTTGAAACAATGGCCTCCCTCACTGTCTGCCACCCAGCAATCTGAAGTAGCTGATCAAAAGCGATAATCAATGTTCAGACCACCCACCCCTGGATTTTAGAAGTCTGGGTTCTTATACCCACCTAGCAACAGTAAACTCCAGCAGAAAACTGGGCAGCAGTTCCCACTGCCGCATGGCATGCAGATGGGGGTTGTCGGGTGATAGCTGCAACACAGAATATGAGATTCACTGATATTTACTGCAATCTATCAGCTCTTCATCAAGCTTTCCCCTGGATGCTTCAAATGTTCCACTAGACTGAAGAGTTCCAAAATAGTTTATTCCGACATTTTATGGCACTTCAATAGTTGTTTTGGTGGAGGGATCGATTCCTAGATCTTCCTACTCTGGCGTCTTCCCACAATTCTCTATAACACACTTTTCTAATGAATAAATAGTTACATATTCATTTGATTGATAGTATAAAAGAAACTGTGGAAGAGGCTAGCGCATAATCCAGTTATTTTTATTAAGTTTAATGCATGTCTGTGATAACATTGATTTCTCTGAGACCCTTAGTCTTATTCTTACATACTTGGGGATATGCATGCATTTAATAATTTTGCCTTCATTGGTATTTCAGACATGGACCTCCTTCTTCCAGCCTATGAGTATCATTTTTAAAGTGCTTTTGATCCCAACATTTTCCCATGTCCTTTCAATAAATTGCCAATCTATATGAATTGGACTTTGAAACAATTATTGGGTTTAGCTCCTTGCTCCCAAACCAACTGCCCCTTCTTGAGCAAGTCTCTCTGCTACTATGTTGTGCTTGCCTTCTTCTGTCCCATTAGAGCTACTGTTTTATTTATAGGCTTTATCTTTAATTAAATTAACAGCTCTGAGTCCTGAAAGATGAGGACATTTATTTATAAAACACTTATGGAGAACCTGTTGTGTGTCATATACTGTGAAATGCACTAAAACCTGAATTTTCAAAGAATATCAATCTGATTTTAAACTATCATTCTAATCATATGTATCAATATTAGCAAGTATTGATCCCATTCTCTGTGCACACAGGAGTACTGTCAGATCCCTGCATGCACTGGGCTCTATCTTACTTCACTACATTTGCACATTATAATTCATCTTCTGGGAATGTTCTTATCTAGATTCCATCTAATGAATTCTTATTCATCTTTAAAACTTGGCTTAGATGTAACCTCTTACCTATAACCTATTGGCCCACCTCCCAGCCTATTTAATGGTTTATATTTTATGGGTTTCTGGAATACTTTGTGCTAATCTCTATACTAATACTTATCTTATTACTTAAGAATTAGAGATTATCTTCTCCTGTAACACTGGACTAGATTTCTTTAAGCAATTCTAAGTAATTATTTATATTTTCAGTTTATTTGTACCATTGCTGAAATTCATTTCTTCTTTCATTGATTTTGTCATGCAAGACATACATAGCAACTATACTAAATCTATCTAATATTCCCTGAAGGTAGCATGAGAGAGAAAAGCCATAATACACGGAACTAAATAATCATAACATTTGGGGTTAGATACCCTGGTTTCAAATTCTGACTCTAATATGACCTAGCATCCTTTACATTGGAAAATTTCCTGACTCTACATGATGCTTGCTGTTTGTTTTGTTTTTTAGCGAAACTGCATGATGAATGTAAAGCACGTAGCTTGGCTCCTGACACAAAATAGGCACTTTACCAATATTGATGACTCAATGAAAACTTTATAAAATTCTGGCACATCAATTGCATAACGAATCATGATCTCTTGATTAGGTGGCCTGATGAACTATATTCTTAAGTATTTATGTCAATGATTTATAAGGAAATCAAAGTCCTATTGCTGTACAAGTTACAGTTTCTCTCAGAAAAAAATGATATGATAGATAAATAAACAATTTATATAAAAAGGAGTGTTTCCCAGATAGGATAGGAAATGATGTGGGTGAATGTGTATTATCTGTCTATTCCCAGATGTGCACATTCTAAATAATTCAATTAATTTTGTTTTTTATTTAGGATAGTGATAATTTAAATCAGAAAATCTCCTTTTATTGCCTTCTAAAAACCTCTGGTATTGTGCATGCCCTGGGTCTCCCCCCTTGCAGTGTTTTTACTTCATTCCTCAAAGGAAATGATGTGGACTTTGGATTCACCTTTATATCAGATAACTACAGTTGGATATTATCACAGTGAAAAAGACAAAGCAAGTTCCCGATTATATATCAAAATATTTATTCCCATCTAATTGTAGTAAAGATGTGGTAAGTTTATCACACTATTACAGGTTTCCTGTCACTCTGTAAGGGAAATATTATTATGTGTTTTCTCATATAATTAACTATTCTCCATTTTCTTCTCTAGAAATAAATTGACCAGGCAGAGGACTTATAGATGAAAGAGATCACTTTTTGATTTGTTATATCTTGAGGTCATCAAAATAAATTGCTCAGAAATAATTAAACAAATATTTGTTGAGTATCTTCTACATTTCAGACAACTTTTTTTGAAATGCCAAAACTTGATGCAACATGTCTTACAGTTAAGTAATGAACAATCTGAAAAAGGAGACCCTACACACATGCAGAAAAGAGCAATAAAATTTGGCATGTGATTACATATCCAAAAAATGATAAATAACTCCTTCTCTAAACATTCAGAAGAGTTTTTGGTTATTTTCATTGTGTTCTTCACTGAGTAACTGACATTATTTTTTAGTTGAATACCAAGCACCGACTGTAATCTAATGGAGTCTGTGTGCACTATGTATTATTTCTTTGCAATTGAAAAATGTAAAATCAAGTTAAGACTGAGTCAAGCATTAGGAATTAAAATTAGAGCAGAAATAAATGAAATTGAAAACATGAAAACAACATCAAATATCAACATAACCAAAAGCTGGTTCTTTCAAAATATCAATAAAATGTTTGAACTGCTAGCAAATTCAATCAAGACAAAAGAGGATGCAACTTACAAATATGAAAATGAAAGGGGATCATCCTATTACTGATCTCATAGACATTAAAAACATAACAACAAGAAAACTATGGCCAACTCTATGCTCCAAAATTTGATAATTTTGTTGGAATGGAGTAATTACCTGAAAGACACAAACTACAAAACTAACTTATAAAAGGTGAAATAGATAATATTTGAATGGAGGTTTATATCTATTAATTATATTTAACCAATAGTTAATGACATTCTCATAAGAAAGAACCATACCGTGATGATTTCACTAAAAAATTACATGAAACATTAAAGGAAAAAAATATACCAATTTTCCACAATCTCTTTCAGAATGAAAAAGCAGAGGGAAGACTTCCTAAATTATTCTATGAGGACACCACTGAAATAACACCAAAACCAGATAGAGACATTACAAGAAAAGGCAAACTGTCGACCAATATATCTTAGCAACAAAGATGCAAAACCCTCAAAAATATCAAAGAGGATAGAATTATGTATGGAAATAATCATATACCTAGACTACCTGATTTATTGTAGGTACACAAGACTGGTTCAATACTGAAAATCAATCAATGTAATTAGTCAGATCAACAGGTTAAACAAGAAAAATCTGGGGAGTGGATGTGACTCAAGTGGTTGAGTACCCTCTTCCCACATGGGAGGTCCCATGTTCCATCCCTGGTAACTCCTAAAAACAAAAATAAAGAACAAGCAAACAAATGGAAAAAACAACTCAGTGGAGCAGATGTGGCTCAGTGGTTGAACACCAGCTTCCCACATGCAAGGTCTTGGGTTCAATCCCTGGCCCAGTGCCTAAAAAAAAAAAGATGATCATATCCACTTATGTAGCAAAAACGTTTAAAAATCCAATGCCCAGAGGACTGATGTCATCAACATGGTAAAGTAAGTCATCTCCTGAAAAAATATTCCCAGAGATTCAAAGACTATGTGGACAAATTCCATTTGCTTAGAAATCTGGAGGACAATAGAGACTGGAAAAGGACTCCATACATGCTAAATTAAAGAAAAGACACATATCAGATGGGAAATTTACATTCCAGGCTAAGTGGTCCTCTCCCTTACCCCTCACTCTGTCCATTACACAGCTTGGAGCTCTCCATAAGGTAGCAGTCCTGGACCCTCCCACCAGGGACTTAGACTATAGAAAAATTCACAGCAGTTGGTTAGAACCTCACACATATTCAAGCACAGGAAATCAAGTTCACAGAGACTCTTTTGGAAACACTAGCTACTGAGGAGTGCTACATACAAAAGGTACCCTGGGAGGTAGAGAGGAAATCTTCATCAGAACTTCAGCCAGGTGCTGCACTCACTCAAGTCAGTTACTGTTGGCTGTACTACCAAAACACAAAGTGGACTATTACAGAATGGCCCACCTTTCTGAATTGACCCAATCTGGCTCCCTGAGGCAGAATACTCTAATGGGGAAGAAGCTGGAGTCAGGAAAGCCCTACACAGAGAAAATAATAAATAAAAGTGGAGGGAGTTAAAATGAACTGGTGTAACACTGGAGGGTGCCAGAATTGAAAACTAAGGAAAACAGGGTATTGAGTAAGGGGAAAAATGTAAACAAGTCATAGGAGTTGGAGAGAAAATTCTGCACAAAAGCAAATGGAACACATTAGGATTCCTGGAGAATGAACACAGAAAAGGAAGCTTTCTCCTGCAGGTAAAATAATTTCACACATGCACACACAAAAACAATGCAATCTTAAAAATTATACCACATATCCAGGAAAAGAATCTGATAAGGGCTGAGAAAATCTCAGGCTATTCTGAAAATCCAGAGTAGTTAGAACAAGTGTCAAAGAAAAGGCTTAACACAAAGCCACTAAACAATAAAACCCTAGATAGGAAAGAAGAAACTGACTTTCAAAGTTAATTCATCAAAATAATTAGATTCCTAGTCATCAGCTTAAAAATTACAACACATACAAGGAAACAGGAAGATATAGGCAATTGAAGAAGAACAGAGAGAACATAATATAAAAATGGAGCAGCATCTCAGAGATTTAAGTGACAGCACAAAGCACACAAAGATGTATGTCATGGATATCCTAGCAGGAGAGGACAGGGTAAAAGGACAGAAAGATTATTTGAAGAAATAATGACTGAAAATTTTCCAACACCTGTGAAAGGCATAAATATATATACCTAAAATGTGTAATATACTCCAAACAGAATAAATTCTAATAGACAAACTCAGAGACACATACTACCCAGAATGTCAAATGACAAAGATAAAGACAGAATTCTGAAAGCAGCAAGAGAAAAGTGATTTGTCATGCACAAAGGAGCCTGAATAAGACTAAGGGATGATATCTCATCTAAAACCATGGAGGGAAGAAGGCAGTGATATGATATATTTAAGGTACTGAAAGAGAAAAACTGTTAGCCAAAAATTATCTGGCAAAAATACCCTTCAAAAATGAGAAAGAGTTAAAAATATTCACAGATAAATAGAATGGAGAGATTATGCCAACAAAAGGCCTGCATTGCAGGAATCACTGAAAGGAATTCTGCAGGTTAAAAGGTAAAGACAGGAGTGACTTGTAGAAATGTGAGGAAATGAAGATTCAGAGAATATGTATGCTTTTGAAGCTAAAGTGGTGTCTGCTTAATTTGGCAAAATATAGAGGGATGTTGTGTAATATAAACCCCATAATACCAACAAAGAAAGTAATTAAAAATTATACAGAAAGAGAAGTGGAAAGGTGATTATTCAGATACATCACAAAAAATCACCTACAAGAAAAAGAGGTTGCAATAAAGCAAAAGAGAGGCAATAAGAAAGATACGACATGTAAAAACCAAAGGACAAAATGGCTGAAGCAAGTATGATGTTTACAGTAATAATACTGAATGTTAATAGATTAAACTCCCCAACAAAAGACACGAATTGTTAGAATCAATAAAAAAGTCTCATTCAACAACATGTTGTTTACAAGAGACTCACTTTAGACCCTCCCAAAAAAGTTGAAAGTAAAATCCTGGAAAAAAACATAATTCATGCGAATAGTAACCTAAAAAAGAGTTGGAATAGCTATATAAATATCAGACAAAATAGACTTGATATGAAAGCTGTTATAAGAGACTAAGAAAGACACTACACATGAATAAAGAGGACAATCCATCAGGAAGAAATAAGAATCATAAATATTTTAGTACCTATTCATAGTTTCCCAAAATATATAAGGCAAACATTGACAAAACCGAAGGGAGAAAAAGATACCTCTAACTAACATAATAGTTGGAGACTTTAGTATGCCACTCTCATCAATAGACAAAAAATCCAGACAGAAGATCAATAAGGAAGCAGAGAATTTGAATAATATGATAAAGGAATTTGACCTAACAGACATATGCAGAACATTGCAACCCAAAATATCAGGATATACATTCTTTTGAAGTGCATATGAATCATTCTTCAGGATAGATCATATGTTGGGTCACAAAAATCTCAATAAATTTATAAAAGAATGAACTTATGCAAAGAATGTTCTCTTGCTACAATGGAATGATGCTGGAAATCAATAATAGATATATAGGTATAGATCTGAAAAATCGGCAAATATATAGAAGTTAAATAACACACTCTTAAATGACCAGTGGGTAAAAAAAGAATTTGCAAGGGAAATCAGTAAATATCTTGAGATGAACCAAAAGAGAACAAAAGTTACCAAAACTTATGAGATGGAGGAGAACCAGCAAGATGGCGATGGAGTAAGGGGCTTCTAGAGTCAGCTCCTGCTACAGGGCAGTTAATAAACACCAAGAGCTATCTGAATCTAGCTGAAGCACCTGTTTGGGGGCTCCAGGAGACCAGAAGAACATCCTCCAACATCCTTGAAGATCCAGAGAAGACTCGTAAGTAGAGCAGTCCATGCAATGGAAGCTGGTGCCCATCCTCCACTGGAGGCACAAGCCACTTCAGGAGCTGTTCTGCATCTGGAATTGAAAGCTCCACTTCCCCAAAACAGGGGAGGAAGAGAAGGTTGGGTACCAGTTTCAGCTACTGATGTGTAGATTCAGTGGGCTAAAATACAATCCTGAGAACAGATCAAGTTTGAGCCTGTTCAAGTCAGAAAGAGACTGGGATCCACCATCTTAACTCTGCACCTGGCAGGAGGGGAAGCGGGGCAGACTGAGAATCCCAGTGCTGGTGGGGAGTGGCTTCTTTCCATTCAGGTCAGACTGCAGCTCTAACCCAGGCCCCAGTGCCACCTCCAGCAAGGAGGAAGCTGTGGGGACTTGCACCAGCCTCTCCGGGAAATTACTGGCCAAGCTGGGGAGGCCAGTGATTATCTTATTTTGGTGGCAGGAGCTTCCCCAGGAGCTAATTCTGTGTAGAATTGGAAGCTCCATTTCCCAAAGACAGGGGAGGAAGAGACGGTTGGCTGCCAATTTTGGCTACTGATTGGTAGACTCAACTGGCTAAGATATAACCCTGTGAACAGCTGGGATGTGAGTCTGCCCAAGTCAGAAAGAGGCCAGTGGCCACCATTTTGACTCCATCCCCTGAGGGGAAGCTGGGCTGACTGAAAATCACAGTGATGGTAGGAACCAGTTTCTTTCACCCAGATTGGCCTGCAGCCCTAGACTAGGCTTCAGCCCCTCTGGCAGGGAGGAGGTTTGCTGGCCCTACACCAGCCTATCCAGGTAACTGCAATAAGTTTGACTGGCACAGACTTAAAATCAGAAGTCTACTGGGGCAACTGCAGTCATCTTGGACTCACACTACATAGATTGCTGCCCACACATGCAGCACCATCCCCACCCAAGGCAGGGGAGAAAGGGGTGTGAAGCTTCATTAGTATCTCTGGGCAACTACAGTCTAGGCTTACATGACTTGGATTATTCCACACAGCTGTGACTGTCCCTACTCCTGGCAAAGGAGAAAGTTGGAAGAAGCATCATTGGTTCCTGGCACAAGGAGGGCAGCTTGAGCCTCCACAGCTTATAGCGCCAACTACATACTTGGCTCCAACTAAACAAACAGCAAGGAAGAAAGGGCAGGAAGCCCAAAGCTAAAGAGAAAACTGCACCCAGAATTAATACTCTAGTAAACCAGATGCCAAAACAACAAAAAATTACAATCCACACCAGTTAAACAGGAAGCTATGGCCCAGGTAAAGGAATGAGATAAATCTCCAGATGACAAAAATGAATTGAGACAACTAACCATAGATGTTCAAACAAATTTCCTTAATAAAAAGAGTAAGATATTAAGAAGGCACTGCATGAGCACAAAGAAGAATTTGAAAGCATATGTAGAAAAATAGCATATCTTATTGGAATTAAAGTTGCAATAATGAAATAAAAAAATAACATTGGAATCCTATAATAGCAGATTTGAAGAGGCAGAAGAAAGGATTGGTGAGCTTGAAGAAATGGCGTCTGAAATTGAACATACAAAAGAACAGATGAAGAAAAGAATGGAAAAATTGAACAAGGTCTCAGGGAAAAAAATGACAGCAAAAGGCATGCAAACATATATGTCATGGTTGTCCCAAGAGGAAAAGAGAAGAGAAAAGGGGCCAAAGGAATATTTGAAGAAATAATAGTAGAAAATTTCCCAACCCTATTGAAAAACATAGATATCCATGTCCAAGAAGCACAGCATACTCCCATTTGAAAAAATTAAAGCAGACCAACTCTGAGACACATACTCATCAGAATGCCAAATGCAAAAGGCAAAGAGAAAATTCTGAGAACAGCAAGAGAAAAGTAATGCATAACATATAAGGGATATCCAGTAAGATTAAGTGCTGATTTCTCACCAGAAACCATGGAGGCAAGAAGACAGGGGTTTGATATTTTTAAGATACTACAAGAGAAAAATTTCCAGCCAAGAATCTTATATCCAGCAAGACTGTCTTTCAAAACTGAGGACGAGATTAGAATATTCACAGATAAACAGAAACTGAAAGAATCTCTAAGCAAGAGACCAGAATTTCAGGAAATACTAAAGGGTGTGCTAGAGCCTGAAAAGAAAAGACAGGAGAGAGAAGCTTGGAAGAGAGTATAGAAATGAATATTATATCAATAAAAATAGCCAAAAGTGTCAAAAGAGTGGTAAAAATAAAATATGACAGATAGAACTCAAATAGTCAGGAATAAACTTAACCAACAATGTAAAGTGCTTGTATTCAGAAAATGGCATGTCAATGTTAAAAGAAATCAAAAAAGTCCTAAACAATTGGAAGAATATTCCATGCTCACATATTGAAAGACTAAATATCATTAAGATGACAATTCTACTCAAATTAATCTACAGATTCAATGCAATCCTGATAAAAATTCCACCAGCATTATAAATAAAAATTGAAAACACAATCATCAAATTTATTTGGAAAGGTAAGGGACCCTGAATAGCCAGAAACATCATAAAAAGGAAAAGCAAACCCATCTCTCCAGACTTTGAAACATATTTCCTAGCTGTAGTGGTAAAAACAGCACAGGACTGTCATAAAGACAGACACATAGACCAATGGAACCAAATTGATAGTTCAGAAACAGACCCTCACCTGTATGCTCAAGCGATTTTTTACTACCCTGTCAAACCCACATAGCTCAGGCAGAAAAATCCTTTCAACAAATGGTGCTGAAAGAATTGGACGTACATAGCTGAAAGAAGAAAAGAGGATCCCTATCTCACACCTTATCCAAAAATTAACACAAAATGGATAAAAAAACTGAGAATAAAAGCAAGAGCCATAAACTTCTAGAAGAAATTATAGAAAAATATCTTCAAGAACTGGTGGTAGGTGGTGGATTCTCAATGGAGATAAGAGGAGGACTGAGATGGAATACTGATATTTATTGTATGTAGAAGTTTTAATTAGCTTTACTGTAAAAGAGTGGAAATGTATAGAGTGAAATGTAACACATAGTGAGTAACAGCTAGTTTGTAAACGAGGATGTGACTGAAAATGGTAGTCTAGGTATCTAAACGCCAATTGAGAGAATGCTAGAGAATAATCTAGGAACTGAAGAGCACAGTAAACCAAGAGGTGGATTAGAATTGTGGTTGATGGTACATATGCAAGAGTGTCCTTTGTGAGCCAGAGCAAATGTACATCACTACTGCAGGGTGTTGGGAATGTGGAGATGCATGGGAAAAATACAGCTAGAGTGACCTTTAGATTGTGGTTAGTAGTAATAATAGAACATTCTTGCATCTATGTGAAAGATGTACTGTGTTGATAATGAGGCAGTATGGAAAATGTTAGCCAAATGTACACTATGGACATGGTAACAATCAGATGATATTATCTTATCTGTAGGAAATATTCCACCACAGTGTGGTGTGTTGATGGAGGGGTGTTGTTTGGGAATTCTGCACATATGCATGATTGTTTTATAAGTTTACATCTTCTTTCATAAAAAATATATTTAAAAAGTAATAATAGGGGAAAACACACCAAATGTAAGATAAGGACTATGATTAGTAGTAAGGTTTTGACAATATACTTTCATAATTTGTAACAAACTTCTCATAACAATGCAAGGTGTTGGTGGAAGTTTGATGTATGGGACCCATGGATGATGTTATGCATGTTTGCTTTGTAAGTTCACAACTTTTACTATACATTTAATTGTTTATGTATGTTCATATATAAATTATATAAAGATAATAATAATAGGGTTAGTTGGGGAAAAAATACTTTGGTTAGTAATAATATTTTGACCATGCTCTTTAATCATTAGTTAAAAAGGTTTGACAACAATGCAAGTTATTGGTAGTAGGGTGAGTTATGAGAGTTCTTTATGATGTTATATATGTTTGTTTTGTAACTTCACAGCTATTATTATACACTTATTGTTTATGTTTGTTTATGCATGAGTGATATACTTCAATACATTAATTTAAAAAAAAACAACTTATGGGATGCAGTGAAAGCAATTCTGAGGGTGAAATTTACAACCCTAAAAACTTACATTCAAAAAGAAGAAAGAGATAAAATCAAAGACTTAACTTCACACCTGGGGGAACTAGAAATAGAACAGTGAACGAATCCCAAAGCAAGCAGGAAGAAAAAAATAACAAAGATCAAAGCAGAAATAAATGAAATTGAGAATACAAAATTAGAGAGAATTAACAAAACCGAAAGCTGGTTCTTTGAAAAGATGAGTAAAATTGACAAACCCTTAGGTCGACTGACAAAGAAAAAAAGTGAAAAGAAATGAGAATAAAATAAAATCAGAAATAAAGAGGGCATTACAACTGACCCCACAGAAATGTAAAGGATCGTGAGAGGGTACTGTGAGCAACAGTATACCAACAAATTAAACAAACTAGATGAAATGGACTAATTTCTAGAAACACACAAAGAGTCACCCAAAACCTCCCCACAAAGAAGAGCCCAGGACCATATGGCTTGACAGGTGGCCCAGTCATTTACAAAGAATTAATATTAATCCTGTGCAAACTCTTCCTAAATACTGAATAGGAGGGAAACCCTCTAACTCATTCAATGAGGTCAATATCAGTCAAATACCAAAACCAGATAAAGATACTATAAGAAAATAATATTATAGACCAATTTCTCTTATGAATATAGATACAAAAATCATAAAAAATGTTTGCAAATATTATCCAGCAACACATTAAAAGAATTGTATACCATGATCAAATGGGTTTTATCCCAGGTATGCAAGAGCAGTTCAACACAAGAAAATCAATTAATGTAATATAGCATATTAACAAAATGAAAGGAAAATACCACATGATCATCTAGATAGATGCAGAAAAGCTGGAAGCAATGTACACAGACTTCAAGCTGTTTATGAACATTAAGTTAAAATGGATCATAAACCTAAATGTAAAAGGCAAAACTATAAAACTTCTAGAAGAAAATGTAGGTGATTTCGTGTTTAGGATCAGTTTTTAGATGCAATACTAAAAGAACATTCTAGAAAGAAAAGAAAGATAATGTGGACATCATCAAAATTAAAATCTTCTGCACTGTAAAAACATTGTTATTGTGATGAAAGAACAAACAACAGACTATGAGAAAATATGTGTGAAACGCATATCTGATAAAAAACTTATATCCAAATCATACAAAAAACTCTTTAAAGTTGACAAGGAAACAAACAGCCAATCAAAAATGGAAAAATATTTAAACAAACACCTCACCAAAGAAGATATATAGATTGCAAATATGTATATGAAAAGATACTCAACATCATTTGTAATTAAGAAAATGCAAATTAAAACAGCAATGAGATACAACTAAATATCTATCAGAATGGTGAAAATCCAAAAATCTGGCAACACCAGTTATTGGTGAGGATATGAGTAACAGGAACTGTCTTTCATTGATAGTGGGGATTCAAAACAGTAGCACCATTGGAAGATAACTTGACAGTTTCTTAGAAAGCAAAATACAGACTTAAAACATGATCTAAGAATCATGCTCTTAGTCATTTACCCAACTTATTTAAAACCTTGTATCCACACAAAGACCTACATGTGAATGTTTATATCCGCTTTATCCATAATTGTCCCAAGCTAGAAGCAGCCAAGATGTCTTTCAATAGGTGAATACATAAATAGTGTTATATCCATACTGTGGGGTATTAGTAAGTGATAGAAAAAAATGATCTTATCAAGCCATGAAATGACATGGATGAATCTTAAATGCATATTGTTAAGTGGAAGAAGTCAGTCTGGAAAGACAACTTTCTATATGATATCACCTACATGATATTCTGGAAAAGGTAGATCTACAGAGAAAAAAAAAAATGTTCATGGTTTTCAAGGGTTCCAGGAAGGTAGAGCGTTGAATAAGTAAATTGCAGGATTTTTGAAGAGTGCTGAAACTGTCCTTAAGATACTATAATTGTAGATAAATGATGGTAGGGTTTTTCATGACCCACAAAACTTAGAGTACCAAGAGGGAACCTTAGTGTTTTCAAATTAAGCAAAATCATTTAAGACATCAGGAACCCAGGGCAGAATGCAGAATGTGAAAAAGCAATTCTAAATATGTGAGACAACCTTACTGAAGGAATTAGTCGACCTAAGTAATTTTGGAAATGAGTGGATACGGTGAAAGTAAAGGCAGAAAAATAAAATGTACATAAGCACTGGAAAAAATAGTTGCTATTTTTTGTATTATATGTATTTTTCATTTCTTTTTATTTATTTATTTGTTTTTTTTATTTTTATTTATCTCCCCTTCCCCACACACCCCCAGCCACAATTGTCTGTTCTCTGTGTCCATTCTCTGTGTGTTCTTCTGTGTCTGCTTGTATTCTTGTCAGCTGGAATCTGTGTCTCTTTTTGTTGTTGTTGTTGCATCATCTTGCTGCGTCTGCTCTTTGTGTATGTGGTGCTATTCCTGGGCAGGCTGTACTTTTTTTTGCACTGGGCCACTCTCCTTACAGGGCACACTCCTTGCGTGTGGGGCTCCCCTACATGGAGGACACCCCTGTGTGGCACGGCACTCCTTGTGCACATCAGCACCGAGTATGGGCCAGCTCATCACATGGGTCAGGAGGCCCTGGGTTTGAACCTTGGACCGCCCATGTGGTAGGGGTATACCCTATCCGTTGGGTCAAATCCACTTCCGTGTATTATATTTTCTCCCTACAGGGATCCTGGTTAACAACTGTGCACACTGAAATTGAACAATTAAGTGAATGGGTGGTAGATGGCAGGATGGCAGGAGTCAGGTTTTTCACTGATATTGTAGGCCTGCACACATAAGAATGGGAGATAGCTAGAATGACCTACGTGGTAATAGATTAGATTGGAGACATTGGTTTGGACTCTTGTTTAGCTTACCATTGAAACAAATGGTTACATATAAAAAATTTGTAGATACGTGTATTTACATGGGTTTGTATATACACATACCTTTCATTGCTCTGTCAGCTGAAAGGGCCAAGAAGCAAAGACATCCCAGAAACAATATTCGAACCTAGTGCTAAATCCCAATTTCTAATACTATTCTCTAATAAAGGAATCAGCCCACCTTGGAGAAATGGCTGCTTCTAGGACTGGGGCAAAAAATATACAAGATGAATATTAAGCATACATTAATGCCAGGACACAGTTAAGTGTTAACTTAAAACTTTTTTAAGGAAAAAAATAAGCACATTGTTGAGGATGGCAAAGGGCCACAGAAGCCAATGGCCTTGAGGCCTTGTACACCAAGCCTGCGGAGGCCAAAGTCAGAACAGCGTGCTCAACAAAAATATTGGATTATAACCCTGAGTATAAAATAAATGTCCATGTCCATATTGATAGAAATAAATGAATAAATAAATACATTTTTAGAAAAGAGAAGATTCTAAGTAATTTGTGCAGATACTTCATCAAGGAGGTGGAACCCATCTCCCTACTCCTTAACTGTGGGCTGCTGATGGTGGCCTTTTCCAAAGACTACAGAACGGAAAGGGGGCACAAGCAACTTTACAGTAGGGAAACTGGACAAACTCTGCCTAAGCCTGGTGACCAATGTTAGCATCACCTGTGAAAAGTCATGTTGAAGTCTGAGAAACTGTCATCATCAAGAGGAACCTTAAGAGACATAATGAGTAAACATAATGTGGTGTCCTAGAGCAGAAAAACACCACCAGGTAAAAAAAGAAGAAAGGAACAAAGCATGGATTTTTAGTCAATAATAATGAATCAATATTAGTTCATTAATGGCAACAAATGTAACATACCAATGTAACATGTTGATAATGGGGGAAACTATGTGGGGGTGTATACCCTCACACTGTTTGTTCTACCTTCTCAAGTTTTCTGTAAATCTAAAACTGTTCTAAAAATAAAAAGTTTACTTTTAAGAAATCATCAGGTGGTTCTGAGACATAATCATAGCCTAATATTACAAATGAAGCCCTGAGAGAACACTACATTTTGGAGTAAAGATATTCAGGTTCTTTTTCTTCTTTTAGAAGCCTGATGACCTTAAAAAAACATCATTTAACATTTTCTACTTATTAGTAATAATAACTACAGCATTGTTTCCCCTACTTCTCAGGATTGTTGTAAGGATTAATTTACATAATGAATGGGGAAAAAGACAGATACCATGCAGGGAGAAAGACCAAAACAATAAAAATGATTTGTAGAGAATATAACATAAATGCAAAACACTAAGTGTGAATAGGTTTGGAGGCATGGCAGTTTTAAAGGGGAAGTAGAGAAAGAATTCTCCCTAGTAATCAAACTGCTGGTTGAATTATCTTATTCTTTAACTTCTACTCCAGACTAGCTCTATGACCTTCAGCAGAGCACTAACCTTATCTTACTTTCCTTTTTCATGTGTAAACTGAGCTTGATAAAATTTTCTCTCTAAGTTTGCTGCTGTAGAGCCAATTGCAGTTTTTAGGGAATAGTAGTGTATCTTCATCCAATAACAAGATCTGCCCCCAGTCTTCTTATGAAAGCTTCGCCTCTACAGTTCCCATAATTTCTGATGAATTCTAATCATTTCCTCAAGGTTACCCTTCATTCTTTGAGTAAATTGATTTCTATTATCACAAAAGACTTACTTAATGGTCCTGGAGGTATTTTAGCAGGAGTCTGTGACCAACGAACTTAAAAACTGTACTTTATTGAATTTAAGGAAATCTGCTTATTTGCAGATGAATTATTAATTTTCAACCACCTTCACAATTAAGGTGATCTCACAAGCTACTGCTGAACGGATGAAATAACTCCATGTTGCAGTGTTCATGAGCTCCCTGACTTCATAGTACACTGCACACATATGCTCATCTGTTCTTTCATCATGCACACAAACATTTATTGATAAAATACTATGTACCAGAGGGTATGCCAAATTTTGAAAATAAAAGCAAACTCTGTTTTCAGATGGCTCAGATTCTTTCTTGCAGGGAAGATAGTGAAAGAAATAGCAGAGTAGAGTCTAATAGTAGAGTATACTGTTCCCAGTACTGTGGGGGCAAAAAGAGGACAATGAAATTCTATGTGAGACGTTCCTAATGGCATTAGAGGGAGTGGAAGCCTTGAACTCAGTTTGAAAAATGAATGAGAATCTGTCATTTTACTCTTCCCTCTCCTCCCAGACATGTCCTGTGTCTCTCTGCATCCTTGCCTGATTTTTCAAGCTGTTTGCTTAGGTAGGAATGTCCTCCTGTTTCTCTAGTGAATGAAATTCTATTTATTCTTACAGGTTAAGCTCAAATACTGTATTATTTCTCCTCTGAGAAATAATTCCAAACCTTCCTGGTAAATTAAGACTTTCTGACTTACAAATTCAACCACACTTCATTTTCTAGCACATTTCTTTGAGCTGCCATGAATGGTCTTTATTCTTCCCACTAGGTGGCAATTCAATAACAGAATGGGTTAGATCCATTTCTGAATTTTACCTAACCAATGCTTTCCTTGTACTGGATATGCATTAATTATTTTTAATATATATTCAGTTCCTTGCAGATTATCTGACACAGTAAGCAGTCAGTAAGCATCAAAGAAGAAGAGGGAGAGAAAAAGGAAAGGAAGAAGAGAGGGAATGAAGGTCAGAGACAAGGAAATTCCCAGCTCTTCTGAGATAGGTGTAGCATTGAAGCACCAAGGACAAGGCAAAGGGGTTGTTTTGATCCTGAATTGTGCTGAGGCCTGGGAAACATGGACTTTCTGAATAAGAAGTAGAAGAGAGGGGTTGATCTAAGAAGCAACACTTAGTCACATAAGCAGAGTTGACCTACCAAATGACTGACAAGCAAATGTTTCATAAAATGAGTTCTATGCAAGCTGGGGAGGCTGGGGAAGCCAGCTAAGAGGGAACATTCCAAGCAGACCACTGGACAGAGATGGTAAACAAGTCTGAGCAAGCCTGTACTACCCTGCATTGACACTTAAACATGATTCCTGAAGGCCAAGGCAGGATGCCTGGAATTTAGTGGTACTAGGTGGAAAAAATAGGGACATTGACAAGAAAAATAGTAATAATTGAGTGGATAGGAAATAGATGGATGGTGCTTAAGGTGATTAGGGTAGAGCAAGTGATGAAGTCATCAGAGGAAGAGAGCAAAACTCCATGTCTTTAGATCATAGCTCTTAGAGGGTTATAATGAAATGAAACTTCAAACAACCGATAATTTAATTTTGTTTGGGATGATTTCATTTAATTATGTTTTGTTTCTTTAGTCTTGTTATTAATCTACAATATATATTACTATTTACGCATATTACAGCACTCACTTTAAAAAGTCTGTGAAAAAGAGAATTGCATTCCATGGGCTCATGTATTTTTAAAACTTGATTGGCACACTATTTTTAAATGATTAATTTATTTATTAGAACAGACACATATAAATGATAACTTCTTCCTCTCTGATGTTCTCTGGCTTCTGTAGCATTTTTTAATTGAAGAAGTTATATGTTTAAAGAAAAATACATGCATAAGACACAAAGTTCTCATATACCACCCTATGTTACATCTTGCATTGATAAGATAACTTTGTTACAATTAATGAAAGAACATTTTTATACTTGTACTATTAGGTATATTCTATGATTAAATTTAGGACCCATTGTTAGTATTGTGAAGTTCCATGGGTTTTTAAAATAATGTTACTTGAAAAATATATATACAACATAAAATATCCCCATTTAACTACATTCAAATATGTAATTCAGTGCTGTTAATTATGTTTACAATATTGGCTTTCCATCATCCCAAATTGAAAACTGTATATTTTAAGCCTTAACTTCCTATGCCCTATTTCAGTCCCATTCCCTGGTAACCTGTATTCTAGATTCTGATTCTATGAATTAGCTTACTATAATTATTTCATATCAGTGAGATCACACTGAATTTGTGTCTGTCTTATTTTAGTCAAAATAATGTTTTTAAGGCTTTAAGGTTCATCAGTGTTGTTACATGTATCAGAACTTCATTCTTTTTTACAGCTGGGTAATATTCCATTAACTATATATATATATTGATTTATCCATTCATCATTTGAAGGACACTTGGGATACTTCCATCCTTTGGCTATGGAGAATAAGGCTGCTATGAACACTGGTGTGCAATTATCTGTTTGAGTATATGTTTTCAATTACTTTGGGTATATCCATAGAAGTTCGGTCACAGGGTCTTTTAATTCTATACTTAACTTTGTGAGGAACAGCTAAAATGTCTTTCACAGCAGATACACCATTTTCCATTCCCACCAACAATAACTGAGGTTCTGATTTCTTTATGTACCCTCTAACACTTTCAATTTTCCATTTTGTTGTTGTTGGTGGTGGTTGTTGTTAGTAGCCATTCTAGTGGGTATGGAAGGGTATCTCATTGTGGTTTTGGTTTGCATTTCCCTAGCAGCTATTCATGCTAAACATCTTATCACATGCTTTTTGGTCAGTTGTATAACGTCTTTGGAGGAAGATCTCTCTGAATCTTCTGCTCATTATTTAATCTTGGGTTGTTTTTCATTTTGTTGTTAAATTGAAGGACTTTCATATATTCTGAATATTACACTCTTATTAGATATGTGGTTTCTAATTATTTTCTCCCATTGTATAAATTATGCTTTTAATTTAATGATAAAGTCCTTTGATGCACAAACATTTTTATTTTGATGAGATTCCACTTATCTATTTTTCTTCAATTGCTTGTGCTTTGGAAGCAAAGTCTAAGTAATCATTGCCTAACCCAAGTTCATAAAGATGCTTCCCTTTGTTTTCTGCTAGGAGTTTAAGAGTTCTAGCTCTTATATTTAGGTCTTAGTTCCATTTTGAGTTGATGTTTGTGCATAGTGTGAGGTAGGGGTCCACCTTCACTTCATTCTTTTGTATATGAAAATCCAGTTTTACCAGCATCATTTGTTGATGAGACTATTCTTTTCCAATTCAGTGGTCTTTGTCCCCTTTTCAAAAATCTGTTGGCCATAAATGAGAGAGTTTATTTCTGCAGTCCTAATTCAAGTCCATTTCTTTGTATGTCTGTCTTTGTGCCAGTACCATGCTATTTTGATTACTGTGGCTTTGTAATCAGCTTTAATATTGGGGAATGTGAGTTCTCCAACTTCTCTTCTTTTTCAGATTGCTTTGGCTATTCAGGCCCCCATACCATTCCATATAAATTTAGTAATAGGCTTTTCCAGTTCTGTAAAGAAAGTTGTGGAATTTCATTTGGGATTGCATTGAATCTATAAATCACTTTGGGTAGAATTGACATCTTACCAAATTTAAACATCCAGACCATGAATACAGTTTAGCCTTCCATTTATTTAAGTCTTCTCTGATTTCTTTTAGCAGTGTTATGCAGCTTTCTGTGGTCCAAGTCCTTTACATCCTTGATCAAATTTACTCTTAGCTATTGGACTCCTTTAGTTGCTATTGTAAGTGGATTTTAAAAATTTCTTTTTCCAATTGTTCATTACTACTATGTAGATATATTACCGATTTTGTGATGTTGCTCTTGTACCCTGACACTTGCTGAAATTAGTTATTAATTCTAGGAATTTTGTCATGGATTCTTCTGCGTTTTCTGTATATAGGCTCATGTCATTTGCAAATAGGGTAGGTTTACTTCATTTCCAAATTGCTGGTTATTTCTTTTCCTTGCCTAATTGCACTGCCTAGAACTTCCTGAACAGTGATGAATAACAATGGTGACAATGGGCACCTTTGTCTTGTTCTTGATCTTAAAGGGAAAACTTCCAATCTTTCACAATTAGGTATAATGTAAATTGTGGGTTGTTCATCTATGTCCTTTATCATGGCGAGGAAGTATCCATCTATAACTAGTTTTCTAAGTGTTTTTTTTTTTCTTTTATCAATAAGTGGTGCTGGATTTTGTCAAATGTCTTTTATGAATCAAGTGACAGAATCGTATGATTTTTCCCTTTCATTTTGTTCATATGGTGGATTACATTAATTGGTTTTCTTATGCTGAACCATCCTTGCATACATGGAATAAAACCAACCTGATAATGTTGCATAATTCTTTAAAAGTGCTTTTGGACAGAGTTTGCTTGTATTTTTTTGAGGATTTTTATGCCTATTTTCATAATAAGAGATATTGGTCTATGATTGTCTTTGCTTGTGATACCTTTTTCTGGCTTTGGTATGAGCGTGATGTTTTCCTCATAGTATGAATTAGGGAGTATTCCTTTAATTTTTTATAAAATTTCACTATTAGGTTTCTGATTATTGATTCAGTCTCTTTACTAGTTACCAGTTTATTTAGCTCTTCTATTTCTTCTTGAGTCTGTGTAAGTATTGTGTGTGTGTGTATATTTTAAGGAATTACTCTATTTCATCTAGGATATTTAATTTATTGATATACAGTTGTTCATAATATCTTTTTATAGTCCTTTTTATTTCAGTGGGGTTGGTTACAATAACGTCCCCCTTTTCCTTTCTGATTTAATTAGGTCTACTTCCATTTTCTCATTGTCAGTCTAGCTAAAAATTTGTATATTTTATTTATCAATTCAAAGAACCAATGTGGTTTAATGATTCTCTCTGGTAAGTTTGTTTGTTTGTTTTTTATTCTCTATTTCATTTATCTACAATCTAATCTTTATTATTTCCTTCCATCTCCTCATTTTGGGTTTAGTTTTCTCTTTTTATATTTCTTCTAGTTTTGAGGGTTAGGGCTCTGATTTGAGCTCTTTCTTCTTTTTAAATGTAAAAATTTGGAGCTATAAATATACCTCTTGGCCCTCTCTTTGTTGCATCCCATATGTTTTGATATTGCGTATTTTTATTTTTATTTTTATTTTTATTAGCCTGTTTTGCTAAGGAAGAGGCAGAAACCTTAAATGCTATGCAAAGGCAGCTTTATTCAATGAAATGAGTTTCAGGTTGTATCAAATGATTGACACAATGGAGCAATCACAGAAAAGAAGAGTAATTAATAGAACATAGGAAAGAATGAAAGTATATACAACCACTCACCAAAACAGTGGAAAACATAATATCTGATCTCTCATGAAACTGAGAAGTCCCTTTGCAGCCAATCAAAGCACCAATTGAAAAAATGATTTCAGGCATAGTGTCCTCTTCTGGGTGAGACTTCAACTGGCAACTTGGGGGCTAGCTCTTTCAAAGGGTTCCAAATCCTGGAACTCAGAGTCTTGCAATTCATGAGGAATGGCTTCATTCAAAATTAATCTAATTCATCTGGCAGGGAGTGGCCAGCCCACCACAGGAGAGACAAAGTGTCTCAAGGGGTCTATTGCTCTTTTCTGTTCATGATGCACTAAACAGGAACATGAGGGTTTCAATAGACATCAGCTTTAACCTGATGTTAACTTTATAGAGGAAACAAACAGGACATGCAAATATCACGTCTGGTGGCTTGCTCCTTCTAAATATTTGTTTTTAGTTAATAGGTGGTGGGATTGCCTGCATAGCAGCTTTACAACATTACAAAGGACAAAGAACAAGTTAATCATTCACAATTCTAGGCTGAAACAGCAGAGACTATTGATTAGAAAGTTTATGAATTCACAATTCTTAATAATAATTTTTGTATAGAATATCATAGCCTCAAGAGAATTATTAATTTTCCTTGTCAGTTCCTCTTTAACCCATTAGACATTTAAGTGTTTGTTGTTTAATATCCACATATTTTCCATTTCTCCTTCACTTATTGATTTCTAGTTTCATTCCATTGTGGCCAGAGAAGATACATTGTAGGATTTCAATATTTTTTTGAATTTATTATGACTTGTTTTGTGACCTGGGATATGTCTCTCCTGGAGAATGAAACATGTGCACCCAGGTAGAATGTGTATTCTGTCTTATAGGGTGAAGTGTCCTATATATGTCTGTTAGGTATAGTGGGTTTAGAGTATCATTGAAATCTTCTATTTCCTTATTTATCTTCTGTCTAGATGTTCTATCTATTGTTTTTTTAAGAAATTTTGTTGAGATATATTGATATACCATATAATCCATCCAAAGTGTATATTCAGTGGGTTAGGGTATAATCATAGAGTTGTGCATTCATCACTACAATAAATATTACAGCAATTTCATTACTCCAAAAAGAAGATTCCCCTACCCCTTATCTATTCGCCTTTCAGTTTCTCTACCCATTGCCTGTCATACATATGTGCTAAATTCTATCTATAAAAATTTATTTATATTTACTTTTTATATAAATGGATTCAAGCAATTTACAGTCCTTTGTGTCTTGTTTCTGTCATATACAGTACTTTGGGTCTGGTTTCTGCCACTTATGAAAATTCTCTTTCTATTTTAAATTGATGGAAAAAAATATTAATATGCTACTATTTACTATAGTCCATAGTTTGCTTTAGGTATATTCTATCTCAGATACTACTCAATTACTAACATCTTGTAAGATTAGCATACACTTGATCTGCTTCATTGAAGAGCATTCTTAAATTTGGTTATTAATATTAATAATTCTCCTCTGCCACTTTTATTTGGAATGGGTTGGAACAGTGGCCACCCTCAGAGTTGGGCCCCCAGCAATCCCAAGTAACTAATCAAGTGCAGTGATCAGCAATTGAGCCATGCCTCCCTCTCCCCCAGGTCTTGGGAAACTTGTGTTTTTATGTCTCTCTCTGGCACCAGCAAGCTATGCCAGGGGCTAACCTCTCTACTACCTGCCCTGAGAGTGGACTCTGGGCAATCGAAACCACAGCACAATGACTGATATTTACTGTAAGTTACCAATTTCTTCCCACTGCTATTCCCCAGATGCTGAACAGTGTTCTTCTGAACTCTGGAAATTTGAAATAATTGATTCAGATAGTTCTTCCTGTTTTATAGTTATTCCAGTGGAAGAACTGATTCTGGGAGTTTCTTACTCCACCATCTGATAATAAAATTTGAAGGTGCTCTTACCACTGTTGAGATGTGTTTCATAACTTGACAAAGTGTGCTTGAGGACATACACATCCCAGATAAAGCTGATGAAGACTGTTTTCATCAGTCTTGGAACATTCTCCATGCTATATCTAACAACATGTTACTTCCAGTGATCTAAAATTCAAATTATAAACTTTAAACCAAAGGTGGATAGTGTACTGGAAGTCCCAAAACCAAACAACCCCCAGGTTCTAAACACTGAATATGTGGTGCTCCAAATTCTCTTTTAGCCTTGGTGAGGGTCATCTTAGGGTCTAGGTACGGCTGAAGTGGTAGGTAAAACTTTTCCACAGCTACAGATGAGCCTGGCTATGGGAGAGAGAGGCTGACAGATGGTAGTTTAGCACTGTGCCCTTTGTGATTTTGAAACAAATTGTTTCTTCATGAAACAATCATTGAGCTTTGTGAAAGGCAGGAGAAAACCGAAATGGTCTTGGGCCAGGACATTTACCATCTGAATGTATTCATTCAGCTAATTAAATACTCATCACCAAAGTCCATGGAGATTCTACTTGGCAAGTCTATTAAAATATGCAAATCATTATCCACCCACACTTACCCCATCCCAACTTCAGCTGTGGGACCCTCTAAGAGGACAGATCTAAAGCTCTATCCATTCTTTTTCTTTATTGTTCTCCTCCAAAAAAATGAACAGAGTATTTTGAAACATAATCCATTGTTATTGTACAGATGTATGAAACACAAATTTTGGCTTTTGCACAAGTGCTGAGAAAAGCTATATTTTAATTTTTTTTTCTCTTTTAAGCTTGATGAACACCTGTTTTCTGAGTCCTGATAGGATTCAGCCCTATTCTGTTCCAAATTTTAGACTTCACATTCAAACCAGAGGACAAAAATTGACAAATACCCTTGGGCCCAAGGTGCTGAATGATTATTAATTATTTTCCTACATCTCAAGTGAAATACCAGTCACAGTTTTTAGCCATTATGAAAAATATATTTATTCTGAGACAACTTTGAAATGAAGCATTGAGTAAACTTAAATATTATGGCTATTTTTCTTCTGTAGTAATAGTCTTACATTTCAAACAAATCCATTGGTGCTGCAGGAATGCAAGAGAAACCATAAAACTAAGAAGGAAAATACAAATGATTTTTTCCAGTGGGCTCAGTTTAAATAACAAATCAGTTGCAGAGTAAGAGCAGCTTTTTGGAAGTCTCCTATTATTATATGTGCTTCTGTGAAATCCTGCTTGCATAATTCAGAACACATGACATTTAACTGACAGAAAAATATAAAACAGGTTTAATAACAAGGAGAATCACTAACAATAATAGGGAATATGGAAATCTCTCTCTCAAACTTGTCACAGTACTTTTTAATATTAAGAGACACCCTTGGAGATAACTCCTAAGACTTTTGACAAAAACAAACCTCAAATCATGCAGTAGTAAGTGGAAGTTGATCTAATAAAGAGTGTTGGCCCATGAAAAAGAGGAAAAAGTGAATATTTTAAGCAAACTGGAAATTCTGTATTTTCTTGGAAGCACCAATGTGTTTTCCTATTAAAATAAAAACAATTATTTCAGAAATATTTATTGACTGCTTGTTTTATCATCAGTTCTTGTGAGCAAAATAAAGCAAATAACATTTATTTAAAGAATATTTGCAGAACCCCTACTATGTGCCAAGGATTACAAGGTTTTGAGGATACAATAATGAAAAATTTCTATAGCAATAGAAGCGAATAAGGAAACATATGAAGGTATATTCAATTCAAACTCTCCAGTGAATTCAAGGTAATTCTTCTTCCCTCCCCCATTTTTACATCCTGTGGAACATTCCATTGTATATTAAAATAATATTATTATAATGTCTGGGTGAGCTAAGAATAACAAATGCTTCACAAATAAAGCAGATCATCACAGGATTGACTTGACTGGGGCAACTGTCAAGACGAAATGGTTAAGGCTGCTTGGATAATCATGTCTAGACAAAGTCCCAGCCAGGGGCTTCCTGTTTCAAAATCTTTACCTTGGTGGTTGTTTTAGGGTTTTGGACCCAGTCCTCTGTTGACCAAATTTGCATGGCAAGGCCAATGCTGTACCACAGCCAGGAGACAGCAATTCAATTCCTATTTACTTGAAGACTTCAGCTGAATTAGAGCTTGGAAGAGAAGCAGTGATTTCCAAGAAAGAAATAAGCTGTGTTTGAAGTAAATTAATAGGCTTTTTATCCTACCCACTAAATAAATATGTATGAGATTAACAGCGGTTAATTAGAAATTAAAAATTCACCATTAAAACTTGTCTCTATCTACATATATCAGGTCACCAATTGCTATTCCTCTTTAATGCACAGACTCATAATGTCTGCAGTGTGGAAATAGTCACTCCTGCACAGGGATTGGATGTATATTGGAAATGACTAAGATCTTGGAAAGTACACATTTTATTTAATCCACAAAATGTTATCTAAAATCTAGGTTTCTTGGGAGATAACAAATAGGCAAAGGAAGGTACCACAGAAATTAGACACAATCTGGAAAATGAAAGAGAGATAGGCCGTGCTCTAATTATTGATAGATCTTATTCATTCTAGTTTTATCATAATTAGCTTGAGAATATATCTAAAATCCATTTTTTCCCAGGCACCTTCAGTTCAACATTTGAACAATCTTCTTAATACCTGCTTTTTCTTTAATACTCACTCCCACATATCCATCAAATATATTTTCCCAAAGTCTTATTTTTTAATGTTTAATTTCCTGAAAGAATCGGTCGTCCAATTCTATCTTTTAATTCCATTATGATCATGCTAAGTAAACAGTCTTTAACTGGAAATCTAATAGTCAGTACTAACATGCCATGATTCACAGAAACCACACCTATGCTATGTTATACTTCATGATATTTGAAATTATTTCGCCTGTAAACTAGGGCTACGTGCCTCTTTCACAGGTTTTTTGTGTATTTTGTAATGACTAAGTTCTTAAGAAATGACACATTATTAAATCTACTCCAGTGTTACTTAAAAGCTAGATTTCTAGAGTGTTATTGAATATCATATATTAGTTGTCTATTACTGTGTAGTAACTTACTCCCCAACTTAGCCCCTGGAAACAAACGCTTATAATTTGGCAATTTTTATAGATTAGGAATTTGGGAGTGGCTTCTGGCAGGGCTTGGAAGATCTTTCTAAGCTCACTCACATTGCTGGTAGAAAGCTTCAGAAGATCCATGTGGACCTTCTGAACTTCTGAACAGAGTTATCTCATGCAAAGGCAACTGGCTTTCTCCAGAGCAAGTGATCCAGAGAGAGCAAGAGAAAGCAACTCATATGGGAACCACAGTTTTTTATAACCAAATGTTTGAGGTAATGATCCATCATTTATGCCATTTTTGCACCTTGCATTGTAGTGCATTCATTAGAAGCTAGTCATTAAGAGGAGAGAATTACACAAGGGCTCCCATTCAGAAGAGGGGATTACAGGAGGGCATGGAAACCAGAGGGCAGGTATGCAGGGGTCCTTCGGGGTCCTCTTGAAAACTGTCTACCACAGATTTCAAATAAATGAGAGCATTTCTCATAGTTGATAGAGAGGAGAGCACAGGCTTGAATCTGGATTTGGCCACATTTGCATCTTCTGAAAACTTGGGTAATTTTTTAAACTCCCAGAGCCTCTTATTTGATCTTTTGTAAAACAGTATAATCACACAGATTTCAAATGGTTGCAGGGAAAATCAAACAATGATCTTCAAGGAAGAGAACATGAAATAACCGTGTCTGAGGGTGGTCATAGGCAATCGCCCACACACAGAAGACAGCTTTCTGTTTATTGAAACCCCTTAAATATTTCCAATATGCAGATATTAGCATATTCTGGAGAAGGACAAAAATCTGTCCCAGCCTCTTGTCACTGGCTTCAGTCCTCATTATTTTCCTTGATTCTGTCTCAGTGGCTTCCCTCAGTATCCATCTCATTAAGCTGCTGAGACATTTCAGATGAGACGCTGATAGGTGGAAAGACATACCACCCATACTCATAAAGTCCCAAATTTTAAGACAAAGATATAGAATCCAAAGGTGCTAGAGGACTCACTGTGTAAGAAAGCTTCTTTTAAGGATCTTGAAAAGCAACTGGATTTTTGCTAGTACCATCATCCCAGGAGAATTAACAATCTAAGTACTTCTTTTACAGGGAGTGCTTCTAATCTCTATGCCAGCAAAGATAAATCTTCAAGGAGAATATGTGGTAGGAAAATGTGTGAAAACAGCACCTATGCTTAATTTACCTTGAAGAATAATTCTGTCTCCAATTTTCCAATATAATAAAAAACCATACTTTAAATTCTTCTCTACTCCTACATTTCCACCTCCATTTGGTTAGACAACTGATTTCCAAAGAGCACCTTATGCTCAAATGAGCTTCTACTTTTAGGAACTATTTCTGGAATTGGATTTAAGGATTGGTACAAGGTGCTGTGACCTATGCCTTGTTTAGCCTTTTCTGAACAAAACCTTTCCCAGTTGTATAGCACCCGTGGTCCTGAGTAATTTGGATTAAGAATATTTGGACCTGGATTTCCAGTGAATCCACAGATGGGCCTGAGTCAGGGAGGATTTTCTGGTCTTCCTGCTGTGTTGCTCTACTGTGCGTGCAGGTAGAAGAGTCAGTCTGAGGACTCGGGTTATATTGTCGGAGTACCTATCTCTCCTACAATGTAAGTCTTCCTGCTCTAAAGCCTGTGCTAACTCCACTTTAGATCCCTCATGTCGAGCACTTATTTTATTAACTGTATTAAACCTAAATGCATATTGACTAAAATATAGCAGATGAATAAAAGAAGTACACAGAGAATTATGGAATAAGGAAGACAATAGTAAGAGTCATAGAAAGGCACATAAAGGCTTTGTGGAGACAAAGCATAAAATGACTACCTACCTGCCTACCATGCAGAGCTGTTGTGAAGATCAATATAGTCAGCAGGGCTTTGAAAACTTAAAAATCAGTGTCATCACTTATTTTTTAACTTTGTAAATTACCAGAACTTCTCAACTAAAATTTCCTAGTATATGCCTTGATAACAAATGATATTATGCCATATTAAAAAGCCTAATTTATTTTACTTTGTTTCCCATTAATCAACTCACAGATATTTTTGTTTTGGTGGTTATGTGGAAGTCGTTCAAATGATGAGGAACAAATACAAATAGTCAGTGAGCCTAGCATACAAGAAACAATTGCTTTGTAAGATCAGAGGGGAAGAGGAGAATGAGCCTGCGGCGGGTCCCTGGACTTATCTAACCTAGACTCCAATGATGATCAGTGGAGGAGGGGGAAAGAAGAACACATATCTGTAGGTCCTGGAATCTTGCCTTTTTCTGTGGCCTTTAGGGGTGGACTAGGGCTTTCCTGTGGATATTGACAGTTTTAAACGACTCAATATGAAAGCAGAAATGGCAAGAGCCATTTGGAGAAAGGAGGTTAGCACTTACTATTTAAGCCATATGGAGATACATGACTTGTTTAGCAAATTATGTGGTGTGAAAGGGCAGAAAAGCAAAGCTGTTTAGAAAGAAGCAGCAAGGCCATTTGGAAAAAAGGTGGCTAGGCCATTTGGAGTAGCTAAGTGTTTTAGTTTGCCACAGGCTACAGATGCAAATTATCAGAAATGAATTAGGTTTTACAATAGGAATTTATTAGGGTAGAAGCTTACAGTTCCAAGGCTACGCAAATGTCTAAATCAAGGCATCATCAAGAGAGGGGGGTATATGGGGACTTCATATTTTTTTAATATAATAATAAATAAATAAATAAATAAATAAACAAATAAATAAATAAATAAATAAAAAGAGATGCTGTCTCACCAAGTTGCAGCTGTGATTGATCAGGCACATGGTGGCATCGTTTAAAGATGCTTTTACTTGGAGCTTAGCTGTAGGTGATCAAGTACATGGTGGGGCATAATTATTACCCTCTCATCTCTTGCCTTCAGGAACCTCTCTCTTTCAGCCTCTGAGCCACAGGCAATCCTGGATCCTCTCTCACGTGGCAGGGGTAAAATGGAAGCTCTCTTTCTCTGTTCTCTCCTCTGTTTATATATGACTCCAGTGAAAGGATTAGGACTCAATCTAGATCTTGCAATCTAATCAAAGATCTTTAACCAAAGTGATCTAATTAAAAGTGATCTTATAAAAAGGACCCTTAACCGAATTTAACCAAAATGTCCCACATAGAAAAATACAATAGGCTTATACACAC
Organism: Dasypus novemcinctus; assembly: GCF_030445035.2. Lineage (NCBI taxonomy): Eukaryota > Metazoa > Chordata > Mammalia > Cingulata > Dasypodidae > Dasypus > Dasypus novemcinctus. The sequence continues at coordinate 198,060,195 of NC_080673.1, read as the reverse complement.
AGGAATGTGTTAGCTTAAGAATATATTAATAATTTTCTGGGGTCCACAAAAGAATCAAACAAGGACACTAAGAGTGGCTTTTTTATTCAAACCATATGGAGGTGCAAGCCTTGCTAATTATGGTTACATCTCGGTCAGGGCTAGCTTGAGTGGTCATGCAAAAGGGGAACTTATGATTAAACTGGACAAGATGATGAGACACCAAACATAATTTCTTTTATGCTACCACAGTAAGCTCCTAACAGTGCTTATAAATCTCCTAGTAGAGCAATAAACAAAATATACATATGATATAGTCTCTGTCTTTATGTAATACTGACTATTTCGTGAAAAAGGACCATTATTTTATCTCTATTACTACAACCACTATTACATATAATAAAAGTGATGATGATGATGATGATGATGAGGGTGGTGGTGAAGATAGGAAGAAGAGAAGGAGGAAGAGGAGGAGTAAAAGGAAAAGAAGAGGGAGAAGACAAAGTAGAAGAAGAGGGAAAATAAGAAGAAAAAGGAGGAGGTGGTGGAGGAGATGGAGGAGGAAGAAGAAGAGAAGAAGAAAATAAAAATTAGTAGGAGCAATTACCTGAATATATTAAATGTGGTCCTGAGAAGATTACATGAGTAGCCTCAAAATTTTCCTATGATAAAGACACCATTTTTATTCATAACTGACATGGAGTTTAGATATTTGAGTTAGCAGGTATGATGGTTTGAAGCTGTATGTATTCGAGAAAAAGATGTTCAAAATTTAATCCATTCCTGTGAGTATGAGCCCATAGTAAGTAGACCATTTGATTAGGTTACTTCAAGTAAAATGTGGCCCACCTCAATCTAGTTGGCTCTTAATCCTATTATTGGAGTCCTTTACTAAGTGGAATGAAATTTGGAGAGAGAGAAAGCCACAGGAAACCATAAGCTGAATATCAGTGGAAAGTAGAATAGAAAGGAGAAACCAACAGATGCTGCTATGTGCCGAAATTTCTATATGTCAAGATAAAGACAAAAAATTGCCAGCAGCCAGCCCCAGAACACCACAGTCTATGATAAGAAAGCATTACTTGTTGATGCCTTGATTTTGACTTTTTACCAGCCTCAAACCATGAGCAAATAAATTCCCACTGTTTAACTGGCCCCATTTCCTCATTATTTGCTTAAGCAAGCCAAATGCTTAAGCAGATTTTGGTCCCAGGAGTGGGTGCTACTCTTGCAAATAACCAAATGTAGCTTTGGAATTGGGTAATGGGTAGAGGATAGAAGAACTGCGAGGTGCTTGATAGAAAAGGCATAGGTTGGTTTGAAAAGACTGCTGGTAGAAATATGGATTCTGAAGATACTTCTGAGGAGGGCTTAGAAGGAAATAATGAATGTGTTATGGGAAACTGGAGGAAAGGCAATCCTTGTTTAACAGTGTGTGGCAGATAACTTGGAAAAATGAACTCTGATTATAGTATGGAAGGCAGAAATTAACAGTGATGAACTTAGACATTTAGCTGAAGAAATTTCTGAGCTAAGTATGGAAAAGTGCAGCCTGATATCTCCTTCCAGCTTATAGTGAAGTAAGAAAGAAAATGGATAAGCTGAGAGCTGAACTCCAAGGAACAAAGAAATCAGACAGATTGCATCCATTAGCCACAGGGGTGCTGATGCAAAATACCAGACACCTGTTGGCTTTTATAAAGGGTAATTATTTGGGGTAGAAGCTTACAGTCACAAGACCCTAAAGAGTCCTTTTCAAAGTAACCTAAGAAATGGTGTTTATGTGTGATGAATCTGGACTCAGATGGGATCTCCCTTCATAAGACTTTCATGCCAATGTGCTGGAGGTGCAGTTAATGTTGGGGTTTAAGATATATTTAGGGGATTTGAATCTCTGGACTGACAATGTGATAGCCAGATCCTGAGCCTCAACAGACTCCAGCACCTACAATCTGATTTATTGGACTTACCACACTCAGCTAAGATGGAGTTGAAGAAGGACAACCACCACACCATGGAGCCTAGAGTGATTACAACTGAAAATGGGAGGATTGCATCCAGCATCCATGTGGAATCTGAGCCTCCTCTTGACATAGAGGTGCAATGGACACAACCAATCCAATGTCCACATAGAAGAGGTGGCATTGGAATGGGAAAAGTGGACATAGTGGACGAAGGGTATGGGGAAAGGCAGGAAGAGATGAGAGGTGGAGGCGTCTTTGGGACATGGAGCGGCCCTGGATGGTACTTCAGAGGCAATCACCGGACATTGTAAATCCTTACAGGGCCCACTGGATGGAATGGAGGAGAGTATGGGCTATGATGTGAACCAATGTATATGAGGTGCAGAGGTGCCCAAAGATGTACTTACAAAATCCAATGGATGTGTCATGATGATGGGAACGAGTGTTGTTGGGGGGGGAAGAGGGGGGGTGGGGGGATGGGGTTGAATGGGACCTCACATATATATTTTTAATGTAATATTATTACAAAGTCAATAAAAAATAAAAAAATAAAAAAATAAATAAAATAAAAAATAAAAAAAAAAAGAATAACATCCCAAAAAAAAAAAAAAAAAAAAGTAACCTAAGAGATCTTTCTCACCCAGAGTCTGTTGCCGTGTTTTGATACAAGATGGCTGCCAAAACCTGCAAGGGTTCAGGCTTCCTCTTTTTCTTAAGGCTCCATAGTCCCGGCTTCTTCCAATACCAGCTGTAGGCTGGGATAAGTCTCATCTCACTCCTGAGACTCATTTCTCTCCAGGCTCAGCTGCTCTGCTCTCTCCACAAGGCCAGCTGTAAACTCTCAGGTGAAGGTTTCATTTCTTTTCCCAGATCCTCTGCTTTGTCTAATGGAGCCTTCTCTCTTTCCTCATGTATCTGCTTCTCTGTGTGTTTACTTCCCAGAGCTCTGACATTAAAACTCCAACCTCCCTTGTCTTCAGTGCAAGTCTTCTGTGAGTCCCCGCCCACCAAGGGGGCGAGGAATCAACATTCTACTGATGTGGCCTGATCAAAGCCTTAATTATTATTAAATCAAGTAAAAGTGAAACCTCTCAATCCAATATAATTTAATATGCCCAGAAGGACAGGTCAGTTTACAAACATAATCCAATATCTATTTTTGGAACTCATAAACAATATCAAACTGCTACAGATGGTTTGGAAAATTCTGAGCTTCTAGAAAGCTAGTATGCAGAGAATAGTGCTCCATGTGAGGGCTTAACTGAGCATGGAACCTGTCGGCAATTTCCGTGGAAGACAGAATTTGAAATGCAGGTATCCAGGAAGCGTCTGTGTAAAGTCCTACTACCTGATGGTTTGGAATTTTGTGAACTACATACAAAACTGACAAGTTTTTTTGTGACATATCTATGAGTGGAACCTCTGCCAACCTGTACTACAATGGGCAGAGAAGGGACAACTTGAAGGAAGGATGGCTTCAAGGGCAGAGCCTGGAAGTTCAAGTTTGTTCCAAACATCTCCTTGGGCAGAGATGAGCCCACCCATGTGTGGAAAGGGCAAGTCTGTCTTGGTGATAATGTGGCCTTCCGCCACATTGTCTAGGAAAAGTGTTGCTACCAAATGCTCAGAAATGGTGGGACCTGTACCCTGGCTTTCATGGAGAGTCTGGATGCTGTCCAATTGCTGGGAGAAGTGACTTCTTCACCCCAGTGTTTAGGGGAGAGCATGGCCACAGCACAAGCACTTGAAAGCGGTGGGCTGCCACTTTATAAGTCCAAGACAACAAAATATCAATCCATAGATGACTCTCAGATCTTTAAAATCTAATGGAATTTGCCCTGCTGAGTTTTAGAATTGTTTGAGACCGATGAGCCCTGAACCCATGAGCCCTGTTTTCTTTCCAATTTTTCGCTATGGGAATGGAAATGTTTATCCTATGCTTGTCTCTCTATTGTATATTGAAAGACGATAACTTATTCTCTAGATTTCATAGGTCCACAGAGAGAAGGGGATTGTGCTCCAGGACAGATCACATGAGTAACTGATTTTAATGAGATTTTGCACTGTGCATTGTTTCTGAAATGACTTAATGATTTGGGAATGTTGTGATGGAATGCATGTATTTTGCATTTAGAAAGAACATGCCATTTGGGATCCAGAGGGTGGAGTGTGGTGGTTTGAAGATGTGTGTAACCCAGATAAACATGTTGATAATTTTATTGATTCTTGTGGGTGTGAACCCATTGTGAGTAGGACCTTATGAGAAGGTTACCTCAGTTAAGGTGTATACTACCTCAGTCTGGATGGATCTTAATCCATTACTAGAGCCCTTTATAAATGGAGTGAAATTCAGACAGAGAGAAAACCACAGGAAGCAAGAGTCTTACTATCACCAGAACCTGGAAGAGAAGGGAGAGATCAGGAAAAGATGCCATGTGCCTTACCATGTGACAGAAAAGCTAGGGAGCAAGAAACTCTAGTAGCCAGGCCCAGAATGCCACAGTCTTTGGGAAGAAAACATCACCTTGATGAGACCTTGACTTTCCCAGCCTCAAGCCATGAGCAAATAAATTCTCATTGTTTAACCCATCCCATTCCATGGTATTTGCCTGAACAGTCTAGGGAAATAAAACAGCAGGCTAGCACACGTAACTAACTTCATCAAGGTCAGAGTAGATATCAGGATACTAGAAATTGGTTTCAGACAGAATCTAAGAGCCTTAGTGTATATTATGACCATTTTACAGATACTGGTATTTTCAGTGCATAGCTAAACTTTCATAGAACTGTAAAGTGGAAGAGGCTGCAATGGACATGGTTCTCTGGGATTTCTGAGTCTGTGCTCTTTCCCTGCATTTGACATCTAGTCCTCTGCCAGATTACATGGCTGCTTTTGTTTTGCAGTGGCCTGGCAATTTATTCAGTGCTCAATATCCCTACCAAGCTTCAAACCAAGTTCAGTTTCATGTGACTACAAAACAAGAAAGGGAGTTCAACTGGGAGTAGTGGAAGAAGTGGGAGGCTTGAATTAGATTTTGATCCAAATTTTGTCTAAACCATATTGGAGCTTTTTTACCTTAAATTGGTTACATAAATTTTCTTGCTTCTATTTACTCAGTTCACCTATTTAACCATTTTTACCTGGCAACAATTTTGTGCCAGGATTTTTCTAGACCCAGAGAAACTGGCAGGAAACAAAGCTAAGCCTTCCCCCTGAGGGAACAGATGTTCTCATGGCACACATAAATAATTTAAAAGTATATTTAAAATATAAGAATATGTAAAAATAAAGCAGGGAAGAAGATTAGTGAGCATATTTAACTTAAATACAAGGGAGTTATAAAGTCTGGAAATCCAAACATTAATATTTCATCCTATGTTGAAAAGTAATGTTAATAAACCATGGAATATGTGTTTTCCTCTGTTTCCAGACTTGGCAGCCACTTTGTAAAGTAGTAAACTAAGCTCTTTCTGGAATAATGATGTTCAAGTGGGACTTGAATTAAGACAGACAGTGAACCACAAGTGGAGAATGAGTCTCAGAAGCTGCGTTAAAGTCATAATTTCTTCGGCCTTAGGTCTCATAGCCAGATTAGGGGGTTTGGGGGAGGGCAAAAGGAGTGGCACATGTGGTCAGGCAGATGTCGAGGCCCTGTTGACTGTGGTTATGTCTTCAGATTCTAGTCTATGCCTGGCATGAAGTCGCAGAAGGGTTTTGAGCACGGGAGTTCCGTGATCTTATTTACTTTTTAGTATGTGACATTTTACATGATGATAATTATACTTAACTTTTAGGATATGTGCAAGAACTAATCAAGGAAAAATGTATAATGTAGATGCACTGTTTTGGGCACAAAACAAATTTCAACAAATATTGGTTCTTAGTCTGGCTCCTTCCTAAGGGGTTTAGATATCAGCAGATAAGAGGCTGCATCCTTAGAAGCACGACTCTCAGCAGTACTGTTTTGTTGGAAAGTAATTCATTCTTCCTTGTTCTTTGACTGCCAATTGGACCTGGGCCTGAGAGAGTGGTCTTTAAGCATTGGCTCTTACTAAATCCCTGGGGAGGCTGGCAAAGGCAGGGCTGGAATAAGAAGTAAAGTTGAAGAGGGATTTGATCCAAGTGGGTGGTAGATAATGAGCAGATTAACTCAGGTCAGGGAAAGAAAAAAGTGTGGGAGAAAAAATAGATGAAGTAGATGCACATTGGAATAATAAGTAACTGAATGTGACCTTTCACAACGCAGATGGCACAGCTCCTTAAGAGGGTGCTTTGCAGCAGGCAGGAGATCCTCCTGGAACTGCAAATCTCTCAGGATGGAGGAGAGAGGAAGGAGGGAGGATGGAGATAGGGGATTCTAATGCTGAGCACAGAAAGGTCTGCTCAGTTCTCCTGCAAACAGCTGATGAAAGGCAAAACTTGCTTTCAGAGCTGATAAAAATATCCCCAAAGGAGCTGATGGCTTATCCAATTGCTTCCAAAAGGAAACTCATTCACTCAGATGATTGCAAACTGGATCAAACCAAAACCCACAAGCATACAGCATTTTCAAAAGTAATTGTGCTCAGGTAAGGACATTGCTTAGATCAGGCCTTGCAAATTCATTAATCCATCCATCTATTCTTTAAGGCCCTTTTATTTACCAGGAACTCCTTTAAGAGCTAGGGAACACTGATCAAAATGACTTCTTAGAATACAATTTATATTCTCTAGGTATGGGGGTGGAGGCAAACAATTTTTAAAAAGTATGTTAAATATAAGGTCAGACAGATAAATACTGGTGATAATATGAGTGGGAGCTAAGAGGATTAGTGAATGGGGGGTAGGGGTCATGGTAGGGAGGTGTTATTGCAATGGCAAATGGACTTGCTTTCTTAGATGGAAGGATGGCTTAGCCCTGTGCTATCTGAGTGAAAAAATTTCCCAGGAGAGGGACCAGCAGGAAGGCACAGATGAAATGAGATGAGCTCAAGAATGAGGGCACTTAAGGTCACAGAGGGGAGGGTCACAGGTTATGCAGAGCCAGGTAGGCCATCGCAAGATGTTGGCTTTTACATAAGTGGAGCGATGGCAATCCACTGCAGAACTGTGTGCAGAGAAGTGACATGACATGATCTGGCTGTGTTTAAAAAAACTCTGGCCGTTGTGTTGAAAATAGACCGCAGGAGCTTAAGACCAGAGGCACAGAGCAAGCAGAGCAATCCTGGCTAGTGCTGATGGTGACTTGGACCCAAGAGGTTGTGGCAGAGATAGTGAAAAGGGGGAAGATTCTGGATCTATTTTAAAGTTGGAGACAAATGGGAAAGTTAATCTATCAGAAGTAGTATCTAAGAAAATGCAGGGGATCTTAGTTGACCTGTGAGCAGCATTGGATAGAACTAAACCCTCCCTTTTCTTGAAACATTTTCTTCATTTAATTTTCCTTCTAGTACACTAGCTTCTCCTTTTTAAGTCCTCTGTGTTGGATCCTACTTATCTTAATCCACAAGCACATGTACTTCATCCGAATCTACTTCCCTGTGCATGTGAGCCCATTGTAAATAGGAACTTTCAAGATGTTATTTTTAGTTGAGGCACCAGCCCAACCATCAGGATTGGTCTTATTCCATATTGCTGGAGGCCTTATAAAGAGTACACAGAAGTCACAGAAGTGAGAGGAAGTGAGAAAGGAGAAGTCAGAGAGAACTGAGAAAGGAGAGGATATCACCATTTGATGAGAGGCAGTGATACAAGTCAAGGAACCCCATGACTTGCCAGTACCAGAACGCAGACTGTGAGAAAGAAAGTCATGACCATATCTAGATTTTGGACATCTCCAGTCTAGCCTTAAAGCCATGAGTCGATCAATTCCTGTGGCTTAAGCTCACCCATTGTCTTGTATTTTTATATAGCAGCCTAGCCAATGAAGTCACACTTACGAAAATTAACTTAGATGACATCTGTAAAGCAACTCATGAATATATAGCACTGTCATCAGTAATGCTTTTCCTCCATCTCCAATTTATTCTTTCATTTATTATTATTGTTGTTGTTGTTTTCTTTTCAGTGTGACTTCATTGATTTATTTAAAGGTATTCTAGGGAGCACTTTTAGAGTAACCTGGAACTCAGGTTTTGATGTTTTGAGACAGTTTTCTCTCTTCCCTTACTCCCTTGATGATCTCATTGCATTATATGACTTTCCAAAACAACAATAAGGTAAGGATTCATACCTTAAATCTCCATCCATCCTCCTTTACCTAAGCTCCAGAAACTCCATGTATCACTTATCTGCCCAAGAGATAACTCACAATTAACATATCCAAAAGAGAATTCTTGATTCAATCCTCCCAAACAATAATAATAACAACAAGAACAGCAAACACATTTTCTCCATCTCAGTAAGTGTCTTCATTATTCCCTCAGCCACTCAGGCCAAATCCTAGGAGTCAGATTCAAATTCCTTGCGGGTTCGTTGTTTTAGTCTTCTGGAAAATCTTTTATCAGAATGAGGTCCCTCCTAGCAATGCCCAATGCAGGCAGGCATTTTCTTTTCTTAATAGTTCTTTACAGCTTATACATTTACAATTGTGCTTCTGAATTATAACTAAAACATAAGACTAAGACCAGTTTCCAATTATAGCTTGAGAAACTCCTCATGATCTTTTTTATGTACAAAGAGCAGCAATTTCTGCTTTACAAAATATCTTTATTATACATATCTGTATCTATTAAAATGCCCTCCAAAAGTCCCAGCGATGTCTTTGAACCTGTTGTCTTGGATCATAGGGAGTCAATTTCCAACTGGGTGTTAAACATTTGGTAGCTTGAACTCAGCCATGCTGGGAGTGTTTATACCAAAGTAAACAGCAATTACCACAATTCAGGGCATCTTCTACTCCCTCACTACAGAGAGTTGCCTTAGAAGCGTACCACTGCCAGTGACAATTTTAAGTCACTAGAGCAAATAAGGGAATCTATCATTGATTTCTGTAGCACAAGAAAAAAATGGTGAATGTGGGAGAAGAAAACTAGCATAGAGTGCTTACATTAGGTTTTTTGTAGACATTATCTCACTCAATTTTCCTAAAAGCAATGCATCTTTGGTGATATTGCAAACATTTTATAAATAATGAAAACTAAGGCAGAAGGCCTGCATTCATTCCATTTAGGTTTTTCTTTTCTTTTTGTTTATTTTCAATCAAGACTTTGTTTAGAGCAGGAGCCCAGTGTTTTCTTGTTGTTGTTGTTGTTGTTACTGTTTTGTAAGTATGACTTTCCATTTATTTATCTCCTAATATAAAAATTTCAGGGCTACTGGTAGAGGTAGTAAATGATGCAAGGTGTGAGGGGAGAGGAGATATTAGAAATAAACTATTTGGGGAACTGAAACTGAGGTTCCTGAGTGGAGGGGTAAGAAGGATAACCTCTTTACTGAGCTGTGAGCTAAGAAGAGGAGGGATGGGATATGAAGGAAGGGAATTGCTTCACTATTCACTCATTCATCAGCAATGAAATATTGCATAGCTATGATGAACCACATGGACTCTGTGGGACTTTTAGAGGTGAATCTGACTTGGAACTGTTTTTTAAGTGCACATACGTATCTAGACAATATAGTTTAAATGAAAAAGAATATGTAGTGCTATCAGGAATGTTTGTGGATCTAAAATGGGTAATGTGGAGATAGTGCTGAGGATGCTTTCTATGAAAAAGATATTACTTTCCGGGAATTGGAAAGAGCACAAAGCAAGAGCACAAAGAACACCATGCTCTAAGTTTAGAGAAGCACCTGCAGTGAATCCTGCCAATCCCACACAACTACCTGGTATGTGCTATTGTAGAAGAACCTATTGCACTATAATATCCCCATACCTGGAAAGGGCTCCTTCAAAGAGTTTGTCAATTGTTGTTGTTGTTGTTTTTCTATTGCTGCTGTGAACAAATTAAACAAATTTAGCAGCTTAAAATAACTCAAATTATTTTACACTTGCATAGGTCAGAGGTCTAATATGGGTCTCAGTGTATTAAAATCAAGGTGTCAACCAGGCTGCAAACTTTTCTGGAAGCTCTAGGGGAAAATCTGTTTCCTTGCATACTCAGAGAGCTGACAGAACTGTTTCTTAAATTTGTTAGACTTAGGGCCTCATTTCTTTGCTCCAGTCAGTTGAGGGCTGTTAGCACTTTCTAGAAGGCATGGTAGTTCTTTGCTCCAGATGCCCTCCTTCCATCTAAGTAACCCACAATAGTAGGTTGAGTTCCCTCTTTAAAGCTTTCCTGCCTCTTCTTCAGGAATTGCATGCCTCTGACTGCAAACTGGGAAAATTCTCTCCTTTTAAGGGTTCATATGATTAGATTGTTTTCTCCCATATAATCCAGGATGATCTCCCCATCTCAAAGTCCATAACCTCACTAAAATCTGCAAAGTCTCTTCTGCCATGCAAGGTAAAATATTCAATGATTATGGGGATTAGGGTGTAGACATGTTTTGGGGCTTGATTTGGACTGCTACAAAGAATTATTCACAGACTTAAGGGGTGTAAGTGAAAAGGAAAATAGATACACTGAGTCAGACTTGGATTGCTGGGAGCCACGTGGTTGTTGACCTTCCCTGAAAGAATAGATAGAGAAAATGAGGAGAGATGGCAAGACGGCATGATTCTCCATGTTCCCTACAGTGTGAGGTGAATGGTAAGACCATTGTAAGCAAGGCAAAATGGTCAGTCCAATCAAGTGACAAAGATGCCTAGAAGAATGGGCCCCACTCATTTACATCAATCAAAAGGCAATGAGCTAGAGAGCCACAGATGACCATTTGAAGGAGGCACATACCTTATCACACCTTTCATGTGATCAAATACATAAGCAGAATTTTTTTCCCCTTTCAAACCCTGAGCAAGCACAGTGAAAGAGAGCTGATAGTCAAAATTCTGAATTATGCCACTGTCTATGTTTCAGGATTTAGGAGCTTCCTGTCAAGTCTGCACTGGACAGAAAGGAGAGATCTTGGAATTATAGACATTAGGAAGTGAGGTCAGGTCTTGTTCATGGAGGTCCAGCTACCCAGATTAAGAAAGGAGGTGTTGATCCTGCCCAGATTGAAATAAGGAGGAGAGCAACTTTAGAAATAAGCAATCAACTGCCAGGTGACCTGTGCTGTTCTTTTGAGTGTTATCATTATTTAACTGAGAAACTAGGGGCAAATCACTTTGATTTTGATATTTGTATTTTCTCAATTGTAAGGAATTGATGTTGTTGTTATTTGAACAAAAGCATTATTTTGCATCTCATTGTTGCTGAATGAATGGATGAGTGAATGATGAATGCAAACAGTGTGTGGGGTTGTTTTAAAGGGTGGGTGATGATGGTCAGAGAGGAATTAGGGAACTATTTGCTCTGTGGTAATTTAGAGGTAGTGAGCCCCTCCACCAGCAGTAGTGGTAGCTTGGAAAGACAGTATTGAAATAACCTTGCTAAAGTAGCTGGGGATGTAAAACATGGCATTGAGATTTAAGAGTTGAGTGCTCTGTTACCAGGGACTCAAAATTAAACAACTAGATTTTCCTGTTGTAAGTGTCTTTACTTTCACTCTGCGAATCTGTGTTGTTAGAGGGACTATTGAATTATTATCAGGAAGTAACTCTGAACATTTTCAAAAAATCTATTTTTAGGGAAAATGAATAATTACACCAGATGGCTGTTTAAATCTGTTGGCATTGTTTCTACTGTACATTCATTGTTTGGAGACCCATTTTGTAAGATTTTGAAGAGAAGTACAAAGTTGCAATAGTCCTCATATTTAGCATTCATTCCTTTTGTAAGTCTTTTTTCAAAACTTCCACCGAGAAAAGGTTAACAGAGATGCTGATGTGAAGATTTTAAATAACTTACGTGGGCAATGGAGCCAAAGAACTCCCTCCATAGGGACCCAATCTTTAATTTCTAATGGCTGCTATTTGTATGTGTAAGTTTGTGTGTGTGCAGCTGTATATATAATTCCTTCTATGGCTGCCTTGATTTGATTCTTTGTAATTTCCGAAAATTACCTAAGATAATTTTTTTCAGGGTAATTGAAAGATAGTCACTGCTTCTCTTTCTTTTTTCACAAGCTCCTTTTTTCTATACACTCTGCTTGGTAAATTGCAAAAGGAAGTTCATCTATGATAAGCTCTGATGTGTAATATAGAAAGCAAGGAAGAAAGAATAAATAGTTATTCTTCATAAATTGGTAAATGTAGGCATGCTTTGAAAGAGTGACTGTCGATATCTTCCGTCTTTTTCTTTATTTGTAACTTAGCAGTGATTATATTATAGGATAGAGCTTGGTCCTAGTCCTGCCTCTGTTTATTTATTTATTTTTTCTCTCTTTTTTTTCTTTTAAATGTTACATTAAAAAAATATGAGGTCCCCATATACCCCCCACCCCACCCACCCCATCCCTCCCACATCAACAACCTCTTCCATCATCGTGGCACATCCACTGTACCTGGCAAATACATTCTGGAGCACTGCTGCACCACATGGACAGTGGTCCACATTGTAGTCCACACTCTCCCCCAGTCCACTTAGTGGGCCACGGCAGGACACACAGTGTCCAGCATCTGTCCCTGCACCACCACCCAGGACAACTCTAAATCTTGAAAATGCCCCCACTCCATATCTCTTCTTCTGTCTCCCTATCATCAGCAGTCACTGTGGTCACCCTCTCCACATCACTATTAACAATTTCTTCCCTTATTAACCAGTCCTGTCTTTGAAACCATGTTTCTCAACTATATCTATATGGGTCCTCTATATTGTCTTCCCTTATAAAATTGTCTCTCCATTTGTCTGATAGTTATACATCTGAGAATCACACCCATCAAGAACAGAATAATAAATGAATGAATAATGTTAACAATTAATCTGTGCTTGCATCACTTTCAAATGTTCAGGCACTTGATTCTACATTAAGAGGCAGCCACTTTACTTAGAGAATTGTTTGAAAGAGTTTAGAAACAGCATGAAGTAATTACATTAGAATTGTGACAGATGATATTAGATGGAAGAAGGAGTAACAAATTTTAATAAGCAGGGAAGAAAAACTTGCAAATTTAGCAATTTGGAGACACTTAGTACAGGAACAAGAGCTCAATAGTATTCAAAAAAGAACTGCAGATTTTAGCACATTTTGTTTATAATCAAGAGCTTGAATCAATAGGAAAGTGTTTCTGCATAATCCTGATCAGAAACTATTCTTTAAAAATGGGACAAAACAATACTGAAATTACAATCCAGCTATCACCTTTGTTATTCACATTTTTCTAGAAATTTTAGATGATATAAAGAAAAAATGGTAATGTGGCATTCTGTTTTAAGCAAAAATGTTATAATTACCATTTGGAAACAATATGAATGCTCATCAGGAAAATCCAAATATAATCCATGTAAAAAAAACATTTGGGCTACTTAGTTATAATAGTAAAATGGTTAATTTTGGAGGCAAAAAAAAACCTTTCCTTTATTACATTAGTGACCACTTCCAAAATACAAAATTATAGACACAGTGGAAACAAAAATGCAGAATAAGAATAAAACAAGCAAGAAATATAAAGGACATATAAAACTATATTTTAAAATATATAAGGGTACAAAAGGAGAACTGTTGTCTGCTCTCAGTGCCCATTTGCTGTGTTTTCTTCTGTAACTGCTTGTATTTTCACTAGAAGGCTCTGAGAACCAATCCTGGGATCTTCTGGAGTGAGAGAGAGGCAATTACTTTCTTGAGCCACCTCAACTCCCTGTTCTGCCACGTCTTCTTATTTTCTCTCCTCTGTGCCTCTGTTGCATCATCTTGCTTTGCCACCTCTCTGTATCAGATGGCATTCCTGCATGGGGCGTCTTTCCCATGCTGGGTGGCATTCCCACACAGGGCGGCACTCCTGTGTGGGGCAGCATTCCTGCATGGGCCAGCACTCCACGTGGGCCAGCTTGTTCTTACCAGGAGGCCCTGGGTTCGAACCCTAGACCACCCAAATGGTAGATGGGAGCCCGAATGGTTGGGCCACATCCCTTTCCAATGTAGAAAGTTTTAAATTCTCAAACTAATAACACTTTATTTAACAGAATCTCAATGTAAATAACAGTTTTACAAGAAATTTTCAAGCCTCATCTGTAAGAATAAACATAGTAGAAATGTCAAAGAATATTGTAGAATGCCTTGTCTCACAATTATTAAAAGTTGTAAAATTAAAATTATTAAATTTTTGTGATGATACAGAAATGGACAGATAAAATATTACAATAGAAAAGATAACAGAGTTTGAACCATGTTTGTGAACTTAGAATGTGATAAAGGTGGCAATTCAAATTATTGGGCAAAAATACATAATGGAAAAATGAAGTTGCTTTGTGAAATATAGATCATTATCTTACTAAATACACCAAAATAAGTTTCACATTTATTAATATATAAATAAGTATAAATATAATAATTGTAGGAGAAAATAAAGACATGCATGGACATTAATTCATAGGGAAGTATTTTTATAGGTAGGGTCCCAAGGTCAGAAAGCAAAAATGAAAATACTATTATATTGGACAAGATAAAAGGCAAGAAAATTTGTATCACAAAAAAATTATTAAAGGCAAATAATTGGGAAATATTCAAAAGAAATGCCAGAAAAACAATTATTATTGCTCATGTGTAAGAGAGTTCTTCAGGGAAAAAATATGCTAAATGGGCTAAAATTATGAATGGGCAATTTATTTCAGAAGGAATGAAAATGGAACACATTTATTACAGAAGGAACCCTCATTTGAAAACAAAAAGATTGTTCTAAAATGTAATAAATGAGTCCATTTAATCATTCAATAAGTATGTGTTAATTTTCTATGATGTGGCAGGAAAATATGAGATACTGGAGATAAAGCAGAACAGGAAGTACAGAGAAGGTTCCAGGATGCTGTTTACAAAAGGGAAACAGATCAGAGCATAAGATAATTTCAGATAGTGGTAGGTTCTCTGTATTTAACAAAAAAGGGCAATCCAGCAGCATGTTGCTGGAAATGAGATGGGGTCTCCTTTGGTGAATGTTTCAGTGAAGACCTCTCTGGGGTAATGATATATGAGCTGAGACCTGAATTAAGAGAAGGGCCAGTCATGCAACTCACTTGGGAAGAGTATTTCATGCAGTGGGAAGAGCAACTATAATATCTTAAGGACCAGAAAGAAGGAATGTGGATAAAAGTTAAGAGTGTGGTTTGGGGGGAGGGACAATAGAAAGGGGTTGTTGAGTTACCCATATTACAAAGATTAAAATAAATAACAATACAAGGTGTGGGAAAATGAACATGGACATATGTATATAGAGAAATTTGTCATATTTTATAGATTAATTTAGCAATATTTATTCAAAATACTTACTAATAGGTGCCAACAATTTGCCTCAGCATTTAGACCTTAAAAAAAGTTATCCTAGCAAAATAATGAGGTTGCTTCTCAAAGTTATATGCTACATTTTCAACTCAGATTTGTATATGATAGTGGAAATATCTGGACTAACCATCAAGATAGAGTTGGTAAATAAATCATGCTTTGTACATTTCATAGACTTATTACTCAGAAGTCATTAAAATGCTATTGTAAACCTCCACGTACTGAAAGAAAATAGTATTGAGTGATGAATTTTGTGAATGTATATATCTATATATAAATGTAAAAAGCATAAAATGTTATAACCGGAATCTTAATAATGGTAATCCATGAGTACGTGATCATGTTTAAAATTTTTGATGCATATCTAATGTGTTTAATAACATATTATATAGTTAGAACTCTCTGACATTGTCATCAAAACTATTTGTATTTTATACCTATTATGACCTTTTATTATGACCAGGCTTACATTATTGGGAAATGGACTTATGTAAGGATATCACATTCAAAGCTGAATAACCTTCAGCATTTTTTATATCCCTCCGGTCTTCTTAACATTGCCTTATGCCAATCCATTGTCAATTCTCAAATCACATTTATTTCTTTTTTCTTTTTTTTTTGGTAAGTACATCTCTGGGCATCAAATCACATTTAACTTGCCAACACCTGTGAGCAACTACCTGTAGTTTCCTTCAGAGTCCAGGCTGTAAAACCCAAGACTCCATCCCACTACCATCATCTGGCAAATTCCTCTGCTTCATTTTAGAATCAGTTCTAGAATTCCCTACTTCAAACGTTTTCTGATCCCATTAAGAAAGCATCGGGGTCTTTCCTTGGGGCTCCTTGAGCCCCTGCCTTCCGCTCTAAACTTGTGTTTATGTATTTGTCTTCACTGATAGACCAGGAACTCCTAGAAGGAGATGAGGTGCTGTCTGAATCACCAGTTTCCTTAGTTCCTGGCTCTGGTGCTGGAACACAGTAGGTGCTAAAAACAGAATGGGAGAACTGAAAGAATGGACCATTACCAACATTACATTTATTATGTCTTTATATATAAGATACTATTACAAAAAAAAAAAGATACTATTACAGGAATGAATAATTTACTTATTGCTTTTTACAAACAAGCGGATCAAGAAGATTCTCAACATTACATGTCATTAAGGGGCTGCAACTAAAATATGAGTTGAGAGGTTGGTGTAACTCAGTGGTTGAGCTCTTGCTTTCCGTGTATGAGGTCCCAAGTTCAATCCCTGGGACTTCCTAAAAACAAAACAAACAAACAAACAAATGAAAACACTAGCTTTCACTGGGGAGCAGATGTAGCCCAGTGGTTGAGGAACTGCTTTTCATGTACGAAGTCCTGTGTTCAATCCCTGATCCTCCTTGAAAAAAAAAATAGAGATACCACTACACAACAAAAAAACAAAAATGCTAAATACTGGAGAGGGTGTAGAACAAAAGGAATGCTTATTCATTGCTGGTAGGAATGCAAAAGAGTATGGCCACTTTGGAATACAGTTTGTCAGTTTCTTACAACTCTAAATATAGTCTTACCATACAATCCAGCAATTGTACAGCTAGATATTTGCCCAAATGAGTAAAAAACATATGTCCATACAAAAACTTGCCTATGAATATTTATAGCAGCTTTATTCGAAATTGCCAAAACATGGAAGCAACCAAAAGATCCTCTAAAAAGTGAATGTATAAGCAAATTGTGGAACATCCATACAATGGAACTTTATTCAGCAATGAAAAAAAATGAACTCTCAATCCACAAAAGTTACGGAGGAAACTTAAATGTATATTGTTCCAGGACAGAAGCTGGTCTGAAAGCTACGTTCTGCATGATTCCAAGATAGGAGAGTCTGGAAAAAGGAAAACAGTAGAATCAATAAAAGATATCAGTGGTTGCCAGGGGTTGTGGGAGGAGAAGGAGAAGGATGAATAGGTGGATTTTTAGGGCAGTCAAACTAATGTCTATGATAAATACTGGTATTGCAGATACATGGTACTATGCTTCTGCCAAAATCTATTATACTGTAAAATAAAAGTGTAAAACCTAATGTAAACTATAGATTTTAGTTAATGACAATGCCTTAATATTGATTCATCAATTGGAATAAATATACCACACTAATTCTTGACTTTAATAATTGGGGAATCTGTGCATATAGGAGAATTGGGGTCTATTGGAACTCTGTATAATTTGCCTATTTTTCTGTAAATCAAGAACTGCTCAAAAATAGTCTATTAATTAAAAATATATTGCTTGTTTAACTGGAGTTTGTTCTAAAGCTTCCTGGATCTTACCACTAATTTAAATAGAAGCCAGAGTGAAGTTTCAATTGAGAACAGGAATGTGGATGAGGTGTGCTCTGTAGTGTCTACTACTAGAATGCACTGTAGCTTGAAAAAATTGCATGTCTTAGGGTAGGCTATGAGCAATTAGGTACTTAACAATCAGAATCTATTGCTCCCTTGCATAAAACTCTCCAATGGTTTCTTGTCGTATTTAGAATAAAATCCAATTCACAGGTCCTGCCTGAACTGGTCGCCCCGAACCTCTTTCTTATCACATTCTGTTATCTCCATTGCTCAATTTGCTGCAACTACACCAGACTTCTGTTTGTTCCTCTTACTTTCCAAGTTCACTGGACCTGAAATATATTCTTTTTACTGTCTGGAAACATCTTCCATCACTGCATTGACTCCTTTTAATAATTGTTATGAGTCTGAGCAGAGGTATTTCCTTTCCTTACCACCCTACCAAAATCCACTGCCTCACTCTAAGCACTCTCTGCAGCTTTATCTTGTTGCATTTTCCTCATTGCACTTACTTTTGATCGACTTTATTTCATTTCTCTCTGACACTGGCTCCCTTAAAATCAAGGATCTTGCCTGTTTTTCCATAACTGTTTCTCAATGCCTAGATGAATGGTTGATACAGATCTGTTGACTGAAAATTGGAGGAATACATAAAAATGGGTTTAAGGTCACAGAGCACAGAAATCTGTTTGTGAATTATATGGTGTCCAGAATCAATTCTCAATTTTGTCACATGCCAATTGAGAAGCTCGTGTGATGCTTTTAACCTCTCCAAGCAATAACTTCCTCTTTTACAAAGTAAGATTCTTAGATGACTTGAGATCTAAAGAAATTTCTAGCTCTAAAATCCTACATTATTTATGTTTCAGAAATATTGAGCTCTCTCTAGAGAGCCACTAATTCATATCTGTTCTGTTAACAGTGCGATTTTGGCGAAGCTTTATGTCAGTTCAGCATACCGGAACCACCTTTCAGAGTGACATTGTCACACATCTGGTCAAAGAAATTAATGTTCCCATCTGGATCCATGCTTTTGGCAGGCACATTGAGTGCTAATGCCACATGACCTCTCCATCACAAACAGAAAATGCATCATGATTTTGTACCACAAGGCAACAAAACTGTCCACTTTCCATTCTCCTGTTTTTTCACAGGGTCAGCCATCGACCTGTACCTGGCATTCCATGATGCACAAAGGGATGTGAAATATCATCTTTACTTATGGACTATGTGTGTTCTTTGGTACATCTTATATTTAGGGAGGACATAAGCATATACCATGTCAATAACTGTTTTTAAGCAAAATGTGTTCCCACATTAAAAAAAAAAAAATTGAAGTCTGTAATTTGGAAACCCTGCAGATATCCTTAGTCAGAGAAGGCAGGATTCTGGGGGAATCCCTCCTCCTAATGCCAGGCTGTTTGCTGTCTCCAGGAACAGGCAGCCTTCCTGCAGTTTTGCTTTCTGGGGTACTTGCAGACTTTCCAATGAGACCAGGAATATGAACTCATTTTTCTTTCCCTCACCAAAGCAAATTCTGTGAGGAATGAAAAGACAACTAGTCATATCTAACGATCCCCCGCCTTGTGTGTATCTGCTTCTTTCTTCAAATTTCAGCTTACTTGATCATGATGGACTTCAGCCAGCATTTAAAACACTGTTTCAGCCAGAGGATTTTAACCTTCACTCTTATGATCATGCAGGAGGTAAAACGGTTTAAGGCAGGTGAGTCACTGGGAGAAAAGTAATGGGTGCTTCATAAACACAGTGTTGTCTGCTGAAAAGCCTCAGAAAGCCCACACGCAGAGTGATAAATGACATTTAGGGGACCTTTCTAGCAATGGTGTGAGACCATGCTGTTCTCTCTCAGAGTCTAGTAAGGAAAATGTTAATTGTGAAAAAATGAGAGGATGGAATTGAAGAGAGAATATTAACAATTAACCCGAGTCAATTTAAATACCAAGAGAATCATTTATATTACATGAGGAATAGAAATGTCTGTTGGGGGATGAATGATGTGTTTTAAACTGCCTTGTGGCACATGGTATTTACTTGATAAACATTAGTTTTGTTCTTTATTATAAAATGAATTTCATATTCTATTTGTGTAACTCCATGAGCAGCAGTATTTTTGAGTGAGTTCTATGTGCATAACATCTGGGAGAAATAGGGGTGAATGAGGCTTCATAGAACTTACAGTCTACTAAAGAACACTCAAATGCACTCGTGTTCGAAGATGGAGCAAAATGAGTGATAAGGGGAGGTTTGGCAGAGCAGTGTTGAGAGCCTAGTTATGCGAGATTTATTTGAGTCAGACAGTTAGAAAGGCATTGTATGAGAGATGCGATTTGAGCTGAACTTTGCAGAATGCTAAGACTGTGAAAAGCAGAAAATATGAGATGACAATTTGAGTCAAGGTGTAATGGAAAAATTTAAGGCATGTGAAATAGAGAAGGTGGTTAGAATACCTGGCCAAAAAATAAAATAAAATAATATAAATATATACATATTATAAATAATATATAAATATATATAATAAAATGAAATGAAATAAAAGAGGCTTATATTAGATAAACCTGGAAAGGTAAATAAGGACTATACTATGGAGGATAATTAATACTTAATGCTGAGCTATGAAATTCCAGTTTTATTCCGGAATGAAGGGAGACCTTATAATAGAGTTTTGGTTTGTTTTCTACTTGTTTAGTTTAAAAGGTGACTTCTTTTGGGAGGCAAACTTTATATTCCAAAATTGCCCACAAAATATTACACACACACACACACATACTTCACACAAAACACACAAACAAATTAAATAGGTATGTCTATTAAAATAATTCATTGTGCTGCCGTCTACTATTATCACAATATATGTTTGCTATCACCACATGAGCTAGTTGCTTCCAAACTGAGACTTCTAGTCAGTGTCATGTAAGTTGTTAATGAGGGAGATTTGCTCAGTTAGGTCAATAGAGGAATATAATATATAGGAGACTTGAGTTCTGTCTTAGAGACAAGCAAGAATTATGAAATGGGTCTACCATGCTCAAGACAGGCAAGGAGCATATGGGAGACATAAGCAAGGCAATGGCTGGTCATGTCAACTGACCCCTTCTGAAAGAGTCAGGATAGGAAGGTGGAGGTTCAGTGGACACTTTGTGCCTAGAATCATCGCCTGTCTCTTTACTGGGCATGGTATGAACCACTCTTCTCAGGCACCTAGGACCATTCAGAAATGGGATTGCTCAGGTTTTACAAGCTATGGTTTTGGTGGGTTCAGTGACTGAATGGGGCTGAGGAAGCTCATGAGATTCATGTATTCCATACTGGTGAGACTGTGCTGGGAGTTAGGATAGAACTCTGGGCAACAATGGAGAATAAAGTGCAGTCTACACCCTTTGAGGCATCACGATATACTTTGACAAAAGTTCCCCTTGCAGACATAGAAGTTTAAGATATCCTCTAAATACAATTAAAATTCCTCCCCTTCATGATGTTTTCCTTTGTTTTACAACTCCCCCCCATGCTCAATCCTACTCCTTCTACAAGGCCCCACTTATTTCCCCTTAATTCAACTTACCATAATTTTTAAAATAATTTAATTACAGAGAGGTAAGGAACTTGATGATAGGAAACTGAGGAGTTTCTGTGATGTAGGAAGTTCTTATAAAGTTATTTAACTCCACTTGGTCATACTTTCTACTATATTTGGGGGTTTCTCACACTTATTGCTGAAAGAATATGAACCTGATTCTCTCACTGCTTCTCTCCCTCTTTCTCTATATTCTGGCAGATCAATAAGATTTCTCCTGAATTAACCAACTCAATTCTTTTTATCTATATTTCCTCAACATTTTTTTTTAACATCTGTCCTTTTGATAGGATAGAATTATCTCTTAACCATGTTGCCTTCTCAGCTCTCATCTTGATGAATCACTTGCCTTTATTTGTAAAAAGATGTAAACCTTTGAAGCAGTTATTTCATATTGATCTAGATTTCAAAGGAAAAAGTAAGCAAAATTAGTCCCTAAATTGTAATGCAATAAATAATTTGAATTTATCACTAATATAGTACAGCATTGACATTTTAGAAAGGGTATTTTCTTGGTTTTGTTGTCATGTTTTTGCTTTAATTATGCCTTAGAATTTGAACAAAATATATGACTGCCCCTATATTAATCCATTAGATACTGGGGAGGAAAAAATAAAATGAAAATTAAATTTCATTACTGGAAAGTCAGTGCAACTTTCATTAAAAAAATGGTAATTTGATGTGAGAGAGTATTGAAAAGAGATTTTATTTTTATTTCTTATTTTTTTTGAAGATACTTAGATTATACAAATGTCACATAAAATATATAGGAGATTCCCATATGCCCCATTCCCCACACCTCCCACATTTTCCCACATTAACAACATTCTTTATTAGAGAGGTACATTCATTGCAATTGATGAACACATTTTGGAACATTGCTAGTAAGCATAGATTAAAGTTTACAATGTAGTTTACATTCTCTCTCACCCAATACTGTAGATTATGGCAAGATTTATAATGGCCTGTATCTGTTATTGCAAAGTCATTTAAGACAATTCCCAAGTTCCCAAAATGCCCCCATATTATACCTGTTTTTCCCTCTCCCTGCCCTCAGAACCTCCAGTGGCCACTTCCTCCATATTAATGATATAATTTCTTCCATTGCTAAAATCACAGTAAGTCTACAGTAAAACACCAGTAAGTCTACTTGGGTGATGTCCACTCCTCCTCTAATTGAGAGGGGGCTGTGTTCCCACAGGGCCAATGGATGGAACTCTCTTGCTTGCAATTATAGACTCTCTTGGTTTCTTGGCATGGTAGTTGTCCATCATCATCTCCATGTTAGCTGTCCAGGTGAGACCAATGAACTAGAGAGTGGGTGTTGCAACTACATTTGAATTCAGGGCCTAGCTTGCACATGGAAAACCCAAAGATTTAAGTCTTTTCGATGTACACCAACTCTAGAACTAATTATAGATTCACATAGAAGGACAGAAGAGCCCTGTGTAGGGAAACCACAACTGAATCCAACTTTGTCACTCTGGGGAGCACAAATTCCCAACTGGCAAGGCACCAGACTCCTGAGCTACCTGCCCTGACTATAGTGCCTGGATGTCTCCAGAACGCTCAGGAGACCCACTATTTGGGGTAGTATCTACTTGAGTAGTCAAAGAGATCCTGCTGAGACATGCATAAGTGTAACCTTTAGAGTGACCTCCCAACTCACTTTAAAGTCTCTTAGCCATATAACCTCATTTGTCTTTACCTTTTCCCCCTTTTGGTCAAGATTCTTTTTCCAGTTGCATTGCTGGTTGGTGCTTGGTAGTTATCCCTCAGTGCCAGGGAGGCTTATCCCTGGAGCCATGCTGGAGGGAAGGTAATGTATTTATGTGCTGAGTTCAGGATAGAGAGAGACCACATTTGAGCAACAAGGAGGCTCCCAGGAGACAACTCTTAGGCACCCTATGACACTAAGCTAAATCTCAATTTCAAGAGTGAAGTTTCATACTCACAGTTATTAATATCAAGGACCCATCAGTGGTCTATCCTACTTTACTAGTCATTGCCCCTGCACTCAGGGGATTCTTGCTGATCCATTAGAGAATGCGGCAGAGCTCTCCAGGATGGGAAATTGTGGAGATTCACACAATAATTTAAGGAAATTACCATCCTGGGAGTTATTCGATTTTTAAAATTTGTTAGTTAGATTTCTATCATTTTCCTAAAAAAAAAGATAAAAATAATTTCAGACTCAAGCATGCTCATCAAGGCATTATGCATTAATTAACTCAACAAATATTTATTTATGGAGTCTCTAATATGGACTGAGCATTCTTCTAGGAATTGGACATATGTAGTAATCAAAAGAGACAAAAATTCATTCTCTAAGAAGATCTTGTTTTCTCACTACAGAGTCTGTTAATGATTCATGCTAACATAGAGTGTTATGATGATGGGATCCATTTTAGATGTTAGGAGAGACATTTCCAAAGAGGTGATACTTGATCAGAGATTGTATGAAATGAGGAAGTGTGTCATGAGATATCTGGGGGAAGAGCATTGATTAAAAAATAAAAATCTGTAAACCTTTCTATTACCCAACAATAATGGAATGTTAAAATAAACCTTCACTTGGTCAGGTCATCTTAGTTTGTCTAGGAAAGTCGTGTTTTATACCTGTTGACCCAGAATAATACAACAGTATCCATTTTACTTTCATAAATAGTCTCTACTGATAATAGCACCCCTTATGCAATGAATTAATATGTAACAAGTTAGAGAGTTTTCTTTCTTTTGGAGGAATCTTACCTTCTTATCTGCCATGTCCTTGGCTTCCCCCTGTGTATTAGTCAGCAAAACAGGTGCTGATACAAAATACCAGAAACCAATTATTTTTTATAAGGGGTATTTATTTGGGGTAGGAGCTTATAGTTACCAGGCCATAAAGCATAAGTTACTTCCCTCACCAAAGTCTTTTGCCATATGTTAGAGCAAAATGGCTGTTGACATCTGCCAGTGTTCAGGCTTCCTGGGTCCCTCTCTTCCCAGGTCTTGCTTCTTTCTGGGCCCAGATTTCCTCTCTTCCCAGTGCTTGTTTCTCTTTCTTCATAATCAAGCTCCTCTGTGTGCTTATTTCCCAGGGCTCCAGCTCAATACTCCAGCATCAGAACTCCAACAGAACAACTCCAGCATCAAAGCTCCAGCATCAAAAAGCTCCAGCTCTTTGCCATGACTTTTATCTGTGAGTCTTCACCCACAAAGGGGCAGGTACTCAATGCCCTACTGACATGGCCCAATCAAAGTCCTTATCATAATTTAATCATGCCCAGGTACAGACCAGTTTACAAAGATAATATGATATCTATTTTTGGAATTCATAGCTATATCATTCATTCCTCCAAGAAATTAATCTGAGCCTTTAGCAAGGTTCAGACTGTATTTTTCTCCTTTTCTATATGTTCTTCATTTGTGACCTCATTCATTTTTTTTTTTTTTTTTGGCTTGAAACTAACAATTTATCCATATTCAATCCCCAGCACATTTATTATACACTCACCTTTGTAAGGCACTCTGAGGAGTATGGAGGATAGATACAGAGAATAGAGGAAGGAAAAAGATGAATGACCCCTTCTCTCACAATGCATATGACATATTGGAGGAGATGGATGGACATACAGGGACTCAGAAGACTTTATGGAAAAGGGCTGTGTTATGCAGAAGAAGCCATAGGATCACAGGGCAAGTGTTTCTACATCAGAGTGGAGGCTCTGGAAGGAGGTAACTGGCAATATTTGCATTCTCTTTTGAAGGAAAATTGCAGTT
This sequence comes from Dasypus novemcinctus, assembly GCF_030445035.2. Lineage (NCBI taxonomy): Eukaryota > Metazoa > Chordata > Mammalia > Cingulata > Dasypodidae > Dasypus > Dasypus novemcinctus. Next base: position 198,035,168 of record NC_080673.1, on the reverse strand, counting down.
AAATAGGTGAAGAAGTAAGAGGTTAAGCTATTCTATGAAACATGAGTTGGTGAGGTCGAAATATAGAAGAGCTTATGGTATGAAAAAACAAAGGCATGTCTTTTACATGACTCAAGAAACTGGTAGAGGAGATTGGCTGGAGGTGACACCCTAGATTTAGGCAAAGGCCAGGGAATAAAAGACTTATGTGTTGACTTTGAGTGTTTGAATTTTGTCCTACAGGCTCAGGGGAGCTATTAAAAGATTTTAAACTGGTGGATGATGTAACCAGAATTTTGCTTTGAAAAAAATCAAATTTTAGCAGACAGACAAAATAAAATTGCCATGTTTTTTATTGAGATACAATTCACATATTATAAAATCTGTCCTTTTAAAGCATGCAGTCTAGTTACTTTTAGTACATTCGCAAGACTGTGCAACCATCAACACCATCTAATTTCAGAGTATTTTCACCAGTCCTTAAAGAAATACTATACCTGTTAGTAATCATTCCCTCTCTCCCTCTGTACCTCTAGAATTTTCTATTCTAGAAAGTTGAAAAAATATGGAATTATATAAAGTGTGTCTGTCTCCTTTGACTTAGTATAATGTTTTCAAGGTTCATCCATGTTTTAGAATATATCAATACATCCTTCCATTTTTACGGCTGAATAATGTTCCAATACATGGCTATATCACATTTTATTTACCCATTCATCGTTTGATGGACATATGCATTGTTTCTATTTTTTGGATCTTGTGAATAATGCTGCTATGAATATTTTCATATGAGTTTTTGAGTGAAAAGTCTTTTTAGTTGTGTTGTGTGTACACCTACGAGTGGAAATGTGGGATTATAAAATGCCTCTATGTTTAACTTTTTATATGATCCACTGTTTAATTGGGTCTCATCCATTCTATAATTGTTTGAGTATTTGCATACCAATGTAGAAAATTACATTTATTCCAGTATTAAAGTAATTCCTTAGCTATAATACTTTCTATCCCACTGTTCTAATTTAGTACTTATCATTATTACATTATTATCAGTGTATTTAAATCATTTTCAAGCTTTGTAATGCTTGTTCTTGTTTTACCCAACTGGAATGTAAGGTCTTAAAGCTCAGGTTACCATTTTATCATTGCTGTTGTTCTTACTGTTATTATTATCATCTACCACTTATTAGTTTCACCATTATATTTTATCTATTTCATATTATTAAAATTTTGGATGTTGCTATCCAAAATACTAGCAATTAATCTAACTGTGAAAAGACATGAGCTACCTGTCTATCTTGGTACCTTTCTTTGTCCAGCTCAGCAAAATTTCTAATGACTTAGAAAAGGGCAAAAGTCAGACATCGAGAGGGAAGCAAGTCAGGAGACTGAATAATTCACAGCATGGATATTCAACGTCCGAATAATGTGGAGTGATTTAGTGTAAGGGAGTTATTTATAAGGGCTATTGCTTTGAAAGGATTTATTTTAGATATATCTGGTGCTATTCTCTGGAGATCAGTTGACAGTGTAGCGTTCTGAAAGATTACGAAAAACAGTTCTTATCTAGGTCAAGAGGCATAGCAGTCAGCTGTGGATTTCTGTACCTTGCTGGTCCTCCAATATGGCTAAAAACCCTCTATATTCATGGCACAAGCATCTACTCTGCAACCAGAAACACAGTCACAATTCCCACAGTCTGGTGTTTCTGTAAATGAAATCTACAACTGAGAAGTTAGAAATAATGTTCATGAGAGAACTCAGAACGAAGGGATGTATGTGAATTTTGTAATCTGGTTTAGGTTTCCTTTTTCTGCCTTTCAGTACTCTAGGATTTTGAACTACATGTTGTGAACATCTGTTTAATTATAAGCCACCACAATACAATACATGGTTAGTCTCTATACATTTTTTTTTTTTAAAACTAAACATTTGAGTTTGGTTTTAAGAGAAAACACATTAATTAGGTGAAGAAGAAAAGGAGGGTATGTATTGTTCTTTCCATAGGATCTATCACAATACACAACTTCTTCTGCATTCAATCAATATTTGCTGAGTTGGAGATAATGAGTTTAGCCACATTGGATAACTGCACCTCCTGGGAAAAATTCAGTGGAAAGAATGAAAATCAATGACACTAGAGAGATTCAAAAGTAAGGGAAAGTTCTCTCTTCTCTCATTCAATTTACATTTGGCAAATATGTACTGTTACTCTTATATGTATGATGTTGTATAATGACTTAATGCCTGCTTAAGAGAGTATAAAAGATTTAAACTGAAAAATTCTGACAAGGAAACAAGCAGACTGCTTTAATTACTCATGCTGAAGTTATAGTGAGCAACTGAAGGTTGTGACACAATCAAATTGTAGTTTGGGTATAAGAAGTGGGGGAATCTCTTTCAAGCAGTATCTAACCTGAAATAAAGGAGTTACTCTTTGTATTAATAGTAGCTAAGCAAGAAAGGAAGCCATGAGTCCCAGTCCTTTGTATTGAATGGGTTTATTTTGAATTAAAACAAAACAAAACAAAACAAACCAGCATAGGCAAACTCCTATATTTCAGCAAACCCTTGAAATAATAAATGAAAAACCAAATAATTAAGGCCATGGAATACAATTGATGATAGTATTTCTGTGTAAAATACTTAGAACTGAGCAGTAAGAGGAAACAGATACCTTAATGAATAGAGGCAGAAACATTTTCACTATCTAAACATCCATATGTTTTTCCTGAACTTTAACAGAGCATTGATATTGTAGCAAATATCTGCTGCATCTGTATGTAAGTAGTATTTACAATGATTATGTCTAAAAAGAAAGAGAGGGGTGAGGAAATGCATAAGGCTTCGGTAGGAGAGAAGGAGCCATTGGTACAAAGTCCTCCAAGTCCGACAGCTTACAGTAAGGCCTCCATGTCAGGACATCCTGGCTGGCTGAAGGACAGGAAAATAAGTGTTTCTGAACCTGAGCAGAAAAAAGACTTCGGGGAATTTTTTTTAATTGTTTGTTTCCTCCCCCTCTCCAACCACCCTGCTGTTTTTTGCTGTCTGTGTCCATTCATTGTGTCTATTTCTCTTTTTGTCTTCTCATTTTTCTCCTCTGAGATTCACTGGGATTCGATCCTGGGGACCTCTGATATGGAGAGAGTTCCCTGTCAATTGTACCACCTCAGTTCCTGGTTTCTCTTGCACCTCACCTTGACTCTCTCCCCTTCGTCTCTCTTTTGTTGTGTCATCATCTTGCTGTGTGGCTCACTCATGCAGGCACAGGCTCCCAGTGCCGTCATGCTTTGTTTTTTACAAGGAGGCCCCAAGGATCAAACCCGGGTTCTCCCATATGGGAGACCAATCACTTGAGCCACATCTTTTTCCCAAGAAACCAAGTTTTATATGTCTTGAAATTAGAATATCTAGCCTTTGTAGAATACATAAATGTTATGTTTGTTCAATATTTTCCCATTTTTAATATGGCTGTTAAATTGTTGACATATTAAATAGTCCTGAAACAGTTTTGTTAACATATTCAGCAAGCATTTGTAGAGAACATACTATTGCCTCTGGAACTTTTTAAGGCACTACGCACCCAGTGGTGAAGAAAATCAAGTTCTTGGTTCAAGGAGCTAACATTCTTTGTGTGGACATAGGCAATAAAAGAGGAACACGTGCATTTAAACCAAACCCAAAAGAACCTACAGGTGCAAAAAAAAAGAAAAAAGAAAAGCAAAGTAAGGGGGGACTAGCAGGAAAACTACTTTAGGTAGGACTTAGCAAAGTCCTTTTCTGCTTCAATATCATCAAAGAAATGCTCTTTGCATTTAACAACTGGTCATTTAAGATTCTGATGAAAGTAACCCTGGCTAAAGTTGTTAATGAATCTGATCACATACTCTTCTTACTCCAGATGATTAAATGATGGATATTACTTAAAGACCACCTTCCATATATAATTTTAAATATGGGAGGGCAACAACTGAGTCTATCCATCACTATATACCCAGTACTTACTACCTATCATTAGATAGCTGTGGGAATTAATGAATAAATGAATGAATGAAACAATTTGAATATTACAGATGCGGAGTATTTCATAGTACTCAGGGTCCAATAAATGCCACATTTTTTAAATTAAAAAAAGAAACCTCAATTGTTAGGTGCTCCTACTCTACAAAGATGAAAAGAAGTCCACAGTCAGACATTTTTCAGGGCCTTCTCCCCATTCCTGGGTTTAATGCTGTCCATGAAGAAGAAAGACCCTTTCTCAAGTTGCAATAGAATATATTCTTTGTGGTCCAATGCTTTCTCATATATATTTTTTAGCTTGGATATAGAAACCTTGGCCTCAGAGCTAGTGACCGGGGTTCAGAGTCATTGATGTGGTCACACTCACTCACCGGGACTCTACCATATCCCGAGTGTTCAGTTCACTGCTATTCCTCAAAGTCAAATTTTCTCCTTCCCAGGTTAAAGGGATTGAATCGATCATATCTGAGTTAGTCCACATTTTAAACTGTGTGCATCTATCCCTTTTAAGGTAACAGCCTAATGCCATCAAAAACACTGCTGGTTCCGAACTCATGGCTATCTTATGCATACATATATGTATATGCATATGTATATGTGCATACACATTTGTATTCATATATATTTCATGCATTTATATATTATAATATATGTGATTCTATATATTATTATATATCATAATTTTTATAATTATATTTTATATTTAATTATATATATTATACTTCATATAAATATATTAAAAGAATAAAAGAAGAAGGAAAGCAGAGACAGGAAAAAAGAAGCTTTTTCCCATTTTCAAATGAGTCTAGGAAGTGGCTGAGAAAATACACAGCCATGGTGCAACAGCATTGCCTTCAGATGTTCATAGCCAAATTTACGTGAATGTATGCATAGATGGCTAACCTTATTAAAATAGGATGTATTATTTTTGTAATTCAAAGCAAATTTAATAAAGTTAAGGGAAGCAAGAGAGCCCTAAAATTAATATATTTTACATTGAATTAACACTGATTAAAAAACATGACATGAAAACATTCAAATATGACTCATTCTTTTTCTGATAAAATAATGATGGTAAATTAGAAAGCATAATATGTTTGTGGTTAATTAGGAAGGAGTTCAATAAGATGGTCCTCTTTCTGGCATGTGAGGACAGACACATCATTTCCAAAAGAGATGAGCATATAATTTGGAAATAGAAAAGGAAAATAAATCATTTGAAATGTGGTGTCTATTCTTTTGCTGAGCTTTTGCACTTTTGGGAACTTCTCCTAAGGCAGTAATTTAGCAGTTCAACAAAGATGAATGTACAAGGAAATTCTCAGTTTTGTTAATCAAAGGAATTGAAACAAGCTAAATGCTCTTCATTATTGGCTAGGTTATATAAATGATAGTTATTTAAGCAACAGAAAGCTCTGCAGCATGTACAAAATTAGATATATATTTGTATACATTGAATTGAAAAGATGCTCATTACATATTTTAGTGGAAAAAACAAGTTTAAAACATTATATGTGGAATTCTATTTTTAATATAAAATTATCTATTTATAAGAAAAATTAAAAAGGGAGACTGTGACAAGTGCATGTTCCAGAGAGAGAAATCTATAAGATTCTGAAAGGGAAGTTCACTAGATTATCCATGTAGCTTTTAACTCTCTTCTATGTGTTTCTACAAGTTTGTAAGAGTTTCTACAATTAACTGTTACCGCTTATGTATCCACCAAAATGTTCATGTTTTTATGAAGTTTTAAAAAAAGATGTATTAGTTGGTTATTGCCATGTAACTTATTATCCCAAAATTTTATGGCTTAAAACAACAAACCTTTACGATCTCTTGGTTTCTATACGTAGGAATCCAGAAGCAGTTTAGCTGGGTGATTCTGGCTTGGAATTCCTCTAGAGGTAGCAGTCCAGAAATAAATTGGGGCTGAGTTCTGTGAAAACTTGCCTAGGGCTGGAGGGTTTAACTGCAGTCTTCCATTCTCTGCTGGCTGTTGCCTGAAGGCCTCCGCTTCTCACCAAATGTGCTTCTCCACACAACATGGCAGCCACCTTACCCCAGAATTAGTGAGCCAAGAGAGGGGCAGAATCTATACTATCATGTCCTCTGCTGTGTTCTATTGCTCATACCATCCCTGAGACAACGCGGAGGGAAATGTGCAAAGATGTAAATCCCAGGAGGTGAGAATCATTGAGGGCCATCTCGAAAACCAGGTACTACAAAGAAATCACTGTCCTATTTTATGTGCTGTCTGTATTACGTATGCATTTTACTAATGTTTATTGTAAGAGTATGTTAAGATACAAACAAGAAATCATTTTTTGATTTTTAAAATAAATTTATTTTTAATTTTATTTTTAAAAGATACTTAGATTATTCAAATGTCACATAAAATATATAGGGAATTCCCACATATACCGCTCCCCACACCTCCCACACTTTCCCACTTTAACAACATCCTTCATTGTAGAAGTACATTCATTGCAATTGATGAACACATTTTAGAGCATTGCCACTAAGCATGGATTAAAGTTTACATTGTAGTTGACATTGTCTCCCACCCAATTCTATAGATTATGGTAAGATTTATAATGACCTGTATCTCTCATTGCAGTGTCATTCAGGACAATTCCCAAGTCCCCAAAATGCCTCCGTATCACACCTGTTTTTCCCTCTCCCTACCTCAGAACTTCCAGTAGCCATTGCCTCCACATCAGTGATATAAATTTCTTCCATTGCAAGAATCACAATAAGTCTACAGTAAAATAACAGTAAGTCTACTTTAGTCCATAGGTCATTCTCCAATACTGAGGATTCTAGGATGGTGATGTCCGCTCAACCTCTAATTGAGAGGGGGCTGTGTTCCCATAGAGCCAATAGATGGGACTCTCTTGCTTGCAGTTGTAGACTTTCTTGGTTCCTTGATATGGTAGTTGTCCATCATCACCTCCATGTTAGTTGTCCAGGTGAGACCAATGAACTGGAAAGTAGGTGTTGCAACTCAATTGAGATTTCGGAGCCAGCTTGCACATCGACAGCCCAAAGATTTAAGTCTCTTCGATGTACACCTACCAACTCTAAAACTAATTATAGGTTCATATAGAAGGACAGAAGAACCCTGTGTAGGGAAACCACAACTGAGTCCAACTGTGTCTCTCTGGGGAGAATAAACTCCAAAGGAGGGCTAACTGGCAAGACACCAGACTCCTGAGCTACCCGCCCTAACTCTAGTGTCTGGATGTCTCCAGAACCCTCAGGAGCCCTGCTATTTGGGTAGTATCTACTTGAGCAGTCAAAGAGATCCTGCTGAGACCTGCATCAGTGTAACATCTGGAATGATGTCCTGACTCACTTTGAAGTCTCTTAGCCATATAAACTCATTTATCTCTACCTTTTCCCCCTTTTGGTCAAGTTCTTTTTCCAGTTGCATTCAAAAGTGATTTCCACCAAAGATAAGAATATTTCCAAAACACCTCTAATAATTTCAAATTTTCACTTTTGGTTTGTTGTGTATTCTAGGTTTAAAATTATTTTCTCTCAATTAATAACATTGTTTAGCACTCATTGTTGCTATTGAGAAATCTGTTGTCCTTATTACCATTCATTAATACATTATAAATTTTTACTTGTATATCTGATTTTATCATCATCTAGAGACTTTGAGATTCTCAGGTTTCATTACAATGAAATAAAGTATGGCTTTATTTTTAATTATTATATATGTGGATCCATATGTTAATCAGTCTGCCCAATTTTCAGCCATTATCTCCTCAAATATGTCCTCTATTTCATTGTCTCATCTTTATTCTGAAAGTTTAAATATAAGCATGTTACAACTTCCTAGCCTATCTTCTTATCCTTAGTCATTCTACTCATATTATCCATTTACTTGTTTTTCTGTACTGTATTGTAAGTAAATCTTTTAAAAATTTGATCTTTTCTATTAAGCTATATCCCATCTCCTGCTAACATACATTATGTTTGTTGTTTTAAATTTTTATTTATTTTTATTTGTGAGAATTCTGTTTGAATTTTTAAAATATTGGCCAGGCATTTTTCATGGTCTATTTTACTTTCTCAATGTTTGACTTCCAACTAATTATTTCTTTGGCCATTTCACACAGCAGTTATTCCATAGTCTATATTTGATAATTCCAATATCTGAACTTTTCTGAAATTTTAAATCTGTTCCCTATTTGTTATCATTTTTGCTTATATTTACTCATGGCCATTTCCTTATGTGTTTGGCAATTTTTAACAGTGAGTTCACATTTTTATGAATTTAATCAGTAAGACCATTGGGGATTGAATTATGTACCCCACAGAAAACATTTCTTAACCATAACCTATGTTCCTGTGGGTGTGCACACATTTATAAATAGAAAAAAAGAAAGGAAAGATAGAAAAATAAAATAAAAGGGCCTCCTAAGGAAAGATTCTTTAAAAAGTACAAAAACAGAAACTCTAGTATATAACAAACTCATGAAACAAAATTAAACATATATCTAAATACATAATTATAAGTGAATGAAGCTAATTTTTTAAAATCATATTTTATAATAAAACCAAAGAAAATTTAATGCTGATTATAAGAGATGCATGTAAATTAACTAATTATGCAGTTTGAAAATAAACACATGGGCACTTTGATTTCTAACAATGTTAGGTTGAAAACTGAAAAAAAGCAACAATGTGAATTAGATCTTCTGTTAAAAAAAGAAAGATTAAATAAATATATCATTATTTGGCAAGTTTCAAGAAAGACAAAGGGAACAAATATATTTGTAATATTAGCAATAAAAGGAAACCGTAATTAGAGATAAAATAGAGGTATTGTCAATTAAAATTAATTAAAAAATTAATTTGAATGATTATAGGCCAACATACTTGAAACTCGGAGAAAATCCTAGAACTTGTAAATGACCAAAACTGACACAAGAAAAAAAACGGAAAACCTAAAAAATACCTTAACCTTTAAAGAAATCAAATTAGTAGTTAAATTTTATAGGTAGAGAAATAAACAATAAACACACATGGCCCATGAAAGCATATGAAATATGCCCCATTTCATTAGTAAAAAGGGAAATCTAAATTAAGAAAAGTTAGAGATCACATTACATGACAAGATTGGCAAAAATTAGTAATTCTGACAATATCAAATATTGGCTGTGAATATTCATTAAATAGAAACTTCATATGCTGCTGATAGGAGTATAAATTAATACAAGCATTTTGAAGAAAAATTTTGAGTTATATTATAAAATTGATTGGATTTGTACACAAAACAGTTGTCCAATTCATAGACATAGCTTGTAGCAAAACTCTTGGGTGCTAGGAGTAAAAGGGAAACATATTTACAGAAGTATTGTTTATACTGTCAAGAAACTGTTAACAACCCTATGTGTAGGATATTGTTTGGGCTTTAAAAAGAATGAATTACAATACACAACAACAAAGGTGAATTTAGAAAAATCTTTCTTATTGACCTAAATATCACATATGACTATAAACAGTATGATTCCATTCCCATAAATTACAAAATCAAGAACTTAACTTACTAAGTATGTTTTTTTCCCCCTAGTTCTTAAGTTATATGTGGTATACTTCCATAAGTTACATGCATTACTTTAGATAGATATGTAGATAGACAGATAGATATACAAATATGGTTCAATACAGTGACTAAATACTCAATAAAATATCAAAATATACTGTGCTAGCATTGCAACATATTTTTAAATGCTAAATGAAACTGAACTTTTCTTAATCCCAGACACAAAAATGTGTCCTAAATGCTCCATTACCACATCTGAATTTCCAAGGTAAGCCTTCCGACTGATTTGAATAAACCATAACTTTAAAGTAAAGGTAATCCCAAATATATTTAAATTGTCCCAGGGGTTTTATTAAATGCACATAACTTGACACAGAAATCCAAGAAGAAAGTAAAAACAGAAAAATCTCAACCTACTGAATTAATAAATCTCAGTTTTGAACACTTTCTGGGTGGCAGACACAGTTAGTTATAGGTGCTACAGATTTGGCAGAAAACCAGAGGCAAAAATTATGTCTTTATGGAGCTATGACTGTGAAGAGGAATGATAAAAAAGAAAAATTAAATAAGGAAAAATGATGAAAAAATTATATGTACAATTTTATTAAGCAGGTTTACACAATATTTTACACAATATTTTAATATAATATTAATATAATATAATATTTAATATAATAATATAAATATAAATAAATATAATATAAATATATAAATATAAATATATATATAAATATATATAAATATAAATAAATATATATAATAATATATATAAATATATAAATATAATATAAATAATATAATATAATATTTAATATAATATTAATATAACATAATATTTACACAATATTTTAATATAATATTAAGCAGGCTTACACAATATTTTACACAATAGTAAAAGATCACATAGAATTCAGGAAGATAAAATGATTAAGATTAAAAATATTTTAATGAAGATTATCATATTAATAGCTCCCAGAAAATATGATTGTATCTACAGATATTGAAGTGGATTTTCAGAAAATTCGGCATCAATTATTGATTTAAAAACAATAAAATAGGAATGTTCCTATTATAATAAAAACATATCCATCGCAACTGCAAAGCCATTATACATGAAAACAAAGCAAGAAAGTATTCTTACTAAAGTTAGAAATGAGGATGCCTAATCTTAATTATCATTATTCTGAACACTAGCAGACATAATTAGATAAGGGAAATATATTATAATTATAAAAATTGGAAAAGAGGAATTAAAATTATCATTACTGACAGGTCAATGATTGTTTACCTCTTAAACTGAAGACAATCAACCAAATATCATTCCAATCAATTAAATAATCCAATGATTTAGCAGAGTACAAAACTGACATACATAAATAGGCAGATTTCATTTATAGCAAGAATAACAAATTATATAGAGAGAGGAAAAATATATTTTTAAGATTTCAAACATGAGACAAACATCCTAGAAATAAACTTGAAAACTTAAAATGTACTGAAGGATATAAAAGAAAGCTTCAGTAAGTGGAAGGGAACCAGAAACATTAAACAGTGTAAATAACTCACATTGTCATAGTGTAATTTTAAATATAAAATTATCTCCATAAAATCCCAATAATACTTGTTTTCCATGTCTTGTATTCAATTAGACTATATTTTTTAGTGAAAAAAATCAGAGTCTGGAAAATTATGAATAAAAATAGTAATAAGTAAAGACTACCCTTATCAGATACTAAAATTCTTGTAAATCCTCTGTCATTAATAAAGCATTGAACTGTTATATGAATATAATGCACACGAAACAATTATATTGGAAAGGTTAGAAAAAGACTCATAACCATAAGGGATATCACCAATATCTAAAGTTAGTTATTACAGATGTAAAATCCAAAATAATTGGGAGAGATGTTGATTATTCTGAAAGGCATATTGGTTTGGCTGGGTAAATACTTGTGAACATTTTAAAAAATGAAATTGTACCTATACTTCAAACTTTAACCAGAAACTATTCCACATAGAACAATGATTTAAATGTATAAACTAAACCTTAAAATAATAGAACAAATAATGGAAGAATTTCTAAATAACTTCTGAATGGGAAGGCCTTTCACACTATGGAGAAAAAAAATCAAGGTTTCAACTTCTAAAAAAACCACATCAATTCTTTTTAAATGATTATGACAGTTTTGACATAATAATATTTACTATTTATATCACAAAGTTAATTTCCTTAATAAAGAAAAGATCCACCAGATTGATATAGGAAAGAATAACGATACAAAAGAAAAAAAGTTCAAAGGATATAACTAGATGGATCATTAATAAAAGAATACAAATAGATTTTCAACATATTAAAAATTGTTAATTTCAGTAAAAAATAAGGTAAATGCAAATTCAAACTACACTGAGATACCAGTTTTTCCACCCTTCAGGTGGATAAAGAAAAGAAAAATGTTTGGTAACAAACTGCATTGACCACTGTAAGGGGAAATGAACATTCTGTCCAGTATTGGTGAATAGAAATTGATACAAACAATATGGACAACAAATTGGAAATTACATCAAATTAACAATTGAGTGAACCCTTGAACCCAACATTCTACTTCTAGAAATTAATTCTGTGGATGTATTTGCACATTTGTGAATTCCTGTTTGTACAAGATTATTCATTGTAGCATTATTTTTAAATTTCATCTCCACTGAGACAAAATACTAGCAACAACCTAAAAGTGCAAATGTAGCATTTAATTAAATAAATCAGGGTATATCCATATGATGCAATATAAAGAAAAAAAAGAAAGCTCTTATGTACTTAATCGATATTTTCCTGATATTTATGTAGTAAAAGTGTAAAGTGCAGGGGGCTGTCAATAGAGAGGTACTGTATATTTATTTATATATATATATGCATAAAATATCTTCAGAAAAATATGCGAGAAACTAATAATACTAATTGCTTTCCAGGGAAGAGGGAAATGGGTTTTGGGGAAAAGTTTGCAAGAGTATTATTTTGCTTTACATTATACTTCATAATTTTAATTAAAAAAACTCAGGAATATATGAAATTTAAAAAATGAAATGAAAACTCCAGTGATTTTCCTAAGAATCATCATCATCATCACAATAACAAAAACCTTCAAAGAACATGAGGAAACTAGGCTCAGATGATGGTTCAATTGTCCATTGCCAATCAAGAACAAGTCTACGTTTGTCTGAATTTCTGAATCTATGTGGCATGTATTTTCAGGACATCAATGTTCCATGAATCACAGCAAGGGCACCTGGGACTGTGGAATACCTGGGGCAGTTCCCAGCTCTCACTTTCTATCATTTAAGATTTTTAAAGTTTTTCCCAAAAGAGAAATAAGCTTATTATTTAATAAAAAATTATTTTTCTAGCAATGCAAAGTGTACTAAAGTGACTTTTTAATAAGATAGTCCCTGTTGCCAGAAAATTGGATATTTATGGGGTTTTTCAGAACATGCATTTACTATAATTGATAGAGCAGAACAACTCTTTTAAATTGTATTCTCTGTATGGAAAAATATGCATTTGCACAAATAAGTGTTTATAGGCCTAATATTGAACATATGTCAAAAGTACATATTATTCATTATAATATCCCCTAGAAATACAGCTAGGGGAAAAACAAAACAGGCTTAACTGGTCCCGCATTTAATTTGAAATCAGTGACCTAAAATTTTTCCTCCTAGAAAACCCATTTTACTTGTCAAATGCAGTATAAGAAATTATAGCAGAAAGACCATTTTCTTTACTTTTATAGGAAGGCATTTCAATAATTGATATTAAGGATTTTCATGAACTAGCATGAAAATGAATCACCTTTTTAAAAATGAGAATTAAAAAGCAAATTGAATGGTACAATAACTCCACTAGAAAGTATAGGGGTTTTGCTATTTTGGGACAGGAAGAAAAGGATTGTAGCGTGGTGAAATTGTAGCACCAGCAGCAAATTTGTATTAATTCCTCCTTTTAGCCTTCCTCCTAATTTCAGAAAATAGAAACAATCATTAATGTCAGCAAATTCTCAAAGTTCAAATGGATCAAAGTTAATATACTTGGTGTGACTGTTTGAAGCTATACGTGCCCAGATAAACATGTTGTTAATTCTAATCCATTTTCTGTGGGTGTGAATACATTGTAAGTAGGACATGTTGATGAAATTACTTCAGTTAATATGTGGTCCACCTCATTCAGGGTGGATCTTAATCCTATTATGGGATTCCTTTATAAGAGGAATGAAATTCAGACAGAGAGAGAAAGCTACAGAGGGATCAGTCAGAAGCTGAACATCAAAATAACCTGGAAAAGAAGAGAGAGAGCAGGAGATGCTGCCATATGCTTTGCCATGGGACAAGCTAAGGACCAAGAAACTCTGGCAGCGAGCCCCAGAACACCAAGTCTTTGGGAAGAAAGCGTCACCTTGATGAAGCCTTGGTTTAGATTTGTTACCAGCTCAAACCATGAATGAATAAATTTCACTGTTTAACCTGGCCCATTTCATGGTACTTGATTTAGCATCCCAAGAAACTAAAACAGAATTGGGTACAAGAAGGGGAGTGCTGCTATAGCAAATATCAAAATGTGAAAATAGCTTTGGAATTAGGTAACATGTAGAGGGTAGAAGAATTATGAGGTACTCGATAGAAAAGGCCTAGATTGTTCTGAAGAGAAACTTGGTAGAAACATGGATGCTAAAGAAGCCTTAAGAGGAAATGATGAATGTGTTATTGGAAACTGGAGGAAAAATGATCCTTGTTTTAAAGCAGCAGAGAACTTGGTGAAAATGACTTCTTATGTCAGATGGAAGGCAGAATTTGAAAATTATGAACTTGGATATTTAGCTGAGGAGATTTCCAAGCTAAATGTGGAAAGCGCAGGCTGGTCTTTCCTTGTAGCTTATAGTAAAATGTGAAAGGATATGGATAAGCTGAGAATTGAACACCTGGGTGCAAAGAAACCAGAAAATGATGATTTGGAAAATTCTGAACATCTGGAAAGTGAGTGTCCAGAGAATAGTGCTCTATGAGAAGGTTTAACTGAATATGGAACTAGTCAGCCATTGCAATGCAAATCAGAAATGGAAATTCAGTTATACAGGAAAGAACTATGGAAACCACTATTGTCTTATAGTTTGGACATTGTGAACTACAAACAAGGCCAACGAATTTTGTGTGTGTGTATAATTTATATGAATAGAACCACTGCCAGTCTAGAATAAAAGGGACAGAGAAAGGACAAATTGAAGGAAAAATCCCTTCAAGGGCAGAACCATGGAAGCTGAGACCTGGATGGATGATATCTCTTGGTAAAAGAGTACAGGCCCATTCACATGTACGGAAAGGACAAGTCTGCCCTGGCATTAGAGTGGACAGGCCATTTGCCCCATTGTTCAGGAAGAGTGTTGCCATCTCAATGTTCAGAGATGGAGTGGCTTTGGTCCCTGCGATTTCAGCATTTCGTTGTCAGAGAGGGTGAAACCTTCCCCCAGTGTTTGATGACAGCATGGCATCTGTGCAAGCACTTAGAAGCACGGGTTGCTGCTTCATCAGGCTCAGAGGACAAAACACCATTCCACTGATAACTTTAGGACCTTGAAATCTAATGTATTTTGCCCTGCTTGTCTTTGGAATTGTTTGCGATCTGTGATCCTTGCTTTCTTTCCAGTTTTTCCCTACGGGAATGGAAATGTGTATCTTGTGCATGACCCTCTATTGTATATTCGAGACAGATAACTTGTTCTCTTCTCTATGTTTCACAGGTCCACAGATAGAGGGCAATGTCACCCCAGGGCAGACTTCATGAATAACTGATTTTGATGAAACATTGTACTGAGTGTTGTTTTTGAAATGACTTAAGGCTTTTGGGATATTGTTCCGGAATGCATGTATTTTGCATATGAAAAGAACATGTCTCTTTAGGGTTCAGAGGTGGAAGTTGTTTATTTGAAGAAGTACATATGCCAGAAAAAAACATGTTCTTAATGTTAATCCATTCCTGTGGTAGGAACCCATTATAATTTGGACCTTTTGATGAGGTTACTTCAGTAGAGTGGCCCACTTCAGTCAGAATGGATTTTAACCCTGTTTCTGGAGCTCTTTATGAAAGAAATACAATTCAGACACACACAGAGAAAGCCACAGGTAGCAAGATCTGAACATCAACTGAACCTAGAATAGAAAAGAGAGACCAAGAGACTCCACCATGTGACAAATTAAGAACTAAGAATCACCAGCAGCCAGCCCCAAATTCTTCAGTCTTCAGAAAGAAAGCATCACCTTTATGATGCCTTGATATGGATTTTTCCCCAGCTTCAAACTGTGAACGAATAAATTCCCATTTTTTAACCCAACCCATTTCATGGTATTTGCTTCAGCATCCTAGGGAACTAAAACACTGGGTTGGAAATTAGTCTCTGCAGATGTCTGATGTTCTTGCCAATTTGTGTTCCATGAAATTAGGTTAAGAAGGCTGTGCTAGAAATTATGAAAGGTTAATATGTAAGAGTGAACACACTCATATACAGGCTACTGCTTGCTTTCAGTCTTGGAGTCTGATCTAAAGAGCACAGCGTTTCAAAGGTGTAAAGGACCCTGGAAGTCACCTAATCAACCTATTTCCCTCCATTATTTTGCTCCCAGATTCTCTCTCTCTCAGTATATGAAGTAAGAATCCATTCAGGCCCTAAGCTAAAATTTTGTGGGTCATTCTTTTTTCTCCCTCTTTTCTTAACATGCCTCACATTTCTCACCCCTTTTATGAGTCCACAACAATTTATACATAATTCAAATTTTGCCCCACATATATTTTATGATAGTTATGCAATTGTGTATTTCTGCCCAGTCCAAACTATCAGCCTTTCAAGTGTAGGAACCAAGTTATAGTTATATTTATATTCCAGATTTTAGTGTAATCCCTGACACGTAAGATACATTTGTTCATTCAATAAATTTTTATTAGATGCCAAATACATATGAAGTGTTATACGGGGGGCAGGACATACAGTGATAAAATAGAATTATTGTCTACTCAAGTTTCAATAGGAAGAAATAAAATGATAAAAAAGGGAATAAAAAGACAAAGAGAAAACGCAACAGAAGTGGTATTTACAGCAGAGTGATCCATAAGCATTTTAAAGAAGACAAGAAAAGTACACTCTGAAAAGTGCTTTTTGGTGTTTGAAATAGATGACTTCAAGATTCTAGGATTAAGTTCAGAACCACGTTCAAGTGTCAAGAAAATAGCCCTAACTTGACATCCTGGAAAGACTATTGAATGTGCAGTTAAACATACCTAGGGATTTTGTATCTACCCATTTTACTTCTAACAGAACTGGGGATTCTATGCCAACCCTTTAACTTCTTAAAGTAGGACCTGAGGAAAGTTATTGTATTTCTCTCTCCCTAAATTTTCTTTTTCCTCTACCAAATAGAGAATAGTAGGTAAGTAAGAATTTAAAGAGGTAATGATTATACAATGTTAGCACACAAAATGGGGAATAAATGTTAAAATGATAAGTAATATATTTTTGATTTTATAATATAATAATTATAACACATTGCTAAGATAGAGTTCCTCAAAAATTTCCAGGCTGAGTTATTTCATAGAAATCAGAGTGAGAGGCAGTACAGAATAAGTCCACTAATTATTGCATTTATTAATTTTACCTAAAAGCACATAAAAATTTAACCAGATTTTAAATAAATTTTGATTCCCATTGATTAACACTCACCATACAAATAACTTAAATGACCCAGTGTATGCAGTCTGTGAACACATAGTTGCCAGAATAAACACTTGAAAGCACTATCAAAAGATATTCCTAGAGTCAAATATCATGTTCATCATGACACTTGATCATCCTCAGCAGGATATGACTGCAAATATTTTCAAGTATACTTAAAATTTAACCAGGAAAACATAGTTCTTGGGTCTCTTTTGTGGAAAATAAAACAGACCTATAATCCTGATCCTTTCCTCAGGATTATAATTGGTAGGTCAGGTCTCAACTCCAAGCCTGGAGGCAGCACCTGTGGTGATATAAAAGCACAGCAGCTTTAGAGTCAGATGGAGCTAGTTGTAAAACCCCAGGTTTACCAATTTCTCAGTAATTACATGATTTGAATTAAACCATGTAAACTCTCTGTGCTTATCTTTTTATCTGTAAAATACAAATAATAGTATTTATTTTAAAGCATTTTTCTGAAGTTGAGATATTTTATATATGAAGTATTTAGCAAATCTTTTGATAAATAATAGTCACAATATATATTTCCTTCTCAAAAGTAAACTTTTGCTTACCCATCCATTTATGTCCCTAGAACACAGGGATTTCTAGATAGGAAGATTTCTACCATACTATAATGCTACCTCCATGCCAAGTTAAAGAATTGACAACCCACCCTATATATAGGTATGATTGTGTGTATGTTTAACAGCTTTATTCACATACTATACAATTCACATATTTAAAGGGTCCTGTTCAGTGTTTTTTTCTCTTTTAGAGAGAATTTCTCCATAGTATTCATAGCTCAGGTTGTTAAATGAACTCGCAAGGCTTCCCTTTTCATCCTAACCTTTCCAGATGCATTTTGCTTAAGGATGGTAAGAAAGTCTTGCAGATACTGATGAATAGTGAGAAACAGGAACCATTCATTGTCCCCTATCCCTTTTACTGATCATTGCCTCATGTAAATTTTTTCCCTAAGAATAAAATAGACCAATTTTTTTACTTTTAAGTTCCTAAAGCAGAAAATCTGGCTCTTAGAGTAGATTTGAAACATTCCCTGAGCCAGATTGTCTTCCCTTGCCCAAAAAGAAATACAAATTTTCCAGTACAAGGAAAACAAAGACACTCTGATACAAGAAATATAGAGAAATACAGAGTCAGGCTATGTCTGCAGATGGACCCAATGTTCTGCCCCAGAATTTAACTCCAAAGGGTGAGGAAGGATAATGGGATCCCTGTATAGGGTTGGAGATCTGAAAGGATCAATATCATTTTGCCATCTGCAGTTCTTAAAGAGGTATCCTTAACATCACAGCCTGCACTAAAGATGAGGAGTAATGATTACTTGTTGAACCAAGGCAAAGAACGGCTGTACTCTATATCCTGCTTTCCCAAAAGAGTGCAAGACAGCAGTTGGCTTTCCCATATCTTTGGGGAGGAGGCAAAAAATTAGATAAGAGAGGAGGGAGTCTTTGGCCTTTCTAGGCCACAGAACAAGGAGATCTTGTGATCAGGACAAGGAGATCCTGTTGAGAATGTCAGCATGCATTCTGAAACCAGAAAACAGATGGGAACTCAGATGTCTCAGGTGATGCTTGCATAAATAGATGCAGAAGAAAGAGGACAAGACAGAACCTTTCATTCTGCATGTGCTGGAAAAAGGAAAATGCCAACTTCAGGCCAGACACATGCCCTTCTCCATGCCATGTGCTTCTTTTTTTTTTTAATTGATTTTGTAAAAATATTACATTAAAAAAAATATATGAGGTCCCATTCAACCCCACCACCCCCACCCCACCACTCCCCCCCCAGGAACATTCACTCCCATCATCATGACCCATCCATTGCACCTGGCAAGTACATCTCTGGGCATCTCTGCACCCCATGGTCAATGGTCCACATCATGGCCCACACTCTCCCCCATTCCATCCAGTGGGCCCTGGGAGGATTTACAATGTCTGGTGACTGCCCCTGAAGCACTATCCAGGGCAACTCCAAGTCCCAAAGGCGCCTCCACATCTCATCTCTTCCTGCCATTCCCCATACCCATCAGCCACCATGTCCACTTTTCCCACTCCAATGCCACCTTTTCACTGTGGACCTTGGATTGGTTGTGTCCATTGCACCTCTATGTCAAGAGGAGGCTCAGATTCCACATGGATACTGGATGCAATCCTCCTGCTTTCAGTTGTAGGCACTCTAGGCTCCATGGTGTGATGGTTGTCCTTCAACTCCATCTTAGCTGAGTGAGGTGAGTCCAATAAATCAGATTGTAGGAGCTGGAGTCTGTTGAGGCTCAGGACCTGGCTATCATATCGTCAGTCCAGAGATTCAAATCCCCTAAATATATCTTAAACCCCAACACCAACTACAATTCCAGTAAAGTAGCATGAAAGTCTTATGAAAAGAGATCCCATCTGAGTCCAGTTTCATCACGCAGAAACACCAGCTCCAAAGAAGGGCCATCTGACATGGCAGTGAACCCCATCTGCCATGACCATAGAACCCGTGGGTCTCTTTAGCCCTCCAAGGAACCAATACCTGGGAATTGTATCTACTTTATCTGTCTCTTAGACTCTGCTCAGTTGTGCATAAGGGCAATCCTTCTGACAGCCTCCAGACTCTTTTTTAGAGACTCGTAGCCATATAAACTCATTTCTCCTTTCCTTTTCCCCCTTACATTAGGTCAAACAGCATTTTAAAGTCATGTTATTGTATGTAGACAGGGATATTCTGCTGATCCACATCAAACCTTCCATTCAAGGTCATTTTCCAGTTGCATCATCAGTTGGTAGTTGATAGTGATCCCTCGGTGCCAGGGAGGCTCATCCCCGGGTGTCATGTCCCACGCTGGGGGGAAGGCATTGCATTTACATGCTGAGTTTGGCTTCGAGACTGGCCACATTTGAGTAACATGAAGGCTGTCAGGAGTTCTGAACGCCCTCCACATCCACTTGGAAGTTTATAGAAATCCTGGCCCTAAAAGTGAAGGGAAACCATTCCTTTAGTAAATATTTGATCTGAATTTGAAAAACAATTTAAACTTAATATAGGAAAATTATGGATGTGACACCCCTGAGTTTGGTGTTTTTAGAAATGTGTAACTTTTGGGGATTTGTTAATTATGGGGTATAACTGATTCTGGAAAATTAGATAGATTATTACCTGTAGAGTCTTATCAAAGCAAAGCTCTGCCAGAGGTTTCTCCAGGTAAAAAATTAGAGATTTGAAATCTTAGAGAACCAAAGTAAGATCTTTCCCCTGTTTACAACTTTGTAAAAGGACTGCATGTCTGTTTCAGTGATTTTCAGAGAGTGTTTGCAATTCTTTTTTCAGGGAGAATTTTCATTTTGTTTTAATATTTGCATAATTGCTGGGATTGCTAAATAAGTTGATTGAAGACTTCTAAAAAATACACCTCTACTCATGCACATTAACACACATACACACGAATCTAAGTGTCTTGGAGTAGACATGAAATTAGATATCAATTCCAACTTACTCATTTTGCAGAGAATGACACTGGATTCAAGGAGGCAATTGAATTGCTACAGAATACCATGTGGATCTGTCCCAGGGCCAAACTCAAATCCCCAATCAATTGAACTGTAGTTCACTTTCTTCTGCAACACTGTTCACTTTCAGAGAAGTATCTAACTCAGGACCTGGTAAATAAGAGAGAGTTTTCCTGCTACAAGATGGTAGACATACAGGAGATAGAAACCTCCCACAATATTCTTAGATAATTTTAAACTACATTGGCATAAACTTCAAAAAGCTGTGGGCATTGTGTATTCTATATAAATCATAAACAGTATATGAAGATTTAGTAGAGAAACCAATGCATCCATGTCAGTACTCAGCTCATTAGTGTCTACACCCTAATCTGTAAATGTAATATTCATCTGTGTCTTGCAATGGACACGTGTCTCCTTGGTCTAATGATTGAACTGTAAGGATCTTTTACCATTCTCCTTTTATAGATGCAGAAATTGAAGTTTAGTAAATTAAGTCACAAGTTAATAAGTGGCAGAAGCAGGACTTGAATCTAAGTCTAGTGATGTTAACAGACTTCTTAGACTTCCTTCTGCTACAGTTTTCTTCTGTCTGGCAAGTGTCATGCAAGGATATCAAGGAATCATGTGAATAAAATTAATGAATTTGAGCTGATATAATTGCATGATCATAGGATTTGGATTCTGAAATCTTGGTTTTATTACTTACTTCTTATGTGACCATGGCAAGATACCAAAATTTTAAGAAAGTAATTTGCTAATTCATTATTTTTTCAGCTTTAATTATGTACTTACTATGTGCAAGAAACCACTATGTACTAAAGATATGGCTACAGAGAGGGAAAATAATAACCTGTTCCCACCTTCCAAGTGTTCATTGTTTTCTAATGGGTAGAATGGGTCAAATCATCATTGTCATGGGGACTTCTGGGAAGATTGCCAAGTAGAGAACTCCAGGACTCAGTCCTACCACAAAAACAACTATTAAACAGGAAGAAAATGTCTGAAACAACTATTTAGAAACTCCAGAGGCCAGAAGAACACTGTCCAGCATCCAGGGAAGAGTGGGAAGAAGATGCTGATAAATTCCTATGGTAAATAAATAAATTACCCTCTGCATGGTGGCTACTAGAGCCTATTCCCCATTCTTACAACAGGCTGCATCGGGTTCAGCACCTAGCTAACTTCTGTTGACAAAAGGGATGTAAAAATACTCTTCCCCAAGAACAGGGGTGTGCATAGCCAATCACTGATCATGACTTGTGATTAGTGAATTTGGATCACTGGATCCTAACTCTGGGGGCAGCTACAGTTTCAAACTGCCCCTGGACAAAGACAGAGGCAGCCCTTGTTTCAACCCCACTCAGGACAGGGGAGGAGACAGTGGAAAATTTAAAATACAGTAATTCCTCAGGGTTGAGGGGGAAAATTAGCTAAAGGGCTGCATTTGTTGGACAGACCAGGGAAGCTCACCTATGAGGACCTATCAGATATGTTTTTGGCACACTTCCTGATCCCCTCCACAGGGCACTACACACGCTTCATGGGTCCCTGACCCTGTTTTGGCTGGGAAATACCATATTGGGAAAGTCCTCTCTTGGGTGATGTTTCTACCAGAATTTGCCCTCTAGGGAAAAGCAGTGTGAGACAATGAATTAAATGTACAAAACTATAGAGAAGTACCTAGCGAAGGAGGACAGATCAATACACCAGGCCCTTGACATTGATGGTTGTACTTATAAACCTTGATCTTATGAAATTGAAACTTAGACTAGTGTTAAATATTATGTAATGTTACCTCCCAAAGCCTCCTTGTTGCTTAAATGCAGCCTTTCTCTAAGCCAAATTCAGCACAGAAACACACTACATTCCCCCCAGCATGGTACATGACACCTGGGGACGAGCCTCTCTGGCACCAAGGGATTATTACCAAGTGCCAACTAATGATACATTTGGAAAAAAAACCTTGATGAAATGGGAGAAATATTAAATACAAATGAGTTTTTATGCATAAGAGATTTCAAAGTGAGTCAGGTGGTCATTCCAGAGGTTATGCCTATGCACATTTCAGGCAGATATCATTGACTGCCACTAAATAACAAAATAGCAGTAGAAAGAGCTGTATTATCAGTGATGACTTTAAATGTAAATTGATTAAACTCTACAGTCAAAAGGCAGAGATTGGTAAAATGGCTAACAAGCATGAAGCATCTATTTGCTATCTGCAAGAGATTTATCTTAAAGTCAAAGATACAAGTAGGTTGATTGTGAAAGGGAAGAAAAATATCTATCATGCAAGTAATAGCCAGAAGAAAATTTGGGTGGCTATTCCAATATCAGATAAAATATGCTCAAATAAAAAACAGTTTCAAGGGACAAAGATAGTCATTTGTTACAAATGTTCCACACCAATGGCAGGTATTGGTGGTGAGGTACTATATAGGAATCCTGTATTTTATACATGATTGTTCTGTAAACCTACAGTTTCTCTAAAAAATAAATGATAAATTTTAAAAAGAAGTATATCGACATGCTTACCTCAGCAGTCTCTTGCATGAACTGAATAAGAAATTATAAATGCTTTATAAAATACAACATCACATATAAATTTAAGAGATTATTATGAGTGTTCCTTACTCAGAAACAGAGAACATTCCTGTATGTTTTCCTTATTTTCTAATATTTGTTTCTCTGTATCCTTAAGAATACATCAAGTTCTCCAAGCAACAGTTTAAATAGAAACTGAAATTATCTTAAGAAAATGCAAAATAGGTCATTGCTTCTCAATTTACTTAAGTAGAGGCTACCCTCTTATCTAAAATACATTAAAGCATTGCCACCAGAAGCCTCTAGAACAAATACAGATCTTTTAACTGGGAGGGTATAGTAGTCAGCAAGAGGAGGCTATTGCAAGGTACCAGAATTCTGTTGGTTTTTATAAAGGGAATTGATTTGGCTTCAGCTGCAAACTACCTGGTTCTCTGCTGTTTCTAAGAAGCTGTCTCTCATCCCCTGTGTTCTCTGTTAGAACAGACTCTCACTCAGAGGTAGATACATAGAGAAGAAGAATACAGAGTAAGAAACAGCTCATTAGACATGACAAAGGCCCCAGGAAGAGAGATGAGCCTGACAGTCTACAGCTAACCTTGTGAAGAGTCCTGACCAGCTGAGCCAGGAAAGAAATGAGCCCTGGGGAGAAAGATAAGCCTTATGCTAGTCAACAGGTGAGATAAGAAGCTAAAACCCTGGAGCCTTAAGAGGAAGAAGGAAGGCTGAACCCTCACAGATATCACCTGCCATCTTGCTCAACATATAGCAAATGACTTTGAGTGAGAAAGTACCTCTTGAGTTGGACTTTTAGGGCTTTTTGACTGTAAGCTTCTACCCCAAATAAATAACCTTTATAAAAGCCAACAGAGTTCTGGTAATTTGCATCAGCATTCCTATGCCTCACTAATACATTTATCTTATAGGCACATTCTTTAATTACCTAGAAAATGAATTAAGTTTACTAAAACATTTAACATGTTCAATATCCTTTTGCATATGATTTAGAATGGAAGAGATAGTATCATATTCATCAGGCATATAGGTACATTTTTGATACTAGTTAATGCACAAGTTCCTCTTTGAGCTGCAATTAATAGATCTAAGCTCCAGGTTTGCAATATCATACAGGTTATCTCTCCATGGGAGCAGGCCATAATGCCAATTGTGTTTAAGTTCTACTCACAGTACTCTGGTAATTGTTGTTCCATTTGCTATGCGCTTTACATAGTCAGCATGCTACAACACAGTTGATTCTAGAAAGAAACTAGGAAGGTAGGCACCAGCATTTCAGCACCCTTCAGCACTATGAAATAAAGCCAGTCTGGAGACAATGTCCATTGTACATCTCGCCATATCAAGCCAATGCTGGCTGCTGCAGGAGTCTGAAACTGCAACCTACTCTCCATCCACTTCAGGAGCATATTCAGAGATATAATAGATAGTTTTATTGTTTTAGGGGTTGCAGTGACCAACCTAGCTAGTAATTCAAACGGAGAGGCACCATGCAGCATTTTGAACACCTGGTTTGAATGTACAAGAGAGTTTGACAATATTGAAATCTATCTCTTTATTTTTCTACAATTTTCTAAACACTTCCAATGCAATGTGTAACACATCAAATGACTTTACTATTTTAGTACTTTGATTTATACTTCTACGGCTTTACCATGATTATACTAATTAGCAGGTATTTTACTTTAGCAATACAGGAAAACTGCTCTCTCAATTACTTTATGAAAATCTAAGATTCCCAATGGAATCAAGATTACCTTTCCTTACCACCAGTTTAATATGCAACTTTAGGTGGCGCTGTTATGAAGTTACCTTTTGTTATTAATATCAATTTTGGTTTCTAACCAATAATGTCTTCCTGGAATTATCCATTTAAATTCTTCAGTTTAGAAGATGCTTTCATAGACTCCTTATATTTAGCTGTAACCATATAGACTAGTTACTTTACTTTTTAAAAAGCATATTAAATTATAATTAGCAGCCAATGAAATTTACTTTTATCTTAATTTCATTAAACATAAGCTTACAATTTTCATCATCCTAAAGATTTTATATATATATATATATATATATATATATAGTTAATGTATTTACATGGTATTCTAAAACCTAGGGAGATAACATGCAAGCTAAATAAAATTGAAACCATTATAGTTTATGCATGAAATGTTCTTTTTCCTTCCTTTACAGGAGACTAAAACCTTTTTTCTTCAATAAAATTAAAAAACTGAATAATCTTAAAAGCAAACTGCTAGGTTCTGGAATATAATTGTTTAATTTGTTTTAAAAGATCTTTCCTTTGCTTTCAAGGACTTTCCCTTGCCTTACTGAAATTTGACAGTTGGATTTTTAACCACCCTTAGTTTAAGGCTGGTAAAAGGTTTAAATTGGGGAATTACAGGACAAACTATGAAACTTAATTCTCCAGCCTAGAAGACAGAATTTGTTTTTAAAAATTATTTTTATTTATTTTTAATTGCCTTTTTTTGAAGATAAATAGATTGTAAAAAATGTTACATTAAAAAATATGAGATTCCCATATACCCCACCCCCACCCCACTCCTCTCACATCAACAACCTCTTTCTTCATTGTGGCACAGTCATTGCATTTGGCGAATACATTTTGGAGCACAGCTGCACCACATGGATAATGGTTTACATTGTAGTTTACACATTCCGCAGTCCATTCAGTGGGTTCTGGCAGGATATATAATGTCCAGCATCTGTCCCTGCAATATCATTTAGGGCAACTTCAAGTACTGAAAATGTCTCCACATCACATCTCTTCTTTCCTCTCCCTGCCCTCAGCAACTACCGTGGCCACTGTTTCCACATCAATGATACCATTTCTTCCATTGCTAGAGTCACAATAGTTCTATAGTAGAATATCAGTAAGTCCACTCTAATCCATATTTTATTCCTCCATCCTGTGGACCTTGGTGGTTCCCAATGGGAGAGGACAGTCTAGTGTGTCAAGCCCTCAGCATTGTTGCAAGTATCTATGAAGATAGAATTTTTTGGTCTTTATTTATTTTTTTAATGTTACATTAAAAAAATATGAGGTCCCCATATACCCCCCACCCCCCTCACCCCATTCCTCCCCCTAAAACAACAACCTCTTCCATTATCACGAGACATTCATTGCACTTGGTGAATTGAAGATAGAATTTTAATCTGGTACCCCTAGCCCCTGCCTCAGAGCTCCTGCTTAGCCTAATTTGGGCTCTAGGAATATTATTTCACATATATAAGCACATATTTAATTTTTAACAATTTAATAAAGCTCTTTTAAGAATTTTCATTTGTTAATTTGATATTGCCATCCCAATGTAAGAAGAAATTCACTGGACAAATAGGTAGACACAAATAGGGAGGCATAAACACAAATTCACTAATGTTACTTATAATTTGCATTCTTTTACAAAATAAGTTTAACTGTAAAATAACATTATCGTCAAAAGATCTCTTGGAAGGCTTTTTCTAATAACTCTAGTTTGCACTGTGGCCATGAAGTTTTGCACAAGAATTTTGTTCTTTAATTACTACTTATAAGCCCAAATTTTACTAATGCTTTAAAATGCAATTTACAACATTTTCCTTTCCCTCACATCTTTGCTTATTTCCCATTTTGACTTTAACAGACCTTGGATGAGCAATAGTACTTCCAGGATATACTCACTGAAGTCATTGGCATCTCAGGGAAACCTGCTTTTTCTTGTGACTTGTTGCTTTTAAGGACATCAACACTTGATGTGGAAAGTACACCCCCTTCCCCAGCCCTCAGCCACTGAACTGATAGAGTGGATGCCCAACCCCGTGGGTCAAGAATTCCACCTGGCAGCAATCTAGTCTTACACCTGGAGTCACAAGAGAAAGCAGGCTCACTAATACCAGTGGAAGTTCAGGGGGCAGAGGTGTTTTAAATTTGCCTCCCCCTGAGCCATGGGGGGCAGAAGTTGTTAGAAAATAATCATAAGCAAAGGCAGGGGGTGAGGCTAGACCTGAAATAACCATAAACAAAGGCAAACTCAGTTTAGAATTATCATCAGAATAGCTGAACTCTAAGGATGAGGTGGAGCTATAATCAAAGCTAAGTTTGGTTTATAATTACCATTACCATAGCAAGTACAAGCTAGACCTAAAGTAGCCATAAACAAAGGTAAATTAGTCTAAGATTACCATTACAATAGGTTCTAGTCTAAATCCACCAGTTACAGCCATTTCCGATATTATCATTCTGCTCTTTTATAATATAAAGGCTTCTATATAATGATCTTAACTCTTTTAAAATCTCTAGTAAATTTCTACTTTAAAAACAAATTGGGTGCTTTTGTTTATTAACTAAACGAAAACAATTTTATTAGTAACATCTTTGCTACGTTTTCCTGCTTTTCCAGCAGTTGAACCAATTCCATATGATTTTTACAACAAATCCAATTGCAAGACAGTATTGACATTTAAAGACTCATTTTTAGATTACCTTTCACTGTTTTCCAATTTGTAAACAGGTGAACCCCAAATCTGATTTATGAGTTCCTAGGCATGAGCAGACTAACAAAGTTAAAGCAAGCACTGATTAGAACAGAAGAGAAAATTTTATGTTTAGCTTAGCTTAAGGAAAGACTTGATTAGAAATGCCTAGACACAAAGCTTCCAGTGTCTATCCTTGGCAGAAACTTTGTGCAGGACCCTCCAGCTTCGTTCCTCCAGGAAAATCCCTGGGCAGCTGCTAAGTATAGATCTGAGGGGTCCAGAGAGGCCCTGCCCCTGATGAGACATGAATTGGACTTCTCTGTGGGCTGCATCTCATTATTTTACCTCCTGGCAAGGGGTAAAGCCCTGAGAAGGCTTTTTTTTTTTTCTTTTTTTTTTGATTCTACAATTTATTTTTTTTTTAAATGTTACATTCAAAAAACATAAGAGACTCCCATAATTCCCCCCCCCCCCCCCCCCATTTCTCCCACATCAACAACCTCTTTCATCATTGTGGCACATTCAGGGCATTTGGTAAATACGTTTTGGAGCACTGCTGCACCACATGGATTGTAGCTTACATTGCAGTTTATACTCTCCCCCAGTCCATTCAGTGGGTTATGGCAGGATAGATAATGTCCTGCCTCTGTCCCTGTAACTCCAAATCCTGAAAATGCCCCCACATCACATGTCTTCTTCCCTCTCCATGCCCTCAACAACTACTATGGCTACTTTCTCCACATCAATGCTACAATTTCTTCCATAACTAGTCACAAGAATTCCATAGTAGAATATCAGTAAGTCCACTCTAATCCATACTCTATTCCTCCATCCTGTGGACCCTGGGATGGTGATGTCCACTCCACCTCTATATCGAGAGGGGACTTAGATTCCACATGGATGATGGATGCAATTCTCCTGCTTGCCATTGTTGGCTCTCTTGATTCCCTGGTTGACCATCTTCACCTCCCTGTTAGTTGACCCGGGTAAGTCCAATGAACCAGAGGGTAGGAGATGCAAATCTGCTGAGGCTCGATATGGCTCAGCAATTCTACTTCTGGGTATATACCCAAAAGAACTGAAAACAAGGACACAAACAGATATATACACACCAATGTTCATAGCAGCATTATTCACTATTGCCAAAAGTTGGAATCAACCCGAATGCCCATCAACAGATGAATGGATAAATAAAATATGGTATATACATATAATGGAATACTACTCAGCCATAGGAAGGAATACAGTACAAACAGATGGGATAACAGGGATGATTCTTGAGGACCTTATGTTGAGTGAAGGAAGCCAGACATTGAAGGACAAATACTACATGACCTCAATGATATGAAATAAGCAAGCCAAGCCATCTCTGAGAAGGCTTTTTTCCACTGGAAGGATTGGAGTGTTTCAAGGGAATAGGCAGGGAATTAATGTTAATCAGGAACCTTTTCATCTTATTTGATGGCGCGTGAGGAAGTTCCTATTTCTATAGGGAAAATTTTAGTAACACAGCCTAGATCTTAATTCCCTATTCACTCCCCTTGTTAGGCACAACCAAGGTTAGGAGAGGTCTAGAGTGCAGGTTAAGATGGAGTAATTCACTCGCATGTTAGTTAAGAAATTACTAATCCTACCTGCCATGTTAAGGGTTGCCAGAGGCCTCCTGGTTGATGGTTCATGTTAGGCTTCAGGCCACTTCTGTCCTCCCTTGGGACAAGGCCCCAGGGGTCCACATGGTGAGGCAGCTCGGGGCCAGCTTTCTGCTGACATGGAGGCTGGATTTGGGGAACCCTGAGGTGACCAGTGCCTTTAATGGCAGCAGTTAAAAGGTGAGCCTGTCCTGACCCTGAGCCTGCCCTCTTTACCTTCTCCAGTTTGGTGGCATGGTCTCTATTGCTGAAAACTGAGAAGTCTGTTTCTAAAAAGGAATGAATGGAAGTTTGGGGGCCCAGGGAAAGTTTCTGGAGCTTTCTACGGATATCTGACACTGACTAGCTGGTTTCCAGGTTCTGCCTCTAAGTAATTTCCCTGAGCATATTTAAAATCGACCAGCTTGGTAATGCATTTCTTCATCCCTTCAAGGAGACATGACCACGTGATCTCTGGCCTTCAGCTCTCTCTGTTCTCTCCTTCTCACTTACACAGGCTTAACTGGAATTCAGGGTCCCATACAGAGCCCACTCTTGGCCATACTGTGGCCATACTCTTTCTTTTTAGACCATCAGTAGGCAGGCCATCCCAGTTTCTGAAAAGACACCCCAATGGGGAGTCTGCTGGAATGCGTGAAGAGCCACGCATTATCCTGGGGGAGGATGACACACATTCATCAGTCTGGAAGGTATTCCATCACTAGACCTGACTAAACGAATTGCTTACCAAGCCAGTGTCCTGGAAATTGGGGAGCCCTTCTGGCTGTCTCCACGTTCTGGGGAGCAGAAGCCTTATGTCTCTGGGTGTTCTCAGAGCCTTAGAGATCTTGGGAGAATTCTGGGTCTGGCTCCCAGACTTAACCCCCAAGCTGGGCTTTCCAGCTAGGAAGCAGACTAACTAGGGACCTTTAAATACTTTTGCCTACTCTAGAGAGGTTTTAGGAGTTGGCCCTGAGGAGCTCATCTCATGGCCACTTCCAGGGTCCAAGTTTCACAATTAAACTGAACATTAAAAGCTCATTAAAAAATTAGAGCCTAATTGTCCTGTGACTTGCCAGCATAGCTCCCCCACCCCCACCCCCATCTCAGGGCCTTCCCAGGGTTGTGAAGGAGCAAAGCTTCAGGGCTCTACTGAGGTGGGATTCACATCTCCCTAACAGAAGCACTTTCAGTTTCTAAGGCATTCTAAATCATCTCACAGACCCAAAATGAGGACAGCAGTAGTTGGAACATTGGAGGAGGTTGTTGTTATGGGGGGAGGAGTGGGGTTAGGGGGGTGGAGGGTATATGAGGACCTCATATTTTTTAATATAACATTAAAAAAATAAAGACAAAAAAATAAAGGCACTTGGAATTTAAAAGGAGTTAACTGGCTGTCTAAGGAAATGACACAATAGGTGATAAGCATTCTGAACTCACAGAAAAGGCCAGTTGGCTACCAGCAGACTCTCGCTCGATTTAGCCTACCAGCCAGGTCTCAAGGATGGTTTCACCCACCACCCAGAACTTCCATGGATCTGCACAGCATAGGGGCTCACCCCTACCACCTCTGAAGAGGGAGCCAGAAGTCTGCACATACCAAGTTTATGTCCTGTGAGAGCCTATCCAGGAACCCATTTAAAATGGCAGAACAAAAGAGGGCACAGGCTACAGTTAAAAGCTTAGGACCACCAGTCCTTGCTGGGTATCAGGGAGAGCTACCTGCCTCTAGAATTTCTGACCGACACTTGCCAATGGATTTCTTTAGATTCTTGGCTACATCGCATAAAAGAATTTAAGAACATGCCAGTTTAGTTAGACCAATAAAAATAATTTTTTTGAGAAATGGGTAGAACAGAGATTGCTGAGAAATGGGAGAAAAGGACAGAATTATGCACTGAGATTTGATGTGAGCTACTCTAGGCAGAGAGAGCCATATTTAAGTAGCTTTCACATAAGTTTCTAATATCTGTGCATGCATTCCCTTTCTATCTTGTTCTTGTAACATCTACTGAATTCTTACAGGATATACCTTGGGAAATGCCCCTTCCAACTATGGTACTAATATCAGGAACCCAGCTACTTCCCTGGAACTTAACTATAAATCCAGGCTGAGTTTCTTTTCAAATTCTACATTAAAATTAAAAGTGAAGTGCAAACGTTCAGTTGTCACTGAACAGAAAGCACAGAGGTTCGTGAGGAACTGGAGAATTCCATTAAGATTACAATGCTCTAGGAGAGTTATAAACATCTTTAATAAGTAAATGCTGGTATGTTTATAATTCAAAACTTTCTGAAAATCCTTTTAAAATTCAGAATATTCTGAAATTAAAAACCGCAGGAGTCCAGAAAGGTCTTAGCAATTGGAAAATGTCTAAAAAGCAATATGAAAACTTCTGAAACCTATTTTAGAGATTCAAGAAAGAATTTGGAAGATCAGAAAGTTGGCCATTCCAACTTGTGGCAAAATTTTCCTCAATCCTCAAATTAAAACAAAATGAACCAAAATAACTCAAAAGAACACCTAAATTAAATAAATGCTAAAACAAGACATAACAAAGAGGTAGCTTTGAAGTTAACAATATGGAACAAGATTAAAGCACTGATGTATCATAATTACTAACAGAACCTTTCAGCTGTGAAGCACAGCTTTTATCAAACCTTTACTGATATCCCTAGGAGTGGAGGACTCTATCCAGAAGGAGACAGTTGGAGTTCTGTCAACATTTTTATTTATCTCACTTACATTTGCAAATTTCCTAA
Source organism: Dasypus novemcinctus (assembly GCF_030445035.2). NCBI lineage: Eukaryota > Metazoa > Chordata > Mammalia > Cingulata > Dasypodidae > Dasypus > Dasypus novemcinctus. The sequence continues at coordinate 198,002,923 of NC_080673.1, read as the reverse complement.
CTACAGATAAACCAAACTGATGGGTTAAAATGACTTTGTTCTGATTAATTTTACGGTAATTCTGAGAGCTTCAGTTTTAAATGAATTGTTTGAATACTAAATTATGCAGCTTTATGATCCAGGAGATAAGCAGCAGCTCTAAAGATGCCTTTGAGACTTAAAAGAGACAGCATTAGAAGCTCATTATTGCCGGCACATTTAACATGGTTAAAGTAGGGGAAAATAGCCATTAAGTTAATGTAATAGTTAAACTGCATTAATTTGAAAAACTGCTCAGTGAAATGCTTACAGCAGAGGATGTATTTTTTCCCCCTACAAGGATATGTTCTTAAAAAATAAAATAAAAAATATTTCCATATCATTTCATCCCCTCATGAAGTCACTCCACAGTTGGAAATTCTAGGCTCTTTCTATTGCAGATGTGCAGAGAAATACTGTCATTCCTGCCATTTAGTAACAAACAGAGAGAGAACTGGATTTATTTGTGAGTGATGAACCCTGAGGATCTAAACTGAACTAGGTGGTCAACTCAAAGAAAGGAAAAGCTTCCCCAGTACTAAGAGAAAACTCACAGGGGTCATTCAGTGCTTGAGATGAGAATTCTTATTTTGGAGGACAAACGGAGGCTTTTTAACCCCCTCCATTCTGGGTATTTTCCTGAGTATTCAATGAAAATTAGGTTGGAAATTACTCATTGATAACTCTCAAGCAACCTCGTGGAATGGCATTTTTTCAGTTTTGTCTGTACTTGGAAAAAAAATCAAGCTTTTCCCAAAGTCTTTCTTTTCATTAGCTTTCACGTTAGTGAATTTTCCTGCCTCAACCACATTTTCAACTGTTCCTTCTAGTTAATATCCTGCTTTGTTTTGTTTTGTTTTTTCCTCTCTCAAACAGCATCCACTGGTTTCTGTCACCACTTCTTTGAGATGTGACAAGTTTTGTGAGAAAATGCTTGGCAAACAATAAAATAATGCACCTACACTGCTTTATTATTATCACTGTTTTGCTTAATAATTATGGTGAAGGGTATATTTGATCACATGACTCCAATTGTATACTCAAAGTGGAAGACTCCCTTATCTCTATCTTTGGATTTATCAAGATCAAAGTGTCAATCATCAACTTCACCAGAATCTCAGCCTGGTGAAGAATCAAAATGCTTTAAAAGCTTAGTGAATAAAACTGATGAAAACCCAGGTTCTTAACATTTCTATCTTCAGTTTACTCCTTACTAATTCTCTCTTTCAGGCAATACCACCATTTTTTTTTTAGTCAAACATATGTATATATGAATTCATCTTCAGTACTTCTTTTCTTCTTCTCAATTACAAAGACCTGCTGGTAGGATGCCATTTAAAAGAATAGCAGTATTGTATTGTCTAATACTCTTTCTTCCAATATATATCTCACTTTAAAGCCCAAGAGAAGATGTATTTTTAAACTATTAATATTTTTAATAAAAACTCTATCGATCATAACCGGAGATAGTATACTGGAGTCCAGGGAGAATTCTACCAACTATAGGTAGTATGAGGTTGAACTATGAAATATACTTCTGGGCTATATCCACAAGACCTTCTGGCCTGAAACACCATGACTGGTCAGAAGAGACCAGCTAAGTGATGTAGCTCAACTCCCTTCCTGCCCCTAGCTTAGAGACATTGGCAGTGTGCTAACTAGTTTTTGAGGAACAATCTCAGTGTATAAGAATGAGTGTCTAACTGTATAGATGGGAAGACCTATTCTGCTCCTTTACCTCCTCATTATGTCCTATTTTTTGACATCTATTCATAAATTAAATCCTCATTGGATAAAGTACAATTTAAAATCCATTGGATAAAAGATAGATATAGGCCCTGTATCCTGGAAAGAGTGGATCTTTTTTATTTTTATTTTTTAAGGGAGGTAACGGGGATTGAACCCCAAACCTCATACACGGGAATGCCTATACTCATCCATTGAGCTACACTGCTCCCTGAGAAGTGGATCTTTTTTATTTAGAAAAAAAAACAACATAGTACCATTAATGCAGTGCAATGCTGTATTTAATATCCCACAACTGAACAGTAGACAAGAATTACAGATCGCTTCAGATTCTCAGGGTCTGCAAGCAGTTCTAGAAATTGCTAAAAATCCTGATTTCCTGGATTCTGACTGGATCCTGGACTGTGATTCTGAAAATCTGGAATGGTCCTTCTGAACTGGAATCTTAAGTTCCATGTAATTTCTGTGTTGGCAGTTAGCAGATGTTTACTTGAGTTATGCCATAAGAATCTGTCATGAAATAAATCCCACCTCAATACAGATAGGGACAAAATTAATTTATCATAGGCAACAGGATCACTGTGTTACTCTCCCATGTTTCATCAATGTAGGATTATCTACCTTTGCCTAAATGAACAAAGGAGTTAAAAATGTGGTAAATGACCATGTGACTTGCTCAAAATGAGTCACTTTTAAGATTGAAAATAAGTTCAAAATATATTTTCCATACATTTATTGACTAATTGATTAATAGATTTTATTTTGTTGGATGACATGAAATAGTTCTATTCCAAGTGTTTTAAATATAAAATAACTTCCAAATATAAAAGAATATATACCTATTTATAGCATCCATATACATTAAAGGATATTAAAATCATCCTTAGAGTTATTATCTGATTAAAAAGAATGTAAACAAAGAAGTTATGCTTGGAACACATCCATTATGCTAATCAGTTTCTTAACCCTATCTGTTTCTAACAACTGTCATTGATATTTTTTCTGAACAACATGGTTTTTTTTTCATTATGGTCTTATTATTTTAACATTTTTCATGAAATTGCATTTAATTATGTTTGAAGTTGTATTTTATAATTAATACCTAATATCAAATGCAAGTATATGTTCAAAGACACTGTCTTTTTTATATACCTCAATTATAGTTCATTTGTTAAGAAATATTTTAATAAGAAAAATGTAGTCAACCGAGTTGTGCCTATATTATTTTGCTTCACTAAGCTTACCTGCAGTAAAATGGTAGACCTTATGAATTTCCTTCATCTAGGGTGGAGAATATAAATTCATCCAATTAATATAAAACTCATCAAAACATTCTTCCCCTGAGTTGAGATACCAACAGTGAAATTATTTAATATCAAAATCAAATATTGAACTTTCATTATGTCTTCCCTTGCTGTTGTAAAAATAAATTCAAGGATTTCTGTCTTGCAAACTAACAATTGGCTAAAAGCTTCAAAAGATGAAAAGCTTTTTTTTGTTTGTTTGTTGCATTTATTCAATACTGTGATAAAAATCTGAACTGATTTTGAAAAAAATGCAGCTGAAATGTAGAAGATTTATTTTAAACATCTCTACTGTTATCTTGGGATATTTAGACTGATTTATAAAGTAGACCTTCAGGGATTCAAACATTTCTATGATCAGAGTGAAGATGGGCAGCAAGGAGAAAGTACACACTACTATGCTTAAATATATATTTGTTTGATTCAACCTGAGTTTCACAGGGTAGTAAAACTAATCTAGATGTGTGTGTATGTGTGTATATATATTATATATATATATAAAAATATTTGGACTTTTGACAAGTACAGTTTCTATTCCAATTTGTAGAAGATTGGTGTGTGCTTCTATATAATTCATAGGTATACCAAAAACTATTTCAACAATATTTAAGTCTTGTAGGCATCTGAATTAAGAATCTGATGCTGTACCACATCAAAATTATACTAACATTATCATTACCATGAAAATAAAAATGTTATTTTCATTGTTGAATTTTTGACTAGATTTACAATAGTATTCACAAAAATGTCAAATATGTGATCTTTACCAACAGGTATTTCAACAGTTTTAATATGATTCCAGGATATGGATGAAACCCATTGGACCATTACTGGAACTCTATTTGAAGACTTTGGACACAGTTTTCTTAACACAATTACCAATTTTTCAAGTGGATGCTGATGCTTCTTCAGCATGTTTCCTTCTTCTGATTTTCATGTGAACAGTAATATCACCATGGACCCAGGGTGGATGGTAAATTTTGATCGATATTTTGTGCACATTATTGATGCTGTATTAACTTTTGAGAAAGTGACATTTAGAACTTAATATTTCACTAAGCATGCACTTGTATTGCTTCCACTCATTGCTCCCCAAACAGCTTACTCAAAAAATACAAGATATGTTACCAGTTATTAAATTAAATAATATTATTAGATTTATTTTATATAACAAACAAACACAACCTCCGTAGAAGAGCATTCGGGTCTATTACTATGTCAGAGAGTCTCAGCCTTTACTTTCTGCACATCTTTCCCATGTAGGTGACTTGTAATTTCTCCCGTTTTCTATAGAATGCACTGCACTGCGGCCTGGCAGCTTATTCACCTCAGAGACCACAGTGAAGTTGGAAGGTACAACGTACTGCTTGCTACTCCAAGTGGTTGGCAGAAGGAAGGGCCGTGGATAATATTCCCACCATTTGAAATATAGAAAGAAATGAGAAATGAGAAGTGCCTCTAGCCACACATCACCAAGTGCCCTGTCCTTGAAAGGGAGGTATTTATTTTGTTCATCTTGGAAGGGTTCGGAAAAGGGGAATGAGTTATCATTAGTTTGTTTACCTGAGTAAGTACTCCCATTCCACATGCATCTCACACGCATGTGAGGAGACTGTAACAGAGCTGAGAGTTCAACTGGGTGTTCATGAAACCCATCCAAGCTGATTTAATTCAAATATTAATGCTAAAATCTCATTAAAATGAAACATCTGGGACAATTTCTTAAATGGACAGGATGACAGGAAAACAGGAGTAAATTGGTCTGCATAGACAAACCAGGATTTATGGTATCATCACTGGAGCTAAGGACAGTCAAACAGTAGGCACTGGTTTATTTGCATATATGGGTCCAAGATACACAGGAGAATATAAGAAAATCAAATGAATAAAAACAAAAATATGACACTATGAAATGTAGACAAGCAAACAAATCAAAAGAACACTTGGAGAAATACCAGGCAAGTGGGAAGAGATTCATTAGAGGAAACTGATAAAATATTTTTTAAAAATATTGCCTATAGTCTTTAAAAATATATATCAAGGCAGGTTGTCTATTAAAAATGACACAGACAAATAAACACAACTATCCCTCCTATGTATTTACTCTTATAAAAAAAATCGGGACTCAGGTGATAAGCAGGTGCAAGGTTAAATAAAAACAATGGAGGTAAAGGCTTTGAGGGAAATGACATAAGAAGAAAAGGGTAAAAAAGAAAAAAAGAAAAGAAAAGAAATGCAACATTATATAGCAACAATAAATGTAAAATTCATGCTGAAACCAAACCAAGACTGAACAATAAAGACTTAGTAGTGTTACTGTAAATGGACAGAATTTTAACCCAGCATTCAGAAAGCTAGAAAAAGATTTGATTAAGAAAATGACCTATATGGTCCTTTTGATGAACAGCTAAAACACGATATTTTAACAAAATGATTAAAAGAAAATGTGCATATGCAGGTTTAATGATGCAAACTTTTTTCAGTACCAGGTGAAAAGTGAGAGTTCTGAACTAGTGTGCAGTTCAGAGTTTTCATGACTTATGGATGAGACCTGAGTTGAATTTGGGAAGGTATAAACACATACACATAGTTAATTCTAACAGCTTCTATTTCTCTCAAGAACATAGGCCAGCTTTCAAAGAAGCTTTTCACAAACCTTAATAACTTGGCCTCAATTTATATTTGTGCTCACCATTTTTCATATTCTCTCTCAAGTAATTTATTTACTTTAAACCTAAACTACTTGTCATTGTCCCAGTGAAACTTTACAGGTGATAATCTTTTAATTCGTCTTTATTTCTGTCTATGGAAATCATTAGCATTTATTCGGTAACTTTACCTTATGTGGAGGTTAAAAGTACCGAGTAATCCCAGAAAAAAAAAAAATAATTTCTTGCTATTATATATTGCTTTGCCCAAATTCTCATTTGTTACTTAGTTCTAATAGCCAGAATCCTATCTTTATTCTGCATCACCACCCCACCACCAGGTCCACTTTTGTTTTCTATAGATTGTCCCCAGTATTGAATGTAACTATCCAACTCCAGATTCATTGCTCTCAGCTTTCTTTGTGTCTTGGCTGTCATATTGTAAAGAATAACATTCAGTAGCTAAAAGATGTGGGCTGAATTTCTGGATTTATCATGTCCTAGTTGCATGATATAAAGAAATTCATAGCCTCTCTGGTTTTGCATGATATAAAGAAATTCATAGCCTCTCTGGTTTTGAATGTAGCATGTGATTTTGATCTCTACAGTAAGGATAGATGTGATCTTATATAGAATAGTACACTGTAAACAGTAATGTACTATTCAAATGAATGGGAAGAATCAGCATCATATTTACCTGGTGTCTCCTCTGCAAAAGCTTTTCCTCATGCATCAGACTTCTTGAACCTCTACCATCTGCCTATCCTTCCTCTTATGCATGCTACCAAACTTGGCACATAGTCCACCTGCCTGGCTTTACCATTGACAGCTTCTGGGGCTTTCTTGGAAAGCTCACAGGCACAGAGAGGGACCTCACTCATTTGCAAGTGTCAGAAAGCCAATTCAAGCTACTGTAAGCAAAAACGAGAAATTTTAGCTGACATATGTGAGAATTTCTGCCACTGTTCTGAATTCAGTCAGCTTCATATCAAAGGATTTAGCCTTTCTCCAACTATTAGTCCTGATGGACAAATATAGTGGCAAGAGAGAAACCACTTGCACTGTTACAAGAGCAAATTTCTTTTTTAAGATTAAGAGAAAGGCTGGATCTCTAACCCAAGAGTTCCAATAAGAGTTACGGAACTGAGTGACTTTTGGAATGGCTTGTGTTAGCATTCCTTCCTTTTTGGCCAGGGAGTATACCTGCTTCTTGCCCAGTTTAGAGTCCCATGCCCTTCTTGGAGCTCTGTTAAATGGTGATAAGCCCATTTAGACTACCTGGCCAAAGAGAGAGGCGCAGAAGACTAGGTAAGTAAATAGTAAGTGCCGAAGGCAGGCTACAGATGAATATAATCCAGGGAGGACAAAACAACAGATAACCATAAGAACAAGTCCGCTTTATCTTACTCAGTCATTCCTACTTCTGACAATTCCATTCAAATATCCCAAGTAGTCTATGCTGTGTCATAAACCTTATCTGGCAGCTGGTTCTCCTTTCCCTAGACTTATTGCAGACATGTGCTTCTGCAGAATGCTTTTTCAATAGAATTGAAGACCAAGGGGAAGATACACACGCTTTCTTAATGTCCTAAAAAGGACAGAGGTGACTCTAAAAGTATCATCGTCTTAAATTAGTTAAGAAGTGATATTAAAATCAAGACCTTGAAAATTAATTGGTTTTCTAATAACTAACTTGAAAGTTTTTGTGAACTGGCCATTAAAATGACACAAACAGATTCATTTTACAAAAGACTGGAGACCTGCAGTTTGCATCTGTTGCTGTTTCTGGATAATTCTTTTAGGGAGACTACATGCTGTGTGACTTTGAAGAAGTCATGTTTACATCCCAGATCCCAATTTGATTCTTTGTAGGAGGATGTGTTTGGATGTGACCATTTATTCAACAAAAAATTATTAGCCACCTCCTAACTGCCAGGTACTGGATATGTGCCAAGAAAAGAATCCCATGAACCGAATGTCGAAAGATGAGAATGTATTTGTCGAAATGACAAAGGTGCGGGCAGGGAATTTATTCCAGGCAAAAGGTACATTATGAGTCAACCCATGGACTGTGAAACACTTTGGCAACTTTGAAAACCTGCAAGAAGCTCGAGGTGTCATAACAAGGGCTGCAAGGAGGTCAGGGATGAGACTAAAGGATTTTAGATGCAATGCCAATCCCTTATTGTCTTTTAGTTTGGATTTTCAAAGGACAAATTATGTAGTTAGCCTCTCAAAACCCAACTGAATAGCTTGGGGCCAGAGTAGCATAAGGACTAAAATATATCATCTGGCAATTTGCCAGGAGAAGAATGTATGCCATTCTTCCGGCTGATCCAAGGAAAATAAGGAAACATGGAAAGGACTTTAAAACAACCTGCAGTCTGTCATCTAGCTCAATTAACCTGCAGCCTAGATCACAATTGACCTAATGATCCATGTCCATAAAGGAAAAAGCTTATTGTAAACTGCTGTGTTTAAAGTGTTTTGCTATACTGCGTTATTGTAGCAATACCTGCCTAGCTGACTAATACATGCTTTTTGAAGTTTAATTACAGTAACGATTGAACTCCGCCCACCACTCCCTATCTCAGTCATTGTTTCCTTTCTTTCCCAAGCTGCAAAGATCAGGATATTCTTAGGTAAAACTCCCTGAATCACATTTCCTAAGTGAATCCTCTGCCAATTCAGATATGTCTAGATACATCTATCAATAAATCTGGTGTGGTGGGCCACCAAGGACAAAGTAGCCTCCTGGAAAATGGTTGCTTTAATGGTAGTGTCACAAGCAACTGCATACACTTGATCAATGACAATGATCAGGAGAGTAAAAGGGACTCAGGTCATTCTCTGACATAGCCTCCTTCCTTGGAGATTGTAACAAAAGCACAAGGAAACCCTGTTATTAGATCTCTGGAAGACATTTTGAGTTCAAGGCAGCAATGCTTTATGGTCTATGTAATTGGATATGAAATAGGTGATGGTAAATAGTATTTTAAACAGTTAGTTTTTTTATGGTACAAGTTCCACTCTTCAGAGTTCTGATTTAAGGTCTTGATTTTACTGTCTACATTGAAGTGTGATACTAAACACACACACATACATATATACATATGCATCCGTAATAATAATACACTTCAGTGGTTACCCAAACTAACATGGCCTAAACTAGCCTTTCTTTTTCTTTATCCTCATCTAATACCATTTTTCCCCTTTCTTTGAGTCTTTCAAGCTCCCTTCCACCTGGAGCCTTTGCACCCGCACTTCTGTTGCTTAGAGTTCTCTTCCCCCTCCCTGTTCATCTAATTGATGTCTATTTATATTTTTACTATGAGTTCAAACATCTTAAGAAGATCTTTCTCTGAATCCCCAGCCTATATTGTGTTTTACTGGTAAATATTTTCATAGCACCTATAGTCCTCATCAGAGTTGGTAATTATATTTTCATATGATTACTTGATTAACACCTTTTCCTGTACTCTGCTATGGGATCTATGTGAAGTTACCATGGTGCTAATCAATTTTCTAAATGCTTTGCTTAAAATGAGATGTGCCATATAATGGTATGAATATACTTTCTGGTTTGCCATGTACAGTCATGGCTTGTGTACCTTATCTTGGATTAATTATTAATAGTGTCTCTTTAATTCTTAAGATTGTCCTGGTGTGAACAATGCATAGTAAATCACCTTCCTTTTAAGACCACAATATTCTTTGCTGGATGACTCTCTTTTCCTTTAGGAAAGTTTGTTTATTTAAGTCTCTTTGATCCTTCATGTAAAATAGTACTACTCTAGATAATGCTTTGATGTGTCTGATTTTGCCCAAGGCATTAAATTTGATTGCATCTGTTCCATACAACACATAGGAAGAGGCCAGTGAGCTTTATACTTAACAATGTTCTAAGGCCTCATTGCCATCATTGATGAGAGCTCTTTCAATGTGCAACCACAGGTCTGACAGAATCTGTTCATTTGAGTCTTAAGTTTGTAATCATGCATTCAGTGGTGAAAGTTAATTTGTACAGCATAGTGATTTAAGAACATAGACTTCAAGACCTTATTCCCATGGAATGGTGGCATGAGAAGCACACCAGTGAAACAACCATAACTGAAAATTATGGGAAACCACAGGAATGAAAATTATAGCTGGGGGGGAATATTTAAAGTGTTTAAAATTTTTCCTAAAGGTATATATCAAATAACAAAACACATTTTAAAAATCTATGAAATATCATTTAGAACAATAAGAATCGGTGGCACTTGAAATACAACTGCTCCTCTGTCTTCCCTCCCCTTAAGCCAATATGATGGCAACTCCATTCTAGGCAGATGTGTCCAAGAAAACAGGATTTCCACTTATCCTCCCAGTTTCCAGTTAAGAAATAGAATATCTGCCTGTGATGAGGGGGAAAAGGTAGGAGTTGCCAGCAATTCTCATTCCTCCCAGCACTCTTTTGCATAGACTAAATTCTAGACAAGTACAACTAAGAGGTTGGGGACTCCCTTCTACAGCCAGCTCTCACACATAGAGTGGATATTGTATCTCAGCTGGGGGGTTGAACACCCTCACAACCAATTACTTATATGGTGGCGATAGTACATCATGAGAGGCAAGCTGAGAAGACAAAGAACCAACACCACTACCCAGCATTTTGCTCCAAAAGCCAGGGTGTCATTTCCAGAGAAGGAAATCACTATCCCTGCCCTAAAATCTGAGCAAAGGATCAGAGATTTAGCACAAGAATGAGCCAGTACAAAAGACCACAGAGTTCCAAATATTTCCCATAGTGATTCATTATATTTGGAACAGAGTGTTGAGAAGTCTAAGGTTAAAGGCCTCTCAAAAGCAATGGAGATTTAGGAAGTAAGCAATTAAGAGGGGGCTGGTAGGTCCATGAGAACAAGCTATAGGCCAGCTAGTTTACCAGAAAGAACCAGGAAAACAGAGAAGAACCTTCCTGAGGTCTGAACAGACCTCAGAGATGGGTCTCAAAACTACCCCTGAAAAGGGTCCAAAATTAACTGAATCAGATTGAAGCAACTTGTGCTTCAGGATATTGTTGAAGAGAGAAGGTCAACTAGCTGGTAATTATTGGAGTCTAATGTCTTGGTGTAGTATCAACAGAGCAGACAGCTTTACAGAGAAATCAGGGAAAGAAGTCCTGCTATAGTCATTGCCATCCCTTGTTTCACACTGTGAGGGAAATAGACTTCACAAAAATAGTCCATCCAAGTCACTAAACAAATAAACAAGCAAACAAAACAACTAAGCAACAAACAAATCTCAATTCTAGATATAGGAATAGGTATCAGTGTTAAGAATTATAACACTGTATTACCAAAATATCCAGTTTTCAACAAAATAATATGAGACATGCAAAGAAACAGAAAAATACGATCTATACAAAGGAAAATAAAGGCAACAGACATTTTCCATGAGAGTGTTCAGATGGCAGACTTATCAACAACTCCAAAGGCATCATTATAAATATGTTCAAAGAGCTAAAGGAAACTGTGGTATAAAAAAAAAGTAGTCAGGTGTGAAGACAAGGCCTCATTAAGTAGAGAATATTAATAAAGAGAAAGAAATTATAAGAAAAAGTAAATGTAAATTCTGGAGTTGAAAATTAGTACAATGAAATGAAAAATTCACTAGAAGTTTCCAAAAGTATATTTTAACTGGGTGAAGAAAGAGTCAGTAAACCTGAAGATAGATTGATAGAGATTATACAATCCAAAGGAAAAAGAGAGAAAGAATGAAGAAAGAAGAAAAGTCTCAGAGAAATGTAGGGCACCATTAAGTGCACAAATATGCATGCATAATGGAAGCATGAGAAGGAGAAGAGTGAAATAAAACAGTAGTAAAAATATTCAAAGAAAGAATAATCTAAATGTACAACATTTATTGAAAAATGTTAAAGTCACATCCAGGAAGCTCATAGGTTTCCAAGTTGGATAAACACAAAGAGATCACATACAGATACATCATAACCAAAAGGTTGAAAGTTGAAAATTAAGAGAAAATCTTGAAATCAGCAAGAGAAAAATGACTCATCACATACAAGTTTTAATGAATTACAAAAAACCTCAGTAAGATTAACATCTAAATTCTCATCAGAAACAATGGCTGCCAGAAGGCAGGATGCTGTCATTTTAGAAGTACTTAAAGTCCACTCTAATCCATACTCTATTCCTCCATCCTGTGGACCTTAGAATGATTATGTTACTGATATTCTATTCATGAACTATTGTGATTAGTAATTGAAGAAAATGTCGCATTGCTGTGGAGAAAGTGGCCATGGTGGCTGCTGGGGGTAGGGAGTGGGAGGAAGAGATGAGATGTGGGAGCATTTTTGGGACCTGGAGTTGTCCTGGGTGGTGCTGCAGGGACAGTTACTGGATATTCTATGTCCTCCCATGGCCCACTGGGTGGAATGTGGGAAAGTGTGGGCTATGATGTGGACCATTGACCATGAGGTGCAGCGGTGCTCAGAGATGTATTCACCAAATGCAATGAATGTCTCATGATGATGGAGGAGATTGTTGTTATGGGGGGAGGAGTGGGGTGAGGGGTGTGGGGGTATATTGGGACCTCATATTTTTTTAATGTAATATTAAAATAATGAAGAAAAAAATAAAAAAAGAAGTACTTAAAGAAAGAAAAAGAAATGTTAATGAAGAATTTTATTAGCAGCAAAAACTAACACTCAAAAATCAAGGTGAAATAAAGATATTCCCAAATAGATAAAACTTATAGTATTTGTTGCTAGCAGACTCACTTTAGATAAAACACTAAAGAAAATTCTTCTGGCTAAAAGCAAGTGATACTTAAGAGTAATTTGAAACTACACAAAGAAACAAACAAAATAATAGCTGAAGATTTCAATACCGGACTGTCAATAATGCATAGAATGACTAAAAAGAAGAGTCACAAGGAAAGAGTTGAACAACAAAACTAACCAACTGGACCTAACATACATCTATTGAACACTCCATGTAACAACAACAGAGTATATATTCTTTTCAAGTGCACATGAAAACTTCCCCAGGATAGACCATTGTTTGGGCCATAAAACAAGCTCAGTAAATCTAAAATATTTGAAATCACACAAAACATGATCTGCAGCCACAATGGAATAAAACTAGAAGTCAATAATGGGAGGAAATGTAAGAAATTCACAAATATATGGAAATTAACTCACATACTGCTAAATTAAAAATAGGTCAAATAAGAAAACATAAAATATATTAGAAAATATTTGTAGATGAATAAAAATGAGGACATAACATGCCTGACATAACATGAGTAACAACTAAATCAATACTAAGTAGAAAATTTAGACCTATAAATATCTATATAAAGAATAAAAATCTCAAATCAAAAATCTAACATTCTACCTTAAGATGCTACAAAAATAAACACACTAAGTCTAAAGCAAAAAAGAAAGATAAAACTAATAAATATTAGGAAAACAATAAACTAAACCAAAGTAAAAGTTGTTTTTTTTAAAGATCAACACAACTGACAAAATTGTAACTGGACTGACCAAGAAAAAAAAGTTTCAAATTACTAAAATTTGTGAAGAAGGAAGGGCATGAATACTGACATTATAAAAGTAAAAAAGAATTATAAGGGAATACAATGAATAACTATATGCCAGAAATTAGGTAAATTAATTGAAATGAAAAATTCCTTGAAAGACACAAACTACTGAAACTTACTAAAGAAGAAAAAGAACATTTAAACAGATCTAAACCAAATAAAATATTGCATTAGTAATTTTTAAAATTTCTGAAAAGTAAAGCTCAGATTCACATTGCTTCCCCAGTGAATTTTGCCAAATATTTAAAGAATACTAAATCTTCACAAACTATTACAAAAATTAGAAGAGGAAAGAATACTTCCAAACTCATTCAATGATATCATTATTAATGTGTATCAAAACAAAAAAAAAGACATTAAAAATCCACAGAAAATTATGTCTTATGAATATCGAAATTAAAAAACCTTGACAAAATGCTGTCGAACTCATTCTAGCAGCTATTAAGAGAATGACTCACCATGGTCAATGGGGTTTCTCAAATGAATTCAAGATTGGATTAATATCCAAAAAAGTCATGTAATTTAATAAAATCAATTTAATAGAATAAAAGCTAAATAATACATGATCATCTTGATTGATGCAATAAAAGCTTTTGACAAAATCCAAAAGTTTTTGATAATGAAAACATTATAAAAACTAGAAATAGGAGAAACTTTCTTATCCTGATAAATGGTGTGATGGTTAGGCTACTGTGTCAACTTGGCCGGCCGGTAATTGTGCCCAGTTGTTTGGTCAAGCAAGCACTGGGCTAATTGTAATACAAGGACAATTATGGGTTTTAGTCATCAGTGAGTTTACTGCATAGAAGGCTAATTACATCTACATCAACCAGAGAGTTTGCCATCAACAGTGAGTGATTCATTATCCAATCAGTTGAATGCCTTAAAAGGAGAAGTGATTTCAGCGTTCAGAGAGAATTTCCCAGCTTGTCTTTGGACAGTCAAAGTTTCACAGAAACTCATCAAGGACCTTCAATGGACTTTCATTGCAGCCCCTTCTGCCTGCTTTGCAGAACCTTGATGTGGGCATCCCCACAGTCACATGAGAGACTCATAAAATCTTATACTATTTACAGATATCTTCTATTGATTCGGTTTCCCTAAAGAATCCTGACTAATACAAATGGCATCAAATGTAAATTCCTTACCTAACATCCTTGTATTTGTCAGGGTTCTCTAGGGAAACAAAGCCAATAGCTGATATCTATAAATACGATATTTTATAAAAATTGTCTCATAATTTTGAGACAAAATTATGTGTTGGGATGCACAATTTTGAGACAAAATTATGTGTTGGGATGCACAAGTGCAAATCCTGTAGGGCAGGCTGTAAGCTGGAACTCCAGTGAAGGTGTTTGATGAATTCTCCAGGAGAAGCTCAATGACTGAAGCATTATGGAAATTCTCTCTTCTGACTGCTAAAATCATCACTTTTCCTTTTAAAGCCTTTAAATGATTAGATAAGATGTCTCATTGTTGAAGGTAATCTCATCAGTTGATTGCTGATGCAGTCACCCATAGATGCAAACACCTTATTGATGATTAAAGTCCACAAAATGTCCCCACAGAGACAATAAGACCAATGATTGCTTAACCAAACAACTGGACACCATCACCCAGCCAATTTGATACATGAACCTAACCATCACAGGTTACCTCTGGCCACATTAAGCCATACTTAATCTCTAAATAAAAAATACTAAGTTAGGTATTTTTTGTTTTTGTTTGTTTTTGCCTAATAGTACTCAACTGTTCTGCAAACAACTGTAAATGAACTACCTCTCTGAAGGATAGGGTGCAAGTCCTTGGGTAAGTCACTCTTAAAGTTGGTATCCTAAAACTTAAAACCTATGACATGAAATTCATACAAAATATGTATATGATAAGGAGAAAAATATGGGGAAAACAAGGATTTTTGGTATAAGTGTGTGTGTGTGTGTATATATATACACACACACAGACATACTCATAACAAAAAAGAGATATTTATGACTGTAATTTGGTCATATGCTCATAGTTCCACATTTATCACCATGTTCTCCCATGACCCATTCCAGGTTCCTTTTACCCTCAGCAAGCCCCTGAGCTGGTAATGGTTCTTTATCTGGTGGGTCAACCCAAACCTTCATTCCTTATATTTCTGGGCCATAGATAGTCCTGCCTGGATTGGGTTATTGCAGTTTTCCATAGAATTTAATCACAGGCATGGTAGTATTAATAAATACTTTAGGGGATCCCCTGTATTCTAGGAAAACTGATAAATTCTTCTTTCCCTCCATTGTGTAGTTTCAGTCCTATTTACCCTTGCTATTCAGGATCAATTACCATAGCCAGTGCAGTAATTCCCTTTTTGCCTATTGATTCAGAGGCATGAGCAGCCCAAACTGGCCAGGTGGCAGTTTAACTTCCAGTTCAGTGGAATCATTATTGTACCTCCTGGTGGAAGCACTTCTCTTTTTGAAGCTAAGACCTGTGGACCAACAGAGCTTCCTGTCCTGGATCATGGACAGGAAGCAGGAAAATTTCTAGTGGCTCACTAGGTTTAATAGTGAGTGGTGCCACTCTTATTTTCAACCCTTGATTCCTGGACCCAAGAATTCTGGTGACGGTAGAAACAACTGACACTTGTGATTTACAGGATACACGACATTCTGGAGAACACCTCCCTAACCCTGCAAGGTATTATTACCTAGATGGTGGTGCAATTGAGTCTTGAAAAGGCCATTCCATCCTTCTCATTCCAGCTGCTGAAAGATGATGTAAGCATGTGCGCATTCCTATACTTCATTTGCTGTGAACTGGATTCCTTGATCAGAAGCCATTCTGTGTGGAATATCGTGAGGGTAGATAAGACATTCAGAAAATTCACAATGATAGTTTTAGCATTCAGGGAAGGCAAGCCAATATCCAGAGTACATATCTATTCCAGTTAGAAAAAAAATTGCTTCCCCTTCCGTGATGGAAGTGACCCATTATAATCAACCTGCCACCATGTAGTAGGCTGATCACCAGTAAATGATGCCATACTGTGGACTGAGTGTTGGTCTTTGCTATTGGCAGATCGAGCACTCAACAGTAGCTGTAGCCAGGCTGGCCTTTGTGAGGTGAAGTTCATGTTGTTGAACTCAGGCATAACTGCCATCCCTATCACCATGGCCACCTTTCAGGAGACGACTGAGAAATGACAGAAGCAGCTGGGGAAAGAGGTTAATCGATATCCACAGAATGGTCACTTTATACATTTGTTTATTAAAATCTTCCACAGATGAAGTCACACTTGTGAATATCCATGTGGGATGCAAATTTCTTCATGTTTTTTACCTGCTCTGAAATGTCTAACCACGTATCTCTCTAGACCTCTTCGTCACCAATTTTCAATTGTGTTTCTTCCAAGTCCTTTATCATCTAGCTAAACCCTGACATGTAATGCAGTACGAATGCACCTCCAGCCATTTCTCCTTCCAAGCAAAATGTACAACCAGGTACACTGGTCAAAGTTCTACCCTCTGGGGGATTTAGCCTCAACTTTGTCTTTCAGGGACATCCAAGAAAGAGGCTGTAGTGCTACAGCTCTCTAGTTTAAATTGGTACCTGTATATCATGCAGAACCATTTGTAAACCCCATCTGAGTTTTCTCTTCCTCAGTCGAATGATTGTGAGGAGCTCCCAAAAAGGCCATAGCTGTGGGCTGGGAAAGAGAAGGTAATGTGACAGGAGGGGGGCCTTGGGCACAGGTGCACTTGCTCATATAACTCACTTGTACATTCAGGACCTGCTAGAGCCCTATCTTGTATTACTATTTCCATTTTTTTTAATGGCTTGCCACTGTGCATGCTTAACTTTATGATTTGGTGTGTCAGACAATATCCTGCTCATTACAAGTTACTCATATATCATGATAACTTGGTAGTCCATGGTTAAGTGTTTAGTCTGCACTAAGACCTAGCAGGTCAAAAGCTATTTCTTGAAAAGAGAGTACTTTGAATGAATTGTACAAGGCATGAACCTGTACAACAAAGTGACTCCTGTGATGGATGTTGAGCTGTGATTAACAGAACAAGTATGAAAACATTCTTTCATGAACTATAGCAAGTATACAATACTAAATCAGGGTGTTAATAATTGGTTTGGTTGGGGGAAAATACACCAAACAAAAGACATGGACTTTTTTGTTGTTGCTGTTAATGAGACTTAAACTTAATTCATTTATTAAAAATGAGCACCATCTGTGTACTGGATCCTCTACAAGGAGCTGGAAACACAAACATGGAAAGGTACGTTTTGGATTGTCTCTTTTAATTTTCATTTTGCATACCATTTTGGTAACCTGACTTCCAAACAGGGCTTAAAAAATGAAGAAATGTGTCCACAAGTTTCATGTATTGGGGTCAGGTATTAAACCTCTTTCTCAGGGTAAACAAAGAGGAAATTTCCCAAAATATCACAAAACTCATAAACTTACACATTACTGAGGGAATTGGATAGGTGTTCAGTTCAAGACAATGATTCTAAAGTACTGCAAAACAAGCAATAAAGGATTCAATTATATTTCCAATGCTTTATTTCCTCCATAAGAAAATCATGTGAGCATAAAATTCCAACTCATTATTTTCTCCCAAACCTGCTCTTTCTCCCAAATGCTATCTTTGGCAATGACACCGGCATCATTTAGTAGCCAAGTATGTACTCAGTATTGGTTCCCAAGTCTTATTGATTCTACCAACCAAACATCTTTTTGTGGTTAAGATCTTCATCCTCTCTGTCCTGGACTTCTGCACAAACTGAGGTTTCCTTGTCCCTCTGGGGCTTCTTACTTCAGTCCCTTCACCAGAGATTTGTCTTTTCAAAGTACAAATTTGATCACACCCCTTCCCTGTTTCAGAATCTCCATTGGTTCCTCACTGATGATGGAATGCATTCCATCACAAGCCCACCCCATTCTATCTTCCCATCTTCATTTCCCACTTACTCTACACATCCTGGTCACATGATAGAACTTTTGTGCTTCTCTTCTTTCCATGTATTACTCAACCTGCCTGGAAACTTTTGTTTGCATGGTGAACATTTGCAATTTAAAATTATTTTGTCTTTGAATTATTTGATTACATTTGGTATTTTTTCCTCTAACTCCTATGCTATTGGAGGGTAGGGGCCACCTTATTTATTGTTATATCCCCACACTTAATACATTGCCTAGCCCAGAGTTGGCACTCAATAAAAGTAATACTTTGACAGTGCTCTTTAATCATTTGTAGAAATGTTCCACAAAAGCACAAGGTGTTGGTGGCAAGATGATATTGGGAGTCCTGTGTATTATGAATGTTTTCTAAGTTCAAAGTTTTATTATAAACTTATTGCTTATGTATCTTCATATTGACTGATATATGTCAATAATTTATCTTTTGATATAAAAAAAGGAAAATAGTTATCTGCAAAGGATGGTAATATTTTGTTCCAAAATCCTAAGAGTCTGCATTGTGATTCTCCTATAGGGACCCGCCAAACACTCTATACAGCATCGCTATGTGCTACTAACACTTCCATCGCCATTGGATCTGCTATATCATATGGGCCAAGTGGAAAAGCATCATGAACAGCAGACTGGATCTGTCACAAAGCCTCCTCTTGTTCTGGTTTCTAGTCAACTCTAGCAGCTTTTCTCACCACTCAGAAAATGGGCTGGAGTATCACATCCAAATGGGGAATATGTTGTCTCCAGAATCCAAGTAGACTGATTAAGCATTGTGCCACATTTTTTGTCATAAGAAGGACTAGATGCAACAGCTAATCCTTCACCTTAGCAAGGATGTCTTGACATGCCCCACACCATTGGACACCTAGAAATTTCACTGTGGTTTAAAGTCCCTGTATTTTTGTTGAATTTATCTCCCACATTTTGCCAAACAAATGCCTTACCAATAAGTCTAGAGTAATTGCTACTTCTTGGTCACGAGGTCCATGCAACATGATATCATCAGTATAATGGACCAGTGTAATGTCTTCTGGGAGGAGATATGATCAAGGTCCATGTGCACTAGATTATGACTTAGGGCTGAAGAATTGGTATCTCCCTGAGGTAGGACAGTGAAGGTGTATTCCTGGATTACAGCTGAAAGTGAACTGTTTCTGGGGGTCTTTAATAACATCATTTGAGAAAAAAAATGCATTTGCCAGATCAATAGCTACATACCAGGTACCAAGGGATGTGTTGATTTGTTCAAGCAATGATACCACATCTGGAACAGCAGCTGCAATTGGAGCCACCTTATTAAGTTTATGATAATTCACTGTCATCCTCTGAGATCCATCTATTTTTTGCACAGGTCAAATTGGAAAGCTGGATGGAGATGTCTTGGGAATCCCCACTTCTACATCCTTCAAGTCCTTGATGGTAGCACTAATTTCTGCAATGCCTCCAGGAATCAAGTATTGCTTTTGATATATTATTTTGCTATGAAGGGGCAGTTCTAGTAGCTTCCACTTGGCCTTTCTTACAATAATAGCCCTCATTCCAAAAGTCAGTGTACCAATGTGGGGATTCTGCCAGTGGCTGAGTATGTCTATTCCAATTTTGCATCCTGGAACTAAGGGAAAAAACACACAGAATGGGTGCAGGGACCTACTAAATGCACTGTGAGATAACCTGAGATAAAATTTAATTTATAACAGTGATGTTTTGGGTCTCCTGATATTAAAGTCACCCCCATGCCTGTGTCTAATAATCTGTGATATATCTGATTATTTTATTTTCCCCAATTCACAGTTAACATGCTAAAAAGCCATAGGTCTCTTCGCAGAAGACTAAGAGAAAGATCAACAGTATAAATTTTTGGAAGTGTAATAGGTTCCTTTCCCAAGAGGACCAGACCATCCCTTCATTCAATAGGTTCTGGGTCTGTAAACAGTCTCAAGTCTAGGAATTGATTAGGGGGCTGTGACTATTTCTCTATTACAAGTTAGACTTTTGTCTAGAATTCTGCTGCTTTTAGAGATCAAGTAAGAATTTAATAGATTGCCTATCTATTTTATTTCTAGATGCCCCATGATCTACTACACCATAGGTCTGTGAGTCAGACTATTTAGATTGCTTCTTTAAGTCCTCTGTCCATTAGGATAGCCAGGCCCACTTTGTCTTTGTCAAGTCCTTGTTGTCAGTTGGTATCTGCCAACCCAGGATCCAATCATCCCCATTGTGTTTAAAGATGCAAGTTTGGTAACAGCAGTTCCTACAGCATTATCTGACCTGCAGAGAAGAGTGACTCTAGAGTGCCTCAGGGAAGATGGAATTGGTCTTACAAGTTTATTCCTCACAGTCCTGGTGAAGGTGTATCCTCTTGAGGGGGTGGGTAGGTCTTAAGTGATAAATCTACTTTAACCTTATATTTCCTTATGCACATTATATCAAGGCAGTTTTGGCATTTTAGCCTTAGGTCATGTAGGCCACCTTTTAGTCATGTTTTAGCCAACTACCAAATAAACTGTTCGAGACCATTCTGACCCTTCAAACTACAACACTGAATTCAGAATCTCTGCTTAGTGGGCCCATATCAATAAACCTAGCCTGATCCAAACTTTACATTCCTGTCATCATTATCCCATACACTTAACATCCATTTTCACACATATTCTCCTTAGTTCTTTCTATATAAAGAAGTTCTTTTGTTTTTTTTTCTTGTATGTGGGAAGCCAGTACTCAACCACTGAGCTATACCAGCTCCCAATCATGTAATTCTTTTGGAGTATAGCGTAACTCCTCATGAATCACACATTGCACTTCACCTTTTGGGGTCTGTTGGGATTTCAGTTTATAGGTCTGTTGGAAAAGAGGAGTGGGGAGAGGGTCAGAAGACGAATTAGAAGTGTCTCGTAATTCAATTACCTCAGGCTATTCTGCTGCAGTTTTATCTGGGGACATAGGATGAATTTATTCAGATGGAGGAGTGAGTTTTACAGGTTTATCAGGCACAATAGGGTTAATCTCTTCAGGTAGAAGTTGGAAGTCAGGTGCTCATTTGCTCAAGGCAGGCCATTGCAGGTTTATCTGGCAAAGACTCAGCAGAATCTAGGGTTTCAGTTTCCCCAGAGTTAGCATTATCAACACATGTCCCCATTTCAATTTTCAGGATCTCATTCCTTTCCAATCAATACCCTCATTTTAACAGCAGACACTATGAAAGGTTGGGAATTTAGTTTACATTGTAATTCACCCACTTGCACAATGAGACTCTGGGTCTGATTTTCAGATATCTCAAGTCTGCAGCTACACAAAATAAGATATTCTTCCAAGGCACACATCCGCATCCTTTACGCAGTGCTTGAGTTGGAAATTTGAAGTCTTGAGCTCATCCCCCTTTTTTAACTGTATTCTGCATATTTCAGAACAACTAGCCAACATCATCATATCTTTTAACTCCACAAAGCTCTGTGAAAGTGTCAAAAACACTCTCACCCAGAGCCTTTTCTCTTATAAGCATTTGAATAGCCTTTTCCAGTGGTGGTATTTTGTGTATCTCTATTGCCAACTCACTCCAAGGACTATCAGCAACCCCTTGATTATTTGAACAGTTATTAGTGCCTTTGAATCTAATCAGAGTAGTGAACCAATTGCAAAATTCTCAACCAATTTAGAAATCTCACTTTTAAGATTCTGTTTCTTAAGAACTGCTCCCTGTAGCAAAGCTGTATTAGCCAGGATTCTCTAGAAAACAATACCAACAGGAGATACCTGTAAAATTTTATGAGATTTTTGTAGAAATTGCCTTACGTGACTGTGTGGATGCACAAGCCCCAACTCTGTAGTACAGGCTGAAAGCTGGAAAGCTGATGAAGCTTTTTGATGTATTCCTCAGGAGAAGCCAGCTTTCTGAAGTAGAGGTAGGAATTCTTTCTTCTGACTGCTGAAATCATCACTTCTTTTAAAGCTTTTAACTGATTGGAAGAGATGACTCTCACTGTTGAAGGCAATTTCCTCAATTGATTGCAGATATAATCAGCCATAGATGTAATCAGCTCATGATGAAATTTCCTCACAGTAATAATCAGGCCAGTACTTGTTTAAACAAGCAACTGGACAGCATCAACTGTCCAAGTTAACACATGAACCTAACCATCACAATCATACTAACCGATGAAAATCTGAATCTTTCCTCTCAATATCATTGCCAGTCAAGGATGCCTATTCGTACCAATTCTATTCAATGTTATATTCAAGGTTTGGTCTAGCTAGGGCAATTAGACAAAAATGAAGTAAAACCCACCCAGATTGGAAAGTCCAAAATAAAAATATATCAATTTGCATGTGACATGATCTTGGTTATAGAAAATCCCAAGGAATCCACTAAAACATTGAGAACCAATAAACAAGTTCTACATGGTTACAGAACTGTATAATGCAATATACCAAATAATGATCTATTGTATTTCTTTACTAGCAATAAACAATCCACAAAGGAAATTAAGACAATGATTCCATTTGCAATAGGCTCAGAAAAAATGCATAGGGATATATATTTGACCATAGAATTGCAAAACTTACAATGTGAAATCTGCACAAGACTCTTGAAAGAAATGAAAGACCTAAAAACTAGAAAGACATTCCATTTTTATGGGTAAAAAGACTTACTACTCCCTAAAATTAATCAACAGATTCAACACAATTTCTATCAAAATCCCTGCATGGTTTTTTGCAGAAATTGACAAACTGGCCCTAACATTTACCTGCAAATCAAAGGGATCCAGAATAGACAAAACAAACTTAAAAAAGAACAAAGTTGGAGTACTCAAACTTCTAGATTTCAAATCTTATCATGAAGCATAACAAGCAAGTAAATACTGGCATATGAATAGCCATATAGATAAATGGAATAAAATTAAGAGTCCAGAAATAAATCCATATACTTATGGTCAATAGATTTCCAACAATGGGGCCAAAATAATTCAATGGGGGAAGTATAATCTTTTCAACAAATAGTGTTGAGACAACTGGATATCCACGTACAAAAGAAGGAAATATGACTCCTCTTTCACATGTTATACATAAGTGAACACAAAATAAATTATAAACCTAAATATAAGAACTAAAAAAAATATGAGAGATATAAAACATTTATATGACAATATAGAAGTACATATGTATTCATCACCTTTGGCCAAGTAAAAACTTCTTAGATATAATATTCAAAGCACAAATGACAAAAGGAAAATAGTTGGTTTCATCAAAATTAAATACTTTTGTATTTCCAAAGAATACCATCAATAAAGTGAATTGACAACCAAAAGAAAGGGAGAAAATATTTGAAAATATATATCTGATAAAGAACTCTTTTTATTAAATGATTAAGAAGTGGGCAAAAGGATCAGAATAGACATTTTTCTTAAGAAGATTCACAAATAAGCTAATGAAAAAGTGCTCAAAATCATTATGAATTAGGGAAATAAAAAAATAAAACCACAATGACATACACCTTCATTCACACAAAGATAGTTAGGTTATAATAAATAAGAGAGACAAAAACAAGTATTGGCAAGAATGTGGAGAAATTGTAGTATCTGTGAAATTATATGAGATTTCTTTTGGGGGGTGATGAAAACATTCTAAAGTTGATGCACAAACTCTGTGAATATACTAAACCCCATTGAATAGAACACTTTAAATAAACAAATTTGTAATATGTGGATTATATCTCAGTAAAGTTATTCAAGTGATAAAAAGAAGAGCACAGACATCAGAGAATATTCACTGAATTTGAATCCTGGGTCTGTTGATTCTGAACTGTATAACTTTTGGTTTTGGAACAGCTGTGCCTCATTTTTCTCATATGTAAAAATGCTGTTACATCCTGAAATTTTTGTGATAATAAATTGAATTAATCCAGGCAAAACACTTAAAATAAGGAGTGGCAATCATTTTCTATGAAATTTCAAATAATAAATATTTTGTATTTCAAGTATAATATGGTCTCTATTGTAATCACCCAACTCTGCTGTTTTAGAACAATAAAGGTCATAGAATATGTGCTTAAAAAAAGGTGGGTATTGCTGTGTTCCAATTAAACTTTATTTATAAGATTAGTCAAGGGACCAGAGTAGTAGTTTGCCCCTGACATAGTCTAGCAGTTTGTATTTACTTAACATGTATTAGCTGCTACTTGCTATGTATAAGAGAATCAGACATGTTCCCTGGATTTGATCATGGACAGTGCAGACGCAATCCCTGCTTCTATGTGGATCTGAACCATACTCATTTGCAGTCAAACTATAAATGTCCCCTTTACTACTTTGCTAGTATACTTGGCAGTGATTCAAGCCCAGATAAGCAGACACTGAACTGAATGTATGAAAAGCGGTGTGGGCATAGGATTGAGTCATAAATCAAAGGGCTGGAACTGATGCTAAAGACCAGAACAGGAAAACGCACTGCTTTGGTTCCAAATCTCCTTAGTGATCAAACTACTGCTCCTTTCATCCCCCCTGATCCCTGTGTTTGGGTCTCAGATTCTGCAATAAAACTGAATTGATGAGTAGTAAAGTGGGGCTGGACCTGTGGAGAAACAAGACAGAAGGTACTGCTCTCTATGAGGGAGGTCAGAAATGAATAGGCTTTGTACATTAATGGAGGATATCATAGTTTCATCTACACCTCCCCCTTTTTTAAAAAAAAGAAAAGCTCAAAACCTTTAACCCAGCCTTCTAGTATCTTTAGAATCTTTTTTCTATCAGATTTCTATTTTTAGTTCAAATGTTTTGTCCTTCTAAATTCAAAACTGCTCACCAATGCTCTTGTCCAAATTTCTATCTAGCTCCTGTCATAAAAAAATAACATACAGTATGTTTTCATCTTGGTCTGAGGTCTTTGCTGGTCCATCACCCTCTCAGGAGCAAGTGGTTCATGTCAGGCTGTTAAACAGCAGGGTAGGTGCCTCAGGCTCATCTTTATGACACTTTCCACGACTTCTCTGCCACAATCACTCTCCAGCCTTGTTTCAGGGATATTCACTGACATATTTTCTTACCAAGAGTTGCAGTTGCTCTTGCAGCATCTAGTGCATTCATTAGCATATGTTGGGTTTTCTACACATTTATTCACTGAAAGAATTTATGTGTGTGCCATGTACTAGCAGATTGGAAGGATGGTTCTATTCCTTGATTTGTTTCCAACAAGCACACTTCTGGTAAGCCAAAAAGCAAAAGTAAACAAAATCACTTTTAATCTCAATCTTTTCATCTGCACAATTAGAAGCTGCCTTATTCTTCTAAGGCTGCTGTGACAAAATACTATAAACATGGTGGCTTAAAACAACAGAAATTTATTATGTCAAAGTTCTGGAGGCCAAAGAATGGTTCTGTAAGGGAGAACCATTCTTTGTTTCTTCCTAGCTTCTGGTGGATTTCCAGCAATTCTTGGCATGCCTTAGTTTTTAGCTGTTGCTCTTCAATCTCTGTTTGTCATTACATAGACTTCCCTCTGTGTCTGCTGTGTCTCTTCTCCTCTCTCTAAAAGGATGTTAGTCACATTGGATTAAGGTCCCAGTCTACTCTAGTATGACCTCATTTTAACTTAAGTAATTCCATTTGCATTTGCAATGACCCTATTTCCAAACAAGTTTACTTTCACAGGTACTGGGGGTTAGGATGCCCATGTATCTTTTTGGGAGACAAACCTCAACCCATAACAGAAATTTTATGAGTTCATTGAAGTTCAAAATTCAATGATTTAAAGGAATAATACCATTTCAATAAATTTTTAACACATCATCAGGGATTTATTCATGCACACATATCTGAAGGTTGATCATATACCTTACATTCTCATAAATCTCTGCAAGGGGGCACTTTGTATATATCATTCTTTCTCTTCCAAATTGAAAACATGAACAACAGAAAAGTGAAACAAAGTGGCCGAGCTTAAGTACTATTTGCCAAGGCCAGGCATAGGGGAGCATAGATATTTAGTTCCAGTAAAAACTCAATGTCTCTCAGGATTATCCATAAATATGATACTCTAACTCTGGCCTCATACTTCTTAGCGGTACAGTGGCCATATCACATAAGATGTATTTTGAGAAGGAAAATAAGGTTGATGAATTTTGAGATAAATATGGTTAATTTGCAAACATGTTTCTGTCAGCAAAGAACAAAGGACTTGGATAGCAGCTGAATGTGGAATCAGAACTGTATTATAGAGACTTCTGGAAAAATGGCAGTGAATTAGGTAGGCAGAGTCCAACTCCCTCACAGAAAAGAATGGAGAAAGGGCAAGAACCTATCTGAGGGAGCTGCTTTAGATTGACACAGCCTGGCTTGGTAAACTGTTAGAAACCTAGCCCACCTGAGGGAAAGGAGACAGACAGACCCAGATAAGCTTTCTGAAGACTGCTTAAGGTGTGCAGCTGGTGTAGCTTTGTGGAAGAATTCCTTCCTTGCATATACAAGGTCCCTGATTTGATCCCTGGGTCTCCTTAGGGAAGTGATCCACCAGGATATCAGGACTCAGCTGGTACCTTATGACAGGGAACATGTACACAGATTTTTTTCTTGGTTTAGATTTTCCTGGATCTGTTAATTGTTATTTTAAAATTTATTATTGGTTCCTTTTATTCCCTGTATTTTATTTGCTAAAACCTAGTATATCACCTCTGGAGGGAATGCTGAAGGGTAATTGATTGATGAGCACCAACAGCTTGAGAAGCCCATTAGGGTCTTCAGAGGGAAGGCTGTTTTTCCTGAGTTGTTTTGTTTTTGTTTTTGTTGTGTTTTTTCTTGTTTGTTGTCTTTTCCCTTTCTTTGTTTTCTTTCTTTTTCTTTTACCTATTTTTTCTATCTACTTTATTTCTTTTCTTTCCTTCATTTTTCTATCTCCTGTTTTCTGTTGTTTTTCTTTCATTCAACCTCTTTTTCTTTGGACTTCATGTTTTTTTAAAAAATTTCTTTCTCTAAATTTTTTTCTCTTTTCCTCTCTTCTCATTGTTCTGAACTTTAAATTCATTCTAGCTTTTTCTTTATTTTGTTCTTTATTTCCTTTTTTCTATTCCATCTTTGTTATTGTTATTACTTTGTACTTTTTATGATTTTTACTTGTATCACTTATTTATTTTCCTAACTCATGTATGGTTCCTCTTCCTTTTTTAAAAAAATTATTTCTAATATTCTTTTTCTCTTCTTATCTCTTTTATTCTCTCTGATCCTAATATTTCTTTTTCCCATGGGAACAGAAAGAACTGCAAGGATACAGAATAAGAGGAAGCAAGTGTCAAAAAGGAACCTTATTTTGCACACAAAATATTAAAATAAACCATAGAGTAGAAAAAGAAGCTTATCAACCAAATAAGCATATCAGTATAAGCAGATACCTAGACACCAGCAAAATATTGCAAGCCATACTAAGAAATATGAAGAAAGGACTAGTTTAAGGAACAAACTAAAAAACAGGAGGAGATGCAGATCATGGATCAATTAATCAGGGATGTCCAAGCAAATATCATGAATTAACTTAATGAAGTGAAGGAAGAGATAAAGGACATTAAGAAGATACTGGGAAAACATAATGAAGAAACAGTACACTTCCATGAAAAGATAACGGATATGATGGTGATAAATGGCACAATGCAAAAAAGCAAAAACACACTCAAAGTTCTTAGCAGCAGATTTGAAATGCAGAGGAAAGAATAAGTGATGCTGAAGACAGTACATCTGAAATCAAACAGAAAGAACAGATGGATAAAAATGATAGAAAAAATACCCAGCAGGAAATTAGGGATTTGAATGACAACACAAATTGCACAAATATACACACTATAGGAATCCCAGAGGGAGAAGAGAACAGAAAGGGGGCAGGATGAATATGGGAGGAAATAATGGCTGAAAATTTCCCAACTCTTTTGAGGGTCATAGATGTACATGCCCAGGAAGCACAGCACACCCCAAACAGTATAAATCCTAAAAGACTACCCAAAGACACATGCTTGTCCAATTGTCCAATACTCAAGGCAAAGAGAGAATACTGAAAGCATCAAGAGAAAAGAGATCAATCACATACAAGGGAAGCCTGATAAGATTAAGTGCTAATTTCTCAACCAAAACGATGGAAGCAAGAAAGTGGTAGTATAACATAGCTAAGGGTCTAAAAGAAAAAAACAAAACAAAAAACTTCCAGCCAAGAATTTTCTATCCAGCAAAGCTGGCATTCAAAAATGAGGAAGAGGGAAGCAGATTTGGCCCAATGGATAGGGCATCCACCTACCACATGGGAGATCCAAGGTTCAAACCCAGGGCCTCCTGACCATGTGATGAGCTGGCCCACGTGCAGTGCTGATGTGTGCAAGGAGTACTATGCCATGAAGGGTGGCCTCAATGTAGGGGAGCTCCATGCACAAGGAGTGTGCCCTATAAGGAGAGTGGTTCAATGCAAAAAAAGTACAGCCTGCCCTGGAATGGCATCGCACACATGGAGAGCTGACATAGCAAAATGACACAACAAAAAAATATGACACAGATTCTGGGTGCCACTGACAAGAATTCAAGTGGACACAGAAGAACACACAGCAAATGGAAACAGAGAGCAGACAACTGGGGTGGGGGAGGAGGGAAGGGGAGAGAAATAAATAAAAAATAAATCTTAAAAAAAATGAGGAAGAGTTCAAAATATTCACAAACAGAAATTAAGAGAGATTATCAATAAGAAACCTGCCCTTTAAGAAATACTAAAAGGAATTCAATAGGTTGAAAGGGGAAAAAAAGAGAGTTTCGAGGAGAGTGTAGGAAAGAAGATTATTGGTAAGAATCACTAAAAAGATAAAAAGAAAGAAAAACAAAATATGACATAGATAAACCCAAAGACAATAAGGCTAACATAAGTAATTCCTTGACAGTAATAACATTGAACATTAATGGATTAAACTCTCCAATCAGGAGCATAGATGGGTGGAATGGATAAGGAAATACATCTCACATATATGCTGTCTACAAGAAACTCACTTTAGATCCAGGGACACAGGGAGGTTGAAAGTAAATGGTTGGAAAATATTACATGCAAACACTAACTAAAAAAGCATGGGAGTAGCTATACTAATAAAGAGCAAAATAGATTTTAAATGCAAAACTATTGTAGCAGACAAAGAAGGTCACTATATATTAATAAAAGGGGTAATTTATCAAGAAGAAAGAATACTCATAAACATATATGCATCTAACCAGGGTGCCTCAAAATACATGAGGCAAACACTGGAAAAACTAAATGGAAAAATAGATACCTCTACAATTATTGTGGGGGACTTAAATACACCATTATCATCATTAGATCGAACACTAGACAGAGGATCAATAAGGAAACAGAAACCTTGAATAACGTATATTAGATGGTCTAGACCTAATATACATATACAGAACATTACACCCAAATACAGCAGGATATACATATGTCTCCAGTGCACACGGATCATTCTCCAGGATAGAACACATGCTAGGTCACAGAAGAACTCAAATGAATTCAAAGATTGAAATTATAAAAAGTAACTTCTCTGACCATAATGGAATGAAGCTGGAAATCAGTAAGGGGCAGAAACCAGATTAGGCCAATGATATGGAAGTCAAACCATACAACCTTAGACAATCTGGGTCAAGGAGGACATTGTGAAAGAAATCAGTAACTATGAATGAAAATGACAACACAATGCATCAAAACCTATGGGATGCAACAAAAGCAGTGCCAAGAGGAAAAATTATAGCCATCAATGCCCATATTAAGAAAGAAGAAGGAGCTAAAATCAAAGACCTAACTTTGTACCTGGAGGAATTAGAAAAAGAAAAACAAACTAATCCAGAGACAAGTAGAAAAAGGGAAATAACAAAAATTAAAGCAGAGCTAAATGAAATTGAGAAGAAGAAAGCACTAGAAAAAAATTAACAAAACCAAAGGCTGGTCCTTTGAGAAGATTAATAAAATTGACAAACCTTTAGCTAGGCTAACAAAGGAAAAATAAAGGTGCAAATACATAAAATAAGAAATAAAGAAGGGGATATCACCACTGACCTCACAGATATAAAGAGTATCCTAAGAGGATATTTTGAAAAAAATTGTATGCCTACAAGATGGGTAATTTAGAAGAAATGGAGAAATTCCTAGAAACACGTAGCCAGCCTACATTAATGAAAGAAGAAATTGATGAACTCAACAGACCAATCACAAGTAATGAGATTGAATTAGTCATCAAAAACCTAGTGCATCCATTGTGGAGGACAGTTTGGTTGTTCCTCTGGAAGCTAACTATAGAACTGCCTTAGATCCAGCAATCCCACTGTTGGGGATATATTCAGAAGAATTGAAAGCAGGGACACACATAGATACATGCACACCAATGTTCATATCAGCATTATTCATTGGAAGCAATCCAAATGTCTATCAATAGATGAATAGATAAGCAAATTGTGATATTTTCATACACTGGAATTCTACTCAGCTGTAAGAAGGAAAGCAGTGTTAACACAAGATAATATGGATGATACCTGAAGACCTTATGCTGAGTGAAGGAAGACAGACACTGAAGGACAAATACTATGTGACCTAACTGATATGAATTAAGAAAATTGAGTAGACTCACAGGGATAGAGTCTGGAAGACAGGTTTACAGGAGACAGAAAGGGAGTAGAGGGTTGTGAGCCAATGCCTGTATGGGCAAAATCTATGATAAGGTGAAAGGGTGTATTTGTGCAGTAGATGCATGTGAGAGTGGTACAGTGATGCTACTGAGTTCAATGGTGCTGGTTTGTAAGAGGGTAGCATGGGATGGTTGGGTCTGACTATCCTTGGAAGTAGGGGGGAAGATTGGGGGAAGGAGTAGGTGAACTCTGGGGATTTACAGGTCTGTGATTAAAACTACAATATTGGGAATATTCTTTTGGCAAAGGAGGATTACTGGTGTAGAGTGTTGGATGTGTGTGGGTTGCATACAGGACAGGGTGCACCTGGGTCGGCTTTTATGGAATATGTAAGTATTCTTCTTGCCATATTGTGTAATACCAGTGGGTGGAAACCCATGAAATAAACAAGAAAATATTAAACTACCTTCCTGGGGAGTTGTACTATGCTCTCAAATTAAGTGGCAAGACTCAAGAACATAGGCAGTGCCTAATTTTAAAAAAAAACAGACCATTAAGTCAAGCCCTCAATATTATTGCAAGTAACTACGAATCTTATTCTTCAAAAAGCAAAATTTAGTTGGTACCATAGGTCCTGAGAGGAGGGGGAGAGAAGAATAGAATAGATGGAACATAGGCTATTTTTTAGGGCATTAGAGTAGTCCTGAATGATCTCACAATAATCGACACAGGCCGTTTTAAATTTCACAAAAAATTTGTAAAAGTATACAGTCCAGAGAAGCAGCTGTGGCTCAATCAGTTGGGCTCCCATCTACCATAGGGGAGGTCCTGGGTTCATATCCCAGGGCCTCCTTGTGATGGGAGGCTCATCCACATGCTGCAGAGTGCCACCTGGCCTGCAAGTGCCTTTGAGTGCTGCCTGGCCCACAAGCGCTGCAGAGAGCAGACTCAGCAAGGTGACACAACACAAAGGGAGACAAGCAAAAGTGCAGAAGAGAGCACAGCAAATGGACACAGAAAGCAGACAGCAAGCAAAAGCTGCAAGGGGTGGGGGATAAATAAAAATAAATAAATATAGACACAGACGAATAGCGTCTGGACAAAAAGAGCAGATAGCAAGCAAAAAGCTGAAAGAGAGGAGGATAAAAAAAGGTATACAGTCCAAAATGTAAATTATATGTAAACCATTGAGTAGTAAAGCTTCAATAATTGTACATCAATTGTAACAAATATACCATCCATATGTAAAGTGTTATTAATAGGGAAGAGGGGAAAAGGAGGAGGGCATTGGGTATATGAGAATCCCCTGTATTCTTTTTTTAAAATTTTTTACTTTATTTTTATTTTTTGTCTTTATTTATTTTTTTAATGTTACATTTAAAAAAAAACACTAGGTCCCCATATACCCCCAGCCCCCTCACCCCACTCCTCCCCCCATAACAACAACCTCCTCAATCATCATGAGACATTCGTTGCATTTGGTAAACACATCTCTGAGCACTGCTGCACCTTATGGTTCATGGTTCACATCATAGCCTAACTCTCCCACAGCCCACCCAGTGGACCATGGGAGGACATACAGTGTCCGGTAACTTTCCCTGCAGCACCACCCAGGACAACTTCAAGTCCCAAAAATGCCCCCACATCACATCTCTTCCTACCACTCCCTACCCTCAGCAGCCACCATGGCCACCTTCTCCACACCAAAGCCAAATTTTCTTTGATTACTAATCACAATAGTTCATAAATAGAATATCAGGAAGTCCACTCTAATCCATACTCTATTCTTAAATGACTTTTCTATAAGAGTCTAAAATTTTCTTTGAACACACACAAAAAAAGGCACTGGGGAAATATACAGCAGAAAATGTCACTGTACATACAAGACAGCAGATCTAACAGTCATGAAAGACATAATGTCTAAAAAAGTTTATTTCAAAATTAATTTTTTTGTATTTTATATGTTATTTTCAAAAGTATTATTTCATATTCTTATTTTTATTTGGTTATTTTCTTTGCTTCATCTTCAGAGATGTTTTGGATCACAGAAAGTTCCCAACTATGGCGGAAGAGGAACATTGATATGGGCTGTTAGTGAGGGGGATGCATGGGAGGAGGTCCATCTGGGGCATGCCTCTAAGGCTTAGGAATGTGTTCAAGTGTTAATTAGGCATTGTCATGGTGGGTGGAGATCCACACAGTAACTGGAAGAATATTGAATTCCCAACCTGGGGAGTTCTACACTCTTTAATGGGACAGCTAGAATCCCCAGAGTACAGGGGCTAGGGAAGACCATTACACTAGGCCCCTGATATTGATGATTGTACTTTTGAACCTTTTCTTTTGAAATTGAAACTTAGCCCACTATTATATGTCGTCTAAGAGTTACCTACTGAGGGCCTCCTTGTTGCTCAAATATGGCCTCTCTCTAAGCCAAACACAGTATATAAACACACTATCTTCCACCCAGCATGGGACATGACTCCCGGGGATGATCCTAACAACAGAGGGATTATTTTCAAGTGCCAACTAGCAAAGCTCCTGGAAAAAGACCTTGACCATAGGTGGGGGATGGTAAATACAAATGAGTTCTCATGGCTAAGAGACTTCAAAGTGAGTTGGGAGTCCATTCCAGAGGTTATGCTTATGCATGTCTCAGCAGGATCTCATTGACAGCCACAGTAAATATTGCCTCAAATAGTCGGGCTCTTGAGAGCTCTCAAGGCATCCAGACACTTTAGGCAGGGCAGACAGCTCAAGCGTTTGGTACCCTGCCAGTGGGCCTTATCTTGGAATTTATACTCCCCAGTGTGACAGAGTTGTACTCATTTGTGGTTTCCCTACACATGGCTCTTCTGCTTCTCTTTTTGAACCTGTAGTTAGTACTATATGTGATAGGTGTATTTCCAAGAGACTTAAATCTTTGGTCTATTCATGTACCAGTGGGGCCCTGAATCTCAGCAGAGATGCAACACCTACTTCTCAATTAATTGGACTCACCCAGGACAATTTACAAGCTGATAATGATGGGCAATGACCATCCCAAGGAACAGAGAGAGTCTGCCACTGCCAATAAGATATTAGTAGTTCCATCCATCTCCACATAGGATCTAAGCCCTCTCTCAATTAGAGGCAGAGTAGACATCACCATCCCAAAATCTCAAGATTGGAGAATGAACAATGGACTAAAGTAGACTTAATATCACTCTACTACCGAGTTCCTATTATTCTAGCAATGGAAGAACTTTAAACATTGATGTAGAGGCAATGGCCACCAGAGGTTCTGAGGGGAGGGAGAGGGAAAAATAGATGTAGTATCAGGGCATTTTCAGGACACTGGAATTGTCCTGCATGATGTTGCAGTGATGGAGAGAGGCCATTATATATTTTGTCACAACTTACAAAATTGCACGGGACAGGTTTAAACTGTAATCCATGGTTAGTGACAATACTTTAATATGTGTTCATCAATTGTAACAAATGTATTGCACTAATGAAGGATGTTATCAATATGAGAAAGTGTGGGAGGGGGAGGAAGTGGGGCATACGGGAATCCCCTATATTTTTTGTATAACATTTATGCCACCTAAAATTTCTTTAACGTAAATAAATAAATAGAAATGTAACATAAGAAAGTAACTTAAAAGTGATCATATATGTGCTTTTATGGAAAAGCCACATTTTGCTGCCATTTCATGATTTTAAGAGAATTAATTATTCTCAATGAAAAGGCAAACCTATAGGGTGGGTTTGACCTATCTTCTTTCTAAAGTTCTGCCACAGGAGAATTTTTTTTCCTTCTTAGCCTTTTATTTTTCTTTGTATTATAAGGAAATACTCAAGCCTTCTAATCTATAAAGAAGGGAGGTAGTGCTGGCTATTCTGATGAAATATGCAGACTATTTTGCTCATTTCCTTCCTATGATCTGAAAAGACAATGGGGCTAGTGATACCGGTGTTCTGGGGTCAGCTGAACTGGTGGGATGGTACAAGACTATCAAGTGTTCACAGAGTATTTTTATGTAAGTGAGAAAAAAACCCACACACGCACATGCACACTTACACACTCACACACATTCTTTTGCCAGGAAGAGGTAGCTTCAAACTGTACCAAAGTCTGGGCAAGTAGATTGTGGGCTAAATTTTAGCCACCACTCATTCCCCTTAATATGCTTCTTTGCCCATGTGGGCAAAAGGCAAAACATTTAGCTAATTGTACCAGCATGCATGCAATCTTTTCATTCAGGAGTAGTCTGAGCTTATCAAAGCTTGCTGGTTACACAGCCACGTACAGGCCTACCATTTGTCTGCACTTGTCCCCTATCACAATCCCTTTTGCTCACATGTTGGTCATTCTTGCCTACTCATTTATTTCTCCTCTACCATTTCTAGTCCTTTTCTATTGCTCTTCCCTGTAAGTACAGTGCTCTTTCCTAGAATCTTGCCAGGTTGGTTTATTTTCAGCATCAATGCCCAAAGGTGTAAGGTGATAAGTGCTTACACAACCCCATGACTTCTCCATTGTGTTTTTATTGATTTCCTCTTATGGTACTAGTTATGCTATACAAATACTTGTCAACTATATACCTCTACTCATGGCATTGTTCTCTTCTCAGTGGCATTTTCTCCCTAATCCACCCAAACAACACACACACACACAGAATAAACACATTCATTCACATCCACAAATTTATACCCACTTACTCCCACACCTACTTACACCCACATCCTTATAGCTTCATACTCCCCAAACACTCAAATAAATTCATACACTCTCACACTCAATCCTGTCCTGTTTTACCAGCCCTTCACTCTGGTTTCAGAATCAAACATTTGGCAATGGACTTGGCCCAGTGGTTAGGGCATCCATCTACCACATGGGAAGGTCACGGTTCAAACCCCAGGTCTCCTTGACCCGTGTGGAGCTGGCCCATGCGCAGTGCTGAAGAGCACAAGGAGTGCCGTGCTACTCAGGGGTGTCCCCCGCGTAGGGGAACCCCATGCGCAAGGAGTGCGCCCTGTAAGGAGGGCTACCCAGCGCGAAAGAAAGTGCAGCCTGCCCAGGAATGGCGCCGCACACACGGAAAGCTGACACAACAAGGTGACGCAACAAAAAGAAACACAGATTCCTGTACCACGGACAAAGAAGACAACACGGCAAATAGGCACAGAGAACAGACAACCGGGGTGGAGGGGAAGGGGAGAGAAATAAATAAATAAATAAATAAATCTTAAAAAAAAGAATAAACCTTTTGCTGAGTAACCAAATTTGGCTACTTTGTTCTTTGTTTATCTAACGAAATCCCAAGACACAAAATGAGATGCAAAATCTCACTTTAGAACTTTAAGTTCTCTAAATGTATTCATCCAAAATGCATCCGATGATGCATTCTCTCCTTCCATTCCATCCTAACAGAATGGACAAAATCTTTCCTGAGTGCTTACTAGGCAAGTTAATCATTAACATTTATTATCTTACATCATTTTTCTGATCAAACAAATTAGCATCATTATCCTCAATTTACAAGTAAGGATCTGTGGTTTAAGAAGATTATGCAATTTGCTGAGGACCATACGACCAGAAATTTGTGGTTACAACATCTCAACAAAGTATCTTTACTCTAAAACTTAGGTTCTTTCGGCAACATCAATCTGTGACAATTAATATCTTAACAGAGCTTAATGTAATCAAGTAAAACTTACAACAAGTTAATCTGGTTTATAAATATAGATGCTTTTATTCTGCAGTATAACAAAATAGAGGAGTGAAACAATTCATAATAAGGATTGTAATTAGTATTATATGTATAACCACTGCATTTTGGACCACCATTAAGAACAGATGACAATAATGTCATAGGTTGCATATTTTTGTTTCATGGTTGCAGTGAATTCAAACCCTTATTTTTTTTCTTTTTCTCATTTTTATACTCTCTTTACCTGTCTGCTCAATTTCTTTCCATGCTTTTTGTAAAGCTGTATGCTTTAGTTCGACTTTTTTCCCGGCAAATCTTTACCTACAAAACAATTAATACACACATCCAGGTAGAGTTGAAAGCATATTTTATCTTATTTTATTCAGATATGCCAGAATTTCATGCAAATGAGGAATTAGATGAGGAATGGAGAAAAAACAAAAGGCTTCCAAAAAGAACTTGTCAAGGAGAAACAACTTAACCATATATGAATAAGGCTGATCAGTTCTTAGTAACTTGGAAGGGAAAACAATTTGAAAAATTAGAGACAATAAGGCTAAATGCTGAATCTAATGAGTGTTTGAACATTTATGGTAACTGAGATCTTGAAACACGTTTCTTTGGAGAGGTAAAAATATTATTTTATTAGCTCTATATAAGCCTGAGTAGATGAAGAATGTCTCTCCTTAAATCTATCTTTGAAACTCACAAAGAAAAAGTGTTAAATCCCTTTAACACATAATTTTGCATATATAATGACAAAAAAATATCCAAATGCATGATTATCCATATTTCAGTACTGACATAGGTTAGAAAAATCATCTACATTTAATCAACTGCTGGCCAGTTGAGAAGAGAAGACTGATAGCTGCTTTTTTCCTTGCCCTAAATACTAGGTGGATTTTTTCCCTCTAACTTGTTTCTCCCCACAATTTATAATAAAACAAAACTGAACAACAAAATCACCATTCACAATGGACTCTGCCCTCTTCAGCTTTTATACCATAAATATAATGGATTCATCAGCTTGTAGTACCCTTCTCAGCATCCCTGAATATCAAGAATATACTCACTTTTTAAAGCCCACTTGAAATATCATCTAATAGACAATGAAACATAATAGTATGGACTTTGGAGTCAGGGATTGAGTTTGCCACTTACTAGCTGCGATGGTTAAACTAATGTGTCAACTCAACCAGGTAATGGTGCACAGCAGTTTAGTCAACCAAGCACTGGGCTAATTGAAATGCAAGGGCATTGCATGGACTTTAATTATCAGTGAATTGATTGCACAGATGGCTGGTTACATATAAAATCAACCAGGAGATTGCTGTCAGAAATGAGGGTTGTGTCACCCAATCAGTTGAAGGCCTTAAAAGGAGAAGTAATTTCAGCATTCAGTGATGGAATTCCCATCTCTACTTCAGAGAGCCAGCATCTATGGGAAATTCAATGAGGACCTTCATCAGATACCCTGGCTTGCAGGCTCAGGTCCATCTCACAGTGGGTCCAGGGGTCCCTGCACTAATTTGGTGGTTATTTCCCCAGTTTCAGAATACAAAATTGGAATAGACAAAGTTAGCAACTGTCAGAATGCCCACATTAGATTCCTGAGTTGTAAAGTGAGGGCTATTACTGTAGGAAAAGCCAAGTGGAAGTCACTGGAACTGCCCCTACCCAGGAAAATAATAAATCAAAAGCAACACCAGGTACATGGAAGAATTGCAGAGACCAGTGCAACCATCAAGTATTTGAAGGATGCTGGGTGGTGATTCCCACTACATCCCCATTCAAATCTCCTATCTGGCCTCTGCAAAAAACAGATGATCTTGGAGGGTGACTGGATTATCATAAACTTAATAAAATGGTGACTACAATTGCAGTTCCTGCTCCAGATGTGGTATCATTGCTTGAACAAATCAAAACATCCTTTGGTAACTGGTATGCAGCTATTGATCTGGCAAATGCTTTTTTTCTTAAGTGCCCATAGTAAGGACCACCTGAAACAGTTTGCTTTCAGCTGACAAGGTCAGCAATATACCTTTTCACTCTCCTACCTCATGGGTATATCAACTCTCCAACCTACATCCTAATACTGTCTGTCCACTGAGAACTTGATCATCTTTCCCTCCCACAAGAAATCATACATGTCTATTATGTTGATGACATCATGCTGATTGGGACTAGTGAGCAAGAAGAAATTACTCTAGGCTTATTGATAAGGCATTTCCATGAGGGAATGGAGATAAAGCCAACAAAAATATAGTAGACTTCTACCTCAGTGAAATTTTTTGTTGTCTCGTGCTATGCAGATTTCCAGATATCCCTTCTAAAGTGAAAAATAAGTTGTTGCATCTGACCCCTCCTATGACCAAAAAAGAGGCAAAACTCTTAGTTTGCCTCTTTGGATTTGGGATGCAATATATAACCCATCTGAGTGTGCTACTTCAGCCCATTACCAAGTGACTAGAAAAGCTCCTAGCTTTCTGTTGGAACTGGAACAAGAGGAGGCTTTGCAACAGGTCCAGGCTGCTGTGCAAGCTGTGTTGCTATTTGGTCTGTATGATCCAGCAGATCCAATGATGCTGGAAGTATCACTGGCAAATAGAGTTGCCGTCTGGAGCCTTCAGCAGGTCCCTTTAGGAGAATCATAATGCATACCTTAAGGTTTGAGAGCAAAGCCCTGCCATCCTCTGCAAATAACTACTCTCCTTTTGACAAACAGCTTTTTGCCTGCTACTGGGCTTTAGTAGAGACTAAATGCATAACCATGGGCCATTAGTTACCATGAGACCTGAGTTGCCAATCATGAGCTGGATGTTGTTTGACCCACCAAACCATAAAGTTGAGTGTGCACAGCAGCATTCCATCATAAAGGGAAAGTGATATATATGAGATAGGTCTTGGTAGTATACATGAGAAGGTACAAGTAAGTTACATGAAGAAATGGCCCAAATGCCCATGGTCACCACCCTTGCCATGTTACCTTTTTTTTCACAGCCCACAGCTATGGCTTCTTTGGGAGTTCCTTACAATCAGTTAACTGAGGAATAAAAAACCTGGTCCTGGTTTACAGGTGGTTCTGCACAATATGCAGGAAAGAGCCAAAAGTAGACAGCTGCAGCACTGTAGTCCCTCTCTGAGATGTCCCTGAAAGACAGTGGTGAGGCCAATACTTTCCAGTGGGCATAACATCAAGCTATGCACCTGGCTGTTCATTTTAATTGGAAGTAGAAATGACCAGAGTTGTGTTTGTACATTGATTTATGGGCTGTTGCCCATGGTTTGGCTGGATGGTCAGGGACTTGGAAGGAACATGATAGAAAAATTAGTGACAAAGAAGTCTGGAGAAAAGGTATATGGATAGACGTTTCAGAGCAGGCAAATCTCAAGAAGATATTTCTCAGTCGCATGGAATGCTTACCAGAGGGTGACATCAGCAGAGGAAGATTTTAATAATTGAGTAGATAAGATGACCCATTTGTAGATATCAGTCAGCCTCTTTCCCCAGCCACTCCTGTCATTTCCCAATTGTTCATTACTCATGAACAATATGGACATGGTGGTAGGGATGGTAGAGTTATACATTGGCTCAGCAACATGGACTTCCTCTCACCAACATGTGACTTTGCTACAGCTACTGCTGAGGGCCCACTCTACCAGTGGCAGACACCCACACTCAGCACCCAATATGACACCATTCCCCAAGGTGATCAGCCTGCTTCACGGACCATTATGGAAGGAGCAGTGACTTTTTCTAATTAAAACAGACACATACTCAGGATATGGGTTTGCTTTCCCTGCACGCAATGCTTCTTCCAAAACTACCATCTGTGGACTTACCAAATATCTTACCATGCCATGGTAAACCACATAGCATTGCTTCTGATCAAGGAATCCACTTTCCAACAAATGATGTGCAGGAATGGGCACATGCCCATGAACTTCACTGGTCTTACCTTGTTTCCCATCATCCTGAATCAGTTGGATTGATAGAATGCTACAATAGCCTTTTAAAAACTCAATTACAGCACCAACTACGTGGCAATACATTGCAGGATTGGGGCAATGTTCTCCAGGAGACTTAGTTTGCTATAAATAATTTTCCATTCTATGGTGCTGTTTCTCCCATAGCCAGGATACATGGGTCCAGGAATCAAGGGGTGGAAATAGGAGTAGACCATTCATTACTACCCCTAGTGATATACTAAGAAAATTTTTGCTTTCTGTCTTTGCAACATTAAAGTCTGCTGTTCTACAGGTCT
Source organism: Dasypus novemcinctus (assembly GCF_030445035.2). Taxonomy (NCBI): domain Eukaryota; kingdom Metazoa; phylum Chordata; class Mammalia; order Cingulata; family Dasypodidae; genus Dasypus; species Dasypus novemcinctus. The sequence continues at coordinate 197,962,049 of NC_080673.1, read as the reverse complement.
TAGTTCCAAAAGAAAGAGTGCTGCCACCAGGGAACACAAGAAAAATTCCATTGAACTGGATGTTAAAACTGCCACTTGACCACTTTTGGCTTTTGATGCTTTTGAATCAACAAGCAAAGAAGGGAATTACTCTACTGGTTGGCATGATTGATCCTGACTATCCAGGAGCAATTAGAGTGCACCTACACAATGGAGGTGAAGAAGAGTTTGCCTGGAATACAGGAGATCCCTTATGGCATCTCTTAGTACTACCATGCTCTGTGATTAATGTCAATGGAAAATTGTAACAACCCAATCCAGGTAGAACTAACAATGGCCCAGAATTTTCAAGAAAGTTTGGGTCACCCCACCAGGCAAAGAATCATGATCAGCTGAAGTGCTTGCTGAGGGTAAAGTGAACATGGAATGTGTAGCAGAACAGTATAGTGATAAATATGCACTTTGACATTACCAGTTACAGAAATGAGTACTTTAATGATAATGAATGTTTATTCCTTGTTTGTTATGATTATGTTTGTATATGTACATCAAATAAATATCCCTGTTTTCTTTCCTATCCCATCTCTTTATCACATGAAATAATTTGTATTATTTTGTGCTGTGGCATTTAAAGATGTCAAGTTTAAGAAAAAAGTAACCAAAAGGAATAAATACACAATTGAATTAATGGGCAAATTAAACTTAGTCAAGACACTGAAACTGAAATGTAAAAATAACTACAAGTGACAATAAATATAATTTTGGATAAAAAACAAATTGGAAGATGATGGATAGTATCACACAAGAGCCTCTTCTCTGGAAACAGAATATAAATTCAGAAAAACAGAGGAAATTCTAGCACTGCCCATGATTTACACACAGATACACACCACACACACACAAATGCACAAGGCTTAGCTCACTTTTTACTTTCCTATGAAGTCATCCTGAGTTTCCCAATCACAGACAGTCTCTGCTTACAAAGAAACATACCACTCTGTGTGTTCCATTCTTGTACTACATTTTTTGTTGAATCCTGGTAGTAATCATTTGACTATAGGTTATTTCTTCTACAAAATCATATAGTTTAGAGCTGAGAGTGAGAGTGTATCCCTTAGTTTATAAATATAGTATTCTTTTAAAATTATTTCACCTCTACTTTTAACTTGTACTGCATTGTTATTAGACAATGACACATAGGAACTCATCAAATTTCTAAAATTGTTAAGATCTTTAATATGACTACTCATCTTTTTGTTATGTATAATTATATGCCATAAAAGAAGTGAACAATGGTCTAGAAAAAAAAAAAAAAGAGTGAATGTTACCAAAGGACTTGTACTCTATTCTGGAAGGATTTAGTGCATTTCCAGTTGTATACAGGACAGCTTAGTATTGCTAGGCAGTGTGTGTATGTATGTGTGTATGTCTGTTATTATTTTATTTAAAGACTAAATAAACATGGTTTTAGTATAGTTTAAGGTGATGTGTATGACTGTCAAGTTGACAGGGTGGACTCTGATGGTTAGACTAACATGTCAACTTGTCCAGGTAATGGTGTCTAGTTGTTTGATCAAGTAAGCACTAGGCTAATTGTAATACAAGGGCATTGCACAGACTTTAATCATCAGTGTACTCATTGCATAGATGGCTAGGTACATCTACAATCAACTGAGGAGATTGCCATAAACAATGAAGGATGTCTCATCTATTCAGTTGAAGGCCTTAAAAGGAAAAGTGATTTCAGCATTCAGAGAGAAAATCCCCATCTCTACCTCATATAGCCACTGTCTCTTGGGGAATTCAACAAGGACTTTCATCTAAGTCCTTGGCTTGCAGCCTGCCCTACAAAACTTAGGCTTGTTTTTCCCTACAGTTGCATGAGTCAATTTTATAAAATCTTATCTTATTGACAGAAATCTCCTGTCAGTTCTGTTTCCCTAGAGAACACTATTATACTAGCTATGAAATGTTGAGGAAATTGCTTATTTTGTCTAAGCTTCTAAACTCATTGTTCAGTATAAGTTATCTTATTTTCTATATATAAATTCTCCCTTTAGGTGATCTTATACTGGCCTATGCCTCTAAATAAAATTTACAAGGTGAACATTCAAATCTGATCAGCAAGACAAACACCTCCTTGTCTATAACTTATATATCCCATTGTCCATTCAATGTCTTCAGCTGTATATTTCAAACGTAGTCTATCCAAATGGTCATTATTATCTCCTGTGCCATATCAAAACAGAAAACCAAACAAACTAGAATAAAACATTTAAGCAGAAGATCCAGCTATTGCTGTTAATTCATACCTTTCCCTCATCACCCCATATTCAATCTAACACCAGTTTTATTCATCTCATCCACAAAATCTATCTTGAATATACTGAGTCTCATCTACATTTGTGATACCACTGTCCTAGTACAACCTGATATTATGGTTCTCCTGGACCACCTCAATAGCATCTTCTCAGCTGTTCCTGATTCTACTCTTACCCTCTAATGTCCATTCTCCAGAGATCAGTAATCAAATAGTAGCCAATATTTTTGTTTTAAATTAAACAGCCACCCTGCTTCAAACCTGTAATATCGTCTCATTATTCCTGTAATAAAATCTAATTTCCTTGCGATCTTCTATAGAGCTTTGCAGGATCTGGCCTCCCATTACACTCCCTCTTGCTCAGTCATTTTGCCACCTGTTTCTCCTCTCCCATTTGTAGTCATTTTCTGCTGCTGCTCCCTCTGTGTGTCATGGGATCTTTCTTAGAATCTTGCCATGGTTCATTTATTTTCAGCCTTCACTATTTAACACAGTCCTTGGATTTCTGTCTATTAAAATGCTTAACTTTCTATTATTTATTAGTACCACATTAGCAGATTGACAGCAGAGGTCTTAAGTATTCTGCTTACAGATATATCCCAAGTGCCAAGTCCAGTGCTTTCCTGAGAGTAAGTAACAATAAATGTTAGGATTTAAATCAATGAATGAGCTTCACTTTTGTCTCCTGTGAATAAGGATAATGATGGCACCTTTCTTAAGATGTTGCTTAAGTTAAATCAGATAATACTACGCATTCAACTATTTTAGGGTTTATGTTGTGTTTAATTTCACTTCTGTTTTTGGTACAGTTTCTGGGAAAAGTGAGGGTTTAATATAATCTGGACAGATTTTTTAATAGTTGTGCTTTGCTTCTAAAATTATACCATGTGTCTGAATATGAAATTTAAAGCCAAAGTCTCTGTAGAATTTCTAACATGTTTAAAAGACTTCTAATTTTAGCCATATTTCTAAATGGCATCATTTTTGTTGGCTTTAATTTCAAAACCCAAAGCTTGCAAAAAGCAAAGAAGGAACTCAATTAAGCATAGCCCCTAGTGCAAATATTTAATTCCATTCTCATCACTCTGCCATTATTAGGGCAATCACCCGGAAATGGGGGATTGATCATCAACACAAGAAATAATAATTGTGAAATTATGAAGAAAAGATACTGCAAGTATATTAGGGCTTTTGCTTCTGTGCCCAAATCTGCTAGGTACAGCACATTTTAAAATATTTCTTTTCTCGACTAGTATTCAAAATTCTTAGAAGCAATGCACTCATATGTAAAAATAATGGATCAGAATACTAAGGGCTATAAAAAAATAAGTTGAAAAAGCACTTGGTAATTGAGTAAGTGACATTTAATTATTCACTCTTTATAATTATTGATAGAACGAAAAAATAATTTCGTAACAATAGTAATCTTTAGCATCCACATAGTATTCTGCTTTGTTTTTTTGTTTTCTCTAATATACTAATTATATCCAGGGGATAATCTCATTTGATACCAAGAGGTAGTCAGAGGAAATACTACTTAAACATTTTAAAGAAGAAGCGAGTCCTCCCTAGGGAGGAACTTAAATTCACACAATGCATGAGTCTCTCTGTATTATTCTTTCCCACTTAATCCTCCTTAAAACACCTCTAGCTAAATCAGATTTAGCTCCACTGTATGCATGTGAGCCTCAGAGGTTTTAAATGACTCGTTTAGAGGCGTACAGCTTGTCAATAAGAAACAAGGCTGGGATAAGTTTATCTGAATGTGAGGAGTAATTTGTGTTGGGAACCACTTAGAGCTAGTGGTTTAGGTATTTTCTACACATTATCTCAATAAAATAACCCTCATTATTCTGCATCTCATAGAATCCTGCACTGCAAGGAATAGGTTATTACTATTATTATTTAAAAGATAGAGACAAAGGCACAGAGAGGCCAAGCTGTTTGCCTGACATAAAACAACTGGAAAAGCATAGAATTACTCATCAAACTGAGATCCCTTTGGCTTCAAACCCCATGCTCTTGGGCTAGCTGGGCTTAGGGATGGTTACAGTAAGAGCATAGCTTCTAAAGAAAATGACCTGAGTTTGAATCCTTCCCTGTGACTTGTCAGCTGTGGAATTTCATGCTGGTTCCTTCATCTTTCGGAGCTTGTTCCTTTACATGCAAAACTGAGGGAAATCAACAATCTTTCTCATAGGGTCATAGTGAAGGTTAAATGAGATGATGTGTATACATATCTAAGCCTGGTGCCTATCTCATGACAAATGTTCAATGTATGTGAATAATGTTAGACCAATGAGACAAAGTCTTCTCTGCTTCTTCATTGGTCTTTCCAGAGTCACAAAGAAAAAATAAAACAAAAATGTCTTCTGGCTTCCAGCCTAGCCCTCTTTCACCAACCTTGATATATCCCTGTTATTAGTTGGTGTCATTTGTTCCTACATTTCTGCTCTGGCAAAGAACTGTTCTTGTGCCATAGGGAATATTGACAGAAGCAACAGAAGTAGCTCTCAAAGTCCTTACTGAGGACACTGGAATCATCTTAGAACCCCTGGAAACAACCCAAGAGACACAGATGAGAACAAAGTGGTAGAACTAAGTCATTTCACCTGGGAGGTGTGGAGCCCAGAATTAGAACAGTCAGAGGTAGCACAATCTGGAGCAGTTTACTACTTCACGACGGTAGCAAGAGAGTGTTTTGGCAGGTTTTCCCTAACAACTTTGTGATATTTTGAACCTTGCTCCCTCTGGTCTGTGGGGAGAAAAGGGTGAGGGCAAGCATTGATTTGCTTGGTTGCCTTACTTTCTGTCTTTAGAGCCTCATCTGGCTGAGTTCTTTCAGGCACTGACCTAAAAAATAAAGCTGATGAGATCGACAGTGCCACCTTAATGGCAGTGACAAATGGGGCACAGCCTGAAGTCTGGTGAAGGGAGAAAGAATGAAGAGAGATGCCAGGACTTGGGAGTTTCCTTGCTTTTAACTTCCCTTCTATGCTTTGATCACCATCTTGGTCCAAACCACCATTACTCATGCCTAGATGACAGTAGCAATCTCCCATTTGATCTCGTAGATGTTAGGCTTCCATAATCCATTAAAATGAGTCATTTCACAAGAAAAGATCAGATGTGGCAACAATCCTGACCTTCCTTGGTTGAAACTCTTCTAGGGAACCTCATAAACTATAGGATGGAGACCTGAAAATTACTTACAAGATCCCTCTTCATCTACTTATTCTACATGCTGCAGATCTGGTGCCATGCTTCTGTTACTTGGAAGTCCCAGCTATTTCTTATGCCTAATAAGAACAGAACCCTTGCTTTTCCTGTTGCCTCCTCTTCATTCTCTCCTTCTTAAAGAAAATGCTGCCACTCTTTCAGGAAATCACTCTCTGGCCAGCTCCATTGGGCAAGGATTTTGTCGTATGTTTTCATAGTCACTGTATCTTCCAGTAAGAGGAATAAGGATGAAGGCAAATCAATCAAAGTTTAAGCAAAAAGGATAAATCTAAATAAAGAAACAAGCAGAGCCAGAAACGCCTCCAGATTTCCTTGTAGAAAATATAATGGAGCAAATTGGTTGCACGGATGATGGAGAAGCTGAAAAACAAAACAGTAGAAAATGAAGCACCCCAGATATTGTCAATAGCAAAGAACTACTAGAAACTCTAGATAAGAAGACAACAGGAAGAGGTGGTTTCACTGCAGAGAGGAGACGCAGCCACAGTCTGCAGCAGACAAGGAAGGTGAATGGTCTGTCCTCCCTTCTCCCAATTACTAAACTCATGCTTCTGTCCTCCATAAACCAAACACTTATATATGCCAATATGTTGAAGTTCCCCTCTTATACATGCCAGATCCAGTAAGGTTAAGGACTTTCTTTGAGGGAACACAGGCAAAAGATTAGCAAAGATTCTAATGTAAACTTATTTTAGTAATTTTTCTGTTTAATGTCAGTCTCTTCAAATTCATGGAGCTGGCCATGGACTTTGCCCACTTCTGCTCACCGTAGTATATCCACTTACACAAAGTAAATTTTGAATGAACACTTTTGAATGCATCTGTTCATTTATTAGTTAAGCACCATTTATTGATCAACTACTACATGCCAGATACAGAAAAGAAAGGAGATCAAAGAGCTCAGGCCCTTACAGGTTAGAGGATGATGAAAGATAGAGAACAAGAAAATTAAATTACATGAAATAAATAGCAAAAACTATTATGGAGAAAAATAAGAAAGAAAATAGTCAAAAAGAATTCTAGGGTTAAGTGGGGTTGTCATTTTCCATTGGATAATCAGATAGCCTCAATGTGACTATGACATTTAAGTGAAAATATCTAGGAGATGAAGGAGTGATCCAGGCAGCAGTTGGAGGAGTTCTGCAAGGCAAGGAGGCCAGTATGTCCAGAACAAAGCAAATGAGAAACACAGTTGAAGAGTTCAGAGTGGTGGTATTAGGCGAGGGGTACAGATTGTTTAGGACCTTGTAGGCCACTGTAAAGACTTTTGCATTTACTTTTAAGGAGAAAGGAAGTCATTGAATATATGAATAATGAAAATGAAAGAAATGAAGGAATGCCAGGCTGGTGCCCATCCCTAAGGGGCACCTGAAAGTTTTAGGAAAGCTCTACCTTGGCCCAGCCCAGCTTACTCATCCACTAGCTCTTGGTTTTGTAGATGAATTCACAGGTTTTGTATTTAGTGTCAAAAACAATTAGAAATATCTGCTGAGAGGGCTTAAGAAAAATCATGCCTCCTGACAACCCAGAGGCAGAACAAGAAAGAATGTTGAGAAGAGTTAGGGAAATAACAACTTATACTAGGTGCCTGTTTTAAACTCACTACATCATCACAAGCAATGCTTTATTCTCAATTTTCATACTGGGATATTGAAGTCTGGCAAGTTCATGTGGCTTGTCTGTTGAAAGGCAGACACTACACACTGGGCATGGCACTCTGCTGTGTCTTTTGGCATCTTGACAACACACTTGGGAGAGGGTGGATGCAATAAACCAGGAAGAACTTAATAGTTCCATCTTTAATAAGATAGAATTTTAGAATGGTAAAAATAAAATTTAGCTGGGAAAAAAGAGGAAAATTGCATTGCCATATTAATAGTTATGTATAAGATAATCCATTAAATAATCCATATATAATCCATTTATTCACCAAAAATGAATAATATCTCTGTTGTATAAAATATCTGGAACACCCATGTATACCAACAAATGACTACTGTGTGCCATGCATTTACTTGGTGAATTATTAATGCTAAAATTCTTCAAAGATAAGACTGATGCTCATTGTATATAAGAAGAAGTGTGAGCTGAGACAGGTTAAAGCACTCACCCAGAATCACACAGTTAGTAGAAAAATACTGGAGATGATCTGACTGCTTGACTCCAGAGGAATTCTTTTACCCTGCCTAAATCATATCAACAGAGCAGGAAGAGCTGTAGAGACCAGAGGACAAAAGCAGTAAGATTTTACAGGGTGTCACCTTGAGGAGAAGGGCTTGCTCTAGTCTTCAGACACGAAGCTAAGAAGTCTCAGGAATGCATTGATGTTAGGAAATTGGCAATTTCTCCTTCATCATCCCATCATCCTACCTTCTCAGTGAAGGGGACATATGATGTTACCCTTTATTTGTGAATGGGCCTTAATAATTACAAATTTTCCACTTCTGAAATAATGCGCACATTTTCCAGAAATTACAAAATTGCATTTTCTATTCCTGACCAGGACTTTCCTGTCCCTGGTCTTCAAACTCTTCCAGTAGAGTGTCAAAGTGTGGATTCAATTTTCTCACCTACTAAAAGGGGATGGCATCACCTGCAAAATTATTATGAGACTCATAGACATTAAAATAATTAAGAAGGTTTATTCTGTAAGAAGCACTGTTCTAAGTGCTTAACCCATTTTGTTTTTTTCAGAAAAGCCCTATACAACTGAGGCAAAGGGAGATTAAATAAATTGTCTAAAGAAGATTAGCTAGGAGGCAGAGTTGAGATTCAAACCCAGAATCTGACTCCAATGTCCTTGCTTTTCACTGCTTGAAAATACTGTATTTTTGTAAATTGAGACAACACATGGAAAGGGTCTTACACCTGGAGCATCTTCAGGAATTGTAACAACTGTGAAATAATGCCTTTCTCTATGGGGGAACATCTTAGACCTTGCCTAAAGACTTCTTGAAAATCTCCAACTTCAGGTCATGGTCACCAGTGGTTTGGGACATTTTACATCATTTGTCCCTTCTTTTTTTTTTTTTCATTTTATTCATTTTGTAAATATATTACATTCAAAAAATATGAGGTCTCATTCAAACCCACCACCCCCACCCCACCACTACCTCCCCAGCAACATTCACTCCCATCATCATGACACATCCATTGCATTTGGTAAGTACATCTCTGGGCATCTCTGCACCTCATGGTCAATGGTCCACATCATAGCCCATACTCTCCCATGTTCCATCCATGGGCCCTGGGAGGATTTACAATGTCCAGTGATTGCCCCTGAAGCACCATCCAGGGCAACTCCAAGTCCCCAAAACGCCTCCATATCTCATCTCTTCCTGCCATTCCCCATACCCATCAGCCACCATGGCCACTTTTCCCACTCCAATGCCACATTTTCTATGTGGACCTTGGATTGGTTGTGTCCATTGTACCTCCATGTCAAGAGGAGGCTCAGATTCCACATGGATACTGGATGCAATCCTCCTGCTTTCAGTTGTAGGCACTCTAGGCTCCATGGTGTGGTGGTTGTCCTTCTTCAACTCCATCTTAGCTGAGTGGGGTGAGTCCAATAAATCAGAGTGTAGGAGCTGATGTCTGTTGGGGCTCAGGGCCTGGCTATCATATTGTCAGTCCAGAGATTCAAATCCCCTAAATATATCTTAAACCCCAACATCAACTACAATTCCAGTAAAGTAGCATGAAAGTCTTGTGAAAAGAGATCCCATCTGAGTCCAGTTTCATCATGCAGAAACACCAGCTCCAAAGAAGGGCCATCTGACATGACAGTGAACCCCATCTGCCATGATCATAGAACCCGTGGGTCTCTTTAGTCTTCAAAGGAACCAATACCTGGGGATTGTATCTACTTTATCTGTCTTTTAGACTCTGCTCAGTTACGGATAAGGGCAATCCTTCTGACAACCTCCAGACTCTTTTTTAGAGACTCATAGCCATATAAACTCATTTGTCCTTTCCATTTCCCCCTTATATTAGGTCAAACAGCATTTTGAAGTCATGTTATTATATGTAGACAGGGATATTCTGCTGATCTGCATTGTACCTTTAATTTAAGGTCATTTTCTAATTGCATCATCAGTTGGTACTTGGTAGTGATCCCTCAGTGCCAGGGAGGCTTATCCCCGGGTGTCATGTCCCATGCTGGGGGGAAGGCATTGCATTTACATGCTGAGTTTGGCTTCGAGTCTGGCCACATTTGAGTAACATGAAGGCTGTCAGGAGGAAATCCCTAGGCACAGTGCTGCTCTAGGCCTTGTTCTTATTTCAGGCATACAGGCTCACAAGCATAGTCATTAGTTTCATGGTCTCACTGTTGGACCCTCATTCCTTCCTGGTCCTTACCGTTGCTCCTGGGGGACTGCCGCTGCTCCCTTAGGGACCATGACAGAGACTCATTGATTAAATTTAATTTAATTATTTAATCTGCAAATTGGAGTTTAATACTGACTAGCAATTAATATATTGTTAAGAATTAAATGAGGTATTTTCTAATCAAAATACTGTGAGTAAATACACTGTTAGTATAACATATATCAGCTACTTCTTGTCTGAACTATTATAATTCCTAATTATTCTCCCCAACCCTAGACTTCTTTCCATTCTGTTATTTTTCTGGAATAAGGCTTTAAAATGGATCATTATAAAGCCCAGATCTTCTCATACCAATCAATCTCTTCTCCAGATTCCTTCAGTGACTTCTGTTTTTAGAAAATTAGCAACTTCCATAGCCTAATATTAAAACTTCTACATGATCTGATTCCAACATATTTTTTCAGTCTCATATTTATCCCTTTTGATCATCCAGTGAGTTCTGGTGAAACATAATTCCCAATAAATTATTTGCATTTCCTCTCCCCTCTGTCTTTGACCATGCTTTCTCCTCTAGCAGGATGAACATACTCTTTGTTCCCTCCTTGTCCAAATCCAAATCCTATTCTGCTTCTCTTTAGCTCTGTGATGTTTGAGCTTTGGTCCCCTCACTCTTAAATGTAGATAATTTTAGTATCAATCTACTGTGTTTTTGTGAAGATTAAATAAATTATCTATAAAACAGGCTTAGAATATTGTTTGATATGTGGTAAACACTGAATATTTAGCTATAACAACAACAGCAATGATAGTAATACTTATTCGAAATCCAAATCAGAGAATTTCTTCCCAGGGAAGCAGACCATGACAACCATGACAAGCAGACCATGACAATTCTGGCATGATTGCTCCCTCTCATTGAATCCCATAGAACTTTCTCTATGGTTCATTTATGGCATTGAGGATTCCTCACCAGGATTGAAGATACATTCATAGTCAATAAATTAGTCAATCAGTCAGATACAGTCATTTTTGGAGCATTTATTATGAAGTTGGAAATTTGGGTAATAAAGATAGAGCGAAGACTAAGAAGGGTACAATTTCTGCCTATCATTCAAATACACATTATAATTTCAAAAATAACTTCAAAAAGTAAGGACATGTTGTAGGTTTCTACATAATGGGAAGCATTAGTCCAGTGAAAATCTGTGAACAGAGCATACAATATAAAGAGGCAGGAAAGTACAGATATCCTGAATCAAGAACTTGATTAGAATGTTTGAGAGAGGAAAAACAAAAACCAAGTGTGGAGGAATGGAGTGAATAAAATGGAGATTGTTAGGTGGTGGGCTAGGAAAAACAGATAGGCAAGATCATGCAAGACATCCTTAGCCACAGCAAAGACTTTGGATTTTACTTGAATGAGAAGCCATTAAAAGGGTTTTATGTAGGGGAGATACATAGTTAGATTTACAATGCAATAAAGTCACTCTTGCTGCTGGGAAGAGACTCTAGGAGAGAACAAGTAGGCTTTCCCTAAAGATTAGGTTTTCCCTAAGATTTAATGCTAGATTTAACAAATTCATGCCTTCTGTTTCTTCTACTAGATTATAATACAGTATTCGATATTCTTCTAATTGCTCCAAGACAAATAGCACTCAATGCTGCACATAGTAAGTGTTCATACATTTTTCTTAAATGAAAATGATCAACAGCAATTCTGTGAATTCTCTTGTGAGAGTTAAAACTGAAAGCACAGGTGAAAACGAGCATACCTGCTCTTTCTTGAGATCAAAAGACAGAGGAAAAAACAAGTCACTCAAGAAATTGTAACTGCTACTATTTTTATCATGGCATAAATAATTTATGCACAGCACTACCAGGTATATACCCAGAGGAACTGAGAGCAGTGACACAAATAGATATCTGTACACCGATGTTCTTAGTGGCAAGTGTCTACAAATTGCCAAACAATGGAAACAACCAAGGTGTCCATCAACCAATTAATGGATAAACAAATTGTGGTGTATACACATGATAGATTATGCAGCTGTAAGAAGCAATGAAGTTGTAAAGCATATGAGAACATGGATGAACCTGGAGGATATTATGTTGAGTGAAACAACAGACACAAAAGAACAAATATTGTATTATTGTCTTTATGAAATAAATATATTGTGTAAACTCATGGAGTTAATAATTAGAATATAGGTCACCAGAAAATAGAATGAGGGTAGAAAAGGGAAAGCGGAGGGTTAATGTGTGCAGAATTGGCAAAAGTTTGTTTATAAATCTTTGGAAATGAATAGAAGTGGTGAAAGCACATCATAATGATATGGGCTGTGTGTGTGGGCTGCGTGGCGTGTTTCTTCATGAATAACCTGGGCTGTGTGTGTAAGCTAGCTAAACTTAAAATTCCAGCATAAGCCATGTGTGCATGCAAACAATAAGAACTGCAGCCCCACCTCTCATAACCATGGCAAGCACTCCAGTCTGCCTAATTCCCGGAAAGCCAAGCTCCACTGAAAATTGAAATAAAAACCTAACTTTTCACGCCAAATGCTTCCTAAATCTGCCCCCCATGCTTTCTGTATAAAAGCAACAAAATGGGCAAGGGGCTCAGTTTTTGGGCAGGAGTCCCCGAGCTTGGCTGGTCATATTAATCTTTTTTCCTTCTCAAGAAATTCCTGAGTCCTCGCCTTCAATACGCGATCAGTGAATCTCTCTGCTTCCACAACAATAGTGTTTGTAACTAGCAGAGCTATTATGTGGGCATGACAGTGGTTGAAAAGGAAAGTCTAAGGACATGTATTATTACTAGAAGGACACTAAAAAATGTAACAGGGAGAAACGGCTGTGGCTCAATCAGTTGGGCTCCCACCTACCATATTGGAGGCCCTGGGTTCAAGTCCTGGGGCCTCCTCATGAGACAGGCTTGCCTGCACGCCATGGAGAGCGTCTGGTCTGCAAGTGCCACAGATGGCTGACTCAGCAAGTTGACACAACAAAAGGGAGACAAGTAAAAACACAGAAGAGTACCCAGTGAATGGACACAGAGAGCAGACAACAAGCAAGCCGCAAGGGCATTGGGAGATTAAAAAAAATGTAACCTGGGACTGTATAGCATAGTGAAACCACCTGTGAAATATGAATATGGGTAAAATTGCATATAGAAGACTGTTTTTTACAAAACATAAATACAAATGAAGGAGGAAGAAGGAAACAGAATAGCAGCTATGTGTGGCAAGGAAAGCATAGAGAGATTGAAAGATGATGAGTATTTTTGTCTATTTTTTGTTTATTATTATTATTGGGATAATGAAAATGCTCTAATAATGATTGAAATAATGAATGCACAACTGTGATTATACTAAACACCATTGATTGTACTTTGGATCGATTTATCTTTATCAATATGTATAAAAAATTGATGTGTTTAATAAAAAACAACTTAGTTTCTGTGGGTGGAAAACCTTGTAAAAAGGACCTTTCAATTAAGGCGTTGCTCAGCTGAATTAGGATGGGTCTTATTACTGAAAGTCTTATAGAGAAGGCCACAGATGTGAGAAAGCCACAGAGAGAACCACAAGTTGAAGTCAACAGAACCCAGAAGAGAAAGGAGAAACCAGGAGAAGCCGCCATGTGCATTGCCACATGACAGAAAAGCCAATGGCCAAGGATTGCTGGCAACCAGCCCGAGAATGCCACTTGCCCAAAAGGAAAGCATCGCCTCGATGACACCTTGATGTAGGACTTCTCCTATCCTCAAATCTGTAAGCCACTTTATATTTCTGTTGTTTAACTCAAAACATAATTTTATCCTAGTAACATATATACAACCTAAACTTTCCCCTTTGAACCAGATTCAAATATATAATTCATACAGTTAATTACATATGCAATGTTATAAAACAGTAGATACATGTTCCTGAATAAAACAGACCTGATCCTTGTCAAGAAAAAATTATGCACATCAAACAGAAAATATGCTTGTCAGCAAATCTATCACATTTTCAACTTTTTCACACAGCAGCTGATGTATAAAAGTTGTTGGTCATGTGCCACAAAGATTCTTAAGTGACTGACTTTTGGCAAAGGCCAGGAAAGTAATCACATGAACCCTGCTGTCTTTCAAAGATCAAGTCTGCTTCACGCTAGTTTTGAGAGAAAATTAAATATAGTCAGCTAGTCAGTATTCTCTAGGAAGTCTAAATTTAGGTGGGAAAAATCCTGGCATGAAGATACAGAAATCTACATTCCAACTCATTATATTTTCTCTCCTCTTCTTGTGTGCCTTGCTTCACAGTGGTTAAGAGCAACTCTTGGAGTCAAAGTCCTGAGTACCACTTGCTACATAGGTGACCTTGGTCAAATTAATTAGCTCCTCTAAGCCTCAGGTTTATAATTTGTAGTATTTACTGCATATTCTGTTCCTAATACCATGCTAATATTCTGTATGAGTTAGCTTCTTTATCATTACAACATATCATGAAGCAATACTATAAAATACATAGTTTTACAAGTGAAAATACTGAAACACTGAGGTACAAAGAGATTAAATCATTTTCCTAAAGCACCACATTTAGTAAGTACCAGAGCCAAGTTTCAAATCTACACTTTAGATCCTGAGATTTCCTCTGCTGTACTGCATCCCTAACCACTGCCTTGAGCCATTGTGCTGTACTGCTTTGGAAGGATGCATGTCAGGCTCTTGTGGGGATTCAGTGAGATCATTTTTCTAAAACAATCACTGCTGTACCTGGTACAGGACAAACATTTAAAAACTTTGTTTTCAATATATAAAAATTGTCAAGAATGAATGGTACCTACGTAGCCATACAAAGCATAAACTTGGTATATATATTTTTGACAGGTATTTATTGAGCAGCTAATATATGTCAGACCTTGTTTTGTGTGTTTTGATAAATCAGCAATCAAAACATACAACGATGTTTGTGCTCACAAAGCTAACAGACAAGTGAAGGAGGAAAGGATCACCCAATAAACATTGATCATAATGAATAAGTAAATTATATAGTATTTTAGGATATTATAATGGTAAGAAGAAAAACAAAAAGTTAAAGAGCTAAGAAGGACTTTGAGTGGCAGGTTGGAAAGTGGTGATAGGTTAAAAGCTCACATAGGTGGTCAAGAAAAACCTTACTGAGTAGATGTGATATGAATAAAGACTTGTAGAAATGAAGGGGATTAAGAATTTAAATACTTGATGGAAGAATCCTCCAGAGGGATGAACCAGGACCAAGGCTCTAAGAAGAGTTGGAAGAAAGAAAAGGAACCTGAGGTTCCTGGAAGGGAGCGAGGGAAGGAGAGAGAACTCAGGTGATATCAGAGAGGTAATGGGGAAACTGTCATTGTTGGCTCTTAAAATGGGAAGCCACTGCAAGGGTTTGAGCAAAGAAATGGCATGGTCTGGCTTAATGTTCAACCCCTCTGACTCCTGTGTTGAGAATGGACTGCACTGGGTAAGAGTGGCCAAGTGGGGAGGCCAGTCAAAGCGATATTTGCAATAATCCACTGAGAGTGTCCTCTGTGGATGAGGTGTTCAATGGTTGGCCTGGAGATTTGTTCTGAATGCAGTGCCAAAAGGATTTCCTGATGAATTGAATACCAGAGTGATAGACAGAGGAGTCAATGGTGGCGCTAAATTTTTGGTCTGAACTGCTAGAAGTTAGGGGTTGTTAGATGAGGACCTGAGATGGAGATAAGGGGTGGAACAGATTTAGGGGGATCTTTGGCCTTTTTCTCTCATTGCCATATCTGATCAACCATGATCCATCATAATAAGAAAATTAACAGTGACAACCAAAATATTACAAGCCTCTAACATTCAGTAAACACATACTGTGTTCCCTGTATTTGTTAAACACTTCACATGAATTTCCTTATTCAATGCCCATGATAAACCACCTGTATTTTCTTATCCCCATGTTTACAGATAAGGAAACTAAGGGCAGTTAGGTAAAGAAACTTGCAAGACAACAGGGACATTTTTCAGCAAGTCAAAATACAACAACAAACATTTCAACTCCAAACTTTGAATTCTTGACAACTATGATAAATAAATCTGTACCTTCAATTCTCTTCCACATTCCATCTCCTCTACATTTCTTCTTCTATTGTTGAACTTTACACTTCACATGATTCTTTGACAAGTCTAATGTAATAGCCTCAGAGCTTCCTTCTAGTTTTGCCATTCTGCACATAATCAGAGAAACGAACTCTATAAAATTTTCCTAAATAATTGCAACATTCCTTTGCTTAAGTAGCTCCATGCTTCCACATTATCTCCAGAGTAAAATGAAACTGCCTTTTCAATTTGCCCAAACATTGTGCCTGACATAGTTGGTTGCTTCTGTAACAACCAGCCCCTCTGCATCCTTAGTAACAGCCCCCTATTTTGGCACTGTGGCCAGACCCAGAGTACTAATCTCCATCAGTTAAAGTTAGTCATGACAGCTATATTAGGACCTGCCTGAAATTGGTTTGGCAGAGAGCATATGGCCCTGCTACTGTTAATGAAACAATAGTAGGATTACCAGATAAAATACATAATATTCAATTACATCTGAATATTGGATAATACTTATTTTTATCACAGCTATATCAGAAATATTATACTAAAGTTATTCATTGTTTATCTGGAATTCAAATTTATCTGGTGTCTTATATATATTTTTTGTTATACTTGGGAACCCAAAACAAAAGGGGGCATCTACTAGGGACTTCTGGGAACATTTTTTTCCCTTACTGAAGAAGAGAGTTCAAAAAGAGCACCCTCTGGCTCTCTCCTTTCCTTCCACATATGGGACACTGTCCTGGAGCGTTCCAGTGATGCTTGCTGAAATGACGGCCATCTTGTAACAATGAGGGAAAAGTCAAGAGAATGTCAAAGATCCAAACCCAGTTCCCCATATCTCTGAGTTGTTGAATCAGATCTGGAGCTATCTACTTTCGCTTTTTGCTATACATAATTAGAAGCCTGGATTACTTGAATTCTTTATTATTTAACCTCTATATTCAACTGTATGTTACTTGCTACTGAAAGAATCTTAACTGATGCAGAAAATTTAAATCCCTATTTAAGTACCATGTTCAACATAACAAGCTATGGGGATTTATCTTCCAGTCTTTACAAATTATTTGTAGTACCTGTACATGTTAGGTTCACTTAACTACTCAACTGAACATTTACAAAAGGTTTTCCCCTCCCCTAACATCTCTCTTGATCCCTTAGATATTCCTCAAACTGTCACTCTTCCCCTAAGATTCTGATCAAAGTGCAATTTTCCCTAATTCATTTATTTATTCACTAATGCATTAATTCACTCAGAACACATATTACTGAACATGTACAATGGTGTGGTTGTGGTATTAAGTGCTAATTATAATGCAGTCCACAATAAAAACATGGCCACTGCTCTTAGTGAGTTCACATTCTGATGAAGGACCCCAGATTCCAAAGAAATAACTACTGCCAAAACTTATTTAAGTCCATCTGTGAAAAGAGTTAAAATAGAAGATTATAATGGGTATAAGAGAATAAATTAATTAAAGGGATTGAGGAGGGATACCAGATAAAATTTTTTGGAAGAAGGAGCATTTATGCTAATAGCTTAAGGAAGATTAGATTTACCAAAAATAGGTATGACGAAAGTGGAGTGAAGAGAGGGGATCTGTGATTTGGAGAGGGAGAAGGTGGTAGCTGCTCTTGATGAGAAAGTGAACATCCTTATATTATGATGTGATAAGTAAGAAGGCCTGGTTAGGTTTGCAGAATAATGGTCTCACAAAGAGAGATATGTCCTAATTCCCAGTGCCTGTGATTATGTTACTTTATGTGGAAAAAGGGACTTTGAAGTTGTGATTAAAGTAAGGATCTTGAGATGTGGAGATTTTCCTGGATTATCCAGATAGGCCAATAAAATCACAAGGATTCTTAAGTGAAAAGAGAAAGCTGGAGAGTTAGAGGAGATGTGACATTGGAAGCAGATGTTGAAATGAAGTGATTGATGGCTGAAGACCACAAGCCAAGGGGTGTGAGCAGCCTCTAAAACTGGAAAAGGTAGGGAAGTAAATGGTTTCCTAGAGCCTCCAGCAGGAACACCTTCTGGCCAATGCCTTTAGTTTAGCCTTGAGAACTATTTCAGACTTCTGACCAAACAGGTGGAGAGAAGTTCTGTTTATGGAAAGAGAGAAACCTGTTGGAGGGGCAGGTCTGGCTTAGAGATTACGGGAGATCACAAATCAACTATTAATTTAATAGGGCTATGAGATAGCCTGGGAAAGATGCTTAACAGGTACCTGAATAAATGAGTCTGGACTTTAGAAAAGTAGTAATGTCTAGGTACATAATTATGGGGGATTTTGGCAAATGGATGACATTAAGGAAGAGTATATGGAGTTAAAAGAGAAGAATCTCATCAACATTTAGAACAGGAGTCAGCAAACTACACCCCATGGACCTATTCCAACCTGCTGTCTGGTTTTATAAATAAAGTTTTATTGGAACACAGCAACACTCGTTTGTATACATATTCTCTATGATTGCTTTTGCCCTACAATAGAAGAATTGAGTAGTTGGAACAGAGAGTACAAGGCCCACAAAGCCAAATTTATTATCTGGTCCTTTAAAGGAAAATGTGCCTACCCATTATATAGATGAAAAGTTAACAAAGAAAATAAGGAGTGCTCACACAATAAAATAAAATCCCCTTTGTAAACATTTTACTGTTCTCTACTATAGAATTCATTGCTCCACCTTCTCTTCTCTGAAATGTATTCCAGATAATGCCAGTATTTGTTACTTTATTCTAATTATCCATTTACTTGTCTCTCTCCTCTCAAAGTTCCATGAGCTTCTTTATACAGAGACTATATCTTGTTATTTGTATCCACAGCCTTAACCAGTACCCATGGTAGTTGTTTTGATCATATTCAGCCTACTTATTGAATTCATAAAGCAAAGATTAGTCTTTCCATCAATTATTCAAGGATATCGGGGAGGTTAACAAAAGTACGTCCTACTTGACTAATAGCAGGAGAGAATTTAATAAGTCTCATGTCTGGTGCTTCCAAAATAAGATAAGGTGTTAACCCAACTACCTAATATATCTTTAATAATAAAAAGCAAAGGCTGTGTAGAAAATGTCACAATCATATGTAATTGTTTTTCATCACCAAAGCATGTCTCCCTGGTCAGTCAGTGGAGAATTTGGGCTTTTGGGAACTTCTCCAACTTTGAAGGGAGTATTTGGGCATTTTTCCCAGGAAGTAATTTCTGGAGGAAGTAAAGATATTTTAAGGTAAAAAATTATGCAGAAGAAGGATAATATTTTGAATGCTGGCTATAATTAAGAATTTTATCAGAAATGTTCAAAGCTGGCACTCAAAATATAACCAAGTGTGAATTAGAATTCAGTACCAGCAACTTGCCCTATTTAAATTTTTAAATACCACACAGATTTGTATTTATAAAAGTACATCTACTTGAAGACATGTAACAGATAATTTTGGAAATTATTCATTTTTCAGATTTTTTTAATCCTCCCCATTAAACACACACACACACACACACACACACACACACACACATCTTGGTCTTAGAAATTTTTTAAATGGTGAACCTTCACTGCCTCAAGAGTAAGATTAGATGTGTTACACATGAATTTGTATGCAACTTTTAAAAATGCTATTGCAATTAAGGCTTTCTATCTGGTCATACAAGATGCCCTTGAGTAGAAGTGAGAAACTTCTCCCTGGTATGTTCCTTTCCTCTTTTTTGGAAATTATTTCTCTGGGACTGGTTTTATGTTAGTTTCTCCTGGAAACTTTCCCTCAGTGTTGAATCTGGAGTAAGTTGTCTATCCCACTTTCCTCTCTTCATTCCCCCTGTACTCCCACTGCATACTGTGCTTCTGCCTATTATTGTATTTATATTGAATTCAATTGTCTATTTGTAACTACATAAGTTATTACCTTGCCATACAATGGTTGCATAACAATCTCAAACCTTCATTGCAATGTGACAGTATACCTTTATTGAGCACATAATTCTACTGTGTTTATCTGATCTGTGTTGGACTCACTCACTCATTTGTGGTCAAACACAGGTAGACTAGGATACTGCTTATCATGGCTGGGAATTGGCTGCCTGTGGGCTGATATCGGATGGCCCTGAATGGAATTATATGAATAGCTCAGATCTGTTCTGTTCACGTGTCTCATTCCTCAGTGGGTGAGTCTGGGCATGTTCTAATGTTCATGACAGAAGAATGAGAGAGAAAAAGTCCAATTAGGTAAGTACTTTCAAGTCTCTTCTTGTATCACATTTGCAAAACCTCTCTGGCTAAATCAAGTCACATGGCTGAACAGTCTCTGTACCTTGGAGTGGAAGAGGACTCCAGGGTCACTTGGCATGAAACATTGGTGCAATCAGTCAACTACAAGTTTCCATTAGTGATGACAGAGAACTCATGGCTCTTCTACTCAAAAGCTATGCCTGGTTGGGTAACTTAAACCCTCTGTGCCTTGGTTTCCTGATTTATAAAATAGAAATAACGGAAAGAATAATATTATACATCATGCAGATTTTCCAAGTGGATGAAATGTGTTATTATGTATAAAATTCTCAAAATAGTGCATGGCAGAACAAATGCTGAAAATTTTTAATTATTATTACTATAACGATGGTGATGATGATGATGATGATGATGGTGGTGGCATAGAGGACAAGAATTAGCTTTTGAATTTGATTGAGATTGATATTTAGAGAGTGGGAATGTGTATTAGGATAAAGCTGCTGTCCATATCAAGTGTTAATTTACTAGCTAAGCATAATAAAAGATTAAATCACACCCAGTAACTATCTAGCACAGGTGTTTCTGGTCAAGGACATCTTCCCTCTGTGCACAAAACTTAAAGCCTGGCCTAAATAATGCTTGGTAAAATCTAATCCATTTGGCATCTGCATACTATTGCTTACAAAGATGGTTTAGTTATTACTGTGATGGGAATAAATAACTAGATAGCCCAGATGCTGAGAGAGCTTCCAACAGATAATGAGAAGTTATTAGACACCTCAGGGGATTGTCTAAACTGAAGAGAGATGCCTCGCCTAAGGTAACATCAAAGGGTAGCTGACATCAACATTGTTATAAAGACTTGGTCCACTCACTCCAAGAAGAGATACCTCAGAGAAGTCATCACATCTTAAGAACTCCTTGTAAGATGGGCACTGGAAGATTATGAATGCTAACTGAAAAGACCAGTGAGAGAGTGAGCCTGTCTTTGTATTTCATTTGCTGGGTGCTGTAAAAAAAAATTGTGTCCAGAGATGATGCCTGCATTGCATGACTTCTGGATACCACTGCATATGTCCACCACATTCTATCCATGATCCCACATCCTCCATTGTGATATCAATGTGATAGTTTGAAAACAGAAATTCAACCAATTATTTCCACTAATTGAAGTCCTTTACAGGCCTTTCATCACCTGCAGGATAAGGTTGAAACTCCTTAGTGTAGTGTAAAATACACATCATGATTTGACACATTCCTAGTTTTATTTCCTGCCACTTCAATTTCTTCCACTTTATGTACCAGTGATACTAAATCTCTGGTATTTTGTTGTTCTTCACCAGGCCAGCATTCCTTCCACTTTCTTCTGGTAACAGCCACCTATTTTTCCTATGGGAAACTTGTTTTAATATGGTTTCTTGGGGATTGGAAATCACAATGCACTGCCTGCTCCCAACCAAGGTGAGTACATAACCTAAGCAAGTCACAGGACTCTGGGACACAAGAGCAAGATGAAAACTTGTACGTAAGTGTTGGAAAACAGAGTCCTTTTTTTCATCTAGCTTGTCAATCATTAGAATTTATGCAGATAAGTACAAACTATATTTAACATTATGTGAAGTGATCCTCCTTGCAATAAAGCTAAAACAACAAAAGAAGAGCCAAAAAAGGGAGAAAGAGAGAAACAAATAAGGGATAGAGAAACCCAGGGAGAGGAAAAGGGACAGGGACAGGGACAGGGCAAGGGAGAGAGACCCCTAACAAAACCACATGAGACTCTGGACTTTGTCATACCTGAAGTGAAATTCTCCCTTAGATGTCTGTATTTGTTAGCCAAGGGGGTGCTGATGCAAAGTACCAGATATCTGTTGGATTTTATAAAGGATATTTATTTGGGATAGAAGTTTACAGTCACAGGGCTGTAAAGAGTCCAACGAAAGTTTACTTCCTTGCCAAACTCTGGTGCCACACATTGAAGCAATTTTTCAGGCTATATCTGTGAGGGTCAGCCTTCCTTCTTTCTCTTAAGGCTTCATGGTCTCAGCTTCTTCCAGTCTCAGCATAGGCTTGCATAAGACTTGACTCTCTCCCCAGGGAAAGATTCTTTCTGGGAAAACCTGTTCTGGTCTCTTCACAAGGTCAGCTGTAGTCTATCAGGCTCATCTCTCTTTCCAGGGCCTCTGCTGTGTCTATGGAGCTGTCTCTTTTCCTCTATGTTCTTCTCTTGTGTATTTACTTCCCTGTCTTTCATTGAACATTCATCTACAAAGTCCCAAAACTGGGGGGGGGGGGGGTGGTGAGCAGGGACTCAAACCAAGTAACCCCAATGATGTGGTCAAATAAAAGCCCTAATATTGATTTAATAAAGTAAAATCGAAACCTCTGAATCGAATACAATTTAATACATCCAGAGAAACAGACCAGTTTACAAACACAATCCAATATCTATTTTTGGAATTCACAAACAACACCAAACTTTCATACTCTACCCTCTGAATTCCAAAAAAAGACATTATAATATTAAAAAACAAACAAACCTTAAATCAGTAACAATGCTAAGTACAAAATCATATCACAGTTTAAAGAAATACAATTGGGGGGGGGGGGGCCGCTAGGCCCCATCTGGCTGTAGACCTAAAACTTAAAATAATTTATCTGCTTCTAATATACTAAGGGGCAGACATAAAATAAGCATTTGTATTACCATAAAAGGAAATTGGAAGGGAAACATGAGTAATGGTTCCCCTATAGTTCCTTAAACCTGCAGGGTATACTCTATTAGATTTCAAAGTCTGAGAGTCACTCTTAAAATGAGGATTTCTTCTCCCTGTGACCTTACAGGGGGCTCACCCTTTCAACAGGCTTGCCTAAAGACCATTTTCTTGGTTCCACCCTCATCAGGCATCTGGGTGGTGACTGACCTCCAGAACTTACCCTCCAAGAACATTGGGGTGATGGCCACTCTTTCCTCAATCTCTGGGGTACAGCCTTAACCCTCCTAGTACAGTGAGGTGAAGGCAACATTCTCACTAATGTTTTGCATAAGAGCCCAACCCTCTCAGAGCAAGAAGTTGGCAACCAGGACTTCCCTAATCCATGGTGGACAAGGTCACCATTCTCAGACTTGGGGACTGATTACCTTACCCTCCCTAACTGTTAAGGAATGTGCTTCACCCTCTTTATACCCTGCAGCAGCAAAACTCTCCCTGAACATCAGACGTGAACATCCACCCTATTCACCTGCCAGGGCAAACTCACCCTCTTTGAACATGTGGGTGGGGTTCCTCTCTTGGCCCAAGGAGATGTCTTATTCTAGATCTCAACTTCCATGGTTTTCCTCTTAAAAATGTTTCCCCTTCCATCTTTCCTGCTGATGTCCTTTTTAGGTCAAGCTGACAGTGATTTTGTTCATACAGTGCTTTTAAAATGCTTTCTGGTTTAGCATGCAGGAAGCAGGGGCCCAAGCCATCAGACAGTAAGACTTCCCACACGTCTTTCCTGAATAACTGCATTTCCAATCCTGATTTACAAGTTCCATGTCTAGACAATTCCTCAAATGGGGCACTATCATCTGGGGACTTGATTTTGAGAGCCTTGGAATTTCCAGAATGTTTCTGTTTTCTTTGTGCCCAACAATTCAGTTATCAGCTTACCTCTCTCAAATAGCATTTTATTATACGCTGCAAGAAGAAGCCAAGCCACAGTCTCCAAGTTTACTTTGGAAAGTTTTTCAGCCAAATGCTCAGGCTCACCATTTTCAAATTCTGCCTTCCATAAAACATCAGGAGTTAATCTTGCTAAGTTCTCTGCAACTTTAAAACATGGACTGTTTTACCTCCATTTTCCAATAATAGTTTCATCATTTACTTCTAAGCCTTCATAAAAAGTCTCTTTAAAATCCATATTCCTACCAACAGTCTCTTCAAAGCACAACGAGGCCTTTTCTGTCAAGTATCTAACAATTATTTCCTTCCAAATATTCAGAGGTAACTTTAGGCTCTATATGACTACCAACAGTCTCTTCAAAGTCATCTAGGCCTTTTCCATCAAGCATCTCACAATTCCTCCAAAAAATACCCCTTATCCATTTATAAGACCATTCAGCATTTTGGTATTTGCAAAAGCACTACCCCACTCTCAGTACCAAATTCTGTATTAGTCAGCCAAAGGGGTGCTGATTCAAACTACTAGAAATCTTTTGCATTTTACAAAGGGTATTTATTTGGAGTAGAAGCCTAGAGTCACAAGGCCCTAAAGAGTCCAACTCAAGGTTACTTCCTTACCAAACTCTGGTACCACATGTTGAAGCAAGAAGGGGACAACATCCATGAGGGTTCAGCCTCCCTTCTTCCTTTTAAAGTTCAGTGGTCCCTGCTTCTTCCAATCTCAGCTTGTCTCTCTTCCCAGGGATCTTTTATTTCTGGGCTCAGCTGCTCTATTTTCTCCACAAGATCAGCTATATACTATCAGGCTCATCTCTCTTCCCAAGGCTTCCAATGTGCCTATGGAGCTGTCTGTTTTCCTCTGTGTTCTACTCCTGTGTATTTACTTCCCTGTCTTTGACTGAGCATCCATTTATATAACCCACAAATGGGGGGAGGGCAGGGACTCAAACAGAGTCACCCGAATGATGTAGTCACATAAAAGCTTTAATCTTGATTTAATATAGTAAAATTGAAAGCTCTGAATCTAATACAATCTAATACACCCAGAAGAAGGGACCAATTTACAAACACAATTCAATATATTTGGAAATCATTAACAATACCAAACTGCCCCAGATGTCCTCCCATGTGATTGAATAAATCATCCTGTGCACTTAATCTGGTTAATCTGTTTCTGACACTTGCACCTGTATGAAGCCTAATGCATTTTATTATGTTTCTTATCTCAGAGAAATTGCATGATCTATACTTGCTCTGCTTGGAATGCTTTTCCAGTCTATTAGGTTAACTGCTACTCATTCTTCAAAACTTTTTGCCTCCCCTTCTGTATCCCCCATCCAAGCTGAGAGTTAATCCATTCTTCCTTGGTGCTACCTCTGTCTCATTGTAATTGTTTTGCTGGTTATACTACTTGGTGAATTATTTGCTTTTGTGTCACGTTTTCCCACTTTTTTGAAAGAGCTTTTAAACAGGTATTGTGATATTTTTTTTCTCTGTATTTGTCAGTGTTCTCCAGAGAAACAGAACCAATAGAATATATGTGATTGTGCTTGTATGTATGCATATATATTGATAGATTTCTCTTCAGGAAGTGGACCATGCAGTTGTGGGGACTGGCAAGTCTAAATTCAGTAAGGCAGGGAAATTCTGGTAAGAATGATGTTGTAATCTTGAGTCTGAATTTCTTAGGGGAAGCCAGCAAACATGGATTTCTGATATGAGTTGATGTTAAAACCTTAAGTCTGAAATCCATGGGAAAGGCCAGCAGACTTGAAATTCAGAGAGCACAAGGTGGTATAGTCTTGCGGTAGAATTTTGTGTTCTTCTAGAACCCTCAGTCCTTTGTTCTTAAGGCCTCCAACGCATGGGATGAGGGCCACCCACATTATGCAGAGTAATCTCTTTTACTTAAAGTCAGTTGATTGTAGATATTAATTCCATCTACAAAATACCTCCACAGCAACATCTGGGTGAAAGTGTGACCAAGCAATTGGGCACCATAACCTAGCCAAGTTGACAAATAAAATTAACCACCACACCATTCTATTCATTTTTATTTTTAGAGCCTGGCCAAAAGAAACTGCTCATTAAAGGTTTATTGATTTGAAATTCAGATTCCATAGAATTATGCATTCATTTACATTTTGTCAGTTACTTAAAATGTGCAAGATCATGTGCTAAGCCATGCATGGATACTCGTGGTTTGATATTTATGAATCCAAATAAAGAAAAAGATTGTTTGTAAACTGGTCTGTTATAATGGGTGTGATACACTTTAGTTGTATTAAATTCAAAGGTTTTAAGTTTACTTCATTAAAGATTAGGGATTAGTTTCACCCATGTCAGGAGGGCATGACTCAGGGTTGGGTCCCTGCCCCTTGGTGTGCTGGTATAAACAGACAGTCACACAGAAGAACACACAGGAAGAGAGAGAGCTCTAGAGATGACAAAGGAGAGAACCTTATCAAATAGCTGAACTGGGATAGATGAGCCATTCATCTGATAGTTTGCAGCTGAAGAGACCAGAGCAGCTGAGCAATTGAGAAGGCCCAAAAAGAAATGCACCCTATGCCAGGCTATAGCTCGTATCAGAAGCAGTTGGGCCTACATAGTCTTAAGAAGAAGAATGAAGGAGAGACGAAGTGGAGATCGCCCACTGTCTTGCTTCAACATGTGGAAGCTGACGTTGGTGAGAAAGTACCTCTTATGGTACCTTGAGTTGGACTCTTTAGGGCCTTGTAACTATAAGTTTTTACCCAAAATTAATACCCTTTGTAAAAGCCAAGAAATTTCTGGTACTTTACATCAGCACCCCTTTGGCTGACTAATGCAGTATCCTAAAAACTATTTGAATAAGAGTGCTGTTATTTTACCCACTTAAAAAATAAGAAAATTGAGGGTCAGAGGAGACAAGCAAATTATCCAAGGTCGTAGAGATAAAAGGTGGCAGATCCAGCATACAAACTCAAAAGTTCTGGTCCCAGGACCTGGCATAGTTATGCTATGATGCATCTCATATGAGCCATATCCTTGGATTTAGTGAGCATAACCGGACACAGGCAAACTGCCCTAATCACACTAAGTGAAACAAGCTTTGCTGATACAGGAAAGAGAGTGACTCCTGTCAGTGTATGTGGGAGTACAATCAATATCTATTGCTTAATAACAACATATCAGGAACTTAGTATCTTACAACAACACCCATTAATAAACGCACAGTTTGTAGTTCAGAAGAGCAGGAAAGACAACTAAGTTCTCTGCTCAGTGTCTCATACTCAAGGTGTGGTCTGAACTGCATTCCATTGTGGAGGCTCTGGGGAAGAAAATATTTCTTGGGCATTCAGTTGTTGGCAGAATTCATTCCCTTACAGCTATGAGAAGAGGGTGCAAGTCTTCTTGTTGACTTTTAGCTGGGTGTCACTCTCAGGTCCCAGAGGCAACCTGGCATTCCCTGCTACATGAACCCCTTGATCTTCAAAGCCAGAAATAGAGCATCTCCCTGTTTTTGAATCCTCACATTTCAAATATCTTTGCCAGGAAATCTAGACTTTTTAAGAGCTTACCTGTGTAGTATAGGCTCAACAAGGATAATCTATCTTAATGCCAGCTGATTTGGGACCTTGACATTATCTGCAAAATGTCTTCCAAGCAGCATCTCTATTAGTTGTTGATTGACTAGCTGGGGGAAGGTATGGGCCCACTACGGACCAGTAATCCTGGGGACTGTGATGGTTAGTATGATGTGCAAACTTGACTAGACTATGATACCCAGTTATTTAATCTAACACTCATCTAGTTTCTATGAAGGGCTTGTGTAGATGTGGTTAACATCTACAGTCAGCTAACTTTAAGTAAAGTTCATTTGATCAGATGACGGCCTTAAGAACATATAAAGGTTTCCCAGAGAAGAAGAAAATTTTGCCTCAAGACATCAACTCCTGCCTGACTTTCTAGCCTGCTGGTTTTCTTACATATTTTGAACTTGCTAGACCCCATGATTATGTGACTCATTCCTTAAAATAAATCTCCTTATATATCTCCTATTGTTTCTGCTTCTCTGGAGAACACTGACATTCAGGGACCAGAAGCATTCTGCCTACATCAAGGGTAATGAATACATTTTATGAGATTAAGATTTGCATTTGCATACAAAAATCTTCTGCAATGGCATGTCCTCTGTGACCCATGATTTCTCAAAGATCACGACAGAATCTACAGTTTCTCTGAGTTCCATGTGGATGGCCCAGATGATACAAATGTACATCCTACTCTGCCATCAGACTATGAGCAAAAATTAGTATTTCCTTTGGAATAATAGACATAAATACACACTTACTATGTTTTGATAGACAGTGCACAGCATAAGAAGTGGAGGGAACATGGGTGCCTAATCTTGAGAAGGAAGTCTCAGTGGAAATGGGACACATTTTATCCTTTGGAGATCCAGGATCCTCACAAACAAGCTTCCTGTTAGCACATGGTCATCTTTCACTGAAAGGGATCACCTTCTTAAGTTCTCAAAGTAAGGTAGAAATTACAAAGTGTGTAGTATCACCTTTATTTGACATACAGCCTAACATAGCTCAGAGACTTGAATTTTGCTAGGCAAAAAGAATACCTTTGGTGGCTATTACTCCTGCAAGGAACAGTCATTCCCCAATTCACCTGGAAACCAAAATTCTGATGATGTTCTCTAGTATGTTCACGTCTCAAAACATTAATGAATATTAATAAAATGCAGGAGTTTGTGCCTGGCAAATTAATTATGACTTGGATTTCAGAAACATGCCACCTTAGTTTTTCCACTATTTTCAGTTGTTCTTTTGGATATCCTCTTACCATCTATATCCTTTTCATAAAAAATTTCAACTTAAAGCACCTTGCTTCACTCACAAAGGTCCCATGGCTGTCTGCCTTTGACTTAATACAAATACAGGCAACCCTCAAAAGATACTGAAAATGACTTACCTTAGAATTGAATTTTTAAGGAAAAGCCAGGATCAGACAAAGCAGCATGGAAGAAAATTCATATATAGAAATTACCAATAAGTATAAGTTGGAAAAAAACAAATGTTACTTCTATCCAATTTGGTGAAAATTTTAATTTAATGTGTGCATAGATCTTATCCCCCGGGTACTGCATGGTAATTTGATTATACTTTTGTTCAACTGAGACATGGATGAGTGAAAAGTTGGTTCATTTAATTTGCTCAAGATCAAAGGAATAGATGTTTAGATGCAATAGTATGATTCTACTTTGTACTGCTTTGTTTTATGAATGAACTGAATCCAGAATTTACTTATTTTTAACTGCAAAGTAGAATTGGATAAGTCACTGGTCTGGTCAGACTTTCTGTCAGCCAGAATATCTGTACCATGCATGGGTTGGTAACTAACATTTTTTGGGGGAAAGAATGAATGCTAATATATATATATATATTTTTCTTTATTAGAAAAGTTGTCGGTTTACAAAAATATCAAGTATACAATATAGGATTCTCATACACCACTACTAACACCTTGAATTGCTACAAAATATTTATTAGGAGTTAATAGAACATTTTTGATAATTATATAATTAATTGAAGTCCATGGTTTAATTAAGGGTTCATTGTAAATTATAGTTCCAAGGATTATTTCTATAATGTTTATTCTACCATATATACAATTTTTACTATTTTCTCTTTTAATCACATTCAGATATATATGCCAGTGCTTTTAATTTCATTCACAATGTTCTGCTACCATTACCACCATCCATCACCAAAACATTTCCATCATTCCAAATAACAGCCCTGTACATTTTCAGCCTTAACTTCCTTTTCCTTATCCTTTCCCCTCCCCCGGTCCCTAGTAACATATTTTCTAGTTTTTGACTCTACGAGTTTGCTTATTTTAATTGTTTCAAAACAGTGAGCTCAAGCACTATTTGTCCTTTAGTGTGTGGCTTATTTTATTCAGCATCATGTCTTCAAGGTTCATTAATTTTGTCCCGTGTATGAAGACTTCATTCCTTTTTATGGTGAATAAATTCTCTTATATGTATATACTGCATTTTATTTATCCATTCATTGATTGATGGACACTTGGGTTGCTGCCATCTTTTTGCAATTGTAAATAGAACCACTATGATCATTGCTATGCAGTTATCTGGTTGAGTCTCTGTTATTAGTTCTTTTGGATATATAACCAGTAGTTGGTTTGCTGGATTATATGGAAGTCCTGTACTTAGCTTTCTGAGGAATAGCCAAACTGTCTTCCACAGTGGCTGTGACATTTTATATTGTCACCAGCAATGAATAAGTGTTCCTACACTTGTTAATTTTCATTTTTATTTGTTTTTAATAGCAGCCATATTAAGGGGTGTGAAATGTTTGTCATTATGGTTTTGATTTACATTTCCCTGGTAGCTAATGAAGTTGAGCATCTTTTCATTTTGCTTTCTGGCCATTTGTACACCTTCTTTGTAGAAATGTCTATTCAAGTCTTTTGACAATTTTTAAAATTGACTTGTCTCACTGCTGTTAAACTGAAGGATGTCCTAATATATTCTGTATAGCAAACCCTTATCCAATATGTGGTTTGCAAATATTTTCTCTCATTTTGTATGTTCTCATTTTACTTTCATGGTAAAGTTCTTTGAAGGTCTTTGAGGTCCCATTTATCACTTTTTTTCTTTTGTTGCTAGTGTTTTATGTGTAAAGTCTAGGATATCATTGCCCAACACAAGGATCTAGGATTCTTTCCAGGTATTCTTCTAGGAGTTTGAGAGTTCTAGCTCTTATGTTTAGGTATTTGGTTCTTTCTGAGTTGACCTTTGTATATGGTAAGAGGTAGAGAACCTCCTTTGTTTTTTTGAAAATGAAGATATAGTATACCCAGAACCGTTTGTTACAGAGATTATTTTATTCCTCTTTAACAATCAAAAGTTTTTGCTATCTCATCAAAGTTCAGTTGGCCATAAATGTAAAGGTTAATTTGTGAGCCTTCAATTCTATTCCATTGGTTTATATGCCTGTTCCTGTGGCAGTACCATGCTGCTTTTTTTTACCATGGCATTGTGATAAATTTTAAATTTGGGAAGTACACGTATTCCACTTTCATTCTTCTTTTTCAAGATGGCTTTGTCTATTGGGCCCCTTACCCTACCATATAAATTTAATGATTGGGTTTTCCATTTCTGTAATGAAAGTTGTTGGAATTTTGATGGCGATTGCATTAAATCTATAAATTGCTTTGGGTACCATTGTCATTTTAATGATATTTAGTCTTCCAATCCATGAATACATATGTCCTTGCATTTATTTAGGTCTTCTTTGGTTCATTTTAGCAATGTTTTGTAGTTTTCCGTGTATAAGTCCTTTACATCATTGGCTAGATTTATTCTCGGATATTTGAGTCTTTTAGTTGCTTTTGTGAGTGGAAATTTTTTTTGCTTTCTTCTGATTGTTCATTGCTTTTATATAAAAACACTAAGTGATTTTGCATATTGATCTTGTACTCCACAAATTCTGAAATGCTGAATTCATTTATTAGCTCTAAATGCTTTGTTTTGGAATTTTCAGGGTTTTCTATACATGGGATCATATCATCTGCAAATAGGGAAGGTTTTACTTTTTTTCCACGTTGGATGCCATTTATTTATTTTTGTTGCTTAATTGCATTGGCAAGAAATTCCAGTATACTCTTGAAAAATAGTGGTGACAATGGGCATCTATAGCTTGTTATCTTGTTACTGTTCCTACAAGGAAAGCTTTCAGTCTCTCATTGTTAGCTATGGGTATCTCTTTCTTTTTTAATAATAAACTTTAATTTTAGAGAGATTTTAGATTTACATTTACAGAAAAAGTACCAGGAATTTCTGTGTAACTCCTCATATACACACATCCACACACATCGTTCCCCTATCATTAACATATTAGATTAGTGTGGTACATTTGTTACAATTGATGAATCAATACTGAAGCATATCCAGAAGAACTGGAAGCAAGGACACAAACAAATATATGCCCACCAGTGTTCACAGCAACATTATTCACAACCGCCAAAGGAGAGAGGAGTAACCCAGGTGTCTATCAACAGATGAGTGGAAGTATGGGCTTCTCTTATATGCCCTTTATCATGGTAAGGAATTTTCCTTCCATAGACCTATTGATCTAATATTTTTATCAAGAAAGTATGCTAGATTTTTGAAATGCCTTTTCTGCATTGATTTTGGTGATCATTTGGGTATTTTGTACTTTTTTCTCTTAATGTGGTATATTCCTTTAATTAATTTTCTCATGTTGAGTCAACTCTGCATACCATGGATAAATCCCATTGATCATGGTATCCCATTATTTTAATGTGTTGTTGGATTCAGTTTGCTAGTATTTTGTTGAAGATTTTTGGATCTATATTCATAAGAGATATTGGTCTCTATTTATCTTTTCTTGTGGTATCTTTATCTATCTCTGGTATGACCATTATGTTAGCTTCATAAATGAGTTTGGAAGTGTTCACTCCTCTTCAATTTTTTTTTTTTTTTAATTATGAGCAGAACTGGAGTGAAGTCTTCTTTGAATGTCTGATAGAATTCCCCTGTGATGCCATTGGGTACTGAGCTTTTCTTTTTGGGGAAAGGGGTGAGTACTGGTTCAAACTCTTTAGTAGAATTTATATTATTGAGATCATTTATTTATTTTGAGTGAATGTAGATTGTGTGTTTCTAAGAATTTGTCCATTTCGTTTAGGTTATCTAATTTATTGGCATAAAGTTGTTCATAGTATTCTCTTATAGTCTTATTTATTTCAGCAGATTCAGTAGAAATGCTCCACCCCTCTTCATTTCTGGTTTTAGCTATTTGTATCCTCACTCCTTTTTTCTTTGTCAATCTAGCTAAAGGTTTGTTAATTTTATTAATCTCTTCAGAGAATCAGTGTTTGGCTTTGTCAGTTCTTTTTTTTTTTTCTATTTCAATTATGTCCAAACTGATTTTTGTGATTTACTTCCTTTTGCTTCTATTTTCTAATTCTTCAAGGTGTGGTGTTAGGTCTCTGATTTGAACTACTACCTTTTTTTTTCTTTTTTTATATAAACAATAAGTGTATAGTAATAGTTGTGAACTTACAAAACAAACATATATAACATTATACAGGACTCTCGTAACTCACCCTACCACCAATAAGTTACATTGTTGTTAAACCTTTTCAACTAATGATTAAAGACCATTGTCAAAATATTACTTATAACCAAAGTATTTTCCCCCAACCCAACCTATTATTATCTTTATGTATTTATATATGAACATACATAAACAATTAAGTGTATTGTAAAAGTTGTGAACTTACAAAGCATACATGCACAACATCATACAGGAGTCCCATATATCAACCCTCCACCAACACCTTGCATTGCCATGAGACATTTGTTTCAAATTATGAAAGAATATTGTCAAAATCTTACTACTAATTATAATCCTTATCTTACATTTGGTGTGTTTTCCCCATCCCACCCTATTATTATTTTTTAAATATATTTTTATGACAGAAATTGTAAACTTATGAAACAATCATGCACATGTACAGTATTCCCACACAACACCCCATTATTAACACACCACAATGTGGTGGAACATATGCTACATATAAGATAATATCATTTGATTGTTACCATGTCCATAGTACACATTTGGCTCACATTTTCCATACTGCCCCATTATCAGCACAGTACATCTTTGGTATAGCTTCAAAAATATTATATTATTACTGCTAACCACAGTCCATAGGTCATTCTGGTTGTATTTTTCCCATGCATTCCCAACACCCTGCAGTAGTGATGGGCATTTGCTCTAGCTCACAAAGGACACTCTTGCATCTGTACACTGTACACTCATCTGTACATCTGTACACACATCCACCTCTTGGTTAACTGTGCTATTCAGTTCCTAGATTATTCTCTAGCGTTCTGTCATTTGGCATTTACATACCTAGACTACCATTTTCAACCACATCCCTATTTATAAACTAGTTATTACTCACTATTTGTTACCATCATTTTATACATTTCCACACTTTCGCTGTAAAGCTAATTAAAACTTCTATATACTTTTAAACATCAGTACTCCATCTCAGACCTTCTCTTATCTCCTTTAAGAATCCTCCAACTACCACCAGGTCTTGAAAATATTTTCCTAAAATTTCTTTTGGGAGTTTTATGGATATTGCTATTACTTTTAGGTTTTTCATCCATTCTGAGCTAATTTTTGGATAAGTTGTGATATAAGGGTTCATCTTGCCTTCTTTCAGCTATGGATATTCAGTTCTTTCAGGGCCATTTTGCTGAATGGACTGTTCTGCCTGAGCTATGTGGGTTTGACAGGCTAGTCAAAAATCACTTGACCATACATATGAGTGTCTGTTTCTGAAGCATCAGTTTGGTTACATTGGTCTATGTGTCTGTCTTAATGCCAGTACCATGCTGTTTTTACCACTATAGCTAGGTAATGTGATATAAAGTCCAGAGATGAGGGTATGCTTTTCCTTTTTATGATGTTTCTGGCTATTCAGGACCCCTTACCCTTGCAAAGAAGTTGATAATTGTATTTTCAATTTTTTTGAAAGGCTGGTGGAATTTTTATCAGGGTTGCATTGAATCTGTGTATCAGTTTGAGTAGAATTGACATCTTAATGATAGTTAGTCTTCCAATTCTTGAACGTGGAATGTTCTTCCAGCAATTTAGGCCTTTTTAAATTTCTTTTGATATTGGGTTGCAGTTTTCTGAATACAAGTGCTTTACATTATTGGTTAAGTTTATTCCTGACTATTTGAGTTTTATCTGTCATATTTTATTTTCACCACTCTTTTGACACTTTTGACTACTTTTATTGATATAATCTTCATTCCTAGACTCTATTCCAGGCCTCTCTCTCCTGTCTTTTCTTTTCAGGCTCTAGCACACCCTTTAGTATTTCCTGAAAATCTGGTCTCTTGCTTAGAAATTCTCTCAGTTTCTGTTTTTCTGTGAATATTCTAATCTCGCCCTCAGTTTTGAAAGACAGTCTTGCTGGATATAAGATTCTTGGCTGGAAGTTTTTCTCTTGTAGTATCCTAAAAATATCAGACCCCTGTCTTCTCACCTCCATCGTTTCTGGTGAGAAATCAGCACTTAATCTTATTGGATATCCCTTACATGTGACACATTTCTTTTCTCTTGCTGTTCTCAAAATTCTCTCTTTGTCTTTAACCTTTGACATTCTGATGAGTATGTGTCTTGTAGTTGGTCTATTCAGATAATTTTGGATGAGAGTACGTTGTGCTTCTTGGACATGGATATGTATGTCCTTCAATAGGGTTGGGAAATTTTCTACCATTATTTCTTCAAATATTCCTTCTGCCTCTTTTCCCTTCTCTTCTCCTTCTGGGATACCTACAATATATTTTTGCATGCCTTTTGCTGTCATTTAGTTCCCTGAGAACTTGTTCAAGTTTTTCCTTTCTTTTCTTCATCTATTCTTTTGTATGTTTACTTTGAGAGGCCATTTCTTTAAGCTCACCAATCTTTTCTTCTGCCTCCTCAAATCTGTTATTATATGATTTGAATGTTTTTTTTATTTTATTTATTGCAACTTTCAATCCCTTAAAATATGTTGTTTTTCTATGTATGCTTTCAAATTCTTCTTTGTGCTCATCTAGTATCTTCTTAATATACTTAATCTCTTTAGCCCTCTCATTGAATTTATTAAGGAGATTTGTTTGAACATCTATGATTAGTTGTCTCAATCCCTTTATGTCATCTGGAGGCTTATCTTGATCCTTTAACTGGGCCATAGCTTCCTGTTTTTTGATGTGGATTGTAATTTTTTGTTGGTGTCTTGATATCTGGCTTACTAGAGTATTCTGGGTGCAGTTTTTCTCTTTAGGACTTCCTGCCCTTTCTCCCTTGCTCATTGTGCAGTAGGAGCCAAGGATGTAGTTGGTGCTATAAGCTGTGGAGGCTCCAGCTGCTCTCATTGTCCTCGGGACTGATGAAACTTCTCCCAACTTTCTCCTTTGCCAGAGGTAGGGACAGAGTCATAGCTGTGTAGAACAGTCCAAGTCATGCAGGCCTAGACTTTAGTTGCCCAGAGAGACTGATGAAGCTTCATGCCCCTTCTTCCTCTGACTGGGCTGGGGATGGAGCTGCAGATGTGGGCAGCAATCTATACAGCATAGGTCCAATAGGACTACAGTTGCCCTGGTAGACTTCCGATTGTTCAGTTTGTGCCTGTCAAAGGTATCCACATTTACCTGGATAGGCTGGTACAGGGCTCCCCAGCCTCCTCACTGCCAGAGATGGGGCTGATGCCTAGACTGAGGTTGCAGGTCAATCTGGGTGAAAGAAACCAGTTCCTACCATTACTGTGATTTTCAGTCAGCCCAGCTTCCCCTCAGGCTGGAAGCGGAGTCAAAATGGCAGCCTCTTTGTGACTTGGATAGTTTCACATCCCAGCTATTCCTAGGGTTGTTCCTTAGCCATCCGAGTCTACCAATCAGTAGCTGAAATCGACAGCCAACCATCTCCTCCTCCCCTGTATTTGGGAAATGACACTTTCACTTCCAGCCACAGAACAGCTCCTGGGGTGACTTGTGCTGCTAGAGTAGGACAAGCACTGGCCTCTGCAGCTTGGCTGGTAATTTCCCAGAGAGGCTGGACAGGTCCCCACAGTATCCTACCTGCCGGAGGTGGTCCTGGGGCCTAGGCTAGAGCTGCAATCTGACCTGGATGGAAACATGCCAGTCCCTAACAGCACTGTGATTTTCAGTCCATCCTGTTTCCTCTCGTGCTAGGCGTGGAGCTAAGATGGCAGCTTCCAACCTTTTCCTGACTTGGACAGGCTTAAACTTTAGCTGTTCTCAGGATTATACTTAGTCCACTGAATTTACTCATCAGTAGCTGAAGTTGATGCCCAACCATCTCTTTCTCCCCCATTTTTGGGAAGTGGAGCTTTCATTTCCAGTCGTGGAACAGCTCCCAATGTGGCTTGTGCTTCCAGTGGAGGATGAGAACAGGCCTTCGGGGGGCACTGTACTTACAAGTCTTCTCTTCAGATGGGCAGTCTCCTCCTTCCATTCCTTCAAGGATGTGGTTGGATGTTCTTCTGGTCTCCTGGAGCCCCAAACATGCTTCGACTAGCTCCAGATAGCTCTAGGTGTTTACTAACTGCCCTATAGCAGGAGCTGATTCTAGGAGTCCTTACTCTGATGCCATCTTGCTGGTTGTCCCTTCTTTTTTTAATGTAAGCATTTAGAACTACACATTTTCCTCTCAGCTTTGCCTCGCTGAATCCCATAAGTTTGATATGTTGCATTTTAATTTTCACTCACATCAAGATAATTCTTAATTTCACTTCCGATTTCCTATTTAACTGATTGGTTGTTTAAGATTTTGCTATTTAATTAACACATATTTGTGAATTTTCCCTTTATTGATCTTCTCACTAAATGGTCTATTCATATTGAGAATGGTATATTAAAGTCTCCTACTATTAATATAGAACTGTCAATTTCTCCCTTCAAATCTGTCAGTAGTTGCTTCATATATTTTGGGGCTCTGCTGTTAGATGCATCTATATAGTGGCACTCACTCATTTATTCAGAAAACATTTAGGTAGCATCCTAAATATTTCAGTTTCATTCTGAACATTTAGGTACACAGTACAAGACATGAAACAGAATTCAGCTTCAGTGTCTTCATTTTTATACTTGGGCTATCCCATGATTGGTCCCTTTTGATGTGGTGTGGTCAAGTTATGCTGCATTTCTGAGACTTTGCTTCCTTGCCCAGGACAATGGGGATTGTAATAACAACTTAAAAACTGCCAAGTTAAATTAAACAATATTTGTTTCTCAGTAAGCACAGAGGTTGATGTATAGTAATGCACTTGTTGCCCAGTTGTATATAGTTGCGCAGTTGTCTCTTTCTCCATGTCCACTAGATTTTGAAATAGGCATTGTTTTGGCTGTCTTCTTTCTTTGCTGCAGGAGCTAGCACAAATTGTCCCCTTTATCAGTATGTTGTGACCATCTTTGTCCCTTGTAACTTTTTTCTTTAACTTAAAGTCTATTTTATCTGATATTAGTATAACTACCCCAGCTTTCTTTTGTTTCCATCTTCCATGGTAATATATTTTTTTCCATCCTTTCACTTTTAACATTTTGTATCTTTAAATTTAAGGTTAATGTCTTGCAGACATTATATAGTTAGGTTATACTTTTAAATCAATTCTGCCAGTCTTTCCCTTTTAACTGGAATGTTTAATCATTTACATTCAAAGTCACTACTGATAATACAGGACTTTCTTCTGCTGTTTTTCTACTTAGGCTTTGTATGTCTTATACCCTTTTGTCCCTCAAATCCATTAATGTCTACTTTTATGTTAATTTGAATTTTTCTATAGTATCATATTGAGTGCCTTCTCTTTTCTATTAGGATGTCTAATCTACTCTCTTCATGGTTAAAATGGGGTTAAGATTTAATGCCCTAAATACATAACATCATATTTGCTTGGATACCAATTTAACTTCAGTAGAATGTACATATATTTTTCCTATACCCCTCTGCCCCAACCATTATTTTGTTCCTGCTACGATTTGGGTCTTTGTAAATTGTATGGCCAGAAACATAGATTTGTCATTACTTTTAATTTATTTGCATTTTAGAACATATAGAAAGTAAAAAGTGGAGTTACATAGTAAACAATATAATACCCTAATATTAACTTTATCATTACTCAAATGTTACCTTTACCACAGGCATTTATTTCTTTATTTTGCTTTGAACCTCTGTCTAGTGTCCTTTTCTCTCAATGTGAAGAACTCCCCTAGCATTACTTTTTGAGCAAGTCCAGTGGTAGTGTATTCGCTCAACTTTTGTTTTTCTGAAAGTGTCTTACTTTCTCCCTTATTTTTGAAAGATCTCACAGGATATAAAATTCTTTTCTTGCAGTTGTTTTCCTTCAGCACTTTAAGTATTTCAACCCACTGCCTTCTTGCCTCCATTGTTTCTGATGAGAAATTGGCAATCATTCTAATTGAGACCCCCTTGTACTTTACATGTTGCTTTTCTCTTGTATCTTTCAGAACTCTCTCCTTGTCTTTGTATTTGGTAGTGTATATCAATACACGATGGGGTATATTTTTTTCCAGTTTATTCTGTTTGGTTTCTTTGAGCTTCTTGGATGTGCATATTAATGTCTTTTGCTAAATTTGGGTAGTTCTCTTCCATTATTTCTTTGAATATTCCTTCTGCCAATTGTCTTTCTTTCTTCTCCTTCTGGGACTCCCTTCAAGCATATATTGTTGCACTTGATGGTGTCCCAGAGGTGTATTACACTATTTTTCATTTAATTATTGTTTATTCTTTAGACTCCTCAGCCTGGCTCATGTCAAAGGTCTTACCACTGCTTCTTTCTCCTGCCCACTTCAATTTGCCCTTGAAATTCTCCTGGGCATTTTTCATTTAAGTTATTGTGATCTTCATCTCCAGTAATTCTGTTTGGTTCCTTTTTAAAAGCTCTCTCTCTTCACTAAAACTCTCATGTTGTTAATTAAAGCTGTATCAATTCTCCACAGTCTCCATAGATCAGATGTAACTCCTGGGTGAAGAAATACAAGGACTGACATTTGGAGGTAAGGCAGGTGTGCACCATGAAGTGGTACAGGCAAAATGATATGAGCAGGGCACCAAAAGCAAGAAAAGCCAGAGGGAAAATCCAATGCAACATATTTTTGAATGAAAATAATTAGGTGTTGGGACAATAGATCCAAATTGCTCGCAGTAGGCTTATGTCTAAGAGAGCAGAGCCTAGACATGGAGGAAGAGAGGTGTCCTGGAAACTGGAAAGGAGGTGTCAGGACCATTGCCTATGGTCATTTATGTCTCTTTCTGAATATGCACATAGTATTTGAGCACGTACAACTGATATTCAAACAATTAAAGATTTGGAGCCATTTCATGCACTTTTTTTTTCTTCCATGTCCTATCTATTGTACTTATCTTGAAGGCGGTTTGCTCTGGTATCTGTCTTTTGAATGATCTAATTATGCATGAACTCTTTACCTTTGTTTTCCCTGTGTGTACTCATACCATAAATTAATCTCTCCCTTCATGCCCACAGCACAGGCTACTTGTTCATCTCTTTGTACCTTACAGAAAAGTTGTGTGGCATGTTCTTATCTCCTGGGTAGTATGTGAGATCCTCATTTGCCACAACATCTGTGGGAATTCTTGAGTCACACATTGCCTGGCACTTACCAATCCTAGAATCCCCTTTTCTCACTAGTGGGGTGAAAAAGCACAGAGCAGCTTGGCCAGAACTCTGATATGGGGGCTTAGCCTCAGGCTGAGGGTGAGACCCACCTCCCCTGACGTAGGGGTTATATGGGGTCAGTGCACAAATATTAAGCAGATACCTGAAAGACTGCAAAGTTAGAGTTAGGTCTGCTTAACCTTATGGGGGCCATGTATCTTTCCCTTCACTGAGCAAAAATTATTATAAGCCCTCTGTGATGGCACCAAGAAATGGAAAATCAGAGAACAAAAAGTAAAGACAACTAACAGGGAGGTTCAAAAAGAAAGTAAACAAATGGTCAAGAATAGTTTTAATAGGGGTCATAAAAGTGGTGAGTGGTAATATAGAAGAGGATATTCCAAGTTTTCTAGAAAGTCTGAGTTCACATCTTTCATGGTGGCTTCTGCCTCCTTGCCCAGTGCAGTGAGCACTGTGCAGTTTTTGCTTGAGTCAGCAAAACTCTTCTTTCCTCCATTTGATCTCTTCATAAGAATTAATGTTTCAGAAAACTAATATTAGCTACACAGAGGCCAAATATTCGTGCATAACCAAACTAAGTCATGAAGGCATTTCTAAAACATTTAAGATTATATACCCTCTCGTCCTTACATACCACCTTCATAATTTCTTTGTTCTCTGTGTTAAGACTTTGACATTATCTATTCAAAGATGGATTGCTCCAAAATCCCATATTTGATTAATGATTTGCATTTAAAATAATTTTGCTAGTTCTCCATCTTCTTAGCCTATAATGCTTTATATTTCTTTGAGAAGATCCTAGATTTCCCTTAAATGTGAAATTTGTTTGTCCTAAGACTTTTATCAGTTTGGATTTGGTCCAGCTGCTGTGTACAGAAAACTATATTTTTAAAAAGTTAACATTTTTCTCATTGAAGTCCAAAGCCAGCATTCAAAACTGTTATTGTGTCTTCACAGTAATAGGGACTCAAGTTCCTTCTAAATTGTGTCTCCTCTATCAGTGGTTACCATTTTCAAGGTTTCTTCATGGTTCAATATGGATGTCGTTAAGACTACATTTTAGCCAGCATAAGGTGAAAAGGACAAAGGACAGACTTCCTTCATCTAAGGATAGCTTCCAGAGGGTACATTCACACATAAATCATTAGCCAGAACTTAATCACAGAGCCATATCTCAGTGAAAGGGAGGCTAAGAAATCTGGTCTATTTTTGTGGATTGTAATGTGCCCAACTACAACTGTGTGTTCTACACTTGAGGCAAAAGGGGGCCAATGGGTACTGGACAAAGTTTGCAGTCTTACATATACATACAAAATACAGTGCCAAAATATGTGGTTAAAAGATGGCAGAGGGAAACGGACTTGGCCCAGTGGTTAGGGCGTCCGTCTACCACATGTGAGGTCTGCGGTTCAAACCCCGGGCCTCCTTGACCCATGTGGAGCTGGCCCACGCACAGTGCTAATGCGCGCAAAGAGTGCTGTGCCACGCAGGGGTGTCCCCCGTATAGGAGAGCCCCACGCGCAAGGAGTGCGCCCGTAAGAAGAGCCGCCCAGCGCGAAAGAAAGTGCAGCCTGCCGAGGAATGGCGCCGCCCACACTTCCTGTGCCGCTGATGACAACAGAAGCAGACAAAGAAACAAGACGCAGCAAATAGACACAGAGAACAGACAACAGGGGAAGGTGGGGCGGGGGAATTAAATAAATAAATAAATCTTTTAAAAAAAAAAAGATGGCAGAGTAAAAGTAGTTTTACTCTCCTGTTCTACCTAGCAGCTTCTTTGTCTAGCAGACAAAGAAGAAATACCTTTTAAATTACCATGTAAAACAATATATTTTTTAATCAAACCATTAAGAAATGGGTGAAAGATTTTAACATGTACATCAACAAAGAAGGCATATGGATGGCAAATTGAAAAAATGTTCAACAGTCATTAAAGCAATAAAAATTGAAGTCACAATGAAATATCACCATAAATATATTATAATGGAATCATGAAGCAAAAGAGAGGGAGAAAAGCCTGACAGTGCTAAATGGTGCAAGTGTATGGATTCAGTTACAACTCTCATACATTGATGGTATGAATGTAAAATTGAATAGCCACTTTGGAAACTAGTTTGACAATTTATCGTAAAGTTAAACACACACACATTGAGGAGTGGATGTGGCTCAAGCAGTTGGGTGCCTGCCTCCCACACGAGAGGTCCTGGGTTCAGTTCCTGGTGCCTCCTTAAAACAAAAAAGAAGATGAGCAGATATAGAGAGCATACAATGAACAAACACAGTGAGCACAAACAATGAGTAGGGGGATAAATAATAACAGTCTTAGAAAAAACTAAATATACACTTCTTATACAGACCAGCAATTCTACTCCTACATATTCACCCAAGTGAAATAAAAATTTCTGTATATACAAAAACCCGCATATAAATTTTATAGCTGCTTCATTAATAGTCACAAAAAATTGTAAACAAAGCAATTTCATTCACCTGGAGAATGGAATTTAAAAAACTGCATGAAATGGAATAAAAAGAAACAAACCACTGTGCTATGTGAAAGGCTGAATCATATATGATTTTTTTTTATGATATCCTGGAAATGGAAAAAACTTAGTGGCAGAAACATGATAAGTTATTGATAAGCATGGGGAAAGTTTGACAGCAAAGAGTAGGAGGACATTTTGGGGGGTGTTGGAATGATTCTATATCTTGATTATGGTGATGGTTAAATGACTGTAAAATGTACAGTAAAATGTATCCAGTTAAAACTCATGGAACTTTGAACTATAATGGTTACATTTTACTATGTGTGCATTATACTTTACAACATTTTAAACTTCATAAAAGTAAACAATATAAATAAAAGTTGACTCTGAGGCAATAATTAAATTAAAGATATCACCTTAGTAAAATCTCTCAACTGGTTAGATGCATCATGACAAAAATCAGATTAAGGATATACTGATCTGGTAAAATTTTCTATTAGACAATGAGCAGATTAAGAATACAGCTTTCCTTAAGAAACTAAAGGCTCAGTGTAGCCAGAGAAAGACAGTGTGAATGGGGGAGGGGACAGGGTAGAGAGAGAGAAAGAGAGTGTGAAATTTCCTAAGAAAGCAATGAAATTTAGCAGAGCTGAGAATTTTTCCTTTAAGAGAACAACTCACTACAGGTATTGGAATATGAAACAATACAGTTAAACACATAATAAGCCACTAACTTTTTGAGAAATTTGTATCACCAATACCAAATAAACCTAAACTAAAAATTATTTAAACAAAACATTCTAAGCTTCAGTAATTCTTTGAGGAGGAAGTGAAACAAAAAAGCTATACAGTTAAAGGAGGGCATATTCCCTAACAGCATCTTCAAGTGTTATCAAGGAGGATAACAGGATTAAAAGAATGTTTAACCAGAAAAGCAATCTATAGCAGAGATGTGATGCTAAGCATACAGTCTATCTGTTCATCCATATTTTCCAACTTCCTTGAAGTTAGGACTATGTGACTAGATATGACCAAAGGCCTTTAGGCAGACATGAGGATACCAATGCTTGGCCAAAGAATATATGTCTAGCATATGATTGGACAGCTGTCTCTTCTGTCAGGGAGACCTAGAAGTTCTTGGGTTCCAGTTGATACATTTACAAAATGATGACTGGTATGTCAACACAGGTCCCTAGGTGAAAGTTGGAGAAGCATTTCTCCCAACACTTCCACGCAATGCATATACAATATAAGCAAACACTAAACTTTACTTTTTGTATACCAACAGAGCAATATCTAGCCGAGCCTAATGGTGTAGAACACTAGGAAATAAATTATAGCTTTTCCTGAAATTGCAGCTAGACAGAAGAGTTATTGTCAGTGCAGGGACTTATTTTATTTATAATATTCTTTGTACACAGTATAGCACCACTTTAGAACACTTGATTATTCCATCACAGCTTTTGTTATTACATTGGGTCCTCTTTACTATAAGAACATTAGGACTACTATAGCCAATATTTATGTCTCTGTTGTCTGAACATCTTTGGACTTTTTCTCTAACAATCATTTTGTTACTTAATCATATAAAGTTTTCTACAGCTTATCTTTATTCTTATAACAATCATGGTTTGTCTTTGTCTCACTGAGATTATAAACTCTTTGAAGGAAGAACTGTTCTGGCATAGAAATGTGTACCTATTGAATCAGATAGCATTCACAATACTTATAAACATATGGGAAGATGCAGCTGTGTTGCTCTACTGAAGTGACATAAAGGACAGCTCTTCCAAATGTATATTCAGCAAGTATTTGTTGGGCAACTATAATCTATTCCCTTTTGGTTTGGAGAGAGTGTTCCAGATGCCATAGTAGATGAGCTTTCTTAAATAAATCTTATTTTAGCTGTTAAATCTGTGAAATGTTTGCACCAATCAGTTTTCTGAGGGAAAAAAATCCATCCCTGAGAAGAAATTCCAATGCTTGTCACATCAGACCTTTGGCTTGACTTAATGCATTCAAGAATATAAATTCTCATCTGCTGTGTAAATATGCTGAGATTCCATGAGATTTTACCACCCATAATTTGAGTTGATTAACCTCATGAGCTCTGAGAAAACAGACTGACTTTCCTCAGAATATATAAATGAATAAGGAGAGAAAGGAAATTAAAAACAGTCAGTAAGAGGAGCTATGGCTTATTTACAAAAACACAGTAAAAGAGAGATAAACTATCAAGCCAACATCATCACCAACAACCATTTATTTCTCAAATATTTTTAAATAAAATTGTATTGAA
Source organism: Dasypus novemcinctus (assembly GCF_030445035.2). Lineage (NCBI taxonomy): Eukaryota > Metazoa > Chordata > Mammalia > Cingulata > Dasypodidae > Dasypus > Dasypus novemcinctus. Next base: position 197,917,125 of record NC_080673.1, on the reverse strand, counting down.
GAATATCATGCATACATGAGCATAAACAATAAATGTATAGGAAAAGTTGTGAACGTATAAAACAAATATGCATATCATCACACAGGGCTCCCATACATCACCCCACCACCAACACCTCGCACTGTTGTGAAACATTCGTTACAAACTATGAAATAGCATTGTCAAAATATTCCTAATTATAGTCTATATCCTACATTTGGTGTATTTTCACTGAACCCATCTGATTATTTACATCCTCTGTTAGTGTTAAACATTTGTCATAGTTCATGAGAGTATATTCTTATACTTGTCCTGTTAACCACAGTCCATTTCTACCCCTGGAATCCCTATGTTATACAGTCCCATGTCTTACACAACAATTCAAAGTGTACACTAAGTGGTTCTCATTTTCATCACAGAGTTGCGCTTTCATCACCTCAGTCAATTTTAGAATGTTTTCATTACTCCAAAAGGAAAAATCTCACACCCTGTCATACCCCCTATAGTTGTCTCTTAGAAATGATACATCTTCTTTGCCAATGCTGCTAATATCTCAATATTACTGTTAACTATTGCCCATAAGTTACATTAGTTGTAATTTTCCATGTATCATCATATTCTTAACTCTTTGTAAAAAAACATATTTATGTTATTAATCTTTTGAGCTATATGTCACTATTATTTTCAAATCAATTTAAACTAAACTATGAGGAAATTTGCCTGTACTACAATGTACCTGTTTTAAGTGCACAGGTATGTAAGTTTTCTCAAATATATAAACCTGTGAAACCATTAGTACAATCAAATAGAAAACACGTCCATCATTCTCAAGTTTCCTTGTGTCAGTTTGCAGTCAATTCCCTCCCCAAACCAGACCCCAGACAACAACTAATGCGCTTTCTGTCACTTAAATTTACCTGTTCTAGAACGTCACATAAATTAAGTCATATGATATGTACTCTTTTGTGTCAGAATATGTTCAATCAGCATGTAGTTGCATAGATTCACCAATGTTTCTGAATGTCCTTCCTTCTTTCCTCCTGCAATTTTTTTTTTTTGTATTTATAGCAATTTGTTTACCCATTTAGTGTTTGAAGAACATGTGAATTCTCTGGTGTTTGGCCTTTATAAATAGAGGTGCTGTGAGCATTTGTGTACATGTTGTTGTGTGGGCATTTATTTTCCTTTCTCTTGGGTAATACATAGAAATTGAATTGTTGGTTTCTATAGTATATGTATGTTTAATTTTGCAAGACGCTTCTAAACTCTTTTCTAAAGTTTTTGTATCACTTTACATTCCCATCAGTAGTGTATGAGTGTTCCAATTATTCCACATCCTCACAACAAATGATATTCTTTTTAATTATAGTCTTTCTATCATTTTTTTCGTGGTATCTCATCATGGCTTAAATACACATTTTACTAACGTTTAATGAGTTGAAAATCTTTTCATTCATTTACTGATCTTTCATGTACCTCCTTTTGTAACATGTCAATTAAGTCATTTGCCCATTTTAAAAACTGGTATTTTTATTGAGTTATATTGTATTCTCTAAATACACTAGATAAGTGAATATCATGAAGCATTTTCTCCAATCGTGTGGTTTTTCCCATTTTCTTATTAGTTTTATTTTCAAAGCAAAAGTTTTTAGTAGAAATAAAACTCCAGTTTATCAACGTATTGTTTTGTTTTTAGTATTAACATCATTGTTGGAGACTGAATCAGGTCTCCTCTAAAGATACATTCAAGTCTTAATCCATGCTCCTGTGGCTGTGAACCCATTTTTAAACAAAACTTGAAGATGTTATCATTAGATACGGTGAGGACTCATTTCTATATAGGATCTTCGAAGATCGTATTTAGATGAGGCCAAATTGAATCAGCAAGAGCCTTACTCCATATGACTGGAGTCTTTAAATATCAGGGGGAATTTAAATGCAGACACAAGAGAATGTGGAGACAAGGAACCAAAGAATTGCAGCAACCAGTCTCAGAATTCTGCACACTCCAGGAGAAAGCATGTCCTGTCAAGACCTTTATTTTGGATATCTAGTATCCAAAATTTGAAAAAATAAATTCCTGTTGTTCAAGCCAGCACATTGTGTGATGTTTATCACAGCAGAACCAGCAAACCGAGACTATTTATTAGAATATGATTGACATACAATGATGTGCACATATTTAACATACACAGTTTAGTAAATTTTGGTACATGTAACCAGCACCACATTGAAGATATGAACATAATCACCACCCTCAAAAGTTTTCTTGTGGCCCACTGTAATACCTCTGTACTCCCCCTCCCAGCTGCCATTCTCCTTCCCCAGGCAACAAATCATCTGATCTGTCAGCGTAGGTCAGTTAACATTTTTTGGAAATTTATATAATATGAGCCATTCAGTATGTATTCTTTTTATTCCTGTTTTTTTTTTTTCAGCATAAATATTTTAAATTCTTCCATGCAGTTGTGTTTATCAATGCACATTCATTATATAAAAATACCATGATTTGTTCATCCATTTTTTGCCCAAAAGTTAATGGACTTTTTGTTGTTTCCAGTTTTTGGACTATTGTAAATAAAGCCACTATCAATGTCTGTATCCCAAACTTTGGGTAAAATATTTTCATTTCCAAAATATCCAGGAATGGAAATATTTGGATCATATGACAAGTAAATGTTTAAGTTTTAAAGAAACTGCCACTGTTTGCCAAAGTGGGTGTGCCGTTTTATAATCCCACCAGCAACACATGAAAGTTCCAGTTGCCTCATATCCTCGCCAAAATTTGATATGGGCAATCTTTTTATTTTTAGATATTCTAATAGATGTGTCCTATTATCTCATTGTGTTTTTTTGCCACCCAGAGGGAGATAGCTCCCTTGTCTGTTTGGTGGTTGGTTGTGCTTGTTGTCTTCTGGTTATCTGTTTGTTTTCCTTTAGAAGACACTGGAAACTGAACCCAGGACTTCCCAGGTGGGAGATGGGCACTCAGCCAGCTTAAGCTACATCTGCTCCCTTCTCATTTGCTTTTGCTCATTGTCTTGCTTGTTGTTTTTGCTTGTTGTCTGTTCATTGTCTACTTGTTGTTTTTGCTCACTATCTGCTCATTGTTTTTTTCGATGTCTACTTGTTGTTTGTTTGTTTTCCTTTGGAGGCACCAGAAACTGAACCTGGGTCCTCCCATGTGGGAGGAGAGCACCCAATCCACTGAGCAAGATCTGCTTCTTCTTGTGTTTTTAATTTTTGTCTTTCTTTGATGACTAATGATATTGAGTGTCTGTTCCTGTGCTTATTTCCCATGTGCATATATTAATTGGTGAAATGTCTGTTTAAATCATTTGCTTACAAATTTATTGGGGTTTTTGTTTTCTTTTATTATTGAGCTTCAAGATTTATATATCCTGAATTCAAGTCCTTCATCAAATATGTGATTTACTAATGATTTCTAGTAGTCTATGCCTTGCCATTTTATTCACTTGGTGTGTGATTCAAAGAACAAAAGTTCTTAATGTTGATAATGTCCAATTTATCATTTTTCCTGTATAAATCATGACTTTGGTGTTTTATGTATATAGTTGCCTAATCCAAGGTTTATGGATTTCTCCAATTTTATTCTAGAACTTTTATAGCCTTAGATTTTACATTGGCATCTATAATTCAATTAGAACTAATTTTAATATAAGGTATAAAGTAAAAATCCAAGTTTATTTTTTGACATATAGATATTCCTTTTATTTCCACTACCTTCAACTAAAAAGACCATTTCCTCTCCAGTGAACTGATTTTGTGACTTTGTCAAAATTCAATTGACCATATATTTCTGGGTCATTTTCTGGACTCTATCTTATTCCAAATATGTATTTACCTGTAGCCAAAAATTGTTATTACTGTGGTTTATAATAACTCTTTTTTTAAAGATTTATTTATTTTATTTATTTCTCTCCCAACCCCCCACCCCCGCTGTCTGCTTTCTGTGTCCATTCGCGGTGTGTTCTTCCTCTGTGACCGCTTCTATCTTTACCAGCGGCAACGAGAATCTGTGTTTCTTTCTGTTGCATCATTTTGTTGTGTCAGCTCTTCGTGTGTGCGGTGACTTCTTGGCAGGCTGCACTTTCTTTCGCACTGGGCAGCTCTCCTTACAGGGCGCACTCCTTGCACATGGGGCTCCCCTACGCAGGGGACACCCCTGTGTGGCACGGCACTCCTTGCACGCATCAGTACTACGCATGGGCCAGCTCCACACGGGTCAAGAAGGCCCAGGGTTTGAACCACAGACCTCCCATGTGGTAGGCGGATGCCCCATCCCTTCGGCCGAGTCCTCTTCCCTATAATAACTCTTGAAGTCAGGTAGTATAAATTTACAAACGTTTTTTTTTTCCTTTTTTCAAAGTTCTTTTAGAAATTCCAGGTTCTTTGCCTTTTCATATGAATTTTGGTATCAGCTTCCCAATTTGTATAAAAGCCCAGGTAGATTTCAATAAAGTTGTTTTGAAATTAAGATCATTTTAAGGAGAATTGATTTCTTCAAATACTAAATATTTTCAATCATGGACACAGTAAATCTCTTGATTTATTTGAATCTTTTAAAAATTTCCCTCACTAATGTTTTGTAACTATAGGTAAAATATCTTACACATCTCTTATCAAAAATATCCATATTTCATATGTTGATGACATGGCAAATGGAATTTTTAAAAAAATTTCAATAGATTATTGCTAATGTACAGAAATATAATTGATAATTATATTGATCTTGTGTCCTACAACTTTACTAATTCACCTAATATTTTAATAGCTTTCTAAAATAAATTCCAATGGATCTCATTAGTAACAAATATGGTATCCTTGAAACAAACAAATAAAAAATATAGTTTTTTATTCTTCCTTTACAATGTAAATGCCTATTAATTCATTTTCTATAATTGCTTTATTATACTGCATAGCACCTCCATTTGAATGTTGAGTATGAATGATGAGCGTGGAACTTTTGTGTCTTGTCCATGATCTTAGATGAATAACATTCAATCTTTTTTTTAAAGATTTTTAAAAAAATTTCTCTCCCCTCCCCCCGCCCCAGTTGTCTGTTCTCTGTGTCATTTGCTGTGTGTTCTTCTGTGTCCACTTGTATTCTTGTGAGCGGCACCGGGAATCTGTGTCTCTTTTTGTTGCATCATCTTGCTGTGTGTGTGCAGTGCCACCTCTGGGCAGACTGAACTTTCCTTAGCACAGGGCGGCTCTCCTTACAGGGTGCACTCCTTGCACATGGGACTCCCCTACATGGGGGACACCCCTGTGTGGCAAGGCATTCCTTGAGCACATCAGCACTGCATGTGGGCCAGCTCCACACAAGTCAAGGAGGCCCTGGGTTTGAACCGTGGATCTCCTATGTATTAGGCAGATGCTCTAACCGTTGAGCCAAGTCCGCTTCCCAACATTCAGCCTTTCACTAATAATTATGATGTTAAAGATTCTCTTAATCAATTTCAAAAGTTTCCATCTATTCCTAGATTGCTGAGTATTTTATTCATGAATAGATATTGAACTTATCAGATGATTTTTCCATATCTACTGAAATTACCATATGACATTGTTACATTATATAGATTAGTTTTTGAATGTTATAGTAGTCTTGTATTATTGCAATACTCCTCACTTGTCATGGTATATTTTTATAAATTGCTAGATAAGATTTACTTGTAAATTGATGAGGACTTTTGCATTTATATTTATTAGATTATTAGTTTGTAGTGTTTTTTTCTTACAATATTTTTGTCAGTTTTGGTGTAAGAATAATGCTGGCCTAGTAAAATAAGTTGTGAAGTGTTTACTTTTATTTATTTCATTAAAATTGCATATTATTATTATTATTTCTGATTCAAATGTCTTATATAATTCACCAGTGAAGTCATCTAATTCTGGAATATTCTTTATACCATGACTTTTAATTTCAATTTAATTTCTATATAATATATATAGGCTATTTAAATTTTTAAATATCTTCTAGTGTCCACTTGGTGATTTGTATCTTCAAGAAACTTCCACATTTCAAATTGTTTGTTGAAAAATTTTCAAAGTACACTCATAGTATACCACGCTTATACTCTTAGTGTCTATAGGATTGATAGCAATGTCTCCTCTTTAATTGAAAATAATCAAAGGATAGCTCTGTGGAATAACTGGGGACACTCTGAGTCAGAGTTAAGCTAAGAATTGACCTGCCACCTGGTAACCATAAACCTTTATTTTGACTATTGGGAGACAGTGGTGTTTTGGAGCCCCAGACATTAGTATTATTTCAGAGCCAATAATTTAATAATCCTTTAAAAGCCTGGTTATTTTCTTTTCACAATGCATGGTGAATCTAGTAAATGGTCACAAGCCACTTTCAGGAAGGTTTGGAGAAAGATTTAACATGTTTATTTGCGGCAATGTTGCAGGGTCCGTCCTCAAGGAAATTTGATCTGCTGTAAATCAAGGGGCTCTATGTCTGGAAATTGACATATATCTAACTGGAGGACAGGCCGACTGTGACAATCGAGTGTGGAAATTCTGACAAATATTAGCTGCTGGACCAAGAGGGCTTCTATTGTATAAATCAATAAAGGGTCTAGTAGAATCTCAATCTTGTTCTGAGGTACACTGTCTTAGTTTGCTAGGACTGCTATAACAATGTTTGACAAACTGAATGGTTTTAAGCAAAAGAAGTTTATTTACTCACAGGTATGAATTCTAACAGTTCAAAATCATAGGGATAATCCTTCTTTGCCACCTCCCAGCTTCTGGTGGTTTCCCAGACATCCTCGGTCTTTAGTTTAAGCCTCAGCTGTCACATGGCATTCTCTCCTGTGTCTTTGTCACATTTTCCCCTTAATGTGCACCTTCAGGGGTCTAACAAACAAAAATACCCTTTCCAAATGTCCCTCAAGACAATCTGCCCTCCATTTTTTTAATGTTCCAGGTCTCCAGAATTGTTTCTTCTTGATAACATCCCTTTGTTTATCCCTGTGTCAGTAGCACAAATTGTGTCCTACTCTGCTCTTCTACTCCTTTCAGAGGGCTTGGTTGACTTCCTAATAGTTTAGCCTGTTTTAATAATTTGGCCTTTTCCAGGAAGAGACAGTCCATCCATCATGAACCACCCTCTGACTGAATCAAAGCAAAATAAGAAATAAATTAACAACAACAGCAACAACAAAAAAGCCAAATAAGAAACTAGTGAGGACTTTGTTTTGGACTTTTAGAAGAAAGGTGTAAGGTATTTGATTTAGAATTAAATTTTGTAGTATTTTTAAATATTTGGGCCTTCACTTGCAAGAAGATGTAATCTCTGAATGCTAAAATATACACATAGTATTCATAATAAGCATAGGTTGGGGACTTAAGATCTTTAAGAGTAGTACTAATTTCAATCATCTCATTCAGGATGCAATATGCTTTTGATTCACTACATTTACTAGGAAGGAGATGTCCAATTTTAGAAAATGGGTCTTCTCTACGATAACTCTTACCACCCCAACTGTGGTGGTTTGAAGCTGCATGTACACCAGAAAAACATGTTCTTAAATTTCATGCATTTCTGTGGGCTTAGACCCATAGGACCTTTTCAGTTAAGGTGTGACCCACCTCATTCAGGATGCGTCTTAATTCTCTTATGAAATCCTTTATAAACAGAATGGGGGTGGAGAGAGAGAGAAAGAAGAGAGGGAGAGAGAAAGAAGAAGAGAGAGAGACAGAGAGAGACAGAGACAGAGACAGAGAGAGACTGCAGAAGCAAGAAGCTGCAATCAATGAAATCTAGAAGAGAAAAGAGAAATCAGCAGATGCCAACATGTGCCTTGCAATGTGGCAGAGGAGCCAAGGATTGCCAGCAGCTGCTCTTCAAGAATAAAGCATTGCCTTGATTTGGACATTTTCTCTGTTTCAAAACTGTAAGCTAACAAATTCCCATTGTTCAATCTGAATTATTTCATAATATCTGCATGCTGTAGCCTTAGAAACTAAAACACCAACCAAGGACAAAATATAGGGGTTAGACAAAGGGAGAAGTTAATCCATGATGCAGGCTTGAAAAAACCTCAGCTAGCCCACAGGGTAATTCAAGCATACATAACCATCAGATTTGGCTGGACTGGGCCAAAGTAAACAGGGTATAAGATGCCCCTGGGAAGGATATGCTTTTATTCCAGGTGCTCTCTACACCTGAGGCAAACCCAGAAGGAACTGATGTCCTCCCTTGAAAATTGATCATGATGCCCTATCTCCAGGTCTACTAAAACATACAAGAGTTGGAAAAAAAATCACTTGAATCGAACTTCAATAAAGGTATACTAGTATTTAATGAGTCCATGAAAAAGTATTCAACATTGTTAGCTATTAGGAACATAAAGACATGGTGAACAAAATTAAGTGATTTAATGAATATAAAGCACTAACAATAGTGCTTGGCCTGTAGTAAGCCCTCTTTATATACTATTATTATTATCATTATTATTTCAGGATACCTCATTTATAATGACAAATGATAGCTTAAGTCCAAAACCCTTGATAAAAAGTAATTCCACCATTAGTTACAACTGTAATGTGTTGAGCTTCAATTTTTTCCAGTGCACTTTACCATACACAAGGTTTATTTAAAGTTGTGTACCTTCTCAAGATTGAATAGGCAACTGGGGTAAAGTTTGTCTTGGAGAGATTTCTCCCAACTCACAGTTCAGTGCTTTTGCCTACTCTTGCTTTTGTACCACAAAATTTAAAGTCAGTGAGCACATGCATTTGAGTGCAAAGAGTGAGGAATGGAAGGATATTGAAAAAAGCAATGAAAGCATTTCTAGGAACCAAATGGAGTTGGCTATTAATACAAAATAGTTTACTCTGTTATGCTTCCAGAGACAAAGGAGAAATCTCTACTCTCTAATTTTTTCCTATGCCACTCAAAGACCGATTTCTTTAGCAGGATTTATTGCTTACACTTTTTCACAGAAGGTAAGTCTTACTGACTTGATTCTGAGACGTTTACAAACTACAACATTGAACAAGTGACTTATTAGCTGATAAGTCACCATTTCTTCATTTGTAATAACAAAATATACTTGAAAAACTTACTGCAAAGAAGAAATGAGATGAATTGCTATAGGTTCATCAATTGCTGCTTCCCATTTCCATTCCTTTAATCCCGGACAAAGCTAACAGATTGCACTCGGCCTTCAGGTATAAATGACTGAAGCTGCATCATTTATGAAGACCAAATACTTATGTTAAGAATAGAGAGCATAGGTATTAAGCTCCTAAAGGGAAAGGGGGAAGTGACTTGGGAAATGGAGACAAGAAAGCCTTACACAGCTTGGTGTAATCTAAAGTGTAGTTTAAATGTACAGCCCCTAGATTCAGAGGGCTTGGGGTCCCAGTCTTTGTTCTCTGTAAAATAAAGGCAATAATACTGCCCATTTACTAAGTTCTGGATAAAATAGGTGAGCTAGTGAATGTAAAATGATGAGCAGAATGTCTGGTGCATAGTCAGCCCAGCTTAGCTGTTATTAGCAGTGCGTGCCTCCTTCCAGACCTGATAGACCGCCAGACCACACTAAGACCAAGCAGTGCATACGCAGAGAGACTCATCTTCAGTGTATTTCTCTGGCACCCTCTGGTGAAAGAATTCCCAATGCAGACAGGATCTGGATCTATCATTTACATGTAACCCCAACAAAGACTGTACTAAAATGAAAAATACTTCCATAACCGATGAGATAACCTGAATCTGGGTTCTAGTTCTGCTGCACTTGAACTTGAAAATAGTAAATCCTAGTTGAAGGTATAAATGTCCTTTTGACCCGGTAGTTTACAATTCCCTTGCTTTTGGATAATAGGGCAAATTTGCAAACACTTCCACTTATATACCTAAGGAAGTCTTTAAGATTACCTTCAAGATGTCCCAAAGCAAGCATTGCTATTCCTGTGGTATTTATGGATTGTGTATTGAACCAAAACAAAAAGATAACACTTATTGAATCCATATTACATGGCAGGCATCCATCTAAATACACTAACTCATTCAATCCTTCTGCAATCCTGTGTAGCAGCCATTATTAGTGTCCACATTTTATAGCTGACAAAGCTTAGTTTAAGAAACTCAAGTTAAAAAGCCAGGATTATGAGCAGAGGCAGTCCAGTTCCAGAGGCCTAGTGCTCAACACTGAACTGGGCAGCAGCACTTTCTCTAAGTTGAAAGGAAGTAGGAAAATTAAGTTTTCATTATTTGTAAATGACCTGTTTTAAAACCAGGAGATATTTTAGTAATTATAATAATATGGAGTAAAGTGGCTGGTCAAATAATCATTATTATTGGCCAATGTTGTGTCTTTATATGAACAATAACCATTTAGGAAATGTAATAAAAAGATCACATTTACAACAGCAATAACGGGAACCATAACAGCAAAAGGAACAAACAAATACCTTTGGAATTAGGAATTCAGTAAACTCATGAATAAAATTTAGGACTCTATTGAAGATCATAAAAGAAGACATGAATAGACAGAAGGAATATTTTGTTATTGGATAGGAAGAATCAGAACTGTTAAAAATGATTTCTCTATACTGATCAGTAAATATGATGTGATATAATAAAAAAATGTATTCTTTTTCCTTTTTGAAACTATGCGATTTAATTCTAAAGTCAATATGGAAGAATCTGTATGCATCATTAGTATTTTAAAGTTTTGAGGGAAAAAATACTAAAAATAGCAAATTCACAAAGATAGAAAATAGATTAGAGGTTACACAAGGTTGGAGGAAGGTGGGGAAGGGGAGTGCATGTGAAAATAAAAACAATTTTAAAAGATAAAAAATGACTTTTTATTTCTAGCATAGAGAGATCAACCATTAGGATAGAACATTTGAGCTTGAGAACTTTCCCAAATAAATAAAGAGAGACAAGAATTAATAGCATAGAGACAAGAATGAATAGCATTGTGATTAACTGGCTACTATCTGGAAAATTTCAAACAATTACTAAACTGAATAAAGTAAACATCTAAATTCCAGTATTTCTTATTTTTTCTTTATTATTTTAACAAAAAACTCAGATGAATAACATACTTACAAATTAAAGAATGAAAGAGAAGAAGAGTTCAATTAAAACTTGGGATAATTATTGACAATATCACTAGGAAAGGACTCTCTAAAAATGACATAAGAGCTAAAATGCATGAAAGGAAACATTAATAAAATTGACTACATGAAAAATTAATATTTTGAGTATTTGAGAGTATAAGAAAGCCAGCCAAATAAAACCATCAAATGGGGAATATTATTTGCCACTTGTAAGACAAAGGCCTAATTGCCTTTGCAATCAATAAGAAAACTTTCAGCAACCCTATAGCAAAATGGGTTGAGGACTTCAGTCAATTTACTCAGAACTAAATTCTAATGACTTAAATACATGTTAGTAGATGATAATCAATTGAAGAAATCTAAATTAAGTCTCCACTGTACCATTTTTCCACTAGTAAGTATGGTAAATTTCCAATAAGCTGATAATATATAGAAAGGCAAGACACAGAAAAGTAAGATTTGGAGAATCTTACACTGGAGAATATAATGTAAATTGGTGCAGCCACTTTGGAAGGAAATATGGCAATATATGGCAATATTGTAAAATTATGCATCCATATTTTCATCAAATCATTCCAAACATACAAAATTATCCTGGAATTAACTCTCACATACATGCTAAGTGTGAGCAATAGTGAAAAGCATGAAGTGCAAGTACCTATCATCTATTCTGGGTCATGCCAGAATTAAAGATAATCACAAGGCAGACCACTCTGTGTGCTCTTAATATCTCTGTTTTACAGTTGAGCAAAGTAGGGGCTGAGAGGTTGGAGCCCTACTTTCAGTCACAGTGTTGGGAATGGCCTGTTCCAAAATTCAAAGCCAGTTCCAGTGATTTCAAATTTCATCCTGTATGTCTGATATCAGAATTCTCATGAGACATGATAAAGATGATTCATTTATTTTATTACTACATAACATTGCTATGTAACGTGCCACCCCAGGACTTGATGGCTTTAAACTATTTGTCCCTCATAATTTTGTGGTGACTGGGCTCAGATGGGAAAGTGTTCTGGCTCATGTTTTTGGGGTTCAGTAATGCAGCTATAGTTGTCAGGAGGCTCCACCAGAGCCAGCGTGTCTAAACGGGCTTCATTCACTTGTCCATGCTTGATACTGCCTGTCAGCTGGGCCTCTTCATCCATGTGGAATCTCATTAGCAGTGGCCTAATGTTGGCTTCTTAATACGTGCTGGGTGAATTCCAAGAGCACAAGCACTGATGAAGCACTCTGCTTTTATCACCATTGCTGATGTCACATTGGCTAAAGTAAGTCACATGGTCAAACCAAGACTCAGTATGACAAGCGACTACACAAGAGTGTGGATGGCTAAAGGCATGCTTCCTTAGGAGTCGATGTGTTGGTGGAGACAACAATGGGACTTATGCATTAGATGAGGTTTGTAGTAGACAGCCAAGGATAAGAGTCAGTAAATTATGGCTTATTTTTGTGAATAAAGTTTAATTGAGACATAGCCATACCCACTCAGTTACATATTCTCTATGACTGCTTTGGTGCTACAAGAGCAGAGTTAAAGTAGTTGCACATGAGACCATGTGGCCCAAAATACTAAGTTATTTACACTCTGGCACAATGCAGATAAGGCTTGTTGACCCCAGGCCTAGGAAACACTCCATCTTTGCTTCGCATTGTTCCACACCAACTACCATTGCTATAATCACACTCTAGATCCCTTTTTTTGCAAGTGTAGTAACTCATTCTTATAGTTCAATTCATGAGCACTTCTGTGTTTAACGCTCTTCCGCCTTTATTTCACGAGGCTTTAATTTTAAAGCAGTGCTAAATTTAAGTTATGAGCCCTGTAGTTGTACATCAAGGAGAATACAATCGTTTTCTAACAAGGATGCTTAATGTTTTCCCCTTGTGTGGATTGTGATGGCATATTGTAATTCTACATGAAACTTTTAACTTAGGAGCAATAGACAAAAAGGATGGGAGAGCGCTTTGTTTGGAGATTCCATTTGATGTTTTGAATTAGGCTTCCTCTAAAGAGCAATAGGACTTTGACAAATAAATTACTTTCTTTCAATTTTGCTCTGAGCCCTAGTAGACAAGATGCATTTAGAGGAGAGTTTATGGAATGCTCTGACATCATAAGCCTTGCTGTGCTCTCCTAGAGTACTCTGTGGACAATTGAGTGACTGGGAGCAATAAAAAGGCAGAAGTCATGTGTCTCTTTATGGCAACAGCTTACTTTAGTATCATATTACATCTTAAATCAACAGCTCAATAAAGTGCAAATCGCCCCCTTCAACTACACATTACGAGTTCGTAAGAATTAATGTTTCTTCTGCTGCATCATTTTTTCTTATTCTTTAACCTAAGTGCATCATGCTATTTTGAACCGTGTCTTTGCCGTTACTGTTCCTTCTTCCTAGAATGCGCCCCCCTTTCTGACCACATAATAAAAGAAAACTAGAATTTTACCTCTCCTCTGTATCATTTTTGGTTGCCCACATAGCAGTTACCTGCAAAAAGGTAGCTTAACTTCTTACTCTGACTCTCTCAAGTATTTACCTTTGCATTCTGGAAAACAGATCTTTCTGATCCTCGATTTTCTTTCTCTAAAATAATAAAAATAATACCTAACTTGTAAGGCTGTGAAGATAAAATGATTATTCAAAACAACCACAAAATTATAAATAAATTGTGAGAAGGAAAGAACGCATAGGGCAGAAATAAAGACAGAAGGAAGGAAAGACAGTATGGGCTCTGGAATAGGAAATTTATGGATTGATAATGTAACACCATATAAAAGTGTGCCTCTGTTGAAAAAGAACTGTGGTTGGCAAAGGAAACTCTAGTACTGATCAATATTTTAACAGGGTGGATGAATAATTCTGAAGAAACTTTTAAATGACTTCCCAGCCTTTCCTAAAATTCTAGGACTTAATCATCTTTTTAAAAGCTCTCTCCTCTTGACATAGTTCAGTACTTTAAAAAATAATATTTGGTGGGTGAGATGGAATAAATATTCAACTGACTGGCAGCTGAAGTGGAAAATAAATGCTTATTCAAAGCAGAATGTTTCAGAAAAACCCAGGAGGGGTAGACCTAACCTTTAAAATGCTACCTGGCTACTGTTTGAAGTCACAGCCCCCAATTCAACAGTCCTTCCATATGAAACCATCCAGAGAGGCTTGCTGAGCAGTGACAAGCCTAGACTACTCAAAATATTAGTGCTAGCTCTCTCCACCCTGAACCAGCCTATGGTGTCTCTAGTCAATCTCCCCTTTGCTGTGTGTGGACATGGAGATGGCATCCTTGGTTATCTCTGCTTCAGTCTCTCTGCTTTCGAGGGAGGCTGAGCTTTGCTCATAGAACAAGTCAATGTTCCCTTTCTTGGGTTTTCTGCTGAGATCTATCTTCCCTCTTCATACTCTTTGGCTAGTTACATTTATTTTTCCCATCCCTCCTCACCTCTGTTACACCACTTGGGTACCATGTGAGCCCGATCAGTCATTGCTTCCAGCACCACTGCTGCACAAGATTGTTCTTGCTCAGATTCTCAATCTGGTGTCCTCTACTAGGCTCAGACCTGATTCTAGAATCTCAGTGCCATCACAGTCACCCTGGACATTGCTGCTTAGTCTCAGTATGGTGATATTTCATTTGTTTTCCAAACAGAGACAGTTTGAGGAATTAAAGGACATCCTTAATAATTTTTCCAGGAGAATATGTGTAAGAAAGTCCTGTCTGTATTAAATCAGATATAGCATACTTGTTCTGGGCCAACTGGCACTGCTCAGCTTTCCAGACCTGTCTTCTAGTTCTCCCTATTCTCCTTTCTCTCTTTGGTTGGAGATGAAAGTACAGAGAACACAGGTGCTGCTAGAGGTGACACCTGAGGAAGAAGGAAAGGGGAGCAAGCACACTGACTTTACCCTTCTTCCTTTCTTCCAATTTCCTGCTGTGCTTCCACTGGGTAAACCAGGAAGCCAGGTTCCAAGGAAGCTGGGAAAAATCACCTACCAAGGTCAGTTTAGACATACAGAGTGGAGTATACAGTGCTTACAAATTTTAGTTGGGAGTACTACTTGTGTTTTTGTGTATATATGTGAATTCAATATAGTCCAATTAAAATATCATAGAACTGTGAGGCTACAAGAAATAAGAATAATGACTTGGCCCAATCATATAACTGATGACTGAGGTCCTGCCAGGTTAGCATCAACCCAACATGACTTCCTTCAGGAAGTTCTCCACAGAGAATGCTGATCAGAATATCTGTCAGTAGGAGTTCACTTTGGTTGCCTCCAGCTCTTCAGTGAACACAATCCTGGGAGACCAACTGTCACAATCCTTCATTGCTAGAGAAAGGCATGTATCTGAGCCCTGATAAGACAGTGACGTATTTGTATTCTAAGTCTTTGAGTATTTGTTCTAAGGGTGGCATATGATAAGTTTATTGACTTTGGAGTCATTGTGAACTGAGTTTGTGTTCTACCAGTTTCATTTACTAGTAGTTTTGCTTTGGGCAAATTATATAATCTTCTTGTACTTTAATTTTCTTATTTATAAAAGCAGGATATTAATATTGCCTATAATATAATTATTTACTTAAATAATAGAGTAGGGCTTCACAAAGAATGTCTATAAGAGTTAGCTGTTATTATTTTCTTTAATATTTTCAGTCAATATTCTGTTAATAGAAGTTGGTTATCCCCAAATCTGCTGAAATTGAGGTTTATATGGAATCCATAAAAGTCAGGGACAGGTTAAATAAAGGATATCTAAAATAGACAGCCAGGAATCTTAGTAAGCTAAAAAAGACAAAAGAGAAAGATTATTGGAAGACATTATTACAAAATTAATGAAATATTCTATAGCTTGTTTACAGAAAGCAAAGAGGTGGAAAAAGTTGAAACTTTTTAAAAGAAAAGGAAAAAATAGAGCAATGATATAACTCTCATTCCTGATGCCAATTTCTATCGTAGTTGATACAATTGTTTCAGTCTTTACCCTCTTTTAACATTTTCCTCATTCATGCTAAATTGTTATAAACTTTTGCCTACACACTGACTGATAATCTGTTTCTTTAGGATAATCCCTACAATTCTGTACTACAGTTAAACAATAGCAGAGGCATAGTTCTTAAATTTGAATAGAAAAGACATCATTGTATAATAGGGCAAAGGAGAAAACAGGCGGCCATTTTTTATGATCTCTCTTGTTTTTACTTCACTCAGATAGTTTGTCCTTTCCCACGTGAAACTGATAAATATCCATATGGAAAATTATTTGAATATGTCTTTAGAATGTGCCATCCTCCTTCCCATAACATGTTATATAATGGAGCAAAACAGAATGCATAGAAATGATTAGACATTAACACATTATAAACGAGTAAACTGGGTGTTAAAATAGCAGCTTGAAAACTGGTACTTTAGTCTCTATTTTTCCATTTTCTATGGATCATTGATAAGTTTGGTCATATTTGTAGGACACAATTGATCACTAGAAAATTTGAGATTTAGACTAAAAAAATCTCTGAGGTTTTCTCATTACTAAAATTATCAAGAGTTCATTATCAATGCATATATGTGTATATATGTAAATATATGTGTGTTTATGTGTATATATGTGTGCGTGTATGTAAGACTCTGTGTATTAAGAAATGCACTAAAACATTGATAGCAGTTGTCTTCAGGATGTGGTGTTAAGGTAAATTTTCTTAATTTATACATTCATTAAACTCAGTGGAATTATGCCTTTCTTTTACAATTTAACAAAAGACATTTTTTAGCATTCCAATTCTAATAATGGCAAAGTGTGTCAAAATAAATCTTCTACACAAAGCAATAGAAATTCTAGAAAATAATATTTTAAAACACAATTTTAAAGTGATAAAGAGAGAAAAAATTTAAGCAGAAAAGTAAAGTCAACTCTTGAAAGAAAGGAGGCACCTTGATTGAAATCCATTTTTATGCATTTTTTCCTGCAGTGATACTTTCAAGCACATATGATAAACGGTGACAAGAAACCAGACAAAAGTACACAGTCTTATTAAATTGATTTTTCAGATGATGTAAATCATATATGACAGAAAGACTGAAAGTTGAGAGGGGGATTCCAGTAAGAAGGTAGTCCCAGTGGGGTAAGCCTAATAATCTGTGTGGAGAAATCCTATCAAGTCCTTGACTTGTTTTTAAGCTGGACATTTGTGTGGGAAATTCTAAGGAAAACAGTGGAATATCAATGTTGGAAAAGCAGATGAACATGAGAAAGAGATTCAGTTACTGCCACCACAGTGGCATCAGAGTTTGAAGTCTGAGTTCCCTCAGGTCAGACAACTGTGGAAAACACCTTGGACTTTCTACACATATGCTTTAATAAAGCATAAAATCAAACCTCCACAAGTTCATGGTGATCATCCAGTAATATTACTGCTTCTAGAACAAATAGTAGCACTCATTAGAAGATTATAACAGAATTGAGAGTCTCCAAACTGTTTCACACAATGCCCAGTAGACAATAAAAATTACTAACATATGAAGAAATAGGAAAATGTGACACACTTTGATAGAAAAGCAGTTAATAGAAACAGATTTCAAGACAATTCAGATGTTTGAATTAGCAGATATGTATTTTAAAGCATCCATTGTAAACGTGTTTGAGGTCTTAAAAATAATGTACGCACATACAAGCCCACAGTCATAATGGCAGAATAGATGGTGAATCTGAGAAAAGAAAACAAAGAAATGAAAGAGTAAATGGATATTCTAGAACCAAAATTCAAATGTCAGAAAAATCACTATATGGGCTTCCGAGGGTTTTGCAAAAATTTAAGTTAATGAATTTTAATATACACCAATATAAATTCTCAATTTAAAGAATAGAGAAAAATAGCTGTTTTATAAAAAGAACAGAATTTCAGTAACATATCACAATTTGATTTGTAAGGCCTGCATAACCTGACCCTAAAACCTGACAAATACAAAGGAAAGTTTCAGACCAATGTCTGCCATGAACATAGATGAAAAATCTTAACCAAATTTACATATCTAATCCAGCAGCATATATTAAAGATGGCACATCATGAGGTTTCACCCAGAAATTTAACACTGGTTTAAACTTAAAATATCAATCCTTGTAATTACCCATGTTAAATCAATAAATGAGAAAACATACTCTAATCTCTATTGAGATGAGAACCCTTTACTCTTATATATGATACATGGAAAATGGGCATAAACATAAAACTTAAAACAACAAAACTTTAAGGAAAAACAAAAAAGGAGAAAATTTGGGGATCCAGGCCTAGGGAAATTGTCCTTATACTTGATACCAAAAGCCTGATCCCTAAAGGGAAAAGTATGTAAATCAGACCTGATCAAAATTTACAAATTTTACTCTTGACAGATCCTGCTGAGAAGATGTAAATAAGATACCAACTGGGAGAAAAACATTTTGACACCAAATGAAGGACTACTGTATATTATATATATATATATATATATATATATATATATATATATAATGTTCATAACTCAATGGTACTAATTAGCAAATGGGGTAAATGATGTAAGGAGACTTTTCATTAAAAAGAATATTCAAGTGGCAAATGAGCACATGAACAGATGTTTAGCAACTTTAGCCAATAGGGGAATGCAAATGAAAACCACAATAAATTATCACTATAAAACTATTAGATAGACTAAAATAATAATCATTTCAGTAAGTGACAACATCAAATGCTGGCAAATATGTGGGAACTGGATATATTGTCAATGGAATTGCAAAAGAGTAGAGTCACACCAGAAAATATAATTGGCAATTTATTATGGCAACAGCATGCAACTAGGATAGATGAAGTGACACTGTTAACATGGTGACATAGGACATCACCTGGAAAAGTCTTCCATCAGAATCAGCTTATTAGAAAACAATCCCACTTGTTTTGGAATAAATAGAGGTTGGAAAAGGACTACAAAAATGCTAATTGAAGAAAAAATAATCTAAAAAAGCAGGTAGGAAATTTTCATCTCAGATTCTCTGGACCGTCCCCTTCCCCTCACTCAGCCCTGCAAAACTTGGCAATCTCACAGAGGCAGCATGGCCTTTCCCTCCCACCATAGATACAGACTATAGAGCCACTCACAGAAGTAAGATAAAACCCCACACCTACCCTGGTACAGGCGCTCAAGTCTACAGAGTCCCAGGTTGGACACAAGGTATAAATACCAGGTACATGAAAAAGAGACCATGGAGGGGATTCAAAAAGAGAGACCATGGCAAAATGGTTGACAAGAGCTGTACGTGATAAACCAAAGTTCTGTTGGCTGAACCTCCTAAACAGAAAATTCTGGAGTGACTATTCTTTTCTAGATTAACCCCATCTGGCTCCCTGGTGTGGGATATAGTAATGAGGAAGAAACCAGAGACAAAATAATGCCTCACAGGGGGCATTATACTGAACTGCCATAAGATGGAAAGGTCCCAGAACAGAAAAGTGTAAGGAAAATGGGGCACTGAGTGAGGGGGAGATTTTAAACAAGTCATAGGATCTGAGGAGAAAATTCTGCACTAAAACAAACAGAACATACCAATATTCCCATAGAAGGAACAGAAGAAAGAATCTTTCTCTTGGAGGCAAAGCAGTTGCAAATTAATACAATCCAAAACATTGTACCACATATCCAGGACAAGAATCGGCTCAAGATGAGCCATGGAAATTTGATCAGTTAAATATGGGCTACTACAGAGGTCTGGAATAAGTTGGATGATTCATCAAAGAAAAGCCTTAACACAGAGCCAATTAACAATAAAAACTTTGGGTGGGAGAAACTGACTTTCAGAGTTAATTCACCAAGATAAGCACACGTCCAGGCAATAGGAAAAAATTACAAACAATATTAAGAAACAGGAAGACATGGTTCAGTCATGAGAAAAAATTCAAACTTCATAGAAGACTCAGAATTTGCAAGAACTAATCAAAGAATTCAAATAATCTTCCTAAATCAGTTCAGAGAGATTAAGGAAAATATGGATAAAGAGCTAAAGGATATTCAAGTTTAATGCAGGAAAGTGTGGGAGCAGAAAGGGGTAGGGTATATGGGAATCCAATATATTTTTGATGTAGCATTTATTCAATCTAACAGTTCTTTAAAAATAAAGAAAAAAATGGATACTAAGAAGAAATTATGTGAGGATAAAAATTTGAAAGTACAAAAAATAACAGAAAATACGGGGATGAAATGCAAAATAATAGAGATGAAAAATATACTAGAAATATACAGCAGCAGATTTGAACAGGCAGAAAAAAAAATCAGTGAAGTAGAAGACAGGACAGTTGAAATCATACAGGCAGAAAAACAAATAGAGAAAAGGAGAAAAATTGGGATGTCTTGGGATTTGAGTGACAACATGAAGCACAGAAACATACATGTCTTGAGTGTCTCAGAAGGAAAAGAGAAGGAGAAATATTCAGAAAGAATGGTTGAGGAAATAATGATTGGAAAATTTCCCACCTCTTATGATAGATAAAATTATACATTTCTAAAAAGTGTAACATACTCCACAAAAAATATATATTAATAGACTTACTCCAAGATACATATTAATAGTAAAAAGAATGTCAAATGGTGAGGATAAAGAGAGAATTCTGAATACAACAACAGAAAATTGATCTGCCATATACAGGGGATCCTCAATAAGATTAAGTACTGATTTCTCCTCAGAAACCAAGTAGACAAGAAAGTGATGTGATATATTTAAAGTACTGAAAGAGAAAACTTCCAGTTAAAAATTCTATATCCTGCAAAACTGTCCTTTAAAAATGAGAGTTTAAAATATTCATAGATAAACAGAAACTGAAAGATTTCAATTCATCAACAAAAGACCAGCCCTACAAGAATTACAAAAGGGAGTCTTGCGGCTTGAAGAAACAGACAGGACAGAGTAGCTTGCAGTACTGTGAAGAAATAAAGATCTTCAGTAAGGGTAACTAAAAGGGTAAATGCAAAGTCCAGTAGTACTATACCTTCAATATACAACTTTATTCTTTAATGCCTGTAAGTGTCAGAACACAATTGAATAAAAAGAGGCATATTTCTGGGTAAAGGCCACGCAAAATATAAAGTGGTACACTGGGATAAAAACAACATAAAGAGAGGAAACACAGGATATAGGAAAAGAAAACATAAATGGTATTGAAATCAAGTTCATATCTTTTCAAATTAGTAGGAAATAGATCTATGTTTTGCAATATTAACCCAAGGGGAATGACAAAGTATTTTAAAAACATACAAAAACAGAAATGAGAAAGAGACCAGTTTGATACATTAGAAAAGATTGTAAAGAAAATGAATTTGTAATAAAGAAAAGGAGAGTAAAAAAGATATTACAGGGAAGCAGACTTGGCCCAGTGGTTAGGGCATCCACCTACCACGTGGGAAGTCCGCGGCTCAAACCCTGGGCCTCCTTGACCTGTATGGAGCTGGCCCACGTGCAGCACTGGTACGCGCAAGGAGTGCCATGCCACTCAGGGGTGTCCCCCGTGTAGGGGAGTCCCACGCATTAGGAGTGTGCCCTATAAGGAGAGCCTCCCAGCACGAAAGAAAGTGCAGTCTGCCTAAGAATGGCGCCACACACACGGAGAGCTGACACAACAAGATGACGCAACAAAAAGAAACTCAGATTCCCGTGCCGCTGACAACAGAAGCAGACAAAGAAGACAATGCAGCAAACAGACACAGAGAACAGACAACCAGGGCTGGGGGGGGGGGGTGGTGTGTGGGGAAGGGGAGAGAGATAAATAAATAAATTCATCTTTAAAAAAAGGTATTACATAAACCCAAAGGACAAAGTGGCTGATGTAAATACTCCCTTTATAGTAATAACATTGAATGTTAATGGAATAAACTCCTCAATCAAAAGTTACAGATGGGCAGAATGGACAAATAACATTATCCAACTATATGTAATTTACAAGAGACTCATGTTAGACCCAAAGACACAAATCGGTTGAAAGTAAAATAATGGCAAATGATATCCCATGCAAATAGTAACCAAAAAAGAACTGAAGTAGCTGTACAGATAACAGATAAAATAGATTTTAAGTCAAAAGATACTATTAGAGACAAAGAAGGATACTATATTAATAAAAGAGGCAGTCTATCACAAAGAAATAACACTCATAAATATTTATATACCTTGCCATGTCTCACCAAAATATATGAGGAAAATACTAGCAAAATTAAAGGGAAAAATTAACACACTTACTATAATATTTGGAGACTTCAATACACCACTCACTTCAATAGATAAGATATCTATACAGAAGATCAATAAAGAAACAGAGAACTTGAAAAATATGATAAATTAACTGGACTTAACAGACATATACAGGACATTGCAACCCAAAATGCATTCTTCTGAAGTGCACATGCTTCATTCTCCATGACCAACCACATGCTGAGTCACAACATAAGCATCAATAAATTTAAAAATATTGAAATTATATAAGTATCTTCTCTGACTATATTGGAATGAACCTGGAAATTAACAACATGCTGAAAGCTGGAAAATCTATAAATATATAGAAGTTAAATTATACATCCTTAGTCAAAAAAGAAATTACAATAGAAATCAGTAAATATATTGAGATGAGTGACAATGAGAACATAACATAGCAAAACTTATGGAATGTGATGAAGGCCATGCTGAGAGAGAAATTGGTAGCCCTAAATTAAAAAAGAACTAAAGTCAAAGATTTAACAGCACACCTGGAAGAACTGTAAAAAGAACAAACTAAACCCAAAGTGAGCAGAAGGACAAATAACAAAGATTAGAATGGAAATAAATGAAATTGAGAACAAATAAAAATAGAAAACATTAACAAAAGCAAAAGGTGGTTCTAGAAAAGAACAATAAAATTGACAAATGACAAAGAAAAAAGAGACAAGACAAATCAAATCAGAAATGAGATGGGGGCATTACTTTGATTCTGCAGAAATAAAAAGGATCATAAAAGGATACTATGAACACTGCATGCTGAAAACTTAGACAACTAGAAGGAATAAATTCTAGAAATATATGAACAACCTGTACTGACTCTAGAAGAAATATACCATCTTATCAGACCATTTACAAGTAAAGAGAATAAATCAGTCATCAAAAACCTCCCCTCCCCCCAAAAAAAACCCTCAGTTCTAGATGGCTTCCAATGTGAATTAACCAACATTCCAGGAAGAAATAACACCAATCCTGCTCAAAATCTTGCAAAAAATTGAAGTGAAGATAATACTACCTTATTCATTCTATGAGGCAAACATTACCTTAATAACAAAGCCAGATAAAAGATATGACAATAAAAGAAAATTATGGGCCAATTTCTCTAATGGATATAGATGTAACAATTTACAACAAAATACTGGCAAATCAAATCCAACTCTACATTAAAAGAATTATACACCATGATCAAGTAGGTTTTATCCACAGTATGAAGGGATGGTTCGACATAAGAAAATCAATTAATTTAATGAACCACATTTATAAAACGAAAGGGAAAAAAGTACATAATCATCTTAATTGATGCAGAAAAAGGCAATTGACAAAATTCAGCATTATTTCTTGCTAAAACACTTAGAAAATTAGGAATAGAAGGAAACTTCCTCAACATGGCAAATGACATATGTTAAAAACCCACAATTAGCATCATATTCACTGGTAAAAGACTGAATGCTTTCCCTCTAAGATCTGGAATAAGACAAGATTGCACATTTGTCACCACTGTTATACAACATTGTACTGGAAGTTCTATTCTGAGCAGTTAGGCAGAAAACTATAAGGTATTCAAATTTATTAGGAAGTAAAACTTTCAGTATTTGCATATAACATGATCCTATACAGAGAGAGTCCTGAAAAAAATGGCAGAAAAAGCTATTAAAGCAAATAAACTAATTCAGCAAAGTGATGGGGTACAAGGTCAATATACAAAAATCAGTAGTGTTTCTATACACTAGTAATAAGCAATCTGAGGTGGAAATTTTAAAAAATCCATTTACAATACCAACTAAAGAAGTCAAATATCTAAGTATAAATCTAACCAAGGATACAGAGGACTTACACACAGAAAACCACAAAATATTGCTAAAAGAAATAAAATAAGACCCAAATAAGTGGAAAGATATTCCACGTTCATGGATTGGAAGACTAAATATTGTTAACACGTCCATTCTACCCAAAATGATTTATAGATTCAACACAATCCCAATTAAAATTCCAACATCCTAATTTGCAGAAACAGAAAAGTCAATCAAGTTTATTTGAAAGGGTAAGAGTACCCAAATATCCATAAACACTGAAATAGAAGAACAGATTTGGAGAATTCACACTTCCTGAATTTTAAGGTTATTATTAAGCCACAGAGGTCAGAAGAACATAATACTGACAAAAAGATAGGTATATTGGTGAATGTAATGAAATTAAGTTTGGAAATTGACCTACCCATCTATGTCCAATTGATTTTTGACAATGCTTCGAAGAGCACCAAATAGGGATAAAATTGGCTCTTTGACAATTGTTGCTGAGAGAACTAGATATCCATATGCAAAACAATAAAAGAGCACCCCTATCTTATACCATATACAAAAATTAATTTAAAGTGGATCTAACACCTAAATATATGAACCAGGGTTATGAAACTCCTAGAAGAAAATATAGGGAAGCATCTGAGGAAATTGTGTTAGGCAATGGTTTCTTAAAGCAAAAACATCAAAAGAAAAAGTAGATAAATGAGATCTCATCAATTTTTTTAAAAAATTTACAAAGCAAATTATCAAAAAAGTAAAAAGTCAGCCTACTTAATGGGAAAAAATTTGAATACCACATATCTAATAAGGGTTTAATATTCAGACTATATGAATAAATTCTGCATCTCAACAACAAAAAAGACAACAAAATTAAAAAATGGGCAGCAGTCTTTAATAGACATTTTTCTAAAGAGAATATACAAACACCTACAAAGCACATGCAAATGTGCTCAACATCACTAGCTACTAGGGAAATGCAAATCAGAACCACAATGAGATACCATTTCACATCCATTAGAATGGCTACTATAAAAAAAAAACAGAAATTTGCAAATTTTGAAGAGGATGTAGAGAAAAAGGAAAACTCATTCATTGCTGGTGGGAAGGTAAAATGGTGTACCTGCTATGGAAGGGAGATTGGTAGTTTCCTCCAAAAGAAAGTATAGATTTACCCTATGGCATGGCAACCTTCTACCAGGGATATACCAAGAAGAATTTAAAGCAGGGCCTCAAACAGGTATTTGCACACTAACGTTCACAGAAGCATTATTCACAATTGCCAAAAGATGGAAACCACAGAAATATCCATCAGTGGTTGAATGGATAAACAACATGTGGTATATACATACAATGGGATATTATTCAGCTGTAAAGAAGAAATGCAGTCCTGATACATGCAAAAACATGGATGAACCTTGACGACATTATGCTGAGTGAATTAAGCCAGATCAAAAAGGACAAATACTCTCTGATCTCACTGTTATAGAATAATTTGAAAAGCAAACTCATAGAGTCAGAACCTAGAATATTGGTTACCAGGGGCTGGACTGGGGATAGAGAATGAGAATTTCTATCCCTAGAATTTCTGTTTAGGTTGATTGTAAAGTTTTGGATGTGGATGGTGATGATGGTAGAACATCACAGTGAGTGTAATTAGCAGCACTGAATTATATATGTGAATGAGGCAAAGAAGGAAATTTTAGGTCATATATAAGTTACTAGAATAAAAATTAAAAGTTAAAACATAGAACTGTATAAAACAATGAACCTTTGTTTAAATGATAGACTATAGTTAATAGTACAAGTATAAAAATGTTCTTTCATGAATTGTAACAAATGAATCACACACCAATACAAGGTGCCAAAACAGGGTGATATTCAGAGAAAAAATATACTTAATGTAAACTCTTGACTACAGCTAATAGTTCAATTTTAATATTCTTTCATCAGTTGTAACAAAGGTACTACACTAATGCAAAGTGGCAACAATAGGGAGTATATGAGAATGCTGTATTTTTTACATGTTTTTTTCTGAAAACCTATAACCAAAGTATTTTTTAACAAGTAGTGTTGGAAAAAAAACCCATATACTAAGGGAACAAAATTAACCTTGAGCCCTGCTTCACTAGAGATACAAAATTTAATTTGTGAAAGCTCAAGCCCTAAATAAAAACTGGAACTATAAAGTTTCTAGAAGAAAAGAAAGAAAAATATAACCACGGTCTTCAGGCTAGACAAAGATTCCTTAGACAAGAAACAAAAACAAAAAAACAAACTATATATATATATATATATATATATTTATATTTATGTATACACACACACATTTGTGTTTTCATACATATATGTATATATTTTGTAAAAAGGATAAACTAGAATTCACCAAAAATTTAATATTCTAACTTAAGACATTGCTTAAAAGTGGAAAAAATTACCACAAACTGACAAAGGATTTCTATCAGATTGTACAAAGAACTTATATAAATAACAAATAAAAATGGTCAAACATCTTTAAAACAAACAACTAAATTTCATACAAGAATGCTCACAAGCACACAAGAAAGTGCTCAACATAATCAGTCAACAGGAAAATGCAAATTAAAATCAAAATGAGATACTATTTCACACCCACTAGAATGCCGGCGAGGATGTAGAACAAATTTTGTGTTACTCATACCGTTTTGAGGCCCACTCAGAAATAGCATGCTGTTCTTTGTTCTAAATTTGGAAGACGGAAATTTATTCTGATGGAAATCTTTCATCAGATTAAAGCATCAACTCACTTCAGATTTCCACCTTCATGCTGGCAGCATTTCCAAGTCTATATTGATACCATCCTTTCCTCAGTCCCTGCAGCTTTGATAATTAAATGTTCCTGCACAGTTGTCTGGGTTGCCCAGCAGCCTTCCATTCTGTCAGTTTCTCTCTGTTACATTGCCCTCAGATGCCCTTAGGCTGTGAGAGAAAGTTTTATTTGGTCATAGTCCTAAAAGAGCCAGTAGGAGTTAAGGGAAAGGAGGTGGGGTTTGGGGATTTCTTGTAGTCCATTACAAAAACAACAACAACAACAAAAAAACTAGAATTAGGACCAAGGTAAATTCTGTGGATTTGGCCATGCCATGGACTTCAGATGTGCTGCAGTGAATTCTGCTGTAGGTAACCTCAGGGTATAAGGAATAGTTATCTGTGTGTGAGAATCTCTGATTAGGAATAAATGTAACCTTTCATTAGTTTTACTGTGAGGTAGTTATTTCTGCTGAGCATCAGAGAGGTAGGAATGCTTTTCCTGAGCGTGCCAGGCTTTGTGAGCCTCTGAGCTGAGATTTCATACCACTGAAAATCATTCATCTAAGATGCCTTGTTGAGTACAATAACTCATCAAGGTATTGAATAGGTATAAAAAGGAACCTGGGGAGAGGCAGGGCCACCAATAGCTGACAAATTACAACCAAGGGACAGCAAGAGCATAGAAGGTTGAAAAGAACCACAAGGGCCATTGGAAGGAAGCGAGGTGCTTCTCCCCATATAGTTCTGGGCAAAATAAAACCCAGTATTTGTTTTCACATCATGATGATGACAGTGATTATGAGGACTCAGTACTCATAATTAAGCAAATCACCATATACCTAAAGCTCTATATATGGATATAAATACTGAATTATGCTATTGGTCAAGGCCAGAATGAAAGGGAGACTTGTATCAGATTATACCAGTTTATTTGGGTTTGTGAGAATCCCACCAAATTCCACATAGCCTGTGTGGCAGTTTGACATAATTTATGAATACCCCAAAAAGAGAAAAATTATATGTGTAAAAGGGCCTGTTCCTCTGGGTGTGATACCCTTTGGTTATAGTAAATTCAACTGTTTTAAGTTTACTTGATAAAAGATTAGGGATTTGACTGCCCATGTCAGTAGGACGTGACTCGGGGTTGAGTCCCTGTCCCATTGGTGGGCTGACATAAACGAACACTCAAAAGGGAGAGTGCTCCCTCCATAGAAGCCAGCTTGCCAAGTAACAGAGAGGAAAAGCTCAAACAGTTAAAGCTTTGGGGAGAGATGGACCATTTGCGTGACAGCTGACAGGTGACCTTGGGAAGACAGCTGAGACTGATATAAAAAGCCCTGAGGGGCAAGCCCAGAGGCCCCCCACCCACCCCTTGCACAGATCAGGAACCATCGCTTCAACATGTGGCAACTGACTTTAGTGAGAAAGCAATCTTGAGTTGGACTCTTCAGGGTCTTCTAACCGTAAGCTTTTACACCCAATAAATACCCTTTATAAAAACCAACAGATTTCTGGTACTTTGCATCAGCACCCATTTGCCTGACTAATAGAGTCTGTAAATGATCTAAACCAGTACTTATGATCAAACATATCCAAACATTTGTGCAGGATGGGATTTTAGGGGAGAAGGCCCTTGGTTCGAACTTTTTAATTTTTTGAAAAACCTTATTGAGATATAATTCACATATCTTATTTACATGTTGATAGTGTAAAATTTGGTTTACTCACAAAGTTGTGCAACTATCATCACTAATTCTAGAACATTTTCATCACCCCAAATAGAAACGCTTACCCATTAGCAGTCACTCCCATTTCCCAATTTCCTAAGTCTCTGTCAAGAACTAATCTACATTTTCATCTATAAATTTGCCTGTTTGGGGTCTTACCAATGGACTCAAGACATATATGGCCATGTATGTCTGGCTTCTTTAACATAGCATAACATTTTAAAATACATCTTTGTTGCAACCTGAATCAGTATTCAATCCTAATTATGGGTAAAATAATATTCCATTGTATGGATATATCACATTTTGTTTACTCACCATCAGTTGATAGACTTATGAGTTGTTCCCCCTTTCGGGCTCTTATGAATACTGTGTTTATGATAATGTTTGAGTGGATATATGTGGATATAGTACTGAAACCCTTCTAAAATGAGAAAATTCAGATGCAGTGAGAGAAGTCAGAAGACATTGAAGAGAGAAGTCAGAGAAAGCCAAGGACAAGAGGAAGCCAAAGACATTGCCATGTAACAGGGCAAGTCAAGGAACTATGAGGACTACAGAGGACTGCCAACTCCAGAACTCTATAGACCCAAGAAAAAGAATGAACTGGCCAATATCCTGATTTGGGACTTTCAACCTCTAAAATATGAGTCAATAAATTCTTCTCAGGTAAGCCAACCCCTTGTATGGTATTATTTGTTCTAGTGGCAGTAGCAAACTAAGACAGTTACTTAAGATTTTGTGCTTAGAATTTCCACATTTAAAAAAAAATCCCAAATGTCCTTCTGTTATTGATTTTTAATTTCATTCCATTTTGATTATAGAACATAAATAGTATGATTTATTTATTTTTTTAAATGAGATCAGTTTTATAGCTTATACATGATGGAAAATGTTTCATGGGCATTGAGAAGAATACATATTTTGCTTTAGTTGGATGGAGTGTTCTATTAATGTCCATTTGGTCTAATGGAGCAATAATATTTTACAAGTCTTTTATTTCCTTCATATCTGCCTTTTCTATTCTATGGTGTAGCAAAGCCTCAAATTATTATTGTTGATTTGTCTATTTGCACCTTCATTTCTATCCATTTTTATTTTAGGTATTTTGGGGCTTGTAGTTAGCTGTATATGAGTCTATAATTGTTTTATTTTCCTCAGGGGTTAATATTTTCATCATTATAAAATAGTTTTTTTTCAATTCCAGAAATGTTTCTTATCCTGATGTCTATATTGTTAATATTAAACAGCCACTCAAGGTCTCATTTATTTACTCTTTGCATTGTATTTAGTTTTCTATCATTTTACTTTCAACTTATTCATGTCTTTGACTCTAAAATATTTCTTGTTGACAGCATATAGTTGGATCAAATTTTTAATCTATTTTGCTAATCTTTGTGATTAACAAATAATATAAATGGATTACATTTATATTTAATGTTCTTGATAATAAAGGAAGCTTTATAGCTGTCATTTTGCTTTCTGTTTTCTTCATATCTTATGTTCTCTTTCTTCCTCTATTTCTCCATTTCAGTCTTCTTTTATGTTCAATAGATATTTTCCATTGCCATTTTAATTTTCTTGCTGTTTTTGTTGCAGCAGAGAGAAGTAAGGTGATCATGATATTGAAGGCCAGAACACGAGAAATCTCTGAGAAGGAAGATTTATTAACAAGCTAGCTGGGCCAAGTGGACTTTTTTCCAAAAAATACTGAGCCCTGATTAGGATTTCTGGGTTCCTTGTATGCAGAGGATGTAGGAGTGGGGAGTCAAACAGTGCTTTTATGCATAAAGGGCTTTCTCTGTTAGTTTCTTAGAGTTTTAATTGTTCGTTTGAATACCAGATAGGTTTGAATTAACACATTGCCCGCATTCCAGGCAAGCTTGAATTAACTTATCACCCACATTCCAGGTAAGCTTGAATTATATTGCCCACATTCCATCTGGATGTAAGTTTGAATACATATTCAGTCTGCATCCTCCCTGAATATCCAAAGCCTATAGAGTCTATATCACTTAATTGGCTTCTCAGGAACTAGGCATGCTTGGATATAGAATTAGATAAGTTTGAATTCATGCACAGGCAATATTACTTTTACTGTATTTTAAAAGTAATTTTCATACTGATTTCCCAGAGGATTACAAATAACATCTTGATTTAAAACAATGTAGTTTGGTTTAATACCTAATTAGTTACAAAATTATACTACATTTTAATATACAAAATTTTGTCTCCATTTCCCATCACCTCCCTTTGTGCTGTTACTGTCATAGAAATTATATCCTTATATACTGTATGACCACTAACACAGATTTATAAATATTGCTTTATCCAGTTGTCTTTTAAATCAGGCAGGAAATCAAAGTGTTATAAATACAAATATACATTTATACTGAATTTTATATTTACTTATGTTGTTACCTTTATGGGTGCTCTTTATTTCTTCATGTGGATTCGAGTTTCTGTCTAGTGTTATTTCATTTCAGCCTGATGGTCTCTCTTCAGTACATTTTATAAGCCAACTCTGCTGGCAATAATTCTGTCAGTGTTTGTTTATCTAAGAACACATAATTTCTCCTTTGTTTTTAAAGGATAATTTTGTTAAATGTAGTATTCTTGTTTGACTGTTTTTTAATTTCTAAATTTTCAATATGTCATCCACTACATTACACATCCATGGTATCTGCTTATAAATCAGTTATTAACTCAGGATCCCTTGCTTTCTCTTTCACTACTTTCAAGGTTCTCTTTTTGTCTTTGTCTTCCAATAGGTCTACTATTGTCGCAGTGTGGGCTCGCCCGGAGGGCCGCTGCAGGGGTGGTGTGGGCTCGGGCGGAGGGCTGCAACACATGGAGGGGCCTTCTGAGAAGGCGCTCCAGGGCCAGCAAGGTGCGGAGGATGCGCGGTAGGAAGAAGACTACCGAGGAGACCAGGATCTGTGCGCAAGTCTGATTTATTCAGGAAGTACAGCGGTTAATATAGGACGAAGATGGGGGAGGGGCAGGGGGCGTGGCCGGGGGCGGCAGACGGCTGATAGGTTCGTGCAGGGGTGCATCACTGGTTGCAGGCAGAAGACGGGGTAGCCAGGGTTCTCGGCGGCAGCGAGGTGGGGCTGTCATGGCGCGGCGGTGGCCCTCGGGGGAGAGGCAGGGTTAGGCCACCGAGGGGGAAGCGGGTGCAGCTGGGTAGAGGGGCGGGCAGTACGCCCGAACCCCAAGCGGAGGGCCTTAACGCCCGTTCCCACCACCCGGGTCCGACTCGCACCGGCGCCTGGAGACTAGCCAACCCTTGCTGTCGCCGCGCTCCCACACGGTGCCACCCTACATACTATTATGTGCCTAAGTGTGGATATCCTGGAGTTTATCCTACTTGGATTTAGTTGGACTTTGTGGATATATACATTAATGCACTTCATCAAATCTCCAAAGTGTTCAGCTATTGTTTCTCCAAATATTATCTCTGCCCTTTATGAATATGTTGAAGTGTTTCATAGTGTCATACAGATCTCTGAGATTCCTCATTTTCTTCTTCTTTTTTTTTTCTTTCTGTTACCCAAAGTGTGCAATTCCACTTAACCAATCTTCAAGTTTGCTGACAATTTGTCTGTTTATATCTTCTGTTAGCACTCTCTGGTGAATTTCTCACTTAAATTATTGTATTTTCAAGTCTGGAATTTCTGTTTGTTTCTTTGTTTTATAATTTACAACCTTTAGTGAAATTTTCTATTTGGCGAGATATCATTTATCTACTTTCCTTTCAACACTGTTTCCTTTAGTTCCTGGAAAATATTTTCAATAGACTATTTAATGTCTTTGTTTACTATATTTCATATATGGGCTTCCTCAGAGTCATTGTTGACTTTATTGTTTTTGTTTATGGGGCATCTTTACTTTATTGTTTCTTTTTATTTCTCATATTTTTATTGAACACTGATCATTTTAATTAAGATAACATAGCAATTCTGGAAATCAAATTATCTCACTTATCACAGTGTTTGCTATTGCTCTTTGTTGTTATTGTTTATAGATTTTTTTGAACTAATTTGGTAAAACCTGTATTATTTGTCATGTGTGGCCACTGAGGTCTTTACTTGATTACCTTAATGGTCAGCAATTGGTTGAACAAAGATTTTCTTAGATCCTTGGTACCAATAATTCCCCCAATTTTGCTTAAGGGCTCTGTGTACATGTTGGGGCATGCATTCAATGCTCAGCCTTGCATATCATAACTTTATCCTTTATCCTTCCTTTATCCTTATCCTTTATCCTTCCATTCACAGAGCATTAGGTTAGTTAAGGGTGGGACATTAAGGGCCTTCTGAGGTCTTTCCTGAGTTTGTGTACAGTCTTGGTCATGTCATGCATACAGCCCAATGCACAATCTGCATATTTCTGTGCCTGCCTGATTCCCAGGAATATTTTTGAGTTTTTTGAAGCCCCATATAGAACTTTTCCCTTTAAGCATTTTGGTTATGTAATCATTTTCACCAGCTATTATCTATTGACTCAAGCAACTGAGATGTTCAACAAATACCTCTGATTACTTAGCACAAATACTCCATAGGGAAACAGCTGTTTATGTTGGACAAGCTCCAAGTTGGGTCAAGTAAAGAGAGGTTTGTGAGTGAGGTCTTTCTTGGAAATACAAAAGAACTCAAATACTGACAATCTTCTGAAAATGGGCTCTAAAGGAAAAGAAGCTCCAACCTCATTCTTCCTACTTCAGGGGCTGCTAGCCTGCTGGTTTCCACTGTGATTGTAGACTGTCGGTTTTCAAGATGACCATGCAGCAGGGAGGGGGAGATAAGAATACAGAAAGTTAAAACACAGCGAAGATCACTGCTCTTACCGAGATTCAGCAACAATTTCTTGAATAAGTAAGTACTCTGTCAAAGTTTGGTAATTTCCAGATTTATGAAAAATTTGATTCAGACCATTTTTCCAGTGTTCTTACTGGTTTTGTAGAGAAGAGAATTTTAAGAGATCCTTACTATGCCATTTCTGCTGATGTCAATTTAGACTCCTCAAGTTTACAATGAATGAATGAATATTACAGATCCTATATGTGCTCCAAAAGGAATTTTAATAACATTATATCATGTCTCTCAAATAAGAAAGTAATTTATAGAAAGAATGATTCAATTACTTAATATCACTCTTAGTTTTGGTGGATAGTTCAGGGCAAATGCATTTTCCCTCTTGTTAAAAAACTGCATTGATTTTTATCTCTGCATTAAAGTAGGCCTTCAGTGTATTGCTCCAGAAAAGTATCTGGGTCATTTTATTTCAGGCCTGCACACAACTATTAAATCCATTACTATTTCCTTCTAATTCATTCTGTTTCCAGACATGTTTTCTCTAAGCTTGAATTATTTGAATTGCATTCTGATGTTTTATAAAAACACATTCATAGATATTGCCCATTCTGTCCCTCAATGCCTTTTGTTCAAGGACTCAGGGAATACAATCTCACTTATGCTCAGTTCCAGAAAAATTACATTTTATTCAAAGACAAATTTACCTGCTTTTCCCTTTTAAGTAAATTCAAACAATGTATTAGTTTTTCTTAATATGCCAAGAAATTAGGGTCAAATTCTCTGCACAAATATTATAATCTGCTCCACCTAAGTACCTGAAAATAATTGCTCTAACATTTACTAAATGTGGTTTCTTTTTTATTTTTTTCTCCCTTATGTATTAGTCAACCAAAGGGATGCTGATGTAAAATACCAGAAATCTGTTGGCTTTTATAAAGCATATTTATTTGGTGTAGAAGCTTATAGTTACCAGGCCATAGAGTGTAAGGTACTTCCCTCACCAAAGTTTATTACCACATGTTGGAGCAAGATGGCTGGCAAAGTCTGCCAGGGTTTAGGCTTCCTGGGTTCCTCTCTTCCCAGGGCTTGCTTCTCTCTGGGCTCAGCTCCTCTGTTATATCCACAAGGCCAGATGTAGACTATCAGGTGAATGGATTGTTTCCTCTTCCCAGGGCATTTTCTCTTTACTCATGATCAAGCACCTCTGTGTGTTTACTTCCTGGGGTTCCAGCTCAAAAACCTCAACTTACTCTTCTGCTATGTCGTTTTCTCTCTGGTCCCCACCCACCAAGGCGGCAGGGATGTAACATTCTACTGATATGGCTCAATCAAAGCCTTAATCATTATTTAATCAAGTAAACCTCTGAATCCAAAATCTAATTTGCCCAGAAGAAAGGACCAGTTTACAAACATAATCCAATATTTCTTTTTGGAATTCATCAATAATATCAAACTGCTATACCTTCAAATATGTAACTGTCTATAATGTGTAATTCTAAACATTGTAAGTAATTGACCAACAGTTCAGTCTATCTTTTTCATTTCATAGAAAAGAAGACAAAATAAGAAGATAGTGAGTCATTTCACTAGTTCAAAATTTGATGCTACTCTCATGTGGGCAGAACAAATATAATCTCCTCCATTATTTGGGGGGCCACAAGGTAACTTTTATGCTGTCTTTTGCTTTATGGCATATGAAAAGAAACTAATACTAAATTTTTTAAATTACAGAAAGTGTTTGGAAATGGATTATGTTGAAAACATAGTCATATATAGAATTTCTTTCAGCAACTTTTTCACAATAAATTCTAAGTATTATTTTAAGAAATTTGTTTCAATATTTTTCTTATAGTTAATATATATTATTACTCACTTGGAAAATAATAATAAATTGTAATTTAAAAATTAAGCATCATAATTTTTAAAAAAGGGGAATTGGAGGCAGACTGCTATTAATTCCAAGACCAAGAGAGGAAACATCACATCTATGTATGGCCAAAAAGGTGAGTTGATATTTATTATGATGTTGAAGATTAAATCAAGACAATGATATTAGCATTTTGTGGGAAGCTGAAAAGAGATGATGATGAAGAGTCCTATGGTTCCTTTTGAAGGACAGAAGCCTTGCATAGCAACTGAAAACACCCACACTGACAAGCCACACGGTGATATTGAAGGGAAGACTGTCCTTGCAGAAAAATAGAGAAAGTGTGTTTTTCTTGGTTTACTGAAAATATAGGACAAGATTGTTAAAGCAATAGTACTAGCAGACAGGAAAAGTACTTTGCTTTTTAGTTCAAAGTAAGTTTCTAATTTTATTGCTTTCCATTTGCCTCCTTGAATCAGTGAGGCCCTGTGGAAAATAATTTTGGTAAATGTATTATTCAGGGTTTTCTAGGGAAACAGAACTGACAGGAGATATCTGTAAATCTCTGAGTTTTATAAAATTGTCTCATGCAACAGTAGGGATCAATAAGTCCAAATTCTAAGGGGTTCCTGCAATCCAGGAACTCAAATGAGTTCCTCAGGAGAAGTTGTTTGTCTGGAGTACTGATAGGAATTCTTTTTTCTGACTGCTGAAATTACTTCTCCTTTTAAGGCCTTCAGCTGATTGAATGAGATGTCTCTCATTGCTCAAGGCAATTGCCTCAGTTAATTGCAGATAATAATCAGCCACAGAGGCAAATGATCCACTGATTGTTTAAGTCTACAAAATGTACTCACTGTAGTTAGGTAGCCCATTATTTACTTGACCAAACAACTTGGCACCATTACCTAGCCAAAGCGACACATAAGCCTAACCACAGAGTCCACTGTTTGTTAACATGGCAGCCGTACACCTCATCTTAAACCATACTTAATTGCTAAAATAAAAATAACAGACATATTTTTTCACCTAATTATAGTCAACTGTCCTGCGTACACCTGAAAATGCGCTAAATCCCTCCAGAATATGGTGAGTCCTTGGGTAGTATTCATTCTTAAACCTAAAATCCTGTAACTTAAATATTATGACATGAAACTAACACAACTTATCTCAAATGATAAGGAGATAAGTTGGAGAAGAAAACAAACATTTGTTTTATGTACATATAAAAACATACTCTCCTAACAAACTAAAGAAAAAATATTCATGACCAGTAAAGTCTTCATATCTGTAACTGTTCAAGTGGTCCTAGTAAGAATTTTGTCATAACCTTCTTCCGCTACCCATTCCACGTTCCCTTTACTCTCAGCAAGTACTTCAATTGGGTCATGGTTCTTTGCCTGGTGGAGTGACCAAACCCTTTATTCCTGAAGATTCTGGGCCATTGGCAGTCTTGCCTGGATTAGGTTGTTGCAGTTCTAATTTTTTTTTTTTTTTACTTTAATCTCAAGACATGATAGAACTAAGAGACACCCTAGGGGATCACCAGTATTCCAGGCAAACTCTTTATTACCTACATTGTGTAGTTGCAGTCTTATTTCCCCTTGATAGACAGGATCAATCACCCTATCCAGTACAATAATTCTCTTTATGCTATTTGATTCAGAAGCATGAGGAGTCCAAAGTGGCCGGATGACAGCCTTAACTTCCAGTTTAGTGGAACTTTTTTTTTGTTTCCTGGTGGAAGCACTCCTTATTTTGGAACTAAGACCTGAAGAACAGCAGAGCTTAAGGTTGCAGCAACTGGAAGCAATTTTTTCTTTTTCCTGGTAGATCATTATAGGGGTAATAATGAATAGTGCCACTCACATTTCCTCCCCTTGATTTCTGGACCCATGAATCCTGGCTATCAAATATAGAGCACCACAGAGTGGATGCTGATTTAGAAAATACACAGTCTCCTGGAGAACCTTGCCACATCCCTGCAAAGTATTGCCACCTAGTTGGTGTTGTAATTGAGTCTTCAAAGGCCATTCACCATTCTATCAATCCAGCTGCTTCTGGATAATGGGGAACATGATAAGACCAGGGAATTCCATGTACATGAGCTCATTCCCACACATCATTTGCTGTGAAGTGAGTTTGATCAGAAGCAATGCTGTGTGTAATGTTATGGCAGTGAATAAGACATTTGTTAAGTCCATGGATTGTAATTTTAGAAGAAGCACTGCATGCAGGGAAGGCAAACCCATATCCAGAGTAGTGTTTATTCACATTAGAACAAACCACTGTCCCTTCCATGATGGAAGTGGCCCAATGTAATCAACCTGCCACCAGGTAGAAGGCTGATCTTCTCAGAGAATGGTGTAATATCAGGAGCTGAGTGTGGGTCTCTTCTGCTGGCAAATTGGGCACTCAGCAGTGGCTATAGTCAGGTCAGCTTTGGTAAGAGGAAGTCCTTGTTGCTGAGACTATACATAATCTCTATTACTACTTCAATGGCCATACTGTCCATGAAGCCAATGGACAATGAAAGGAGTGACTGAGGAAAGAAGCTGAGCATTAGCCTCAGAGTGGCTAATCTTACCCACCTGATTATTAAAAATTTCCTCTGCTAAAGTCACCCTCTAGTGAGCATTCACCTGCAATTCAAATATCTTCTTGATTTTTGCCACCCAGAAAGGGCTACCCATATTCCTCTTTCCCAGACTGCTTTGTCACCAATTTTCCAATCATGCTACTTTCAAGTCCCTGACCATCTATCCAAATCTGTGGTAACAGCCCATGAATTACTGTACAAATGCAACACTGGCCATTTCTCCTTCCAAGCATAATGAACAGCCACTTGCACTGCTTTATGTTCTACCCATTGAGGGAACTTTCCATCACTACTATCCTTTAGGGACAGCCCAGAAATGGATAAAGCACTACAAATATCAATGTGCAAGTGGTACCTTCATATCATGTATTACCACAGTTAAGCAAGGCTCGAGTTTTCTCTTCCTCAGTCAAGTGAATGTAAGAAACTCTCCAAGAGGCCATAAAGGTGGGCTGGGAAAGAGAAGGTAATGTGGCAGGATTAGTGACCATGGGCATTTAGGTCTCTTCTTCATGTAACTTACTTGTGTCTTCAGGACCCACCCAAGCCCTTTCTCACATATACCATTTCCATTTTATGATAGAATATTGCTTGCATATCCAACTCTATGGTTGGGTGGGCCAGACAACACCCAGCTCATGATAGGCAAATCAGGTTTCATGGTAACTTAGCAGCCATAGTTAAGTGTTCAGTTTCTACTAAGGCCAAGTAGGCAGGCCAAAGCTGATTCTTAAAAGGAGAGTAGTATGGAAGAAGAGATATGGTGTGGGGGCATTTTCAGGATTTGGAGTTGTCCTGGGTGGTGCTGCAGGGATGGATGCTGGATGTTGTGTGTCCTGCCATGACCCACTGGGTGGACTAGGAGAGAGTGTGGACTACAATGGTGACCACTGCCCATGTGGTGCAGTGGTGCTCCAGAATGTATTCACCAGGTGCAGCGGATGTGCCGCAATGATGGAAGAGGTTGTTGATGTGGGAGGGGTGGGGTGGGTGGAGTGGGGGGTATATGGTGACCTCATATTTTTTTAATATAACATTTAAAAGAAAATAAAGAAGAGGAAGAAAAAAAGGAGAGTAGGATCTGAATAGGATGGCAGGGCTTTGCTACTGTGATTATTGTTTAGGGTACTGTCATAGACTCTAGGTAGCATCTCTGTTTGTCACTGACATTTCCAGCACCATAGGTTAAGCTGGATTATATAACCCAGAGCAGGAACCTGGACCTGTTGCAGAGCCTCCTCTTGTTCTGGACTCCACTCAAAGCTAGAAGCTTTGCTGGTCACTCAGTAAATGAGCTGGAGCAGCAGATCCAAGTGGGGAATATGTTGTCTGCAAAATCCAAAGAGGTCAGGTAGGCATTTTGCCTCTCATTTAATCATAGAAGGGGTCAGATGCAACAGCTTATCCTTCATTTTAGAGGAGATATCTCAGCATGTCCCATAACATTGAATACCTAGAAATTTCACTGAGGTGGGAAGCCCCTGTACTTTGGTTGGATTTATCTCCCATCCTCTGAGATACA
Source organism: Dasypus novemcinctus (assembly GCF_030445035.2). Classification (NCBI taxonomy): domain Eukaryota; kingdom Metazoa; phylum Chordata; class Mammalia; order Cingulata; family Dasypodidae; genus Dasypus; species Dasypus novemcinctus. The sequence goes on along the minus strand of NC_080673.1, from coordinate 197,877,663 downwards.
AATGTCTTACCAATAAGACTAGAGTAGTCACTACTTCTCAATCAGTAGGGCCAGTAAACATGATATCAATATAATGGATCAGTATAATGTCTTTTCGGAGGGAGAGATGATCAAGTTACTTGCAGAAAATATTACAAAATAGGGTTGGAGAGTTGACATTCCCCTAAGCTATGACAGAGAAGGTATATTGCTGGCCTTGCCACCTAAATGCAAATGGTTTCTGGTGGCCCTTATTAATAGCAATTGAGAAAAAAAGCATTTGCAAGATCAATAGCTGCAAACAGGTACCAGGTACTGCTATCCTTCAAGATCCATCTGTTTTCTGCACAGGCCACATAGGAGAGTTTAAAGGGGATGTGGTGGGAATCACCATCCCTCCATCCTGCAAGTCCTTGATGGTGGCACTGATCTCTGCAATACCTCCAGGTATCAAGTATTGCTTTTTGTTTATTATTTTGCTAGGTAGGAGCAGTGCTAGTACCTTCTACTTGGCCTTTCCTATCATTACAGCCCTTACTCCACAAGTCAGGAAACCAATGTGGGAATTCTGCCTGTTGCTAAATATGTTTATTCCAATTATGCAATCCAAAATGTTGGAAATAACCACAGAATTATTTCAGGGACCCACAGAATTATTTCCATACACACTTGGGATGGAACTGAGATAAAACTCCATCAATCACCTGACTTCCATAAGCCCCTTCTCTGACTGGTAGACCACAGTGACATTTTGGGTCACCTGGATTTAATGTTACTTCTAAGCCAGTGTCTAATAATCCCTGAAACATCTGATCATTTCCTCTTCCCCAATGCACAGTTACCCTGATAAAAGGTTGTAGGTCTCTCTGGGGAAGTCAGGGAAGAAGATTAACAGTACAATATTTGGGAAAGTAACAGGGTGCTTCCCCAACAGAACCCAGCTTTTCCCACATTCAAGGGGCTCTGGATCTCTAAACTCTCAATCAGGGAATTGATTGAGGGGTCGATGAGGTAACAAGCATGCTACCATCGTTGGGCAGGCCCAGCACGTGGAGATGAGGCCTCGTCTCCTGCTGGGTGAGTGCTTGGCGCGGGTAGATTGTCGCCCCCCTGCTACTCTTGCCCATAACAGCTGCCTCCTCTATCTCCACCCAGCATCCGGTCTCCATAGGGGCCGCCCTAGGGTAATCGGCCTGCCTCTCCCGCGCCTCACCAGAACCCAACCCACAACTTCCCCTTATCTTCTGCCCCAGCCCCCATATACCCCCCCTCACCTCTGCCCCTTTACCTAGCAACAGCCTCCAACAACCAATCGGAGGTCGCCTTCAGCTTAAGCCAATCCGCACCCCACACGTCGCCCCTTACCCTCGTACCTCACCCCCAACCATCCCCCAGCCAATTAGCAGCCTCCCCTCACATACATTGCCTTAATTGCCTTATTTGGCTTAGCCTTGCTACCACCAGCGCCCTAGCATATATAAACGCTTGTCTTCCTCAATAAAGCAGAAGCGTTGCCACCACTCTCCGTCTCCGCAGCATTCTTCGCGCCGCTGTGCGTCCGCCCTTGACACCGCCCGCTGTCCGCCGTGCGCCCTCAGGTCATGGATCTCTTTTTCTGCAATTCAAGTTTAGTCTAGAGGTAGAAAAGCTGTTTCTTCAGGTTAGACTAGAGGTCAGTAAAGTGTTTCATCATGAGACTATTACAAGTTTATCTGGCAAAGACTCAGCAGAATTTAGGGTTTCAATGTCTCCACAGTGACTATTATTAACCTCTATGTCTCCATCCCAATTTTCAAGATTCCATTCCTTTCCATCAATACCATCACTTTATTAACTCACACCTGTCAAGGTTGAGATTTTAGCTTCTGTTTTATCTCTACTACTCAGACAACGAGAATGTAAGTCTGGTTTTCAGAGATCTCATATCTGTGCTTGTATGAAACAAGTTTTTCTTTCAGGGCACACATGAAAATTCCACATAATTCATATAGCATTTAGGTTGAAAATTTGATGCCTTCAGCTCAATCCTTTCTTTTACAAATATATCCAGTATGTTTAGGAAAAACTAGACAACATCATTGTACCTTTTAACTCCACAAAACTCTCTTACCCAGACCCTTGCCTCTTATTGTCAACTCATTCCATGGACTATCAGTGGCTTTGACAGAGTCATTAGTGACTTTGAATCTAATCAGAGTAGAAAGCCAATTGCAAAATCCCCAAAACCAATTCAGAAGCCCCATTTTAAGATTCTGTTTCTCAAGAACCACCCCAGTCCTGGTACCAAGTTGTACTAAGGAAACATAACTGACAGGATATAGCTGTAAATATTATGAGATTTTATAAAATATGACCATGGGGATACACAGGTCCAAATTCCATAGGGCAGCATGCAATCCAGTAACTCTGATGAAGGTCTTCAGATGGGTTCCTCAGGAGAAGCTGGCTCTCCAAAGTACAGATGGGAATTCTCTCCTTGAATGCTGAAATAACTTCTCATTTTAAGCCTTCAACTGATAAGTTAGGACATCTCTTATTGCTGATGGCAGTCTCCTCAGTTGATTCATATATGCAGTCAACTCGCTGATGATTTAATTCTATAAAATGCAGTTAACCCAGTGCTTACTTGACCAATCAACTGAGCACCTTTACCAGACCAAGTAGACACATGAGTCTAACCATCACAGTAATATAATATCAAATAAGCATTCCTGAAAATATATTTGCTTAAAACTTCTAAGCAAGGTTGAAAATCAAACAAGTTCAGTATATTAATGTTGATGGCTTGATTTCTACCAAGGGAAAAAAATATCCGGGGCATATCTCATCATTAATATCCAGTAATAACAAAACAGAATAAGCCTGATTATGCAAGACAATAAGCCTAAACAAACAAATGCAAACAAACAAACAAGAAAATTAGGGCTTTCAATGAATCCAAGTCCTATCTTCTGAGCCTATAAGTATTTTCACAGCTATGTGATTAGAGATGGCGTTGATGATGGAGGAGGGCTGGCAATGCCAAGGCTGTTTTCAAAGTAGGAATACCTGAAGGAAGAAATGCCTCCAGAACCAGGCTTCTTAAGGTATTACTCACTTGGGCTCTTTGACTGTCTGATGAAAACTAAGGTTAAATATAATTTCTCTTCTCAAATGAATGCTTTTGAGCTTCACAAATTAAATACCTATACCAATGAAATTTAAGTGACATTGAAATAGAATTATCAAAATACCAATATAAAAGTTTTCATATATAAATATATAGGCTTCTTTATTAATAGCTTAAATAAAATTAGCTAGGGGCAATCATAATAAATAACTTATTAGCAAGGAGTGAGGATTATAACTGATAGTGATATATCTGTAGCAGGTGTAATGTCATCTAAAACTATATAAAAATTATATTAGTGAATAAGACTCAGACACTGCAAATACTATTTCAGTTAGTCATTTATGCTTGTAATAGAAGTAAAAATTGAATTATATTTCAAGATTATTGAAAGCAAAGATGTAATCTTTTTCACATTCAGAGTCACAAAACTTTTAAGGGTCTGTGCAATCTTGGTTAGGAATATTTACATAGTAATTGTTCACAACCTAACTTGGATTTGGAATTATATATATAATATATATATATATAAATATATATATGTTTTTATATATATAAAGCAGGCACTCAACCAATTGAGCTACATCCATTACATGTATGTAATATATATATGTGTGTGTATATATATACATATATATATATATATATATATATATATATAACTGTTACTTAGGGCATGAATATAGCTCAATTGGTTGAGTGCCTGCTTTCCATGTACAAGGTCCTGGGTTCAATCCCTGGTACCTCCTAAAAAGTCCAAAAAATCAACAAAAAAAATCCCTGATACTTGAGGCATCTTCCCATAAATTCTAATTTCCTATTTTTCATCAGCCTGGTTGCAGTCTGGGCAATTGTATTATCTATCTATATCTATATCTATCTCTCTGTCTCTCTAGATCTCAATATAGCTATATCTCTATATAACTATCTTTCTATAACTATGTACCTATCTATATATGTTTTTGAAAGAACAAGTCATTTTGAGTGTTGGTAATATTATCTGTGGAAGACATACCTATTTATGTCATTTTCTGCATCCTAATACTTTCCTTAAAACACTTTCTTTTAAAAAAGCAGCCTTATATGACTTGTCATTTTAGCCATTTTAAAGCAATTGCTTCTCCCATCTTCAGAGATAAAATGTTGTGAGAATGTCCATGTACTTTGAGTGTCCTTGGAATTAAGATATAACCAATTTTTAAAAAATGATTCTCTAATGGGATTTTCAGATGAGATTCTTGGATTTAATTTCAATTTAAAAGTTCAACTGAGAAATAATTTTCTCTGATCCTATGAGACACTTTACTCTGTCACTGCAAAAATCCTGCTCCCAAGAATGCGTTCCACATTTTGTTCTTTGAATTGCCTTGTCTAGTAACTAGACAAGTATTTAAGTTGAAAATTTGATGCCTAATTAAAATTTTAGACACTTATGGGTTGTAGTTACTCCTTATGGGTTGTAAGTGCAGTGTTAAGGAGCATGCCAGTAAGATAAGAGTGCTGAGAAGGGTAAATGTACAGTTTTAAAGACTCAAGAGTCAAGATAAGCCAATAGAGGAAGAGATTTGGAAGCTGAGATCTGAAGGAAAAGGCAGGTTGGTTTGGTTCTGGAGAAGAGCATTATATGCAGAGTCAGGGGGGAAATGCACAGAATTAAAGGTATGAAAAGACTAGAACTCTTCAAACTGAAAGCACTTAGATTATCTGAAATGGGAGCCATGATAGAGGAGGCTGGAGAGACAATAGATGCTGTCTCCAAGGCCAACATGCTAAGGAAGCTGAGACTTTGTTCTAAGAGCCACAAAAAGAGCTTGAAGACTTCGGCAGAAAAGATACAATGGGAGATTTGTGTTTCGGGAAAATATACTCAGAGTTAAGTAAGGAGGCTACATTGGAGGGAAAATTGAGCAAGACGAGTCACACATAACTTTAAATACATGGGTATAGCAAAAAAAACCACCAAAACACAAAACACCCATTTATCAAGTTCCTTGCTTGCCATCTCCGCTTGGATGACTAATATCACCTCAAATTTGATATACCCACAACCTAAGCTCTTAAATTTTCCCCTGAACTTTCTCCGCGTAGAACCTTTTCCATCTTGATTATGTCAGCTACAGCCTTTTTTGTGCTGTGGCTAAAACCCTGGAGTCATCTCTATTTCCTACTCACATGGCACATACAATATATGAAAAAATCCTGTTAACTTTACCTTCAAAATATATCCGGCATCTGACTTCACAGCATAGCACACCTCTACTTGAAGGTGTCTCACCCCCCCCCCCCCCCACTACAACCCATCTTCTCATGCCACAATCCTTGCAGGAGCTTCTGAACTGATCTCCCTACTTCCATCTCTGCCAACATTGCAGTTTATATTCAGCATGGCAACAAGCAAAATAATTTTTAAAAGCGTACATAAAATTGCACCACTGTTCTGCTTAAACCTGTCCAATGACTCCATATTTCACAATAAGAATTTCAACAAGAGTTTCACATGAGAATTTCAACATTCTTTTAATGGCCTGCAACCCCAAATGCCCTTATTCTCCCCTGCTACTTTTCACCTTCATCTCCTTCTCTTTCCTATCCTTCTCTGTTCCTAGTTCAAGTCTCCTTAAGGTTTTGTGGAAGAGGTCCACTATTTCTCAGAAGCCTTAAACTGGCTTTTCTCTGCTTGGAACAACATCTATCTGTCTACCACTCTCACCACTTCAAGTTTCCTTCAAATTTCACCTTCTCAGTGAGGCCTGAGATCACCACCTTGCTTTTCTTTTCAGTAACACCTAGAAACTGCTACAATATTCTTTAAAATTAGATTATGTTTACTGTGTACTTCCTCTTTTTCCCAGTAAAATATGAATTCCACAGGGTATTTTCAACTTTATTTTCCGCATGGCTTCAAACATAGCACTCAAAGAATTTTTTTTTTTAATGAAGGAATGTAACAGATGGAAAAGGACAATTGCTTGACTTAGAACAGTGTTACAATGGACAGAAATAAGCCAATTTGGCACAGATAGGAAAATGAGATCTACTGATACCTTGAATAGGCTGAGGAAGAAGGAGGACTTAAAGATGGTACCCAGGTTTTTTGTTTGTAGAACTGATTAGATGATGATGGTGCTGACTAAGACAGGGAATCCTGGAACACAAGCAAGTTAAGCGTGGACTGAAGATGATTCCAGCAATATTAGGAATGCCGATAAGATGCTCAAGCACAAATGCACATGAGGTAGGCTTTTATGTGACTCTTAATACCAGGAGAGAGGTATGGGAGCAGAAGTCAGGGAGTACATAGTAAGAGGCACTAATGGGATGATGAAAATTGATGCCAATGGATGAGAAATACTATACAGTAAGTAGATGGTCAATGGTATGGAGCAGCTCCTACTCTCTGGTTTGTTGGACTTGCGCAGGTTGGCTAACAGGAAGGTGAAGACGGTCAACCACCACACCAGGGAACTGAGAGTGCCTACCATTCCAAGCAGGAGAATCACATCTATCAACCATATGGGATCTAAGACGCCTCTTGATTGTAGAGGTGGAGTGGACATCACTAACCCAGGTTCCACAGGATGGAGGAATAAAATATGGATTAGAGTGAACTTACTGGTATTCTACCGTAGTATTATTGTGACTAGTAATGGAAGAAACTGTAGCATTGATGTGGAGAAAGTAGCCAAGGTAGTTGCTGAGGGCAGGGAGAGGGAAGTAGAAATGAGATATGGGGGCATTTTTGGGACTTGGAATTGTCCTAAATATTATTGCAGGGACAAATGCTGGACATTATATATCCTGCCATAACCCACTGAATGTACTAGGGGATAGTGTAAACTACAATGTAAAGTATAATCCAGGCAGTGCAGCAGTGCTCCAAAATGTATTCACCAAATGTGATGAATAGGCCACAATGATGAAAGAGGTTGTTGATGTGGAAGGAGTAGGGAGAAGTGGGAAGTGGGGTATATGGGAACCTCTTATATTTTTTAATGAAATGTTTTTTTGTGATTTATGTATCTTTTGAAGAAAAGATAATTTTTTATTAAAATAAATAAAATAAAAGAATTATTGAAAGAATTAAGAGAAGCTGCTCTAGGATAGAATCATGGGTAACATATATATTTAAGGTGACAAAGGAAAGGAAAGAGGGAGTTTATGAAGAAAAATTAAGAATTGTGAGACAAATGGGAGGAACTGCTCAGCATCCTAGCTGCTGAGGGAATAAAATGAAGGGAGAATTGTTGGTGAACTGCTATAGATTTATCAAGTAAGATATGGTCTGAAAAATTTCCACTAACTTTAGCAACAAGGCAGGTAGTAGAAACACGTAAAGACTGTTTTAATAAGGTACTGAGTGCACTTTATTTATTCAAACAAAGCTTAGCTCTGAAAAGGAGGACAGTGGTCCGTTGCAGAGAAATTCAAATTTGAAGTAGAGATGTATAAATATAAGAGACTTTAGGATATTTGACCAGGAAGGGGAAGAGTGCATGGGTAGGGACCATTGAAAGGTATAAAAGAATGTTTCTAATAATAATAAAACAAGCTCCCTACAAAGGTGGATTATAGGATGTGGAGTGAGTGAGTGAGCACTGAGCAGGAGAAGTCACATCCTCCTTTGTGATAGGAAGGTGATGGAGGTAGTTGTTTTGTAGGTTTGCTAGCTGGAAGTTGAGCAGACTCCTGCCTGCTGTCTCTATTTTCTCCATGAATTTGTGAGGTAATGTCCTTCCTTTTATTAGAAGTGTCAGCATTGGAGATTAAGAGGTTGTTGATGTGGGAGGAGTGGGGTGACGGGGGTGGGGCGTATATGAGGACCTCATCTTTTTTAATGTAACATTTTAAAAAAATAAAGAAGAAGAAGAAAAAACAGAGTAGAATATTTGAAAAAATTTCATTAGTGAGTATGACATGAGGAGGGATGTGGGAGGACTGCATGGAAAAATTGAAGGTACAGGTGATTTAGAATATATTGTCCATATTATCTCATGCAAACCCACACTTACTCATGAATTCTGACGGCACTGCCCTTAAACTCTCTAGAATCCCAGCTCCCTTTCCCCTTCAGGCTTTGGTTCAGTCTCAGCCTGACATGATGTAAAGACGACTATATCAACCATGCCTACTGTTCTTCAACAGAGTGCTTTCCTTCATTTTCTTCATGTTTCTAAGAATTTGTGATTATTCATTTATTAATTTATCATTGTTTCTGTCTTTCACATAAACTGAAACTCCATGACTAAAATAGACACTTTTTCTTTTCTATTTTCATTCCAATATCCAGCACAGTGGCTGGCCTAGGTAGGTGGCCGAGTATTTGCTCATCAATAGAATAAACTGCATAATGGTGGCATTAGCCAAAAAAAAAAAAAAAAAAAAGCTGACTCTGAAAACCTTTAATATAAACACAAAAAACAAAAATAGTGGAAATCAATACAAGTTTAGCTTTGGAAATACAAATAAAGTCAATCAAAGTAAATAAAGATGCAAATTGAAAGTGGATATTATGTAGTATACTTCAATACATTAGATGGAGTGTTGAATGTGTGAATAAACAAACATGGAGCAAAAGATGGTCAATAAATGTGAAATAAGAAAGAAGGCATAACAGAAAATAGTGTGAAGATTTAAATAGTGTAAGCAAATCACATTTGTAATACGTTCTGTTAAATTTGAAAATTCCAATGAAAAAGATATTTTCTCCTATCTGAAAATATAAATGGCCCAAATGTTCTCAATAACAAAAAGAAATGTTGAGTAGACAAATAATTATGGAAGAAGTTATAAATGTTTTCAAAGATTTTATTCTCAAAAATGTTCTAGGGGACTCCCAGGCAAAGCAAAGATGTGAATAGATTTGATTTATTTTTTTGTCTTTTTACCAATTGCTCATTGAAATGAATAATTGAGTATAAAAATAATGAGAACTTTAGCAAGTACTGTAAACTGGTAAAGAATTCTCTCATTCTTAAAACACTGATTTTTAAAAGTATGTTGAAGAGGAAATGTGAATGAATGAAGTGCCTACCAGAAAACAGTGAACTGTAAAAAGGAGAGAATGCTGTGATTGAAAAGGATAGAACCTGTGGCACCACCTTATTGATGCCTGGAAATAACCCAGTGTAAGGACTGAGGGCATCGGAATCTGTGGGTGCATAGTCTGATGCTATTAACTACTGAAAAGAGGTCTCAGGGCTGCAGCCACATTGCTAATGAGTTTGCAATGGGACTTCTTCATCAATTATAACTGGCACAGGCAGCCTTGTCTTACCCGACCTCAGGGGAAGGCATCACTGTTGCTCCTAATGATGCCAGCCAGGCTAAGCAAATGGTCAAGGCATGCCAATTCCTGAAGGTTTCACCAAGTGAAGAAAATGCTTGCACAAAGAGCTGAACTTTCATATTTCTACTTGCCCTGCCTCCTCCATCATCTCGCTCCAAACTTAAATTTCAGAATTCATAACATTTTAGGGAAATATTTTTAAAAGCTATTATATTTGACCATTTTTCCCCTTAATTATTCTATCCAATTTGGGTGTAAGACTTCTATTTTGGTGAACACTTCTGATTTTTAATATAAGAAATTCAATTAAAACTATCTTAATGCAAAAATTTTGCCTATGGTTATATAACTTAAAAGAGAATAGACAAATTTGGTTTCAGTACCTGTTAAATCTGAAGTTAGGTGAGAAAAGGAGAGGAGCTCAAATAATATCATCAAGACTCCTCATTTGTCTTTTATCTCTGTTCATTCTTATTTTTTATTAATTGCCTTTTGTTTGCTGAAAATGGATTTTTTCCACAAGTCTGGGGAAAATGACTTCCAGAAGCCCAAGTATATATTGTTTGTTTTAGGAGGTACTGGGGATTGAACTCAGGACCTTGTACATAGGAAGCAGGCACTCAACCACTTAAGCTACATCCACTGCCCCACCTGTTTTTATTAAACCTATTGTATTGCACTCTAAAATTCACCTACAATGGGTTAAATGCCCATTCTTATACACATTACTCTGGATAATAGGATGGAATTCTTTTACTGTTTAAATTTGTTCAAATACTCATGCCCATGAGTGAGATGACAGAGAAGGAGTGAGTTCATTCTTCCCTCGACAACATGGAATGAGGTCTTTCCCAGGAAGGAGAATTTGTACTACTAGAAGTAAGAGGATAGATTTGGAAAGGAAATAAAGATTCCTACTATCAATATGCTATCATTATTGGTGCAATTCAACCATTTCCAAAATAAAACATAGATGTAGCTTTGCAAGGTTGATATCAGGGAGAAAACAGCAGGTACACATAGATGGAGCCATAACAGCAAAGATATTCCTCCGATATAGATGTTCTGAAAAGATAAACAGGAAAAATACTATAGAAAATTTCTAATTAAGCAAAATGTAAATAGCACAATATTTTTAGAAGTAACTCCCAACCGAGAATGAAATAGAGGCAGAAATTCTTTCTAACTTCCAAAATCCTCAGTTCTGTCTTTTAAGGCCTCTAATGGATTGGATGAGGAGACTCCCTGCATTGCTGATGGCCACCTCTTTGTTGACTGTAGATTCAATTATCCATAGAGGCAGTCAATGGATTTGAGATGCAAACCCATCTAAGAATGACCCTCACAGTGACAATCAGGCCAGTAACCTTCACCCCAATCTTCTAAACACATAAACATCCCATATACCCAGATGTTATGTTGGAGGATGTTGCTGCATCCCTTCCCCCAGCCTTTGTTATCTCCTTCCTCCAGCCGTTGCTGTCCTTCCCGCCAGTCCCGCCCACGTTGCCAATATATAATCTGCCTTCTTCCCTGGCTACTGCCTACCTCATAGCCGCCTGCACAACTCCGCCTATCCACTACCGCCCCGTAGTTAACCCGCCCCAGCTCCTGCCCCTCCCTCTACCCAACCCTATATAACCAAGTGTATTTCCGCAATAAAACAGACTTGTTCCTGCGCTCAGGCTGTCTCCGTGGTTTTTACCGCGCGTCCCCCACGCCTGGAGAACCTAGGCCTACGCGCTGGCCTAGGGGCTTCCCGCCGAGCCGTGGAAGGCTGCCCGGACCTCGTGGGCCGCTAATCACTGCCAGCGAGCCCACACTTGGGGGCTCGTCCGGGATCCTTTCCTTCCACCGCCTTATGGCCCCTGTTGTCTGCTGTTGCTGTTGTCTACTGGCGACCATTTCAGCTCTCCAGGTAGGGACCCCGTCGCCGTCTTTTCTTCTCCCACTATGGGCACCTCCCTCTCTTCACACCATACCCCTCAGGTTCGGCTTTTAGCCGCCCTGCTTGATACCAATGGGGTTCGCGTTTCCCTGAAACAGCTCCAAAAATATTGGGACTTACTACTCCCCTTCAATCCGTGGCTCGCCACCTGCCAGCTCTGGAGCCCGGATACGTACTCACGGCTAATAGATCGAGTTACCTCTGCCATAGAGCATGAAAGGCGGTCTTTTCCGCCCGGCCTGCTGCCTACTCTTGTGGCCGTTCGTGCCTGCCTCCTTGGTGCACCATCCGAAGTCATCCGGGACAAATCGATCAAACAACCCAATGATTATGAGCCCGATGATCTTAGAGACACGAATTCTCTGTCTGACCAGCTCGCCGCAGCTCTCGAGCGCGAGCCCGCCGCCTACAGAAACCGTTTCTGTGGCTCCTCAGAATAGCGGACCTCCTCCTCCTTCCTCCACCCCTGCCCAAGATGGCGTGCTTCCTGCTTCTTCCTCACCCGGATTAGAGCCCGCCGGCGGGAACAAAGGCGCTTCCTCTCGCCTTTACCCGCCCCTTCCTGTCTCGTCATCCCCCGGGCCGGCCCCCGGAAATGATGTAGCTTCGCCGCCATCTTGGCCGGCCCCCGGAAATGATGTAGCTTCGCCGCCATCTTGGCCGGCCCCCGGAAATGATGTAGCTTCGCCGCCATCTTGGCCGGCCCCCGGAAATGATGTAGCTTCGCCGCCATCTTGGCCGGCCCCCGGAAATGATGTAGCTTCGCCGCCATCTTGGCCGGCCCCCGGAAATGATGTAGCTTCGCCGCCATCTTGGCCGGCCCCCGGAAATGATGTAGCTTCGCCGCCATCTTGGCCGGCCCCCGGAAATGATGTAGCTTCGTCGCCATCTTGGCCAGCCCCCGGAAATGATGTAACTCCGCCGCCATCTTGGCCGGCCCCCAGAAGTGACGTAACTTCGCCGCCATCTTGGCCGGCTCCCGGAAATGACGTGGCTTCACCGCCATCTTGTCCGACGCTCAAAAGGGTCCCGCCACCAGCTTGTTGCCGCCTTGACGCTGCTAAGCTGCCACTCCCTCACTTGTTTCCCGCTACCGCTCATCCCTCGCCACCACCATATAACGACGACTCCGGAAGAGCGCACCCTTCCGCCCCTCAGCTTTACCCGCTCAACCCGCTGCCTACGCCACAGCGCACTCAGACCTGGCTTCCCTTTACGGCCGAAGAGATCAAGACACTGCAAAAGGCCGTGAAAGAAGATGGTATAGGTAGCCCATATGTCCAACAATTGTTAGAAGAACTGGGAGTTCAACTTGCGCTCCCCTATGACTGGATTTCCTTAGCCCGCGCCATCCTTCCGCCCGGTCAGTTTCTTGAATGGCGTGCCTATTATCAGCATGCTGTTGAGCAGCAAGTAGCAGAGAACGCCCGCATCGGTGTCAGAGATCCACTGGACGTCTTATGTCAATATAGATCCAGGGTTTTGGCAATGAGCAAAGAACCTTGTCCAGCGGTCATTTTCGCTAGTCTCCTCCAAGCAATCTACCAAATTTGCGCAAATGCTTCAAGACCCACAAGAGACCTTTCCTGCGTTTGTCGCACGCGTTCTAGAAGCCTGTCAGCGGAAAATCACCAATGAAGACGCCCAATTTATGTTAGCAAAAGAGCTTATTCTCGACGGATGCCTCGCACCCTTCCGGACTGTCATCCTCCCTCTTCGCGACAAGCAGATACACGAGTGGGTCTTAGCCTGCCGAGATATTGACCCTCAAACTAAAGCGCTTACTACTGCCTTCGCCTCCGCCATGGCTGTGTCCTCTGCCTCTGCTTCTGCCTGCTTTCGATGCGGTCAACCTGGTCATTTCATCCGCGAGTGCCCTCAACAAGCGGCTCCCCGCCCTGCCGAGGCACTGCGCCGACCGAGAGGCCCCCCCACACCATGCCCGCGCTGTGGAAAAGGGTACCATTGGGCTCGCGATTGCCGTTCCTCACAACAGCCTTTAAACTTCCAACGGGGCAGGCCTCAGCCCCTCTCCCAAGAGGCCTTCAAGAGAGCTCCAAAGCCCTAATGTGGACAATGCCTATCACACGTCACCAGAAACCTTCCCTCGAGCTCAAAATCAACGGGCAGTGGCTTGAAGGGCTCTTAGACTCTGGTGCTGAAATCTCTTGTATTCCCTTTGAAATCGCTGCCTTCAACCACTGGCCCCTCGAAACCGGCCCTCAAGTCATTGGCGCCACGGGAGCTGCTACCTCCTGGAAGACATCACAGCCTCTCAATATCTTTACAGACAGCCTATACACACTACAAGTTTGTCGCAGCCTGCCACTTGCCACCTTTTTGCCAGGCGATTCAAACATTGACCGAGCGCTTGCCTTCATGCAGCGCTTACTTGAAATGAGACAGCAGCCCTGGTGCGCTCGTGCCGCGTGTGCGCCCCTCTCCTCCCTCTGGGGCCCCTGCAACCCCGAGGTGTCAACCCTCGCGGCCTCCGACCTAACTCGCGGTGGCAACTAGATGTCACTCATGTCAGCGCCTTCGGCCGCTTCAAGTATCTTCACGTAGCCATTGACACCTTTTCCCATCTGTGCTACGCGGTGCCCCTCGCAGGGGAGAGTGCCAAACATTGCATCAAGGCTCTTCGCCAAGCCATTCTGTTCATGGGAGTCCCGTGGGACCTCAAAACAGATAACGGGCCAGCATACCGCAGTGCTTCCTTTGCCAACTTTGTGCAAATGTATCACATCACACATCACTTCGGCATTCCGTATAACCCACAAGGACAAGGAAGGTTACTGGCCTGATTGTCACTGTGAGGGTCATTCTTAGATGGGTTTGCATCTCAAATCCATTGACTGCCTCTATGGATAATTGAATCTACAGTCAACAAAGAGGTGGCCATCAGCAATGCAGGGAGTCTCCTCATCCAATCCATTAGAGGCCTTAAAAGACAGAACTGAGGATTTTGGAAGTTAGAAAGAATTTCTGCCTCTATTTCATTCTCGGTTGGGAGTTACTTCTAAAAATATTGTGCTATTTACATTTTGCTTAATTAGAAATTTTCTATAGTATTTTTCCTGTTTATCTTTTCAGAACATCTATATCGGAGGAATTGTCGAACGCACTCATCAACAGCTCAAGCTACTCATTCAAAAAGAGAAAGCCTCTTCCCCCCACAAAGCTCCAGCAGATGTTGTAACAGCTTGTCTCATCCATCACAATCTCCTAACTTTTGATAGTCAAGGACTCTCTCCCACGCATAAGCATTGGGGACCTATGTGGCCGCCTTCCCAAACTCCTGTGGTCTACTGGAAAGACCCAGCTTCCAATCGCTGGCAAGAAGAACCTGCCCCTCTGCTAGCACAAGGAAGAGGGTTCGCCTGTATTTTCCCAGAAACAGAACGACAGCCTCTTTGGGTCCCAGGAAGGTACATCCGGCCTGCAACACAGCAGCTTGACCTAGATGATATCCCGCGCCCACTAGCGCCAGACCCCGAAGACATCCCACGTCCTTTGATACCAGAACACAATGCTAATGGCAATGATTGAGACATCGGCCAAGCCCCCTCCTAAAAATGTTTCTATTCCAATAAGTGCTCTCTCTAAGTTTCTTTCTGCTGATTGCCCCTCCTCTATGGGGGCTCTTTTTTCCTTTTTGTCATTCCAGATCTTTCTAAAGACCCAACTCTGCACAAGAGAAGCCTCTGCTACCTCCGCAACCCGCCGTTGACAAGTGCCTGACCTTCACCAAAACGTGCCTTATAACCTATCAATAAAGGGAACTCACCGTGCAAATGCTCCTCAAGCTCCCCTCCCACCCACTCTTACTTTGCTTTTTTCTTGCAATTTTCATTTTTCTAACAATCTTTTCAGCTGTCTGTCTCGCAGCCACAGCCCCAACAGACTGGAACCTTCGTCAACGTCTTCTCCTCGCTATTGCCTGGTTGCTTCTAATTGCTATCCTCATCTCTCTTGTAGTCCTTCTCCCATGACCACTATGCGCCCCCAAGTACATTCATCTGAGCCTACTACCCCAACACCGTCGCCCATGGGGACCACACCAGCTCTCTCTCGCCGCAAACGACGTCGACAACGCTTCTTTGCCCGCCGCCTAAGCCGACTTTCTCTTGAAGATGATGACCCCATCGAACGCCAAATTCTTCAACTCCTCAGACAAGCCCGCTCTATCCAGACCCCCGCCTCCTGCCCCTCCACCCTCCCCCGTCTCATTCATCTCCTTATCCTCATGCTGTCTCTAGCCTCCTCTGCTACCGCCAACCTGAATCACCAGCCCTTCAATTGGACCCTCAGCCTCTGGCAGTTTGAAAAACTTCTCGCCTTCAACGTGACTGCTGGAGCCCCCTCCTTCACGCTGCACGTTTGCCGGCTAGCTGGATACGATCACACAGATACTAAAATCTCAGGCTCTGTTATAAATACATTTAACATGGGATACATCAGTAATAAGTTGCCACCCCGACCCAAGTGCTCAGGCACCCCTAGCAGTGGCCTTACTGGCCCCTACGGGAAAACTCTTTCCGGTTACTATATATGCCCCCCTTCAGTGAGAGGCTGTCATGATCCGACACATTACTACTGCCCATCCTGGGGCTGTGAAACCATAGCCTATGGCCTGTCTACAACCCCAAAAGACAAAGACCCATATCTCACTCTCAAGTATGGAAATCGATGGGACCGCGTCACACTTTCTGTCAAAGACCCTAATTCAGATCAGTGGTTCACAGGCCGCACTTGGGGGATCCGTCTGTATATGACCGAGTATGACCCTGGTGCCTTTTTTATTATAATGAAAAGACCTGTCTCCGCCCCACTCTCTGCTATTGGTCCCAACCACATCCTTAACCCTCCTCCCCCACCCACTGTTCACCTTCTTCCGTCCTCATCTACTCCCCTCAAAATCTCTTCCACCTCGACCGCCTTCGCTCCTTCTACTAGGCCCACTTCCCCCCCTGCTTCAGATTTACAACCACATCCTCTCATCTCCTCTAGTCCCTACTTCAAACTCCTAAACGCCTCCTATTTCTCTCTCAACGCCTCCCACCCCAACCTCACTCGCTCTTGCTGGTTGTGTCTTTCCCCCAGCCTCCCCCTCTATGATCCACTTGCTATTCCTTCACCACTCTTTACTTCCTCCACCGACGATTCCCCCTCTTCCTGCAATTGGAATCAATCTACTCATGTCCCACTTACTTTTACGCACATCTCTTCCAAAGGTTTATGCATTCACCCCCGTTCTTCTCGCACTCCCAGCCTTACAGCCTGTGCCAACTATACCTCCCCAAATATCTCTACCAAATACTTAATTCCTCTAAACACTACCCTATGGCTTTGCTCTTCCACCGGACTTACTCCATGCTTATCTGTTGCTACACTTAACAAGACCAAAGAAACATGTGCTCTCATCCTCCTCACACCTCGAGTCATTTATCACACTCCTCTACATTTCTTTGAAGCCTTTGATCACACGCAAGAAGCTATCTACCTCCACAAACGCGAACCTATTACTGCTGTACTCACTGTCACTTCCCTCCTAGCTGCAGCTGGAGCTGCCACTAGTGTTGCAGCTCTAGCCACACAAGCATCTGCCCTCCAAAACCTCAGACAAGCAGTAGACTCTGATATCATCTACCTCCGTGATGCAGTCAAATACCTTAAAGACTCTCTTAATTCTCTCTCTGAAGTTGTCCTGCAAAACCGCCGAGGCCTTGACCTCCTCCTCCTTAAAGAAGGTGGCCTATGTGCTGCTCTAGGAGAAGAATGCTGCGTTTATGCTAACTATACCGGCTTAGTAGACTCTAGCTTAAAAGAACTTGAAAAAGGTCTCAACCAACGCCGACTTGAATGAGCCCAAACTGCTGGTTCCTGGGGCTTCCTGCAGCCCCTCCTCCCCTATCTCCTCCCGTTACTAACCCCAGTTCTGCTCATTGTCCTGGGCCTCACCGTCGGTCCCTGGGCCATTCGACCAATCATCCGCCTTGCCAAAGATCATGCTGACAGTGTATTCTCCTCATTTGTCCAAATTCATTACCAACGTCTCGTTGCTTCTGATTCCATTCCTCAATCTCGACCATGTCCTCGCCCCCCTTCCCACCGTACTTCCTGCCTGTAAGCTGCTTACTGTAGAACTCCCTGACCGTAGCCGCCGGCACGGGTTTGTTTCCCTCGGCGTAAAGGGCTTGGGTGCACCCCCCGCCCCCCTTTATTGCTATACATCAGAGAAATTTTGCAGTTAAGTTAGCCACAGTGCTATCCACCCCAAAAAAGCAACATCAGGTTAGATATTTCATTTAGCACTAGCACGTACCGACTCTAAGGGCTATACATGCATCCTGATCAAATGCTATGTCATTTACCCTTAGCCAGTCAATTCTGCCCCCTCACCCCTCGTCCTCCCCAGAGATACTCTGTTTTCATCTACTCTCCCTTAAAAAACAGAAGGAGCAATTGTTGCTGCATCCCTTCCCCCAGCCTTTGTTATCTCCTTCCTCCAGTCGTTGCTGTCCTTCCCGCCAGTCCCGCCCACGTTGCCAATATATAATCTGCCTTCTTCCCTGGCTACTGCCTACCTCATAGCCGCCTGCACAACTCCGCCTATCCACTACCGCCCCGTAGTTAACCCGCCCCAGCTCCTGCCCCTCCCTCTACCCAACCCTATATAACCAAGTGTATTTCCGCAATAAAGCAGACTTGTTCCTGCGCTCAGGCTGTCTCCGTGGTTTTTACCGCGTGTCCCCCACGCCTGGAGAACCTAGGCCTACGCGCTGGCCTAGGGGCTTCCCGCCGAGCCGTGGAAGGCTGCCCGGACCTCGTGGGCCGCTAATCACTGCCAGCGAGCCCACAGGAGGACAGAAGAAAAAGTGGTTAGAAACTTGAAAGATTAGCCATTTTGTCTAAAGGTCCAGTTATTACTAATTACACTTTATTTTTTTAACTGGAATAACATTCATTGACTTTATTTTCTTTGTTACCAATAGTTGGAGACTCATGAAAAGATTCAGATTCTTTATAGAGAATGAAGAAACTCTATTTTCTGTGTTTATCTGTATCATAATGGGAGAAAATCCATGTCCTTTTTACCCATCTATGGAACTTATAGAGATGGTTATAAAGAAAGAAAAATATGAAATTAGTAAACATTACATGGAAGAGACAACATTTTTGTCAAAATGATATTAAAATCATGAACAAATGATAATTGCTTCATTGGATAGCTATTGAATAGTTAGAAATCTTCATGTAAAGGACAAACGAGAAATTTTACCATAATTCTTAGGAAAGAACAGAAAAAAAAAAAAAAGAGAAAAGATACACATATGTGTCTGAGCCAGAATATAGGTTGTAGCAAATTTAATTAAGAATAATGAGAAAGTACTCAAACATTAGAAGAGAGAAAATGAATATAACAAAAGACACAATTATGTTTAAAATATGTAAATTCAAATCTATGCTAATAAACGTGAAAATCTCTAGAAATTGAATGATTTTCAGCAAGATATTAATTATTTAAATTGACTCAAGAAAGTAGAATAGTTGAATAGTGGAAATTTAGAAGTGTGAAAATTACCTCAAAATATTTCTGCTCTAGGCAATATTTTATAGGTAAGTGGGTTCAAACTTCCAAATAATAAATTATTTACATTCTACATAATTTGTTTCCAATTACACAAAGAAAGAAAAAAATGCCTATACATTCTTTTGGGGGGCATTTACTAATATTGTTTTTTCTTTTTTAAATTAACTTTTAAAATTAGACAAGTTATGGGTTTAGAGAAAAATCATTTAAAAATATACCATTCCCATATACCCCCCTATTACTAATACTTTGTATTATATGGTACATATATAATAATTGATGAAAGAATATTATAATTATACTACTAAACTATAGTTTGTAGTTTATATTAGGCTATATTGTTTTCCAAAATACCATACTATTATTAACATCTTGCATTAGTATGGTACATTTGTTATAATTCATGAAAGAACAATTTTATAATTGGTATATAAACTATGGTCCATCATTTACAATAAGTTGTTCAATGAGTTGTACAGTCCTAAGTTTCATCTTTTCCATTTTTATTCTGGTAACTTATATATGACCTAAAATTTCCCCTTTTAGCCATATTCATATCTATATTTCAGTGCTGTTAATTACAATGTTGTTCTACCATCACCACCATCCATTTCTAAACCCTTATAATTAACGCAAATAGAAATTCTGTACAAATTAAGTGTTAACTCCCCTTTCTTTAGCCCCAATCTAACCTCTGGTAACCTATATTCTATTTCCTAATTCTATGAGTTTGCTTTAATTTGTTTGTGAGGCTATCAGATCATTCTATCAAAAGTGACAAAGACAACATAGAATTAAAATTTCACTCCATTCTTCTTATGACCTTAAATGGAGAATTTAAGTAAATACTAACAATTTGCAAATGATCATATATTTTTAAAGTAAATCTTGATGTTCTTATCAATTGCTTAGCAGAGCATCCTAGGAATAAAGATACATCTAACCCTATGGATTCTTTAACCTAGTATAGCATTTTGCTTGGCCAAATTAGAAAAACTCACATAATCATTTAGGAAGACTGAAAAGCCTTTGAATAAGTTGACACATCCATTCTTAATTTTTTTTAAAAAGACAATTAAACATCTAAAACATATGGAATGTAAGCTAGATTTCTAAGTGCCATGCATTTAGAAGGAAAAAATTCTGGGAGTACAGAATTTTAAATGTTGAATTTAAATGTGTGGGGTTTGAAATCACAGAGATACAGATGCAAAATCTGACTGTTACATTCCTGTCTTTGGGTTATTACTGACCTTCTGTGAGACCAGATATAGCCCTATCTCTTTCTTGGCACCAGTGCATGATTTGTTTATCTGGCTATGTTTAAATAACTAGATATTTGTGTTTGAAAATATAGAATCTTTGTAAGAAGTTATTTTTAATATTATGCTGATGAAATCAAGGTCATAGGCATGGGCCTTATGGGAATTTTTCTTTGTGATGATGTAATGATGATGATGATGATGATGCATTCTGACAATTATCTTCCTGGGTCAGGAGTGAAGGAAAGCATTTGAGTTTATTGACAATAATTATGCTGGAATGGAAATAACATTTCAAAACAAGTCACATTGCTAAAAAAAAAAAAAAGATATTTAGGTGGGGCCTCAAGGCATTTTGGGAATAAGGGCATTTTGGGAATAAGGGAAGATGTGAAAATTTAAAACAAAAAACAAAAAGACCAAAAAACCAAAATGTGTTTTTGAAGGATTTTCATAGTGCTTTAAGCTTTATACTACAACTTTAACATGAGCTTTCACTGCACAAAAAACCAATGGTTAAGCAGAATGGGGAGTTTTAGAACTAGAATTTAGCTAAAGAAATTGAGACATGGCCAAAATAAATGACTGCTCTGAGATAGCATGATTAGTAAGTAGCAGAATAGAAACTGGAACCTGGGTCTTCTAATCCTTGTCTAATTCTGAGAATAAACTCAAGATAGGACACCATTGATGGCCACAGCTTCACATGGCTCTCCAGAAGCCATGAGGTGTTAATGCACAAGTATAGGTCATAGTGTTATTGGATTTCATTTAGGTTCTTGGATGTGCTGCAGAAATGAATTTCAAGAGCACGCTAGGTGAGTTAGGCCAGTAATTTATTTAGGTAGGGAAGGAAGAGAAACGGGAGAAAATAACAGATCAGGGGTCCTAGGTAGAGAGGAAGGGGCTGAAAAGGGATAAAGAGGGCTGATTTACAGATGACAATTCCCCATTACAGGTTATAAATGCCCAGGTTTACTTGTGTAGTGATCCAAGTGGGGGAGAAGGAAGCTGGAGTCTGGGGTCCAGAGGCAAGAGAGCACGAGAGAATGAGAGAGCAAGAGCGCTCTCGTTCAGGCCTTGTGCCTGGCTTTTGACCTATTAATTAACCCACCCCTTTTCTCATGCCTTGGGAGGAGTTCCAGCTGTTTACTATTGTGAATGCTTATTTCCCCCATCAGTCTCCCAGAAGGGCCCGATGATAAAGTCCTTGGGGAATATCCCGGGCTTCGCCTGGCTTCCAGAGGAGGTCTTTTTTCTGAGTGGCAGAATCTTGGGGAGAGTCTTCCGGCAGCCATCTCGGGGTTGCTGATGTCCATGTGGGCTCTCTGCCAGGTTCCAGATCCATCTACTGGCTCCTTATCTTACTAACCTGCTCTAATAGGTTGCCATTTATGGTGGTGGAGAGTGACCCCCTGTCTTCAATTCTCATTGCAATCACAATGACCTACTTTATACCAAACAGTGTAGAAATGCAATCTTTTGCTTCCTTCAAGTGCATTAAATCTGGGCCAGTCCCCTGCATGGAAATTGGCAATGCACGAAAGTCCCTCTCTCCTTCTTTGGGATTACCAGTGAATATTGTGAAACATTCATAGAATTTTTTTTTTTTTAAATCATATTGACTCTCACTCTGACATGAGTCATTCCTGGGGTCCACTCAGACCACAGTTCCCATTTTATGGTTCCCTATAGCTGGAACAGAATGTTACTACTGAATTCTCATGAGCTGTGTACACTTAGGGACCTGGGTGTGCTCAGTGCAGCCTTCCACAGGTGGTTGACTCCACATTGTCCCCTTGCCAGTGGCCAAGAATTACATTTGTTAATGCCCAGCAATTTGTTTCATATACAATTATTTTCTTAAATTATTGGGGCAACCCTATAAGCTTTCATGTCACTCTTTATGCTGGGAATGGAATTCCCTCCTGCAGAATTCCTATGTAGTTGCCCTTTACCTTAAAAGCAGGAGGTTGATTACTACCATCACTTTGAATGGTAAGTACTGATAGGCCAGATCTTTGAGGGAAAAAAAGAAAGCCTGTTTACTTCAATGCCACACATAGGAGTGGCAAAATACCTTTCATTCCACCTTTGTAATGCAGCTTTCAATAACTAAAACAAAGTAAAACAAAGCAACAATTTGATCAGTAACCTCAAACCTTCCATTTATTCCAAATTCAATTTCCATATAAGTGGAAGCTATATTAAGGGGCTGGTTTTTAACAAGAGAGGTGGGAAACAAAACAAAACAGAACATAAAAGGATTGTGAACACAGGAATTCTATTATTTGACTCAGAGGTAATTAAAAAGAAAGGCACACAGTCAGTGCTTAATAGATTTTCTCTGTGCAAATGTATTTAAGGATAATGAAATAAGTAAAGAAAGAGTCATGCATGTCCTGGTGTTTCCAGTCCTTATTTTTGTTTCATTTGTTTTGTTTTTGTTTTTGTTTTAATGTCTTCCTGCCTACAGACTAAGTCAAAATCCTTAGTGCAGCATGAAGGACTCTTAATCATCCCCTCACTTAAACCTTGGCTCCCTCTTAAGGCACTTCTGTCTTGCCCTTTGTACTCCAGCAACTCTAAGCTGTGCATGTTTGTATTCCTCCACGCATTGACTATTGAGGGGAAAGTTTCTTCTTCTCACTGACTTCTCAGATGCTTCATGACTCACCTCAGATGATATCTACTCCTGAAACTCACTTGTTTCTCAGCTTCCAAATTGCACTAAGTGTAGCCGAGACGTGGGAGAAATTGAGCATTCTGGTATGGATTTCATTCTGTGCCGGAGCCTTTGAAGAATAGCAGATGTTATTAATAACATTGAACGTTTTCCTTAGGCATTTTGACATATGCGCTTCTTCTTTTAAAATTCATATCCTTGTTGTTTCCTCATTTTTGCACTAATTTTCATTGACACATGAGTTATTCATATATTAAAGTTATTTTCACCTAGTCTTTAATATATATTGAGGTAGTTTTCCAGTTTATAGTTTATTCTTTAACATATTCATGGAGTTTTTATCATATGAAAAAAAATTGGTATGGTAAAGTCTATGGATTTTTTTCTCCATTATGTATGTGTGTGTGTATACATTTATATATATATATATTTTTTTTTTCCTTTAAGCTTTGAAATGCTTTTTTTTTTTTTTTTGCTGTTTATATTAGCTCTTTACTCCATATTTAATTCATTTTGTTGTATCATAATGGATAAAATATTTAAAATGCATGGTAGTCCTTATTTCACCAGCTGGAGTAAAATGCTAGCCTTTGGTTGTGTTTTACAAGCTGTTCCATCATCAAACTTTGTTTCTATTCTTTCAGTACCTGAAAATAGCACATGATGATGAAGAAAGCAATCTGAGATGCCTCAGCAGATTGTACCATTTTCATACATTTTCTGTTCCACTGTCTGTGTAGCCAAAGCTGATGCTATTTGAGCAGATTTAATCTCCCAGCTTTGAAGTCATGGGGTACAGCTATTGTCCCTGTGAGCAAATGGCATAAGGCATAGATTTTTCAGATCCAGTCATAGAGCCAGGATGGCCAGGATTGGACTCATTTAGGATTCTTGCAAAACTTGCATAATCATGGGTTCCACCCAGAATTTCTGAAACAGAATCTTTGTAATTTAGAACTAAGTCCTACATAAAACCAAATCCCAATGTTTCCCTAAACCTCACTCTAAGTTCAGTGAAAAGGATGTTGTTTTTGCTTCGATTTTGGCAATTAACTTGCAATTAATTGCCTCAGACCCTGAGTAATACAAGTCAGGGCTTGTCACCTGTTTGCAACCTTAATCACAGGTAATTAGAGTGACCATTGACCAACAAGCCAGCACTGGATATGATCAGAAATATTCCTGAGGCAACTATTCTAAATCTACACACAGCAGTATGTTCTGTTCCTCCAGGTCCTCTGAGACTTTGTCACAAATTTCTGGGGGATGGAAGCATTGTCTGAAGTTAATAACTCTCATTTGAATGTGTTTTACCTCGCAATTATTTTGTACTTATATATAAATGGTCACACTTAAACATTATTTCAACTATTGTGCTGTTTTATTTTATCTTAACACATGAGGAAACTAAGGTTGGCGAAGTGGAGTCACTTGTCCAAATTCACATAATAGCAAGTGTCAGAAACAGAGCTCAAACCTGAGACTTCTGGACCCAAGGCCAGGCCATGTCATCTTTAGCACATCTACCTATGTGGATCATTTCCTAGATGGGGAACTAATCTGATATGAGTTGGGTGGTAGGGAATCAAACAGAAGCCAAAGATTAAGAGAAAGCAGAGCAGGAAGCAGACTTGGCCCAGTGGTTAGGGAGTCCGTCTACCACATGGGAGGTCCGTGGTTCAAACCCCCGGTCTCCTTGACCCATGTGGAGCTGGCCCATGCACAGAGCTGATGCACACAAGGAGTGCTGTGCCATGCAGGGGTGTCCCCACGTAGGGGAGCCCCATGTGCAAGGTGTGCGCCCTGTAAGGAGAGCCGCCCAGCGTGAAAGAAACTGCCCAGGAATGGTGCCACACACACGGAGAGCTGACACAGCAAGATGATGCAACAAAAAGAAACACAGATTCCCGTGCCACTGACAACAACAGAAGTGGACATAGAAGATGATGCAGCAAATAGACACAGAGAACAGACAACCAGGGCGGGGGGGAAGGGGAGAGAAATAAATAAATAAAATAAATCTTAAAAAAAAAAAAGAGAGAGAGAAAAAGAGAGAAAGCAGAGGAATAACTCTGTAAGCAGTCAGGACCGAAGATACAGGTCAGTTTGCTATAGAGTCAGGCAGAAGGAAACATCTTGGATCCTTCCTGGAAGACGAGCAACCTTGATCATAATCGCGACCTTAAGGTTCAGGTGGCACTTTTCTGCTTTTCCCAGATGATATAAGCAACTGACATATCTTTCCTGTTTACTGTCATGGCTCATAGGAATCCCAAGGTATTTCACATATGACCATCAAAAGTTTTGTTCCCAAATTTAGACATTGTGTGATGTGATAAATAATATTCATATGCCCTTTTAGAGTTTACAAAAGTTTTCAACATTATTTCTTTCCATTTTCACCACAATTCATTGAGATCCTCATTTCTTCCATCCATTGTCATATTGCAGATGAAGAAATGACAATTGAACACTATTGAAGTGACTTTTTCAAGGTCGATGATGTGCTGTGAAGTGATGCTAAGACTTGAGGTTGTTTATCCCTGCTTCAAAGAATTTATTTTGTGAAATTTCCAGTACATTTTCCATTATTACAGCCATGCTCAGATAGCTGCAACATAACAAAGAGTTGTTTAATAATCCAAGGACTATTCTTAGCTTTTTTAAAAAGTGAAAGACCTTGGTATTCATATGAGGGTTTGAATGAGAGAAATGCATCACAACGAGGATTACTGCAGGGACAGACAGTGAAATGCATTATATATAGATAATCCTTGCACAGACAGCTGCGACCTTCGGCTGAGGCAGAACCATCATTGTGATGTCAGATTTATTCACTAGAAATAACGGTAATCAAAGCCAACACACAGAATCATCAGCAAACCCAAGCTGACACTTGAGTTAAAACAGGATAACAGTCTGCCTACCCACCCAGCAAGAATTGCAACAAAATGAAACATCAGTTTGATTCAATGATGGGTCTTATACTATTTTGTATCCTTCTTATTCAGAGAAATACATAATTTTAGTTTCTATATTTAATTTGAATTCTGTTGAAATAAATGTTTACCTTCCCATACATTACCTGAACATGGATCTGACTTCAGTAATAATAATTAATATTTCCCTAGGGTTTTATAACATATGAGGGTCATTTATCAATATTACCTTGGTGGATGCTCCCCACAAATATTTAAAATTAACACATTTAGGCCAGACAAATTGTACAAGGTCTCCAAATAATATGCTAGGGTGTGACCTTGAATATATGTCTCTTTATTGAACTCTAGTGTTTTTCCTTCTACATTAAACTGCCTCAAATTCTTAACTTTAAAAACACTTAAACCATATTGTTTCTGCCTTTCTGTTTAAAGATAAGGACAGAGAAGTTGAACATGTAGTAGTTGTGTAGCTCTTCTTTTCTGTTCTACATGTTATAATATTGCATCTTTTGTCTGCATGCAGTGTATCTAATTCATTTTTGGGCCTCTTACTGAAAAATAAATAAGTAATGGGGTCTTTTTTGGCCCATTTTTCTATTCTTGTAATATTATGTCATACGTTTTATTCTTTTCATTCCAAGTTTTAATATATATTTCTTTTTGCTTCATAGCCCATGAGATTTTATATTTGAAAGCACATTGGAATTAATAGAGTCATCTAACACTTAAAAATGTGCTGTAGGAAATGAAATTAATTCATTCACTCATTCTACATATATGAGTCCCTATTATATGTATGTCAGTGAGGAGAATGCAATAGCATTTCAATCTCTTTCAAGAATCTCACTGTCTATCTTGGGAGATAAGGTTCATGCTCACAGGTTGACGGAGAACAAACTACACCATAAAAAGTGCCATAAAGTGCCCCTTTAAAGTGCCATAAATTTCAGTGGAAGGAAGCAATTATTCCCAGCTGAGAGAACTGGGGGTTAGTATTGGTCAACTGAAGAGTGATTGTCTCATGGATATGCAGATATAGGGTTAGTTGCATTTTAGGCAGAGGAAACAGTACAGAAAAAGACAAGAAGAAAGGAATTGACTATGAACCAAGTACAGCCCAAAGATGTCTTAACTGGAGCACAAGGAGTCAGGCACGAGAGGCAGCAGTGGGGAATACGATTGAAAATATACAGATGGGCATTAATTGTGGAGGAAACGGAATGTCTTCCAAAGTCACATGTATTTTGCTAGCAATAGGCAACCAGTGAAGGGTTTTGAGCATGGGATTACTATAATAATCAAAGCTCCCAATTATAAATATCCGTTTTTACAGATGTGTATCTCATCAAATGGGATTTGTAGTACATGAATGGGAACTCCAAATCCAGGGTTCATTTTATCAAACAGGGAACCAACAGATTTCTTCTATTTACACTTCTATTTAAAAGATGAAGTTGGGGAACATGCAAATATTAACACAGATATGTCAACAATATTTGCTTGTGAAAAGGATGTTTAAACAAAAGTTCTATCTTTTGTAGCCACAACACAGTTTGTTTGAGTACTGTTAAAAGACATGTCTTTGCACCATACTTATTGGATTATGGCCTCTCCTCAACTAAAGCACAAGCTACTTGAGAGAAAGAGTAATGCCATATAAGTCTTTGTAGCCCAGGAACTAACACAGTGGCTGCCATCTAATAAGTGCTCCTTAAGCATCTTTCACCGCTACTCTACTATTTTAAATTTAATTGATCCCACCCAAATCAGAGGGATCTCTGAGAATGCACCTCCATTTAGATAAATTAAAAAAGAGAACTGACAATTTATATCATCTATAATTGTTTTAATGTTTAGAATAAAATGGGCAAACAGATAGTACATCATTTGTGCATAAAATTTACATACATGACTTCAGATTTACTGTGTGTGTTTGTAAAATTTTATATTATATAAGTCATCTGATGGTGAAGTTTAAGGAAAATTATATTCTTTTCTAGATTTTCTATTGTTTTTTTCAATGGCAGTTAATAATAATTTCAAATCAGAAAAAGTGAAGTCTACAAAAAATCCAAATATTTTTTTCTGGAAAGTTTTGAAGATTTTAATGAATAACACATCATTGAAAAGTAAGAAAAAACTTTAAAACAATAGGAGGGAAGTTAGTTACCTCTTTTTTATTGTGAATGAAGGTGACTCCAAGAGGCAGATGGAACCAAAAGCGTCTTTCCAAATTCAGTGTGGAAAGTAGTGAGATGGTGGTGAATATTTCCCTTATATGGCTTTCAAAATGAAGAGTCAGGAAAAACAGAAAACAGATTGGCATAAATATAAATTATTCATTGAAGACATAGAGTGAAAGAAAGAGAGTTTTAGAGTCATTATTTCAAGTCCCCCTCTGTGGGGGGAAAGGTAATTCTTGGTATTGAACAGATTCTCCCCTGAGGAGATAATTGAGTAATCAGGGGAAGATGGGGAACTAATGGGGATTCAGAATCTGGGAAGTTTATTAGAAGTGCTTTAAAACTATGAAATGTTCAATTTAGGGGCAGAAGTAGCTAACTTGCCACTCAGTTAATTGCAAAAATCATGTGACATGGAATTGGGATTGGTGGGTAAGGTAGATCTTAGAAAGCAAAGTCATCGCCAAGTAAGAATAAAGATATGGAATATGTAATTAAGTTGTGAGTAGGTGACAGATGTTATCAGATTTCCACTTGTTCCAAAGTAAACGAATGGATAATGCAATAATAAATACAAAAAATGTTAAAATGCCTGATCCTCCTCAGGAAATGGAGAGTCATCTGAAACAGTATCTGTTCTTCATTCACTTTCTGATGTTTCTTGCTTATATCTATTTCTCTATTTAGATTTATAAGGAATTGAGCAGCAGGGAAGTTAAAATTGAGCATACTGTAATGCATTTGTTGAAAAATAGAAACAGCTTACATAGTAAAAGACAATTAGGTAAGATGGGAAAACGTCTTTCTAAAGTAATGCTGTAAGAAATGAAATTTGTGATTTTACTCTTCAGTGATGAAGTTCGCAGATCAAATGAGTTGGCTGTGCTGAAATGTTAAAACCAAAGTTCCACACTTTCAGCACTCTTTAATTGCTTCTTTAAGGGCTAAAGGAAAATCATGAAATTTGAGGCATGAGCATTTGGGATTTTAGGGTAATGTAGAAAAATAAAACTGCATTTTCTTTCCTCATAAGAGGTTGATAAATGCATTCAAGACACAACTTTTCACTTAGGAAGCAGCATGATATAGTGGACAAAGATTGGAATTTAGATACAAGTAGTGCTTGGTTCAAATCTGGGCTCTACCGTTTACTATTGGTGTAATTAAAATAAATTATTTTACCTCTCTCAATCAATTTCCTAACAACGAAAAAAAGAGAATAAGAGCCAACTTGCAAGGTTTTGTGAGGTTTAAAGAAGTTATCCCATATCTAGAACCTAGCAAAGTTCATTCATTAAACTAAAAAATGATTCACTAGATGATGTCTTAGCTCTAGATAATTCATCTTTTTTCCTCGTTGAGCACAGTCATTTTTAAAAATGAGAAATCAGTCTATATGCGGAAGTAGCATAGACAGGCACTTTCTGATTAATTTGATCACCTCAAATTCAGTCCCTCTCTGACAACTGTAAACCATAAGCAAATACCCAAGCAACAGAGAAAACAAGCAGGCATCATCAGTGGCTGGACTTATACATTCTTATATTGAGGAAATCCTGAACGTCACTCCTGTTCATCCTGTGACATGTATTTGATTGCCCCAAATATGACTTCAGACCCCAATCCAATCCTTACTGATGTATTTTTTCATCCATAAGAAATGTTTTAATTAAAAGGAAATGCCTAACTGTAGAAATATTGAGAAAACATGGAGAATCCTACAAAACTACAGACATTTCAAAGGACCTTGTATTGAGAAATCACTACACTTACATTATTGTATATTGCTGTGTAGTTATTGTTTTCTATGCTTATATATTTTTATAAAATATAATCTCATGAGGAATATTTTTGATAAGTGACTTTTTTTACTTATAAATGTATCAATTGCATTTTCCCTAATATATGCATATTTTTCTAAAACACAATTTTATTGTCTAAACAGCTTTCTAAACAAAAGTGAACAGCACCCACAGGCTGTATCCTGAACCCTCTTTAGATACTTGGCTCTAGTTTGTGTAACTGGCCTCTTCCCTCTTTGCCTCCTATACACCAATGACTTACATTTGGTTATTTGTCTTTGCTTTCTGTTTTGACCTTCTCTGATCTGTCCTTATACTGATCTCTTATTGCCCCACTTTTGCCCCAGGCTCTTATCTCTACAGTTAAACTCTTTTGATCCCTACACAGGAATGGATTCCTAGTTCATCACAAACCTCTTTCCCCACTACTCTCTAGCCTCCTTAGAAAAGGGCTTGGCAATGTCAGACATCACAATGTTTTGATACTACTATAGACACTCTGTCACAGAAGAAGAAACACCATCTTTAGAATTGCAGAGGCCTGCTTAAATGCTCTCTTTAAATAATATACTGGTTTCATCTTGGGAAGGCCCTGTAAAACCTCCAATCACGGCTATGACCTGAAACATGGCTATCTATGCCAGTGGTTCTCAATTGGGCGCAATCAGTCCCCCAGAGGGCATTTGGCAATGTCTCAAGAGATTTTGGGCTGCACAATCTTGGGTGGAGCGGGGAAGTTGCTGCTGGCATCTAGTGGGTAGAGGCCAGGAACGCTATTGAACATCCTACAGTGCACAAATCAGCCTCCCCCAACAAAGAATGAGCTAGCCTAAGATGTCAGTAGAGCTGTGTTTGAGGAACTCTGCTCTATAGCAAACAAACAAATCTATCTTACATTTATCCATATTTTCTCCGATACATTTTGAATGAGTAACAGAGGCAAATGAATAAAGGAACTAAGAACCCTCATTTTGGTATAATTCACTTTCTCAGAAAAACACTTGGGATCTCTTACAGTAATTCTATCCTACCAAATATGTTGATGGAAAAATGACTCTTTCTCCCTTGGATTGGCTTATTGGTTGGTAAACGGAAATATCTTAACATTGGTGTACTAATAATGTACATTGTATTGTGCAATGACCACTGTGCTTGTCAATCTACTTTTGTTAAATTGTTTTTAATTTTTACAAACTGCCATTCGCTGTTAAGCTCTAATATGCCATCTCCATATTTTTTTTTACTTCTAATATTCCTTATTAGTGATAGGATGCAATTTCATCTTTATGTGTCTTGTTTATTTCACTAAGCATAATGTTATTAATAAGATTCTTCCATGTTGCAGCATGTTCATAACTTCATTTTTTCTTTGGGTCAAATAATATTAATTGTGTATATGTACCACATTTTATTTGTCTATTCATTTGATAATATGAATGGATATTATCTATTCAGCTTTTGCAAATAATTCTGCTTAACCATTGATATATGAGTATCTATTTGCAGCCCTGTTTTCACTATCTTTGGCTCTATACTTACTATATCTAGAAGTGGGATTTCCAGGTCAAATGGTAACTCCATATTTAACTTTTTTTTGTTATTCCTTTCCTTCTTTTTATTTATTATATAATTGTTCCAAATATTCTTCTATTTTTTGTTTATTGAGCTTAGTTATTATTGTATTTTTACAAGGGTAAAATGTTATTAATTGTTTTTATAATTCCCACTATAATATTTCTTTAGAAACAGATAATATGCTTTCAACTTTATGTATGGTTTTATCTCCTCATCTAGCTTTTGCGATTCTGGAATTTGGATAGCACAATAGGTACAGTATTTATATTTAACTTTTTGAGGAACCACCACATTGCTTTCCACAGTGGCTGCAACACTGTACATTCCCTCCAACAAAGCCTTGTGTTCCAAGTCCTCTGCATCCTTTCCAATACTTGTTCTTTTCTGTTTCTTTTAATGAGAGCCATCTTTGTGGGTATGAAATAGGATCTCATTGTGGTTTTAATTTTGCATTTCCCTAATGGTTAGTGATTGTTGAGCATCTTTTCAGGTGTTTATTGACCATTTGTTTATCTTCTTTGAAGAATGTTTATTCATGTCCTATGTCCATTTTAAAATTTGGTCTGCTTGTCTCTTTGTTGTTGAATTCTAGGAGTTCTTTGTAAATCCTGGATATTAAACCCTTATCAGATATGTGATGAAACTGTTTTTCCCATGCACTACCTAATTCTTAAAACAATCCTGTGAGAGACATATTCAGTTAATATTGCTGCACAGAAGTTACACCAAAAACTTAAGGGCTTTAATCAACCATTTTACTTGACCTATGATTTTGTGGATCTGTAATTACAGAAAGGCTTAATGTAAGGAAGGCTCTCAGTTAAGGTTCTCATGCTGTTGCAGTCAGTTGTTGGATGGTGTGGAATCATCTGAAGGCTCACCTGGACTGGATGTCTAGGATGGCATACTGACATGGCTGGCGACTAATGCCAGCTGTCAACCCAGATCATTGCGAGGGTGTTGAACAGAGCACCTACCCTTACCTTCTCCAGGATAGTCAGACTCCGGTTTCACCAGAGTAAGACCAAAGAGAAATGGAGGATGCTGCATCATCTCTACTGCCCTTGCTTCAGAAATTATGCAGCTCCACTTAATTACATTGTTACTAAATAAGACACAAAGGTTGCCCCAGGTTTTAGGAGAGTGGGTATAGACTCTGCTTCTCAATGAGGCAAATATCAAAGAATTTTCAGATATATTTTAAGATCACCACAGTATATTATTGCCCCATTTTACATACAGAAAACTGTAAGACTAGACTAAGACAAGATGGTGGAATATTGTTACTTCCACTCCATCACTGATTCGGGATCACCCTGGTCACTTCCTGAGGTAACATTAGTAAAGATGAATTACATAACAGCACACTCCATAGCAACTAACCTTGTAGACCTGCACCCCACTCTCTCTGAGAACCACTTACCTCACAGTGTTTGTCTGCCTAAAGGTCCTGATGAATTTTTTTGTCCCTTATGGTATAGGAGCGTGTCTCTAAACTCTAGCTTCTCCATCAGAAGTTCTGAAAAGTGAAAAATTTCTTGCTTGCTCATTACCACAGTCTGGTCCTATTTTCTCTGTGGTGAGTCCCCGATGACACTGTGCTACATCAGTATGAAAATTTAAAAATTGTACCACATAACTTGCATTCTCAAACAGAAATTATTTAGGAAATGAATGACCCATGTAATGTTAATAGGTATTTCATGAGAGAAGAATTCTGAGGTCGAGTATGAAAAATTCTGAGTATTTAAAGGTATTGCTTTCTACAGGACTCCTCAGAACTGTGAATATTCTGGTGCATTAAATGTATAATATAGGTGTATATGATCACGTGCTTTTGCAAAATTATATGATTATAGAAACTTTCCTTTTAACAGAAGACCTCTTGACATCTCAAAGTGCATTCTTGTTCCCTGGAAAATTTGGGGAAAATATTTCTAAAGTTCACATTGTTTAAGCCTTGGAATCAGGCCTCAATTTGAAACACAAATCTAGTTGAATGATTGGGCAGTTTATTTTTAATGAGACTTATTCCAAAAAGCCCTTGAAAGGATAAAAAGCTCCCATTATAGATTCTGGCATATAGGAAATAGGGAATATAGGTCATTTGTGTTTTTTAATTTGTGGGTGAATTTGGGGGGAAATTTTGGTAATGTTATGAGATATAACTATGTTCAAGCTTTTTTTTTTTTTTTCATTTTCTTCATTAACAAGAGACCTTGGTCATTCTGCTTAAGTAACCTATGTTCATTTATTCATCTTTCAGAACCCTGGAGAAATAATTTGAGTTTGTTTTTAGGATTAAATAAGATAAATGTGCTTGAACCAGATTTTTTAAAGTAATGTAAGCTGCCTTTTGTCTGTTATTTTATTTTTTGAAGTTGAAATAAAGTTAAAAAAAAAATCAGCCTACCAGTAAACATGGTACAAGCCACGTCCTT
The DNA here is from genome assembly GCF_030445035.2 of Dasypus novemcinctus. Lineage (NCBI taxonomy): Eukaryota > Metazoa > Chordata > Mammalia > Cingulata > Dasypodidae > Dasypus > Dasypus novemcinctus. Next base: position 197,843,856 of record NC_080673.1, on the reverse strand, counting down.
CCTTTCCAGTAAAGGGCAGTGAAGAGTTGACAAAGATCTGGAGTGGGACATAATAAATAAAGAGTATCTTACGTAACAGTTTTTCAACTGTCTGTACACACAACTTCAGTGCTTAAACTTTTGTTATTGTTTTGAAGTTACACGATTTATTTTTATTTTGTCATAAGATGAAAAATATTACCTCCAACCTTCATTCCTCAAATAACGCAACCTGTAAATTTGAAGGAGCTGCATAATACAGCTTCTGTGTGTCTTCTTGATGGCTAGCCCCATACCCTCCATCATCCTCATCGCCCTGCCCCATACTGCTTTGACTTCTCTCCATGTGATACATAAATTCTTAACATGTCCCGAAGGCTAGCTTGCCTAAGGCCCTGTGTTAACAGTAGTATTTGCAGTAATAATAATAACAATATTAAACATTTATTATGCAATTACCATAAGGCAAATATTGTTGAAAACATTTTCTTAATGCAGTAATATCGTTTCATTCTCACAAAAATTTGATAAGGAGATTTTTGTCAATATCCTTAATTAGCAGAGGAGGACTCTGAGGATGAGGGAGTTAGAGCATCTTTCCCAAGTTCCTGCTGCTGGGAATCCTGGAAACTATAAAGGAAGTCACTAGAAGCAGAGGGGACTTAAAGGCAATGCCAGCTTTCACTGTATTACCTAAGCAGCTTTTGGCCATAAGAAAAAAAAAATGTGCTTCTGAGAATCTTGCCCTGGGGCAGAGAAGAGGAAACATTGAGATTCAGTCTGTACCCTTCCGATGGAAAAATATAAGGCTAGAAGAGAAAGTGAACCATATTTCATGTGCAAGAGTTACATTTCTCCACTTGGAAATTCAAGTCTCCCCAGAGATCAATCACCAGGCTGCAAGGCCACTGCTGAAGCAAACACGCTCCGAGGGGTCACAAGAGAAGTAGTGGCATCCTGAATTATTGTAGTACATACAATTTCAGCCAACACCACACTTAGGGGGTGAGGGTAATTCTCTAAAATAGGCAACATGCATGATGGTAAAGAAGATTAAGGGAATATTGTAGTTCCTATGCTTAAAAACAAGAATTTTTAAACAATCAGAGCAGCATGAGACAAAAACGATAAAAATCATAACAGACATTATTCTAAAACATTATCTCTGTGGGACAGAGGAATTAACCATCATGAAGAGCATTAGGTAAAAAGAATTGGATGTACCTGTTCTCTGACTGCATCAGTGTGATCCCTGATGCCTGTAGGATAAATCTGATACAGCAGTAGTTCAGGAATACAGTTGTCCACGAAGCTATTATGCAAGTTCATTTTGAAGAAAATAGAGTGATGGTCTATTAATTGGCGAAGATATTTTTAATGGGCTTATATTTTTCACTTGAGAAAAATAATTGCAGTCATTGATTCTTTTTTGTTGTTTCTCTTTAGCATCTAATCCTAATTTTATTTTAGTGGGCTTTCCCATTGTGTGTAATATTAGGGCTATGTGGTGTTCAGAATACAAGTGTGAAAGCAGAAGGGACATTTTTCTTTCTCTCCAAACCCTTGAGCAGTCAGGCATGTATAGATGCCCCAACTTTATTTAATCACTACTCCTGACTGGAACTTTGAACTTGAAGCCAGTGGTACAAAGATGAAAGTTTCATAGAGGGTAGGTATGGAATTTTCCATTGAACTTGTCCAGTTTTGGTGCCCATTCATGCCAGAGATGCACAGCAAAAAATGTCATTGTTTCTAGAACTTTCTGGCTAAAGTTGTTGGGTTTCCTGTCTCTTGGCTAACTGTAGCTAACTTTTGTTCCTATCGCATCTAAGATGGATGTTCCGGCAGTAAATCATATAATTTATAGTTTGAATTAAGGATGAGAGATTTCATTTCTATAGCATTCAATTCAAAGTCGTGGGTAATAGACAAAGTATTGTGGTACAAAATTGAAAAAGCATGAAAGGATGAACAATAACAATTTAGTAATGTTCCCTCCCATTGCGGGCTTCCTGGTTTCCTTAACCAAGAACAATGGCTGTAAGTGTTCACATCTAATGAATATTTGCTCCCTTTGTCTTTGATTTTCCTGCATCCCTTCCAATTGTGAATTTTCTAACCTTATTCATTGATAGTGTCAATTGTTTGGCCTGACATCTGCATCACAAGAGTGGGCAGCACACATGGCTTGTCCAATCATTATATACACTTACGTCCACAAATATTTTTTAAAAATTCAGAGCATTGCACACTTTCTACTCATTGCTTTTTTTTTCAGATCAATATATTTTGGACACGCCTCCATAGCACTGGCAAACTTCATTCATTCTTTTCCATAGCTGAAAAGTATTCTGTTGCATCTGTACATTTTCGATTGTTTAACTGACCTCTTGCTAATGAACATTTAGGATATTTCTAGTCCTTTGTCACAATAAAAATGCCATCTTTTGTTTGCACCATGGGAATGCTTAGAAGGAAAATTCGAAGAAGTGAACACTTCTGGAGAAAAGGTTATATGCATTTTAAATTTTGATAAAACATTTGATTAAAAATGTGATACATTTTGATATTTTAAATGATATCAAAATATCATTTTGATATTAAAATGTGGGCTAGCACTAAGTGTGGGCTAGCAGTAATTCATATATCAAAATGTATGAGAATGCTTACTTTTTTTTCATCACCATTAAACATTATTTAAAATATTAACTAAAAGTGTGTGCATGTCATTATTATTTTAACTTGCTTTATTTTACTTTATACTTTCTTAATGAACGGATCTGAACACATTTGATGCATATATATTTATATATGTATTTTTTTCTTATTGCCTAGACTTTTACTTTGCTATACATCTTTCTATTGGGATACCATCAAATTTTAAGTTGTTGTGCAAATTCTTTATGTGGTAAGAAATTCATCCCAATGCATATTCAAGTTGTGGTTAAAAAAATCAAAGTTATTGTTTTTCATTTGACTATATATTGATATTTTTTCTATGGATAAATTTATCTAAAATTTTTATCTTTAACTTGTCAAAACATTTTCTTTCTGAATTCTGGATTAGGTGACTTTTATGAAAATCTTTTACAATCCTATATGTTTTCTTTCACTACTAAGTTTATTTACACTTAAGTTACTATTTTAGTCAACTGGAATTAATTTTGTAATAAATTATGATCTAGGAAACTGTGCCTGCTGTTTCAGATGAAAAGTTAGTTGTTTGATTTATTGAATATTCTATCTTTTCCCAATTTTTTAATAATTCCTCCTTTGTCTTGTAATAAATAAGCAGATTTTGGACTCTATTTGTTTACAGTGATCTGTTCATCAATTCATACTCCAGTACCTAGCTATTTAATTTACTATAGCATATATGGGTGAGCTAGGCCTAAAATCTCATTGAATATTTTTATTTTTAAAAAATTATATACACAATTCTAAAGTTTTATTTTCCATAAGAATTTAGAATTAGACTTCCTGTTATTAACATATAAACAACTGCTTATATTTATTCTAGAATCATGTTGAACTTATAATTTATATTTAAATTGAAATAACATGAATTTGAATTTCCTTATTTACGTGCCTTTGCTCTTACATTATCTTTGTCAGTTTCCAATATCATGCTGGACTCATGAAATAAATTTGGTAGTTTTCCTTCTCTTGTATATTCTGGATTAGTTTAAATTGCTTTGGCTTCATTTTCTTAGAATTTTGATAGAATTCATTCATTATACTGCTTGTATCTAGTCCTTTTCTTTGGGGTTAGTTTTTCAAGACTTACCAATTTATTTTATGATGATGGGACTCCTTAGGTTTTCTTTCCTCTTATATAACTCTTCTAAGTTATACTTTACAGGAAAATTTCCAATTTAATCATATTTTCACCTTTATTTACACAGGTTTGATAAAACTGGTTGTACAATTTCTACTACAATTGTTTTTTTTTCTATAATTTCATTTCTAATGTTGCATATTTAAAATTATTATCTTCATTATCTTACACTGTATATGTCCTCTTTTGAAGCACTGTAGCAAACACTGGTCCAAATGTCAAATGCTAGACCTTTATTTCCTTTGTTAATGGTGTTTTTTTGTTTGTTTGTTCATTTGTTTGTTTGTTTTCCTGGTCTCTGTAGCTTACTTTGCTACCATCTTGGTCAGCCAGAAGTACTATAGAATTATTATATTTTGAGGACAGCCCTAGACCAATATGACATAGTTGGGGTACGAATGCCCCAGTTCCCTTGTCGCTCTTTGAGAAAGTTTGGAGCTAGCTCAGATTGTGTGCTCTATATTGGTTTCCAAAGATTTCTCATTTGTGACGCTCCATTGCTCATTTTATTGGTTTTCTTTCTTTCTTCAGTTCACTTTCTTACTCTTCTACTAGGGTTTTCTGCTCCTTATACCTAAGTTAATTGCATTTGACTCCCCGTCTCAGGGTGTGTCAGTTTCTTTACCATCAACTACTTATACTCCTGGCAGGGGTATTTTGGTTGCTCATAACAGAATCCACTATGATCATTGCCCTGAATATTACATCTTTTAGACCTCTACTCTTCTTTACAATTTAATATACGATTTTATACTACTAAACAATATATTATTTCATGTTACTGAACTTCAAATGAATGGAATCACACATTATGCACTCCATCACATCTTGCTTTATTGTTTAGCATTGTGTTCTTGGGATCCAACAATTTTATTGTGTGTAGTGTAAATTATTTTCATTTTTTGTAAAGGACTGTATTGAATGAATATACCTCAATATATTTGTTCATTATTCCATTGATGGGCATGTAGGTGTTTTCTACTTTATTTTATTAATTCATTTATGTTTTGCCATTATAAACTATCTTCTTAGGAAAATCTCTTAAATGTTTCACTTAATGTCTAAAATATTTTATTATATTTACGTCTAACTGTTTCTCCGGTGTATTATATCAGTCAGTGAATTCTAGAATGTGCAACAGTGATAAACAACATTCAAATTTCAGCAAATTGCTTTGAAAACATTGCTTTGTTTTCTTTTGGTTCTTACCTCAGGTTGGCTGTGACTCTACTTCAGATCATTCTAACTCGCACCCAGGCTGATATAACAGGCCATACCTAAAACACTATAATCCTCACATTATAAGGAAAAACTGATAATAAGCTTCCACATGGCCATTCTTCTCATATTCCATTGCCCCAAAGAAGTCATATGACCATACCTGACAGCAAAGTAGTAGAAAATAATATCCTTCCAGAGAAAAAGACTTTAGATTGTGTTTTCCTGACTAATAAGAGCTTGAGGGTGTTTTAAGTGTTTATTATCTTTCTAGTTTCCCTATGATATGTTTGTATAGTTCTTATTCCTTTTTCTCTATTTTATGTTGCAATATTATTTATTTATACAAATTGACAATCTTTTCTTGCAACGAAAGTTTTATGTGTTGCAATTTTTCATTTTTATAGTGTCCTTGGATACTATAAAGATCAATTCTTTATTTCATGTTGCTTAATTCATCAATAATATTCATTATTTTTGCTTCATGTGTTTTGTATTAAAAAGCACTACCTTTTTCAAAAAGTATTGGCTAGTATGATGAACTGATTATGTAACCTGAAGGATCGTGCCCGTATAAACCAACAAGGGCCTGGATTAAATATATAACATGATGCTTAATTTAAAAGAACTCTCAAAAGGACTTACACCAAAGCAAAAGAAAATATGACAACGAAAACAAAACTAAAGATGAGCTGAAACCAGAGTTGAAATTTTAGAGCAATGAGAAAGGACGATGAAGGGTTTGTCCTGATGGCAAATGAGAATTGTACTCCAGTTGGAAGCCTAATCCCCAGGTCTCCTGCAAGTTTGGGAGACTCCAATCTTAAACTGGGCAATCTTAAGGGCAAATCAAATGACCGCAGGTTGATTGAGCCTCCTGACACCGACAGAAGCAAACCAAAACTGCTCCCAAGTAAAGCGTTTCAAATATCGACATATAAGTTTCCCAAATATTAAGAGCAAGTAAATATGAGTTTACAACCAAAGGTCATCAAAATCCTTAACATGAGTCAGTTCTGTGTCCACAATGGAAAGAGCAAAAGTAATAAGCAACAGATTTAGTTTCCCTGGGACTTAAGTATTGTAATTGTTGTATTCAAAATATGTAATAACCATGTATGAATTATTAAAAATATGTAGGCACAAGAGGTTATTTAACAAAATAATCAGGCAGGACTTCCATTTCTGGGTGGAATGGAGATGGTTGCTCCTGCCAAAACTAGGAAAAACAGTTAAAAATCAGAAATTTTCTGTTTGAAGGCAGCAGAAATCATCTGAGTGAAGGAGGACTCAGAGGCTAGGGCGCAAGAAAATGGAAGAGTTTTGCAAAAGTGTGAGTTGGCATGTGCAGACACTCCGAAGAGAAGCTCTTCATTCTGAACGTGGAACATGAGAGAGTCTGGGCTATGATGTGGACCATTGACTATGGGGTGCAGTGATGCTCAGAGATGAACTTACCAGGTGCAATGGGTGTCATGATGATGGGAGAGAGTGTTGCTGTGGGGGGAGTGGGGGGCGGGGGCGGTGGGGTTGAATGGGACCTCATATTTTTTTTAATGTAATTAAAAAAAAACAACAACAACAAAAAAAAACCTGTGCTTTGCACTTAACGATCGTCGACTACCTGGAGGCAAAGACACCAGCAGAGCTTTTGGCAGGGACTTGAGATGCCCGAAAAATATGGATGATTTTCCCTTAAAATTGTAGATTTCTGGTGGTGTGTACAGTTGGAGGCTAAAAATGAAAGTAAAATGTTTTAAATATCAGACCAGAATTTTCTAGGAGAATCTCGAGATAAACATGCTATAGATCAGGGTCAATGCAGAAACAGAGTAAGCCTTTTCGGGATGGTAACCGAGAAGTGATTCGGCAGAGTCTCCAATTAAATTAAGGGGGCCAGCCCCTGATTTATCTCCCTAGCAGGGGTTAAACATTTTAGAGAGAAATAGATCATTACGTAAATCTTTTATACTTATTTACGAAAGGGAGAAACTAGGTGAAGCAAACCATGCAGAGAAGGTAACTCTATAGTGGATTCAAAGGCTATGAGAACTTGATGAGAGAACAGGAACATCTAGGGATAGCTAGTAATTTTTAATGTTGTTTTGGTTCCTTCTCTGTTCATGATCTTTATATGGACAGATTTGACTGTTGCTAGGCATAGGACATCCAGAAAAATATAATATTCTTCATTTATTATTTACTATGCTGGGTATGCTATGCACATTACCTCCTTTCATCTTCCCTGGAGTCCAAGGAAAGGACATTAGCACACTGACAACACCCCTTCCCCATTTTAAAGATGGTGAAATTCAAACTTGAGGAGAGAAAGTAACTTTGCATAGAGTGGGAAATGGATCAGAACTGTATTTTCTGAATGCTTATATGATACAAAAATGTTTCTCATACAAGTAAGGTATTACAACATTATTTGTCTTTCTTTCCTACTTATTACTTGGTAAATATAAGAATTCTTACCTTTTTAATATTTTTTTAAAATGTGGGTCAACCACCATGGACTGATTGTTTTTATCGTTCAAACTGTGAAATCAAGTTGCTAGAGTACAAACTTTGGGCTTTAAGTTGCATTGCCATGAGTCATTAAAAAACAAAATTTTGAAGAGCTTTTTTCCCCATTATTCAGGCATATACTGAGAGAAATAATAAACCTATGGATGTAAGTCTTTGCCAACTCACAAGGTCAATACTATACACTCATTAATTTAGGACATTAGCAAGAATGGATGCATGTCTCCTGAGAATATATGCACAAAATAGACTGGAAACTTCCTCATGGTTACACAGTGCTGTGATACCAGGTTATAGCTGAAATGTGCAGCGATGCTCCCATTGAAACAGTTCCAAATCATGGCCCCCTGAATTATTTGAGTATGACAGCTTCTTGTTTTACACATGAACAGAAACAAATGAGTAAGTCAAGGCAAAGCGGTTTTATATGTATACACATTTAACAGAATCACATATTGAAATCAATCATTTTCCCTAAAGTGAACAATGTATCCTTGTAGTCTAGGTCCAAATTTCCTGAGTGAGGTTGTTTTTATTTCCTTTATTTTTTTTTTCCAAATGATAAGTTCTATGCTGAATTATTATGGTTATACTATAGACATTTATTAACATTCATAAAATTTTCTTCAATAGAAATATTTATACTATGGCACCCTAGTGGACTGGGAATGGAGGAGACTGTGAGGTGAAAGAGATGAATGTAATCTGTAGGCCACCTTAGGAGATCTGAGATAACCAAGGAAGCTTCCACAGGTTCTGTCTTCCTGAGGAATTGCAAGGTCACATGGGAGATAATGGCAAAACATAATCTGGGGAGACAGTTTGGAAGAAGAGAAAACAAAAGCATCCCTTGTCTCTGAGTGGATTGGGAACCAAGGTGGTCAGAGAACTCATCTTTGGTTTCTCTTGGAGGGAGTCCACTTTCTTGACCTCTGTGATGGTACACTGAATTGTGGTCAGAGAGAGGATTAAGGTCTTTTGTTTTGTTTTGTTTTTTAAATATGACCCATAATGGCATTCCATAAACTCCTTCTGCTTAATTTTGGAGGAATATTCTACAATTTCTTCTATTCATAGCTCAAAAGACATCAGATTATTCATTGAAAATCTGTTTTCAAAATCTAAATTTGAGCGTATGGGATACCAGCAGAAAGTGCAGTGAGGCCCGGGATGGTGATAAAATGAGAGAGACCAGCAAGGTTGAGCGATGGCTCCTCCTGCTGGAAACGCTGGAAATTGACAGGCTGCTGAAATGGCAGCAGCAGCAGCAGCAAAACCCAAGGACCCAGCAGTGTTGGATCATCCTGTGATGCATCTCAGAGTCAAAGATCATTCATATGGTTACTCAAACATTTGTGTTTCTCTATATAAGCCTGGGGAGGCCTGGGAGAGCCAGGTTCACAATTCATTTATTCATTCACTCACACTTTTGTTTATTTACTAAACCAGTATTTTAGTGAATGTAAGTTTTCCTTTAGAAAGTGTGTTAGTACCTACATATCAATGTAAATACAACACAATCCATGCATCTCACAGTGTAATGGAGAAGAAAGAATTAAAAATGATAATCTAAAAATGAGAATTAGAAATATGCACAGGTCATTTTTGGATATGTTTACAGCAAATTTCTGAGTATCCCAGAGGTATTGGAAACTGGAATAATTAAGCCTTAATTTCACCAGCAGGAAGCCAATAAAAAAAAGTCAGGACTTCAAATTATTTATTGTTACTGAATTTAACATAATTAGTACTGGATAATGATTTCAACACTTCACCTCATCTCCATTGCACAGATGATACTTTAAATTGAACTGACAAACCAGTTTCACTCTATCAATTAGCTAAGTGTATACATGTATATGTATGTGTGTACTCCTATTGCAACCTGCATTTACCCCAATTTTAACACGTATCAGTTGCACTCTAATGTTCTACATATAGATCTGTATCCTTCACTGGTCTGTAAATGACATGATGGAGGCATTAGAATGTAAGTGCATACTAGAGAATAGGAGCCTCATCTGTCTTACTCATTGCCATAGCCTTAGTATTAGGAAGATTTCATGCTAAGGGCAGTTAAACTGGGCCTTGAGACTTGAGTGAAATGACAATAAATTGGAGATAGCTAAAAACATCATTTCAGTAGGAGGGGCTAACATAAGCAAAAGGCTTGAGGTATGAACATAAATAAATAGGTACAATTGTTTCAATAAACAAAATTTAATTAATCACATTATTTCTCATTGATTTTATTCAAATCATAAGTATTCTGTTATTTTATGCATTTTTCTGTATGTGTGTATATATGTGATGAGGGAGAGAGATGAGAGGTACAGAAGGAGAGGGGAAGAAGAATGAGAGGGAAAGAAAGAAAGAGATTGAAAAATGATAAAACGATTTAAATAAGAGGTTTAAATGTGATAAGCTTCAATGTTCCAGACTAAAACTAGAGCATAGAAATGGCCCAATGGTTGGGGCGTCCGTCTACCACATGGGAGGTCCGCGGTTCAAACCCTGGGCCTCCTTGACCTGTGTGGAGCTGGCAAGGAGTGCCCTGCCACACAGGGGTGTCCCCCGCGTAGGGGAGCCCCACGCGCAAGGAGTGAGCCCCATAAGGAGAGCGGCCCAGAGCTAAGGAAAGTGCAGCCTGCCCAGGAATGGTGCCGCCCACACTTCCTGTGCTGCTGACAGCTGACAAAGAAACAAGTCGCAGCAAATAGACACAGAGAACAGACAACTGGGGGAAGGGGGGAGGGAATTAAAAATAAATAAATAAATCTTTAAAAAAAAAAAAAGAAGTGCATTTATTATGTTTTAGTTACTGAGTAAGCATCATATAACATAAAGAGCTCAGGAGTAACAACCAGAAGGAAACAAAATATCTTTAAGCTCAATTCTGCTGCATGCAAGCGGTGAGACCTTGAAAAATCAGGCAAATTCTGCCAAAAAGTCATAGAGGTTAGTTAATTTGTGGTAGATGCTCTCTTTTTTTTTCTTCAAGGTTATCGACCGAACTTTATTAGGATATGACAGGAGGGAATTCACATATACATATTCCCTTGAATGCCTGGTGTTTATACTCCAAAAGGAAAAATCCCACATCCCAGTGTAGTGGTAGATACACTAGGTAACAAAAAAACGTGGTCAAGTCTTGACTCCACATTTTACTAACATATACATTCTACCTCTTTGTTCTCGAGATTGTTCTCTGTAAAATGGGAATGATAATAATACTACCTCATTAGGTTGTTACATGATTAAATCAATTCATATAAAGTTTTCAAATAGTTCTTTGCATATAGAAAATATTCAGTAAATGTTAGATGTAATTATTTGTTTCAGATTCTTAAAGCATTCTTTTTCATGAGTAGCAATGCTTGCTCTGCCCAATTTGAAAGGTGGTTCAGAAAGTCAAATGGCATAATAAATATGAAAGAGCTCTGAGACCTATAATTTTCTAGGATACACATGTGCTTATCCATTCAGCTAAGTCAATTCTGTTCTAGGAAATGATAGCCTACTGATTGGAACCCAGATACCATTGGTTTTATCTCTTTTATTAAAGGTGTAAATTTCAATTTTAGTAAAGATGAGCATGGTCTACATAAAATTGTGAATCTGAATTGCGTAGAATTGGTCCATCAGTGTCTCCACAGAGTTAAACCTAGCCAGAAAATCTTATGGACTAGTTTGAACCTCTGTTTCTAAATAAGGCAGGAAGAAGTTTCAATATTAATTCTTTTTGTGAAAGCATCAAGTGGTCCTTTAAAATATCCTGGTCACATATTGCAGAAATGGGAAAAAGCTGGCAGAGTTAATGATAATTGCTAGCATGAAGCAGGTGCTAATCCTGTGCCAGGTGCTGTGCTCATGATTTCATACTCATTAGCTCATCTGTTTCTCACAAAAACGTGTAGAATATTAATTTCACTTATACGAACGAAGAAGCAGTTGTAGGAAGCTTTAAGCAATCGTCCCAAAGTCATATATTGAGGTCCAACTTGTTTGGATCCAATTCATGTCTTCTGAAACACTATTTTATGGTGCCTTTCTTACATTAAATTTTGTGGTGCCCCTGTCTCCACTCTCCCAAATGTTTCCTCTTTCTCCTTAGAAACATATAACCATTTAATTCTTTTCGACCTAGCTATCTTTCCTGTAAAGTACAAGTAGTACTATTACTTACTTCAATTTTTTAAAAGAATTAAGTGAGTTAATATATGCAAGCAATCTGAAAGAAGCAAAACATTTAGTAAGCATTCCTTAAGGCTTTTTTCTTCTTTCTATTTCGAAACAAACTTACTCTTATGAGAAAGTTATACAAACAACGCGTAACTTCTATTTTAGTTACTACTGTTAAGCAAGTTACTGATTTACCCCATCACCGTCAAATATAGGTGTATATGTCCTAAAACAAGGGATATTCTACATAATCCAATATGACCACAAAAATCAGGAAATTAACACTGATAAATTATTGACACCTAATCCTCACCCCCAGTTTGAGTTTTTCCAATTATTCTAATAATATCCTTCATATGAAAAGGATGCAGTATAATTTCAGTCATTGCATTTAGTTGTCATTTTCCTTAGTCCTCTTCAATCTGAAGCAGTTTATCAGGCTTCCTTGATTTTTTGTACCTCCACATTCTAAATGCCCCTCATTTGTGTTCACCTGATGTTTCCTCGTGATTAGATTCAGATTATGCATCTTTAACATGATTATCACAGATGGGTGCTGTGTTCTTCTCATGGCAACCTATAAGGTGATGCACAATTTTGATTCATCCAAATATTGGTGACATTAAGTTTGATTACTTTATTAATGTGGTCTCTGATCAGCTTCTCTGATGGAAAATTACTAATTTTTACATTCAATTGTTAAGTATTTTGTGGGTAAGTACTTTAAGAAAATGTAAATATTGCATCCTCTATTCATTTATTTATTATAGAATGGACCCATGGATATCATTCAAACTTTATTCACTGAATTATCATATTTTTTTAATGTTTAAATTATCCCAGATTTGATTGATGGGAATCTCCGCAAGCTGTTTTTTATATCTTTCTTTAATCTTTCCCTTGTATTAACAAATATTCAAAAAAATTCCCCATTTTAATCATACTCATACAATTCCATATATTACTTATTTTCACAGTATTGTGCTACCATCACCAATATCCATTTACCTTAATTTTCACCACCTCAAGCAGAAACTCTGCATTCACTAAACCATAACCCCCTCTTTTGTGTCCTTTGTGGGTTCTCATATCTTTTAGTACATTGTTACTTTTGGACACAACTACATGTTCTGAACCAGGTTGTATTTTCTATCTCAACCCTGTAATCAACCATTTTTCCAAGAAACCCCATTTCTTTAAGGAGAATGAAGACCTGGGCACAAGGAGTGCTCACTGCTTCTGGAGTGTCACTATTCTCAGGCCCTTTCAGTGGACAGAACTAGGGGATGTACCTATAACACAGTTACATCTTTATTTACTTTTATAGTCATTCATTTATTGATCCACCTATCTAAAAAGCTTACACTAGTGCTGCTGATCATATCCCAACACCATATAATTCATTCTGGGCCCTCTCTGTATTTCTGACAATGTTCTCCAACTTTGAAAAGTATGTATTCCATTTTCCTCAATATATTTCATCAGTCTCTCTGTGTGTAAATAATCTCCCAAAGCCACCGTCATATACCCTAACCCCTTGCAAACACCTTTCAAAACCCAATGCTTGGAAATCTCTCCTTTGATGTCCTCCTCACGTGGCTTAGGCTCTAATACCCTGGGATGCCCACCCTCCCACTTTATAGATGCTCTTTTCACCCTACCTGGGTTCTTACACCCCTCCATCCCAATCACCAGTCCACAATACCCCCAACCCTCCTCCTTCACATGGACACCCTTCTCCTTACACTTGGACATGAAACACTAACACACATGCTGGTTTCCCCCATCTTCCATCCCTTCTCCTACCCATCCTTCATCCCCTCTCCTACTCATCTCCCAGCTTTCTGGGCCATGAGTTGTGCCATAGGAGATGCCCTCACCATGACCATGACCATCCCACTTCCCGATGCCTGCCTTCCTTGGCACATCTAATTGGTTTTAGACTGAATTCTCAGGAAAAGAAGAAAAATCATACTGGAAAGAGGAAGAGACTGAGAAAGAAGGGGAAAAAGAGAAAGACCATGCTAGTTAACTTATGTTTTAACTTGGCTAGGCAATTGTACCCATTTATTTAATAAAAAAAAGAAGCAAAAACAAATCTAGATGTTGCTGTGAGGTATTTTTTAGAAATGGTTAACATCTACAATCAGTTGACTTTAAGTAAAGGAGATGATCCTTGATAATTAGGGTGGGGTGGGACAGGGGAAGAACACATCCGATCAGTTGAAGGAGGCCTGGAGAGCAGGTTTCCTAGAGAAAAAGAAATTCTGTTGAAAACTGTAGCATAACTGTATTCCTGACTTTTGAACCTTTGAATATGTACTTTAGATCAACAGATTCTGGACTTGACAGCCCACAATCATGCAAGCCAATTCCTTAAAATTTATCTTTTTACCTCTTTCTATATATCACCTATCTTCATCAGCATCATCTCTATCTTTCCTATCAGTTTTGTTTCTCTGGGGAACTCTGATGCAAGAAGTCACACGTTAGTTTTTATTTTTGTTACTATTATTAGTAACCTAATCTTTACATAAAAATCTGGTCTTAGGAAACGATTTGTCATTAGTCACTTATATCTCAATGTCAGGCTAACTAGAGCACTCACATGATCTCATTTCTCCTCCAAGTAATGCTGTGAAGTAGGATTTCTGCTTAAAATGAAAAAAATTGTAGTTTAAAGGAATAAATGACTTGTCCGTAATCACATAACTACAAGTAGTATGTAATATCATAAGCTATAAATGAAAAAATGAAAGATGACATCCTGTTAAAAGAATCTCTATTGTCAGTGTGTAAGAGCCATGGGTAAAGGAAGGAGTTGGTAGAAGAATTTATGTATTGAATGGTGCCTCATCACAAAAATATGATCAACTCCTACCCCCTGATTCTGTGAATGTGAGCCTGTTTAGTAAGGAATCTCAGAAAGTGTTATTAGTTAAGATGAGGACAAACTGGATTAAGGTTTTCTCAATACAATATGAATCATGTCCTTATAAGAAGAGGACATTTGGACACAGTTCATGGAAGAGAGAGTCACAGAGAGACGACCATGTGATGGAGACAATGATTCAGTTATGATGTGTAGCAGTTTGATATTATTGTTGAATTCCAAAAAGAAATATTGGATTATGCTTGTAATCTGATCTGTATCTGGGCATGACTGAGTTATGATTAGGGCATTGAGTCCCCACCCCTTGGTGGGTGGAGACTCACGGATAAAAGGCTTGGCAAAGAACAGAGTTGAGGGTTTTCTGATGTTGAAGTTTTGATGTTGGAGTTTAATGCTGAAGACTGAAGTTGGAGCTGCAGGAAGTAAGCTCCCAGAAGAAAGAAAAGCCAGCCCCATGACGAAAGGAGCCTTGAACTCAGAGAAAAGCAAGCCCCAGGAATGGAGGAACCCAGGAAGCCTGAACCCTTGCAGACATCGTCAGACATCTTGCTCCAACAAGTGGAAATAGACTTTGGTGAGGGAAGTAACTTGTGCTTTATGGCCTGGTACCTATAAACTCTTACTCCAAATAAATACTCTTTATAAAAAACAACCAATTTCTCGTATTTTGCATCAGCACCCCTTTGACTAATACATGTTGCCACAACCTAAGAAATGTCATGGATTTTTACCCCCCTCCAGAAGCCAAGAGAGAAATGTGGAGTGAATTCTCCTCTTTAAGAGGAATCATGCCCCTGCCAGCACCTTGATTTTGGACTTTTTTCCTCTAGTACTGTGCGACAATAGCTGTTTAAGTCATCTGATTTGTGCTGTTTTGTTATAGCAGTGCTTGGAAATGAAGGCACTAAGTAGGACTTCCTTCTTGGTTCCTATAACTATATGTAATAAAACTATTATTTGCATCCTAGAGGGTACCAAAATATGGTCCCACTCCTACGAAGCCTTTGGATTTTTGAAGGCAAGAAGCATTTGCCTCTGCCTCCCTTAATTCAGAACCATGATAAAAAAGGAAATGTTGGGAAAAATAGAAAATTGCTTTCCAGGACTCTTCCACCATCTGATTATGTAATATTGGGAAAATAGGCAACTTTGATGGAAATTCTGCATATGATAAGATACAAATATATACAAACTCTAGAGGAAGTTCTAGAAATCATGCTTTGATTTATTGTTATACCTTATTTCAAATAGTGCTATCTCATTAAATTGGGACAAGCTGTCATAACTGTGGCCATTTGATATTATTTATGAATTCCAAAAAGATATGC
Source organism: Dasypus novemcinctus (assembly GCF_030445035.2). NCBI lineage: Eukaryota > Metazoa > Chordata > Mammalia > Cingulata > Dasypodidae > Dasypus > Dasypus novemcinctus. The sequence goes on along the minus strand of NC_080673.1, from coordinate 197,827,889 downwards.
TATGTTCATAAACGGATCTGTTCCTCTGGGCATGATACCCTTTGACTGATTTAAATTCAAAGCCTTTAAGTTTGCTTGATTATGTTAAGATTAGGGCTTTGATTTGACCACATCATTAGGGTTTGCAGGGTTGAGTCCCCGCCCCCTTGATGGGCTGTACAAATGGGCACTCAATCATGGAGACAGAAAAATATACACAAGAAAAGAGGAAGGGAGCCCCATAGACATGGAAGAGGATACTGGGGCCCGGAGAGCTGAGCCATTCACCTGATAGCTTGTGGCTCAAGAGAACAGAGCAGCTGAACCCTATGTCAGCCTACAGCTGAGATTGGAAGAAGTTGGGCCCACAGAGTTCAAGAAGAAAGAGGAAAGCTGAATCCTTGCAGATATCACCCACCATCTTGTGTCAAATTGTGGCAACAGACTTCGGATGAGAAAATATCTCTATTGTACCATGGGCCTTGTATCTGTAAACTTTTACCCTAGATAAATACCCTTTATAAAAGCCAACATATATTTGATACTTTGCATCAGCACCCCTTTTGGCTGACTGATACAATAACAGATATCTTTCAGTGCAACAAATCAATTAAGAAGATGGACTAGGGATTCAGACTTGAATTCAAATCCAGTCTTTACCATGTAATATCTATGTGACCTTAGGCACATTTCACAGCCCATCTGTATTAGTTTGATATAATTTATGAATTCCAAAAAGGGATATTATGTATGTATTGATCTGTTCCTCTGGGCATGATCCCCTCTGAATGTATTAGATTCAGCTGAGATGTCTTTGATTAAATTATGTTACAATTAGGGCTTTAATTTGACCACGTCATTACAGCAACTCAGAGTTGAGTCCTCACCCCCTTAGTGGTTTATATAAGCAGATAGTCACTCAAGAAGACACACAGAAGGAGATACACAGAAGAAGGCACAGGAAGAAAGAGAGCTCCATAGACACAGAAGCAGAGAGAACTTGATCATTTCGGTTCTGCCATGTGACAGAAAGGAAAAGGGTCAAACAGCTAAAGACCAGGGGAAAATTGAGACTTCCACATGGTAGTCTATAGCTGAAGAAACCAGATCCCTGAGCAGCTGAAAAGGCCTGGAAATAAATGAGCCCTCCAACCTTCAGCTGAAATCAGAAGCTGGGACCATGGAGCCTTAAGAGGAAGAGAAAGCCTGAACCATCTGCTTCAACATGCGGCAACAGATTGATGAGGCAATACCTCTTATGGTACCTTGAGTTGGACCCTTTAGGGCCTTGGAACTGTAAGCTTTTACCTCAAATAAATACCCTTTTAAAAAGCCAACAGATTTCTAGTACTTTGCATCAGCCTGCCTTTGGCTGACTAATATACCATCAAAGCCCCATTTTATCATCTGGAACATAGAATTAGTAGTCATAGCTAATTATAGGTTTGGTGGTAAGGTACAATAAACCTGACACAAAATAAGCAGCTATCATATAATGTGTTACCACTTACTATTTTTATTATTTAATTAAGTAAATTTTGTCACCTTGAATATTTTTCTTAGTATTAGAAAAGTCTTCTAGTTTCCTCTTTCAATTTCACAGTCCCCAGAGCTAGAAATTATGGAAAGTCAATCCTTTGCCTTTGTCAGTGATTGTGAAATTTCATAAACTCATGTAAAGCTCTTTAATATAAAGACAATAGTGATAGATGCTGAGAGAAAACACAGGGATCAACTTAGACTGTATAAAAATCTTGTTTGTGCATTGCCCAGAGCAACTGGGAAAGTTATCCTTCACTCAGCAACCATCTAACCTTGAAACAAAACAATCCATAAACACATAAGCAAAGAGGTTAGATACATGCCTAAGAAATTCAATGCTTGATTTTTCTCAAACCCTACAGAAATAGTATGGATTTTGCTAAAAAGATTGTGTGTGGACTGTAAAAGGATCCTGTAAGCTTTGGGTTAGTAAAGTAGTATGCTCTGAAGGAAGGAGAAAAAAAAGAGAACTTGACTCCAAAGAGCTGATTTTTTTTTTTTAAACTAAACCAAAACTCTATCAAAGAGAGCACATTCTCGATGACTGTAGCATAACATGAAAGTGAAAACATTCAAATGGAATGTATAACACAAGGAGTTCACTTTGAAGAGCTCTCTTCTCTGTTTTTAGGAGAAAAATATATTCTATATTTATTGATTCACCATGTACATTTAACAAACAACTAACATTTATTGAAAATCTGCTTTGTGCTTAGAGCCTGAGTAGATGGTAACAGTATTTAATCAGGATAAATAATTCACAGGAGTAGTTGTGGACAATGGAGGAGGATGCAGTAAACACATGAGAAATAAGGATGATAAAAAAATCAATATTAAAAAAACACTATATTTCCAACATGGTGCTGTACTAGTCCTAGTGCTCAGAACTGTGCTGTGAATTTGTGTTTTATTTTATTGTCTGTCTTTTTTCCAGGCTAATTGTCTGATACTGCTTCCTCTTAGCTTTCTGTTTGCTTTTTGCCTAAGCTAAAAACATGGATATCACCCTTGCTTCCTTCTTTCATAGATGCCAAACCTTAATTTATTAAGTTTTACTAATAAGCACTCTTAAATTTCTTTCCAGTTAATAAAATTTTCTCCATCATTATTACCACTCTCCTTATTCCAGATACCACCAACCCTCACAATAAATTAATAACTAATTTCTGAGTTAAATGGTCCTAACTCTTTACCTCTCCTTGTATCCATACTTTGACATAGTTTCATTGTAAACTGAATGCATTTCCCCACCCTTTGACTTTGTTCTTGTTCATGGAAATGGCTTTCATCAATGGCGTGTAAGTGGAAGCAGCCTTAAAAGAGTGTTTAAAACTAATACAGGGTGTTAAAAACAGGTGGGTTGGGGGAAAATATACCAAATTTAGTAGTTAATAGTATTACTAATGTATAGTTCATAGTAATATTTTGATGATGCTCTTTCATAGTTTGCAACAGCTGTTTCACAGCATTGCAAGATATTGGTGGTAGGGCCATGTATGGGAGCTCTGTATTATGATATAAATGTTTGTTTTGTAAGTTCACAACTTTTACTATACTCTTATTGTTTATGTATGTTAATTTATGAATGACATGCTTGAATAAAATTTTATTTTTAAAAAAATCAGTAAAAAAAGTAGTAGTGCCCAAAAGAACTTTCTATGGTGATGGAAATATTAATATCTCTGCTGCCCAATGTGGTAATAAAAATATATGGTGGCTGAGCACATAAAGTCTATCTAATGTCACTAAGGAATTTGTATTTTAATTTAATTATTTTAAATTTAAATAGCTGCATGTACTAAGCTTCTACCACATTGGACAGCTCAGCCTGAAGCGATCTCGTGCATTTCCATTGCCCTCTAGCCCCATTTCTGAGAGATGTTTCCCTTACTTGCTGAAGAATGAGAGAAACATGGCACACAACCAGCCCTGCTGAGCCCAACCTAGATCAGTTATTCTCCAAATGACTTGAAGATGCATGAAAGAGAATGTCTTGCTGCTGTTTTAAGCCACTAATCTTGGGGTGGTTTGTTATGCAGCATAATCTAATGATGTATTCAGACCAATTGTTGTTTATTCCTCACCTCTTCTCCACATTGGAAGCAGTATGTTCTTTTAAAAATGCAAATCTCATCACATTTTACTACCACATAACACCCTTCAAGGACTTTTCACTCTCCTCAGAATGAAGTCTAAACACCCTGTAGTAGTTTGGCATTATTTATGAATTCCAAAAATAGATATTGGATTATGTTTTAAACTGCTCTGTACCTGGGCATGATTAAATTATGATTCGGACTTTGATTTGGCCATGTCAGTTGAGAGTTGTGTCCCTGCTCCTTGGTGATAGGACTCACAGATAAAAGATATGGCAAAGTACAGAGTTGGAGTTTTGCTGTTGGGGTTTTGATGCTGGAGTCTTGAGCTGGAGCCCTGGGAAGCAAATACACAGAGGAGCTTGGTTGTGAGGAAAGAGAAGCAAGTTCCAGGAAGAGAGGAACCCAGGAAACCTGAACCCTGGCAGACACCAGCAACCATCTTGCTCCAACACATGGCAAAAGACATTGGTGAGGGCAGTAACTTATGCTTTATGGCCTGGTAATTGTAAGCTTCTACCCCAATAATTACCCTTTATAAAAACCAACCAATTTCTGGTACTTTACATCAGTACCCCTTTGGCTGATTAATATACCCCACAATAAGGGTTTAGAGGTTCTTAATCATCTTGTCTCTATTTCTATCAGCAACCTCATAATTTTACCTTCATATTAAGGGCTACTTCACCCTGTACCACTTTCCGTTCCCTACTACTTTAACTCCTACTCACCCTTTAAGCTTCACCTCTAAATCTATCTATCTTTAGATAGCTTTCACTGACTACCCACCCTGAGACGCAAAGCCCATGCTTTGGGTTTCTATAGCAATCATTTTTTACATGTCATTCTTTCCCTGTATGTTATTAACTCATGGGGGAAAGAATTGTGATGGTAATAATTCCTATTCTAAGGAGTGCCTAGGAAACAGTAAGCAAATAATACATTAGTTTTGAATAAATGAGCTACCATATAAATGGTACAGTTAGGATTAAAGCTCAAGCAATTTAAATTTTGAGTTTAACAACCCTCTTAAATGACAGTAGTCTCCATCCAGGCCAGACTTAATGAGCTAGGTTGAAGAAAACACACAAAATTTAAAAACACCATATAATATGATAAAAACTCAAGGCAGTATTTTATCAGTACTTGAAAGACATTCATCTGTGCCTACCCTGGACTACATCAATAGGGGTAAAGAAATAATTTAAGTTTTGGAGTCAGATTTGTGGCTTTTACTCTGTCACTCACTATTTACATGTTCTGCTTACTTTTTAAAAATTAATTTGAGCCTTAGTTTCTTCATTTGAAACATGGGGCTAATAATTTCTAAGTCAGAGCATTCCTGGGTAATTAAGATATAAAATGCAAAATAAATTCCCTCCTCAGTGCATGACAGAGAGCAAGTGCTCAAGATGTTTGCATCTGCTATCTTTCTTTCTCTTTTCTAGATGTGATTTAAAAAAAAATAAGGACTGAGTTCTTCTGTCCTGCTTATTTGTGTGCTTTCTTTCCTGAAATTACATATTTCCAGCCTGCTTCTGCCCAATTTTCATATTTTCACTCAGTCAACTTTACATATTTAGCCACAAATATTTGAACTTGCTAATAAAGCAATGTATACTATTTTTGGAAGGATGCAAGTTTCTCTGCAAAATGTTCCACCTACTTTACCTTCAATCACTTAACACTCCTCTCTCTCCTGCCCGTTTGCTTCCATCTTAGTAACACTCACCCCCTCTACTCTATTTACTGAAGAATTCTCAAGTTGAATGTGGAATTTTGACCTTTAGTATAAACATAATTGTAAATAATAAATACTATTGTTGTTTTTACTTTTTTTAATAACAAGACTTTTGTTGGCGGGAGCAATATTATTATTTAAAGAAGTATAGTATCTGTAGTCAAAACACTTGGGCATGATTTCTAGTTCTATGCTACATATACCCATTAGTTCAACTTCAATGCTTAACATTGGAACCTCTGTTTTCCATTTTCTACAGTGTAGCAGTTTCTTTTATTTATTAATTCCAAAAGGAGATACAGATTATGTTTGTAAACTGGTCTGTTCCTCTGGGTATGAAACCCTTTAATTGATTTAAATTCAAAGGCTTTATGTTTACTTGATTAAATCAAGATTAGGGTTTAATTCGACCATGTCATTAGGGCATGCAGAGTTGAGTCCCTGCCCCCTGGTGGGCTATATAAGTGGACACTCACAGAGGAAGAAGATACACAGAGGAATAAAGAGTGCTCTGTAGATACAGAAGGGGAGAGAACTTACTAGCTTTGATCCTGCAGCCCAGGAAGAAAGATGAGTCATTTGCCTGATAGTTTATAGCTGACCTTGTGAAGAGACAAGAGCAGCTGAGCCCAGAAAGAAATGAGCCCTCCAGCCTAGAGCTGAGATTGGAAGAAGCTGGACTCATGGAGCCTTAACAGAGAGAGCAAGGCTGATGAAACAAGATGGCTGCCCACCATCTTGTTTCAATAAGTGGCAACAGACTGCCTGGAGAAGTAACGCTGAGTTCAGCTCTTTAGGACCTTGTAACTGTTAAGTTTCTACCCCAAATAAATACCCTTCATAAAAGCCAACAGATGTCTACTTTGTCTCATCACCTCTTTGACTGACTATTACATACAGTGAGAAAAATGATGTCTAACTCAGAGGGTTGCTCTGATACCTAAATTACTGGACATTCATTAAAGTATATTCTATATCACTGAGTACCTGACAGTGTGTAATATAAGTGCAATTTTATTTATGACATGACATGCTTACTATGGGCATAGCACATTGTACTAACTGCAAATCAAACTCTATCTTTCCCTTTATACAAACACCTGAGCCTTGACATTTGGAGAGATCATGAATCATCAGTTGACTCTAACTATAACACACATGTTCCACGGATTCCAGAAATCTGACATTTTTTACAACTTATGGGGAGATAAATAACTATCAAGAAATGATCAGAGGTGAAAGTTTTATTCCCTCTCATCATCTCACAGTATAATATGAATTGCATGTGTGTATGTGTGTGTATATTTATGCATTTATAGATATAGGTATAAATACATGAACTAAATGCCTACCTCTTCCTTCCCAGTCCTGTGCAATACATTACTTAATTATCATCACTGCTTCTTTGCATAATGTGATTGAAAGTCCATGTGCAGACCTGTGGCTCCTTTTACATTGAACCCTTCACCCTATGACATAGCAAATATCTCATAAAAAGTGAATTCTTCTCACCCCAATGTTATATTGGCATCAGGTCTGCACCCTTGTCTCTCTCTCTGCTTTGTGCTATGCCTATGCTACTCTCATTCCTTACAGATTCTGACTTCCTTGATCCTTTTCTGGTTTCTGAACTTACCACTCTCTTCAGGTTTGACAACTGGTTCATCGGCAAAACTATTGGAAGGAAACTGAGAGGAAAAAATACTAGGATAAATAACTAACATGTAAGTTCATGCCATCATAGCTGTGTGCAAATCCTCTGTCCACTAGTAAGGAACATTGAACTAGAAATGAAAATACCTTGCCCTAGTCTTAGTTCTTCTCTTGCCTACCTATTGGACCTGACACAAGACATGTCAGCTCACTGCAGTTCATAGGTTGCCCATTGTTAGGTCAATCTCACCCATTCTTCCCAGGTTCAACTATAAATAATTGGGTCTATTAGGCATATGTTTGAAAGTAGGGATTTAAAAATATATACATGGCAAAAGAGCTTTAGTTTAACATGAGATAGTTAATAAGAAAGTAAATATAAAACATATGATGAAAGTAAGTTTTTCTTCCTTGCATCTCCTGTTCCTTCACTCCTCCTCCCTCCTTGCCTCTGTTCCTTCCTTCCACAGACACTTTAGTGAACTCTTTTTTGTTGTAGAGTAGAATACATTCTTAGTTCTGGAATTAAGAGTAGCTCACAAAACAGAGAACTCTATGGGTTTTCTTTGTGTCAATTTGAATAAATAGAGAGAGACAGTGATATTGACTTTAAAAGGATAACTATGCTTCAGTTCTTGTGCATGCTACTGCTGTGAACACTGAGCACCCAATCATCTAGCCATTCATTGGAAACCAATGAGCTTTGGGACAATTCCTCATACTTGCAAGCTCTAAACTAGTAAGGGTTTGAAATAGTTGGACATGCTAGCTCTGAGAATACCAGGTCCTGCTATTTTCATTGCCTCAACTTGCAGCACTATTTCTAGGATTCTTGAAACGCTCATGTGGGAATAAGGCCAGATCTCTCTTTCTGGTGCCCCTGTCTGCATTTCTCAGGCCCTCTGTCTTTCTCCATTCATCCCAGGATGATAGTACATTGTATCTAGTTCAAATAACAAGTATCTGATTGCCTTGCCCTTTCCTACTCTGTCTCCAGTTCTTCTGTCTTTAACTCAGACAGAACCTGAGAGGTGCCTGATTTCATCACATTTTCTTCACTCCATAATTCAGATCCATACCAAAAGATGTGCTCCTTGGAAACTTCTAATAATGCTATATAGGAAGCAGTTTATTTTCAACACAACTGGTAGATCTCAGCTGAAGGATTGTTTATGTGGTGAATGCCTTCCTTGATAAAGTCCTCTGCCCATGACCATGAGAATCAAGCTTTTTTTTTTTTTTTTTCTAATATGGACATTCCATTTATGTCATGTTTTTTGCTGTTGTTGATTCTCTTCCTCCTGCTCAAAATAACCTTTTCCCTTCTTCCAAGACTATTATTCTGAAACAGCCTGTTTTTATCACTTGGTCCCAAGAGATGAAGTTCAACAAAGAAAAGAAATACACATTCTTCTTATGTTATTTAATGCCCAGTTCCTAGCATGTTTCATGGCACATTCAAAGTGCATAATGAACAGAAAGTGCTGAAATTAGTGGAACCGAAACTCACACCTGAGCCTCCCTTCTTACACTCTGATAATTGTCTGAGAGCAGTAGCCCCAATGCACTCACAGTATATCCTTAGGGTCTAGCATAATGCCTGTTGCATATAGGGTTTCAATAAATATTTTATAAATTAATGAATAAATGCATATATGGGGAAAAGCTGGTAAGTTAACATATTTATTTAGAAAGTTTAAGGAGCACACAATCATTTGAAAGAGTTATCCTGCTGAGCATTTTCAAGCATCATTTGCATTGTAATAGAGATGGAGCCTTGTGAAATCAGTTTAGTGTCAAAAAAGACCTAATAAGTGCAACTTCTCCCAGGATGCTACTAGTAAACAACTCATCACCTTCCTCTTTAGACCTACCTTCTGGGATCAAATTATTCTGTATTCTTCAAAGATATTAACATTTCCTTGAAGACTGCAGTCCTTGGTCTTTTCATGAAGGGGTAAAAATGTCCTCTTTTAGGACAAATATTTAACAGCTAGTTTGGATTACAAGTGAAAGTTGTAAGAGCTTCAGACAAAAATTAACTGAGAACAGGGGGTCATTTTCCTAATCAAGGAGTGATATGCCTTTAAGGGAGAGAAAAACAAGCTTTGTGGGGTAAATTCCAGCCTAGGAAGTAATGGAGGAGTTTTCGAGTTATGTAAAGACCCTTAGTTCCTAAAATAGCTGAGTCATTCATGTCTAGCCACTATAATATCCATTTTTATTTTAATATCCAATATACTATGTTCTTCCTCAGACCTAATGGATCACCTCTCATGAATTTTTTTTCAGTTAAAATTATTTTATTTTGTAAAGGAATTTTTATTTACACTCTAGATGCACTAAATAAAAACATCTCCTACCCAATACTTCCAGTCTTTGTGACTACTTTTTTTTTCCTAAAATGTCTTATCTAATTACCTTTTTAAAATGTTACATTCAAAAAATATGAGGTCCCCTTTATTATTTATTTATTTATTTATTTCTGTCTGCTCTCTGTGTCCATTGGCTGCATGTTCTTCTGTGTTTGCTTGTCTCCCTTTGTTGTGTCATCTTGCTGCGCTAGTTCTCCCTAAGTGCAGGCTGTCAGCTCTCTGCAGGGCATTAGCCATCAGCTCTCTTTGGGGTGTGGGCCGTCAGTTCTCCTTGGTGTATGAGCCAGCTTGCCTTCATAAGGAGGCTCTGGGATGCAAACTCAGGGCCTCCCATATGGTAGCCGGGATCCCAATCAACTGAGTCACAGCCGCTTTCCTCACCTCTCATGAATTTATCACATGTATCTAATAAAATGTATGCATGCATTATAAATACACATACATACACGTGACTATATATTGGTCCACATATACTATAAGATGCATACAGTCTTGTAATAAATAAATTGGTATTCCATTTATTTCATTGGCTAACTGGTATACCACAAATTAAGATTCATGTGAATTTAGATGAAAAGGATTTACTGTCTAGGAAATATAAACAACTACCACAATTCAACAACAAAAAGACAAAACAACCTAATTAAAAGTGGGAAAATACTTGAACAGACATTTTCCTAAAGAAGATATACAAATAACCAATAAATAAATGAAAATATATGCTCAAGGATGTTAGCCACTAGGGAAATGCAAATTATGAACTCAGAGGAGAATGAGAATTGTGGTTAATAGTACAAATTAGAGAATGTCCTTCTATTAACTAGAACAAATGTGCATCACTATTGCAAGGTGGAAAAATGTGTAGAAGCATGGGGAAAATACAGTAAATGTAACCGATGGACTGCAGTTAACATGTAATATTCTTGCATCAATGCCAAAGATGTACTGTGTTAGTAATAGAGTGGTATGGGAAAAAGACACCAAATGTATGCCATAGACAAATCACAGTTAGTGGTAATAGTATGCTGACATTATCTCAGAATTTGTAACAAATTTCCACAAAAGTGTAGTGTAATGGTGGAGGGTTATTGTTTGGGAATTCCATGCATGTTCGTGATTGTTTTATAAGTTCACAACCTCTCTAATAAAAATATATTAAAAATGCTGTAATACAATCTCATACCCAATGGAATGGCAACTACGTAAAAAATGAAAATAACATGTGTTGGAGAGGATGTAGAGAAACAGGAATATTCTTATATTTTTGGTAGAAATGTAAAATGGTACAGCCACGAAGGAAATAGTTTGGCAGTCCCTCAGAAAGTTAAGTATAGAAATACCAAATGACTGTTTAATCCCTCTTCTAGGTATATACCCAAAAGAATTGAAAGCAGGGACTCAAACAGATATTTTGACTGTGATTTTCATAACAACATTATTCACAATTGCTAAAAGGTGGAAGCCAGCCAGGTGTTCATCAACAGATGAAAGGTAAATGGGTAAACAAAATATGGTACACAATCGTAAGGAATGAAGTTTGGATGTATGCTACAACATGGATGAGCCTTAAAGACATCCTTTTGAGTGAATTATGCCAGACAGAAAAGGACAAATATTTTATAATCTCACTTATACAAAATAATCAGACTTGGCAAATTTATAAAGTCACAAACTAGAATATAGGCTACTAGGTACCTGTAATGGGGTGGGGAATGGGGCATTAATATTTAATTGGCATCGAGTTTCTATTTGGGGTGATAGAAAACTTTTGGCAATGAATTATGATGGAAGCACAAGTTTGGGAATGTAATTAATACAACAGATTTGTCTATTTAAGAAGAGATAAAAAAAGGAGATTTCAAGTTGTGTATAATTTACCATACCAAAAAAAATAAAAAATAAACCCAAAAAATAACACACCATAGAATTTTGCAATACAAAGTCTGAACCCTAATGTATACTAAGGAAAATAGTTATTAGTAAAATATTTGGAATATTGTTTCATCAATTGTAACAAAGCTAAATTACTAATGCAAAATATTGATAACAGAGAAAACCACATGCGTGATGGCAGTATATGGGAACCCTCTAGTTTGTGTACAGTTTTTCTGTAAAACCTACACAAGTGTGATAATTAAAAGCAAAAAAACACAAATTGATCCAATATGGGGAAAAAACATTCATTCATATGGTCATGTTCACTTTAAAAAGTAAATGCAGTTAGATAAGTAGAACTGAGTTCATTTTTCCTATGTACAAACAAAGTGGTCTCATAGTCTACCTAGTTTCTCAGGCAAAAGTAACTAAGTATCTTTAGATCAAAGGGCAGACCCTCAGTCCATCAGACCTTAAAGAAAACATCTTAAATATATATTCAATATCTATAGAATTGAGATGAGCATTTCTTAATCCACTTCATTGAATTGCAATTATAAACATGAATATATAAAAATGACTAAGAAGAGCAGATAATCTAAAATTCCTAATCCAGTATATGTCACATACAACATATTCAATCAATGTTGAATTTATCATGGTAGTTATTATTTTTATTATCTAATATATGATATATCATGATCTGCCTTCAACATCCTTTTCCAGTTAATTACTGGATTAATACCAATAATTATTCCAATTACTATATAACTTTATTTCCAATTATTTTTATCCTGATGCCAATGAAATGAATTTGGAAATTCCTGATACTTTAGAATCTCAAGAGATTTTCTTGTTAGATTTCTCTGATTAGAATATTGTCTTATGTGTCATATATCCAAATTCTACCTAAATTTAAGGCCTACGTCAAATTTCAGGTCTTTCATAAAGCTATCATTAAGTAATTGCTCCCTCCTTTAGATTTCTGTCATACCTTTTTTACACAGATCAAAAGGCCCTGGACACTTCTTTCTTGCATAATGAAGAAATTTGGAGGAGTTAAAAGTAACATAGATCTGCATTTAAAACTTGGCTCCATCATGTCTGAGTTGTTTTAACCTCAGTTTTCCAGTCTACAAAGATGATCCAAATGTCTGCCTCATTGTTAAATGAAATCACATCTGTGAGATACCAGGAACATATTCTGATATGGAGTTGGGAGAATTTCCTTGATAAAAAAGCCAAAAGTACTACCTCTCCCCCATATGTGTTGCTATAACATGCAATGCTAACTGTTTAATGCACTTTTGCCCCAAACCAGAAATAATCTAAAAATTCTCCTCTACGTTGTACACTTGATAGCCCTCACCAGTCGATCAGAGTTAACAAATAGGTTGATTCTTAGATGCTTTCAATGTATTACTACATAATTTATGTAATATATATGTAGTACATATATATATATACATATTATATGCAAAATGTAGTGCTTGCGGTATAACATAATTTATTATGTGCTTTAAATATATGATATCATTTGAGCCTGTCAGCAGTCTTATGAAGACACTATTTTTTCCCATACTTGGCATATCAGAAATTGGGCTTTGGAAGCATGAAAACACTTGACCAAAGCTATGCTGCTGACGCAGATATTTGCATGCAGGAAGTCTGACTAAGGATTGCATATTGCTCTCTTAAATCTCTTTGGTTCTCCATTTTTGTTAACTGATGAAATTTCTTTTATCCTCATTTTGTATAATCGAGTAAATTTCTTATTGGACATTTGACAACCTTTATTTACCTATCTCCCAAAGGGTAAAGGCATATCTATAAAATAGGCATCAGTTCCCAATTAGATTATTTTGCCAGAGAAAGGAATGACGATTTGAATTAATCACTTTCTTATGAGTTTGTGTGATATGAAACTCTTCAAGGGTCTAAATGATTGATACAGGGGCCAGATACTGAAGAACCACCTATCTTGCAAAAGGTTAGACTTCATTCCAAAGGCAATTGGAAACTACTCCAAGATTTTAACTTTGGGCATATTTAATAGCTGATCAGAACTGAAATTTTGAATTTAATAGAGGGTCCATAATTTCTGTTGTGTAGATAAATACAAAATATGGGGATTAGATCTTGAATATAAGGTTACTCTGCTATGTCAATATTAATAACTTTTACTGGACAGCTGCTTTGCCACAGGTGTGTTATGTAAATTATATTATTTAATTTGTTGATAAACCTTGTAAAATAGCTATTATCATTCCACTTCAAAGAAAACAACACAATCTTGTCTATGGTTGAAATAGTCAGCCATCTTTACAGTGACTTCTTTGAACTAAAACCAAGTGAAGCTTGGTTTACTTCGGAGAATCCCTAGGCAAGGGAACAAACATGCTCAGCTATAAAGCTTGAAGGGTAAAATTTCATTTTTCTGAAATTAATTTGGAGATCAAAAAGTCTTCCTTCTCCTGCCATGTACTCTTATCATTTAAGTTATTCATAAAAATATTGCCATGTGCTAACCCAGTAGATTAGAGTCCTACCTCATTAAGTAGCAAACTTTTCTTACTTAACTTAATTCTACCTTATAGTAGGGACACCTTGAAAAGAACATTGAATGTTGGCTTCATAAATGAAAAGGAATGGGATGTGAGAGAGTTTCTGTTCTGATCCCATATGCCTGATTCTTAACAGATTTGCTTTTTTAAAGAAGAATTATCACATTGAAGTTTGGATGCAAAATCATTTGTCTCAGGATCACATATTCATGCATTAATGTTGGAGGAGTGGTGGGCAGGGGGTGTGGGTTATATTGGAACCTCTTATATTTTTTAATATAATATTTTTTCATGATCTTAAAATTAAAAATTAAAAACTTAAAAATTAAAACAAAAGAAACAGGACTATGCCAAGGTAAATCTTCAAAAAATAATTTTTTCCAGAAAATTAAGCTCTATGACAACACAAAAAGAGAACTTTTCACTGGCCCTCATCCTGTCAATGCCATGGATCATTTGTGGGACCTTAGTGAGTCACTTTTTTTTATCAGCACTCTCACCTACAATATGGGGAAGTGGGGTTTGATATGCTTTTGGTCTTTGTGGCCACATGCCCTACGATCCATTTTAGAGGTGATTCCAAAGTATAAATATATTACCAAGTAGATACCATTTAATAGGATATTTATTATTTCTGAATCATTTATCAAAGTTAGTGTTTTAAACCCAGTAGAATTCTGTTACCCTAGATTTGTTAGATTAATAATAACTGAATTCTTAAAAATATCTTTGTCTATTTTCATTATTCTTACAGAGGTGCTTCCTTCAGAGAATTTCTGGTTTGTTGGGGAACAGTAACAGACCATGAGCTTCTACAGCATAGGTTACTTTTGTAAATATGTTCACCTTAAATATCTTGGATAATACTTGACTCAGCACAGTCACTCTGTTTTAGATATGTTAAATAATCTTAACAAGCACCTTGAGAAATGCATAAAAAATTTAAAATAGAGGTTCTTTAAATCCTCACTTTTGCTTGGGAAATACTACTGACTCTCCATTATTATCTATTTTCAGGAACTTATTTTAATTTTTGTCTCTGTTTTCCTTTGGTATTGGCTCTTCTTTGATGCCTACACTCTTTTATAATTGGAATTCGATTTTCAGCTGAGCACCACTGGCTTGATCATGCACTCTCATAGGATGCTACATCAGCTAATGGCTTCTTTTTTTTGGGGGCGGGAGGGTTTTTTTTTAATAAAAAAATTTTTATTGTCTTTTTTTAAAATAGATAAATAGATCACACAAAATGGTACATTAAGAAGCTTAAGAGGTTCCCATATACCCCACTCATTTCCCCATTCCTCCTACATCAACATCCCCTCTCATCAGTAAAGCATATTCATTGCATTTGATGAATACGCCCTGCAGCACTGCCACACCACATGGACCATAGTTTATAGTGTAGTTCACATTCTCCCCTAGTCCATCCAGTGGGTTATGGCAGGATAAACAGTGTCTGGCATCTGTCCCTGCAGTATCATTCAGAACAATTCCAAGTCCCCAAAATGCTCCATATCACACCTCTTTCTCCTTCTTCCTGCCCTCAGCAACTTCGGTGGCCACTGTCTTCTCATCAATGATATGATTTCTTCCATTGCTAGAGTCACAACAGTTCTATAGTAGAATACCAGCAAGTCCACTCCAATCCATACTCTATTTCTCCATTTTGTGGACCCTGGGATGGTTATATCCACGCCACCTCTAAATCAAGAGGGGGCTTAGATTCCACAGGGCTGGTGGATGCGATTTTCCTGCTTGCAGTTGTAGACACTCTCGGTTCCCTGGTATGGTGGATGACCGTTCTCACATCCCCGTCAGCTGACCTGGGTATGTTCAATGAACCAGAGGGTAGATGTTGCAACTCTGCTGAGGCTCAGGACCCAGCTGGCACATAGACAGTCAAAAGATTCAAGTCTCCTGAGCATAAACAATCTCCATCACCAACTACATGTTCAGTAAAAATGACAGAAGAGGCATGTATAGGGAGGTTACATCTGAGTGCAACTACATCACAATCAGGAGCACAAATTCAAAAGTAGGGTCCATTGGCAAGGCAGTAAACTCCAGAATGGCTTCTTTTTTTAAATAATTTTTAAACTTTAATTTAATTTATTTATCCCTATCCTGCTTTGTTGTTTGCAGGCACTATCTATTCTCTGTTTCTGCTTGCTGTGTGCTCTCTTTGTCCGCTTGTTTTCTCTTTAGGAGATACAGGGAACCATACCTGGGACCTCCCATGTGGAAGAGAGGTGCTCAATCACCTGGAGCCATCTCAGTTCCAACTAATAGCTCCTTGATTTCTGGCCTCATATCCGTGGGAGATAATGGTCATGGCTATATTCCTTGTCCTGATCTCTAGGATCTCAGCCAAAAGGACTCTCACTTCCTTCACAGAAAATAAAAAGAAAGCCATAAGCCAAAGAGGGGAAGAGATAGGGAATGAGGGATGGAGGGTGACATGCTGTCAGCATTCATCAGAAAAGACTCTCTAAGGAGCTGACATTTGAGCTAAGACCTCTGTGATGAGAAGGATTTGTCCTTGCGAAAATCCTCAGGAACAGGATTATAGGGAGAGGGAAGAGTAAGGACCAAGGCACCGAGGGAGGTATATGTTTGAACATAAATGGAATAGAAAGAAAGCCAGAGCAAGGAACTATAGAAACAAGAGGGAGAATGATTAAAACCAGGCAAAAGGTGTAGGCAAAGGTCAGACCATGGAAATCTTTAAAAGACCTCTAAAGATGTTGAATTTTATTATAAGAGTAATAGGAAATCAGGTAGTATTGAATGAAGTGAAAGATCAAGATTTGAGTGTCTCAGGTGAGATTGCATTAGCTGTATAGGATCATAGGGCATCACTAATTGATCCCCTCTTCCCCCATAAAATAAACTCAGCTGATTGCTTTCCATCAGTATAATGACTGCATACACTGCATGACACTTGCACACACTAGTATAAATACAACATTTGGTTCTGTGCACTATTTCATCCTTCTCACTTGTGAACTGCAGAATTTGGAACACAGGTCAAGCACTGATGAGGTATTGGAAAAACTAGTCACGAACATTTACTCTTTATCCCTTGGCAAAAGTTGCAATGAGTTTAAAGCCCATGTACATAGGAGACACGGGCCCAGAGATGCTGCTTACTTTGATGATGCAGGAAGGATACACAACTCAAGGAAGGTATTTGACCACTGGAAGCTGGAACAGGTGACCAAACCAATGCTCCCCTAAAACTTCTAGCAGGAGCCAATCTGCTGACACCTTGAATTTAGCCCACTGAGACTGATTTTGAATTTCTGATCCCCAGAATTGTGAGATAATAAATTGTGCTGCTTAATCCACCAAGTGTGTAACAGGAGCAATAGAAAAATAATGCTCTGCCGTTCTTCTCCCACATCACCTTTTTACTCCAGTCCTTTCCACATGATATAAGGAACATTTCTTTTTAAACTGATCTTGCAGTTTTATTTATTTTTATTTTTATTTTTTTGACATTGAATCACTTTTATTTCGTACTTAGTTCTAATTTACTCTGTTATCAATTTTAATGTTTTTATACTTTGTCTCTTCTAGCATAGGTTTTTAAAAAAATGTTTTTATTTTTATTTTTTCTTCCCCTCCCCCTCCTCTGGCCTGCTGTTTTTGCTTTCTGTGTCCATTTGATGTGTAATCTTATGTATCTATTTCTCTTTTTTTGTCTTCTCTTCTCATCTTTCTCCTCTAGGATTCACCGGGATTCAATCCTGGGGACCTCTGATGTAGAGAGAGGTTCCCTGTCAATTATGCCACCTCAGTTCCTGGTTTCTGCTGTGCTTCCCCTTGACTCTCCCCTTTGTTTCTTTTTATTGTGCCATCATTTTGCTGTATGACTCACTTGCACAGGCACTGGCTCACCGTGTGGGCACTGGCTTGCCATGCAGGCACTTGTGTGGGCACTTGGCTCACCATGCAGGCACTTAGTTCATCATGCAGGCACATGGCTTGCCAGTGGCACTTGCATGGGCACACAGCTCCCCATATGGGCATTCGGCTCATTGTGCGGGCATCCACATGGGCACTTGGCTTGCCGCATGGGCACTCTGCTTACCATGTGGGCACTTGGCTCACTGTGCTGGCATGCTTTCTCTTCTTTTTTTTTCACCAGGAGGCCCCAGGGATTGAATCTGGTTCCTCCCATATGGTAGGTGGAGGCCTTATCACTTGAGCCACATTTGTTTCCCTAGTATAGCTTTTCATAGGCTGAGGGATGAAGAGCTGACTTTGTGATGTGGAGCTGAGGTTCTCTGTTCTATTGGAGATTGATTCAGAAGAAATATCAGGAGGATTTGACGTTGAATCTCAGAATCATTGATGCATAAAACTGACTCTCAGCATAGTGGCAAAAAATGACCAAGGGCTAAAGGGAAAACTATTTTCTTTAGCCAAATCCAATAACAACTACCAGGGTGATGAGTTGAATTCCAGAGAAATAAATGAAGATACAAAGGGAGATTCCAGGAACATGAGTCAGGAAGGTGAAGAGTGGTAACAGCATAGTAGGAAGAAATAGAGAGGGCAGAAGACTGTGGACCAGGCAACAAAGGGTATGGAATCTAGAGAGAATGATAAACAAAAAGTAGATTCTCTGTGCAGAGACTGAGAATGGAATCCATTGGTAAAGGTATTATTGGTATATCTGTCCTTTTTACATATATATTAAAAATTGGAAAGTTTAATAATCTTAGCAAAAGATGAGCCAATGTTAGGATTCTCCAATACTTGTTGATTTTACTATTATCTACTGGCTTTCTATTGTAAGGTGACATGCACAGACAGCCACTAGGCCAAATGAAATATACTTCCTTCCAAATGTACACTATTTGAAGTTTGGTGTTAACTATTATTGAGTCATACTGAGAAATTACTTTATTAGGCAAATGTTTGGATATAGTACCGTCTGTCCATCCATGAATGTTCTGACCTTCCACATAAAAATATTAGTCTAAGAGTGCATATGTTATCGGTCAAACCACAACTGAAATAATTTAGTACCTGAACCATATTTTTTAGATCAAAGAGTGGAGTCTTCCACTCAATCCATTTTTTGTAGAAATGTGTGAGTACTTTAGTCAATACCAATTAAAAATAAACATCCTTCATAACTTAAACTCTTTCTCAATGGATCAGGCATTTATTTCACTGAGTTGTTAGTGCCAGTGATTCAATTAAAGGAAGGGAAGGAAAGAACTATGCATTGCAATAAACTTTAGTATTTGAAATGGCTTAATAAAATGAACATAATCTCAAAAGTGTTTTCCTCTCCAATGTACAAGTTTTAATTACTCCATTTTGTATTAAGAGAACTTGTTAAAAATGTCTAATTGCCACTTCTAACTGAATGATGTCCTACGATTGCTGGGCCCTGCCTGTCGGTAAAGCATTTTGTGCTTATATTTATAGGTCTTAAGGAAAGAAATGGAGACAATTAAGAATGACAATTAGTCTTGAATGCTGAAATGCTGGGGGAGGACGAGAAGTCTGGGTAATGGGAATGAGGCAGAGAGCAGGCTGATCAGTTAGATTATTGGTGTAAAGCACAGAACATTGGGACTGCTCCATGCATAGGATATCTTCCTTTCATTTTTTAATAGATTAGGTTTAGTTAGCCGAGAAATGGAAATCTTTCTTATAAACATATAAATAAGCAAGGGAAGGGTGGAGCACTTTTTACAATGATTATTTCTTATAATAAGAGTAATATGTGTTCATTACCAATAATTTGGAAAATTCAATAACATAAAAGATAAAGAATAAACTAATTTCATTACACAAAGGTTAATAACTGTTTGAGAAAGATATTTAGGACTCTGAATACCTTCTTGATTTTTCATGATCCCAGAGCAAGTACCGTGGTATTGATTGAGGCAGCTGTACCCACAAAGAATGCTAAAAAGACCATAGTAAATAAGAAAGATGAGGTCAAGGCTGAGGGAAGAGCTAGTCATCCCAAGGTTGTACTCAGCAAACCAAGCTGGCAGAGTCTTCAGACAGGAGTATTCTGATTTAGGATGGTCCATTCATTTCCCTGATTGATAGAGATATAGGGAGCCAAGTTTCCTCTGAGAATGGTTATGTAGGAAAAATGCCAAGTTCTTGTGGAACTGACCAAGCATACTGCAAGAGTTTCCTATCAGCAAGGAAACCAGAGTTTAAAAAAGAAAATCAAGGATACCACCTAGCTGTTAGACTAAACAGACTGTATAAGTAAAACGGTAAGTATGAAAGGGGACCAGGTCTCAGGACAAGCACTGCGGCAAGATTAATTCTACACACCATTGTCTGGGTATTCTGTGACTGACATACTAAACAAACGATGAGAACCAGCATGGGCGGTTCTGAGTTAGTCCAGTGGATGTTTTTTTTTTTAAAGATTTATTTATTTATTTCTCTCCCCTTCCCCGCACCCCCCCCCCCCCCACCGCCCCAGTTGTCAGTTCTCTGTGTCAATTTGCTGTGTCTTCTTTGTCTGCTTCTGCTGTTGTCAGTGGCAAGGGAATATGTGTTTCTTTTGGTTGCGTCATCTTGTTGTGTCAGCTCTCCATGTGTGCAGCACCATTCCTGGACAGGCTGAACTTTCTTTCGCTCTGGGTGGCTCTCCTTACGGGGCGCACTCCTTGTGCATGGGGCTCCCCTGCGCGGCAGACACCCCTTCATAGCAGGGCACTCCTTGTGTGCATCAGCACTACGCATGGGCGAGCTCCACACCGGTCAAGGAGGCCCGGGGTTTGAACCGTGGACCTCTCATGTAGAAGATGGACGCCCTAACCACTGGGCCAAGTCCGTTTCCCCAGTGGATGTTTAATGGTTTTAGCTGTCTGACTCTTCTACCCATTATAAGGTAAGATCCATGAGGGTAGAGAGTTTTGTCTTTTTCGTTTGTTTATTTGTTTTTAACCAAAGAATAATCCCTAATGCCTAAGGCAGTGTCTGGGATATAGTTGCTACTCAAGAAATATTTGCTTAAATAATTTATTAAGCAATTAAGTGATTGATGGATTGATTAATCAGTTATTTAATTACTAATTCTGGTTACATGAAAGAATGACATTCTACTAGATTTCTAAGAAAGTCTTACAAATAAGATGATCAGAGCTTAGCCTTGGTATGGGGCAATGGAGAGAGGACAGGACTTAAAAGGAGAGGACCTGGCTTCTCAGATCCATGGCTCAGTGTGTGTAAGGTCATGGACTTAACAAATAATTCTTCTCAGCCTCAACTGTCTCATGTATAAATAAAAGGAGCAATAACACCAGTCTGACAGCTCTGAGTGTTGTCCCTGTTTCTAACTCTGATGCTCTGTGGATTAATAGGTATAATCCTTAATCTATGTCTCTTTTTGTCCCAGTTTCCTAACTTGTAAAATGTGGATACTAGTCATATGTGCCTCAAAGTTTTCTGTTTGTTTTTTTTGTTTTTGCTTTTTGTTTGTTTGTTTTTTTAGTGAGAATTAAATGAATTGATGCAGGTTGGGTACTTGGTATAAGTCACAATAGCTGTTGCATGTAGGACCTAAGAAACCTGTTGCTCTTAATTTCACTGTGAATACTGTTTGTTGTTAGTAATTGTATTATTTATAAAATAAATGTACTCAGATAAACTCCTGGGGAACTCTATCTCTTTCAAGACTTTCCCATTTTGTTTTTTTTTTATGATTATCTTATTACTGTTGGTTTCCAGGCTGAAGCTTTATGTAGGTAGGACTCATATCATTTTCCCCATCATTTTGCCATCATCACCAAGTACAGTGCCTAGCACATAGAAGACATTTACTAGCTTATTTATTGAATAAATGCATAAATAAAAGGCAGTTAGAACATCAAACAGGATAGTAAGTTTGACAATATTTTAAAATTGAAGCCCTACAAAGTTCAGCTGTTTTATTATAAGTTTTGGAATCACATTCTTAGTGTTTGAAGGCTTCCAAAATGAATTTTTTGCCTCTTCACTATTCTTTCAGCTGCGGTAATAGTAATAAGTACATCCATTGAAATTTTAAAGAGGTCTATAAAAAGGAAAAAAAAATGCCCTTACATAGCAGAGAGTAACAACACACACTTTTACCCCAAAGACATTGAGTCCATCTAAAAGAACCAGGAGGACAATAGAACAGATAATAAGGAGGTACCACGGTGCAGCTTGTTATTTATTCATTTATTCATATAGGCAACAACCATTTGAGGTTTGGGTCTATACAACAGGTACCAGGCTATACACTTGAACTAGAAAGATGAAGCAATTTTCTCCAAAAGCTTAAAGTTATCAAAATATAATGAAACAAACAGACACCAACAATTACATTGTAACAATTACATTGTACAAATATGGGGAATAAAGAAAAAATACCTAAGTTTGCCTGGGAGAAGATAGGAAAAGCATCATGCAGGAGGAGGTACTTGAACAAAAATTAAAGGCGTATGAATTTTCATGATGGAGAAAATAAGTCCAATATACCAGCCAGAGTGAGCAGCATCTGCAAAAATCACAAATGCAGGCATTCATGGTATGATCAGTGTCTTAGCTTCCCATGTGCTATGACAATACCACACTGCTGCGTATACGTCAACTCCACCGGCTTAGTCGAGGACAACCTGAGAAAGGTCCAGGAGGGATTGGATAAGTGCCACAAAGAGCGAGAAAATGCGAACTATTTTTCCAGTGTTCTCCATACCCTCCTCCTATACCTCCTTTCATTTTTAGACCTACTCATCATTATCATCTTAGCCCTTACTGTAGGACCCTGGGCAGTCAAAAAAATAGTCCACCTCGCCAAAGACCAAGCCAACGCGGTATTCAGCTCCTTTGTGCAGGTTCATTATCAACGCCTCGCCCCTAAAAAGCCACCACCAAGCCATCCGCCGCGCTCCTCCCGCCCCTGCCGCAAACACCGAACCACACGCCTGTAACCTCCTGTCTCCCTTTCCTCACTCATCTCCCTCCTTCTCCCCCAATCGGGCGAGGGGTTCAGGAACATCACGACCCCGTTTTGCTGGCAGAGCTCGGCGCGCGCCAGGCGCTGGCGTGTGCCGACCCCAGCAGCAGGCACATGCGTCCTGGCCAGACGCTGTGTCCTCTGCAGCTGAGAGCAGCTGGGAGGGCCCTCTGCTTCTCGCCGCCAGCCGGTCCTCGTGGTCTCCCTCCTCCCCTCGTCTTACCCCAGTACCCCGTCCCATACTGCCCCTGCTGCCACCAGTTCACCTCCCCCGAAGCACATACTTTTAAACAAAAGGGAGCAATTGTCCCCGTCTCCTTCCCTCCCAGTATTGGCAGCCGGCGCTGCCCCTCCTTCTCCCCCTCTCCGTCTTCCGCCTAGCTGTTATCTAGACAGCCCACACTTTCCCCTTCCCCTTCCTTGCTCCTAACCTCTTAGCCAGTTTACTGTCCAGTAACCGCCTATGCAAGCAACAGCACCCGCTGGTACCAATCAAGTCCCTTTACGTATCCCTAGACCCTATAAAACCATGTCCCCTTCAACAATAAAGTAGACTTGTGCCTAGACCTTGTCTCCGTGGTGTTCTTGCTTGCACCGCGCGTCCCCTGTGCCTGAGCAGAAAGAGCGAGGGCCCAACGGCTTTGTGCTGAACCCCCTCCTCTCCTTCGACCGCGAGGCAGCCCCCGTCCGGAGAGCCCGCCCGGCCAACCGCGCCAACCCTCCCGGAGGCCCGCCGCTGCCCGCACCACACAATGGGTTGGCTTACATTTATTGGCTCATGGTTTCAGAGGCTGTGAGGCTTGCTTCCTCCTAAGGTTGGTAGCAATCCAATCTGGATGGCTAGTAATCTGGGTTCCTTGGCTTTCTGGTGACATGGTGATGATCTCTCCTTTTTCTCCCAGGCTCTGTTGAATTCAGGCTTCTGGCTCTTCATAAGAGCTCTAATAACACTACTAAGACCCATCTTTTTTCAGTTGGAAAAAAAATTATCTAAAAATAATGTCTTTAAAAGATTCTGTTTACAAAGGATTCACATGCACAGGAATGTGGTTTAAGATTAAGAACATTTTTTTTCTGATATGTATAACTAAATTTTCCACAGGTGGGGAACTATGTATAGCTCAATATCAGTGGAGCAAAAACAGGAGGTGAGAATTGGTAGGAGTTGACAATGATACTTACTTGGTAATTGGCAGTTTCAGAAGCGTTTTAAGCTGGAGAGAACTAAGTTGGCTATTAGAAGGTTGAATATGGTGAGAGCATGAAGGATAAATATGCTCTGATGATAAAAGTTATAGATAATTTCACATAGGGGTCTCATATGTATATTTATTTTTTAAGTTTGCAATCTTTACTATACACTTTATGTGTGTTCACGTATGAATGCTATACTTCAAAAATTTTTTAAAAATTAAAAAATAAAATAAAATAAATTATAGATAATCTATGATAGAGGAAAAGAAACTGGTAAAGAAGGTACTGCTGGAGATGAAATATTTCAGGAGATATAATCTAAGGAAGGTGATGGAAATGGAGATGGGGAAAATAGGATATATTTAATAATATGCAGAAAGCAGAACTGATGGAACTAATGGGACTTGGCAAATCATTGGGTACAGGAAATGAAAATGCTTAGAGGATTATTCTGTATTGTGAATGAGAGCATACCTGGGAAAATATAGTATCTATCCCTCCTAGGAGTTAAACTACTACATGACCTATTGTTGCCAATAAGTGTAATTTTTTGTTAATTTTCCCTTTTGATTTAGGTTCCTGGTGGCTAAAGCAAATAATATACAATGGATTGGTTTAATCAATGGGGATTCATTGGTATATCGTTTTGATGTTAGAAGAAGTCTAAAGTTTAGGTGTCAGCAAGGTGATACTTTTTTCCAGAAGACTGATGTTTTGGGGGATGGTTGCCTGCAATCTTTGGACCTTGACCTTTCTGTCACATGGCAGTGCATATGGTGATGTCTTACTTTTCCTCTGGGTTCATTTGACTTTTGATTTCATCTCCTATAGTTTTTTCTATGTCTATGGCCTCCAGGAATAGGCTTAAGAACAATCTTGATTCAGTTGGGCCAGACCTTAACTGAGGCCATGTGTCTATGGCCTTCAGGAACAGGCTTAAGACCTATCTTGATTTGGTTGGGCCAGACCTTAACTGAAGTAACCTCATTCAAAGGTCATATTTGCAATGGATTCATACTCACAAGAATGAATTAAGATAAATAACATGTGTTTCTGGGGTAAATAATGCCAAGTAACCACACAGGTGTTCTTTGAAAGAAATCTCTCTGTTTGTAGATTTGGGGAAAACAATCACTGACAATGTCTGTCCATTAATACCACCTACTGTAGAAGCCCAGCAACTATGCATGTCCTCAAATGAACCAGTCATAGGGACAGTGCAAGGAATGTGGACTAACATCAGCTTATTGAACAATTATTCCTAGATCGTGAATCTTGAAAAAATTATTGTGAAGGAAGATGGAGTGATCAAGAGGTCAGAATCATTGAAGCAGGGCCTGCAGCAATATGACCACAGACCAAATTATGCCTATGGCATGGTCTTGGGTTTGGTTTCTGCTGTTCCAGCATGGAGAGCCCTTGATCACTGACCACATTTCCCAAGTCTGATCCTCCTATTCTCCAGAAACTATGTGAGCTCCCAATATTCTTCCAATAAATCCTCCTTTTTCTTAGGACAACTAGAGTTAAGGTCTGTTTCTTACAACCAAATCCCTGGTGCATCTTGTTCTCAATCTGCTCTTGTACCAGAATGTGCTCAAATTTGCTTAAACTACTCTATAATTTATGCCCAGGATTTAAAATTCTTTCAAATATATTCCTACCAATAGAGAGTAAAATAAAACCAACACCCTCTGTATCTTAACAATCAAGATCAACAGTATTACAGCATTAATTCCAATTCAGTACAGAGTTTTCTCATCCCTGCATCCTGCTATTAATCTGTTTCTTTTTCATTATTATTCTCTATAGGACTTTATACATACCACATCTCAGCAGCCAGTGATTTCTCAAATCTCAGACCTTTGTCTTGTTTCTACCTTCATCATGTCTTTTCTGATGACCTGTTTGGATTTCTTTCTGAAGCTATGCTGTCTCTGATTATGTGATATCAAAAAGTGTGATCTTTGAGACCTTCAACCTTGGGTGGCTGCCCCCTGGGAATAACATATATATTTAATATTGGGACTATATGTAAGACTGTTCCTTCACCAATTTTTAAACTAACTCAGATTGAAGAAAATAATTTGAAAGCTGATGGCTACACTGAAATCCCTATAAATGGTTAATTGTCTCTGCAAAAAGATGCCCCTAACTGAGCCTAGATCTCACTACTCAGCTCCAGGTTCTGATGTATCTCTCATAATCATGAAATTTGGTGAACTAATTATTATTAAAGTTCAGTTGTATGCCAGGCAATATCCTAGGTGCTAGAAATTTAGCTAGGAATAGGACAATGTTCTATACTCATAGATCATATGCTCTAATGAAGAAAGAGAGAGGATAATGAGTAGTGATAAATGGATAATATGATTTCAGTAAGTGAGAAAATATAGGAAGAAAATAAAACTTGACAATGAAACAATGGGAAATGTAGAGAAATATGTTCATTATTGTAGATAATTTGATGAGTTAAGGCCACTCTGAGAGGTGACACAAGCAGAAATCTGAATGTTCAAGAGAGACCAATGATTCCAAAACAGAAGTGTGTTCCAGGTAAGAGCAGAGATACAGAAGTGAGTGTGAGTGTATTTTTCCCTGAGAACAGAGACCTCTGTGGCTAGAGACTTAAGAAAGAGGTAGATCTTAGTGACACAAAGGAAACAATTTTTCACATGGCCTTCTCCAGGAAGATGGAAGTGGGCCCCCATCCTGGCTGCTGCAATGTCCTAGGCTACAGTAAAGAAGGATGTGTGGCAAGCTTGGATATCTAGGCACAATTTGGATAGCACCAACATAGAAATCTGCTCCCTCGACAGAAAGGAATATGAGAGGGGGCAAATCAATGGTTATGTTTCAAAATTTTAGTTCCTATCATGGTAATTACCTTAAATATGACCATGGTTTCTATTTTAAAAATCCAAGAAAGTGCTTACTAGATCCATCTATAATGAACTACCTCAAAGAGCAGAGGTCAGCGATTTGGCTGTTCTAAAAATTGTATATATGTTTGTAAGCACATGCATGCACATGAGTGTATGTCTACTTGTGTCTGTGTGTGTGTGTATGTGTATGTGTGTATTTGTGGTAATAAGTTTTTCCTGGCCATAGTCTGCAAAGTGTAATGCTGAATGAAAGTGTACTCATAAATGAATATATTTGGATTAACTTTTATGGTAGATAAAGTCATTTACCTCACAAAGAGATATTCAAATCTTAATCCACATTCCTGTGAATATGAGCCCATTTGTAAATACAAACTTTGAAGATGTATTTAGTTAAAAAATAGCCAGAATAAATGAGGATGGGCCTTACTCCAATGTGGTTGAAGTCCATAGAGGCAAAAAAAAAAAAAAAAAAAAAAGGACATGAAAGCAGAAGCCAGAAATGGGAGAAGCCAGAAAGAGAGATTGTTATGTAACAGAAGATTGCTGTCACCAGACCTTGGAGATACTTTCTGCACTTTCATTTTGGATTTCTAACTTCCAAACTGTGAGCCAATAAATCTCTATTGTTTAACCTAACCTGTGTGTGGTATCTGTCATAGCAGCCCTGGCAAACTTTCCATGTATAATCCTGGGCCTTTGACCATCCCCTTCATGTATGACACATCATCAACTCCCTTGATGATTCTTTTTCTTTCAGGCACTGTGTCTTATATTCTGATGATGTTTGCTGTATTGTTTCACCTAATCATCTAATCATCACAACTAGAAAGCAGTTAACTTATATATTATAGATGAATAAATTGAGGTGTAAAGTATTTGTTCTAGTTTTTCCCCAAATCACACAACTAGTGAGTGCCAGAAGTAAGACTCTAATTCACATCTATCTCCAGAGTATATGTTCTCATAAATATAATTTCAAGCCTTATTTCAAAAGGAAGATTGGTTTTTAGATAAAAATTTTAAAAAATCATAGGCATTCATGAGTAGAATAAAGATATAAACTCTGTATCTTTTTTCATACATACTTATTTGCATTTTCCAAACATGGCTAGTTATTTATATTTAAGCTCTCCCAATGGAGAAAATCACATTTTGCCTTTTGTGCCAAGCTGCAGAGTAGGCTCATTTTATTACATTTTTGTCTTCTCAGAAAGACACTACGCAACTGGAATTTCATCTGTATCAATAGCCTGCTGCCAACTGTTGGAGATTGCTGACAGTGGATCAATTTTAATTTACAGCTGATCTTGAAAGGCCATTTAAATAGTGGTAATTAAGAAGCAAAATATGGCACTGGAAATGTAGCAAAATGGGGAGAGTTTTAAATTAATGAAGTACTTGAAGCCCTTTCTCTACAAAGCCAAGCTGTTCAACGTGAAGTTTCTCTGTATTATATATCATTATTTTGGCAGAGTTAAGGAAAAACATTAGTTTTATAGTACTAGCCGAGGTTATGCCCACATATTATGCTATTCCTTAGTAAACTTTGCTTATTTTCATAGCACTCAAGCCACTTGTACTACTCTTTCACTATTCAGAGTCCCATAGACTTAATTCCATAGAGTAGACACAATGCCTACCATTTTTTTCCAGTGTACCTATCCCATATAAAATCCTCTGGTCTCATTGTTGGTGTTTAGTGAATATTTGCTTAAATCTCTGAGTCATAGAAGAAATATATGAAAAGATGAAAGGACCTATTAATATGTGTAAAGGTGTCCATCCATTCTGGCTTGCATTCCTGAGCATTTAGATGAGAGAGCAATACAGAAATTATACAAAGAGAAATTTACTCCGAAGTAAACAAGTTCCAGCATTTGAAATTCAGCTTTTGTAGCTAGTATGTATGTCAGCTCATTTTAATTCTGAACCTTGGCATGACCTGTGGACTCTGTCTCCCCTACAGCATCTTGGACTGTGGCTTCTTCTCATCATTTTCTTTGGGCTCAACCCCTGACCAGTCTTGGCGATGGGTTTCCTGTAGACAAAGACCACCTAATATCACCATCTTATAATCAAACATTAACTATTAAACACTCAGTAGATATTTCTTTTAATTGAATGTCTATCTTTCCCATGGCAGACAGTGAAATGTTTTAGGGCAAGAACCATAGTGTTCAAATTGCTTTTAACTTTCTTTTTCTTTTCTTTATCCTGTTGCATTTCCCAACAAAAGATGAGGAAATTGTTTTAAAGCAGTTTTTGGAGAATAGCACATTGAAGGGCAGAAGGTTCATAATAGCTTCAAGAGGCTCACCTTTGGGGAAGGCACATGGCAATGGGAATGAAACTTTAAACTTCTTGCAAGTAATAAGCTACTGTGTGTGAGTATGCCTAAAATAGTCGTGGGTACATTAATGTAAATCAATCAGAATGTCTTGCATTTCAAATGCAGTAACTAACCCGGAAAATATTTTCTTAAGTCACGTCATCCTACCCAGTAACTACATGTGACATAACCAATACAAAAGAACCTTGGGTATACTAGTTATGTTTTAGGCATAGTGTCTTTGTTCTTAGTCTCTTAATTTAAGATACCTAATATGACAATTTGAGGCTTTTTTGTTGATCCCAGAAAGGATCATGTTTTCAGAGTTAGCCCATTCCTGTGGGTATGGGACCCTTTGATTGGACTGGATTCAGTTGGGAGCCTTTGATTGTTTTGCTTCAGTGAGGTGTGACTCAGGATGGGTCTCGGCCCCTTTGCTAGAGTCCTTTATAAAAAGAGGACTAAAAAGCAGAGACACAAAGTGAAAAGAGATAGAGGCAGAGAAACCTCAAGAGGCTGAAATCAGAAGAGTACAGAGGCAGGGAAAGAAAGCCCTGGAGAGGTTTAAAGAGACAAGGACCAGAGGAGAGGGAGAGATAAGCCGTAAGTTTGATCGCCGGTAGATGAGCTCCAGAAGCCTGCAGAGCCACCATTATAACCTGAAAGGTACTTGATTGCCCACATCTGAACTTGGGGAGAAAGTGAGTCTGGAAAGGAAGGGAAGGTGCCCTGCCAACCATGCAGGAGTCTAGGATCAATAGCAGCCAAACTTCTGTGAGACAGCATCTCTGATGATGCATTGATTTGTACATTTACACAGCTTCAAAACTGTTATCTTTTAACCTAATAAATTCCCATTATAAAAGCCAACCCATATCAGGTATTTTGCATTGGCAGTCTTTAGCAAACTGACGGGTAGATTCACCTTCTCATGCACTCAATTCAAGTACTGTGCTCTTCTGTTAAATCTGAAAACAGTTACAGTTTCTCCATCTAACTTGGACATCATTTTCATATGTTACAATTTTTTTTCCCCATTTCAGTAAGTACATTCACTGATCAAGCACAGATCATGGGTCCTGGCATTGAAACACCAGGTCAATTATGCTCCAAGTGGTATCAGAAACGTGTTTGTCTCCTTGATGCACACATCTCCATACGTCTATACTCAATCCCTATAAATTCTTCTTCAACAAACCTTTCAAAATATCCTCAATGAGATGTGCTTTCTTCTACTTTATATCCCTGATTTCATAGAATTATTCCTTTACCTCTCTCTTACGATATATAATAAATACTACTATTTGCATGTGTGTGTGTGTAGAGTGGGGTTCTGATAATCAACAGTAAAATACTTAAGGGCAGTAGTTATCTTTTATTGTTTTGCGTTCCTAATTCTAACTCAGTTATTGTCATATATTTGCATTCTACAAAAAATGTTATAAGTAAATGAAAGTAAATGAATTAAAGAATGATCTGCAAGAAAAGGTAAAGAATTGGGTTTGCAGTGCATT
Source organism: Dasypus novemcinctus (assembly GCF_030445035.2). Lineage (NCBI taxonomy): Eukaryota > Metazoa > Chordata > Mammalia > Cingulata > Dasypodidae > Dasypus > Dasypus novemcinctus. The sequence goes on along the minus strand of NC_080673.1, from coordinate 197,797,162 downwards.
CTGTGGAAACTTTCTATTTTTGTCTCCTGACTTTGAAAAATGTCAATTTGATTTAAGTGGATTTAGTTCCAATCATGTTTAATTCTTGTAAATTGTGCTATTCAATTAATGCATTACTACATCTTTTTCTAGTTTTTCTTACATAACTGTTTCAATTTGCTTTTTGTTCTTCCGATTTTGAAATCACCACGTAAATGGAAAAATGTATTATGACGTGGATAAAATATTATTAATTTAAAGGCTTCCTCTTGCCTCCTAGACCTCCCCCCGCCCCCCCCCACCATGTAATCAGTAGAATAAACAAAATGGAAAGAGAAACCACACTATTTTCCCCAATATGCCTCATTGGCATTGAGAGGTTCTGAATTATTCATGATGTTTACTCAGAAGAAAAAGACAGAGGATTTCAGTTCTCATAATGAGTAGAACAAAGTGCAAAGATCAAATAAAGTCAAGGAAAAATTCAATAAATAATAAAAGAGTAGTGTAAATTAGCATTTGTTTTTGAAATGCTTTGTATTGTAAAGTCATAGATCATGTTACAGAAGCTTTAGGAATGAATAAAAATCCTCCCATTGTCTATGTATTGCCATATTTTCCTTCTAATTTCTTTTTTTTTTTTTTAATAGTTATTTGGACCTATGTTGTAAAACATCTGGAAACCCTCAGTGATGGGTTGAATAGTGGCTCGAAAAAGACAAGTTCAAGTCTTAACTCCTGGTCCTTTTAATGTGACCTTATTTGGAAATATCATCTTTGAAAATGCAATTAGTTAAGATGAAGCCTAACTAATCTGCCTAATGGGACCCTAATCCAATGTGACTGATTTCCTTATAAGAAAGGAAAAGGATACAGAGAAGATGTCCAGCTGACAAAGGAAACAGAGACTGAGTTATACCACAAGCCAATAAATTCCCAGGCTTGCCAGCTTCCATCAGAAGCCAGAAGAGTAGCATGGAATGGATTCTTCCCTACAGATTTCAGAGGAAGTAGGGCCCTACCAAGACCTTGATTTTGGACTTGCAGTCTCCAGAAATGTGAAACAATAAAATTCTGTTGTTTTAAGTCTCCCAGTTTGTAGTACTTTGTTACTATAGCCCTAGGAATCTAAGATACCCTCCTTTTTCAAAGTGGACTTTGGAATATATTTCTGGAACTTAAAGCCTGCTCATCTAAACAACAATAATATGTTTAGATGACATATCAACATTCACTTGTACCCAGACTCAAGTTGTGCATAGAAAAATAGCAGAAAATAATAAAACTAAGTCTGGGAAACATGTAGTGAGAAGGAAGCCATAGTGTCAGATATTTAGAGAAAGAAAAAATCAGTCAAAATGGTGACTCACCCCTTTCTGTCAAATGTTATGGTAAGAAAAAATATTGAGTGTATAGATGCAACCAATGTCTTATGGTATCAAACATCCCTGGAAAATGGCTGTCCAACAATTACTTAAACATCTCATGGGACAAAGAGGTCATTATATTCAAACAGTAGATAGCATCTTCCCATCCTATCTTTATGTAGAGTTAGAACTGCAAAATGTGGTGAAAAGAATATTGCCTTGAGAAAGATAGGAGTAGAGAGGTATAGTGTGGCCATTTCCTTTGTGACTTTGGGCATAGAATTTAACTTTTCCATCCATTTGGTGGTTTGGAGCTGTATGTACCCCAGAAAAGCATGTTCTTAAAGTCTCAAAGTTAATCCATCCCTTTGGGCTGTGGAAACATTATAACTAGGGCCTTTTGATGTAACATATCAGTTGAGCTAAGAACCACCTCAATCTGAATGGGTCTTAAACCTCTTACTGAGTCCTTTATTAGAAAATGAAATACAGAGATAGAGAGGGAAAGCCATGGAAGGAAGAAGCTGACAACAATTAAACCCTAAAGAGAAGGGAGAGACCAGGAGATGCTGCCATGTGCCTTGTCATGTGGCAGAGGAGGCAAAGATTGATGCAGTGGTCTTCAGGAAAGAAACATTGTCTTGATGATGCCTTGATTTGTATTTGTACGTGGCCTCAAACTGTAAGCTAATAAATTCTCATGGTTTAATCCAAACCATTTCAAGAAATCTGCTTTGAGCCACCTAAGAAACTAAAACAGATTTTGGTACTGGGATTTAAGTGCTGCTATTGGAAATATTAAAAATGTAGAAATGCCTTTGGAACTGGGTAAAGGATAGAGGCTGGACGAATCATGAGCTGTTTGATAGAATAAGTCTGAATTGCTTTGAAAAGACTGTTAGTAGAAATATGGACAATAAAGGTACTTCTGCAAAGATGTTAGAAGAAAATGATGAATGTGTTATTAGTAACTAAAGGAAAGGTGGCCCTTGTTTAAAAATGGCAGAGAACTTGGCAAAACTGAGTTCAGATGTCAGAAGGAAGGCAGAAATTGAAAGTGACAAGGTGGCTAGTTGGCTGAGGAGATTTCCAAGTTAAATGTGGAAAATGCAGCCAGACTTATTTTTCTTTGTAGCCTATACTAAAATGAGAAAGGAAAAGGATACATTGATAACTGTACTCCCAGAAACAAGGATATCTGATATTGATGGTTGCAAAAATTCTGAGCTTCTGGAAAGTGAGTCCCCAGAAAATAATGCTCCATGTAAGGGTTTAACTGAACATGAAACGAATCAGCCATTTCAGTGCAAATAGGATTGGAGATGAAAGTGTCCAGGAAGGATGAGTGGAAATTCCTACTGTAATTGTCTTATTGTCTAATTGTCTGATGATTTGGATCTCTGTGAACTACATGTGAAACCAACATGTTTTTCACAAGATCTGTATGAACAGAGCCACTATCAGCCTGAACTAAAAGGAACTAAAAAGGGACAGATTAAAGGAAAAATCACTCCAAAAGCAGGACTGTGGTAGCTGATATTTGTACTGAATACATCTTCTCAGGCCATGGGAGCAGGACCAGCCATGTGTTGAAAGGGCGAGTTTGTCCCAGTGCTTGGAATGGTCAGGCCTTCTGCAACATTGTTTTGTGAAGAATGCTGTCATCCCACCTGCTCTCAGAAGTTGGAGCCTGTGTCCCAGGACTTGCAGAGACTCTGGCTAGCACTCCAGTTTTCTTACAAGGAGGAACCTATTCACCAGGGGTTGAGGAGAATCTGGCTACCACTCCAATACTTCACAAGTATGGAACCTGTGCTCCAATGTACCAGGAAAGCCTGGCTGCCATTCTGATGCTTGCAGAGTGCGGTGACTTCACCCCAATGTTTGGCAAGAGCATGGGAAAGGATAGGTCTGCACAGGAACATGGAAAGACCCAGAGGACAAAATATCATTCCACAGATGACTCTCAGACCTTTACATGTAATGGAGTATGCCCTGCAGAATTTCAAAATTGCTTGGGACCTATGATCCATGTTTTCCTTCCACTTTCTCCCCACAGGAATGGAAATGTTTATTCTATGCCTGTTGCTCCATTGTATTGGAAGCCGATCACTTGTTCTGTAGGTATTACAGGTCTACTGACAGAGGGCAATTAAGCCCCAGGACAGACAACATCCTTCACCAACTTTGATAAGTTTTACTTAGTATTGTCACTGAAATGGCTTAAGGCTTTTGGGATATTGTGATAGAATATATTATTTTGCATGTAGCAAATACCTTTTTGTGGTCTACAGGGTGGAATGTGGTGGTCTGAAATTGTATGTACCCAAGGAAAATTTATTCTTAAAGTTAATCCATTCATGGATGGGGATCCATTATTACTAACACGTTTAGATGAGTCTGCTTCAGTTAAGGTGTGACCCTTACAGGAGTCCTCTATAAGAGAATGAAAGACAGACAGAGAAGAGAAAGCCATGGAAGCTAAAAGTTGAAAACAACTAAACCTAAAAGAGAAGGGAGAGACCAGGAGATGCTGCCATGTGCCATGTCATGCAGCAAAGGAGCCAATTATCACCAGGAGCCAGTCTTCAGGAAGAAATCATTGCCTTGATGATATCCTGTTTTGGACATTTTTGTGGCCTCAAAACTGTAAGCTAATAAATTTCTGTTGTTTAAGCCAATCCATTTTATGGTATCTGCTTTGAGCAAATAGGAAACTATCATTTAAATATACTATGGCAGTTTGATATTACTGATGAATTCCAAAAAGAAATACTGGTTACACTTTTGAACTGGTCTGTTCCTCTGGGCATGTTAACCTTTGATTGTATTAAATTCAGAGGTTTCATTTTCACTTGATTAAATTAAGATTAGGGCTTTGATTCTCCATGTTAGTAGGAGGTTAAGTCCCTGTCCCCTGCCCTTTTGGTGGGGGGACACACACACAGAAAATAACAGGGCAGAGAGAGAGCATAGTTTTTGATGCTGGAGCACCAGGGGAGAGAGCTAAGACTTAGTTTACAGCTGGCCTTGTGGAGAGAGCAAAGTGGCTGAGCCTGGGAAAAAATAGGCCTATGTCAGACTACAGCTGAGATGAGACGCTGGGATCATGGATCTTTAAGATGAAGAGGGGCACTGAACCCTCACAGAGTCATCTTGCTCCAACAGACTTTGGTGAGGAAAGTGACTCTTTATGGCCTTGTTTAACTGTAGGTTTTCACCCCAAATAAATACCGTTTATAAAACCAACAGATTTCCAGTAATTTGCATCAGCACTCCTTTGGCTGACTAATATATATACCAATTGTTTTCTATAGGTTCAAATATTATTCATAGTTTTAATGGTTGGAAATTTATGATTCTGATAAAATATAAGCATTAATATTAATAAGATAATTGAAATTTCCTTATGTATTATAATATTATTTTTGAGGTAGAAAAATCTCTTCACATATAGAATACCTTCTGCTTTTTCTACCTTAAAAATAATAAAATATTATAATACATAAGGAAATTTCAATTATCTTATTAATATTAATGCTTTTATTTTATCAGAATCATAAATTTCCAACCATTAAGACTATGAATAATATTTGAGCCTATAGAAAACAATTCTTATTTCTCCTCTCTAACAACTAGGTTTGAATTTTAAAGCAAATCAACAGCTAGACTAGGAGAAAAATTAAAACAATAAAGAAGCACTAGAAGAAAACCAGTCATAGATATAGATATGAGAACAGAATACTACACATTGTTATTACCACAAAAGTGAAGAAAACAGAGGCAATATATAGAATAATCTGAGAAGGAGAACAAACAACAATGCACAAAAAGTTTGGTGACTAGAATAAATTTCATTTCCAGTTAGGTTTATCTGGAATGAAACTTGTTTGATGTAATTGGTACCCTCTAGATGAGCTGTAGCAAGGTCTCCACAAAAGATGAATGTTTAATAACCCAAGAGAGAAAATGAAGATAAGACTTAGTTCATTCATAACCCTGCATGAATATGTTAAGTAAAAAAAGAGAGAAATTTGATGATGTGATGCACATTGGAAAGAAATAAATGTAAGTTGGCCTGAAGGAACCGCTTACAACATAACATCATTTCCAAATTTTAATCTGCTAGGAACTTTTTAGATATTTCTGGGGAATTTTTACCTTGAAAGATAACTATATTCTGGACTGAAACAAATTAATTGCTCTGAGTATAAAGAAAGCTGAGAAATTTATTGATAGGGAATAGGATCTTTTCCATCCCCCTGGGTAGTGTGCAGTATTAATGTTTGTCTGTGTTGGTTTCAAGGGTAAAACCTGAGATAAAATTCAGGATGTATGGGGTCTCTGCATACCTTCAGTGTTCTGTATGTATCCCAATATCCCATCATTCCTCCCATAGTTAGATAAAGTCATTCTTATCATAGAAACTCCTGATGCTTATACATAAACATTTTAGTAATTGTGATGCTTATGGATGCATAGATGAAAATCAACTAGATGTTCCCAAGGAAGGAATAGGCAGGAAGTCTCATTTCTCAAACTACCTCTAACATAAAATATCAAAGTCCAGATTTCCTTCCTCTTGGCTTAAAACATTGTCTATACTCTTAAAAACACATCTATAATTGAGAGAACTAAACCCTTTTCAGAATAAATGCATAAAATATTCTTTCCAGTTAAATAACTCCCCTGGAGTACCCAGACATAGGGAATGGGGATGGAAGATAGGATGATCCAGTACATATTGCAAGAGAATATGGATATTCAAAAACTATCCCAGCTCAATCATTTACTTGAAAAAAAAAAAAAAAGCCAACAAGAACATCAAAATGTAGATGTTCCTTTCCCCAAAATGCAGTTTAGAAAGATAAAACACAGAAAGGCTGAATGAAGTGCTTAAGGTTGTATAGGTAATAATCTAGGATTTAAACTAAGGATTGATTCATGCCAAAGTGCTATGTTCTGTCACATCATGGCAGAGCTAATGTGTCAAGTTAATCTTAGATTACAGTTTATTTTCCAATCCATGTTGATATACACTGTACTAAGAGACAGTAAGAGGCGGCACGATTTAATGGTTTAGAACATGGACCTCAGACTCAGGTTGCCAGGATTGCATCAAGACATCATCACTTAATATCTGACATTACCTAAAGCAAACATCTTCCCTCCTCTATTACTCATCTTCCTCCTTTGTTAAAGAAAAATAATAAATACTAATTTTATTTTGGTAATTAAAGGAGTTACTGTGTTTAATACATACACACATGCAAGAAAATATTGTGTGACTTAAAATTCAGAACTGTATTATATAAAGAGGCTAATTTTTTGGGGTAATTAAAGGAGTTACTATGTTTAATACATACACACACACACAAGAAAATACTGTGTGACTTAAAATCCAGAACTATACTCTATTACATAAAGAGGCAATGATAGTTCTTAATTTGTAGGAAGGATATAAAAATTAAATACATTAATGTAAGTGAAAATATGATGTAAAGCACTCTATACCTTTTAAATATTATAAGTTCTGACTCCTCATTCCTTAACTAAGCCTTGCTTCATCCATCGTAAAGCATAAAGAACATAATCATTAATCACACCATTCTAGTGACCATTTCTTCATCTTTAACTGGATAATATAGAATAGAAGATATGGTAAAAAATGACCAGTTTTCTTTTGAAAAATATACTAATTTACTTCCCCACTCTACTGCTAAAGAAATGTTTTTTTGGGGGGCCATTTAGTATGGCTGCCTGTCAATTCCTTATTATGTAAAATATGGGAAGATGTAGATGATATTCTAAACACCAACTCTAATGTGTAAGTTCATCTAAGAAATAACTGAGTTAAACTATTCACATATTAATGGCTATAGTCAAACTTGGAGAAAGGGAAAATAAATTATTTCAGAAATGAACCGTATACCGTAAGAAACCCAGGAAAACTTTGAAATATAAGTATCATACACCTGTGGAGAAAGATGTAGTTTGGGATTATTACCAAATAGGGAATGATGAGGCAATTTGCAGCTAATGGAAATTACTTTAATCAAAGCACTTTATGTATATTAATTAATTAATCTTCAAACTCCCCTACAAAATGGGACATTAATGAGAAAATTGATTTGTCAAACAGGAACTAACTAAAAGGAATGAGGTGACTTGCTCAATGCCATGGGATAAGCTCCACGTTTGTCTTGGAAGATTGAGCTCCTGAACTCCCAACTTGGGCCACTAAATCTTAATAATCTTTAATGCACAAAATAAGGTGATAGTTATATCCCTGATAGGTGCTTCATCCACCTCATTGATGGTCTTGACTATTCAGTTTTGAGTGCTTCCCTTGAACTTATACATCCTATGGAAGATACACTACTTCTCTTCTCTTTCTTATTGAAACACTGAATTTTGCTGATTATGTTATTAGGTGGTGACGATATGAATAAGACAGAGTCAGACTTCTGCCCTAAAGTAGTTCACAGTCTAAGAAGACTAATTTTTATACATGTAAAAAGAAAATTAAAAATATAATTTTCTTACTACTGAGATGGAGATAGGTATGAAGAGATTGATATCCCAGGAAAGAATATGTGCCTTTCAAAATAGGCCTTGATCAATTCTTTCTATCGAATAGCCAGTCTATTAAATATGGACTCTAGGGTACAAGGAATGGACATGACTATCCCAAATGAGTCCCTTCCATAGCACAAGTAGCTCAGTTATCTTCCCTGATCTGCTTCTTATTGCTCTCTAATTTCTAATTTGTTATGGAGCTTCCTGAAAATTTCCATAAAAGCAAAGGAAATGTATTACCCATGTGTCAGTGAAGGCATACAAACAGGATGTTGCTGTTTAAGATGCCAGATTTCCAAGATCTATACACTGTGATTATCATTATCATCATCATCATTCTTAACAACAGTTTTTAGTGAGAACCTATAATGTTCCTGGCATTAGATGTGTATAATAAGTGTGGTCATTTGTGATTATTATTTTATATCCTGCAAAGAGAAATATCTAGAAAACATCATCATAAAATCTCTTGCCATAGAGCTTGTGATTGAACATTTTGTGGGTTTTTTTGGGGGGAGGGGTTGTTTTGTTTCCCATGTACTGACTGGTGTGTACACATTCTCCCCTAGTTCCTGAGGATAAGTAAATGAACTCTGTTTAATGTCCAGGAAATTTGTCTATGGGGACCATCATAAGGATTCAATTTGTTGCTATGCTTATTATTAGTGACATCAGTGCACACTTTTGATTGCTAGAAAGAGACCTTCTCTGACCTCTAACAGCATCCATATATTATTGTCAGACACACTTTTGCAAGTGATTGTAGTGAATGGCAGGGAATCTGGGAAGGAAATTGGAATTTCAAGTTAAAGCCTGTGGGTACCCAGAAGCAAAATATAATAGGAGTGATACGAACTGAGCATAAGTGTGGGCCAAGAACAAGAGAAACAGTCTATGTTCAGACCTAAGGGACCAACAATGGGCCAGGCACTAAAGGTGAGGAAAAAAGCAGGATCCAGGTAAATATAGAACTGAGGTTTGGCTAGGAGATAATCTTCCCTGGTCAAAACATGGTAAGCTTCAAAGTGACTACCTTAGCTGGGTGAGTCATGTGATGAGGAATTACAGAGCTCTTGTGAGTCTTTCTGAGTTGTTTGGGAAAAAGGGGAGATGAGGAATAGGAATCTGGATCTCTGAAAACTCAAGGTATGCACAGAGCTATGCTCTGTAGAGAATGTGGAGAAGTTGGAGTTGATAGGAGTTGACCTATGGCACTGGCACTCTGCCTCCAGAAGAGCCCAGGGAGGTGAGGAAGGAGTGCATATCAACACAAAGAAAGGGGCTTGTTGAGTCATGAACTTGTTTTCACCTAGAAGGAAAATATGACTCAGATAGTTTAAGGAACTGGAACCAAGGTACCCAGGCAAGTAGTTCTAGGCTCAACACTCAAAATTCAAAGTGCAGGGCACTTTTCACTTTAACAGCAAGTCTTCTCTCAAGTTTCTTTCTCCTTCTCTCAGAGTTCCATCTTTCTTATAGCATATGGTATAACTCCAACTCATTTCTTCCTGGGCAGTAGTTAATTTACTTCAAGGCCCATACTTTAATAATATTATAGCTAATAATAATAATAATGGCTAAAACCTATTGTGTACTATGTACCAGACACTAAAGTTTTTCACATGCACATGGACTATCTAATTTAATCACATAATCTAAGAGGTTGATACTGTTATTATTTCCATTTTATAGATTGGTTAACTGAGACTCAGAGAGAGTAAGGTATGTTCTCAATTTCAAGCAGCTTATAAGTGGGAGACTTGAGAGTTTGAACCCACAACTTCTGATTCTAGAGCCAGTTCTCTTCATCTCTAACAATAGAGTCTCCTTCCTTTAGTAGCAGGGACTGATGAGTACTAATTTTTTATTCTCCAATAGCATGCATTATGATTCATAAATACCAACTGCTTTCCAAATGCTTAGCATGATATGTGGTCAATAACGCTTGTCAAACTGAAACATAGATTGCTACTAAAATAGCTTCAAATCAATTTCGTGAAGGAAAACTGTGTACATTGAGAAATGGAAGATTAAATACAAAACCAGTGTGCAGTATCTGTCTGTATCTGGATGTGGAAAGTATGAAAGCATAGTAAGGAAGAGAGTATATACTGAGTTCCTTCTATGACCAGGCAAGTTGGTCTAGAGACAGGGTGGGGCAGGGTGAAGTAGACAGAGAAGCTAGAGCTTTGAAGTTCAGACCTGGTTGTTTCTTGGCTTAACTCTTTGCCAGTTCTGTGTATTTAGACAAAATACATATGCTTTCTGAACCTCAGCTTCTTCATTTATACAATGGATCTATCAATGGGCACCTTGTAATGATGTAGAAAGTAAATCAGGTAACCTAATTTTCTGAATGTTTCTGTATTTTTCTCTTCCGAGTCATTAATCCATTACCACCTTTACATGTGGATTGTTTTTCTTCTTTACATTGATTAATTTTCATAGTAGTTATGAGAACAAGTGATAGCTGCAATTTTCACTATTTTAGTGATGAAGGAAGAGAGTCATAATGGTTAGTTTATAAATACTAATGATCAAGAGCAGAAAAGGGTCCAGATTTTCCTGATTTCAAATTCCTGGTTGTTCACATCAGATATCTTCAGCACTATTTCAAGACCTTTTTAAGTAGTTCTGAGCCTACCCCACTCTGCTACTTGGCAACCCTCTGTTAAAATCTCTTCAAGGATACTGTCAAAATTTCCTACCAAGCTTTCAAAGGTCGTTTGTTGATGCTTGTTTACTTATGTTTTACCTTCAAACTCAGCCCCTTCTGTATCCCCATATTATCTTAGTTTGACTGGGCTTATAGGACAAATACTACTGAACCAGTTGTCTGAAACACCAAGAAATTTTTGTTTCACAGTTTTGACTAAAAGTCCAAAATCAAGGTGTTGGCAGGATCAGGCTTTCTCTGAAGTTTGTAGTGCTCTGGACTGGTCTGGGGTTTACCTCAAGTCTGTTGTCTTACTAGTGTCAGGGTCTTCTCTGTCACATGGCAACATCTTCTGCCTCTCTCTGGCCTCTACTGACTGACTTTGATTGGATTTTCCATGCCTATAAGGACGTCGGTCATATTGATTAAGGGGTACCCTGATTCAGGATAGCCTCTTCTAAATAGGATCACCTATGATTCTATTTACAAATGAGTTCACACCCAAGGAATGGGAGGTTAGGACTTTTGAAGATATCTTTCCAGGGGGACATGATTCAATCTACCACAACACTAATTTTGGAAATGCTCATGACTAGTTTTCCTCCAGTGTAATGAGTTTGTTCATGCCTCTACAATCTGGAAGAGCTTTTTCACTATGCTTAAAATGGACTCACCCTCATCTGTAGTCTGGTGAACTACAAATTCCCATTCTTGCCATTCACCTGCTTCTGCCATTCTCTTAACCCAGCCTTGGTTAGGTGCCCCTTATCAGTATCATCATACTAACCTTTAATTAAATCTAAGTTGATATAAAATATATCAAAGAACCTTGTGAAAACCAAATTCTTATGCAAAATTCTTCAGAAACCATTTGATGAATCAATGAAAGAATACAGAATGAAATTATGAAGAGACCTCTCAGATTATCTATCGAAAAGTTTTCAAGTCATGATAACCAGGCATTCTGGATTTTCTGCTGTTGATTTCTATCTAAGGTTAGTTGTTTGCTTATTTTTAAATTTGCTGGTAGGTCAGCAGTTGCTCCTCTACCAACAGAACTGATAACAATTCTGCAGCTGCTGGTGAGATTCAGATTAATTTGAAGAAATCCTGGCTGTAGAACATATATGCAACTGGCTAACATTTGGTGAGAGTATAGAAGATCTAAATTTGGTGCATTTAAAGTTCATAGTAGCCAATATATTCTCAAAAATGTGGGAGACTTTCCCAATGTAAATTCTAAATACTGGTGGAGAAGGAAAGTGGGAAAAGACGTAGCACTGTTAGAGAAGTGGTCAACACAGTAAACAAGAGATACTAATATATCCTTGAGTTCTGTGACCTCCCCTGTTACCACAAATGACCTTGACAATTTAGAACTTTAGATAACATATCTATAGTGACTGCAGAATACAGCCAAACTTCTCATCATGGCATGCATGATACCTCTCCTCCCCTCCCCTCCACTAGCCTCCCCTCCCCTCTGCTCCCTTCCCTTCTTCTCCTCTCCCCTCCCCTCCCCTCCTCTCCTCTTATCCACCATCCTCTTCCCTACCTTTCTCTCTGTCTACTTCCCCCTCTCCCTTTCTCTCTATCTTTTCTAGGTCTATCTCTACCTTTCTTATAAACTATACTATGCTTGATTCTGAGATACTCATAACCTCACTTCTCCAAAAAAACATTTGAAATGGGAAGTGAGGGAAAAAAGGATCTATCACTTGGAAGGTATTGGGAAAGAGCATCTTAGGCAGTGGAAATAGCAAATAAAAAGAAATAATAGTAATAAAGAGTCTAGAAAAATTCCAGGAAAAACAAGTAGATAGTTCATTATTCCTAACATGTTAACATTCAAATTTCTCAGAATGAGAGTCAAAGGTTCTTAAAATAAGATGTTTATCTTATGTTCCTGGATGTGTAACCCATTCCTCTTTTAATCAGCTACTTAACAAATCTTCTACTTCCTCAAGCAAAGTGCATTGTTACATGCCAGGATGTCCTTATGAGCTACTACTGATGCAGCATATAGGACATTGGAAAATATTTATGACCCATCAGAGAGATGCACATTATGTCCCAGCAAACAGTATGTCTTGCAGAGTCCCTGCAGGAAACAGGTGTCTGAAGAAGTCATTTATCTAACATTATTGCTGCATATCAAAATACCCAAAGCTTAGTGACTGACAGGTACAGCCATTTTCCTATTCCCCATGGTTTTGTGCATTAGGAGATAAAGCAGCGTCAACTGGGAAAGTCTTCTGTTCCACACTGCATCAGTTGTGTCACTCACTGGTTTTCAGATGGATGCTTAATCAAACCTGATGCCTTGGAAGGGAGAGCTGCATGGCTGAGCTCATTTGTGACCCTCTCTCTTTCCATGTGGTCTCCCCAGCAAGGTAGTCGGGGGTCTCAGTACTCCCTGAGATCAAAGTAGAAAATGCCAGTCCTGTAGAAAATTGGGCTTGCAACTGGCAAAGCATCACTTTCACTGTGATCTATTCATCAAGACAGTTATAGTCAAGCTCAGATTCAAGGGGAAGGAAATAGACTCCATCTTTTGGTAAAAGGAGTGCCAAAGAATTTGTGAGCATCTTTAATCTACCACACCAGACTTATAGAGTCCACACTCATATACGCAGAACTTCCCACATCATAAAAGGCCATTAGCCCTTTTTGTGGTTGTATTTATATATCAAGTGTCAAGTGGATGTATCTGAAACATCCTAGTGGGACAAGTAATAATTAAAGAAATGTCTCATAATATCTATAGAGAAATGTAGAGTGTGCAAAAGGTCTTTGTATTCATTAATATGGTACAAATAGTTATCATTCAACACTTTCTCTGCAACAGATGATTTACTTACATTATCTCATATAATCCTAAGAACCATTTTGAGGGAAGCATTTTATTCTCATATTGCAGGTAAAGAACCTCAAACTCAAAGAAATTAATTCTGTTATCCCAGCATGCACCATTAAAATTTGGAGCTAAGGATGTTTGACATTGAAGTCCATGGTTCAGCCAAGAGAAGCATTATTATTTCCATTTTCCTGATGAGATAGCCCAGGCTCAATTAAAGCAGTCTTCCCAGGAGAAAAGTAAAGGCACAGAGACTGGAACCCACGAATTTTAAGCTCCAGCAATTTCAGGTGTTACACACACACAATTTCTTTGCAATCATTTCCTGAGTTAAAGAACATCCAAACTGCATGTAACCTTTCATCATTTTTATGCTTATGACTTTGTGCTAATGGAAAATGTAAATTCCTTGCAATTTACAGCAGATTTTACATTAGTGGCAGTGTTCCCATAGTTCCGTTATCTCAGTTTGTCTTAAACATTTATTACTAATTTGACACCAGTGATGTTCTAATTAAAGTTCATTCTGTAACATGAAATACAGTGCTACATAAAGCAGCAAGATTTTTTTTTCTTTCCATTTAGATTGCCAGATATTTTATGGGTGGTTTACTATAAATGTTGAAAATAATTTTATTTGTTTAGGAAATTGTGATTCCCATCATTCTTGCTCCATATTACACTCTGCATTTTCATAGCCAATTCTTGTATTTCATTAGAAGCTCTTTTATGCGATGGGTTTTTGTTTAGGCACAATTGTTAATTAAGGCAAGTATCCAATTTGTTTAATTGCCTGACAGAAATTGTTAGAATTTTCCAAGCATGACCTATGTTACTAGCAGAAAGATTATGTAAAATAACTTTCTCATTTAAGGAAAAAGCAGGATTTTGAAGACAAAATTAGGTCATTCTGAACCCATTTAACATAACTATCATCTAAATAAGCTCTAGTCAGTCGCCATTCTTTGTAGGTTCTACTTCGTAAAAAAATATTACAATGTCATTTTGTTCTTCCAGCCCCATACTTCCCACTGTAGTCCACCGGCTTGTTCTCAAACTATAAATTAGAAACTACCTCAGAACTTTAAAAATAATACTGATGCCTGAGTTCTAACCGAGAGATTCTGATTTAATTAGTATAAGGTGAACTAGAGAATTTGCAGTTGTAACCAATTCCCAGATGATACTTCTTTTGCTGGTCCATAGATCAATTCTGAGAATAACCATTCTAATTTGTTTTTCTCCTCAACATGTAATCCAGAGAACAGCAGCATCAGCACTTCATAACCTGGGAACTGTTAGAAAAGAAGGATTTGAAGCCCAATCCCAGAACTACCAAATCGGAAATTTCATCTTAACAACATTTCCAGGCAATCCCTAATCACAGTAATGTGTGAGCAGTAATTTATTATCTGTAGTACTTACTCATTTTTTGCCATTTATTACCCATGTCCAACCTGTCCTTCACACTCCTTTCTAATGTGTTTGCAACCATAGTTATGATCACAAGACAAAACTGATGAAAATATTTCAATATCAAACTTTTAAACTCCTTTTTATGCCATGCAAGTTCAGCCTTCTGCCAACTCAAATTTCCAAGCCCTAGTAATCTATGAACACAGTCCTCTGCACTTTTATGCTTTTCCAAAGCTCTCCCATCTGCAGTGGACACTGATGCACCATTACCAAACATCTGTGTGCCAAGGCACTGAGTTTAGCCATGCATGATCTTAAGTGAGAGGATGGTAGGAATAGAAAGAAGAGATTTCAGTGAAAATCAGATCTGACTTAGGAATCTAAATGCTTTATTCCCTGTACCTATTTCTCTGAAAATCCAATTAACCTTCTTTGTCTTTTCTTTTACTAATTTATGTGATGGTGTTAATGACAGAACCATTTTAAATGAGATGGTGCATAGAGAACACTGACAGCCTCCATACCTGGCACATAGTAGGTGATGAGTAAATGTTAGTGTTTCATGTCACCTTGAAGCGAACTAGGCACAGAGTTTGCACTTAATCATGAAAATCTGTTTGATACACTGCTAATCAAAGGGGAGAGTTGCTTAACAGCTAGAGTAGGATACCAGACTGCGATGGTTAATTTCACATGACAACTTGGCTAAATTGTGCTGTTTACTTGTTTGGTCAAGCAAGCACTGTCCTCATTGTTACTATGAGGGTAACATAAATTCAGTGTGGTTGGATTTGCCTCTATAATCAGTTGAATGCATGTATGTCTGATTACATCTACATTCAACAAAGGAAATTGCCTTCTGCAATGAGATGCATCTTCTCACCCAATCTGTAGAGGTATTCAAGGGAGAACTGTTTTAGCAGTCAGAAAAGAATTTCAATCTACTTCAGCTGGCCTGCTTCTCCTGGGGAATTCAATGTCACCTTTGTCAGGTTTCCAACTTGCAGCCTGTCCTATGGAATTTGGAATTTGCCAAATCCCAGTCATGTGAGCCAATCTTCACTGTCATGTGAGACAATTCCTATAACAAATCTCTTAACACTGACATATTTAATATTTACCTATATATGTGTATCCTGTAGATTCTTTTTCTAAGGAGAACTCTAATACAGGTATACAAAGTACAGAGTTTAGCTTTTTTAACCACTACCTAAATGACGAACTCAATCTTTCCTTGCTGAAACTCTCAATTGACCCAATTCACTTTTCCTTAAAATGAAATAAAAGTGACTGAGTTCAGAAGTCAATTATTTTCTAGGACTAAAAAAGGAGAAGAAGAAGAAGAGGCATGCACCTTCTAGTCTTTTTTGAGAATCTTCATGGACTTAAAATATTTTATATTTCATATTAAATATTTCAGATATAGTGGAAAGGTTCATAACTCCTGTGAACAGTCTTGAAATTAAAATATTTAACTGAACAAAAGAGGTATATTTTTCCTCTACTGAAATTTAGTTATTTAATTTTTTATTATATACTGCTACCTTAGACTCCCATAAAAATCTGCCCTGCATTAGAAATATTGCATTGTACTAAAATGTCTTTTATTCCCAACTCTCAAATTGTAAATAATATATAAGCACTGCTTAAAATGGTAAAATAAAAAATGAATAATTCCTTTTTAAAAGTCCACGTGAATAATTATTGGATCAATAGTTCAGAGTATACAACCTGCAATTAAATGTAATCAATAATTCAGTAAGTAAATGGCCATACTTCATATTTTAAAACTCTTAAAAGTAATATTATATAACTTTTAATCTAAGATTATTTTTCAGTAATATAATACAAATTATAGTTTTAAATCCCTCAAAAGTTATTGATTTCTTATTTTAAGAAAATCTCCTTGTTTTGAAAAATAAAGATACTTCTCTTTTTTTTTTTTGGATTATACTCAATTAGCAAATTCTCTATCCTCAGAAGAGTAAAATGTTTAAGTACAGGCCAATGCATTCAGGGTTTTAAGACAAGGTATTTCTTATAAGAATACTGGGTACAGTCCAAAGCTAGATATTTTGACAGCATGAAGGGCTTCAAAATTAGTTGAAAACTGTTTATGCTAATGGACATCAATCACTTCCCTTGTCAGACATTGGAGTACATACTATTGGCCTTAGGTTAGACAACATCAATATATGCTTCTCACAGAACCAAGTGTGTAATGCAGGCTCAAAACAATTTTTGAGTTAATAATTGACTTATGGATTGCTTGACATATTATGCTTTAGAGTCTGGCTATGGTAGCCTGTGGGTCAGAAGCTTTGGCATCACCTGAGAGTTAATTAGAAAGGCAGAAGCTCTGGCCCTACTAGGGCCCTATTCAATTAATAATTGCATTTTTACATTTTAATGTATATTTTTGTTAGAGAAATTATGAGCTTACAAAAGAAATCACATATAACATGCAGAATTCTCGAATATCATCCCTCCACCAATACCTTGCATTGTTGTGGAATATTTAGTACAGATTATGAAAGAACAGCATCAGATTATTACCACTAACTATGGTCCATAGCTTACAAATGGTATGTTTTTTCTATATACATCCTATTATTAACACCATGTATTAGTACTGTACATTTTTTACAGTTCGTGAATGAACACTCTCATATTTATACTGTTAACCACAGTCCATCTTCTAGCACATGGTTCATTGTGTTATACAGTCCCATCTCTTGTACAATCTATCCAAAGTGTACACTCAGTGGTTCTCACCGAGTTGTGCAATCATCACCTCAGTATTGTAATTTTTAAATGTTTTCCTTAGTCCAAAAGAAAAAATCCCATACATACCTTTCATATTATTGACATTTAGCATTAATATACTATCTTCTATGATATTGATGCAAGAATATTACAATATTGTTGTTAACTATAGGCCATAAATTATATTAATTGTATTTTCCCATGCATTCTTACCACCTTCTAATGGAGACATATATTTGTTCTAGTTCATAGAAGAACATTCTTTTATTTGGACAATTAACCACAATCCTGATCTACCTCCAGGTTCACTATGACATTTAGTCCCTTGATTATTCTCTAATACTCTTTCAATTGGCATTTATGTTCCTATCTTTCACCTTTAAACCACAATCCCACTTACAGACCAGCCATGTTAGCTAAACTTGCTAACACAGTAATGTGTTGCCATCAAATCTATCCATTTCCACATTTTACAGTCAAGCTAATTAAAATTCTACATTCATTAAGCATCAGTATCCCTTCTCAGCCCTCATCTTATCTTCTAGAGACCTATACTCTAGGTTTTAACTCAATGTGTTTATTCTTTATATTTAATTCATATTAGTGAGACCATATAATATTTTTTGTGTCTGGCATATTTCTTTCAAAAAAATGTCCTCAAGGTTTATCCATGTTGACGTATGTATCCCAATTTCATTTCTTCCTATAGAAGCATAGTATTCTATAGTATGTATATATCACATTTTGTTTATCAATTCATCAGTTGATAGACACTTGAGTTGTTTCCATCTTTTGGCAATTGTGAATAATGCTCCTATGAATATCAGGGTACAAATGTCTGTTCACATCACTGTTTTCAGTCCTTCTGGATATATTCCTAGTAAAGGAATTGCTGGATCATAAGCTATAGTTAGCTTCCCAAGGAACTGCCAAACTGTATGTCGCAGAGGTTGCACCATTCAACATTCTCACCAACAATGAAGAAGTGTTCCTATTTCTCCACAACCTCTCCATCACTCATTGCTTTCTATTTTTAAAAATAATGGTCATTCGATGATGTGTGAAATGATATTTTAGTTTTGATTTGCATTTCCCTAAGAGCTAGTGATACTGAACATTTTTCTCATGTGCTTTTTTCACCTTTCATATTTCCTCTTTGGTGAAATGTCTATATAAGTCTTTTACTCATTTTTAATTTGACTTGCTTGCTCTTTAATTGGTGAATTGTATGATCTTTTTATAAAGCACAGAATTCAAACCCTTTACAGATATGTGGTTTCTACATATTTTCTGAGTGAGCTGAGTGAGCTGCTTTTTCCTTCCTGACAAAGTCCCTTTAAACAGAAAAGTGTTTAAGTTTGTGGTGGTCCCATTTATCCTTTTTTTTTTTCTTTCTGTTTTTGCTCATGCTTTTGATGTAAGGTTTAAGAAACCACCACTTACCACCACGTCTTAAAAGTTTTCCTTATATTTTCTTCTGTAATTTTATGGTTCTAGCTTTTATATTTAGGTCTTTGATCCATTTTGAGTTAATTTTTGTATAAGGTGTGAGATAGGAGTCTTTCTTTCTTTTGAATATGGATATACAGTTCTCTCAGCACCATTTATTGACTAGACTGTTCTGGATCAGCAGGTGGGCTTGACATCTTGTCAAAAGTCACTTTACCATAGATGTGAAGATTTTTTTCCTCAACCATCATTTCATTCTGTTAGTTTATATGTCTATCTTTATGCCAGTGCCATGCTTTTTTAACCACTGTAGCTAGGTAATGATTTAAAGTCTAGAAGTGAGAATCCTCCAACTTTGTTTTCCTTTTTATGATGTTTCTGGTGATTCAGGGCCCATTACCCTTCCAAATAAATTTGACATGAAAGAATATCAAAATGGTTTTCCATTTGTTTAAAACAGGTTGTTGGAATTTTTATTGGGATTGCATTGAATCTATATATCAATTTGGAAAAAATTGACATCTATATTAGTCAGGGCTTTCTAGGGGAAGAGAATCAACAAGGGATATCTATCAATAGAAAGAGTTTTTATCAGAGTATCTCATGCAACCCTAGGGATGCGTAAATCCAGGTTCTGCAGGCAGGCTGCAACCAGGGGCTCCAAAGAATGTCCAATGAAGGTCCTTGATGAGTTTGGGAAGATGTTGGCTGTCCGAAGACAAGCTGAGAAAGTCTCACTCAATGCTGGAATCACTCCCCCTTTTAAGGCATTCAACTGATTGGATAAAGCCTCACTCAATCCTGATGACAATCTCCCTGATTGATATAATTGTAATCAGCTATGATTTACCACTGCAGTAAAGTCAATGATGACTAAAGGCCATAAATGCCCTTGTATTACAATTAGCCCAGTGCTTGCTTGACCAAACAACTGTGCACAATTACCTCGCCGAGTTGACACACTAGCCTAACCATCACAACATCATAATGATTTTTAGTTTTCCAATCCATGAACACAGAATGTTCTTCCATTTATTTAGGTCTTCTTTGATTTCTTTTAACAAAGCATTTTAGTTTTATGAATACAAGTACTTTATGTCTATGGCAGTTTGATATTTTCTTATGAAGCCCCAAAAGAAAAACAATATGCTTTTTAAGCTAGTCTGTTCCTGTGGGTGTGACACTTTTTGATTGCATTAAATTCAGTTGAGGGTCCTTTGATTAGATTACTTGAAAGGATCGCTTTAGGACTTTTGATTGGACTACATTAGTGAGGCAAGAGCCGTCTTGGGTTTTTGCCTTCTGGCTGAGTCTGATATAAATGGAGACACAGAGACAGACAGACACAGGTAAATCAAGCCACCACATTTGATTCTGTAATGATGAGAGATAGAACTCCAGTTTTGCCCAAAACCGAGGTGCAATAGAAGAAGTTCCCAAGAGGCTCAAGGAACTGAGGTTCAGGGAGAGATGAACCATATGTCTGATAGCTTGCTGCTGAACTTGGGAAGAAAACAGAGCATATGCCTGAGAGAAGAGGCTCAGTAAGGTACAAGCCCTATACATGGTTGCCCAAAGATAAGCTCCAGAAGATGATATAGCCCAGAAGGCAAGGCAGAGACTGAGTCAGAGATTACCCACCATCTTGCTTGAACTCAAGATTGGCGAATTTTGTGAGAAAGTACCTCTTATAGTGACTTGACTTGGGCTTTTCATGACCTTAGAATTGTAAGCTTTTACCCTAAATAAAACCCCTTTATAAAAGCCAACTCATTTCTGGTACTTGGAATCCAGTCTTTGGCAACCTAAAATAATGTGCTTGGCTAACTTTATTCCTAAATATTTATTCTTTGAGTCACTACAGTAAAATGGATATTATTTCCTGACTTCCTGACTTCCTCCTCAGACCGCTCATTACTAGTGAATAGAAACACTACCGATTTTTGCATATTAATCTTATATCCTGCCACTCTAGTAAACTAGTTTCTTAGCTCTAGTAGCTTTGTTGTAGATTTTTTGAGGACTTTCTATGTATAGGATCATATCATCTGTGGTTAACAAACATTTTTTACTTCTTCCTTTCCAATTTGGGTGCATTTTATTTCTTTTTCTTACTTAATTGCTTTAAATAGAACTTCAATCACTATATTGAACAACAGTGGTGACAGTGGGCATCTTCGTCTTTTTCCCAATCTCAACACGAAATCTTTCAGTCTTTCACCATTGAAAACAAAGTTAGCTGTGGGTTTTTCATATACGCCCTTTATAATGTTGAGAAAGTTTACTTCAATTAATGTCTTTTGGAGTATTTTTATCAAGAAAGGATGCTGGGTTTTGAAAAATGCTTTTTCTCCATCAATTGTAATTTTTCTTCAATTTATTAATGTGTTGTATTATGCTGATAGATTTTCTTGTATTGAAGCACCTTTGCAACTTGGAATAAAACTCACTTAATTATGACGAATAATTCTTCCAAAGTGTATTTGGATTCTGCTAGCAAGTATTTTCTTAGGGTTTTTGCATCCATATTTATTAGGGAAACAGACCTATAATTTTCTTTTTTTGTAGTATCTTTATCTGGCTTTAGTATATGGTGATATTGGCTTCATAGAATGAGTTTGGTAGTGTTCCATCTTGTTCAAATTTTTGGAAGAATTTGTGTAAGATTGGTAGTAAACATTATTTGAATGGTTGGTAGAATTCACCTTTGATGCTTTCTGGTCTAGGGCTTTCTATATTGGGGAATTGCTTAATGACCTTTTCAATCTCTTTATTTTGATTGCTGTGTTGAGGTGTTCTATTTTTTCCTATGGACATTGTAGGCTTCATGTATGTTCCTAGGATTTTGTTCATTTCATCTACATTTTCTAGTTTGTTGGCAAACAGTTGTACACAGTATCCTCTTATGTCTTTTATTTCTGTGGGGTCAGTACTAAAGTTCTGTTTACATTTTTATTTAATTTGTATCTTCTCTCCTTTTTTCTCTGTTAATCTAGCTAAGTGTTTGTCAATTTTATTGAATACAAAGAACCAACTTTTGGTTTTGTTAATTATCTCTATTGTTTTCTTCTCAGTTTATTTCTGCTCTGATCTTTGTTATTTCTTTCCATCTGCTTGCTTTGAATCTAGTTTGCTTTTCTTTTTCTAGTTCCTCCAGCTGTGTAGTTAAGTGATTGATTTTAGTTTTTTCTTCTTTTTTAAATTTAAGCATTGAGGGCTATAAATTTCTCTCAAAAAACTGCCTTCACTGCATCCCATAGTTTCTGGTATGTTGTGTTCCCATTTTCATTCATTTTGAGACATTTCCTGATTTCTCTTACAATTTCTTCTTTGGCCAACTGATTATTTAAGAGTGTGCTGTTTAATCTCCATATTTGTGTGTGGTTTTTTCCTTTACCTATCTGTTACTGATTTCTATCTTTATTCCATTATGATGAGTGAAAGTGCTTTGTATAATTTTGATCTTTTAAAATTTATTGAGATCTTCTTTGTGACCCAATATATGCTTTGTCCTGGAGAAAGATCCATGAGGATTTGAAAAGAAGGTATATCCTTCTGTTGGGGGCGCGGGGGGGGGGGGGGGGGGGGGAACAATGTTCTGTGTCTGTTAGGTTTAGTTCATTTATCTTATTATTCATTCTCTCTGTTTCTTTATTGATCCTTTCTGCAGATGTTCTATCCAGTACTGAAAGTGGTGTATTGAAGTCTCCAACTAAATTGACATCTATTTCTCCCTTTAGTTATGTCAGTGTTTGCCTCATGTATTTTGGGACACCCCTGGTTAGGTGTATATACCTTTATGATTGTTATTTCTTCCCTTTTATTATATTAATATATATGTCCTTCCCTGTCTTTAATAACAGATTTATTATGTTTTTAAATTTTATTTTATTTTTAAAGAAGCTTTAGACTACAAAAAAGATACATCAAAAATATAGGGGAGATTCCCATATACCCTACCCTCTCCCTCTCCCACACTTTTCCTCAACAACATCTTTAATTAGTCTCTTGCATTTGCTACAATTTATGAACATATATTGCAACATTGCTACTCACCATAATCAATAGCTTACATTACAATTTACACTTTGCACCACACATTTTTATACATTTTGTCAAAATTTAAATGGCCTGTAACTATCATTGCAATGTCATTTAGAACTATTCCAATGTCCAAAAAATGCCCCATGTTACCATTATGCTTCCCTCTCCCTCCCCTCAGAACCTCTGGTGACCACTGCCTTTATATCAATGTTACAAAGTCTTCCATTGCTAGCATAATTTTAATTTAGTCCATAGTTGCTTTCCACCCTTATGTTCATTCATTTCTCAATTTTGAGGATTTTAGGATGGTGATACTCTCTGTATTTCTGATGGAGAGGAGGCTTAGAACCCATGTATCAGATGGATGAAACTGCCTTGCTTGCAGTTGTAGGTACTGTCTGCTTTTGGGGATGGGCATTGTCCATCATCATGATTTTGTTAGTTGTCCTGGGTAAGTCTGATGAACTGGAGAATAGTGCTGCAACAGTATTGAGATCCAGGGCTCAAACAGCATATGAACAGACTGAAGATTTAAGTCTCTGGTACATATATTTAAGAACCATAATGCAAATTATAGGTTCAAATAAAGAGGGCAGAAGTGCCCTGTGTCAGAAAGTTATAAATGAGTCTAAAATTATTACACTGGGGAGAATATATTCCACTGACAGGGCTCTGAATTCCTGAGACTGTCTGCCCTGCCTATAGTGTCTTGATATCTCTAGACCCACAGGAGTACCCTTGCTTGAAGCACTGTTTATGGTGGCAGTCAAAGAGATCCTTGTGAGATGTGCATAAGCAAACCTCTGGAATGATCTCCCAACTCTCTTTGTATATAGTATTTCCCACTGTGGTCAAGGTCTTTTTCCAAATGCAAATTTCTTAGCTTTTTGTCCTACTATCTGCTTCAGGTTCCATGGGAGAATATTGTCTATACTTCTCTTCTACCCTCCAGATCTTGTGTAAGTATCCTTTATTGGTGATATCTAAACTAGAATCCTGACTTCAAGGGACTCTAGGAAATGTTCCTAGATCCCAAGGCCCAGCATCTTCTGGAGGAATGGGCAAATATCAGCAGTTTGGCATATATATATATATACACATACACACACACACATGTATATATATAAAACTAAAACATAACCTCCCTGAGAGCAAGGATTTTGGTTTTGTTTAGAACTGTGGCTGAAATTGAGTTGGCATTCAAATAATTATTTTTGAATGAATGAATGATGAGTAAGTAAGTGAATGGAAGAATCTCACATCTGGTATTCCAGTCAATATCTATGATTTATCTTTTGGTTGGCTCGTTAGGAATGCAAGGAGAAGAAACATCCTTCAGCTTGGAGAGTTTCCAATCACCATACCCACCTTCATTGCACCCTGTTCTCATATCTTACACATTTCTCAGTGGGTAGAATCTGTTCTTAATGTTAATTCTGGGAAATGGAGGCTAGGAAGGTTTGGAGTTTTTGTGTATCCCAGAAAAGTTTATGTATTTAAAGTTGATCCATTCTTGTTGGTGTAGGACCCACTGATTGGATTGGATTCAATTGGGGTGAGTTTAATTAGGCTATTTTCAATGAAACATGACCTCGGTTGGGTCCTGGTCCTCTTGCTGGAGTCCTCTATAAACAGAGGACTGAAGGGAGCAGACACATAGAGAAAAAGTTGCAGAGAGGGAGAGAAGGAACCCAGAGAAAACAGGGAGAGAGGAGAAAGTCACAGACTGAGCATGGAGAAGCTGAAACAATGAGATATGGAAGAGAAGCAGATACCTCCATGTGCCTTGCCACATGGAAAGGGTCCAACCTTTCGTAAGATGGCATCTCTGATGATACTTTGATTTGGGCATTTTCACAGCCTCAGAACTGTAAGCTTTTACTTAATAAATTCCCATTATAAAAGCCAACAGATTTCTAGTATATTGCTCCCAGCAGCATTTGGTACACTAACACAGAGACTATGATTGTTGCCCTGCTTATTCTCATGGGCTTTTGCTATACATTCATTTGTTCATTAATTCATGCACTCATTAATTCATCCATTTTTCACACATTCAGTAATTACTTTATTCCAAGAATGGTAGAAGGTCTGGGCATACAAAAATGGATAAAACACCGCATGACAAGAATACACTCACTATTAAGTAGGCAGGATAGACTCATAAACAGTCAATGAAATACACCTGGCAAGAGTTGAAATGGGAAAGTGTGACCTCAGAGTGTTATCGGAACACAGAAGATGGAGGAGTTACTTCTATAGTGTCAGTAGTGCTTTACAAAGGAGGTCGCATTTCAGGAGGGTCTTACAGGGTGTGGAGTTTGTAAAGTGGAGGACCAGAGGAGGTGTATGAGATATAAAATGTTATACATATAAAAGAAAGTAAACGGTTTGAATTTAGGTAAGCAGCATATCTTCCAGTGATAATGACATGTACATTACATCTCTGATAAATTTCTCGATGGAAAGGTATATGTATGTGAGTATGTGAATATGTAAATCTTTGCATGTGTGTTTGTGATATAGCATGGTGAATGCAATCTTATACAATGGAGCTGGAACGTTTGAATTAAAATTCTAGCTCTATCACTTACTAGTGTGTGACTTCAGGCCATTCATATAATTTCTCTGTGTCTCAATTCCCTCATCTGTAAATTTGAGATAATAACAGTACATACCTCATGGAGTTTTAAAGAATATATGAGCTTATACACACCAACAGATTTTAACAGTATCTGCCTAAAAAACAAGGAAAGCATACAAAAAAACCCCACACCTGTCATTATAATTACTACTACTATTACTGTTACTATTATCATGGATAGAATTTACTTGTCAGTGGAAACTGTTTGCCCAGTGTGAGGTCTTGGGATTCATAGCCATGAAAAGGAACAGCTTGAGTCCAGCCCAGTATAAGTAACATTTTCTTTCTCAGTAACTTGCCACCACCCAGGGCCAGATGTTAACTCAGCATCTCTCTAGGCTTGTGCATCCTCCTGGCCAAGGCTAGCTGTGCTGGGTGCCCCACACAGATGTACATGGTTCACTCCATGACAACCACTGCTGCTAACTTTTTCCTCTGGCTCTGCCATGTGCTTTAAAATGTATTTAGAAAGTTATCCCTGGTGAGCTTTCATCAGGTCTCTTTATACAATTTCATACAATGTTATGGGGGAACAGGGCTAGGAAGAGCATGTTATCCAACCCTTTGACTTTTCAGATGGTTGATGTGAGGATCAGAGAGAGAAAGAGCCTTGCCTGAGGTCACAGAGTTAATTAACAGAAGGGACAAATCTAGAACGCAAATCTGTTGAGTCCCAGGACAATTCTCTTTTTCTATTGCCTTTTCCTTTCTCTGAAATACCATGCAGATAATAACAATTAAACATATCGTAACACTAAAAGTGTGCCAGCTTTACATCATTGTGGCTTTTTATTTCAGTCTCAGGAAACACTATTCTGTTACACATGTTGGTTTTAACAATTAGTTCTGACAGCCAGTAATGGCTGGATTGAGAGGAAAATAATGTCACATTAATAACAACAATGGTGGAACTAACAATTATAGGGCGCACTGCAGTTAATAAGTTTTGTGCACATGGGAAACCGACTTTGGCCCAGTGGTTAGGGCGTCGGTCTACCACATGGGAGGTCCGCGGTTCAAGCCCCGGGCCTCCTTGACCCGTGTGGAGCTGGCCCATGCGCAGTGCTGATGCGTGCAAGGAGTGCCCTGCTACACAGGGGTGTCCCCCGCATAGGGGAGCCCCACGCGCAAGGAGTGCACCCATAAGGAGAGCCGCCCAGCGCGAAGGAGGGAGCAGCCTGCCGAGGAATGGCACCGCCCACACTTCCCGTGCCGCTAACGACAACAGAAGCGGACAAAGAAACAAGACGCAGCAAAAAGACACAGAAAACAGACAACCAGGGGAGGGGAGGGGAATTAAATAAATGAAAATAAAAAAAAAAAAAAGAAAAAGAGAACAGACAACTGGGGGGGGGGTAGAAATAAAATAACTCTTAAAAAAAAAAGTTTTGTGCACATATCATTTCAATTATTTTCTCTTTCACGTTAACAAACACATTTTTTTTTTTCATTTCCGAGGGTTCTGGCATGCTCCTACCTTCTTGTGGCCAAATTATTTCCTTTCCTACAGGCTCAAGTCATAGCATGTCTCTCACATGAAGCTGGTGCTTCTCTTACAGGTTCAGAGAATAATTTTACCACTAGACTGTCCTCCAATCCTTAGGAATGGTATGAGTATGTCTGTTGTTTTTCCAAACCTAAGAGCACTTACAGAACAAGTATTTTTTATCCTGTATCATCACTTAGCAGATTTTGCCTCATCTTTTGGCAGAGTGGCATGGTGTTAAGCTAATAAAAACTCTCAGAAATGCCTGTGAAATCATGGGTAGGATAAAGTCCATATACGAAGTCTAAGGAAGAAATTATTAGATGGTTGAAAGGTTATAAGATTATACTTTGCAAGTTCAGATGACTTTTGCAAAGGAATCAGGATAGACAGAAAAGCCATAGATGAGGTATATAGTATATGTTCCTAACATTATTTTTTGGGGGGAGGGGTGGAAATTAAGACAAACGATTGGTTAAATTTAACATGTATATTGTTCATTAAATTTCTGGTAAATCTGTACTAACGAGCTCATTTGGAGTGGTACAATGCACATGTTGATGTCCACATCTAAAAGTTATATTTTCAAAATACAACTCCTGAATAGTTTTATCAGTCTTTTCTCCAAAACTTTCCCTCTACAGGACTTCCCTGTATCAGTAAATGCCCTTAAGTTCTACCCCTCCATCAAGCCCAAAACTGGGAGTTGTTGGATCATACTTCTCCCTCAAACTTCACATAAAATTATTGCCAATCTTTGTAACTGAACTTTGAAAATGCATCTAAATCTTTTCACTGCTCTCCAACTCTGCTACTGTTGCCCCAGCTCCAACCTCCATTTCTCACCTTGATTACAGCCATTCCATTTTTTTAAATTTATTGAACTATATTGTTCATACATAAATATATATAAACAATAAGTGTATAATAGTTGTGAACTTACAAACCAAACATACATATAAACAAACATATATAACATCTCACCCTACCACCAATAACTTGCATTGTTTTTAAACTTTTTTAACTAATGATTAAAGAGCATTGTCAAAATATTACTGCTAATCAAAGTAGTTTCCCCCTAACCAATCCAATTGTTATTATCTTTATATCATTTATATATGAACACACATAAACAATTAAGTGTATAGTAAAAGTTGTGAACTTACAAAACAAACATGCATAACATCACACAGGGGCCCCATATGTCAATGCTCCACCAACACCTTGCATTGTCATGAGACATTTGTTACAAACTATGAAAGAACACTGTCAAAATCATACTCCTAATCATAGTCCTTATCTTACGTTTGGTGTATTTTTTCCCCAAACCACCCTATTATTATTTTTAAAATATATTTTTATGACAGAAGTTGTAAACTTATGAAACAATCATGCACATGTGCAGAATTCCCAAACAACACCACTCCATCAACACAACACAATGTGGTGTTTTTTTTATTTGCTACAAATAAAATAATATCATCTGATTGTTACCATGTCCATACTGTACATTTGGCTCACATTTTCTATACTGCCTCAGTATCAACACAGTACATCTTTTGCATAGATGCAAGAAAATTTTGTTATTACTACTTACCAAAGTCCATAGGTCACTCCAGCTGTATTTTTCCCATGCTTCTCCACATTTCCATCACCCTGCAATAGTGATATATATTTGTTCTAGGTAACAAAGGACACTCTTGCATCTGTACCATCAACAACAATTCTCACCCACCTCTTGGTTCACTGTGCTGTCCAGTTCCTAGATTATTCTCAAGCATTCTGTCAGTTGGCATTTACATAACTAGACTACCATTTTCAGTCACATCCCCATTTATAAACTAGCTGTTACTCATTGTGTTACCATCCACTCTATACATTTCCACAACTTTACAGTAAAGCTAATTAAAACTTCTACATACATTAAACATCAGTAGTCCACTCAGTCCTTCTCTTACCTCCTTTAAGAATCCACCACCAACTTCCAGATCTTGAAGATATTTTCCAATAATTTCTTCTAGAAGTTTCATGGTTCTTGCTTTTAGTTTTAGTTTTTTGATTCATTTTGAGTTCATTTTTGGAAAAAGTGTGAGATAGGGGTCTTCTTTGATTCTTCAGCTATGGATGTCCAATTTTTCAGCACCGTTTGTTGCATGGATTGTTCTGCCTGAGCTGTGTCAAAAGTCACTTGACCGTACCTGTGAGGGTCTGTTTCTGAACTATAAATATGGTTCCATTTACCTATTGTGTCTGTCTTTAGACCAGTACCATGTTGTTTTTACCACTATAAGTAGGTATTATGATATAAAGTCTGGAGATGAGGATTCACTTTTCCTTTTTATGATGTTTCTGGCTATTCAGGACTCCGTACCCTTCCAAATAAATTTAATGATTGTATTATTCAATTTTTTCTTTAATGCTGGTGTTTTTTTATTGGGATTGCATTAAATCTGTATATCAATTTGAGTAGAACTGACATCTTAATGATATTTTGTCTTCCAATCCATGAGCATGGAATGTTCTTCCAGTTATTTAGGGCTTTTTTGATTTGTAGTTGGTGTTGGGGTTTAAGATATATTTAGGGGATTTGAATCTCTGGACTGACAATATGATAGCCAGGCCCTGAGCCTCAACAGACTTCAGGTCCTACAGTCTGATTTATTGGACTCACCTCACTCAGCTAAGATGGAGTTGAAGAAGGACAACCACCACACCATGGAGCCTAGAGTGCCTACAACTGAAAGCAGGAGGATTGCATCCGTATCCATGTGGAATCTGAGCCTCCTCTTGACATAGAGATGCCACGGACATAACCAATCCAAGGTCCACAGAGAAAAGGTGGTATTGGAGTGGAGTGGGAAAAGTAGACATGGTGGCTGATATGGGTATGGGGAATGGCAGGAAGAGATGAGATGTGGAGGCGCCTTTGGGACTTAGAGTTGCCCTGGATGGTGCTGCAGGGGCAATCACTGGACATTGTAAATCCTCGCAGGTCCACTGGATGGAATGTGGGAGAGTATGGGCCATGAGGTGGACCATTGACCATGAGGTGCAGAGATGCCCAGAGATGTACTTACCAAATGCAATGGATGTATCATGATGATGGGAGTGAGTGTTGCTGGGGGGGGGAGTGGTGTGGTGGGGGTGGTGGGGTTGAATGGACCTATATTGTTTTTTTAATGTAATATTTTTACAAAATCAATAAAAAAAAAAAAATAAAAAAAAAAAAAACATTGAGTTGCAGTTTTCTGAATACAAGTCCTTTACATCATTGGTTAAGTTTATTCCTGACTATTTGAGTTTTATCTGTCATATTTTATTTTCACCACTCTATTGACAATTTTGACTACATTAATTGATATAATCTTTATTTCTAGACTTTCTTCCAGGCTGCTCTCTCCTGTCTTTTCTTTTCAGACTCTAGCATACCCTTTAGTATTTCCTGAAATTCTGATCTCTTGCTTAGAAATTCTCTCAGTTTCTGTTTATCTGTGAATATTCTAATTTTGCCATCATTATTGAAAGACAGTCTTGGTATATATAAGATTCTTGGTTGAATGTTTTTCTCTTGTATTATCTTAAATATATCAGACCACTGTCTTCTTGCCTCCATGGTTTCTGGTGAGAAATCAGCACTTAATCTTATTGAAAATCCCTTATATGTTATGCATTGCTTTTCTCTTGCTGCTCTCAGAATTCTCTCTTTGTCTTTGGCCTTTGACATTCTAATGAGTATGTGTCTTGGAGCTGATCTATTTGGATTTTTTTGGATGGGAGTACACTGTACTTCTTGGATAGGGATATCTATGTCCTTCAGTTGAGTTGGGAAATTTTCTACCATTATTTCTTTAAATATTCCTTATGCCCTTTTTCCCTTCTCTTCTCCTTGTGGGACACCCATGACACTTATAT
Source organism: Dasypus novemcinctus (assembly GCF_030445035.2). Taxonomy (NCBI): domain Eukaryota; kingdom Metazoa; phylum Chordata; class Mammalia; order Cingulata; family Dasypodidae; genus Dasypus; species Dasypus novemcinctus. Next base: position 197,766,007 of record NC_080673.1, on the reverse strand, counting down.
TTGCATACCTTTTGCTGTCATTTAGTTCCCTGAGCCCTTGTTCAATTTTTTCCATTCCTTTCTTCATCTGTTCTTTTGTATGTTCACTTTCAGAAGCCATTTTTCAAGCTCACCAATCCTTTCTTCTGCCTCCTCAAATCTGCTATTATATGATTCCAATGTTTTTTTTTTATTTCATTGACTGCACCTTTCATTCCCATAAGATCTGCTATTTTTCTATGTATGCTTTCAAATTCTTCTTTGTGCTCATCCAGTGTCTTCTTAATATCCTTAATCTCTTAAGCCATTTCATTTAATTTATGGAGATTTATTTGGACATCTATAATTAGTTGTCTCAACTCCTTTATGTCATCTGGAGGTTTCTCTTGTTCCTTTAACTGGGCCATAGCTTCCTGTTTCTTGGTGTGGATTGTAATTTTTGTTGTTGTCTTGACATTTGGCTTCCTAGAGTATTTATTCTGGGTACAGTTTTTCTCTTTAGTTTAGGGCTTCCTATCGTTTCTCCCTTGCTGGTTGTGCAGTAGGAGCCAAGCATGTAGATGGTTCTATAAGCTGTGGAGGCTCTAGCTGCCCTCATTGTCCCAGGGGCCAATGAAACTTCTCTCAACTTTCTCCTTTACCAGAGGTAGAGACAGAGTCACAGCTATGTGGAATAATCCACATGCAGGCCTAGACTGTAGTGCTGAGAGAGACTGATAAAACTTCTTATCCCTTTCTCCCCTGCCTGGGGCAGGGATGGGGCTGCAGGTGTGGGCAGCAGTCTATGCAGTGCAGGTCCAAGATGAATGCAGTTGCCCTTGTAGACTTCTGGTTTTCAGTCTATGACAGCCAAAGTTTCTTGCAGTTACCTCTATTGGCTGGTGCAGGGCTCCTCAGGCTCCTCCCCGCCCGATGCAGAGCTGAAGCCTAGGCTAGGGCTGCAGGTTGATCTGTGTGAAAGAAACTGTCAGCCTGGCTTCCCCTCAGGCTGGGGCAGAATCAGAATGGCAGCCACTGGCTTCTTTCTGACTTGGGGTGGTTCATACCTCAGCTCTTCCTAGGGTTATCTCTTATCCAGCCAAGTCTCCCAATCAGTAGCTGAAATCGGGAGCCAACTGTCTCTTCCTCCCCTGTTTCTGGGAAATGGAGCTTCCAATTCCCATCGCAGAGCAGCTTCTGGGGCATCTCGTGCTGCCAGAGCAGGTAATTTCCCGGAGGGGCTGGCGTAGGTCCCGGCAGCTTCCTTCCGGCTGGAGGTGGCTCTGGGGCCTAGGCTAGACTTGCAATATGATCTGGATGGAAAAAAGCTGGTCCCCCCAGCACTGGGATTTTCAGTACACCCAGCTTTCCTTTGTGCCATGTGTGGAGTTAAGATGGCTTTTTACCAACTTGGACAGGCTCAAGCTTTAGCTGTTCTCAGGATTATACTGTAGCCCACTGAGTTTCTTCCTCTATAGCTGAAATTGGTGCCCAACCATCTCTTCCTCTCCCATTTTGGGGAAGTGGAGCTTTCAATTCCAGCCACAGAACAGCTCCCAAGGAAGCTTGTGCCTCCAGTGGAGGATGGGCACTGGCCACTGGGTGTGAAGTCTCTGCTTACAAGTCTTCTCTGCAGATGGACATCTCCTTCCACTCCTTCAAAGACATTACAGGATGCTCTGCTGGCCTCCTGGAGCCCCGAAACAGGTGCTTCAGCTAGCTCCAGTGAGCTCTGGGATTTACTAACTGTCCTGGAGCAAGAGCTGACTCTAGGAGCACCTTACTCTGCCACCATCTTGCTGGTTGTCCTCACAGCCATTCCATTTTAACTGATCATGTGATTTCATCTTTACTTCCTGAAATCTAAGTTTTATTTACTTTTTCTGCCTATAATTTAATTGGATTGTTGTTTTCTTATTACTGAGCTTGAAAGTTTGTTATGTATTTTGGATAGAAGTCCTTTGTCAGATATCTGTTTTGTGAATATTTTCTCATGGTCTGTGACTGTTGTTTTCACTATTCTTTGTGTACGGTTTTTCACAAAGCAGATTTTAAAAAATTAAGTATGAGTCATCTATTTGACTTTTATAGATCATGCTTTCAGTGTCATATTTAAGAAGTCTTTACCTCAACCAAGATCACAAAGTTTTATAGTTTTAGGTTTTACATTTAGATTTATGATCAATTTTAAAATATATTTTTGGTAGATGGTACAAGATACAGGTTGTTTCATTTATTGATTTGGCATATTGTTTTTAAATATTTCCAGCATTATTTGTTAGAAAGACTATAGTTACCTAATGGGTCCCTTTTCATCTTTGACAAAATTCAATTGACGTACATACGTGCAGGGTCTATTTGTTTACTCTTTAGTCCACTTCATTGGTCAATCCTTTCACTAAAAGTGCACTGTCTTGATTATTATAGATTTATAATACATGTTAAAATCAGATAGTATGAGTCCCCCAACTTTTGACTTCTATTTCAAAATTTTAGACAATTTCAATTCCATATAATCTTCCATATAAACTTTCTAATTAGCTTGTTAATAACTACAGAAAATCCTGCTTGCGTTTTGATTGAGATTATAGTAGATGTACGGTTTTATATGGGGAGAACTGACATTGTAACAATACTGTGTCTTCCAATTTATAACCATGGTGTAACTCTCTATTTTTAGGTATATTTTCATTCATTTTATCAGTATTTTGTAGTTTACAGCATACAGATTTTGCATGTGTTTGATTCACGTTCTTTCATGCTATTTTTAAAATTTCAATCTCCAATTGTACATTGCTAATATGTAAATATAAAATTGTCAATTATATTAATCTCGTGTTCCACAAACTTAATAGTTATTAGTTCTAATATCTTTTTTGTTGACTCCTTAGGAATTTTTTAATGCAAGCAATGATGCCTTTATGAATAAAAACGGTTCTATTTCTTCTGTTCTAATACATATCCTTTTTATTTCTTTTTCCTTCCTTTTTGCACTGTGTAGAATCTCCTGTATGATGATGAATTAGTGTCGTCAAAACAGACACCCTTCCCCTGATCCCAGTTGTATTAGTCAGGCAAAGGGGTGCTGATGCAAAGTACCAGAAATCTTCTGGTTTTTATAAATGATAGTTATTTGGTATAGAAGCTTACAGTTACAAGGCCCTAAAGAATCCAATTCAAGGTACTGTAAGAAGTATTTCCTCATCCAAAGTCTGTTGCCACATGTTGAAGCAAAATGGCAGGTGATGTCTTCAAGGATTCAGCCTTCTTCTTTCTTCTTAAGGCTTAGTGGTCCCAGCTTTTTCCAGTCTCAGCTGTAGGTTCAAATAGGGCTCATCTCTCTTTCTCTGGGGCTCATTTCTTTCTGGGCTTAGGTGCTCCGGTCTCTTCTCAAGTTCAGCTGTAAACTGTCAGGTGAATGGCTCATCTCTCTTCCTGGATCCTCTGCCATGTCTGTGGAGCTGTCTCTCTTACTCTGTGTATCTTCTCTGCATATCTACTTCTGTAGAAGAGTCTGTTTTATTGGCGCATCAAGGGGGCAGGGGCACTACCCTGTATGCTCTAATGATGTGATTGAATAAAAGTCCTCATCTTGATTTAATCAAAGGCATCTCAGCTGAATCTAATACAATCGAAGGGTATCATGCCCACAGGAACAGACCAGTTTACAAACATAATCAATATCTCTTTTTGGGGTTTTTAAATAAAATCAAACTGCCACACCAATATTGGAGGGAAGAATTACAATTAAATATCAGGTTAATGATACTCCCTTCTATTTACCAATGCTAATGGTTTTCACAATGAATGGATATTGGATTTTGTCAAATGCACTTTCATTTCTGATATTGATAATTCATATTTTCTTTTTCCCTTGGTTATTTGGCTAGATGGTTATCAGTTTTATTTATAATTTTGAGGAAGCAGCTTTTAGTTTCACTATTTTTTTTTTGGGTTTTCTTTTTTCAATTTAATTGATTTCTGGTATTATCTTTAATATTCTCCTTTTGCTTGATAAGGATTTAATTTGTTCTTATTTCTCTAGTTTCCTAAGGTAAACTAATATATTACTGATTTAAGAATTTATTTTTAATCTAATATAAGCATTTGATTCTATAAATTTCTTCCTAAGTACTGTTTTACCAGCATTTCACAAAACTTATATTTTGTTTATAATTTTATTTAATCAAAATATTTTCTAATTACACTTCTGACTTCCTCTTAACTAAAGATAACTGATAAATATATTTTAATTTTCAACTATTTGCATATTTTCAAGTTAACTTTCTGTTGTATATTTCAATTTTGATTCTTTTATGGCCTTAGGCCATACTTGCATGTTTAATACCTTTTTAAATTTGTTGAATTTTGTTTAGGGCTCAGAATATGGTTTTTCTTGCCAAACATTCAATCAGTTAAAAGTGTGTATTCTACTGTTGGTGGTAGAGAATTAAAATTTGTTATTAGTGTTGATTAAGTCTAAATTTCTAGATATTTTTCTGTATATTACTGAAAGAAGAAAGTTGAAATTTCCCATTAAAACTGTTGGATTTATTTCTACTTCCAGTTCTGTCAGGCTTTGCTTCATGTATTAAAACTCTTCATGCATTACATATTTACAATCTTTATGTCTTTTTGGTAAATTGACTGTTTTATCATTATGTAATTTCTCTCTTCACCACTTGTAATTTTCCTTCTTCTAAAGACTACTTCTTCTGATATTAACATAACCATCCAAGCTTGCTTTTGATTAGTGTTTTTATGGTGTCATATTTCCAACTTTTTAATTTTATCTTATTTACAGCTATATATTTAAATGGATTTCTTGTAGAGTACATAGTTGGCTATAGCTTTTTGTTGTTGTCGTTGTTTTAACCTAATCTGACTAGCTTTGTCTCTAAATCACTATGTGCATATGATTTGCATTTATTGTGTTACTGATATGGCTGGATTTGGTTTGCAATTTTATTACTGGTTTTCTTTTGTCCTTTCTGATTTTTGATTTCTGTTTTCCCATTCCTGCTTTCACTTTGGTTTTTGTGTATTTCGATATACCTCTTTTATATATTTTTGTTTTACATTTTGCAGTGGTTGCACTAGGGGTTAATCCTTCACCAACTACAAAGAGTTATTTTAAGATTTCAATAAAGAGCAAAACCTTACCACCATAACATGCCCTTTATCCTTCCCCATTGACTTGTAAGTTATAGTGTCATATATATCACATCTATAAACATTGACTGTCTCACCAAACACTGTTTCCACATTTGCTTTCAACAGTAATGTGCTTTTTTAGAAAAATAAGGGGAGAAAAATAGGATTTTACATTTATCTATACATTTATTGTTTCTGTTGTTTTGCTTCAATTCTGAAGCTTCAAGTTTCCCTCTGGTATTTTGTCCCTTTGTTCCTTTAGTTTTGCTTCTCAATTAGATCTGCTAACAATGAATTCTCTGAAATGTCCTTTCTCTGGAAATTTCTTTATTTTTTGTCATTTCTGTAAGATATGTTCACTCGATATAAGAGTCTGGTTGGACAGTTCATTTCTTTCAGCACTTTAAAAAGTTATTTTACTCTCCTTTGACTTCCATGGTTTCTGATAAGAAATTATGGTAATTTTTGTCTTTGTTCCTCAATATTTAATATATCATATTTTTGTAGTTATTTTTAAAATCTTTAATATTGAACAGTCGGATTATGCTGTGTCTAGGCATCATTTCTACAAGTCAATCCTGTTTGGCATTTACTGAGTTTTTTGAATATGCAAATTTATATATTTCACCAAATTTGGTCAGTTTTTGGCCATTATTTACTCAAAATCTTTTTCTGCACCAATCTCTTTCTCCTCTTCTTGGGCCTGCCCTCACAGGAAAACCATAAAAATAAAGAGGGGGAAAAAAGGAATAGTTTTCTGTATTGTTTGTTTTCTGAAGTTTTAACCTCCCCCCCCCCAATATATTCTTTCTGCTGTGTTTATATTTCCAGTTTTTAGGTAGTTCTTTTATATTTTATCCAGAATTTTAGTTGTAATCACTGGGAAGAGATTAACTTCAGTGAACTTGTTTCAACTTGTCCTGGTTTAGCAGTCACAATCAATTTTTATACAGTTACCAGTGTGACCTTTGAAAATATATTTTAGATTTTGTCATTTCCTGGCTTAAATTCCTTCAATGGTTATTATCACACCTGGGATATATTACAGTCTTTTTACAATAGGTCATTCTAGACCCTGCTGAACTCACAAACCCCACTCATTCCTTCAATTACTGCCTTTTGATTACACTAATCACCTTCCCTATACTGAACATGGCATTGCTTTCCTGTCTCTGGACCTTTGAACTTACTGTTCTTTCTTTATGAACTATTTCCCATCACTTTTGTCTTGAGACCATCACTATTCATTATTCAGATCTCTATTCAAATATGTCTTCCTTAGCTCAGGTTCCCCGACCACTCAGTCTGAAGTAACTTGCTTCCTTTATTCTCCACCCAATTCCAATATATTCTCTATCATGCCACTTTTACCATTCAAAACCATTTCCACATGCTTAATTTATCATTTATACACACACACACACACACACACACACATATATATATATATATATTTATTTATTTATTTATTTATTTTTCTCCCTCCTTAGGATAGAAGCTACAATAGGGCAGGTAATTGTTCATTTTGTTCAACCAGCTAAGTGTTGAGTTTATCTCTAGCACATACAATAGACCTAACCTGTTGCTGGTATTGACAAAACAAATACAAGAGAGAAAGAGGCAGAAACTTGGCTGTAAAAGTGATGTTACCTTTAGTTTTCAGAAAAGGAGCCTCTCCTTCACATGAGATATGTGCAATTGATGATATTATCTAATGGTAGTTTTTCCAACATGACAGCCACCCAAATTTCCAAACTTAGTGATTCAAAATGCCAGTGCTGAAGAGTTCTGGGAAAATGGCCTCATAGTAGGCAGTCAGAGTTCAACTCTGTCACTCTGTTACAAAAACAATGGAAAAGGGGCCAAAAGCTTTCCAATGGACTTGGTTTAGGTGTCAGCAGACCAGGACAATGTTGTGCAATTCCCAGGAAGATGAGGGACAGAAAGACAAAGAATCTGATATAGCAATCGTGAATTACTAAACCCCCATGGTGAACAGAAAGGACAACTAGCCAAATCCCTTAAGGTGTGTAACAGGGATGAAACTCCAGGTCCATTTCAGCCAACAGAGAGAAAAGAATTGAAAAGAAAAATGGAACAGGGTCTCAGGGAACTGAGTGACAATGTCACACACACAAATACACCCATTATTGGTGTCATAGAAGAAGAAGAGTATGGAAAGGGAGCAGAAAGAATAATGGTGGAAATAATGACTAAAAACTTCCCAACCCTTATGAAATGCAAACACCTCAAAATCCTATAAGGACAATGCACCCCAAACAGAATAAATCTGAATAAATCTACTCTAAGTTACCTACAGAATGACAAATGTCAGTGATAAAGATAGGATTTTGAAAGCAGTGAGAGAAAAGCAAACATCACTCACAAAGGAACTTCAATAAGATTAAATGCTGACTTCTTATCAGAAACCATGGAGGCAAGAAGAAAGTGGTATGATGTATTTAAGGGACTGAAAGGGAAAAACTGCCATCCAAGAATTATTTGTACAGCAAAATTTTCCTTCAGTAATAAGGGGGAGTTTAAAGTTCTTCACAGACAAATAAAACTGAGAGAGTATGTTTACCAAAAATCCAGAACTGCAAGAGATGCTAAAAGGAGTATTGCAGGCAGAAAGGAAAAAACAAGGGCAAGAGACTTGAAAAAGAGTATAGAAATGAAGATATTAGGAAGAGTCAATTAAAGGAGAAAAAGAAAACAGTAAGATATGCCAGCAGAAAGCAAAAGAATATTTGAATGAAGTAAAAAACGCCTTTACAGTAATAACATTGAATATTAATAGTTTGAATTACCCAATCAAAAACATGAATGATAAAATGGATCAAAAAGTATATGAGCCATCTGTATGCTGTCTACAAGAGATTAGCCTCAGATGTAAGGACGCAACCAGCTGAAAGTGATAGATTGGAAAAAAAAATATTCTACCCAAATAGTAGCCAGAAAATATCTGGAACAACAAAAGTATTATCAGACAAAGTAGATGTTTAAATGCAGAACTGTTTGCAAGGGATGAAGAAGGTCATCATTTTTCAATAAAAGAGGCACTGTAACAATATAAACGTGTATGCACCTAACCTGAGTGCCCCAAGATACATGATGCACATACTAGCAAAACTGAAGGGACAAAGAGACATCTCTACAAAAAAGGTTGGACACTCTAATATACTATTCTCAGGACTGGATAGAACATGTGGACAGAGGATAAAGAAAATGTCAATGATGGAGTGGTGCCATTGTAACTTCTCATACAAATGATTGGGTTGATGACTATCATTTGAGAGAATTACCCTGCATTTCTCTTATGATACTCAATAACCTGGTCTAGTTCATGGTAGGATAAGCTCTTTTAAATTACATTAAGATATAGTGTAAATTTTACCTCTGACTATGCACCTAAGATCACATAGCCATATCTGAAAATACAAGTTTTAAATTCTAGTCTCTTTCCTTTTACCACTATATCATGGAACCTCTTCAAGATTAAGTTTTATAACATTGATTCAGGTGTCAGCTATTTATCTTTCTTTGGGGAAAATTTTGGACAAAATGAGATCATTTTCCCTTTGTACCATGTTTATATATTCCTTGTGTCAGAAGCTGATTAACAGTGTGATCTTACCAAATGAAAATGACATGGTTTAGGCACAGAGACTGCCAGTCCCATGGTGAGGACAAATTATAAAAATGCTCTGGTAATCATGTAATTAATAATAGTGATACATAGTATAAAGTGAACGAATAAGGAAGTAAGAATTATAGAATGCATAGGGCTATGGGCAGCAAATTTAGGTCTAAGCATTAGCAAGGTTTTTTTCCTGTATTGCCAAGAAGTTTAAATTCATCCTCCAGTCTAAAATTAACCTTTGAGTAGAAGCTAGCTTGCCTTAATAGTCTAAATTGAGATGGGAGAATTTAGAGGGAGTAATGAAGGCATAGGTTAGTGACTAGAAAAAAGCAAATCAAATAGTCCACTCTTGAAATGCATAAGCATTTCCAACTGGGAGTTATTTAAACTGTGCTTAAGAACAGCTTAATGATATTCAAATAGACAATGTTTCAGAGTGAAAATTTAATGTCAAGGAAACCAAAGACATGCATTGTCAGAGGCTGTAAGATGCCCTTAAGAAACCCCCAGGGTAGGAGAGATCCTGTGGCTTTCAAATCTATCTTCTTCATGGTTGCCAGAGTGATCCTCCTAAATCAGAATGTCACCAGTTTTCACCATTGATTAAAACCTCTCAGTGTCCACCCACCCCCTCTAAGACAAATCCCAACTCCTTGTTCTGACACAGAAAGTCCCTCATGAGCTTGCTTCTGCTTTTATCTCCAGCTGAATCTCCAGATACATTTCATATCATCATTTCCACTCCAGCAAAACAAGTATGTTTATAATGAACCCCTCCCACATATGCATTCTGTTTCAGGTCTCCTTTCCTATTTCATATTGCCCGCTGTATTTCCTCTGTTCTCCCTTTTTCAATGTTTTGTCTTTCTTAAAGCAAATCTCACTGTTCTATAATAAACTCTTACGAGTATATTTTCTCTACTCAGATTATATGAGCCTCAAAATCCAAAGTCACATGTTATTTACCTTTTACCATATTGCCAAGGCCTGGTATATGATAAAGACTCAAACAATACTTGTTCTAGTTCATTGACTTGTTTCAATACGCAACTTTTCTGTGAAAATCATCAGTATATCCATATTCCCAATTCCTTACAAACTTACTAACTGGCTATTATCTTAGCTGCAAATAATAGAATCCATTTGTGGTAGATTATAAAGATAGTTGCAATTCCTCCTGTCTCAAGGCACATGCCCTTTTGCCATATAACACTGCTTCATTTCCTCTCTTCTCGAGTCTGGACTTTCTGTGACAGTCAGAAACGGGGGAAACTGTGATATCTGACATCGAGATTTGGCCTCATGAGGCTCCGAGGCTTGCTCATTTATCTTTTAGAACCAAGAAATCAAGGGATAAGTTTTGGTTATCCAACCAGAGAACTTAGATGCTCCAGCTAAGAGTCCAGGCTAACTACCAGACAAATTTATTAGACTATTGTAGATCATACAGGTGGCGGTAAGCCCCTGGGTAACTACAGCCACAAAAGTGACCCAGAGAAGTCTGTCATATGAACACTCCAGCTGAACACAACTCACATTTTTGAGCCATAGAACTGTGAGAAATAACCAAATAGTTGATTTTTAAGCCACTGAGTTTTAGGGTGGTTTGTTAGGTAGCAATAGATAAGTGGCATGACACTCTAGCTAGTTTAAACAAGGATTTATTAAAGATGTTGAGTAATTCATAGAATTTCCAGGCAGGGTACAGATGTAGTGTTGGATGTTATGCAGTCACAGGACTGCATCCAGGGAAAATAGAGCCAGGAATGAAATCCATCCCCCTGGAAGATCAGGATGACTCAAACACCACTGTCATGACCATCTGCTTCTTACAACTGACTCTACTCAGGACAGGATATAAAGAACTCAAATCACACCTACCCCTTCTGACATTCTGTCTAAATAAACCATCTTCCTATACTCAACTGCTGCTCCCTGTTACTGTCGTCCTCATCAGTCTGTTGTATGAGTATCTAATTGGCTAAACCTTGATCAAATTCTCATGTGCTGGCAGCAAAAGAGCCTGGGAAACTTAGTGGTTGTCATTGTAGTTGTTGCTGCTATTGTTATTTTTAGTTGTAAGTAAATTTATGTTATATGAAAAACTATCAAAATATAGAGTGTTTTGAAAAGATTTAAGACAGCCAAATATGACAAAGGTTTACCATGCTCACCTTCATGCTTATTCAGTATTTGAACTTGCTTGAGGACTTCAAAATTTTGAATGATTATTTGTAGTGCTTCCTTATATAAATACTCATTCCTGAATGTGCTGATCATTTTAACCACAAAACCTTAAATATTTCAATTTTTTAGTTGTAAAGGAAGAGGTAGTGGAGGGAAATTAGAAAAGTGTAGCTCAAATACTGGCTCTGCAAATATATTGCTTAGAACAGAACACCAGCTCTGTCATGAACCAATTGTGTGACCAATTTTCCCACTGTAAAATATACCTTCCTTAAAAGAAATTAAATGACGCAAATATGTTGTGGTCTTAGTTTTCCAAGATTTTAAGACAAGTACCATACAATGGGTGGGCTTAACTACAGGAATTACTGGCTCACAATCTCAGAAGCTAGAAGGCTTGCTTCTTCCCGGTAGTATTATGGCTGGCAATACTTGGGTTCCTTGGATTTACCATTACGTTCAATGTCCTCTCTTTTCTCTTCTAGGCTCCTGCTACTTCCTGCTTCTGGTTCCATCCTGTGGCTTTCTCTTTCATGTCCAATTTCCTTTTCTCATAAGTTCTCACCCATAATGGATTAAGGCCCACTTTCAGTCAGTCTGGGCACACCTTAACTAATAATATCTTCAAAGATACTATTTACAAATGGGTTCACACCCATAGGACTAGGGGTTGGGATCTGACCATGCCTTTTTGGAGGTAATATTATTCAATTTCCAGAAATTTTATATTATGTTATATGCCTACACATATTAGAAATATTAGCTAAAATTATTATTAACATTTATAGTCATATGTGCATATAGTCTTCTCTGTAGTCACAGGGTGCAAATTGCTAAACACTGTAAGAAACGTCATGTGATCACAAGTACTTTAGTTCTCAAATTACATCATTTAATCTTCCATACAATGCTGGAAAGAAGGTGGTACCTGAAAATATCAATCCCATATACGAATAAGAAAACAGCAGGTCAGAGAGTTGAAGTGATTTCTGTAAAGTTATACAATATGATAAATGTAAATTTAGGATCAGAATGTAGCTCTCCTTACTCTAAATTTCATATCCCTTTATGCCTGCCAGCCTGCCTAGAAATTCTTTAGGCCACAATGTATAAACTCAGGATACGGTGTCCAAGGCCTATATTTAACAATCAAAGAACTGTAATCTTATCTTTCATTGTTTGGAACTCAAATACAAATGTAATCCAGTTCAATGAAAATTCAGAACCAACCAACTGAACAGTGCTTAGATGGTAGCAACCTGAAGTCAAGATGTTTAAGAGTTAGAATAAATAAATAGATAGATAAATTAAACATAAATAAATCTTAAACCAGAGTTCCTTAACATTTATGGTGCATCAGAATCAACTGGTGACTTGCAAAACACAGATTCTTGAGCCTCACACTGAATTTCCAATTCAGCATGCCTGGGGAAGGGCCCAAGAATGTGTATTTCCACATTCCTGACTCTAATGTCACTGGTCTAGGGAGTGAACTATGAGAATCACTGTCTTGGAAGTATCTAGTCCAGCTCTATCATTTTAAAAATGAAGAAATGGCTTGAAAAGTAGGACAATTGTTAAGACCTGGGAAATAGACTCTGAATAAGAAATTTAAATACTGGAAACTTGAGATTCCCTCCAGTAGTTTTCTAGGAAAAACACAGGAATTGAGCCTGGACATTCAGGCAAATTATCTTGTCCTTCTGGGGGTTAATTTTTTTATTGAACCAGTCACTGAATCTCTGAATATCATATGACAGAAAAATAACTGATTTTAGAGTTCTGTAGACCTAGGTTTGAATTCTTACTCTGCCATTCAACAAACCCCTCTGAGCCTAACTTTTCTGATGTGCCAACAAAGAGAAATCATTGCAGTTGTAAACCTTTTAGAATGGGATCAGACTTCAGCATGCACTTAGTAAGCAAAGGTGCTATGTGAATGGTTTTATTACTGCTTTCATCAGTTTTCTATAACCATGAAACAAATTACCCCAATGTTTAGTGGCTTCAACCATAAACATTACTTACCTCATCATTTCTAGGATCAGAAATCTGATAGAAACTCAGCTGAATAGTTCTGGCTTATGATCTCTCATGAGGTTGTAGTTAATGTGTTGGTTAGGTCTACAGTCATTTGGAGGTTTGAATGGGGCTGGGGAATCAACAACCATGATGGGTCACCTCCATGGCTATCATCAGGAGGACTTAGTTCCTTGCTTCATGAACCACAGTGTTCCTTGAGCACTCACACAATATGGCCACTAGCTTTACCTACAGAAAACGATCCAGGAGAGCAAGAGAGAAGATGTATTTTATGACCTTGCCTCAGAGGTCATAATCTTTCATTTCCACAATATCTTATTGATTGTAAGGTTAAGCCCAATGAAGAAGGGATTACACTACAGCACAAATAGGAGGCAAGATTCATTGGGGGCTAATTTGAAAACTGGCTATAAAAGAGTTTAATGCTAGTTGTTACTGGTAGACTGAGGGCAGGGACACATTCTGCTTTGGACCATTTGCCTCTTCCCTGAAACTATCTGTCTTTTAGTAGGGTACAAGGAGTCTTAAACCCAAGGATTCATGTCTAAGGTATAAGGAGAAACTAATTTGGGAGGAAAAGCTGGCAACTGAGGATTCTACATCTTAAAGAAAAAATAATTTGAATTGTCCAAGAGTGCAACAATTCAGATTGGACCTGCTCTTCTATTTCAGTATTAAATAAAAAAAGGAAGCCTTTTGAGCTCTTTCATTTCTACTGATTCTTTTTTTTTTTTTTTGCTGGACCCAAACACACATGTTTTTGGACATGTTCACCAGGTAAAAAACTGTTTGGAGGGGGAGAGACCTCATAGAGTTTAATTTTATCTCTGGTTAAGTTTATAAGGGAATTTTCCTCAATGAAAGTCTTAGAATCAACCTTTAAGGTCATCTCTTGTTTAAATGTAACTGTTTTGTCTTTTGTTTTAGATTGAGCAGTGGCCTTTAATTTGTGGCAATGAGAGAGTCTGAGTTACCTGGAGATGCATAGTTGCATAGAAAAGAAAAAATGTGTATATAAAAGAAGGCTATTTACCTCATTAATCATATTTATTAAGAGTCTTCCTGTAATAAAACGAATAGCCTGTTATGTGAGAAAAAGGCTAACTGTCTAAATCTTGCTTCAGTGGTGATAAAACATATTATTCATATTAACAACCCTAAGGTTATTTATGTGCATATAATGGTTGTGCTGATCTGCTTTCAGGACATAATAATCCAGATTTTCCACTCAGCAAGGCATCTTATTCATTTAAATTTACTGCATATATTTAGATTTTATATATCAGCAGTGAATGCAACCTCAATTGCCAGGTACAATACTGCATGCATGAGCCTAAATTAGAAGGGAAACTAAATATAAAGGTAGCTGTAATGGGCATGCCTGCCTCTGTGGCTGGAACAGCAGGCAGAGCCTTGGGTTTGAGTCAGAAGCTCCAGTCTCTGGTTATAACTTCTACTTTCAATGATTGTGTGACTGTGAGCTTGGGAAAACCATTCAGCCTTGATGGGTCGCAGTTTTCTCATCTGAAAGAAGGGATGATGGGCCTGCTGAGTGCACCTGTCCTGGGTACCCAATATGGAGGTTACACTTTTCTAGGGGAGATAAATATATGCACAACTTATTATTTTATCATGAGTACTTACCGAAATCTGGGGTCAGCTGTACAGTGCCGGTTTCTAAGGGCACAACAGTGATCATAGCAGGTTATGCCACCACCCTTCTAATGTATGTAGCACAGTGGCGATGTTGGAAAAGTAATCCAGATTGTTAGAACTAAAGGTGATGTGTGCCATGATGGAGGATGTATGAGATCATTGAAGGCATACGCAGGGCTTAGGGGACCAAAGCACATTTGAGACAACCTGAGAAAGCACTGGACCAGTCCACAAAGAACATCAGGTAAAGTCAGCAGTAGTGGGAGCTGCCACGGAAACTCTTCTGCATGGTCTAGGGAATAGAATGAGACTGGGTTATAGTGTTTCATGCAAACATCTGAATGTGCAAACTTCCTATAAAAACATGATGAGAAAGTGATGAACAGAGAACATTAAAATACATATCTTTGGGGAGGCAAGAATGAAGGACACTGAGACAGCACAGACCGATAATTCATCAAGTCAGACAAAGACAAAGATATGGAAATTACAAGGCACCCAGGAAGAAATAAAGCCCATTTACATAAAGCCAAAGAAAGGTTGGAGGTAAATGTATCATGTTCTTTCCATTTTTGTAGCTTTTATAGTGTACATTTCTATACATCCTCTCCTTGAAGCTGTAACAATAAAATTGAGAGCAGGTACTTTCATTGTCATTTGTTAAATGAGTATTCTGAGCCTTCCTGAACTGAAACAATTTGTCCAAGACACACAGTCCACAAATTCCTAAGCAGACCACTGAGCCCAGTTTTCAAATTCCGTATTTTCTAAATAGTCATTTTTTCCGACAAGTTCGGCTTAGGGTTTCAGTGTGTAAGAAGATAAACCAGATAAAGTTGAGGGCAATGTCATCTACTCCTATCCCTCAGTCCCATCCAAAGTTGTTTATTTCCAGAAGGGACTCATCTCTTGTAATAAATACTCTACCAACAGTTTTGCAAATATGCCTCCTAGCTGATGTGATAGCCTAAAAATGACAACCTTGACAAGTATACCTTGAATGCACATGATCCTTTACAGTTCACAAAATTCCTTAAATATATTGTGCCACTTAATTCTTAAAATGATGGAGCTGCTACTATACCCATTTCCCCATTGTATAGATGAGAAAAGTGAGGCCTGAAGAAACTAAGTGGCCTGTTTGAAAGAGTGGGTCCTTGTTTTGAAGACATATCTCTGACTGTCCATACTCTACATATATAAGACATGAATGATGTGAGGATTTTACTTCAACTATTTGCTTGCTTGTCTTTAACTTTTAGTTTTGCATTTAGGTAATTAATATAGGACCATTGAATGCACAAAATTTATACAATTAAAAAAAACAGTTGTGCAACTGTAGGCAGTCATTTCTTTCTAAAACTCACTTTATTCATTAAATGGTTAAAACAATACCAACATCAAAAAACCATTTTAATGATTAGACAAGATAAATATATAAAATATATATAAAGTGTTCAATATTTTATTTGAACATAGACGTACAACTGGCCATAACTACTGTTAATTTTTAAAGTGTTCGGATATTTGTCATCTTATTGGCATCATGGGTCGCTTTGCTGTGCAGGGGCCTGTACTCACCATGCAGATCTGGGATGCCTTTTTTCTTTTTTTTTTTTTTTTTTACCAGTAGGTCTTGGGGACTGAACCCCGGTCCTCTGTGATAAATGGGAGCTCAATTGCTTGAGCCACAGCCGCTTCACTTCCCTTTTGTTGTCTTATTTGATTCTCACCTCTGTTTTGCCAGGTAAGCATTGGGGAGAGTGTCATTATACACCATTAAGCAGATGACTTTGAAGGTAGACATACTTTAAGCAAATCTTTTCCTACATCTATTATCTAGATAGCTTCAAACTCCATTTCTCAAGTATAAATGACTTTATCTCTAGTTCCTTACTTATAGTTAATAATTAAATAATAATTAATATTAGTTATTATTAAAAAGGCAATGCAGGCAAATTGCATGCTGCCCAAGATAGATTAAATAAGCAATAAATGTCTGATTATATATGAACTTCATCTGACAGATGAAGTTCCGTGATTTGATGAGATTCAGTGCCGTGGCAGAGTTTCACAACAGCCTAGCTGTGTGGCGAACCTGGATTTAAATGCAGATCTTTTACCCTGATACTTTTTGATGACTCAGTGATCCCTGCTGATCACCCCTGCCTCATCTATACCACAGAGTTCATCCACCATCCAGCACTGTGCACATGAACACTCTAAAGAGAGTTTATTTCCCACCTACACACCTTTGTGAGCATCTAGGAAGTGTCTGGGACTGAATTTGGGACACTATATACAAAGAAGGATAAGATAAAATCTCTATCCTTAAGGAAATTTTAGACCACTGGCAAGAAAAGAAAAAGAGAAAGCAGTTAAAAAGTTGTGTAATGTGTTCTTTTAGGTGAAACCATAGAAATTGCTGCATTTCTAGGTCAAAAACAATTGAGTATCAGCAATTTCATGTTCCAACCTAGTATGTGAGGTATATGCTAAGTTCTTCTGAGCAGACTGTGATAGATTCTGACTATTATTTTTATTCTGCAGCATATCTGTCAAAATAGCTATGGAAACCACAGAGGGGGGTTTGAGTTAATCAAATGTGAGGAAAGCAAGAGTTGTTGAATCAAATTCTATTAGAACACCTGAGCAGAGTCCCAGAGACAGATAAAAGTAGATGCAGCCCCAGGTATTGATTCTTCTGAGGGCTGCAGAGACCCACAGGTTCTATGGTCATAGCAGATGGAGTTCAGTGCCATGTCAGTTGGCCCTACTTTGGAGTTTGTGTTTCTGTGTGATGGAGCTGAACTCAGATGTGGTCTTTGTCCACACGCCTCTCCTGTTACTTTTACCAGAACTGTAGTTGATGTAGGGGTTTAACATATACCCAAGGGACCTGAATCTCTGGACTGACCATGTGATAGGCAGGCCCTGAGCCTCAACAGACTTGCAGCTCCTACACTCTGGTTTATTGGACTTACCCCATTCATCTAACATGGAGGTGAGGAAGGTCAACCACCACACCAGGGAGCCAAGTGTGTCTACAACTGAAAGCAGGAGAATTGCATCCAGTCCCCTCTTGATATAGATGTGAAGTGGACACAACCATTCTAAGGTCCACAGGATGGAGGAATAGAGAATGGATTGGAGTGGACTTACTGACATTCTATTCATGAACTATTGTGATTAGTAATCGAAGAAAATGTGGCATTGGTGTGGAGAAAGTGGCCATGGTGGCTGCTGGGGGTAGCGAGTGGGAGGAAGAGATGTGATGTGGGGGCATTTTTGGGGATTGGAGTTGTCCTGGATGGTGCTGCAGGGACAGTTACCAGACATTATATGTCCTCCCATGGCCCAGTGGGTGGAACGTGGTAGAGTGTGGGCTATGGTGTGGACCATTGACCATGAGGTACAGCAGTGCTCAGAGATCTATTCACCAAATGCAATGAATGTCTCATGATGATGCAGGAGGGTGTTGTTAAGGGAGGAGGAGTGGGATGAGGGGGTGGGGGGTTTTGGGGGACCTCATATATTTTTAATGTAACATTATAAAAATAAAGAGAAAAAAATGGGAAAAAATTCTATTAGAACGAAACACAGCTGCAAAAGTGATTCATTATCAATATATTTAGACATTTTCTTAATATCCACATGAAGAGGGAGGACAATATAAATATATGATTGACAAGACAGAAAGAGAGAAAGACAGGTGAAGAGAGAGAGAGAGACTGAAGATGGAAAGATAGTGTATGTGTGTGTGTGTGAGAGAGAGAGAGAGAAAGAGGCGTGCAGCACTGGTGAACTCAGGAATACTGAAGTTCCTTGTGATGTTACTCCCAAAGAGAATTGCATGTCTGTTGATTAATTTGTGTTCTCTAAAGGAGCTATTTTTGAAACAGCTTGAGGATTCAAGGGAAATGCAAATGAGTGGTAGGAAAAATGTAAGTCCATGAGAAAGAAAAGGTGGAAGGGGGATCAATCTATTTTATGGGTGTTGATATGAATGCCAGGTGCCTTTTTGTATCCTGATAGCCTACAGCTTTAGGAGTTTTTAAATAGCTTTAAAACAATTTATTTTCACTTCAATATGATATTGAGGGAGTTTATTCATTAAATGCTTATTCATTCAATACAGAAATCCACAGCGATACAATGTATATGTCTGCATATGGGCATATATTATAGAGACAACTATATGGGGAAAATTGTTTGCATAAGGAAGGCAGTGTTTTATATCTAGGGAAACCTGGGCAGGGAGCCAGGAAACTTGGGCTTTAGCCATTAGCGCTAATAAAGAGACAGTAACCTGCAGTTAGCAAATACCCACTACCTGATGTCAGGTACTGGGCTGGCAGTCTCTACAGCAAATGTGATCACTATTTTTCAGGTAATAAGGCTCAGGTATGTCTGTATTTCAAAACCATTGAATAATGTAGAGCAATTAGTAGGGTTTATTAAGTGTTAATTGAGTGAATAGGTGAGTGAGCTCATGAGTGAATGAGAGAATGGCTCACAGCTTTATGTTTGGCGGATGGGAAGCCAACAGAGCCTAGAAAGGAAAGCCTTTTAAGTTTTTCACAACATTTTAGGAGGAAAGAAGTCATAAAGGAGTGAACTAAGATGGTATCCATGAGGTTATGGAATGTGTTTTTTGCTTTATGATTTGCAAAGCAAGCTCATACATGTCATCTCTTTGTATATTCCCAAGAGTTTTGTGAGTTTGGGATTTGCCTTCTCCTCGTAAAAATGAAGGCATAGAAGAGAGTATATGAATTTCCCAGCTTAATAAATCTAGTTTTTAGTTCCATACAGATTACCTAGTTTACAGAAATAATCTAAAAATGTCCACTGAATGGAATGTCAGGAAAAAACATCAAATCCTTGCCTCCTTATATGCAATTTTGCGCTCACTGTTTTGGGGATCATGAAGATAACATTGAACAGTATAAGAAACTGACTAAATGTGAGAAGCAAAGACAAAGGTTTTAAGCTTGAATGGCTGGGAGTGGGAAGACATATCTTTTTTTAATGGGGTAAACACGAATATTTCAGGAGGAAAATACGTGAGTCCAATGTGAGGCAGATGGAGTTTGAGATATTGATGGTCATCTGGGAAGAGATGACCAGCAGGAAGATGGACATGCAGCTCAGGAGTTTAAGAGGAGAGAAGGCGCAGGGCTTAAACAATTTGAGAATCATCATGGCAGAGGCAAATGAAGGAATTCTGCAAAACTTCAATGTAATTTCTGAGGGAAAATGTTTAAAAGCAGAAAATTTAATAATTTCATTGAATTTCTTGTTTTCTGTTACTATTATCTGTTATCTATACTCCAAACATTAATATTGGCAAAAAGGTCACTATGCCACACAGATAATTCCGTGTGTGTGTGTGTGTGTTTGTAGCACCAGGAAGAACATTATATTAAGCATTTGACAAATGGCATTGTATGGTATCAGTGGTTTGTATTGTATATGAATTGGTTTGCCCCAAGAAGCTGAAATATTGCTCACCCTAAGCTGGTGATATAAAGCTGTCCACTGAATCTTCTTCCAAGCTCTAAAAGTAGTCTCCTCTAGTAATAAAGTATGTTTCAGACATCCACAGATAACACTGATAATCTGTATTAAGTTTTTCAGAGAAATTCTCTATAAACACCCTTAGACTAATAGACGATTCAGAGGATTTACAATTCTGCCAGCCCATTGTATTGCTAAGTGCCTTACTCTAAGTTGCCCCGTAGATTATAATATGTGGAGTCACTCTTTTTCATTACCCAACTCAACTCTGTCCTATTAAAAGACACTAAATTCCTGGTGGACACATATTGCTGTAAGAAATACCTTTTGGAAAATGAATGGTTGCCTCACAATGAAGAGTTTGTTGGTTACTCAGAGGAGTGTATTTTAAACATGTCTCTACATGTTATTCATTCTACAGGTTATTCATTCTGCTGATGGGTTGATTCAGTCATGCCAGCACTATGGAAACTGTCCAATTTTACTCTCCTAGCAGGAAGCTGACTTGACCAAGAGGAAAGATAGGAAGGGCAGGCAGGTGTCTCCTACTCTTTTCCCAGGAATTATAGAGCATGAGTTGGAGTGTAAAGGATACAAGATGGATGTTCAAAGAGAATATAAGAGCTATCTCATTTGTACATTATTTAAAAAATTGATGGAACCCTACTTCTGTGGAAACCTACTTCTAGAAGACATACTTCTCCAATATTATTCTCTTCTTCTACTTTACTAAGGCTGAAAATACTGATTATTTCACTTCCTTGTGAGTAATTCAAAGCACATTAGTTTATTAATGTATCAGAAAATCCCTAGAGTAACAAAATTAATTTTATAAGGTATAATGCAGTGTTTCTCAAATTTACTTGATCATGAAATACATTGAAATCTTATCATTTATTAGTATATGGTAGTTCTGTTGTGCTCCAAAGCTCACTAAGAAATATGACTAGGTTGTGGATGATTTTAGTGCAGAAACTATTATTCCACTTGAATCCCCAGATTTTGGTGCTTTGCTTTCAGAAGTATATACTCTTTCAACGAAATGAAAGCAATAAAGGAATCAGACACATGAGCATGGAAATCTTTATGATGGAAATAGTTGGAGTTATACAAATGAGCTTAACTGTGGATGGGGGAAACATGAACAAAGAACTAGGAAAAATGGTTGTAAAGAACTCATGCCAGTCAAATAAATTGTAATCTGGAACAATTTCAGAGCTGTTTTGTCCTCAATGTGTGCTTCCTAGGTGTAGCAGTTTGGTATTGTTTATGAATTCCAAAAAATAGATATTGGATTATGTTTGTAAACTGGTTTGTTCCTCTGGGCATATTCAATTATATTGGCTTTGGAGGTTTCACTTTTACTTGTTTAAATAATGAGTCGGGCTTTGGTTGAGCCATGTCAATAGAACATTGAGTCTCTACCCCCTTAGTGGGTGGGGATTCACATAGAAACTGCACCAAAAAGAAAGGAGATGGAAGTTTTGATCCTGGAGATCAGGAAATAAACACACAGAGAAGCAGATATATGAGGAAGACAGAGGCGAAGCCTCAGGAGGAGAGACGAGTTCACCTGTTAGACTTCAGGTGGCCTTGTGGAGAAAGCGAAGCAGCTGGGCCAAAAAAGAACAGAAGAGAGAAGAGAGGAACCAAGGGAGCCTGAACCCTTGCAGATGTCAGCAGCCATCTTGCTCCAACACATGGTGAAAGACTTTGGTGAGGGAAGTAACTTACGCTTTATGGCCTAGTAACTGTAAGCTTCTACCCAAATAAATACCCTTTACAAAAGCCAACAGATTTCTGGTATTTTGCATCATCACCCCTTTGGCTGACTAATACATTAGGTGAGCCCAGAAATAAAAAAAATCATTTTGGTGATTGCTACTGCTCCCCTTTGTACAACTACCCAAGATATTAAAGTCCCTTTACATAGCAATAGTAACCAATTTTCTAATGAGAGCATAATGAGCTCTTGTTGAAACCTCAACCTGAATGAAAAGAAATTCTTCAATTTAAAGGTTACTATGTGGCTGTAATGTATACAAGAACTATAAGACAACAGGAAGAAAGCGATGTACTATTTCAATGCTAATGAACTCAATGTTATTTATGTTCACATTTTCTCTTGAAGTATCCTGGGTATGTGAGCATTGAAAAAATAAATGAAAGTTAGGTGGGTGCCATGGATTTCAAGCAAAAGACGCAATTAAGGTAACAATGGTGCCTGTTATTATTAATTGCCTTCACACAATCCTACATTTCTTCCCAAGGAGATTTCAGTACTATCGTTCATATAAGTGACCTATTGACTAGTACCCTTCACATTCTCTTCTCTTTCCCATTAACTTTTCTCAGGACTATTTTATTTTAAATATGTATGACACTGAGAAAAATATATGGGAAGTATCCTAAGGAAATTATCATTTATTGATTATATTATGTATGTTAGGTGCTTTATTTATAGCGTCATATTTAATCCTCCCAAAAATCTTATTAGGAGTATAAAAGAGAATTAATAACTTCTATGGGTTCAAATAGCTTGTACATGTCGGTACTAGGATTGAATTCAATTATGTTTAATTCTTTAACAGGCATATGCTATTTTTTCTGCCTAGAATGACTTCCTTTGAAGAAACACCCCCTCTATCAATCTTAGCAATATTATTCACTCAGAGAGCATCAGATGGAACAGATTCTAAACCCTCTCTTTCAGGGGAAATGTTTTAGCCTCCTGCTAATAGTATATAACTCCAAGGTCAAACACATGAACTGAACCCAGATATCCATGATTATGCCTGAAATTGACTTTAACCCTTGAGGTTCTCAACTCAACATACCCCCATTATGCTTAAACCAGTGTGAGTTGGGCTTCCTTTCCTTGGAGCTTAAGCATCCTTATCAGTACAGAATGCTAAGCCAATGCTCTTTTCTGAACACCCCACCATCTTTCCTCTGTAAATTTCAAAGTTTAGAACAACAAATTTAACTCAAAAAGTATCAAAAGAGTCCTACATTTTGCAAAATGAGACATAGAGCACTGGGGGCATTATGAGGTGATTCAAAGCATGATCCCTGCTCTTTAAGTACTTAGAAACTTGTTTGTGAAAGAAAAATAAATATGAAGACAAACATCAGTGATATAAGACAGTATAGTAAGTTCTACACTAGCAATTCAAATTGTCATAGATAGATAGGAAAAGGCATTCTATTTGGAAGATATTGCATATTTTAAATAATATTTTCTGAAAGGACTAAGGTTTTAGCTGGGCTTTGTGGAATAAATATGACTCAAATAGACAGTTACTGAAACCAGCATTTTATACTGGTGGAGTGGTGTGAATAAAGGCATGTAGGCATGGCCGTGTAGAACACATTAAGAAATTTGCTGTGTATTGATGAGGGACATCTAGGATGTTATGTGGATTTTAATAGGACCTGGGGAAAACAGGTGTCAGTTTTGTTTTTTTCCCCATATAATATGAATAACCAAGAACATGAAGTCAAGTAATTCAACCTTTAAATACATTGATTAGATTAATAAAAGATAAGAATGTGAGGCCAAAAGACAAGTTTTAGATGAGTGTATGGTTACATTATAATTTCATAAAAGTTCTGATAGGTCACCTTCCCTTTCCCTTGATGATGGACAGAGCTCCATTAGCATGGCTCTCCCAGCTTCTCTCTTTTCCTAAAGTCCTTCAAAGTAGAGATGGAATAACATATGTGACAGTTTTAACTGAGAAGAATAAACTTGAGATGTGATGAAGTTCCACTTTTCTTCTTTTTGAGGTGAAATAACCTCAGTTGAAGGCGCTGTCTGATCCTTCACGCCTCTACCCCTACCTGGGCAGGCATCCTACTTGTGGAGGCATGCCATGGTCCAGTGTTGGCTGGGACTAGAAGAGGATGTCTAACGGTTTCTGAGGTTTACTGAAAGTAGGTTCACTTGATTATAGATATGTCCTTCATAAACTGCTGTCCACCTACTTTTATTTGTAGTAAAGATGATATTTTGGCTGCTATCTTCTACTTCTTTGTTATATTTCCCAGTTTTTCATAAACTAAGAAAGGAACAGATATACTATTCATTGGGTCTAAAGATGCCCACATTTATTGGATAGACAAGGAAAACCAAGAAATGAGGAGGGGAAAATACTGTGGAGCAAAATATGTCAGGAATGAGTAATTGGCATGGTGTACCAGATCCTCAGACTTTGGGAATTTTTGCATATGTGAGGCATTTTGGTCTCTTGCAAGAGTCTTGCAATAGACTGGGCAGGGTTTATTTTTCATTAATTTTTTAAAATTAAAGTGTATAATTCATATATGAACATACATATACAATAAGTGTGTTTAAAATTGTGAACTTATAAAACAATTATACATACTATTATGAAGGGTTCCCATACATCACTCCACCACCAACACCTTGCATTGTTGTGAAACATTTATTACTAATTATGAAAGAACATTATCAAAATATCACTACTATAGTCTATATCTTACATTTGATATATTATTCCCCCAACCCACCTTATTATTATTTTTTATTCAAAAACTGCACAATTTATCTAAAGTACAGTCACAGAGCTGTGCATTCATCACGTCAATCAATTTTAGAGCATATTATTACTCTAAAGAAAAAGGCAAAACCAAAACAAAAAATCCCCAGATGACCAAAAACCCCCTACCCCTTAGTAGTCACCTCTCAATCTCTCTATCCTTCTCTTGCCATAAATAACTGCTAATCTAGTTCTGTCTCTAATTTATTTTTATATTTTGCATAGACAGAGTCAAACAATATGTAGTATTTTTTATCCAGTTTCTTTCCTTAGCATGCTTCCTTTTATAAGTCACTGATAGAAGATTACTAATAAATTACTATACATATTGTTCATATGGGCAGGGTTTTAAAGTTTTGTGATGGTCTCTTAACCGCTGAAGCCTAGCCAAGAGGCTTTAGCTGACTACTTGATATTTTGACCATGATGATGATTAAGGATTTTGGTGGCTTTGTCTCAAAGCAAATAGCTGTTTCTTCAAAGGTAGGTCAGAATCTGGGGAGGATTAGGCCCAGAAAAAGTTCATGGGCTTCAGGATTGGCCTCAGCAGAAATGGTCACCTTAGCTAATAAATGATGACTTCTCCATCCTCAGGAAAGACTTACGCCTTAAAGAAAATAACCCCATGGTTCATTCTACTGCAGCTTGGCTTTGAACTAAATTTAGATTTCAAAAGCAGGCAGCTATGTCCTCAACAACTGTAAAAGCTCAAAAAGGGAAATAAGAGTGACCTTATGGTAAAGGTAAACTATTAATATATAGGAAAAGCTTTCCCTAGGCAGTAAAGAAAAGGCAAAAATTCAACCATAAGTTTAAGAATATTTCTAAATAGATAACTTCTGGTTTAAATGTCAAGGAAATTGAGTTCTGGGTGTACAATAATATACTAAGGAAGTTATAACTTTAAATGTCTTCAGGCCAGGCCTAAGAAGGCATTAACGATAGTTTCATTAATACTGAAAATACCTGGGTTCATTAAAGTGACACAGTGAATAATTAGTGTGTGCTCATTTCAGTGTTGGGATGTCAGAAACATAAACACAAAGAAAAAATGGATTAAAAATAGTTGCTCATATATGCACCCTTCTCAACCTATGCCAAGAAATGGTCAATGGATAGAGCCAAAATTAATTATCGTTCCAGATTTACCTCGTCTGAGCTTAAGGGTCTCTGTTGTGGATTTTGGACTAATGCTATAGACTGACAGTATCCAAGTAAGCACAAAAGCAACTACAATTTTTTTTTCTTTCCCTTTCCCCCTATCTGTCCTCTTTTATTTAGATATCACTAAGTCTCTGCTGTGGTCATTGGAAGGCTAAACACATGTCCTAGGAACACAGTTTCATCTGGATAGTTGTTTTAAGAGTTGGACATTGACATCCTTCTTAAACTTAGTGAATAGGAAGCCAAACATTTGATAATTTTAGGTGTCAATTTCACTTTTTTGCCTTATTAAAAGTGAGTTGCTAAGGAGAGGGAGAGGGAAGAAGAGGTGTGATATGGGGGCATTTTTGGGACTTGGAGTTGTCCTGAATGACATTGCAGGGACAGAGGGACAGATGCAGGATATTATATATCCTGCCATAACCCACTGAATGGACCGGGAGAGTGTAAACTGCAATGTAAACTATAATCCATTTTGTGTAGCAGTGCTCCAAAATGCATTCATCAAATGCAATGAATGTGCCACACTGATGAAAGAGGTGGTTGATGTGTGAGGAGTGGGGTGGGGAGTGGGGTTATATGGGAACCGCTTATATTTTTAATGTAACATTTTGTGTGATATATGTATCTTTAAAAAAAAAGATAAATACGATGGACAGGGAAAAAAAAACGAGACTCATAGGACTTTGGTGTTGAATTAATGTAACTGCTAGAAAAACCATTGCAGGAAAATGAACCCAGGTAGTAGTTGCTGAAGGATCCCTAATTTACCCAGGCATTGAGAACCTCTCTAGCTGAGACTTAAAAGAATTATAAGTTGGAGAAAATTAATTATTAACTTTTACTTCTCCAAATTTTACTTCACGATGGCAAGAAAGGGTGATTTCAGACTTTAACTTTGTTGTTCTTAAGGTACAATGGGTTATAATCCTTGAAGTTTAATTTCTTCTTGAGAATTTTATAATTTGAGACAGTTTATATCCAATAGGGATATGTCTATTTTTTTGGCATTTTATTATTTGAGTACTACTATGAATTCTTATTGCAGAATCTTAGTTTTTGAAAATTTCATTTCATGTGGAACTGGCAAGTTACACATTGGGATGGGACATAGACTAGGGAATGAGTTTTGTGTAGAGTAGCCAATAGATTCTAGTAATTAATGTGCTGTTGGGCATATTTGAGAGTCTTTGAGGAGCAAAATATAAAATACAGAGCAAAAGATTCCAGAAAGAGATTCCAAGGGGCCTTGAGTGACATTCTTATGTTAATTTCCATAGATATAAATCCTTTAACAGCAACCCAGGCACAGGGAGTATGTTAGCTCCCTTTGCCATTCCTTCCTCTTATTTCTCAATTGTTCAGAACATAGGGAAGAAAGAGTAGAGTCACTTATTATGGGCTCTCAGACACCAGCATAATTGTGTCAATGATTGTAAATTTCAGAATCAAACTCAAGAATGCTAGAATCAAAAATTTTCTTTTAAATTGGCAAAATTCACTTTTTTAAAGTAGAAGATACCACTTTACCAAAATAAATAGAAAACTGAAGAACATGTTATTACTAATAATTAATTGTAAATTGAATTTGAACAGTGGTGTAGAAAGTCCTGAATGAAGGCACTACACCACCTTTTACTGCCTCTGTAACTCGGGGCCTTTAGACTGATTATATTGGCGCCTCATTCAAAAATAGGACTCGTAATACATGACTGGGCCAAGATCAGGGAATTGGTGAGAAGGTGTTTTAAGGTACATTCAAGATAAAATTTTGCACTTCAGTTGTACAAAAATTATGCCCATTAATATACATATATACACACACATACACATATGTATATTTTCGCATTATCTATGGTAGAGATGGAAATAGAATGTGAGCCACATATTCAATTAAAATCTCTCTAGAAGCCATGTTTAAAAAAATAAAAGGAAACCTAAAATTAATTTTAATAGTATTTTTCATTTAATCCAACATATTCAAATATTACCATTTCAACAAGTAATCAAATGTAAGCAAGCATAATGATTTTAGATTTTTAACTAAGTATTTAAAACATAGGAATTTTACTCCTACATCTAATCTCAATTCAGACCAGATACACTTCAAGTGTTCAATAGCCACATGTGGCTATTAACTTCCACATTGGGCAGCACAGATAAAGCTGCTAGCTAGGAAAATTAGTAACATTTGGACAACCTGGTTAATATACATTAATATGTCATGGGATTTAATTCCCATAGTCACTCCTGGAATGTACAAATCTTAGCACACTCATAACAGTTTAGAGATGTAAGAAACCTGAGATGTCATCTGATTTAAACCCTTCTGTTCTAGGTGCATGAATTAGGTTCAGAAGAAGATAATTGACCTACAAAGACCACACAAGATAATTGACCTACAAAGACCACACAAGGGTCTCCTGGCCCCAATCCAGCACACATTGTGTAAAATTGCCCTAAGATGCCTCTCTCCTTCAGCCCCACTGACAGTGTTAGACTTGTGAGTGGGTAAGCAAGGGAAGCAGAACCGATGAAGTGCCTATTTTGTGCTGGGTGCCTTAGAATTTCCATATCTTAGCATGCATACAGGTTTTTTTATTATGAATTAACATCTTAAAAATGGAAAAGCTTTAAGACGTTTTCCTAAAATGAGTTGCTTTACATTTCATATTTTGCAACAAAGATAGCCTACCCTCATGCTTCTGGAAATGAAGCACGGTAAGAAATGCCTTTTTCATTTCTAGATTTTTAAATCTTGCACCTGACAACCTCAATGTTCTATGACCGACAATCTTTGCATTTCATTTAATCTTCTGATTAGATTTGCAAATAAAAATCGGGGATTCTCTCTTCATTTTAAAACTTACCTTTCACATACTGCGTTATCTTCCATTGACTCAGGCTTTAAGATGTGACAAAATGCAACAAGGATGCAATGTGGGGGCATTTTCAGGACTTGGAGTTGTCCTGGGTGGTACTGCAGGGACAGATGCTGGACATGGTATGTCCTGTCATGGCCCACTGGGTAGACTGGGGGAGAGTGTAAACTACAATGTAAATCATTATCCATGTGGTACAAACAGTGCTCCAAAATGTATTCACCAAACGCAATGAATGTCCCACGATAATGAAAGAGGCTGTTGATGTGGGAGGAGTGGGGTCAGGGAGGTGGGAGGTATATGGGGACCTCATATATTTTTAATGTAACATTAAAAAATATATATAAAGAAAGAAAAAAATTACAATGAGAAAAAAAATCTCAAAAAGGGAAAGTCATAAACACTGTCTTCAACCTCAAAAATTATAGTGATATATAGCATTATGTGAATGTCAATACTGACAATAAATTTTAAGGTGGATTATGGAGTGAAATGTCTGATGGAATTGAGGGACCATAATCTTGGGTCATGTATTCATATAAAGAAAGGCACTCAAGTAGGAATAGGGCTGTTATGCAGACAGATTCACTTAGTTGGATGAATTGGGGGTGATTATGTCCTCAAAGCACCAGGAGCCTCCTCTGAGCCACATCACCCCATCTTCTTAATGCTTGGCCTTAGGCAAGTCACTTACCTGCATGGCACCCATTTTCTTAGCTTCAAAATGAAGCTCATAATCTATAGTCAGCTGGGTAATGTTTACAGAGAGCTTTGAGATACTTGGATGAAAGGCTCCATTTAAATGTAAAGTAGTGTTATTATTCAAATCCCCCCTCTGTTAACTGCTCTGCAGCAGGTGTATTAAAGGAGAGTAAATGAGGAAGGAGAGAAGGAAAATTGGCTCCTTAAATGATGGAAATCTGATTATCCCAAATTGGCTTGCTTAGAAAGGAGGCGTGGTGCCACATTTATTAACCATTTCCAAACAATTTGGATGAGTAAACAAGCAGGCTGAGAGCAATCCCATATTCTTTCCCAACAGCCTAAAATAAAATCTGAAAGGAAAAAAAATTCTGAGCATAATCATCCAAAAAACTGTTTCTACTACATGCTTGTGGCTACAGTTAGCCTGTAGCATTTGGAAAATTTAGAGAATTCTGATTTCACCACTTTAATCTCATTCTATTATGTATTTATTTTTATGTATATATTCATATTTGCAACTAAGTTATCATCAGTGTTTTCTCATCTATTAACTGAACAGTGATTCAATAATTCCTTCTCCAATTTTAAACCCTATTAATTTGTAATGACATAGAGACTTTAAACAGCAACATCAGTAAAATACATCCCAAAGGTTTTGTGGTGTGCTTTGAAAATACCTAAGAATGAAGAGGAGAAAAGGGGTGGGGAGGATACAATACTGCCTTGGGTATCCTAAGGCAGGGATTATACTCAATTTTCCCAGGAAAATGTCCAGAGTTTGAGACAGTGCCATATGGAATCACATTAACCATAATAAAAAGGGATTTGTACTTAGTATCTCTAAGATCCCTTCCAGGTCGTCTATTTTGCAGTTATCGCATTTAACATCCTTGTTTTTGCTGTTAGTTTCTATCTTCCACTCTTATCCATGTCCACATCTCTGTGTCAGGAACATCTGTATATTACCTCCTGCAGTCCTTGCAATAATCCCTGTGGTAGGTGTTGTCACCTCCATTGTTGCAAATGTGAATTATAAGCAAAGTTTTGTTACCTGGTCAAGGTCACATTATACAATTTTCAGAAGGAAGAATTTTAGCCAGGCCTAAGTCTCTTATATTACAGTGTTCCCACTTTACTGGACTACCTCTTAAAAACAGCATTGCCTCTCAGAGTTTCTCACTGTTCAGCCCTACTTGGTATCTTTCACCTTGTGGGGCTTTCACTGTTTTGAAACAATGAAATCTTTGCACATAAAATTTGGTAGGATGGCTATTACCTCTTTGAATATTTTTCTGAAAAGATCTTGGCCTACCAAATAATTATTGCTGAAATTAATGTCATCCCACTAACCCCCTAAAAGTGCCTGACATTCTTTCTTAGTGTCTAATTATTTTACAGGCTGTGCTTTAATTGCAGGATGTAGGAGGTAGTTTCTTTAAATGCTTAACATTACAAGATGACATGATCTGCAATCGTCACATCATTAAACTTGCTACCAGGAGTAAGCACGTTTTAGGGACCCATGACATTTGTCAAAAGAAGCCCATGAGTTCTGTGGGGAGCAGGAGGCCAGGCCAGGAAAGACAACCTGATAATTGTCCTGTGCTGAGGGCCTTTGATTATTTACTGGAAGAAAGATCTGGGAAACCTGAGCATTTTCCAGAAAGGTGGCTATTCGAAGACCAGGATGCATAAAATAATTAAATGAACTAATATCAGTGTCTAAAATAAATTCCCCATGAGAATTTTTAGGGAGTTCACAACCTGAGTGGGAATTATAGTATAGCTAGGTGTTACTTGTCCAACGTCTGTGTTTTCCACTCAACCACAAGCTCTATGAGGGCAAGGACTTTCTCTCTGCCTTATTCTCAGCTCAGTGGCTAGTGCAAAGTATGGCACTTTGTGTATCATAAAATTAGTGAACAAAGGGCATATGGTGGGAAGAACAAGATATTAGTTCTAGACCTAGAGCTAAAATTGCCTTGTTATAGGACCAGAGGCAGTTTATATAACTCTAATACCTACCATTTCACATGTATTTAATCACAACACTGACATTTCCAAAATGTGTTCCATGGACTCCAGCATCCAAATCAAGAAAAGTAATATTTAAAATGCACGTTTTGGCATTCTAACACTAGATTGACAGGTTCAGGATATCTTGGGATGGGGTCTTAGTATGTCTCCCATAGATTCATAAGCAGACCAAAGTTTGAGAACTAACCATTGAACTCAGTAACCTGTTCATTAATCCATTTCCTCAGTCAGCACATTTTCATTCATTTAATCCATACTTATTGATGATCACTATGTGCCAGGTCCTCCTTTAAGTGCTGGAATGTCCAGTCTACCCCAAAGGTCCTGCTGCCTAGAACCCACATTTCTTCTAGGAGTGGACATACACTTGTACAAATGGAATAAGTAAATAAGCAATACTGTGGATGTAGGTCTTTGAAGAAAAGGGACATCCAGATAAAGGCAAAGAAATAAAGGTGTGGGGTGCTCTTTCATACAGGGTGGTCTCACATGAGATGACATATGAGCAGAAGGAACTAGGAATGGGGGTATGTGGGTGTGACCGTTTGAAACTATTTGTGGATCCCAGAAAAGATCATATTCTTGAAGCTAATCCATTCCTGTGGGTGGATTAGAATCATTTGGGTCTTTGGATGGATTACTCCAGTGAGGTGTAAAGCAGGGTGGGCCTAGGTTCTCTTGCTGGTGTCATTTGTAAGCAGGAAAAACATGAAGAGACACACAGAGGAAAAGCAGTAGAAACAGAGAAACCCAAAAAGGCTGAGAGTCTTGCAGGTTGGAGGCTGGAATCAGCAGAGCACAGAGGCATGGTAAAGAAGCCCCCAATAAGCTCAAAGAGAGAAGGCCCAGAAGAGAGGGGAGAGATGAGCCATTGCCTGGTTGCCCATGGCTGAGCTCAGGAAGAAAGCAAGCCCCCAATAAGCTCAAAGAGAGAAGGCCCAGAAGAGAAGGGAGAGATGAGCCATTGCCTGGTTACCCATGGCTGAGCTCAGGAAGAAAGCAAGCCTGGAGGAGAAGGCAGAGACCCAGACAAGGAGATACCTCCATGTACCTTGCCACGTGGCAGGAGTTCAGGATCACTGCAGCCGAACCTTCAGGGAGACAGAATCTCTGATGGTGCCTTGATTTGGATCCTTTCACAGTCCCAGTTCCCATTGTAAAAGCAAACACATTTCTGTTATATTGGTCCCAGCAACTTCAAGCAAACTACAAGAGTGTGGGAGAGGGGGATGCATATGTTATATTGTAGTCAGAGAAAACAGCTCTGGATAGGAGCAAGTTTGGCATGTTTGAGGAGTAGCAAAAAAGCTAAGGAGCAAAATGAATCAGGTAGAGAGGGTGGGAGACAGACCTGGAGAGATAGGCAGGGACAGATTATTAATTGTGTCAGACCAGAGTGAGGACTTGGCTTCACTCTGAATGAGAATGTGTGGTAGGAGAATTCTGAGAGGCCCTCCAAGAGTTCTTCCCCACTGGTGAATACACATTCAGACATGTTAAGATCAGGAGGCTCATAGTAACAGCTAAACATACATGAGATATAGGTCAATGAATATACAAATTTAGAGTGCAGGAAAGAAAATGGAGCTGGAAATAATTTGTGAGTTGTAGGCCTATAGCTTGTATGTAAAGGCATGAAATGGGATAAAATAACTGAGTGTGTGAATTGACACAGAGGAGGGAAGGGTCTCAGCTCTGA
Organism: Dasypus novemcinctus; assembly: GCF_030445035.2. Classification (NCBI taxonomy): domain Eukaryota; kingdom Metazoa; phylum Chordata; class Mammalia; order Cingulata; family Dasypodidae; genus Dasypus; species Dasypus novemcinctus. The sequence goes on along the minus strand of NC_080673.1, from coordinate 197,732,797 downwards.
GCCCTCAGGCACTAAGTACTTATCCCAACCTAGATGTAGACACCATCTCCCTGTTCCTTTGATAGTCTGGTAAATTTGTCTCAAATTCCACACACAGACTGAGAAGGCGTTCCATAGAGATGGAGGAAGCTGGAAAACAATGCATTATGCAATCAAGGACAGGAACATTTCTGATAAGAGTCAAAGGTGCCAAATGCTATACAGAGTTTAATTTGGGTCACTTGAGATGTGGCCTTAGGATTTAAGAAATGGGAGTTTAGTAAGATCCGTTTCAATGTGCTGATGGAAGCAGAAGTTGGAAAGCAGCAAAGGAAAGAGTAAATGGGAGGTGAGAACCACACACTACACTGTGGATAGCTTTTAAGAACTTTGGGCATGAAAGAGAAAGTAGAGAGTTTAGCAACTGGAACAAGATATGGAGATAAATTGCATTTTTATCTGCTTTAAAAATAGTACATCCATATGGTTCAGAAACCAAAAAGTATACAAGGTTACAAAGTAAAAATTATCTTTTCAGCTCCCTCCCTACCTGGCCACTTCACATCCTACTCCCACCCCAAGGTACACCTTCACAAGGTTTCTTTATACATATACAAATAAATCAGATAATGTTCTTATCCATTTACCCTTGTTTAAACAGAGGTTATCTTAAGATTTATACAATTGTGCCCTTGCTTTTTCACTTCACAATATTTCCTGGAACTATTTCCAATGCCAGTTCATAAAGATGTTCCTTGTTCTTTCTCACAGCTTCAAATTATCTCATTGCATCATCAATTATTTAACCGGTTCTTTATTAAAGGATCCTCAACTTGCTTCCAATCTTTTACTATTGCGAATGTACGACAATAAATAGCATTGTTTATATGCATCATTTTTCACATGCACACGTTCATCTGTAAAATAAATGTTTAAAGTGTACTCCTAAAACAAGATTGGTCTGTGCTTATTATTGTAAATATTGTTGATTTTTTGTTTGTTTTGGTCATCTTTGAAATGGAACAAAAGTTAAATGAATCAATTACAAAGGAAAGGAACTGAAAGAAAATAAGTGTGAAGATAGACGTCTGAATGGGATAATAAGGAATCAACCTCCCAAAAAGAAGGCCATGGCATAAAAAGTAGAGGGATGACCTCTCCAAATAGGAGCAATCCCTCCACCTATGTGGCAAGAGGACAGAGTTCTCATACAATGCCTTCTTATCTCTGTGGATATAGAAGTTGGGTCACCTGATGAGAATAAGTTTGGTGAGAGGATCAAGTTTGAGGAAAGTGATGGTATGTTGATCTGGATGCTGTGGAGAAATTGAAATAGAAAATGAAGGAAACAAGAAGGATTCCAGGCAATGCTATGAGCCCAACACCAAGTATTGGTGTTTTGTCTACACAGAGAACACAAATATAAATTTGAGACCTGAAAATATAAGAGGACGATGTACCAATTGGTGCAGGATTAAGATAGAGAGGGCAGGTCTGCCAATACTCACTTTTTCCAACAACTAGAAGCAGCATTGTGGAAAGAACAAGACACATATCGTTCTGTTTCCAAGAAATTTAATGATTTCTCATAATCTTACACTCTAAGAATTTGTTGGAGAGGGGTTCCTGAATGCCCCTTTGTCCCGGGAGTTCTGAATTAGGCCCTAGCAATTGAAACGAGTTGCCTCAAAGGCATTATATACTTCAAAGTCATGGCTTAATGCTTGAGGTGGGATGTAGTTGAGACTAGAGACTAGGGATACAGAGGCCACTAGTAAGCACTGCGAAGGCAATTTCAGGAGATTTGATTATATGAGAAACAGGGGAGAAGCAATTACACAAATCCCAAGGATGATTGGGAGAGTCATTTTAATGCTTGCAAAGAGTATGCATCCTTCCACTTTGCTGAATAAGTCCAGCTGTACTCTGAAAAAAGCTAAAAATTATCTGCTGACCACAGAGCAGAAGCCTGCAGCCTTTTGATTGCCAGAATTTTTTAAGTATCAGAACAGGTTCTACTTTTTACAAAAAGTAAGAGGATTTTAGGGATATATTTTAATAAGTCCCTCAAATGAATTATAAGGAACACATTATGATAGCTGAAGAAAATTCCATGGTTTGAAAATTTGCTAAAGCAATATTCTTGATATCACCAAAGACAGAAAGTCCATCTGGCTTTGCCTTTACTCCACAAAGCAGAATACACTTATTCCTTAAGTGAATAAATCTAACTGGGCATCAACCATATAAGTGCTGGTAGGGACTGGGGATATTGAGATGAAACAGATACCACCCAATCCCCAGATAGAACATTGGTATACTGGGAAAGACAAGCACACATCTCTTTTAAAAAAGAATAATAAAATATTCCACATAGTATAAACTAAATCTGTTCATGGTAGGGTGCACAGAGAAGAAGGCAGGGAAATTGACCAGGAAAATACAAATTGACCTGGAAGTTTTTCTAAAAGATGACTTCTGAAAGATACATAGATATTTCCCAGGGAGTATTGTTAGATAGAAAGAGATAATGATAAAAATAATACTCGTAACAATTATTATTAATATAATATTTAAAAATAATGTATAATATAAACTGTATGAGAAGGCAATATAATGTAATATCTACTTGTTTTCAATCATTATGGTGATTCATTCACTGTCCTAAATGCTTATATGTTCTAGGTTCCGGCAGCATCAGAAAAGATGGCAGGGAGGTGTTAGAGAGCTTTATACCTGCAATAATTCAGAACTGATGGGCAGAGGGTATATGTATGCATATGTCTGAGGTACCATTATAGTGAGAGATGAACCTGCAGTAGAAGGCACCTGATATCCTAAAGGGCACCATGTTTCTTGTTAAGGAGTTTCAAGTTTTCAGTAGGGGTTCTAACAATGGCTAGAAGTATCAATGACCTAAGGAGCTCACTCATATATGAGAAGGACCGAGGAATTACTTATTGAGTCTAAAGTCATGCTAGGTACACTTTTTTTTTGCGTGTGGGAGGTGGTGGAAGAGGAATGGAGAAGGGTGATGGCATGCATTACATAGTGTGTACTTGTATAAACCCCAAAACTTCATCTCCAAAACTTGAAGTGTTATAAAACACTCTGGTGGGTGAGAAATAAAATAATTTTAAGACAAAAATCATAAAGTCCAACACAATTGTGTCATTTATCTCACCTGAAACATTTAGTGGACCCCTTTGCCTCATTGATTCATGCCAAGCCTTACAGTCTGAAATTCAAGATTCTGTACTACCTGTTCTGATGTCAATCTTTCAAGTGAATTTTGCCCACCAAATTGCTCCTTTCTTCCTTGTCAATTTCTCTCTAGTAGACCCAAACCTCAGAATCATGACTCATGATTCAAGATACTTTCCTGCTTCAGGGACGTTGCCCAAATATAATATCAGGTTTCTTCCAGTGGCTCTGGAGGTTTCTAGCTACATGGCATTGTGTTAGTCATACAACCATTTAGGGATTCACTTCCCTCTACTGTGAAATGGAGATAATAATCCTTGCTGCAATTGCCTGGCAGAGTCACCCTTTCTCATTCACCAAACTCATATTTGGTGAGCATATATTAGGGGCCAAACATTGTTCTAGGCACTGGTGATACAACAATAAACTAAGCAGATCAAAAGTTCTGCCTTGGTGTGGTATATGAGAGGGACTGAAAATTAGAATAAGTAAGTGAATGATAATGTATGTCAGAAGACAGTAAGAACTATGAAAAATGGGGCTAATTGTGGAAAGAAGATAGGGAGGAACAGGGAGTTGTCATAATCATGAAACGTGATGTCATTTTGAAAATAAATTACAAGTGCTGTATAAATGCTAAGACAGAAACTGCTAAACTGGCATCCAGGGGTGCTCAAAACATTCAAAACACTACACTAAGCACTTAGATGTGTTCACATTTAATTCTCCCAACAAACCTGTGAAAACATTACTGTTACTGTCACCACTTTGGCAATGGATAAATTAAGATGTCGAAAAGTAGAGTATTATGAAATTGTTGAAGGAATAATATTTATGCTAATTGAACAGAATTATAAAATCATACCCTTCAAAACTCATCCATACATCCCCCTCACACACACATAAACACAAACCATACAAAGGAATATTCATTCTCAGGGCCCTAAGGACCAATTTAGAATATTATTAATGTCACATGATTTCATTTGGAATAGCTCATTTTCCTGATGTTGTTCAGGTGAAAACTTGATAACAGAATAAAAAACATGTGCTTTCAAATACCACTGGGGAAAAAATGAGAAGAAACCATAACTTTAAGCTTGCTCTTTTCTGATGTTGATAATGCCTGAGATGGGTCTAAGAGGAAAGAAGACATAGGGCAACTGGGATCTGGCTTCATCATTCTGCTCCCTGCTAGCTCAAAACATTTATGTTTCTGGACTTTTATTCTCCCACGTGAGAATTCAGTTTGAAGGATAGGGCAGTAGAGACAAACCTTTTCAAGGACTAGAGAGGAAAGTGTGTGTGAAGGAATGAATTCTATCCAGTTATAACATTAGTTTTCAAAGATGGCTTTAGTCAGAATTCTGACAGTGAACTTTACTGGGGCAACTCAATGCCTACAGTAGATTTTGTCCCTATGGTCAACACAATTTGTCCAATAAATTCACCTTTTGACTGTGGAGATTTCTCTTCCAATTTGAAAGGACACTTAGAGAAGGACATTGCCTGGAGAAGTCTGGCTAGTCACCAGAGAGATAATCCAATAGTGACATTATTTTGGAAATATCATCAGCTATCAGGAAATGGTATGAGCTTTGTAAGCTAAAAACATCAATTGTACACTCAAAAATATGGTTTCAGAAGATTAACTCATGCTAATGTCTTACACAAGAAACTTAAGTATAAACCTAAGCATCAATTTGTTCATTCTTATTGAGAAATATAATTTAACAAGTGGGTGATGCTGTAGTCTGCTGGTCAGTGTATTTGTTCTCTGCTGGCAAACCTATATCAGAGATAAAATGATAATTATGAAGTTTCTTAAAGAGCATTGAACCAGAGTATAGCCAATTAGTTGGATTAAAGCTGTGGATCTTACTGAGAAGTGATGGATTGCTGACTCCATGGCCACGACGTGGACTGACCTGTCACCAGGGATGTATTATTTCTTCTCATGGAATATGATATTCTCACTTCTGGATGGTATTGAAAAAAAATGGGCACATCTGTCTCAGTAGTTTCTCTAATTATAAGATTTCCATTGATATCACCAATATTACCTTTCAGGCTGGGGCCCAGTGAGTGTTAGAGGAACTTTAAAACAACTTCATTATTTACAAAGCATGCAACCTTTTAAAAATGTACATTTTAGAGTTAAATGTAGACTTTGGAAGACAGACTAAATGTGGAGATAATAATAACAACTAATATAGGAATTCCTAGTTATTTGCCATTCCTTTGCATTTGCTTTTATTTTACTTTTTGTTAATTCTTAAAAGAACCTGAGAAAGTGTTCTTATCATGGTTCCTTTTGTAGATGAGAATTTAATGCCAGGAGTGTTAGTGAATTGCTGAAGTCATCTATTTCTTTAGAGATGGAGGCTGCCTTTGAACCCAAATGGGCTAACTCCCAAGCCCTTGCTTTGAATCTCTGCTTGACAGACCCTTTTTACACTTTGACTACTTCCATGTTGCATTTTTCAATGTTGCTGTAATAAATCAAAAAAGAAAAGTAAAGGAGTGGAATTTTTTAGTTAAAAAGCAATGATCAGTACTAGAATTATTTGTTTCATTAATGTATTTTACTTGTGATCAGTATCAGCCAACTCCTCTAGCAAGTTGGAAGAGCCAACTTTCCCTTGGTCAAGTCAAGGGATCATGTAATCTATATTATGTAACCTGCTGAATATTTCAGCCTCCTACATCGTGGAGACAGATTATACTCATTAGTATTTTCTCCTGGTGTCAGCTCCTAACTTCCACAGAGACTACAGTCAGCTAGGTGGAGCTGACCTAACCTCTTAAACATCATCTCATGATTTGTGGGTCAGGATGATTCTCAGTATGCAGCTCACCTGGTTCCTAGAATAGTTGTGCCCAAGAGAGGTTTTTTTCCCTCTCAACTTTTTTGGGATTCTCATGGCTACCTTTCATTTCAAATCAGAGCAAGGCAATTTCACTCTGTTAGGGCTATGAGTATCTATCTCTTTTAGTTTTTCATAATTTCCCTGGGAAATGTAGTCTTGGTTTGCCAAAGGCTGCCAATACTAAGAACCAGAAATGGGTTAGCTTTTATGATGGGAAGTTTATTAGGGGTAAAAGCTCACAGTTCTAAGTCTGCAAATATGTACAAATCAAGGGACCATCGGAGATGCTTTTTCACCAAAGTCAGCTACTGGTGACCCTGGTGTAATGACACATGATGAGGAAAGATGACCGCCAATCTCTGCCAAGGTCCCTGACTTTACCTCAAGCCTTACTGTCTCCAGGAACTCAGGTATAGGTCATCAGGCATATGGTTTGTCTCTTTCTGGACCTCCTTTCTCAGCCTCAGCTGCTGCACTTTCTCCTGGAACCCAGATTTGGGCCATCAGGCATAAAGCTCATCTCTTCAGTATTGAGCTGCTCTGTGTGATTTCATGCCTCAGCTTTGGCAGCTAGCAATCCATGAGTCCTCTCTTTAAAATGGCGTGAATCAAAATGGAAGAGATCCTTTCTCTGTGTGCCTTTCTCTCTGTGTATTCTCAGTTTATATAAGACCCAGTAAGAGGACAGAGACCCGATCTAGGTCCCATCTCATTGATGTAGATGAATCAAAAGTGATATAAACAAGTGATCTAGTCAAGGTCTCTGAAGAGTATCTAATGCAATCAAAGGGTCTTACTCACACAGGAATGGATTAGTTCATAATCACAATCTTGTTTTGGAAGATTCACCAAATTCAGACTGTCACATGTACTTAATACAACCCCTCAACACTCCTTAACTTGAGGAGTGCATCTTGTTAAGGAATATAATTGGATACCTAGAAAGAGGAATTTACATTTTTTTCTATGTATCTGTAAAATGCAGAAGTATTAAACAATTATCAAATTACAAGACTTCAGTGTTGGAAAAGGAATTTAGGCTAATTTCCTTTCCTTTACAGATTGAGGAAAATGAGGGCAGAGTGAGTTGTCCAAAATCTCTCAGTAAGAGTGGCAGAATCAGTTCTATAACTCAGGATTATTGTGTCCATCTAAAACTACTTGAAGGACACTTACTGGTATTTTGTGAAAATGTTTTTCTCTAGTTTTTATTCAGGAGCTTTATTTAGGGAGTCAAAATATTGAAATCTAGTCATGAGCTACTTGCCAAAAATGATCAATCATTTTAAGAAACTGAATAAAATATTATTTAACAGTGTACCAATTTCTGAGATTTATACTTTCAAAGGGTCTGATATGTTGGTCACAAACTCTGATTTCCCTGGGGAAGTTTAAGGTTCTGTCACTTTGTGAGAAGGTGTGTTTAGAAATGGTTTAAGAGCAAAGTTAAACCTTCAGAACACAGAAGAGGTTCTTTCCTGGGTAAGAGATTTACAGTGGAAAGAGTGAAAGAGATCAGAGGGATCCTGTCACCTCTATGGTTCATTTATATTCAATTCCATGAAGCTAGCAAGGTAAGTAGTGAGCTACATCTGGACATAAATTCTGATTAAGAAATGCTTAAGCTTTTAGAAAGTCAAATGCGAACAGAGCATGGCCCAGAGTGAAGAGACTCATCTCTTCGAGATATTCACACCCCACATGTCTCCAGGTCCTTCTGCTTCTAATACAACTTGACTTCCACTGTATCTACTCCATATAAACCTCACTATCAAGGTCTGTAATAATCCCCAGGTTGCTAATCCAAAGAATCCTGGTTCCTTCCCTTGTAACTTGTTCTCTCAGCAGAAGTAAGCATGTTGCTGACACTCCTTCATGAACTCTTTTTTTTTTTTTTTTATTTATTTTTTTTATTGACTTTGTAATAATATTACATTAAAAATATATATGTGAGGTCCCATTCAACCCCACCCCCCCACCCCACCTCTCCCCCCCCCCCCCCCCCCAGCAACACTCGTTCCCATCATCATGACACATCCATTGGATTTGGTAAGTACATCTTTGGGCACCTCTGCACCTCATAGTCAATGGTCCACATCATGGCCCATACTCTCCTCCATTCCATCCAGTGGGCCCTGTGAGGATTTACAATGTCCGGTGATTGCCTCTGAAGCACCATCCAGGGCAGCTCCATGTCCCAAAGCCTCCACCTCTCATCTCTTCCTGCCTTTCCCCATACCCATCAGCCACCATGTCCACTTTTCCCAATCCAATGCCACCTCTTCTATGTGGACATTGGATTGGTTGTGTCCATTGCACCTCTATGTCAAGAGGAGGCTCAGATTCCACATGGATGTTGGATGCAATCCTCCCACTTTCAGTTGTAATCACTCTAGGCTCCATGGTGTGGTGGTTGTCCTTCTTCAACTCCATCTTAGCTGAGTGTGGTAAGTCCAATAAATCATATTGTAGGTGCTGGAGTCTGTTGAGGCTCAGGACCTGGCTATCACATTGTCAGTCCAGAGATTCAAATCCCCTAAATATATCTTAAACCCCAACGTTAACTGCACCTCCAGCACATTAGCATGAAAGTCTTATGAAGGAAGATCCCATCTGAGTCCAGATTCATCACACATAAACACCAGTTCCAAAAAGGGGCCATCTGACCTGGTAGTTAACCCCATCGGCCATGACCATAACTCCCATGGGTCTCTTTAGCCCTCAAAGGAACCGATATCTGGGGGTTGTATCTGCTTTATCTGTCTCTCTGACTCTGCTCAGTTGTGCATGAGTGCAATCCTTCTGCCAGCCTCCAGACTCTTTTTTAGAAACTTGTAGCCATATAAACTCATTTCTCTTTTCCATTTCCCCCTTACTTTAGTTCAAACAGCATTTTAAAGTCATGTTATTTTATGTAGACAGGGATATTCTGCTGATCCACATTGAACCTTCCGTATAAGGTCATTTTCCAGTTGCATCATCAGTTGGTAGTTGATAGTGGTCCCTCGGTGCCAGGGAGGCTCATCCCCGGGTGTCATGTCCCACGCTGGGGGGAAGGCATTGCATTTACATGCTGAGTTTGGCTTCGAGACTGGCCACATTTGAGTAACATGAAGGCTGACAGGAGGAAATTCCCAGGCACAATGTTGCTCTAGGCCTTGTTCTTATTTTAGGCTTATCAGCTCACAAGCATAGTCATTAGCATCAGGGGCTCACCGTTGAACCCTCACTCCCTCCCGGTCCCCGCCGCTGTACCTGGGAGACTGTCGCTGCTCCCCTAGGGACCACGACAGAGCACCACTGGCCAGGAACCCAGTACCCCCCCCTGCTGTGGTTTTTAATCGTTGCCACTATGAGTATATCCAAACATTACCATGCACCCTGGACATATGTCTTCATGAACTCTTATTCTCTGCTTTTGACACTATAAGGTTTTACTGTAATTACCAACTACTCAGTTTTCTTTGCTGGTTCATTTTCCTTTATTCTGTATTAGATTATGGATTTAGAGCTGCTAGACCCATTTCTCATGCTATAGAGCTTTTTAGAAAACGTGTTCCCTGCAAAGTTTTTAATTCACAAATTGTTGTTATGATTCCCATCTGCATATCATCAGTCCAGACTTTTTGTTTGTGCTTTATATATCCAAATTCCTACTTAAATTATCAAGTTGGATGACCAAAAGATACCTGCAAGTCAACATGTCTAAAACTGAACTTAGTATATTCCCTCAAACATATTCATCTTCTAATGTTTTCTATCTCAGAACATAGCTCCATCATTAAAAAACTAGGAGTTATCCATGATAGCACTCTCTTTCTCCCTTACCCCCTTATTCAAAGTTCTGTTAATTGGCTTCCTTATTAGCTCTCAATTCTATCTGGTTTCACTAGTTACAACATAAATCTATTTCTTAAAGCACCCTGCACTACAAAGTCTGTTACCTCCCCTAGAAATGTTCTCTCTCCCTTAAGTCTAAGAAACTTCTATTTATTATTTTACTGGCCCAGTTCAAATATCATCTCATCCCAGGAATCCTTCCTTGACATTCCAGAGGAACTTAGAGGATTCTTTCTCTGTACTTCTCTCCAATTTATGCTTACATCTTCTATGTCACGGTGTATAAGGATTTCTTTTTGTAGTTGTTGTTAACTATATCTCTTGGCCCTTGTTTTGAGTTGAATGGTATTTCCAAAAACTTACGTTCAAGTCTCAACAACTGGTCCCATGATTGTGATCTTTTTGTTAATAGAGTCTTTGAGGATGTAATTAAGGTGAAGCCAAACTGGACCAGGTGTGGGCCCAAATACAATATGCCTGATGTCCATATAAGAAGAGAAAATTTGACCACAGGCACAGACAATAGAAAGAAGGGCATGTGAAGATGGAAGAAGCTGAATGGTGCATCTGCAAGCCAAGCAATGCTAAGGATTGACAGTAAACACCAGAAACTAGAAGAGACAAAGAAGGTTGTCCCCAACAGGTTTCATGTGGAGCATGGCCCAGCTGATGCCTTAATGCCAGACTTCTAGCCTTCAAAATTGAGAGGCAATAAATTTCTGTCATTTTAAGCTATTCAGTTGGTGGTAATTTATTAAGATAGCCTTTGAAAACTAAGATAACTCAATATTATGAAAACCTTAGTAATGTTTATATTCCCAGTACCATCCACAGTGACTGGGATATGGCAGGTGCTTAAGGTTTGTTTAGTAAAGAAAAATGAATAAATTCATGAGAGAAAGCAAGGTGAATAAGACCTTGAGTATAGACAATCTTTGAGAAAATCAGAAGAATTGCTTCATGGCAGGCAGCATCTATAGAAGGATGATTATTTGTTTTTATTTGATTTGCTTGGTTTTACATTTTTAAGAAGTTACTTCTAAGATGAGTGGAATGAGTTAGGGAAAAAGGAAAATAAAAATGGTAAGGGATATTTGCTGAATCAAGTTCCCATAGGAAATAAAAAAGAACAAAATGAATTAGGATTTCCATTAAAAATTGAAGACAAATTCACACAACGAAATGTATACTTTATGATGAACGTTTTCTCACTAAATATAAATTCCAAAAAATTTCTTTCATATGGATTATTTATTTTATAGATAAGATGATAAAGAGCTTCAAATCATGATATTCAACCCAGGGCTGCCTCATTCTAGAGCCCAAATTCCTTCTATTGTTCCACATTGCTTCTTAGCAAGATGGGAGTCAAAGAACATGCATGCCAGTGGTAGGAAGTTATCACCTCATACCAGCTTTTAAGGCCGAGTAAAGAGCTCTGTGTTTATTACTGGGAAAGGAAATTTGAGGGAATTTACTATACATTTTTGCTATTACCTTTGCAAAATGAGTGGTCAGGCCATTAAGTGAGTGTAAAGGAATCATTTCTGAGCTTGAGTTATAATCTAGGAAGAAAGAGTTGGAGTAACCCTTGTGGCCAAACTGAATGAACACTGGGTAGTTAGAGCACATATTCCTGGACAGCCTCTGAAGCTTGAGTGAGTTTGGACTACATAACCCTATAGCACTGCCTGTGGGAACATGTGGTGTTCTCAAGCAGAGCTCGGCAGCCAAAGAGCAGGAGCATAGCAGGCTTGGAGGGAGCTAAGTCTGGACAGTAGAGGGGCAGGGGTAACAAAAGCTTTGACAAATTACTTCTTACCCTTCAAGATCCAGCTCAAAAATTTCCTCTTCTATATTGATGGAAGCTTTGTCATTGCTTCCACCATTGAAGTAAGAGCTCATTTGGAGTGAAAAGGTGTTTGATTCACACTTGTGTCCCTAGGACAATGCCTGGCTCCTAAAAGAGTACTGATATTGATTGTAAATTGTGCAGGCGATGAAACATGAAGGGGTGTATATTATTCATCATGTCTGGGCTAGGGTGCAAGGAGGGACTCAATGTTGTCATGCACTTCCAGAGAATAGGCATCCCCTGGTTCTAAAAAGCTTAAACCTAATGTAAAATGTAACGAAAACTTACTTGACATAAGTACAGATGTGCACTACTACTAGAATGTATCATATAGCTCTGCCTAATGCCAAATGGCTGGTAAGTCTAGTTTTTGGCTGACCAGATAAAAAAATATCAAATGTGATTTGGTGAGCCCACCTAGCATTCTATTCATAGTATAATATTTAACATTAAAATGAGAGATTTAGCTTAACAGTAAGGAAGACATTGCAGAATTGAGAGGCTAAGCAGATAAAGCATATTAATTAAGCAATAGGTTACTGATGCCTACTACGTGCCAGCGTCTATTTTAAGTACTGGAGATACAGTGGTGGACAAAGACAGAAGTTTTTGTAGTCATGGAACTTACATCTGAAAAGGAGAGAAAGGTAAACAAGCAAGCAGGAAACAAATAATATAACATCTCTAAAAATGAAAGAATTATGGATAGGTGCTTGCACAGGATTATCACAGCACAATATGGCAGAAAGTTTCTTAGTAGCTAATTTAGATTGCGTAGTCAGCAAAGGTTTTTCTGAGGAGGTGGTATTTAAACAGAAATCTGAATGATGTGAAAGAAACAGCCACATGATGATGCCCAGTTGTAAAGATAAAGGAATTATGTCCAAAAGGTTAGTTTAGCATTCAGTAGGAAGAATATTTCAGACCAGGAACAGTTAGCACAAAGTTTTGCTGCAGAAATAACCTCTGGGTAGCTGGACAGAAAGCGGGTAAGTGTGGATGGAGCACAATTAAGAAAGGAGAATTGTGGTATTGTCTGCCATTGTAGGGATAGGGAGGGATCAACTAATGCAGTTTTTTTAAGGAAGGGCATAGAGTTCTGAGTATGATGTGAAACCATTGGAGGGTTGTAAGCAGCAGAGTGACATGATCTGATTTATGTTGATTACTGGCACTGTGCAATCTTCCAAGCTGTGTGCATTCCTGAACCCCCAAAATAGAAGCTGTGATGACAGGCATCTGTGTGAGAGCCAAAGGCAATATTAGAGTTGAAAGGTGATAAGCTCCACTTGCTTTCAATGGGACTGTCAGAGAAATACATTGTTACTGAAAACTGCCAAGGTTGGCAAAATCCATGCTTGTCAGAAAAACTAAAAAAAAACTGCAGGTGGGTAAAATGCTATGCTAGTATTAGCAAACTCAAGTAACTCCAAAAGGCATTTAAACTGGAGGCACATCTCTGCCCACCAGAATCCTGTGTGAAGAGTCTCAGAATGTTTTTATACGAATGCTGGTGTCAAGGTAAATTAAGGTCATGTTGACTCCTGATACCTATTGGCACAGCCTTGGAATAAGATGGAGAGGAAAGCAGTGTGGGAGGAATTGCGGCAAGACATTTTAATGACACTCAGAAGTGGCAACGTTAGCCAACAGAGACAGATGGAAAATTCTTCTCCACTTGAGTTGTCAGAATTGCTTCATGCAAAAAGCTACAGCTGCTGTATATTTCTCATGTAGATGTATTCAGTGATATAATATATAAAGTGACTTGAGGACATTTATTCCAAACCATGTTTCCTGGAGCCCTAAGGTGCAAGGGAAGTGCCTCAGGAGCTGCCATAGTTATAGAGGGTAAGGGGAAGAAGTAAATTCCAATGCATAAGGGTACTTTGCTCTTACCCATCTAAAGCTATTCTTTATGTGCTCTAAATTAATAATTTTGGGGTTCCACATGAGATTTCTATTTGATAGAAATATTGCCACTGCTAAAACAAATATTTTGAAAGCAAAAAAGCACAGTGTTTAGAGACAGAAGGTTGGACACCATTTATATTATATATCTATGTGATATTATTTTATGCTACTTTATTTAATCAAGTTTTAGAGATAGATGATCCAATACCATTTGAAAGGTGGGAAAATTGGCAATGAGGGAGATTAAATTATTTGCTTAAAGTTACATAGCCAGTAAGTGGTCAAGATGAGATTTAATCATACATCTCTGACTCCAAAGACCACAATCCTTTTCTCATTATTCTTTGTTATATCATGCTTTACAGCCACACATATTCATCATTCACTAACTTTGTGATGTCCACTAGGTACCATCCTCTCTGAACATCAATTTCATCATCTATTAAAGAGGGATAAAAGTGACACTTGAAAAAAGCAACATCATTTTGAGGTTCAAGTGATGCACTATACTTAGGGGAAGAAATCAACATGAGCCCAGTATGTTTAGGGGAAGAACCCAGTATGTATACATTGATTTTTGCAATTATCACAGAAATACTACACAGCACCTGGTGATGCCCAATGGCATAGATAAATACAATGGGCCCAGAGATATTAGGTTAACCATCCAGTGCCAAGCATCCAGGAATGTATGCTGCTTTTGGTATTCTGACCTGAGTTTTAGCTCAGATATGTGAGCAAGACTTCCAATTTTAAAGCAGCCTGAAGTAAGGGTACAAATAGAAACACACTTACTGCATATCTAAAGAGTTAAACAATATAAATCAAGCTAATCAACACGTATATTGTATAATTTGCTTGTTTATTTTATTTTATTTTTTGTTTTGGGGAGGTTTTGGATTGCAACTGTGGTAGGGAAGGATTACTGGTGTGGGGGTCAGTGGTGGGGGGATGTGTGGAGAGGGGTGCACTTAGGACATACCTCTGTGGAATATGAAGGTGTTTATATGGTCATGGGGTAGTGCATGGATAGGTGGAGACCCATACTATAACCAGTGGATTATTGAATTCCATCCTCAGAAGTTCTGCTACATTCTCCAGTAGAGTGGCAAGAATCTCTAGAGTACATGGACTGTGCCTAGAGAAGGAGGGCAGACCAATATGCCAGGCCCTTGATATTGATGCTTGTATTTATGAATTTTGTTCTTGTGAAATTGAAACTTGGCCTAGTAATATATATTGCATAAGAGTTACCTCCTGAAAGCCTCCTTGTTGAGCAAATGTGGCTTCTCTAAGCTAAACTCAGTATATAAACTCACTACCTTCTCCCTGTGTGGGACATGACTCCCGGAGATGAGGCTTGCTGGAATCAAGGGATTATTGCCAAGTGCCGACTAGTGATGTATTTGGAAAAAGACCTAGACCAAAGGTGGAAAACACTAAACAAAAATGAGTTTTTATGACTAAGAGATTTCAAAGTGAGTTGGGAGGTCATTCCAGAGGTTATGCTTATGCACATCACAGGAGGACCTCACTAGCTGCCACAGAAAACAGTGTCTCCGGCAGGGGTGCTCCTGGGGGCTTTAGAGACATCTGGACACTGTTGGCAGAACAGGCAACCCCAGGAAATCAGTACTCATCACTGAGCCTTATCTTGGAATATATGATAACCTATCTCCCCAATGTATCAGAATTTGACTTATTTATAATTTTTCCACACATGATTCTTGTGCCCCTTTTATTTGAATCTATTATTAGCATTATAGCCATTAAATATACATCCCAGAGGATTCAGACTTCCAATTGTTCCTGAATCTCAGCAGAGTTGTAGCCAACACCTACTCTCCAATTCATCAGACTCGCTTGGGAACATTAACAAAAGGATGATGATGGACAATGCCCATCCCCATAAACAGAAAGTAATCAAGTCAGTTCCATGGGAACTGCCCCATGGAATCTGCCCCATGGGATCTAAGGCCCCTCTCAGTAGAAAGCAAAGTGAGAATCACTATCCCCAAATCCTCAAGATTGAGGAGTGATGGAGCATGAGTGGTGAAAGGAACGAGGGACCAAAGTAGACTTACTATTATTCTAGTAATGGAAGAACTTGTAACATTGATATAAAAAGGTTACCAGAGTTTCTGAGGGGAGAGAGAGAGCAAATAGGATAACATGGGACATTTTGGGGACAGTGAAATTTTTCTGCATGATATTGTAGTAACACATACAGACCATTATATATTTTGTCAAAACCTACAAAATTGTGTGGTACAAAGTGAAACCCATAATGTAAACTATAGACCATGGTTAGTAGCAATGCTTCAATATGTGTTCATCAATTGTAACAAATATACCACACTAATGAGGGTGGGGTATATGGGACTTCCCTATATTTTCTATGTAGTATTTATGTAATCTAAAACTTCTTTGAAAATAAAGGAAAAATAAAAAATAAAAATATTAATATATATAAATCAAACTAATCAAGTTCAACACATATGCCATATAGTATATTGACAAACATACCTTCAAAACCAAACAAAAATTTTTTTAAATATGCATAATTTTTAATATGACTGAAAGTCAACAAAAGTCCAAAAGGTCAAAGATAACTAAACTTAATTATTACTGGGCATGTCTGGGTATTGTATTGAAGGCAGGATAATGTTGAGATAATTGATTAGATACATACATAATTAACGCATTAATATTTTTACTTTTAAATTCACTTTACTTACCTTTATTTTAGCAACATCACTGTTATTATAATCAAGACTTTCATATAGGGTTTTGCTTTTATGAAAGTAATTATCTATTGAGATAAAAGAAAATGTGAAGGTATTCTGTTTAGTAAATTTTAATATATGTATAACCAAGATGCAAATTTAAATATATTTAAAATACAAAAGCTAGAATTATTTTATGTTATCAAAAATTATATTTTCTTTTTAAATATTCATAACTATGCACCAAATTTAAATGCTGAAATACAAATTTAGATAATGGCTATCAATTAAAAAATATTTTAGTAAAGCTAGTATAGTTTTTTAAATCTAATTTTAATGCTAATTTAGCATTCAAGGGGTATCTTTTAGCCAAATTTAATATTATGCATATATATCCTTTATTCATATTATAGTTAGGCAAACAAATAATAAATATAATAGTGATATGAATTACTTAATATTAGAGAAGGTTCCTAAACTGCTGTGTGCGGAAGCTGAGGATACCATGCTAATTAGTCAGCATCTCCAAAGCATGAATTGGAACATGAGGAGAAGTAGAAACTGGACACTAGGCCTGAATGTAAAAATGACCTTCCAATCTGTATGAATCTACGGCATTCATGCTGAGAAGAAGAGTTGAGCATTAATTTGTTGCCTTAACTTGTACACTTCTGAACTAGTATATATCCGAAATCAGCATAGGGACAACCCACAAAACCTTGCCTTCAAATACCATCATTGTTCGTTTGTTTTCAAGAACTTAAGGCTAGAGATATACAGGAGAATTTTAGAGATAGGAGTCACAACATGCCAGCCTGAGGGTTGGATTCCAGGTGACAGAGGGACCCCTGTGTTTCTAAATACTTATATTCTCAGAAATAGGGATTATAACCCACTCTGATACAGCTGGGCCACACCTTAACTGAAGTAACCTCATCTAAAAGTCCCATTTACAAGAGTTCGCATCCATAGGAATGGATTAATTTTTTGTTTTGTTTTGTTTTGTTTTGTTTTAGGAGTTGCCTGGTATTGAACCAGGGACCTCATACATGGGAAGCAGGCATTCAAACCACTGAGCTATCCCTGATCCCCAGGGTTAATTTTGAGAACATGTATTTCTGGGATACAGCACTCCAAACCAGCATGCCTTCTCTAGAGTGTGAACTTAAAGGAAGTGCTCTCTTTCCTGGTTCTAAGATGGTTACTGCATGTACATATGCCTTGTAAACAAAAAGGTATGATTCTTATTTTATTGATTTACTATTTAAGAGAAGACTGAGTGACAAATTCACTTTATATTATTATCCTGTCTAGTCAAGTTTGTTTGCCAAGAAACTCATATTAACTGTTAATATTTGTATCAATTTTAGGTGACTAGATGTTCTCAAACTCTGCCACAGAGGTGCTCTTATTTAAATCCCTAATTATTTATTTTTTATTTTGTTTCTTTATTATTTTGGCGATCAGAAGATCTACTGGCCTTGGTGCTGGCTCACTTATCTCAGAATGATGAAAATAACAATATCAACCACCACCAGTAATGATATTTTAACAAATAATAATTACATGCTAATCATAAACCAGACAAAAGAGCTTTGCATATGTCAACTCATTTAATCAGAGAAAGAGAAGTCACAAATAACCTAGTGAGTATTTATGATCCATTGCATCCTTAAGAGCCTCTATGAAATCTGGTGTCCAGTGGCAACTAAAGACCAGGATCCAAGTCACACATTTGATAATAATTATCTATGCTGACCTTCTGTTTGTAAATTTGGAAAATAAACCAAATTTAGTCCTATACTGACACAAAATAAGATATGAGAAATATTTTTTTGAAAAGTGCATTTACTACATAAATATTACCTAAGATATAATTTCATTCTTTATATGAAAATTTCATTAGACCAAGGATTATATTTTTGATAATTTTCCAGTTTCCTTCTGCCCTTTCTTTGCACTTAGAACAAAAAATTTATTGCTTAGGAAATGCATGGTTTTAGTTGGCCCAGACTGCTATGTCAAATATCCAGACCAGTTGGTTTAAACAACAGGAACTTCCAAATCTCGTAGATTTGGATGCTAGAGGTTCAGCATCAAAATCTTGCCAGGCCATGCTATCTCTCAGAGTTCAGAGCGTTCTCATGCTGCCTTGCCAGAAATCCTTGGGGTGTCGTCGATGCATTTCTGCCTCGGCCACATGGCCCTCTTTCTCTCCTCTTCTGACTTCTCCTATGCTTCCTACAGACTCTCCATCTTAATTTCCTCTTCATTTAAGGACTTCAGTCATACTGCATTAAGGCTCACCCTGATTCAGTTTGGCCATACCTTAACTAATAATATGTTTAAAGACCCTATTTACAACTAGGTTCACACCCACAGGACTGGGAGTTAGGACTTGAACAAGTCAGTGTGGGGGCATAATTCAATCTACATCTCCATCCAGGATGCTCAATATCATAGCAACCTTTCTATCTTCATTTAGCCTTCAGAAACAGATTTTGAGCTTTATTTTTTTTAAATGCAATTTGTTTCCTGTATTGTTTTTAAAATGTGGCCTTTCAAGATGTTTTGGCATTAACTTGCAACACATACTTATGCTGGGAGTTAATATATGTTAAATCAGTTCCAAGTTTGGAAACAATTCTTACTGATTTAAAGGTAATATATGGTGCTTGTCACCAGAAATGTTTGTGCAGGTGCAGTGTATGCCGATAATGTGCAATTGGCATTAGCATTATTCACAGATTTGAATTTGGCAGATGTAAGAATTTGTAGCAAGTATAATCTAGTATTACTGCAAAAAGCAGTTGCAAACTTCTCACTCTTTTCTGAGTCACAAATTGGAATGTAATTAGAATCACAGGTATTAGGATATGTGTGTGAGCGTGTGTGCCCACATTGTGTGTTTGTGTGTGTGCATGGAATTTCACTTCTCTTTTTCCTCGTACATGTGATTATTTAGTAATAGTGGCTTAAATTATTATGACATGTTCCCGTAGAGAGACAACATGTATGGAATTGCAGACTTGGAGCTTAGATCTATTAACTTCAGCTCAAAGAAGACCTTGTGTATTGAAAACTATTAAGTGCTATATCTATATACCTGATAGATATAATAATATCTCTTCCATTCTAGATCATATACATAAGGATGTTGAACATGTTAAAAGTCTTTGTAAACTGAATTCATCTTCTAAGTAATTAATGAATGTGACTATAAGATAAAAGAATGGCTCTCTTAAGTTTTGTCTTTATTTTGCTTGCCAAATGCTTATTTTATTGTTACCTATATTGCCTTTGTGAATTTATATCTAGGGCAGTGCCTCTCACCTCTCCTAGCTGTCCTAGGCATAATCGTCTCTGTAGGAACTGGGGTTGGCAATTTCCTATAAAGCATTTAAAACTTATAAGATTAAGCTCATCAGTTTCAGGATGATGTAGCCTTTGGAGGCACCTGGCTTTTCTCATTCCCATAGTCCATTATGTCATGGCTGGCCCCCTTTATGGGGCCACTTACCACCATTTTCTTTATCTATTTAGTAGGAACATGTACCCTCAAAATTCTAATGTAAGTTTATTTCTTCCAGAATCAACACCTTCCAGAACAAGGTATTAGTCATTTGGAAATTTCGTCCATTTCCAAGCATGGTGCCTTCCCTCAATAGAATAAACAGAGAGTTTCATACCTTATCAGGCAGGGATACTGCCCTTAACTAACAGGAAACAGCTACGGAAGAATGACCATTGCCCTTCAGCTTGCCCTTGAGAATAAGAGAGCAAACCCTCTGAGGGGAAAATTTAGGAAGGTTAATATGGGAAACTGGAAGACAGCTGGTCAGAATAAAGCCTGTCAAAGATCTTGGTAATGAATCCAGTTTGAATGTTCCAGACTATTTTGCTATCTACTAATGGAAATGTTACTTGTATACTGTTAGACAGCACAATCTCCCTCTTATTGTTCCCCATAAACATCTTTTTTTCTCCCCTAATGCCCTAGCCAATACCTCTCTTCAGCGGGCTTCAGCAGTAATCCATGCACACAATTGAACCCAATGTTGAGTTTGCACAGACTTACCATCTTTGGGTGCTACTGACCTTCCTTGGGCCATATCTCCTGCACGCTGGACAGTGCTGAACACCTACTGGCATGGCAGAATATGACTTACTGACAGGGTCTTGGAACAAGATCTTCTCATTTAAGATTGTGATTTAGCTGCCATTTTCAATGAGACTTGTAATTTTAATTTTTTCCCTTGTAAGGGAACAGGCCTTTATTAAGATATTCTGTATTTAATGGTTCAGGATGGTTAACTGCTGAGACTGTAACCATAGATCACATTGCTCCTGTCTACATTGAACGACAAGAGGGAATCCATGATGTGAAGTGGTTACCTACTGAGCTGTGTAATTTTACAATCAAGGCTAGATATAGAGTAAATCATGCACCTGGTGGTTCTACCCATTGGCTGTTTTTGTGCTAGGTGTTGCTGCAATTGTCACTGAAAAACATATAATGACTTTAGCCAATCACACTACTCAAGTCCTTAATGACTCCAAAGTAGCAATTTCCTTACTAAACAAAGAAACTACCCAACTACAAAAGGTAGCTTTACAAAACAGGATAGCTCTAGATATTCTTACTGCATCACAGGGTGGGACCTGTGCCCTCAATAATATTTATTATTGGGTACATATTCCTGACCACTCCCATAATATTCTGTGCAAGGTATAATGCTTGTCCTATGGTCAATGTAGGCTACTACAAGGGGGTGGATTGTGGGGACCCAGGGTCCCCCTCTAAGTCCTCAGCACATAGCTGCCTGCCTGGCATAAGTTAATAGTTAACAATCCTACAGGAGGGGAGAGAATGCATATATAGTATCATAAACTATAATCTTCCTAAAGCAGTAAATGTCCTTGTTAAATGTTCTTCCTATGGGTGTAGTGAAAACATCAGCACACTCCATGCTTCAAATGACCCCACCAGTAACTCTGATTTCATACCCTATGGACTGTCCTTGTTCTGAAATCCTTTATGTATCACCCTTCATTTTCTCATCTCTTTGTGGAGCAGTATCTTCATTCTCTGAACTGCTGTCATCAGAGATTCTCTCCTGTCTGTAAGTCCTAATAAAGCTTATGCCTGACTAAATGCCAGTTGTCTTTTTTGGTCTTGTGGTTGGTCACACCAACTCTTGCCCTTCAGCAGTTGGGTTGGAACAGTCACAAAATATAGGATATAGGAAAAGTTAAGTGTGGAAAAATAACAAATGCTTAGCAATTTTACACTTATAAAGCTTATAATGTTAATTAATACATTTCGTCCTGCCTCATAAAAATACTTCAGGAAGCATATAGGTATTTATATAGCAATGAGAGAGCAAAAATATATAAATAGAAAAATATGGGGAAGGGATACTAAAAGAAGGAAAAAATTATGCATCCACAACAGTAGAATTTATATGATTTTATGGCTGTTCTTTGGATTTGTCATTGAGCTTCTTATCAAACAAAACAAAGAAAAAAATTGCAGTGGTCATCCAACAAAATCAAACCTAGTTGTTCACTTTTTTGCTAGGAACATTCATAAAGTGGTTGCTGTGTAATTTTATTAGCATTTCTCTTGACATCTTGCCCCAAATAAATGGAATATCACATTTGTATAATGCCTTTTATTATCTCCCAAGGAAGAATGATGGATGTAAATAAAATGGTACAATTAGGGATCCATGTCATCTACTTGACAAATAGTTATTGAGCATTTATCCTATGATGGAATATAAAATTGATTTTAGGGATATAACAGTGAACAAACAGTCTGCACTATTAGAAGTTACTATAAATATAAGAGATTTTAAACTGGCTAAAATAAGAGTTTAAATATATAAATCATAATAAGATCAGTCAACTGTAAGGAAATTTCTAGTACTAGGAATTCTTTTAAGCATATTTTCTGTATTAATCAAATAACTTTTATCTTAAAAAAAGAAGCAACATATGAAGAGACATGCTATCTTCTTCACATAGTGTGTAAATGATTGAACCACATTTCTACCCTAATTGTTTTAGCTCCATAACCCACACATTTTAATGAGTACTCTATACTGCCTTACTCCTGATATCACTACCTCCAAAAATACGTCAAATCTTCAGTCAGATAAATGACTTACCTATCTATTTTTATGATTACTATTTCCCATGACTAAGCTTTTGATATGAGTTGGCAGACAAGAGTTCAAGGTGATAGTGCCTGTCAAGAACCTGGAATCTAAATATGCTTGTATTTTATTGATGTAATATAGAACTATATGCTTTGGCAATCAATTGGGTGAAGGCAGGGATGACATATTTATAAAAACTGATAGACAAACATTCACACACACAAAACATGGCATCATACATTTCCCTGAGGGTGAGAATGAGGGCAGAAAGGTCAAGAATTTCACTCATGAATCAGTTCTGGGTCAACTTCAGGACAGGAACAAATATTTCAATGAAGAATTGTTAAAGCAAGCATTAAACAAGGCAAGCAGTTTAGTAAACAAACAAACAAAAAAATAGCCCAGCAGACATCAAGTACCTAACTTGAAGTTAAAAGATGTTTTAAAGGATCTGATTAAAAATATGATGAAATGGAACCCATGTGTTGACTAATTTCTGAGGGTAAAGGAAATTTGCTACAAATTATGATTTTTATCAGAGTGGATACGTAACAGATATATATCCTGAATGCATTTTAATAATAAATGTCTATTGAAACTCTTCCTTATCTATGATAATAAAATTATGCCTTTGCCATATAAAATGTATGCTTTGTTAATGATGAACACAATTTCCACTCTTCCTGATATTCCTTTGAGAAGGAAAAGAATATTATATATTAGTGGATTTATGCTAAATACATGGACACACATGGTTCAGTTCCACTTGATATTGTCTGGTGTGGTGTGGTGTGGGGGCATTTTCAGGACTTGGAGTTGTCCTGGGTGGTACTGCAGGGACAGATCCTGGACATTGTATGTCCTGCCATGGCCCACTGGGTGTACTGGGGGAGAATATAAACTACAATGTAAACTACAATGTAAACCATTATCCATGTGGAGCAGCAATGCTCCAAAATGTATTCACCAAATGCAATGAATGTGCCAAGATGATGAAGGAGGTTGTTGATGTGGGAGGAGAAGGGTGAGGGGGGTAGGGGGTATATGGGGAACTCTTATACTGTTTGAATGTAACATTAAAAAGAGAGAGAGAGAGAGAGAGAAATAAAAAAGACTAGGTATAAAAGTTCTGCTTTTAAATGCAGAGGCAGTTGAAAGTTGGACAGATATATTTGAGATCATTCCATTTCTTTACTTTCCTATGAGTGAGTGGCAAATAGAAGGAATTTTAGGGTTCATATTTGATAGTACATTGTTGTTATGCGTGTGAGCCTAAGTCTCAAACCATGTTTAACTCAATAACCGGCTGATATTTCATTGCCATTTTCCTGACTACTGTGTCTTTCCATTACTTTCAGACTTTGAGTCAAAAAATATATTATTTGCAGACCAAAAATGACTGTGTAAGACACTCCAGGGTGCCATTCCTCCAAAGAATCTTCAAACAACTAGCAAAAACTGTCAGAGTCATCTTCCTCAGAACTCAGGAAAAAAGTAAAAATGTTGCAATGACAGGGTAAATACTAAATCAAGAAAACGCAGCTTTAAAAACTTATAGTAGAAGCTCATGGCACCTTTGCCAGGCTCTTCCCCACACGATCCCTAGGACAGTGTAGTCTCAGGCTGCATTTTCATTGTGAATCTCTGGTCCTCTTACAGAAGGAAGAGAATAATCCCTACTCATATTCTGGGATGCTTATATGCAAGCATCAGTCTATCAGGTAGTAGCCTGAAAGACTTAACCAGGAAATGAGACTCTGGTTCAATCTCCCCAAACTTGCCCTGCATGCAAAAATAGCTTAAAGTTAGATAAAGAAGTATAGGAAACATGGAAATCAAAACTCACTGGGGCAAAAGATTATCTGCCTCAGGACTCATGATAGAGAACCTGGAGGTAGGAAGTCTTCCATAGGGAGTAGAGGGGATATTTGAATTCCCATAAATAGGGGAATCCATAAAACCACAAAGGAGCAAAAGCCAAGGGCAAGACTCAGCAAAGATGGAGAGTAGTGTGTTACTTCTGCTTCACCTTGGGTTGGTCTTGATATGAGGTCTAAATTTTGGAAGAGAGCACAAGGCAAATCAGAGCCCCTTTGTAAAGACAGTAAAATGTGTTTTTATTTTGCATTGCTTTGTTTGTTTTGTTTAACCCTGGCACATAATCTTAAAGAACAGGTAGCTATTGGCCTAAATCCCAGAGTTAACACTTTAAAATATTAAAACGTGTAGTGTACAACAAAAGATCACAAGTCAAACAAAGAAATAGGAAATGATGGGCCATGAAAAGAAATGCAACAGAAGAGGCATGTGTAGAGAGGTCCCATCTGAGTCCAACTCTATCACACTCAGGAGCACAAATTCCAAAGTAGGGCCTACTGGCAAGGCACTGAACTCCAGAGCCATCTGTCATGACCATAGGACCTGGGTGTCTCCATAGTCCTCAGGAGCACCACTGAAGCTGTGGTTGGTGCTGGGGTTGCTGTATGCTTAAGAGACTTCAATCTCTGGACTGTCTATGTGCCAGTTGGGCCCTGAGCCTCATCTGAGTTACAACACTTATTCTCTGGTTCATTGGATTTTCCCAGGTCAGCTAACAAGGAGGTAAGGATGGTCAACCACCCACATCAGGGAACCGAGTCTGCAGCTGCAAGCAGAATTCCATCCATCAGGTGTGTAGGATCTAAACCCCCTCTCAATTTAGAGGTGGATTGGACATTGACATCCCAGGATCCTCAGGATGGAGGAATAAAATAGGGATTAAAGTGGAATTACAGATATTCTACCAAAGAATTATTGTGTATTTACAATGGAAGAAATTATATCATTGATATGGAGACAGTGGTCAGGGGAGTTGCTGAAGGCAGAGAGAGGGAAGAAGAGGTGTGATATTGGAACATTTTGGGGACTTGGAGTTGTCCTAAATGATATTGCAGAGACAGATGCAGGGCATTATATATCCTTCCATAACCCACTGAATGGACTGGGAGAGAGTATAAACTACAACATAAACCATAATCCATACTATGTAGCAATGCTCCAAAATATAATCATCAAATACAATGAATGTACCACACTAATGAAAGAAGTTGCTGATGTGGGAGGAGTTGGGGGTGTTGGAAGTCGGGTATATGGGAACCTCTTATATTTCTTAATGTAACATTTTGTGTGATGAAATATTTAAGGTGGGGAAGAAAACAATTGCTAAGTAAAGATTTTTTACCTGTGCACACTCTTTTGAAAATATAGGATGAAAACATTCTCAGATTAATAAACAAAATCTGAGGCAGTTCATCATCATGAAATCTGCAGTACAAGCAATGCTAAAAGGAGTACTCCAGGAAGAATGGTAATAACACTAAACAGTGGATCAAAGCAGCATAAAGAAATAAAGGCCTCCAGTAAAGGTAACCATATGGGTAATTACAGCAGTTTGGTATGGTTATGAATTCCAAAAATAGATATTGGATTATGTTTGTAGTCCGGTCCGTACCTGGGCTTGATTAATTTATGATTATGGATTTGATTGGGCCATGACATTAGGACATTGAGTCCCCACCCACCAGATAAAAGGCATGGCAAAGGACAGAGTGGGAGGGTTTTTGATGTTGGAGTTTTGATGTTGGAATTTGATGCTGAAGCCTTAAACTGGAGCCCCAGGAAGTAAGCTCACAGAGGAAAGAGAAGCAAGCCCCAAGAAGGAGGAACACTGCAGGAAGAAGCAAGCCCTGGGAAGAGGGTAACCCTGAAACCAGAGAGAAGCAAGAGCCTGGAAGGGAGAAACCCAGGAAGCCTGAACCCTCACATACGTTGGCAGTCATCTTGCTCCAACATGTGAAAATAGATATTGTGAAGGAAGTACTTATGTTTTAGGCCTGGTATCCGTAAGCTCCTAACCCAAAAAAATCCCCTTTATGAAAAACAACCAATTTCTGGTATTTTGCATCAGCACCCCTTTGGCTGACTAATACAGTAATTAAAAATGCAAGTAATATTTTAATGTTTTTTTATATGTAATACATTTTTTTTACTTCTTAAGGTTCTAAAATGCAAATGCATAAAGGTAATGATGAATCTATAATTTGAGACATAAAAAATATAAGGATATAATTTTTAAAAAGAAGAATCAAAAGGTGGGTAGATGAAGAGCATAGTAATAATATATGTGTATGCTATGACATTAAGTTTGTATTAAGTCAAACGTTATTATTACAGATTTAGGTTGTGAAATTTAAGCCCCATGGTAGCCACAAATATAATATATAGAAAAATTACAGACAAAGAAATGAGAAGGAACTCAAAATTGTACTCTACAAAAAAAAAAAAAAAACAACAGCAAATAAATATGAAATAAGGCATTAATGGAAGAATGAAGCAACAAAATAAGGAATTCTTTCAAAGACCAAGTCGTAAAATGGCAGAATAAAATACTGAATTACCAGTAGTTACTTTAAATGTAAAAGGATAAACTATCCATCCAAAGGCAGAAATTGGCAGAATGGATCAAAAAAAAAAAAAAAAAAAAAAGGACGAACCAACCTTATGCTGATTACAAGAGACTCATTTTAAATTCTTTTAATTTTTTAATTCTGACTTTAGTTTATTTCTTCTATAATCTTTACTTCTTTCCTTGTACTTGGGGACTAGTTTGCTGTTCTTATTCTAGTTCCAGCTGGTGTGCAGGTCTTTGATTATAGCTTTTTCTCCTTATTTTAAAGTAAGCATTTATGCACTTAGGGCTATATGTTTCCCTCTCAGCACTGCCTTTACTGCATCCCATAAAATTCGATATGTTGCTTGCTCCTTTTTATTTGTCTCAAGATACTTATTGATTTCTGTTGTAATTTGTTTTTGACCTGTTGACTGTTTAAATCCATATGTTTGTGAATTTTACAGTTCTCCACCTGTTATTGATTCCCAGCTTCATTTCATTATTATCAGAAAAAAATTCCTTGTATAATTTCAATCTTTTAAAATTTATGGAGACTTGTTTTGTGACCTATCATGTGGCTTATTCTGGAGAATAAATCGTATGCACTTAAGAAGAATGTATATTCTGCTATTTTGGGTGAAATATTCTGTATATGTTGTTAGGTCTAGTTCATTAATTATTCTCTCAATCAGTGTGTTCTCCATTTGCTTACTCATCTCCTGACTAGATAGCCTATGTGATGTGAGTGGCATATTGAAGTCATCAGCTATTATTGTAGAGATCTCTATTTCTCCCTTCAGTTTTGCCAATGTTTACCATGGGTAGCTGGTTATTTCTTCTTGGTGAATTCCTTCTTTGATTAAAAGAGGGATCTGAGACTTAATTTGTGCAAAATTTTCTATAATGTTAATTTTTAAAGTTTGGAAATGGATAGAGGTGATGATAGCACATTATAGTGAATGCAATTAACAGAGCTAATATGTGGATATGGTTGTGTTTAAAAGGGAAATTTTAGGGCTGTGTATTTTACTGGAAGGAAAACTAGAGGATGAAAAAAATAAGGGACGTATAACAAAGTGACCCCTGTTGTGGATGATGACTGTGGTTAACAGTACACAAATATAAGAAGGTTAAGTGAAAGAAACCAGATACAATGCACTACATATTGTTTGGCTCCATTTATATAAAATGTAAATAGATAAATTTATACTTATGGAGTTGAATTAGTGGTTATGTACAGGAGGGAAAAAATGGAGAGATTGAGAGGTAACCATTCAGGGTTGGGGATTTTTCTTTGTGGAGTAATGAAAATGCTCTAAATTTTATAGCAGCGATGATTGCAGAATTCTGTGATTATAACAAACGCCAGTGAATGTACACTTTAGGTGAATTGTATTCTGTGTTTGAGACTTCTATGTGGACCCCCCAAAATTATGTTCTTGAATTGTTCCATCCCTGTAGGTGTGGGGCCCTATTGATTGGATTATATTCAGTTGGGTGCTTTTGCTTGAATTGATTCAGATGGCATGACTCAGAATTGGTCTTGTCCCTCTTCCTGAGTTCTTTATAAAGGGGGATCAGAAAGCAGACAAACACAGAATAAAAGCTGCAGAGAAGCCAGGAGAGATGAGCAGGGCTACATTATTCTCTTCCATGTGCCTGATCACCCACAGCTGAGGTCAGGGAGAAAGCGAGTCCAGAGGAGAAGGTAGAGATCTCAGCAGAGACTGCCTGCCATTATACTTTGCCATGTGAACAGAGGTCTAGGATCGCCAGCAACTGACCCTCGGTGAGAGACAACATCTCTGATGATGCCTGATTTGAGCATTTTCACAGTCTCAGAACTGTCAGATTTAACCTAATAAATATCAATTGTAAAAGCCAACTTATTTCTGTGTTTCACACTGGCAGCTTTTAGCAAACAAAGACATCTGGTATGTTAATATATCTCAATAAAATTGATATATATGTATATATGTATGTATTCTTTCTTTGTCTCTTATGACAGCTTTTTTTATTTGAGAAATTCTGAGTTTACAAAACAATCGTGTACACGATAGATGATTCCCATATTATCATCCCACAACCAACACCTTACATTGTTGTGCCACATTTATTGTAAATGATGAGAGAATATCATCATCATTATTACTATTTATAGTTCATTGCTTATATTTGATGTATTTTCCCACAAGCCATCCTATTATTAACACCATGTATCATTAGTGTGTATTTGTTATAGTTCGTGAGGGAACATTCTCATATTTGTACTGTTTACCACAGTCCATCATTCCCCACAAGGTTCGCTGTGTTATTTGGTCCCCAGCCTTGTGCAATCCATCCACATCCAAAACATATACTCAGTGGCTCTCAGCTTCATCACAGAGCTGTGCTGTCATCAGGTCATTGTACTTCAGAACATATAACTACCCAAGCTTTTTTCAAGTTACTATTTGCATGGAATATCTTTTTTCCAACTTTTCACTTACAACAGACTCATGTCTTTGGGTCTATGGTGAGTCTTTTGCAAGCAATAAATAAGTGGTTCATGTTTTTTTTATCCATTCTGCCAATCTGTGTCTTTTGATTGGGAAGTTTAATCCATTAACACTCAGTCATTATTGTAAAGGCAGTACTTACTTCAGCCTTTGGTTTTTATATGTCATATTTTTTCCTCTTTTTTTTCCTTTAATGTAACCTCCTTTTCTGTAAATATGCTCTTTTATGATTTAATTGACTGACACCTTTCTCATTTCAGTATCTTTATATTTTTAAAATACTTTCTTTGTGATTACACTGGGGTTTGTATTATAAAACCTGCATCTTTATCCTACTAATTTGAAAAGATAACTAAATTACAGTAGCATGCATGTTTTCTACTTCCATATTCCTGTTTCCCTTCTTTTCTTGTGTCTGTCCCACTTTGTCACTTTATATTTTCCATGTGAATTATCAGAATATATGCTTTTATCTTATTCAATTGTATTCTGACTTTCCTTGTGATTAAAGAGTAGAGTTGTCGTTTGAGGATATAGTATTATTGTATTTTTCATTCACCACTTAGTTACCCTTCACTCATTTAGTTGCCATTTAGGGACTCTTCATTTCTTCACACTACCCCTAGCAACTCTCTCCCAAATTTTCCTTTCAATCTGCAGAATGACCTTTAGTGTTTCCTGTAGGTAGGTCTTTTGCTAACAACCTCTCTAAGTTTCTGTATATCTGTGACTATTTTAAACTCCCCCTCATTTTTGAAGGACAGTTGTGGCAGATGAAAAATTTTTGGCTCACAGTTTTTCTCTTTCATTACCTTAAATATATCACTGCCTTTATCATGTCCATGGTTTCTGATGAGAATTGATACTTAGTCTTATTGAGGATTCCCTGTATGTGACAAATCACTTTTCTCTTGCTGATTTCAGCATTCTTTCTCTATCTTTGGCATTTGACATTCATATTAGTATATAGTAGGATTTATTCTGTTTGGAGTTGTTCTTCTTGGACATGTATATTTATGTATTTCATAAGTGTTGGGAAATTTTCAGCCATTATTTCCTCAAATAACCTTTCTTCCCCTTTTCCCTTCCTTTCTCTTTCTGGGACATTCATCACATGCATGTTTCTGTGCTACAATCTTTCACTCGAATCCCTGAGATACTGCTCAATTTTTTTCTATCCTGTTCTCCTGACTTCACGGTTCTGATTATCTTATGCTCTATTTCAAGATTCTTTCTTCTGTCTGTTAAAATCTACTGTGGTATGCCTCTAGTGTACTCTTCATCTCTACTATTGTGACTTTCATCCCCTTAATTTTGGTAATGTTCCTTTTCATGCTTTCAAATTCTTCTTTAGGCTCACACATTGTCTTCTTAGTATCCTTTAGCTCTTTATGCATATTTTCTGTCATCTCCTTGGCTTGATTTAGGAAATTTATTTTTACTACTTTGATTAGATATCCCAAATTCTGTGACTCTTATGAAATTTTAATCTGTTCCCTTGACTGAGCTTTCAGTTTCTTAGTATGGCTTGTAATTTTTTGCTGATGGCTCGACATCTGGTGATCTTGATGAGTCAGGGCTGAAGGCCTGTTTCTTCCTCTTGTCTAGGTTTAATTGCTGATTCATTTTGTGCTAAGGTTTTTTTATGCTGCTTAGTCCCACTTTTTCTAGACCTTTAGAATAGCCCATGTTTTAACTGTTCTGATATCAGATAACTGTTCTCATATCTTCATATGATTCTTGCCCTGGACATGTGATACAATTTTTAAGATTGCACCTTTTTCATAATCCTAATTGTGTTTGGAAACCTGGATATCAATGTGGAAAAGATGAAGGCATAGCTCTACTTCACATTGTACACAAAAATTAACTCAAAATGGGTCAGGCTTCTCTAATAAAAATATATTAATTGTAGGATTCCTTCAAATTTCCAGAGACTAAAGACTTTAAGATAGGCTACATTTTGATAATTTCTCACAATGTACATTTGTACAAATTATCTCACTAAAGAAAAAAACAACACATTATTCACATTAAAAACCAGTTTGGATAGAGTGCAAACTGTAATGTGAACTATAGATCAGAGTTAGTAGCAATATTTCAATATATGTTCATCAATTTTAGCAAATGCACCACACTTATGAAGGTTGTGCTGATATGGGAACGTGTGAGAAGGGGAGGGGTGGAGCATATGGGAATCCCCTATATTTTTATGTAACATTTATGTGATTTAAAGCTTCTTTAAAAATAACAATAAAAATTCATTAAAGAAAAACAAATTTGAAGTAATTATAGAGCTGCCATTGCCTTGACAGTTTGTGGATCCAGGTCTAAGGGAGCAACAAACATCATCAAAAGGTCTACTTTTCCAAATGAGTTATTGATGAGTTCTAAAGGAAACTGAAAAGGGCTATGAGAGACTCAGAAAAATTGGAAGAAAAAAATTGAATTCAAGGCCCATTGTTGAGGAGGCCCTAGTAAAAAATTCAGATTACAATGCAAACTATAATCCATGCTGTGCAGCAGTACTCCAAAATGTATTCACCAAATGCAATGAATATACCACAATGATGAAAGAAGTTGTCGATATGGGAGGAGTGGGGGTGGTGGGGAGTGGGGTATATGGGAACCTCTTATATTTTTTAATGTAACATTTTGTGTGATCTATGTGTCTTTAAAAAAAGGTAATAAATTTTTTTTAAAAAATGAAAAACCTCTGATTGGGATGAGACTCGGAAGAAATGTTCTCATCCATGAAAGTGGACCAGAAATATATCAGCATTGGCATAGATTTGAAGCCCAGATTTGAATTTTCTTAAAGCCTGATACGATAAATGTGATCTGAAATTTCTTTTGCCTTTTTGCAAACTTTCCTGTCAGAAGGAAAAAATAAATGATTTTGAAGGAAGACAATATCGTGCAGGGATCAAATTAGCTTTACAATTTTTCAAATAAAAATTTAACACTAATGGAAATAATCAGGCACACAAGGAAAAACTATGGAACTGGAAATTAATAGGGACAATACATAATAGAAACAGATCCACAGGAGATCTGTTTTCAGGTATGGACTTTAAAACAGCAATGATTGCTATACTAAAGTAATTCATAAAAGCATTTGAGACTACCGACAGAAACATAAAAAAATTTTTAAAAATTAGTAGTTCTAGAACCGAAAGAAAAGAAACAGTAATTTAAGAACACAGTAGATATGTTCAATAACCTATTAGATAACCCTGAATAAGAAAAAACAAAAAGATTTAATTGGACCTGTGGCAAGCAAATTCTAAGGTGGTCACTGAGACTCTCTTCTTTCCCCCAGTGTACATGTTCTGCTTAATTTCTGGGACTGTAAATATGATGGATTTTATTCCCAGGATTTAATTAATTTATATGAGAATGTTGATTTTATAATAGAGAGATTATATTGGTGGGTTTATCCTTAACACCTTAGCTTTTTTAGGCAGATAATTTTCTCTAGGTAGTCATATGAGAGGAAATCAGAGATTTGAAGCTGAAGAAGAATGAAATACACTGTTGCTTGCTTGAACATAAAGGGGACAGCATGGCAAGGAATGCAAGCTGCACTTAGGAGCTCAGAGCAGCTCCCAGAAGCTATCATTAAAGAATTCTTCCAAAAACATAAATGAGCTTGGAAGATATTTTCTTTTCCAGAGCACCTGGTTGAGAACTCAGCCCAGTGGATACATTAAGTTAAACTCTAATCTGAGAACCTAGCAACACCATGACAGATTTCTGACCTATAAAAAAAAACAAAAACTGTGAGCTAAAAACTGAAGGATGAATTAAGACACTAAGTTTGTGTTAATCTATTATACAGTCATAGATAATTAATACAATACTAAGCAAGTCAAAACCAGTATTACATGAACAATAAGTAGCAAAATGATAGATTTAAACCCACATATATTGATAACTAATTTAATGTAACCTTTTAAACATCTATTTAAAGGCTGGGATTATCATAAAAAAGTAAGAAAAATAGAACCAACTCTATCTTGTCTACAGAAAATCATACAATTATAAAGACACAGAGGTTAAAAGTAAAAGGATGAAAATAGTTTTATCATACAAACGCTAAGCAAAGCAATATTTGAGTGAGCTATATTAAAATCAGATAAATTTAAAATATTAAATAGTATTTAGGAATTGATTAGTGGTACATACTATATCAATAGATAAAAAAGAACAACGAAATATAATCTCATCATTAGAAGAAAAATAATTTGAAAATATTTTATCATGTTAATAATAAAAAATTATTTTCAGTTAACTCAGCATAAAAGAAAACTTTCTTAACCTGATAAAAATAGCTAGGTTTTTAACTTATGAAAAACCTAGACTTAACGTTATATTTAATGGTGAAAGACTGAATGTATATTCCTTTAAATTAGGGAATGAGGTATGAATGCTTGCTTCTACCACTTGATTTTCACTTTGGACATTTATTCAACATGGAACTAATGCAAAGAGGTAAAATAAATAAAGAAAAGGTTAATTTTGGAAAGGAAAAAATAGAATTGTTTTTAATTCTCAGGAAAAATTCTAAAGAATATAGATAAGGCTACTAAAACCAGTGAATGTGCTTAATAAGGTCTCTAGATAGAAAAATCAATATTATTTCTATATATTACATACAAAACATTGAAAAGTGATTTTTAAATACTATTTACAATAAAAATATGAAACAAATGAATTTAAGAAAATAGTATGCATTATCTGTATAGAATGAATGCAGTAGCCATTGCTTAGTGAAATTAATGAAAACCTTCATAAATGGAAAGAGATGCTATCTTTATGGGTTGAAAAAAATAAATACTGTTAAAATGCCAGTCATCTCCAATTTCATCTGTAGAATGAATGCAATAGCAGAAAAAAAAAACCCACCAGTATTTTTTTTTTTTGGTAAGTTTGACAAGTTAATTATAAAATATACATAGAAACGTACACAACCTAAGTAGTCAAAACATTCTGGATAAAAACAAAACTGGAGAGTGCATCTAACATCAAATTTAAACCTTATTATGAAGATACAGTAATCAAGACAATCTGGTATTGTGTTAAGATAAAAATGTAGATCAATGGAATAAAATGAAGAGTACAGAAAAAAAAGTCCACACGTTTATAGTCAATTGCGTTTTGATAAATGCTGCAATGTAATTCTATGGAAAAAGTCTTTCCAACAAATGGTGCTGGAATAATTGCAAAGCAATATGCAAAATTTACCTTTACCTTCTACCATAAACAAAAATTAATTTGAAATGGAATGTTGTATCATTTTTGTCATGATTGCTTTGGTGGTTACATGACTTTATTAATTTGCTAATATTCACTAAATTGCCACTTAATATTGATAAATTAAATTGTATGTAAATTATAACTCCATAAAGCTGATTAAAAACCTTGGGGAATGGGATAAACTTTTACTTATAGAGAACTGGTTAAATTTATTTTTAATCCTCTGAATAATCTCATAAATTAGAAAAAAAAATAAAAGCTGAAAATCAGGAACAAAAGATTCATTTCAAGAAGTTATATTGGAACAGCAAATTAAATCCAAAAATTTAAAAGGATTATTAAGAAAGTAATAAAATAAATCATTTAATTAGAAGACCAACACAGTAGGAAAGATCAACAAAGCCAAAAATTGGTTCATTGTAAAACTTATAAAATTGACATATTTCTAGCAAATTTTACACAGACGAAAGAAAGAAGATATACCTAACCAATATTATGAATGAAAAAATGTTTCATTTTACAGATATTAAAACATAAAAGGTGGAGCGGGTGTAGATCAGTGATCGAGTTCCTGTTTTGCATATATGAGGTCTCAGGTTCAATCCCCCGTGCCTTCTAAAAAAGAAAACAAAAACTTAGTAAGATGTTATAACACCCTATGCAACAATTAGTTTATTCAATCAAATTTATACCATATATTTGAAAATGTAGAATAAAAGTGCAAATATATAAATACAAATATTGTATGAGCTCACTATTATGAACTAATTATAATAAGCAAACTCATTGAGTTAGAATCTAGAATATAGGTTCCAGGAGATCGATGGGGGTTAGCGAATGGAGAGTTGAAGCTTAACTTGTGCAGAATTTCTATTTGGGCTGATTGTAAAGGTTTAGAAATGGATGATGGGGATGGTAGCACATTACTGTGAGTGTCATCACCAAGTCTGAACTGTGTAGGTGAATGTGGTTAAAAGAAGGAACTTAGGATGTATATATTAATAGAATAAAAATTAAAAGGTAAAACATAGAACTGTATAACACAGTACTAACTATAAATGATGGGCTATAGTTAATAATACAAGTGTAAGAATATTTTTTCATGATTTATAGCAAATGTACAATATCATTACCAGGTGACAATAATAGGGTGGTATAAGAGAGAATATAACTAATATAAATCATCCATTATAGACAGAAATATTTTCATAATCTTTCATCAATTGTAACAAAGCTACTTTTGTTTAAAAGATTATACAAGCATAGAAATAAGTACTATCATCAATTGTAACAAATGTTTCACATTAGTGCAAAGTGTTGGTGGTAGGGTGATATAAAAGAACCCTGAATTTTAGGCATGATTGCTTTGTAAATTCACAACTTCTCTAATTTAAAAAATCCATGGAAACACACTGCAAAATCAGTAAATCAGATTTAAACCATGGACTTCAGTTAATAGTACAGTTATAACAATGTGCTATCATCAATTATAACAAATGTTCCACACCAATGTAAGGTGGTGGTATTGGGGTGATATATGAGAATATTGAATTTATATATGATTTTTCTGCAATCCCAAGATTTCTCTCACAAAAAAATGAAATAAAAAAGAGAGGAAAATAGTTTTCCTAGATAAAGAGTTTGATTTCTTTATGCTTCAAGAAATTAAAAGTAAAAATAAAAATGTATCTAGATAAAGCCTCTGGGGAAAAAACACAACTTATTAAAATTGACAATAAATGGAAAACCTGAATAGAATATTCTATGAAAGAAATTGAAAATATAATTTAACAAGGAAAATAGACACAGATTTCTTCACTACTAGTTTCTATCACATGTTTTAAAAAGCAACACTATTGTTATGTTATCACTTATAAGGACTAGGATATAGACACTTCGTGACTCATTTTATGAGTTCATCCAGGCCTGATATCAAAACCAGAAATGATTATTCATAAAAAGAGTAATTGGGGAGTGGGTGTAGCTCAGTGGTTGAGCTTCCCATGTAAGAGTAGGTTCAATTCCTGATTCCTCCTCCTCCTCCTCCCGCCAAAACAACCACCACAATAACAACGAAAAATCACACACAAAAAGTCCCACCATCCACCATCTATAATTAATTTTTTAAAGCTAAAGAAAGGAAATTATGGGCCAATCTCAATAATTAATGTGGATATAATAATTCAAAAGAAAATATTAGCAAAATAAGTCTAGTGCTACATTAAAAGAAATACAATATGAATATATTGGGTTTATTCTATATATTCAAGGCAGGTTTAAAACTTTAAAATCCATCAACATAATTTACTTTGGAGTAAAATAGAAATTTATATAAATAGCTTCACAGTGTCTGTTTCCTTTGCTTATATGGATGCCACGCATATGGGATTAAACCTATCCATATTCAGTTTGGGCACACTTTAATGAAAAATATCTTGATCTTTATCCTATTTACTTATTGTTTTACACCACAGGAGAATAGGATGTGAACATGTCTTTATGGGGGATGTGATTCAATCCTCAATACCATTCATGTTTGTAAAGTTAGGCATGGAACACATTCTCAGAAAACTCCCTTATCCCACTTATTCTCTAATCCCACCTTTTACCCAAACTCACAGACTTTTAACTTTCTGTCTTCTGCATTTTCTTAACGCTCCTGAATTTAGCAGATTATTTCCTAAGGATTTTGTTTCTTTCTCTTCTGCTAGAATAAGATTATTTAGGGAAGGATCTATGTCTGACTTATTTTTACATGTTGGTAATTATAACACCTGGGTTAGGAATAGGCATATTACAAACACTAATTAAACATTTTTAAACTACTTCAGCCATAACTCATAACATCTTCACCATGCAGCTAGCTAGATCAGTTTGTTTTATTTGTGACCAAAAAGGTAGAATGCTTTTATATCACACAAGGATTCCATTGTGTATCCAATAAGGGTCACATCATATGCATATATGTGTTAGTATTTTAATCTAGGAAATGAGATGGCTATATTTTTAAATAGATGATATTTTTTCTTTTTTAAAAGATACTTAGATAACATAAATGTTACAGAGAATATACAGGGGAATCCCATATGCCCTGCTCCCCACCCCTCCCACATTCTCCTACATTAGCAACATCTTTCATTAATGTGGTACATTCATTGCAATTGATAAACATATTTTGGAGCATTGCCACTAGGCATGGATTATATTTTACATTGTAGTTTATACTCTCTCACCCTCTCAATTCTGTTGGTTATGGCAAGACAGATAAGGGCCTATACCTGTTGTTGTAATGTCATTCAGGATGATTCCCAAGTCCCAAAAATGCCCTCACCTTATACCTGCCCCTCCCTCTCTCTACCCTCAGAAACTCCAGCAGCCACTGCCTCCACATTAATAATATTTTTTCCATAGCTGGAATCACAGTAAGTATATAGGAGAAAAGTAGTAAGTCTACTTTAGACCATAGTTCATTCCCCAATCCTGAGGATTCTGGGATGGTGATGTCCACTCCACCTCTAATTGATGGGGGGTTAAATAGTTGAAATTTAAAAAAAACTATTCTATTTAATATTTCTATTTTCTTTAAGACTTAAAATTGTAAATCAGATTGTTTTAACAATCTTACAATACTCTTCGAAAGAAATATGACAATGGTGAGATCAATACAGTGAATAAATCCAATATTAATTCATTGGTAAATGATAAAGTGTGAGGAAATGAGGTGCAGAGGTGCCCAAAGATGTACTTACCAAATCCAAGGGATGTGTCATGATGATGGGAATGAGTGTTGTGGGGGAGGGGGGGAGAGGGGGGGTGGGGGGGTGGGGTTGAATGGGAGCTCACATATATATTTTTAATGTAATATTATTACAAAGTCAATAAAAAAAAAAGTGTGAGGAAGTAGGAGTTTCCAGAGATCCTTAGCTTGCAAACAGACTCTAAATATTTTAATATCACTCTTTTCTACACTCCATGAGTTCAACTGTGAATATAAATATTTTGGAAATAAGAAATGTAAACTATAATGTAAGCAAAAACTTAGAAACGTGTACAGTCTAATGAATAAACCATAATGTAAACCATAATAGAACCATGGTTAGTAGCTATGCTTCAATATCTGTGCATCAGTTGTAGCAAATATAACATCAACATGTGAAAAGATCATTGCTGGGAAGGGGGAAAAGGGTTTGATGTTGTGTATATGGGAGTCCCATATATTGTATATGTGAATTTACTATGATATAAAACTTTTCTGAAGACAAAATTAAAAATTAAAAAAAAGAATGCAGACACTGAAAAAGGAATGGAAGAGATTGCCTTGCCACTTTACATACAGGGCAGCACCTATTACAGTGATGAAAGACAAAATGTCAAAAATGAAGTTTTATGATATTTTTCACTTTTTAATACCCCAATTAATTTTTTATTTATTTTAGTTTTTCGAAATTATTATGTATTATATTTCTAATCTTTAAACCTATCGTTACTATTTCATTTTCCTTTTAATTGAACTTGGCAATATATTAGGATTCATTTTTTAAGAAGTTTTGGATCATAGAGGTGTTCAACTATGGGAGGGGAAGGGCACTGATGTGGGGTATCATTGATGAGGGACACATGGTTGGGAGGGAGATCTCCAGGGCATATAAATATGTAAAGATATCCATTGGGTATTGTCATAGTAGGTAGAATTACACACAACAACTGAGGGAGTGCTGAGTTCCTAGCAAGGGGAACTCTGCACATTCCCCAATGGAACAGCAACAATCCCCCAAGTGCAAGGGCAAAGACCAGTAAGAAGGATGGTGCAGTGATGGGCCCTTGATACTGATGACTATGCTTATGAGCCTCTGTGCTTGAAATTTCAACTAGGCTTAGAGCTGCAGGGTGCCTAAGAGTTACCTCCTGAGAGCCTCCATGTTGTTCACACGTGGCCACTCTCTAAGCCAAGCTAAGCATGTAAATGTATTACCTTCCCCCAACATGGGACATGAATCTGGGGGATGAGCCTCTCTGGCGCTGAGGGAT
Organism: Dasypus novemcinctus; assembly: GCF_030445035.2. Lineage (NCBI taxonomy): Eukaryota > Metazoa > Chordata > Mammalia > Cingulata > Dasypodidae > Dasypus > Dasypus novemcinctus. The sequence goes on along the minus strand of NC_080673.1, from coordinate 197,693,031 downwards.
TACTATCAATCACCAGCTGGTGAAATAACTAGAAAAAGACTTCAAATAAAAGGGGGAAATGGTAAAGGCAAATGAGTTTATATCGCTAAGAGACTTCAAAATGTGTCAGGAGGTCATCAGAGGAGTTGTGCTTATGCACGTCTCAGCAGAATCCCAAGATGGCCAAAGTAGATACAACCCCAGGTACTGGTGCTCCTGAGGGCTATGAAGACACACAGATTCTACACAGATGGTTCTGTAGTTCAGTGCCTTGCCAGTGGGCCCTATTTTGGAATTTGTGCTCCTGAGTGTGATGGAGTTAGACTTATATGTGATCTCTCTACACATGCCTCTTCTGTCACTTTTACTGAACCTCTAGTTTTTGCGGGGTTGTTGTATTCTCAGGAGGCTTAAATCTCTGGACTGTCCATGTACCAGGTGGTCCCTGAGCCTCAGCATTGTTGCAACACCTACACTCCAGTTTGTTGGACTTAACCACATCAGCTAACAGGTGAGTGAGGATGACCAACTACCACATTAGATCACCAAGAGAGTCTACAACTGCAAGCAGGAGAATCATCCCATCCATCAGCGATGTGGGATCTAAGCCCCCTCTCAATTTAGAGGTGGAGTGGACATCGCCATCCCAGGGTCCACAGGATGGAAGAATAAAATATGGATTAAAGTGGACTTACTGGTATTCTACTATAGAACTATTGTATCATTACAATACCATTGTAATTGTATAATGGATGTGGAGACAGTGGCCATGGGAGTTGCTGAGGGGAAGGAGTGGGAAGAAGAGGTGTGATATAGGAGGATTTTTGGGACTTGGAGTTGTCATGAATGATACTGCAGGGACAGATGTAGGACATTATATATCTTGCCATAACCTACTGAATGGACTGGGGGAGAGTATAAACTACAATGAAAACTATAATCCATGCTGTGCAGCAGTGCTCCAAAATATATTCACTAAATGCAATGAATGTGCCACACTGATGAGAGAAGTTGTTGATGTGGGAGAATTGGGAAGGGTGGGGAGTGGGGTATATGGGAACCTCATATTTTTTAATGTAACATTTTGTGTGAAATACATATCTTTTAAATAAAAAGACAAAAATTTGCTAAAATAAAGAAATGTAGGAAGTAAGAAAAATGAATTTTTCCCCATATCTTACAAAAAGTACATATGAAGGTAGACTGAAGTATAAGAAATCTAATATTTCATCCCATTGTTTAGTCATCAGTTAAGAATCTAAAAAGACTGTGACATCCAGAAGAGAAGAAGCAGTGATATTTTACAATGTGCTAAGCTGAACAAATGTGAAAAATGTATTTACCTTTGACATTAATCCTATTAAATTAAATGCTGGTGAACTCAAAATAAGCTCATAAATGGGTAAGTATGAAATTTAAATGATACCACAGCAATTCACCTTTAAATGAACTATAGGTGAAATAAAATATTTTTATAAAAATTAGAATGTTTAGAACTGATTAATAGTGAAATCACTACATATCTAGCAAGTAGGATGCAGTTAAAATATTACTTGGAGAGAAATGTATAGTCCTAATGAACATTTTAGAAAAAAGAAACTGTTGAACACTTATGATTGAAAATAACTGCTTGAAATATAAGTAGGAGAACAAATAAAGCATATAGCCAAGAAAGAAAAAAAAAATCAGTCACGAGCAAGTATTAATGAAAAAGAAGAAAAATAAAGACATTCAGCAAAGTCAATAGTAGGCTGTCTGAAAATGCCCACCTGTAACAAGTTTGATGAGAAAAAAGAGAAGGCATCAAAAATAAAGACAAACTTAAGATATATATTACAAAGTAATAAAAATAATATGAAAAATATTATATTGTTTTGGACAATTTGGTAAAAGCAGCACTTAACTAGATAAACATCTCATCAAATCTGACCCAGGAGGTAGATAATTCACAGATTAATATTCATTTACAAACTGACATCAGTAAATAAATCACCATCCATCAAAGCAAAAATAAAAAAAAAGTTTGCAAAATGAGAATAATGATAAAAGACTTGCCTTAACATATTTACATTTAAATATTGCAAAATTTGCATGCAGAAATAGATAAACAGACCTATGGGATAGAGTAATAAGCAAAGACAAGACCCAGACATAAAAATGGGGCATGACCTGTGTCAGAAATGACAAAACAAATCATCTGGGATATATAAACCATTACATAAATAGCACTAGAGTGACAGATTCTCACTAAGAAAAAAATAGGTATGTATTTAGATCTCTCTAATGCCATTTATAAAAGATAAGCTCTGTTTGGTTAAAATTTAAATATAAAAAGAAAAGTAAAAATTTTAGCACAAAACTTATTTTTATAACCTCAGCATAGGAAATGGTTCCTTAAAAGAAAATGAAAAATAAAAAGCATAACCAAAAAATAAATATATTTGATAACAATAAAATTTTAAAATTTTACACAAGAAAGTTACTGTTAACACAATGAGAAGTGACTGTGATATATAACCAACAAAGATTTGCTTCTGAGATTTGGTATATAATCAAAAAAGGCTTGCATCTGAAATACATAAAGAATATATGGATATCAATATAAAAAGACAGGGAAGCGGATTTAGCTCCACTGATAAAGCATCTGCCTACCATATGGGAGGTTCAGGGTTCAAACCCAGGGCCTCCTGACCCGTGTGGTGAGCTGGCCCATGCACAGTGCTGATGTGCACAAGGAGTGCCGTGCCATGCAAGGGTGTCCCCCACATAGGGGAGCCCTGCGCACAAGTAGCGCACCTTGTAAGGAGAGCCACCCCATGAGAAAAATGTGCAACCTGCCCAGGAGTAATGCCGCGCACAAAGAGAGCTGATGCAGCAAGATGAAGCAACAAAAAGAGAAACAGATTCCCAGGGCTGCTGACAAAAATGCAAGCAGACACAGAAGAACACACAGCTAATGGACACAGAGAGCGAGGGGTGGGAGGGTGGGGGGGGGGGGGAGAGGGGAGAGAATTTATTTTTAAATCTTTAAAAAATTTTTTTAAATTTTAAAAAAGTGAAGTAGCCAGACACAAAAGACTACCTACTCATATATATACATATATAAAGACAAATATCCCATTTAAAAAAGTTGAAGGGAGATAAATAGGCAATTTGCATTGGATAAAACATAAATGACAGAAAAACCTAAAAAGATGCTAACTCTCACTAGCAATCTGCAAAATCCAAATTTTAAATAAATGATTTCATTTCTTATGCTTATTGATTGGAAAAATTGATGTGTTTAACAAGAAATGTTTGCAAACACATGGAGAGATGGGACCTAACATTATTAGTCAGAATGAATTATAACAAGCATTTTGGAAAGCTATTTGAAAATGGCTGTCAACTGCATACAAACTCTGAATGGGTAGTAAACACCCTCTGCCTTTTCTGGAGAAACTCTCACATATATGTATAGAAAAAAAAAAATATATTGAAGCTCTGATTGTAATAGCCAAAGTGGAATAAATTGTCTCTCAGGCAGGAAATGAATAAATCATGGTTTAGTCATATAAACTTATTCCTGACAGCATTTAAGATAAATCATAATCATGTTTATCAATACAGGTATTGGGAATCAGATGTGGTTCAAGCAATTGGGCTCCCATCTATCATATAGGAGGTCCAGGGTTCAATACCCAGGGACTCCTGGTGAAGGCAAGCTGACCTGTGTGATGGGCTGCCCCATGCAGAGTGCTGACCCATGCAGGAGTGCTCCCCCATGCAGGCGTGCTGGCCCACGCAGAGAGCTGGAGCAGTAAGATGATGCAACAAAAAGAGACACAGAGGAGAGAAGATAAGAGACACAGCAGACCAGAGAGCTGAGGTGGCACAAGAGAATGATCATCTCTCTTCCACTCCAGAAGTTTTCAGGATAGATTTCCAGAGCCACCTAATGAGAATACAAGCAGGCACAGAAGAACACACAATGAATGAACACAGAGAACTGACAGTGGAGGGAGGGAGGAGAAAGAAATAACTAAATCTTAAAAAAATACAAGTGTATCTCAAAACCATCAAAGAGGGAATAAAAAATTCAATTCATGTGAATTTTAAAACATATAAAACATATAATAAAAATAAATATATTTATGTTTGTTCATTTTTTATCTATCATGTTCTCTGGAAGCAGACGAAATGGAGAGTTGCATGCAGAAGAATTACAGGGGATTGCTGTAAGAAGGGATAGAATTACAAGGAAGTAAGAAAGGCAGGATTGAGCAGAAGGTGACACTGACTCACAACGTGGTAGAAATTGAGGCTTCTGTCCATCCTATAGGGAGTTCTGGAGCTGGGATGGCCCTTCAGAGTTACCCCAAAGTGTAGCAAGGAAGTGTGTATGTATTTATACACGAAGTAGCCAGTTTTTGCCAAACGAGAGTTAGGTGGAGCTCCATAGCTGAAGACAGTGATCAGTCATGGACACAGTTGTGAGCCACCAGCAGCTAATTCAATATTTGATGGATGGATGTATCAGTCTTGAAGAGGGGGTCAGAGCAGAGCACAGAACTGTCAACTGTTTTGTTGTTCATACCAATGCAGAAACAAGGCAGTTAGCAAAAGGGGAGTTAGTTTCTAGGCAAGTTACCATGATGGGAATATGGAACTTGTGCCCTTGGGGAAATCTGGGCACAAATACAGAGCATGCCCTTCAGAGATATTCCATCCCTGGGGCCAGAGGGTGGTGTATTTATACATCCACACCTGTCTATTTGTTAAGGGGTTTCACAGGGCATGTTAATTGGAAGATATTTCTGGCCTCCCATGCAGTATATGCTCTGAAAGCAAGAGAAAGTCTTTAACCCAGGGATTCTTAACATTTATTATTGCATGGACTTCTTTGCCAGTCAGGTGAAAACCACAGGCCCCTTACTAAGTCCATACTATACTATGTATTATTTAAGAAGTATATTGCACCAACATGTTTCCTCAAGAATGTATTTTCTGAATTTCAGTTCAAGCTCATGGACCCCTTGTTAAGAAGCCCTGCCTTAAACCAAGAAGTGTGGGTGCTACAACAAAAGCTTCTCTGGTATGCAAGCAGATAGTGAGTGCCAAGAAAATGTGGCTGGGAAACCAGTATATACTATGATTGCCCATTTATTCTCTTTAAAGGGAGCAGGAACTTAGGGAGCTTTCCCCTATTTTATAACTATTTACCCATATATAATTAATATCACTTTTTAGTGACTCATCTTTTATTAGTCTTCCCAAGGAATTCAACTTTCTTCTTGCATGATTTATCTACTACTTAAATTACATTACATTACATAATTACTAGAACTAACATGTTCAGCACAAATAGATTTTGGAATAAAAATCTTGGGTCTTGGTAGGGTCCCAGCTCAAGTGTTGGCATCAAAAGTTCGTGTGTACATTGTCTATGAGCATTCAGTGTGCAGTGGACATCAGCTAGTACAAATTCCACAGGGAGTGGAGAACATTGATTAATCCAGTAAGTCTGTTGACTGGAGGTAAGTTCAGAAAACTTTTACTCTATAGGAATAGCTGTTACATGGTGTCTTCGTTTTGCAGGACTGACATAGCAAAGTACTACAAATTTGTCTCACAGTTCTACAGTCTAGAGTTCTGAAATCATAGTGTCAGTAGGGTCATGCTTCCTCTAAAATCTGTAGGGGAGAGTTCTTCTTTGCCTATTCCTAGCAACCTTCAGCATCCATCGATTTTCAGCTTGAACGCTTCAATTTCTGCCTCCATCATCATCTGTGTCCAGATCTTCCTCTTCTTACAAAGACATTAGACATATTGGATTAAGGATTTTCCTTAATTCCAGTGTGGTCTTATCTTAATTTAACTAATTCTATAAACAATAACCGTATTTTCAAATAAGGTCACATTCTGAGTTGCTGAAGGTTAGTACTTCAACAAAAATTTTGCAGGGATACAATTCAAGCTATAACACATGCAAAAGAAATTTTACTTGTCCCAAAGATAGAAATTATGGATGGTGTTGGGTAAGTACAATAAATTTGTTCAATAGAGTTTAGGTTTTTCTCACAAATAAATTTTCCACAAAAACGGAGTTGGGAGGCTAATAAAGTGCAATTTACTCTAACTAGAGTAGGAAAAATATATGAATTTGGCAACTCAGTAAGAGTCTTTTATGGGGGGAGGCCAATGAAATTTCAGTATCATCTATTTTATTGTGCTAACTGACTTCTACAGGTTTCTCATTCCTTTTGATTCTATGATTTGAAAAATAAACACTCTTGTTATTTGCCCATAAGACATCATTCAGCGTCCCTGAGTTTTGTCAGGGAACTACATTTACACTTTGTGTTTCTTGAGAATAAGCATTAAGGCAAAATCAAGTGTTTGCTGTAGCCAAGGCATTTTGGCATTATGAATTCTTCAACTTTCTGGCCAAATTTAAAAGCCTTACACATCCTCACATATTCCTGGAAGAAGCTTTGCATAGACTCCAAAAGAAGTTGGCTCAAATTGTTTAAAGACAGCATGTTAAATTCTCCCTTCCATGGGCCTGTGATGAGTTCTACCTTCAAGGGAGGCAGGCCTGTTTATTCATGTAAAGGGAACTAAAGAGAGTCCACAACTTTCCCTTTTATCAGCAACACTTTCATAAATCATTGTACAGCACACATGGTCAGCATTGAATATCTAGTCTCTGTCAGTGGTGCTGTCATATTGGTGTTTATTTAGTGCTTGCTTTTCTAGGACCCCATGATCTGGCCTTTAGAGCTTTTTAGCATATCTCATCACTGTCTGTTCTCTTGAAACCTTCCTGACTGTACTGCCTCATCACAACCTGAAAAGTCTCTAGTCTGGGTGAGCTCTCTTTCCTATTATTCTTATAGCACTTTCTAGAGGCATCTATCATGCTTTATCACTGATTTTATTAGTTAGCCTCCACCATTCCACTACTCCAAAGAAATATGTGCACTGGTATTCATCATGGAAGGAGAGATTTAATGCCATAGGAATTGGAAATTCATAAAAACCATTTTCCAATCCTATCATAGATCCAGAATCTCAGAGTATGATTGAATGGTTCATGAACAGCAGAGGTTGATACTTTGTATGAATCTTTGAGAAAAATCATCCTGTTACTAAGACCTGTCTCTATATCTCATTCCTCAAAACACAGAGTTAAATAGTTTTAGCTTGATCTGGGTCAACTATATTCCAAAATGTAGCAAAGGACTCTGACCTACTTCTATTAGGTTATGAAGTAAATCTTAATTTTTTTTCCTTCTTCCCTCTTAAAGTAAAATATAATAAATTTTTTAAAAAAACATTTATTTCACCTAAGGTTTCCCTGGATCAGCACATTCTCTACCATCAACATTATCTGCCTTACCCTTTTTAATTCCATTTTTATTTTATTTTTCCTATTATTTCACGGAGATACAAAAGGAAAAGAAAAACCGTAATTCATAAATTGATACTCCCAGAGGAACAAAATTAAGATAATAGATTTTTCAGGGACTTGTAAGAATGAGACCAACTGTGACAAGTTAGCTGATATTTTAAAAAATATGGTGCTTAGCAAGCAAAGAACTACATGTGGTTCATGAATACATATGTTGGGTTTCTTTACTTTCATCTAAATTGCCTGCATTTTAAGATATTTCCTGAAAATGAGGAATTGAGCGATACAAAAGGATGTGTGATACATTAATGAAGTTATAGACAGGACTTACTGATAATTTCCCAAAAACCCCATTATCTAAAATATGGTCAGCTGATATCCACTACCTTCAATAACTGTACTCATGGTTTGTTGAACTTCAGATATTTAAGTTTTAGACCATTTCATGCAAAGGTGTTATTTTGGAATTACGATGCTCAACAGTGATAATTATGAGCATTGTGACAAGTCAGAGCACACGATTTCACAATATTTGTAGGCATAATAGGCCTCTGTTAATGAGAGAAAATAAAGGAATTTTAAATATGAAAAAAAATACATGACATTCGTTTAATTTATTCCTCTTATCAGATGTTAGTCCTTGGAAGAAATGCTTAGCTCCCTAAACTTAGGTTTAGCTATCCACAGTCTGGAGAATATGATGTTATCTACCATGAAGAGCTACTGTAAAGATCAAATGACTTAATCCTTATAAAAATCATTGCACAACATAAAAAATTAGTAATTATTCAAAAAGGTAATCTATTATTATCACCACATTCACTCATTCATTTACTTAATATTCATATATGCACACTTCGTGGATTTGTACTAAGCAGTGAGGACACAAGAGATTCATAAAATAAATAATCTTTTTTCAGGGTGCTCTAAATTCATCATGGGAGATAGCTGAGCTTAATTCCACTGGTGCATTGGTGTCAGTATAGTTTTATGAGTAAATTGCCATGGGACACTGAGGTAAAGGAATTTATTTCATCCAGCATGAATGACGGGTAAAGGCTTTCCTAAAGAAACTCATTTTAAAGCTGGTTCTTTAAAGTATGAATGGATTTCTGTAGTCTAAGAAGGAGGAAGACAATATTGTAGAAATAGCATAAAAACTGGCATGGAGGAGAGAACATATTTTGAAATTCTAATTGTTCTTTTGCAGTTTGAACATGGAGTACATTGGATTTTAGAGATGATGCTATCAATCACCTTAGTGGGATGCTGTGGAATTGCTCTATTTTATTCTATAGAAAATTAGGAACTTGGAGAACAATAAAAGGTTTTAAGGAAGGGGTATCATTACTTACACAAAATGCATGTGGGAGAGAAAATTCTGCCTTCAGTGTGAAGGAAAAATTGGAAAAATTAAAAATGGGGAATGTGAAACTATTCTAATATGCCGGATGAAATTATTTTGGCCAGAATATGTGGGGGAAAAGGAAATAAAGAGAATGGATATCAGTGTCAGCTATCTTGTAGATATCAATAGATTTACTTCCTTATTCAGTTGAGCTCAGATAAAAAGAGAAAAAAGGAGGGGATTTATTAAGTACAGAGGGGTAACTTGAAGCTCCTTGCCTTTAAATAGGAACTCAAAAGGTATATATCTAACTCAGTTACTACCATATGTGGATTTAAATCTATTATTTTTCCATTAATTTTTCATATAATGCTGGTTTTGATTTGTTTATATTTGGTTAAGGATTTTTGCATTTATGTTCCTGAGGGATATTGGTTTGTAGTTTCCTTATGATTTCTTTCTCTAATTTGGTATTGTATTAATTATTTATTGCTTTGTAACAGATTGGCACAAATTTAGTGGCTTAGTCAATCTTCCATTTTTTAGCTTACAGTTTTTCTGATGGTCAGAAAATTGTCATGGCATTTCTAGATTCTCAGATTAGGGTTTCAGGAGGCTGAACTCAAGTTGTCCACTGGGTTAAATGATTTGTCCAATGTCAAATACCTTCTAGGAAGTGGTCAGTCTTACTCCCAAAGAAGTTTTGTACCTAAATCACAAGCAACAAAAGATAAAATAGGTAAATGAGACCTCCTCAAAATTAAAAACTTCCGTGCTTCAAGGGAATTTGTCAAGAAAATGACATTTTCTCCCTACACAATGGGAGAAAATATTTCGTAACCATCTATCTGATAAGAGCTTAATATCCAGCATACAAAAAGAAATCCTACATCTCAAAAATAAAAAGACAAACAACCCGTTTTTAAAAATGGACAAGTGATTTGAATAGACACTTCTCCAAGAAGAAATACAAATAGCTAAAAAGCACATGAAATGATGTTCAAATTACTAGCATCTAATGAGGAAAATGCAAATCAAAACTACAATGAGCTATTATGTTACATCTATTAGACTGGCAGCTATTAAAAACAAAACAAAACAAAACAAAACAGAGAAGTACAAATGTTGGAGAGGATGTGTAGGAAAGGGAACGCTTATCCATTGCTGGTGGGAATGTAAAATGGTACAGCCATTGTGAAGGACAGTTTGGCTGTTTCTGAGGAAGCGAACTATAGAACTGCCATATTATCCAGCAATCCCACTGCTGGGTATATACTTAGAAGAATTGAATGCAGTGACACAAAGAGATATATGCACACCAATGTACATAGTGGCATTATTCACTATTGCCACAAGTTGGAAGCAACCCAAATGTCCATCAACAGATAAATGGATAAGTAAACTGTGATATATACATATAATGGACTATTACTCATCTGTAAGAAGGAATGCAGTATTAACACATGAGACAACATGGATAAATCTTTAAGACCTTATGTTGAGTGAAGTGAGCCGGTCACTGATGGACAAATATTACATGACTTCACTGATGTGACTTAAGCAAGTTTAGCAGACTCACAGAACTAGAGTCTGGAAGATAGGCCATCAGGAGACAGAAAGCAAGTAGAGGGTGGTAAGCAGATGGTCAATGTGGGCAAAATCTATGATAAGGTGGACGGGGGTGATAGCAGTGCAGTGATGTGGTTGGATTCAAGGATGTAGGGATGTGAGGAGGAGTAGGGTCGGGGTTTGGGTTGGACTATTGAATAAGGTTCATAGTTACATGCAATAATATTGAGGGTTTGACACATTGGTCTGTTTTCTTTTATTAGGCACTGCCTTTGTTCTTGAAAGATTCTTGTTCCTCTCATTGAAAACATGGAAGGACTGCCCAGGGTGGGAGTTTGGCATTTTCTTTGTTATTGTGTGGTTCTCCACCCACTGAGCTAACACCCTGTGACAAGATGAGCACATCCATATTCCATAGAGGCATGCCTTCAAAAATTTAAACTTTGTGGTTACCATGGGTCCCAAGGAGAGGGGGAGGAAAGAATAGAAAAGATGGAAAACAGGGCATTTTCAGGGCATTGGAATTATTCTGCATGATCTTGCAATAACAAATAGAGGCCATTTTAAATTTTGTCAAAATCTATAAAAGTGTTTGGGCAAAGTATCAACCCTAATGTAAACCACTCATCATGGTTCATAGAAATGCTTTCCCCATAGTCTTGCTGCTTTTCTATTGGCTGTAAAAATCACATGAGCAATAAAACCCAGTTACGTGAATTTTACCTCCTTGGTTTCCAAGGATATATTTTTCATATTTAATCTGAGCAGCTGGGATGTAATAAGCCATCCTTACTCTACTTCTGGTTTGCAACATGCATCACAAAAGGAACAAGAGCACTAGTAAACTCTGCTCTGCTGAACTCCACTATGTCATGCACATTTAATTAGTTGCAAAAATAGAAATGCATATTTAGTTCCTTATTCAGCAAGAACTGGAAAGTCACCAGATTACTGGCACAGCCGAATACAAAGATTGACATTCTGACAAGGTCTCCTTTCAGAAATGAGCACCCATGGATGAGAACTCAGGCAAATTACCCATTAATTGCTGACCATTTTTAAACTGGGTCAGCCCAAAATAAAGACATAAATTGAACTGGATGTAACAAATGCTTGTTATCTGGTTTGATTCAGATGGACTCGGCAGTACTGGGATTAGGTGACAAGAAACATCTTTGAGTTGGAAGGTGACATAAGTTTAATGAGTCAAATTATTAAAGGAAAAACATTTATAACACTGAGAATTTTTCAAGGAAAATCAAATAGTGTTCCTTTATTTTCTTCTATATGTATATTACCTTTTTGTTGCTGCATAATAAATTGCCACAATGTAAGCATTTTGAAAAAAACACAAATATGGAATAATGGGCATAGGTTAGTTGGTTTATCTGCTCAGGGTCCTGCCAAACTAAAATGAGATTGTCTGGGGATCTTACAAGCTCACTGGTTGTTAGCAGAATCCAGTTCCTTGCACTTGTAGGGCTAAGGACCTCATCATCCCAGAGGTCGGTCTCACTCCTTTCCTATGACCTCTCCACAACATGGTGGTTTGCTTCTTGTATTAGTCAGTCAAAAGCGGGCTAATGCAAACTACCAGACCTCTGTTGGCTTTTTTAAAGGGTATTTATTTGGGGTAGAAGCTTACAGTTATCAAGCCTTAAATAGTCTAACTCAAGGTGCCTTAAGAGATAATTTCTCCCCCAAAGTCTGTTATGTGTTGGAAGCAAGATGGCAGGTGATGTCTGAAGGGTTCAGCCTTCCTTCTTCATCTTAAGACTCTGTGGTCCAACCTTCTTCTAATCTCAGCTGTAGGTTGACATAAGGTTTTTCTCTCTTCCCCAGGGCTAATATCTTTCTGGGCTCAGCTGCTCTGTTCTCTCCACAAGGTCAGCTGTATTAGCCTCATCTCTCTTCCTGGGCCATGTCTATAAAGCACTCTCTCTTCCTGCATATCTGCTTCTGTGTTCTACTTCTCTGTGTATTTATTTCCCTGTCATTGAATGATCATCCAATTATATAGCCCACAAAGGTGGGGGAGAAAGGCAGGAACTCAAATCAAGTCACCCCAATAATGCAGTCAAATAAAAGCCCTAATCTTAATTTAATAAAGTAAAAGTGAAACCTCTGAATCTAATACACTGTAATACAATCTAATACATGTAGATGAACAGACCAGTTTACAAATATAATCCAGTATCTATTTTTGGAATTCATAAACAATATCAGACTGCTACACTTCTTTAATACCAACAGGAGAGTATCACTGTTGCTTCAAATCTTTCTGACTTCCAGCTCTGATGTGCAGATGTTGTTTTAAAGTGTAATTAGGTCAGGGCCAGCCAGGATAAGATCCTTATTGATTAGATTAATTGATTATGAACCTTAATCATATCTGCAAAACACCTTCACATTTGCACATGAGGCAACATTATCACAGGAGGGATAGTCATTTAATCCATAGGCCCTGCCCCACTCAAGAGAGCATAAAAGTTTGTACACCAAAGAGATAGTATCTTGGGCTCCACATTAGTATTTTGCTTTTCCCAATGCATTTCTTGTTATTTAACACTAAATCATTCTAAATAAATGATGAAATAGATTTTGCTGTGGAGTTTTCCAAAGACCATTCTAATGTGAGGCCAGGGCAGGATCTGGATTTTAATCCTGACCATGGTGCTGAGCAGCCAATCCTCATTTTCTCTCTCTAAAAAGTCAAGTCTTTAATAATAATTATATGTGTATATATAAGAATAACTGTATAGGTATATAAAATATTCTCAAAATAGCTTGAATAAATGATCTAGTTATAATCTCTGTCAGAAATTTCAACCAAGAAGGCAGAAAAACAGATATTTGAAGATCTTAGAAACAGACAGAGATGATCAACCAATTGAAATGTAAGCTTGTGGATGATTGAACAATAAAGATAAGACAAATAGTAATTTTGATGGAATGTACCACACTAATGAAAGAAGTTGCTAATGTGGGGAAGGGTGGGAGGTGTGGGGAGTGGGACATATGGGAATCCTTTATTTATTTTGTGTAAAATTTTGTGTAATCTAAGTATCTTGTAAAAAATAAAAAAATGTATTAAAATATGAAAAAAATGTAGCTAGTATTGAGTATCCAGTGTCTGTCAAGAGTTGCACATACATTATTTTTTCATTCATATAATAGCCCATATTATACTCATTTAATGAATGAGAAAACTTAATATCAACTGATAAATCATAGATGACTCACACCTTGACATATTTGGATTCAAAACTCACATACTTTACACTCTAAATTAAATTATTAGATTAAATTTCTGTTACTAGATTGTAGGCTTGATTATAACTGACAATGTCACATGTCCTGGTACTGTCCTTTGTGTGCTGGCACCTAGAATATATAGAAAACATTTAATAGAATGTATTTAGTAAATGACTGTATTATAACATGGATGGATGGATGGATAGATGGATGGATGGATAGATGGTGATATCTTAGTTCAACAGGGCTGCTATGACAAAAAAACATTGGTCCCCAACCAATGGATATCCATTGGTCCCCAACCAAAGGATAGATGGGTAGATGTATAAATGTTTTGAACATTTATGATAAAAAATTAAATTTTAATTATTTGTACTTTGTTACATCACCATAGTCCTTATTTTAAACCTGCTTCTGAACTGATGAGTCAATGTGTTATATGCATGTATATCTTCTAGAAGTATGGCTCATGGTTCAGATAGTGTCACAAAACCAAAAAGAATTCTAGGTATACAAAGCCTGAAAAAGCTAACAACCTGGTTGTATGGACATTAAGCACAATTAGTTAAGGACCTAGGCCTTTAAAATGACTCTTTCCCACAGACCTACTACACCCTTACCTGGAACAGGCTGACCATGTAAGTGTTCACCCTGGGAAAGAATTTGGAAAATTCTAGCGGCTGCTTCCTTTACCAAAAGCTATTTTTAGCAAACATTTTAATCATAATAAACACAGCAATAACATGATTTTAGATTCAAAAGCCTTTGATACCCACTGTGTGGCTCTTTTATCCTTTTCGTACCCATTTTCACATCTGTAAGTTGGGGCTAATATAGATGGTGTGGAACATATGGAGAGAGGCAAAATATTTAATCACCAGATTTTAATGATCAACCTGTAATTTGTATTGGTTGCTGTTGTTCAAACCTAATTCAATAAAACTATAACTAGGAATATTTTTGCTGCCTCAGCCATCACTGGTCACTTTTGCATATTTCCATGATTGCATTGATTAAATTATATTTATTATGTTTCACTTTTATCACACTACCAATAGTGGAATGGTAGCTTTATTTAGCTTTTGCCTCCATACCTCATTACAAATATTGGTACAATCTATAGACAGTTAAACATGTTTATTTATTGTTAATTATAATTAGAAGAAGGACTTGAGAGTCAGGGACTCACTAGGTCTTCCATGACAGTTTAAGATATTAAAATATGAAATCAAATATTAATCCAGTAGTTACGTGAGACAGAAACATTTATGTGCTGATCGCTCAAGGCTTTTCCAGACAATGGCAAATACTTGGATGGTCTTGGAATTTCTGATTACTCCCTTTCATTTAATTTTTTATTTTTATTCTTATTTTTAATTAGTTAATTAATTTTTAAACTGTAATTTTCTAAAGATACATAGATCACAAAAAATATTACATTAAAAAAAAAAGAAGAGATTCCCATATACACCACACCCCATCTCACCCATTCCTCCCACATCAACAACCTCTTTCATCAGTGTAGCATCTTCATTGCTTTTGGTGAATACATTTTGGAGCACTGCTGCACCACATGGATAATAGTTTACATTGTAGTTTACACTCTCCCCCAGTACAATCAGTGGGTTGTGGCAGGATATGTAATGTCCAGCATCTGTCCCTGCAATATCATTTAGGACAACTACAAGCCCAGAAAATGCCCCCACATCAATCTGTTTTCCCTTCTCCCCACCCTCAACAACTACCTTGGCCACTTTCTCCACATCAGTGATACAATTTCTTCCATTACTAGTCACAATAGTTCTATAGTACAATACCAGTAAGCCCACTCTAATCCATATTTTATGCCTCCATCCTGTGGAACCTGGGTTGGTAATGTCCACTCCACCTCTTTATTGAGAGGGGGCTTAGATTCCACATGGTCGACTGATGCAATTCTCCAGCTTGCAGTTGTAGGCACTCTCAGTTCCCTGATGTGGTGGTTGACCATCTTCACCTCCCTGTTAGCTGACCTGGGTAAGTTTAACAAACCAGAGAGTAGGAGTCGAAACTCTGCTGAGGCTCAGGGCCCATCTGGCACATGGCCAGTCCAGAGAATCTAGTCTCCTGAGTATACACCAATCCCAGTGTCAACCACAGGTTCAGTAAAAGTGACAGAAGAGGCATATGTAGAAAGGTCACATCTGAGTCCAACTCCCTCACACTCAGGAACTCAAATTACAAAAGGGGCCCACTGGCAAGGTACTGAGCTCCAGAACCATCTGCCATGACCGTAGAATCTGTGTGTCTCCATAGCTCTCAGGAGCACCAGTACCTGGGGTTGTATCTACTTTGACTATCTATGGGATCCTGCTGAGGTGTGCATAAGTGTAACCCATTTGATGACTCCCAACACTTTTTTTGAAGACTCTTAGCCATATAAACTCATTTGTCTTTACCATTTTCCCATTTTATTCAAGTTCTTTCTCTAGAAAGCCCCAGAAATATTAATGCTATTATAGTTACTACTTCTTAGATTCAAAGCTGATTGAAAAGTTCCATGAGTTCCTACTTAGTTATTCAACTAGTATTATTGTTGTTTGCATTAAAAAATTTAAGAAGTTTCAAAAGGTATATATGTTTTGACAAATTGTAAATGTTTATATATTACATAAAACTATATACTTTAAAGACATATTCAGTAAATAAATTTTTTAAGAGATTACCCACCTTCATCTATTTTACAAATACATGAAAAATATCAACTTCTTGTAATTAGATCACAGGTAATTGGGGCCAACACTAACCTTTTGAACAACCAAGAAAAACTGGACAATAATGTCTTTAAAAATCTGCTTGAAGGATCAGAGAGACCAGGAATTGAAGATTTATGAAGCCAATATCCAGAAGAAGGAGGAAATCCAAAAAGGTAAAACTTGCTCTTAAATCCCCTTTTCCTCTAAGGGCAGCAGCTGAATTTCATAGGAAGCAAATGAAATGCTGAGAAGCTGAGCAGAGATTTTGATAACCTAGATTTGATAGTTGTGGCAAAATGAATAAGGGTTCAGTATACACCAAGTTAGAGAGGCCCACCAAATCTTCTGAGCTCCAGTTTTGTAACTGGAAATGCTATGTTCCAGGACTAAAGATGAAGATAGACAAGCTAACATACAGACTGAAGCTCAGCTCTGATTAACGTCCACCACTGAAATTAGTTTGTCAATATTAGATTTCTCATTCCTACAGCCACCTCTTCTCTCAGATAGCCACAAGTCAGGCCTCTTAATTTTCTCTAAAATAGTTGTGCACAATATCCAAATTTCAAAGAAAAATAATATAAGGAAATGGGAATACAAGATAAAGCCGTGCAAAAAACAAAACAAAACAAAAGAACAACGAAAGACCAGATATATAACCAGAGTATTCTAAGAACCTAAATTAAAAATGCAAGGATTGATTCCATAACAGTACACTATATTTAGACACAGATTAGACATAGATGAATGTCAAATATACAGTTTTGGATGGAATATAGGTTAGAGGAAAATCTCTAGACCAAATTTTGGAGATAATGAAAGAACCAAAAGTATAGAAAAGATCATAAGAAACACAGAGTCAGCCAAAGGGTGCTCATGCAAAATACCAGAAATGGGTTGGTTTTTATGAAGGGTATTTATTTGGGGTAGGAGTTTACAGATACCAGGCCATAAAGCCTAAGTTACTTCCCTCACCAAAGTCTATTTGGAGCAAGATGGCTGCCAATGTCTGCGAGGGTTCAGGCTTCCTGGGTTCCTACATTCCTGGGGCTAGCTTTTCTCTGGGTTCAAGGTTCCTTTCTTCTTGGGGCTGGCTTTTCTTTTCTCTGTGTGCTGACTTCTTGGGGCTCCAGTTTAAGTCTTCAGCATCAAACTCCAACGTCAAAACTCCAACATCAGAAAACCCTCAACTCTGTTCTTTGCAATGCCTTTTATCTGTGAATCCCCAGCGACTAAGTGGTAGGGACTCAACACCGTAATATTCAATCATGCCCAGGTACTGATAAGACTACGATCATAATCCAATATTTCTTTTTGGAATTCATCAATAATATTAAATTGCTACACATAGAGACTTTTCCAGTTAAGCTAATTAAAATTTCTAAATATATTGTTAATCATTGCACCTTCTAAGCCCTCATCTATCTCTATGTTTTAAGTCTATGTGTTTCTTCTTCATATTTATTTCCTATTAGTGAGACCATACAATATTTGTCCTCTTGTGTCTGGCTTATTTCACTCAGCATAATGCACTCAAGATACATCCATGATATAGTATGTCTCTCAATCCCATTTCTTCTTATAGCGAGAGAGAGAGAGAGAGAGAGAGAGAGAGAGAGAGAGAGAGAGAGAGAGAGAGAGAGAGAAAATGAGAAAAGTTTCTAAAGAATATGATATGGTGTCCCAGAAAAAGGGCCATGAGAAAATGGGAAGAAGCAATATTTAAAGAAATTACTACCAGAAGTTTCTGAAATTAATGAAATACATACTAAGATTTATCAGTAGGAGAATATCTAAGCAAGACATCCAGACCTATATTTATGAGTAGCAGGATTTTCAAACAAGATAAATCAAACAAAAATAAAACCATCTAGGCACATCATAGTAAAACTGCTGAAAAACAAAAGCAAAGGAAAAATTAAAGACAGGCAGAAAACAAACCAGACAAACAAAAAGACGTGCTACCTTTAAAGGAACAAAAATAAAACTGACAGCTGGCTTCTCTTCAGAAACAAGAAACCAGAAAATAACAAAAGGTTATATATATTGTGTATTAAAAGAAAACAGCTGCTAACCTGCAAATCTGATTTTCAAAAAGATAATATCTTAAAATTAAGTGAATGTAATACATTTACTTGCTGAGTGTGGCTTAGAGAGTGGCCACATTTGAGCAACATAGAGGCTCACAGAAGGTAATTCTTAGGGACTCTGCAGCTCTAAGACCTAGTTGGAATTTCAAGCACACAGGCTCATAAGTATAATCATCAGTATTAAGGGCCCATCATTGCACCATCCTTCTTATTGGTCTTTGCCCTTGCACTTGGAGGACTTGCTGTTCCATTGGGGAATGTGACAGAGCCCTACTTGCTAGGAACTCAGTACTCCCTCAGTTGTCATATGTAACTCTACCTACCATGGCAATATCTAACGAATATCTGAACACTTTTATGTACCCTACATACATCCCCTGGAGAACACCCTCCCAACCACGTGTCCCCATTCATGACACCCCACACCAGTGCTCCTCCCCTTTCACAGTTCCTCTGTGACCCAAAACTTCTTGGAAATTTTGAAGACGTATATATTGCCAGATTCAATTAGTAGGAAAATGAAATAGTAATGATAGGTTTAAAGGTTAAAAATAGAATACATAATAAATTATAAAAACTAAAATAAAGGAAAAAATAAATTGGGGTATTAAAAATGAAAAATACCATAAAACATTTTTTGACGTTTTGCCTTTCATCACGGTAATAGGTGTTGCCCTGAATGTACAGTGGCAAGGCAATCTCCTCCATTTCTTCCTCAGTGCCTACATCTTTTTTTAAAAATTTTTTATTATGTCTTCAAAAAAGTTTTAGGTCACAGCAAAGTTACATATAGAAGAACCTAGGGGACTCCCATATACCAAACATCAAACCCTTTTGCCCCTTTCCCAGCAACGATCTTCCTACATGTGGATGTTACACCCACCACAACTGATGTACACATATTGAAACATAGCTACCAACCATGGTTCCATTATGGTTTACATTTTAGACTTTACACTTTTATAAATTTCTAGTTACATTATGGTTAACACTCTAGGCTATAAACTTTTATAAATTTTGGTGAAATTCAACATGGTCTACATCCATCATTACATGATCCCACTGAACACCTCCATTGTCCCCCAGTTACCCCCTCTTCCATCTATTCTATTCCTCTCTCCCCCTCACCTCGGGGCCCACAATGACAACCAAAGTTCACTGCTCAAAAGACAAGAATCACAGATACTTGCAACAATTCTGAGGGCTTGACACACTAGTCTGTCTTCCCCCATTGAGAGCTACCCATGCTCTTGAGAGACACCCTCTCCTGTTTGAAAACATTAGACCTCCCCAGGATGGGGGCTATCACCTTCCCACTCATTGTATGGGGCTCCACCCACTGACACAGCACACCATGACAAGAACAGCACTCACACACTCCCCAGAAGCCTGCCCCAGGTGCACCCCGTGCCAGATGCCCACCATCAAATATTACAAACCCATAACCCTTCCCCACTATATTTTCCAAAGGTTTTTCTCACCATCATAGCCTCAACCACATACCTGACAATCTCCTATTTTCACCTGCTCTCCCCATCCTTCCCCTCAAATACATGACCCCTCCTCCCAACCCTAGCACCCCTCAAGCCTGCAAAGCCCCACCAAATAATATCCCTATGCCCCCATCTTATCCCTTCACTGCACAACTACTTACCTCCACTTTATCATAGATTTCATCCAAATAGGTGTCAGCTCACAACCTTCCTCTGCCCCCTTATTTCCTGTAAGCCTATCTTCCAGTCTCTGGCTCTCTGAGACAGCTTGATTTGCTTAATTCATATCAGAGAGGTCATGTAGTGTTTGTCCTCCAAAGTCTGGCTTGCTTCATTCAACATAAGGTCCTCAAGATTTATCCATGTTATCCCATGTGTTAGTACAATATTCCTTCTTACAGCTGAGTAGTAGTTCATTGCACATGTTCACAAGATTTTGTTTATCCATTCATCTGTTGATGGGCATTTGGGATGATTCCAACTTATGGCAATAGTGAATAATGCCACTCTGAATATTGATGTGAATATGTTGGTTTGTGACCTTGTATTCACTTCTTCTGAGTATGTACCTAGCAGTGGAATTGCTGGGTCATAATGCAAGTCTACAGCTAGATTTTTGAGGAACCACCAAACTATCCTCCACAATGGCTGGATCTTTCTACATCCCCACCATCAGTGGGCGAGGGCTCCTGTGGGAAACAAAGGCATAGTGGTCTTGCAGGAAGAGATGTGCTGTTTCCATGGCTACACTTTTAACATAGGAATGCAGCAATTAAGCCTTTTGGGTCAACAGGACAAAGCTGTCCAGAGTAGGGAGAAATATGAGCAAAAACACTTCGCAGTTTGAAAGGAATACTAAATCTTTGTACTCTGAGATAAGTTCTTTAATTTACAAGTATTGTTAATGTGTAGCTACACTGCTTGTTTTCACGATAGCTTGAGTATATATAACGCCACTTGTAGATAATAAAGTTGTCTGAGGAGTCTCTACTGGCAGACCCACTGATCCCAGCTCTCTCTCTCTTTCTTTCTCTTTGTTTCATTCTTTCTTTCTCTTTGTTTCATTCCTGATACCCTTAGAGCCCAAATCTCCAACAGGCTCCTATTCCTCCATATCCTCTCCAACACTTGTAGTCCTCTGTTTTTTCAATAGTCACCAGTCTAATGGGTGTAAGATGGTATCTTATTGTAGTTTTGATTGAATTTCCCTAGTAGCTAGTGATGTTGAGCATCTTTTCATGTGCATTTAGCCCTTTGTATTTCTTCTTTGTAGAAGCATCTGTGCAAATCTCTTGTCCATTTTTAAAATGGGTTGCTTTTTTTTTTATTTTCAAGATACAGGATTTCTTTATATATGCTGGATATTAGGCTCCTGTCAGATATATAGTTACCAAATATTTTCTACTATAGGGTAGGTTGCCTTTTCATTTTCTTGGTAAATTCCTTTGAGGTGCAAAAGGCTCCAATCTTGAGGAAGTCCCATTTATCTATTTTTTTCTTTCATAGCTTGTGCTGTGGATGTGAAGTTCATGTAGCCATTTTCTATTATATGGTCCTGTGGCTGCTTCCTTGCACTGTTTTCCAAGGTCTTTATGGTCTTGGCTTTCATATTTAGATCTTTGATCCATCTTGAGCTGATTTTTGTTTAAGGTATGAGATGGTATTCCTTTTTCATTCTTCTGTGTATGGATATCCAGTTCTCCAAGCACTGTTTGTTGAAGAGGCCATTCTCTCCCAGTAGAGTGGGCTTGTTGGCCTTGTTGAATATCAGATGACTGTATATGTGAGGATCTATATCAGAGCTCTCAATTCTGTTCCATTGGTTAATATGCCTATCCTTGTGCCAATACCATGCTGTTTTGACCATTTTAGCTTTGCAGTGTGCTTTAAAGTCAGGTAGTGTGATTCCTCCAATTTCATTTTCTTTTTTCAATATGTCTTTGGCTATTCAAGGCCTCTTTCTCTTCCAAATTAATTTCATGGTTATTTTTTCCAGTTCATTAAAAAATGCTCTGTTGATTTTTATTGGGATTGCATTAAATCTGTAGATCAGTTTGGGTAGGATAGACATCTTAATGATATTTAGTCTTCCTATCCATGAACAGGGAGTATTCTTTCATTCATTTAGTCTTATTTGATTTCCTTTAACTGTGTTGTGCATTTTTCTGTGTATAAGTCTTCTACATCTTCAGTTAAATTTATTCCTAGGTATTTGATTTTGTTATTTACTATTGTAAATGGTAATTTTTTTTATGATTTCCTGCTCAAATTGCTCTTTATTGGTATACAGAAATGCTACTGATTTTTGCACATTGATCTTATAAACTATGACTTTACTGAACTCATTTATAAGTTTGAGAAGCTTTGTTGTAGATGTCTCAGGAATTTCAATACAGATATCATGTTGTCTGCAATTAGTGAAATTTTGGCTTCTTCCTTTCCAATCTGGATGACTTTTATAGCTGTTTTTTGCCTCAGTGCTTGAGCAAGTACTTCTAACTCAGTGTTAAATAGGAGGGGTGATAGTGGACATCCTTGTCTTGTTCCTGATCTTAGAGGGAAAGATTTTAGTATTTCACCATTGTAAATGATGTTAGCTGTGGGTTACAGTTTATCATGTTCAGAAAGTTTCTTTCTATTCCTATCTTTTGCATTGTTTTTATCAGGAAAGCATGCTGTATTCTGTCAAATGCTTTTTCTGCATCTATAGATATGATCATGTGATTTTTTTCTTTTGATCTGTTTATGTGGTGCATTACATTGATTGATTTTCTTATGTTGAACAATCCTTGCATACCAGGGATGAAACCCTCTTGGTCATGGTGTATAATTCATTTGATGTGTTGTTGAATATGATTAACAAGTATTTTGTTGAGGATTTTAGTGTCTACGTTCATTAGCATTTTGTTCTGTAATTTTCCTTTCTTGTGGAGTCTTTGTTTGGCTTTGGTAATGTTAGGGTAATGTTGGCATCATAGAATGAGATAGGCAATGTTCCTTCTATTTCAATTTTTTGGATGAGTTTAAGCGAGATTGTTTTTAATTGTTTCCACAAATGTTTGGTAGAATTCACCTATAAGCCCTCTGGCCCAAGGCTCTTCTTAGTTCAGATATTTTCAGTGACTGATTCTATCTCTTCACTTGTGATTGGTGTGTTGAGAACATCAATTTCTTCTTTTATCAATGTAGGCTGCTTATGTGTTTCTTGGAATTTGTCCATTTCCTCTAAATTGTCCTTCTTGTTGGCATATAGTTTTTCAAAGTATCCTCTTATGACACGCTTATTTCTGTGGGGTCAGTGGTGATATCTACTTTCTCATTTTTTATTTTGTGTATTTGCATCTTCTCTCTTTTTTTTCTTTGCTAGTCTAGGCAAGGGCCTGTCAACTTTATTAATTTTCTCAAAGAACCAGCTCTTTGTTTTATTATTTCTAGTGCTTTCTCATTTTCTATTCCATTTAGTTCTGCTCTGATCTTTGCTATTTCTTTCTTTATTCTTCCTTTGGGGTTAGTTTGTTGCCTTTTCACTAAGTTCTCCAAGTGTGCAGCTAGGTCTTTTATTCCAGCCCTTTCTTCTCCCTTGATACATGGATTTATGGCTATGAATTTCCCTCTCAGCACAGTTCTTGCTGCATCCCATAAGTTCCAAAATGTTATGTTATCATTTTTATTAGTTTCAAGGTAGTTACTAATTTTTTTGAGATTTCCTCCTTGACCCACTGTTTGTCCGAGATTGCTCTGCTTAACCTCCATATCTTTGTTCCCAATCTGGTTCTGTGGCCCTCACAGATTTCCATTCTTATTCCACTGTAGTCAGAGAAATTATTTTGTATGATTTCAATCTTTCTGAATTCATTGAGACTTTTTCTGTGGCCTAGAATGTGGCCCATCTTGGAGAATGAACCACATGCATTTGGGAAGAATGCATATCCTGCTGCACATGGGTGTAGTGTTATGAATATATTTATTAGGTCCAGATCCTCTAATATATTATTTAAAGTCTTTGTTTCCTTATTGATTCTCTGTTGAGATTTTCTTTCTAATGGTGATATTGGTGTATTAAATTCCCCCACTATACGTGTAGAGGCATCCATTCTTCCACTCAGCTTTTCCAGTGTCTGCCCCACATATTCTGAGGCACCCCAGTTGGGTGCATAAATGTTCATAATTGTTCTTTCTTCTTGAAAGATTACTCCTTTTACCATTCAAAGTCTATCTTGCTCAATATTAATATAGCTCCCCTGACTTTTTTCCCCAATGTCTGCTTGTAAGACTGTTTTCAGCCATTCACTTTCCACCTCTCTGAATCTCTGGGTAATGATGGGCTCACTGCAGACAGCATATAGCTGGGTCATATTTCCCTATCCATTCTGCCAGTCTGTATCTCTTGACTGGTAAGCCCAATCCATTAGCATTCAGTGCTATTATTCTCAAGGAATTACTTCTATTAGCCATATATATTTTTGGATTTGTGTATGTTGTATGTTGTTTTTATTTATCTTTTTGTCTTTTTACTAGTCCCTACACTTTCTTCCATTTCTATCTCTCCTGTTTTTTTCTTTGAATCTGCAGAACTCCCTCCCAATGTGCAGGCTTTCCCCTGGCACACTATCCCAGCTTCTGTTTATCTGTGAATACCCCAAACTCTCCATCATTTTTTATGCCAGCTCCAATGAATAGAGTATTCTTGGCTGGAACTTTTTTTTTTTAATACCTTGACTATGTCTCATTACCATCCCCTTGCCTCCGTGGTTTCAAATGAGAAATCAGTATTAAATCCTATTGAGCCTCCCACATATGTGATGGCCCTCTTTTCTCTTGTTACCCTCAGCATTCTCTCTTTGTCTTGAGCACTGGATAATCTGACAAGTATATTTCTTCAAGTAGGCCTATTGGGACCCACACTGTTTGGGATGCACTGCACTTCCTAGACATACACAATCATTATCCTCAGTACATCTGGGAAGTTTTCAGCCATTATTTCCTCCAACATCTCTTCTGTGCCCTCTTTCTTCTCTTCTTCCTCTGGGATGCTCACAATGTGTATGTTTGTGTATCCTGTGCCATCATTGAGATCCTTAAGTTCCTGCTGGATTTTTTCTACCTTTTTATATATCAGTTCTACTATCTCTCTGATTTCAGATACACTGTCTTCCACATCACTAATTCTGTCTTCTGCCTGTTCAAGTATGGTGATATTTGCTAAGAGTGTTTCTCTGATTTCTTGAATTATGCCATTCATCACCACCATATCTGTTATCTTTTTGTGTATGTTTACAATTTCTTCAGTATACTCTCCAAGTGTTGTCTTTTTTCTCTATTTTTAAAAAATGTTACATTAAAAAATATGAGGTCCCCATAAACTCCCCACACCCCTCACCCCATTACTCCCACATCAACAACTTCTTTCATCATCATGGGACATTCATTTGGTGAATACATTTTGGACCACTGCTGCACCACATGGATAATGGTTTACATTGTAGTTTACAATCTCCCCCAGTCCACCCAGTGGGCCATGGGAGGACATACAATGTCCAGCACCTGTCCCTGCAGTACCACCCAGGACAACTCCAAGTCCTGAAAATGCACCCACATTATATCTCTTCTTCCCTCTCCCTACCCTCAGCAACTACTGTGGCCACTTTCTCCACATCAGTGCTACAATTTATCCCATTATTAATCACAATAGCTCCCTAGTAGATTATCAGTAAGTCCACTCTAATCCATACTGTATTCCTCCATCCTGTGGACACTGGGATGGTTATGTCTACTCCACCTCTATATTGAGAGGGGGCTTAGATCCCACATGGATGATGGATGCAATTCTGCTTACAGTTGTAGGCACTCTTGTTTCCCTGGTGTGGTGGTTGACCCTCCTCACCCCCCTGTTAGCTGGCCGGGGTAAGTCCAATAATCCAGAAGGTAGTAGTTGCAAGTCTGCTGAGGCTTAGGGCCTGGCTGCAACATGGACAGTCCATAGATTCAGGTCTTTTGAGTGTACACCAACCCCAGTGCCAATCACAGATCCAGTAAAAGTGACAGAAGAGGCATGTGTAGAAAGGACACATCTGAGTCCAACTCCATCACACTCAGGAACCCAAACTCCAAATAGGGCTAACTGATGTGGCACTGAACTCCAGAGATATCTGCCATAACCATAGAACCTGTGGTACTCTGTAACCCAGTAGATACCTGGACTTGTATCTACTTTGGCTGTCTCTGGGACCCTGCTGAGGCGTGCATAAGTGTAACCCCTCTGATGACCTCACGACTCTTTTTTGGAGACTCATAGTCATATAAACTCATTTGTCCTTTCCATTTTCCCCTTTTATTCAAGATCAAAAAGTAATTTTTAACACCTGATATTACATGTAGGCTGAGATATTCTGCTGGTCTGAGTTGACCCCTTTATTCAAGGTCTTTTTCTAGTTTCATCATCATCTGGTGCTTGGTAGTGATCCCTTGGCACCAGAGAGGCTGATCACCAGGAGTCATTTCCCATACTGTGGGAAAGGTAATGCATTTACATGCTGAGTTTGGCTTAGAGAGTGACCACATTTGAACAACATGGAGGCACTCAGGGGTAACTCTTAGGCACCCTGCAACTCTAGGCCTAGTTCATGTTTCAGGCCCACAGACTTATAAGCATAGTCATCAGTATCAACGGCTCATTGTTGGACCACCCTTCTTTATTGGTCTTTGCCACTTGGGGGATTGTTGCTGTTCCACTGGGGAATATGCTAAGCTCACCTGGCTAGAAACTCAGTTATTGTTTTTAACTGTAATCACTATGAAGATATCCAAACATTTTTATGTACCCTGTATACATGCCCTGGAGAACTCCCTCCCAACCATGTGCCCCTATCAATAACACCCCACACCAGTGTTCCTCCCCTGCCATAGTTGAACCTTTCTGTGGTCCAAAACTTCTTAAAAAATGAAACCTAATATATTGCCAGCATCCATTAATAGTAAAATGGAATATAGTGATGGGTTTAAAGGTTAGATACAAAATACATACTAATTTAGAAAAATTAAATAAAGTCAAAATAAATTGGGGTAACAAAAAATTAAAAAATGAAAAAGCTTTGTGTTTTCTTAATATCCTTAATCTCTTCCTTCAGTTCACCAAGTTGGTACATGATATCTGCCTGGAGATCTTTGATCAGTTGCTTGATGCTCCGCTTCTCTTCCTGGCTTTCAGTTTGTTCATTGGACTGAGGCATGTCTTTCTGAATATTGGTATAGTTTGTAATTTTTTGTTGCTGTCTGGTCATCATTTTATCTTGATGGGTTTGTTCAGGTGATTAGCCTCTCCCTCTAGTTTCAGGTTTTATTTACTTATTGTTTTGGGGTGTATGTTAAGTGTTCTCTTTGACACTTTGTTCTTCTTGTTCTATTTCCTTGTTGTTGTCTCCCTTGAAAGAAAAAGATTAGGGCTAGGGAAAGCAAAAGAGGTAAGAAAAGAAAGTGTATAATAGTGATATTGATAGTAAATGTTAGCGAAAGAACCATGTAAGACCTAGGAGAAAGAATATTAAACTCATGTATTAGTGTAGAATTACAGGAATAAAAAATTGGAGTACCTACAACACAATGGGAAATTGAATATGGACAAGAATATAGTGTGAATTAAAAGACCAGCATGATGAGGAAAGAGGGAAAGAGAAAAGAAAGCACAATAACAGAAAGAGTTAATAATAAAAGAAAGAAAACAGAATAGAAGTGTTAGAAATTTTTTTAAAAAGCCAGAAAAATTGGGGGCTAAGCAAAGAGAAGTGGAATGTAAAAGCAATGACAGAAGGTGAAAGATAGAAAGATGTAGGAAGGAAAAGAGTAAGTGTTGGTAGCCAAAATCATTACACACCAAGATCAAGGAAGTGGAAACACAGCAAACAGGAAACAAGCAGCAGTACATAATTTTAAAAAAATGGGGGAGGGGGTGGTTAAAGAGAAGGGAAAGACAAGAAAACAAAGAAACAGACAAACCCACAAGGAAGGAATCAACCAAACATTAAAAAAAAACTACTTCCTTCACAGCTCCAGCCCCAAGTGCCAGAAACTCATGGCTTCAACCAGAGCAAGCACTCTCTTGGTTGCACTCTCTTAAGATTGATGTCCTGGGGAAGGTGATTTGGCCCAAGAGATAGGGCATTGGCTTACCACATGGGAAGTTCAAGGTTCAAACCCAGGGCCTCCTGACCCATGTGATGAGTTGACCCATGCGCAGTGTTGATGCACACAAGGAGTGCTAAGCCATGCAGGGGTGTCCCCCACGTAGGGGAGCCCCATGAGCAAGGAGTGCACCACATAAGGAGAGCTGCCTAGTTTAAAAAAAGTGCAGCCTGCCCAGGAATGTAGCCATGCACACATATGGAGAGCTGATACAGCAAGATGATGCAGCAAAAACAGACACAGATTCCGAAAGAAGAACACACAGTGAATGGACACAGAGAGCAGACAACTTGGGGGTGGGGGGAGGCAACGGAGAAAGGGAGAGAAATAAATAAAAATAAATCTTAAAAAAAAAAGATTGATGTCCTGAAGCCTCCCACCCCATGGTCGCCCAAAACAGCTCACTCAGGCAGGATGCTGTCCCCACTCAGCATTTCCCTTGCAGGAGAGATGATGTTGGTGCACTTACTCGGATGCCATCTTGCCCCTTCTCTCTTAATCATAAATTAATCAAGTAAAAGTGAAACTTCTGAATCTAATACAATCTAATATCCAGAGGAACAGACCAGTTTACAAACACAATCCAATATCTAGTTTTGGAGTTCATAAATAATACCAAGCTGCTATAACTTCCCCATATCACATGCCCATTCCACCCACTCTCCACCCAAGATTCCAACAAAAAACCTACTTTCACTAAAAATCGTAATTCAGGGTGTTTGTGAAAGAACTTAAGACATTGGTCATAGAAGATTAAAGTAATTATTAAGGCCAAGACAGGAGTTTGGTCTTTGGAAAAATGTGAGAACCTACAGATATATATCAGTTCCAAGACACAGATATTCTTGTTTTAATCGGCCTGATTTTCTATCTCTAGGTATATCTATCTATATTTTATCTATCATCTTTATCTATCTGTACAGGGTTACTTTTGTAAACATCAAAGTCACACAGAATTCTCCAGGATAGTTCCCTTCAAAAAGATTCTTTGTAAATAAATTATAGGCAGGAGGCTGAAGTTTCCAACTGTTATTAAGACTCCATTCAGAGTAAAATTTGATTTTTCTGTTTTGATGACAGAACCCCAGCAGGGTTCCAAGACACTATTTTTTTCAGAGCCAAATCATTATTCAGGAGTCAGGTTTATTTTGAAGACACACCAAGGAACCTTGGCTCCAAGCAGTGGCATGCATTCCTCCAATTAGGGGAAGTAAGAACCACTCATTTCTCTCATGGCCATGCAGAGGTAAAATTACCCCAGGAATGGAGAAAGAAAGAAGATAGAAATCAGTGTAAGGAGGATGAATTTCTGAGGAAATGTTGCACAGGATTCTTAAATAAGAAACTATACGTGACATGACTAATTAGGAACTTGTGGCTGGAAATTAAAGAAAATGTTGAGTTCATATGGACAATTTTAGGACACCTTGAGATTACAGAGCTCTTCAGTTTTCACAGCATACTGTGATGGCACATACATAAGCTAAGGCTCCAAAGGAAGAAATTTAAGGTATAATCTCCTGATAATTAGTTGTGTGACTTTGTTTCCCAATCTGTAATCAAAAATCATCTCTTTAAACCCCTGAAAGAGATAACATATGAAGATATTAGGAGAAGAATAAAGAATATTGTGCCATAACCATTTTAAATGGCATCTTCAAAGAAATGGTTTTCTGGTAAAATTTTTAAAGATGTTGCCTCTATGTATTACTATTTAATTTTTGAAAAATAGTTTTCCCTTAGAAAAGCACATCACCTGTGTGGTATCATTCCCAATAATGCAGAACCTCAATCTAATCATGAGAAAATATCAGGCAAACCCAAATTGATGGACATTCTACAAAATAACTGACTCATTTTTCAAATGATCTCAAGGTCAAGGAAAAATGGAAAGACTGAGCAATGTAACAGGAAGGAGACAGAAAAAGTATATTAATGGAAAAACAGGTGAAATCACAATAAAGCCTGTATTTAGTTTCATTTTAAAAAGGTGATATATGAACAAAATCTATGGAGATTCTCTTGCTTTGTTGTGTATTTAGTTTCAGTCTTGGTCAGCACCTCTTATGTATTTCTTTCATGGATTCTTATGAATTTCTTAATTTGTAAATAATATTATCCCCTTAATTATTTTCTTGATGCACATTGCACTTTAAAAAGATCCTGAGTGGGTATGTAGACAAATAATTGGTTTACAATCCCTACTGTGTCCTTCATGGTAGGCTGTCTTGGATGGCACTAATTGGGTGTAAAGTTGTCATCATCCTCCTGCTTAATGCAGCCAGAACTCTAAGATATAAAAATGGAAGGCATCATATGGAAAGTCACTTTTTCCTCTCTGGTCCTGTTTCCTCTTTCATAAAATGAATGAATTTTATTCAAAGTTGTCTAAATGCCATTTCTAACACTCTAAAATTATTTTCTGTTAAAAAGGATTTATACAACTTCTGGGGAAGATGGTTGAATAGGGAGACTGAAGACTTAGTCCTTCCACTATGAAATAGGCAGGAACTATCTGAAGCAATTGTTTTAAAACTCCAGAGACAGCATTCAGAGAAGAGTGGGAGAAAGAGGCTGATAATATGGTAAAGAACTGTAATTGTTCTCTTCACACAGCAGTACTGGCTGCAACTTCTACACTCACAGCAGGCTGTTATGGGGTCTAGTCCCTTGTTAACTGCTGCTGATAGAAAGGGATATAAAAATCCTCTTCCCCAAGAACACGGGTATGCATGACCAATTACTGACCATGGCTTACCATTAGGGAGTTCGGATCCCTGGGTCCTCGCTTTGAGGACAGCTATTATTTCAACTTACCCCAGACAAAGAGGGTGACGGCCATTGTTTCTAACCTCCCTGGAAAAAGGCAGGGGCAGTGAAGATTTAAGGACACAGGCCTTAATGAGGGCTATGGAAGAAAGTTATCTGAAAGGTTGCATTTGCTGGGCAGGCCAGGAAAGTTCAGCTTTGTGGCACCTTTGGAGGAGTTTTTGTTGCTCTTCCTGACACCCTTCAGAGGGCACTTTGCAGTTGATTTGCACCCTCTTTGTTGGTCTCTCATCCTGTTTTGTCTGGGAAAGACTGAATTTGGGAGTCCAGAGGAGGACTTTCCTACAAGAATTTGCCCTCCAGGCTAAATCATTATGATACAATGAAAGAATTGTAAAAAGTGACAAATGCAAGTACTCTGAGACAAACACCTGCCAGCTTCTGATACATGGGAGAGGAAGGCTTGTCCCCTGAAATACAGAGGTGACAACAAATTCCTGTACAGAAGGAAATTCCTAAACAACTAACAAGTGAAAGCCCAGGGCTAGACGGAGGTCCAGAAGTAAGCGAAAATCATACATTCACCTTGGTCAGACCTTCCTGACCAGAGGATGGAACCATAAGTAAAGCTCTGTCTTATCACCAAGTGGTTAAAAAATGAATAGACAACCCAGGGAGTGAATGCCAGAGAGAACATTTTAAAATATTAAAATGCACAGTGTGCAACAAAAGAATACAAGACAAAGAAACAGGGAATGGTAACCCATCCAAAAGAAGGGAACAAAAATACAGAAAACACTAACAAAGGAGATAAGAATGTGGGCATATCAAAGTTTCAGGGAAAAAAAAACCTTAAGGAGATGAAGAAAAGTACAGAGGAAAAACTACAAAGTATCAAGAAATCAATGAATGGACAATATGAAAGTCTAAGTAAAGAGATAGAAATCTTTAAAAAGAACCAAATGAAACTACTGGAGTTGAATACTACAATAAGTGAAATGAAAAATGCCCAGGAGGCTTTTGAGAACAGAATAGAGCTGGGAGAAGGAAAAAAAAAAATCAGTGAACTTGAAAACAAAAACACTTGAAATAAGTCAGGCTGAGGAGAAGAAAGAAAAATATATATTAAAAACAAAAACAGCCTAAGATGGCTATGGAATACCATCAAGCACACCAATAAGTACATTATGGGAGTCACAGAAAGGAGAGAAAGAGAGAAAGGGAAGGAGGGAATAGTCAAAGAAATATGAGAGAGAATTTCCCAAACTTAGCTAAGTAAATGAATATGCACATATGAGAAGCTCAGAAAACATGAAACAGGATAAACATGACAAAAATACACCACATTATATAGTGATTACACTATAAGTGTAAGGAGAGTTTTAAAAGTCGCAAGAGAAAAGCAACGTGTTACATATAAAGTAGTCCAAATACGATCTAGTGCTGATTTCTCATCAGAATACATGAAGACAAGAAGGCAGTATGTTGAAATATTTAAGGTGCTGAAAGAAAACAAATGCCAGGCAAGAGTTTTATATCTGGTGAGATTTACTTTCAAAAAATGAGGAAGGGATTAAGACATTCTCAGATAAACAAAAGCTGAGACAGTTCTTCATCACTAGACCTGATCTACAAGCAATTCTAAAGAGAATTCTTCAGGCTGAAAGGAAAGGCACTAGCCAGTGGTTCAAAACAGCATAAAGAAATAAAGATCTATGGTAAATGTAACTGTGACAGTTTGAAATTCTTTAATGAATCTCAAAAAGAAAATACTATGATTTTGAACTAATCCTGTCCTGTGGGCATGAGACATTGTGATTGGACTATATCAGTGAGGTATGACTCAAGTTGAGTTTCTGCTCTTTTTCTGGGCACATGCATAGAAAAATGGAGTTCTGCCATTTTTGACCCTGCAATTTGAAAAAAGAAATTGAGGATCACTGACAGCCGAAGCTTAAGCAGGAAGCATTCGAGATGCTGGGTTCATAGAGTGGCTCAAAACTGAAAGAGAATAACCATATGCCTGATGGCTCACACCTGAACATGGGAAGAAAGTGGAGCAGCCAAGACCTTGAGAGAAGGCCCTCTAAGAGACAAGCCCTATGTCTGCGTACCCTGAGCTGAGTTCCAGGAGACAGTAAATTCTGGAAGGGAAAGCAAATACCTTGGTAGAGATTGCTCACCATCTTGCTTCATCATGTGGCAGCTGACTTTGGTGAGAAAGCATCTCTCTCTTTTTTTTTAAAAAAAAAAGATTAAACTCTACTTTCTCATAGATAAGTCTTTTTAAAATTTAAATTCTTAAGTCATTTACACAGTGGCAAAGTCAAAATTATAAAACAATGTACATTTTCTTAAATTTCTCTCCCTTCCCTCCCCCCCAACCCCCCACCCCCACCCCAGTTGCCTGTTTTCTGTGTCCATTTGCTGCGTGTTCTTTTCTTTGTCTGTTTCTGTTTTGGTCAGCATCACGGAATCTGTATTTCTTTTTGTTGTGTCATCTTGCTGCATCAGCTTTCCGTTTGTGTGGTGCCATTTCTGGGCAGGCTGCACTTTCCCGCTGGGTGGCTCTCATTATAGGGTGCACTCTTTGCATGTGGGGCTCCCCTACACAGGGGACACCCCTGCATGGCACAGTACTTGTGTGCATCAGCACTGTGCATGGGTCTTCTCCACAAGGGTTAAGGATGCCCGGGGTTTGAACCATGGACCTCCCATGTGGTAGATGGATGCCCTATTCACTGGGCCAAGTCTGCTTCCCAAAACAATGTACATTGAGAAGTCCACTTTCCATCCTTGTCCTTTCCACTATGGTAGCTCCTACCCCATGTGGATAAATAATTTCGATTAGTTTTTCATTTATTTTTCCATCATTTTCTCTCTTGCTTTCTTTTATACATATATGCATATTTATATATGAATGTATATTTTCAGATTCAAATTCATATTTCCCCCTGTCTTACACAAAAAGTAACATCATATACCCACATTTCTGCACTTGCTTTTTTGACTTAGCCATCACTCCTGGAAATCCTTCCAGAACACTGTGTAGTGATTGTCTTCCATTTTATTCCTGTGTTCCTCCATTGTGGTGCCATACCAAAAGTCTTCAACCAGTCTTCAACTAATGGACACTTGAGTCATTTCTTGGTACAGCAATGAATCATCTTCTGCATATTTTAAGAGGTGATCTAATTCAGCAGATATAATGAATTCTAGTTCTTCTCTGTCTAGGATGACTTCCAGGGCCTGGAGAGAATTTTCATGGGGATTCTTTTTCATGGGATGAGAATTCTCAAGCTTTGTTAGTCAGCTCTGGAGAATTCTAAAAAATGGCAGTTAGATAAGATGCAAACAGAAAAGAAGGTGCAGATTTTCAAATCCCTAACAACAGGCACTCATTAATGGATAGAGATGCTGTGAAATTATTGACTCTGTCCTCACAAGCCACCCAGTTCATTCTCTTCTTTTCCTACTAAAACTCTGAGTCCCAGAGAAGTTAAGAACTTCACCCGACCAGTGCAGGTGGTGGGCCTGAGAGAAGGCAAGTTGGACACATCATTGCCCTTAATCCTTCTAAGGTGAGTGAGCAGTGAAGTAGGCTAAATATTAATACCCACTTATATTTTCAATTTATCTTCATTTTCCTTTTCATCCACATTGAATAAATGTCTGCATTGGTCAAGTTTTGTTAAATTATGGTGCAGTAACAACCCTGAAATCACAATAGATTATCACAGTAGGGCTTTAGCTCTTCTTTGGGACACGTATTACCCATGTACCTGCTTGTGTTCTGCTTGTCTCTGCTCCAGCGTCATCTTAGTTCTGGAATCCAGGCTGCTGATACAGGACAAGGGAAAAGAGTGGGAAGGGAAACCACACTAAGACTCATAAAACTCCTGCTTGAATATGGCAGATGTCACTTCCACTCTAATTTCAGTGGGCAAACCCAGTCTCATAGCTGGGCTTACTGTACCCAGTCTCTCCTTGGAAGGCTCTGGTAACATATGAGGACATAAACTCTCACTTTAGGGAGGGCAGTGAAAATGGGTCCAACAATTCAGTTGTCTAGGTTTAAAGAATGACTATGCTTCAAGCACTATTATGTGCCAGACACTGTTGTAGGTATTGAATTTGCAGTGAAGAAGGCAAACACAAACCTCTTCCCTCATAGAACTTATGTTCTATTAGGAAGACAGCCATAAAAATTAGTAAAATAAGTATATAGTTGGTGACAAGATATTGCTATGAAGAAACATAAAGCAGGGAAAGGGTGCAGGGTATGGCACAGCCAGGGGTAGCGAGACATTGCAATTTGAGAAAAAGAGGCCACAGGAGGCCTCACTGAGCAGGTGATGTTTGAATAAAGAACAAAGGAGGGGAGGAGCTGAGAGACATGATCTGAAGGAAGAGTGTTCTGGGAAGAGTGAACAGCATGTGCAAATGTCCTGATGCAGGAGGTTATTGGGCTAGTTTGAGGACCAACAAGAGTACCAGTGTGGCTGGAGCCAAGTGAAGCAGGGGGAGAGGAGTAGATGATGAGCCCCCTACCAGGCCCTGCAGCCTGTGGTATGGATTTTTTTGGCTTTATTTATTTTTTTAATATTACATTAAAAAAATATGAGGTCACCATATACCCCCCATCCCCTCACTCCACTCCTCCCATAACAACAGCCTCCTCCATCATCATGGGACATTTATTGTGCTTGGTGAATACCTCCCTGAGCACTGCTGCATCACATGGTCAATGGTCCACATTATAGTTTACATCTCCCCCAGTCCACCCAGTGGGCCATGGGAGGACATACAATGTCCAGCATCTGTCCCTGCAGTACTACCCAGGACAACTCCAAGTTCTGAAAATGTGCCCACATTATATCTCTTCTTCCCTCTCCCTACCCTCAGCAAATACTGTGGCCACTTTCTCCACATCAATGCTACATTTTCTTCAATTACTAATCACAATAGTTCATGAATAGAATATCAGTAAGTCCACTCTAATCCACACTCTATTCCTCCATCCTGTGGACCCTGGAATGGTTGTGTCCACTCCACATCTGTATCAAGAGGGGGCTTAGATTCCACATGGATGATGGATGCAATTCTCCTGCTTTCAGTTGTAGGCACTCTTGGCTCTCTGGTGTGGTGGTTGGCCTTTTTTACCTCCATGTTAGCTGAATGGGGTCAGTCCAATAAACAAGAGTGTAGGAGTTGGTAGTTTGTTGAGGCTCATGGCCTGGCTATCACATGGACAATCCAGAGATTCAGTTTCCCTGGGTATACACTAAACCCCAGCACCAAGCACAGGTCTGGTAAAAGTAACAGGAGATGCTTGTGAACAAAGATCACATCTGAGTCCAGCTCCATCACACAGAAACACAAACTCCAAAGTAGGGCCAACTGACATGGCACTGAAGTCCATCTGCCATTACCATAGACCCTGTAGGTCTCTGTAGCCCTCAGAAGAACCAATACCTGGGGTTCTATCGACTTTATCTGTCTCTGGGACTCTACTGAGTTGTGCATAAGGGTGACCTCTCTGATAACGTCCTGGCTCTTTTTTGGAGACTCACAGCCATATAAACTAATTTGTCCTTTGCATTTCCCCCTTTTATTCAGGTCAAAGAACATTTTTAACTCCTGATATTACATGTAGGCTGAGATATTATGCTGGTTTGAGTTGACCCTTTTATTTAAGGTCATTTTCTAGTTACATCATCAGCTGGTACTTGGTAGTAATCCCTCAGTGCTAGGGAGGCTCATCCCTGGCAGTCATGTCCCACACTGGGGGAAAGGCAACGCATTTACATGCTGAGTTTGGCTTCGAGACTGGCCACATTTGAACAACATGGAGGCTCTCATGAGGTAACTCTTAGGCACCCTGCACCTCTAGGCCTTGTTCTTATTTCAGGCACACAGGCTTACAAGCTTAATCATTAGTATCAAGGGCTCATTGTTGGAGCATCCTTCTTTTTTGGTCTTTGCCATTGCACTTGGGGGATTGTTGCTGTTCCATTAGGGAAAGTGATAGGGCTCCCCTGGCTAGGAACTCAGCACTCCCTCAGTTGTCATTTTTAACTCTAACCACTATGAAAATATCCAAACATGTTTATGTACCCTATATACATGCCCTGGAGAACTCCTGCCAACCATGTGTCCCCTGTCAACAACATCCCACACCAATATTCCTCCCCTGCCATTGTTGAAACTCTCTATGATCCAAAACTTCTTTGAAAATGAAGCCCAATATATTGCCAGGTTCCATTAATAGTAAAATGGAATATACTGATGAGTTTAAAGGTTAAATATAGAATACATATTAATTTAGAAAAATTAAGGTAAAAATAAATTGGGGTATCAAAAAATTTAAAACTGCAAAAGCTTTGTTTTTCATGTTTTGCCTTTCATCACTGCAATAAGTGTTGCCCTGTAGGCAAATTAGCAAGGCAACTTCTTCCATCTTTTGCTCAATGTCTACGTCCTTTCTTTTTCTTTTTTTTCCCTAATTATTAAGCTTGTCTTCACAGAAGTTTTAGATCACAGTGATTCATATATACAATAAACGGTACTCCTACATTTCCAATATAAAACCCCTTTCCCTTCCACAGCAATAATCTTTTTACATGTTCATACTATATTTATTGAAATTGATGTACAGATATTAAGACAATAGCTTTCAAACAAGGTAACACTTGGGTTTACATTGCGGTTTTTATTTTAGACTATATAATTTTCTGAATTTTTAGTTATCTTATGTTTTACATTATGATTTACATTTTAGCCTATAAGCCCCTATACATTTTCAGTTTAATTTAACATGTCCTATATACATCCATGCATAATCTTTTGGAACACTTCCATTGCCCCACAGTTACACTGATCCATCTATCCAATACCTCTTCCCCCTCCCCTCAAGTTCCACAGTGACCATCAATCTTCATTGCTTGAAGGGCCATGTTCAGAGATACTTGCAACAATGTTGAGGGCTTGACATACTTGACTGCCCTAACGTATTGAGAGCCACCATTTCTCTCAAGAGATACAATTCCCTCTATTTGAGAACATCAGTCCTCCCCAGAATGTGTGTATACCTTCACTCATTATATGGGTCTCCATCCCATGATATAACCCACTATGACAAAATGAGCACTCACACACTCCCTAGATGCCTGTCCTGAGTCAGATTCTCCACTTTAAGCATCTTAAACAGGTAACCTTCCTTATTATATTTTTGAAAATGTTTTCTCAACATCATATTCTCAACCCAATACTTGACAATCTCCTATGTTCATATGTTCCCCTATCCTCCCCCAATTTCTTAGGCAATATTACCCATCCTCCCATCCCTAGCCCCCCTCAAGCCCACAAAGCCCCACCCAAAGGTATCCCTATGCACCCATTTTATCCCTTCCTTGTGCAAATACTTACCTCCAGCTTATCATAGATTTCACCTATGTAGGTGTCAGCTTGCATCCTTCCTCTACCCTCCAAATTCCTTTAAGCCTATCATACAGTCTCTAGCTCTCTGAGGCAGCTTGTTTTACTTATTTCATATCATTCAGGTCATGTATTATTTGTCCTTCAATGTCTAAATTGCTTCACTCAACATAAAGTTCTCAAGATTCATCCATGTTATCACATGTGTTTGTAGTGTATTCGTTCTTAAAGCTGAGTAGTATTACATTGTATGTATATACCACATTTTATTTATCCATTCATCTGTTGATGGGCATTTGGGTTGATTCCAACTTTTGGCGATAGTGAACAATGTTGCTGTGAACATTGGTATACATATATCAGTTTGTGTCCTTGTTTTCAGTTCTACTGGGTATAAACCCAGCAGTGGGATTGTTGGGTCATATGGCAAATCTATAGCTAGTTTTTTGAGAAACCACCAAACTGTCCTCCAGAATGGCTGAATCCTTCTTCATTCCCACCAACAGTGGATGAGTGTTCCCATTACTCCACATCCTCCCCAGCACTTGAAGTCTTCTGCTTTATTCATAGCTGCCAATCTTATGGGAGTAAGATGGCATCTCATTGTAGTTTTAATTTTCATTTCCCTAATAGCTAGAGATTTGGAGCATTTTTTCATGTGCTTTATAGCCATTTGTATTTCTTCTTTGGAAAAGTGTCTGTTTAAATCTTTTTCCCATTTTTTAAAATGGGTTGTTTATCTTTTTATTTTCAAGATATAGGAGTTCTTTATATATGCAGGATATAAGTCTCCTATCAGATATATGGTTACCAAATATTTTTTCCCATTGTGTAGGCTCTCTTTTCACTTTCTTGACCAACTCCTTTGATGTGCAGAAGGCTTTAATTTTGAGGAAGTCCCATTTATTTATTTGTTCTTTTGCTGCTTGTGCTTTTAGTGTGAAGTTCATGAAGCCATTTCCTATTAAAAGGTCCTGTAGATGCTTCCCTAAACTGCTTTCCAAAGTCTTTATGGTCTTGGCTCTTATATTTAGGTCTTTGATCCATCTTGAGTTGATTTTTGTATAAGGTGTGAGATAGTAATCCTCTTTCCTTCTTTTGCATATGGATATTCAATTCTCTAGACACCATTTGTTGAAGAGGCCATTCTCTTCCTGTTGAGAGGGTTTGGTGACTTTATCAAATATTATATAACTGTATACATGAGGATCTATATCAGAACTCTCAATTTGGTTCCATTGGTCAGGGTGTCTCTCCTTGTGCCAATACCATGCTGTTTTCAATACTGTAGCTTTGTAGTATGTTTTGAAGTCAGGTAGTGTGGATCCTCCAATTTCATTTTTCTTTTTCAATATGTCTTTGGCTTTTTGGAGTCTCTTTCCTTTCCAAATAAATTTCATAGGTAGTTTTTCTAATTCATTAAAGAATGCTGTGTTGATTTTATTGGGATTGCATTGAATGTGTAGATCAGTTTTGGTAGGATAGACATCTTAATAATATTTAGTCTTCCTATCCATGAACAGGGAATATTCTTCCTCTTATATAGGTCTTCTTTGATTTTCTTAAACAGTCTTGTGTAGCTCTCTGTGTATAAGTTTTTTACATTTTTAGTTAAATTTATTCCTAGGTATTTGATTTTTTTAATTTACTATTGTAAATAGTATTTGTTTCTTGATTTCCTCCTGAGCTTACTCATTATTAGTATACAGATTTTTGTGCATTGATCTTATAACCTGTGACTTTACTAAACTCATGAGTTCTAGAAGCTTTGTTGTAGACCTTTCAGGGTTTTCTATATATAGGATCATGTCATCTTCAAATAATGAAATTTTGACTTCTTCCTTTCCAATTTGAATGTCTTTTATATCTGCCTCTTGCCTCAGTGCTCGAGCAAGTACTTCTAAGTCAATGTTAAATAGAAGAGGTGATAGTAGGCATCCTTGTCTTGTTCCTGATCATAGAGGGAAAGATTTTAGGATTTCACCATTGTAAATGATGTTGGCTGTGAGTTTTTCATATAAATTATTTATATTGTTCAGAAAATTTCCTTGTATTCTAATCTTTTTCAGTGTTTTTATCAAGAAAGGGTGC
Organism: Dasypus novemcinctus; assembly: GCF_030445035.2. Lineage (NCBI taxonomy): Eukaryota > Metazoa > Chordata > Mammalia > Cingulata > Dasypodidae > Dasypus > Dasypus novemcinctus. The sequence continues at coordinate 197,652,694 of NC_080673.1, read as the reverse complement.
TGTATTTTGTCAAATGCTTTTTCTGCATCTATAGATATAATCATGTGATTTTTTTCCCTTCAATCTCTTTATATGGTGTATTACATTGATTGATTTTCTTATGTTGAACCATCCTTGCATACCCAGAATTAAACCCACTTGGTCATGGATTATAATTCATTTAATGTGTTGTTGAATACAGTTAGCAAGTATTTTGTGGAGGATTTGCATCTAGGTTCATTAGAGAAATTGGTCTGTAATTTTTCTTTCTTGTGGTGTCTTTGTTTGGCTTTGGTACTAGAGTAATGTTGGCATCATAGAATGAGTTAGGCAATGCTCTTTCTGTTTCGAATTTTTGGAAGAGTTTCAGCAAGATTGGTGTTAGTTCTTTCCAGAATGTTTTGTAGAATTCACCTGTGAAGCCATCTGGCCAGGGCTCTTCTTAGTTGGGAGATTTTTAATGACTGATTCTATCTCTTTACTTGTGATTGGTTTGTTGAGATCATCAATTTCTTCTTTCATCAATATAGGCTGCTTATGTGTTTCTAGGAATTTTTCCATTTCCTCTAAATTGTCCTTTTTGTTGGAATATAGTTTTTCAAAGTATCCTCTTATGATAGTCTTTATTTCTGTGGGGTCAGTGGTGATATCTCCTTTCTCTATTCTTATTTTGTGTATTTGAATCTTCCCTCTTTCTTTCTTTATTAGTTTAGCTAGGGATTTGTCAATTTTATTGATCTTCTCAAAAAACCAGCTCTTGGTTTTGTTTATCTTTTCAAGTGCTTTCATATTTTCGATTTCATTTAGTTCTGCTCTTATCTTTTTTCTTTCTTTCTTTCTTCTTCCTTTGGGTTACTTTGTTGTTTTTTACTAATTCCTCCAAATGTGCATTTAGTTCTTCAATTTTTGCTCTTTCTTCTTTTTTGATGTATGAATTTATGGCTATAAATTTCCCTCTCAGGACTGCTTTTATTGCATCCCATAAATTTTGGTATGTTGTGTTATCATTTTCATTAGTTTCAAGGTAGTTATTAATTTCTTTTGTGAGTTCATCCTTTATCCACTGTTTTTCTAAGAGTGTGCTGTTTAATTTCCATATCTTGGTGTGAAATCTGAGCCTCTGGCTCTTACAGATTTCCAGCTTCACTTCACTTTGGCCAGAGAAATTATTTTGCATGATTTTGATCTTTCTGAATTCATTGAGCCTTTCTTTGTGGCCTAGCATATGGCCTATCTTGGAGAATGATGTATGTGCACTTGAGAAAATGTATATCCTGCTGTATTCGGGTGTAATGATCTGTATATGTCTATTAGGTCTAGCTCCTCTAATATACTCTTCAAAGTTTTTGTTTCTTTTTTAATTCTCTTTTGAGATGTTCTGTCCAAAGTTGATAGTGGTGTATTAAAGTCCCCCACTATAATTGTAGAGGCTTCTATTCTTTCACTTAGTTTTTCTAGTGTTTGCCTCATGTATTGGGAGGTGCCCTTGTTAAGAGCATAAATAGTTATGATTGTTTGTTCTTCTTGAAAGATTATCCCTTTCACTAATATGTAGTGTCCATCTTTGTCTCTCACAGTTGTTTTGCATTTAAAGTCTTTTTTATCTGATATTAATTTAGCTACTCCTGCCCTATTTTGGTTATTGTTTGCATGTAAGATTGTTTTCCAGCCATTCACTTTCAACCTCCTTGAATCCCTGGATCTAAGATGTGTTTCTTGTAGACAGCATATAGATGGGTCATATTTCCTTATCCAATCTTCCAGTCTGAATCTTTTGACAAGTGAGTTTAATTCATTGATATTCAGTGTTATTACTCTCAAGGAATTATTTATGTTAGCCATATTTTCTTTGGACTTGTGTTTGTCATATTTTGTTTGTTTGTTTCCTTCTCTTTTTGTCTTTATTTTGCTCTTACACTCTCCTCCAACTCTGCCTCCCCTGTTTTTTTTTTTCTCTCCCTGCATAACTCCCTTTAGTATTTCTCGAAGGGCAGGGTTCTTGTTGGCATACTCTTTTAGTTTCTGTTTATCTGTGAATATTTTGAACTCTCCATCATTTTTGAATGCTAGTTTAGCTGGGTAGAGTATTCTCGGTTGGAAATTTTTTCTTTCAGTACCTTGAGTATATCATACCACTGCCTTCTTGCCACCATGGTTTCAGATGAGAAATCAGCACTTGAGCATTGGATAATTTGACAAGTATATGTCTTGGGGTAGGCCTGTTGGGATTTATGTTGTTTGGGGTGCTTTGTGCTTCCTGGGCACATCCATCTCCCTCAGTAGATTTGGGAAGTTTTCAGCCATTATTTCCTCCAACACCCCTTCTGTCCCCTTTCTCTTCTCTTCTCCATCTGGGATGCCTATAATGTGTATGTTTGTGCATTTTGTATTGTCACTCAGGTTCTTAAGTCGCAGCTGGATTTTTTCTATCTTTTTATCGATTAGTTCTACTATCTGTTTGATTTCAGATGTACTGTCTTCCACATCACTAATCTCTCCTCTGCCTCTTCTAATCTGCTGTTATTAGCTGAGAGTGTATTTTTGATTTATTGAATTCTTGTGTTCATCAGCATCATATAATTTAATTTTTTGTGTATGGCTGCAATTTCTTCTGTATTCTCTCCAAGTGTTTTCTTCATATTGTTACTCTCTTCCTTTACTTCATTAAATTGGTTGCTAAATATATGTTTTGAGAGCTTTAATTACTTGTCTGATATTCTGCTCCTCTTCCTGGTTTTTAGTTTGTTCATTGGATTCAGCCATATTTTTGTGATTATTGGTTTGGTTTGTAGTTTTTTTGTTGCTGTCTGGTCATCATTTTATCTTGACAGGTTTAATCGGTTCCTTAGCTTCTTTGTCTAGTCTTGGGGTTTAATTAGTTGTTGTTTGTACGTAAGTGTTATGACTTCTCTTCGTCACTTTGCTCTTCTTATTCTATTTTCTTGTTGCCAGCTAAATTGACTTTGAAGGAAAATATTAGGGCCAGGGTAAGCAAAATGAGTAAGAAAAGAAAATGTATAAAGCAGTATTGGTAATAAATGTTAACAGAGCAACAATGTGAGATCTAGGAGAATGGATATTAGACTCATGTAATTTGTGTAGAGTTATAGCAGTAAGTAGAGCACCTATAATGAGACAGTCAACTGAATAGGAGAAAGTAAAAAAGAAAGTATAAAGTATAAACAAAAGTATAAAAAAAGTATAAAGAAAAAAAGAAAGTATAAAGAAAGTATAAAAAAGAAAGTATAAAGTACAAAGAAAGTATAAAACTTACAAAGTCTAAAGAACTAAAAAGTCAAAGAAACACCTGTGTTATCAGTAGTGACTTTAATTGTAAATGGCTTAAACTCTTCACTCAAAAGGCTGAAATTCACAGAATGAATTAAGGAAAGCTTGACCCAACTATGTACTCTCTGCATGAGACTCACTGTATTAGCTTGCCAACGGGCTGCTGATGCAAAGTACCAGAAATCTATCGGCTTTTATAAAGGGGATTCATTTGGGCTAAAAGCTTACAGTTCAAAGACCATGAAAAGTCCAACTCAAGGCATCATCAGAGATGCTTTCTCACCAAAGTCAGCTACTGTTCATTCTGGGGTGTTTCCATGTGGTAAACTAAGATGGTCACTGATTTCTGCATAGGTTTCAGCCTCCATCTCTGGATTTACCCTTTCATATTAGGGCTTCATGCTTAAGGGATCCTGTAGTCCTCTCTTTCTTGGCAAATGGCTAGTTTCTTTTTTGACCTCCTATATCAATCTCAGCTATTCATCTCTCTTCTCAATTTCATCTATAAGCTATCAGACAAATGGCTCATCTCTCCCTGGGACTTGTGTTGTTTGAGTCTTACTGACATACAACAGGATCAAGAATGGCAGAACTCTCTCTCCAGGTATCTGTCTATGTGAGTCCATTTACATCAGACCCAGCAAGGGGGCAGGGATTCAACTGAGTCATGCCTTAATGACATAGTCAAATTCAAAACCCTAAAGCAATCTTGTAAGGTAATGTAATCAAAGACTCCTCAAATGAATTTAATGCAATTGAAGGGCATCACACCCAGAGGAATAGATTATTAATAGTTTACATATATAACCTTTCTATTTTGTGGATTCGAAAAATAATCTCAAACTGCCCCACTCATCTTAAAGTTAAAGATACAATTAGGTTGATGGTGACTGGATGAAAAAAAATTATATAGCATAGAAGTAGTAATCAAAAGAGAGCTGGAGTGGCAACATTAATATTGGATAAAATAGACTTTAAGTCAAGAGACAAAAATGGTCATTTCATACTGATAAAGGGGACAATTCAAGAGGATGATGTAAAATTATAAATATATGTGCATTAAAAAGATGAGCCCTAAAATATATGAAGCAAATACTGACAGATTTGAAGGGAAAAACTGACAGTACTACAATAATAGTAAGAAACCTTAACACAACATTCTCAATACTAGAAAATCTAGTCTGAGTTGAATAAGGAAGTACAGAACTTGCATGATACTCTAAACCAACTAAACACATTATTCTTGAGTGCACATGGATCGTTCTCCAGGATAGACCATATATTGGGTCACAAAATTTGTCACAATAAATTAAAAGCATATTTTACTCATACAATATATATACTGCAACCACAACAGAATGAAGCTGGAAATCAATAACAGGGAGAAAGGGAAAATTCACAATTATATGGACATTGAACAGCATAAGCTTAAATGATCAATGGGAGAAAGAGGAAATCATAAGCAAAATTAAGAAATACCTTGAGGCAAATGAAAATGAAAATACAGCATACCAAAACTTTATGATATACAGCAAAGGAAATGCTAAGAGGGAAATTTTTTGCACCTAATGCTTACATTAAAAAAGAAGGAAGACTTCAAACCAGAGACCTAACTGCAAAACTGGAAGAACTAGAAAAAGAAGAGCAAACTAAACCCAAAGCAAGCAGAAGGAAGGAAATAAGATTATAGTGGAGATAAATTAGACAGAAAGAAAACAAACAAAAAGAAGAATAGAGATTTTTTAAATTGATTCTTTGAAATGATCAACAAAATCAAACCATTAGCTAAACTGACAAAGAAAACAAAAGAGGATACTGTATTAGTAAGCTAAAGGGGTGCTAATGCAAAATACCAGAAATCAGTTGGCTTTTATGAAATGGTGTTTATTTGGGGTAGAAATTTACAGTTACCAGGCAATAAAGTGTAACTTACTTCCCTCACCAAAGTCTGTTTCCAGGTGTTAGAGCAAGATGGCTGCCGACTTCTGCAAGGGTATAAGCTTCCTCTTCACTGTAAGGCTCTGTGGTTCCAGCTTCTTCCAATATCAGATGCAGGATGGGAGTAGTGTCGTCTCTCCTGGGGATGGTTTCTCTCCAGGCTCAGCTGCTCTGCTCTTTGCATAGGCCAGCTTTAAACTATCAGGCAAATGGCTCATCTCACTTCCCAGGGTTTCTGCCATGCCTAACGGAGCCTTCTTTCTTTCCTCATGTATCTGCTTCTGTTTGTATTTACTTCTGAGACTCTAGCATCCAAAACTCCAACTTTCTCCTTTGTCATGTTGTTTTTTCCATTAGTCCTCACCCACCAAGGGGGAAGGGACTCAGCATCCTTCTGACTTGACCCAATTAAAGTTTCAGTCATTATTTAATCAAGTAATAGTGAAACCTCTAAATTGAGTCCAATCTGATATGCTTAGAGGAACAAACCAGTTCACAAACATAATCCAATATCTACTTTTGGAATTCAAAAACTATATCAAAGTGCTACAAAAGTAAATAATGAAAATTCAAAGTTTAAAGCAGAACATGCCTACTGACACCACTGAAATAAGCTTATTGACAATGCTCCAATATGTGTTCATCAACTGTAACAAATGTACCACACTAATGAAGGATGTTGCTAATGTGGAAAACTGTGGGAGGGGTAAGGAGTGGGAAATACAGGAATGTGCTATATTTTTGTGTAACATTATGTAATCTAAAGCATTTTTAAATATATTTAATTAAAAACAATCATAAGACTGTGATCAAATGGGCTGTATCCCTGGTATGAAAATTTGTTTCAATATAAGGAAACCAAATAATGTAATAAACCACATTAACAGAATGAAAAAAAAACAAACAAAAACACATGATCACCTCTGTCAATTCAGAAAGGCATTTCACAAAATACAGCACCCTGTCTCCATAAAATCACTTAGAATTAGGAATAGAAGAGAAGCATACTCAACATGATAAAGGGCATATGTGAAAAGTCCACAGCAAGCATCTTACTTAATTGTGAAAGACTGATAGATTTCTCTCTAAAATCAGGGGAAAAGAAAAGGATTCCCACTATCATCACTGTTATTCAATATTGTATTGAAGTTCTAACCAGAGAAATTAGGTAAGGAAAAATAATAAAATGGCATCAAAATTGGAAAGGAAGAATTAAAACTTTCCCTATTTATAGATGGTAAGATTCTACCCACATAAAATCCTGAAAAAGCCACAATGAAGCTCCTAGAGCTAATAAATGAATTTGGCAAAGTGATTGGGTACAAGATCAACACCCAAAAATCAGTACTGTTGCTATACACAAGAAAAGAACCAACAGAAGAAATCAAGAGAAAAAAAATCCATTCACAAAAGCAAATAAAAGAACCCAATACCTACAAATAAATCTAACCTAGGATATAAAGGACTTGTACACAGAAAACTGCAAAACATTGCTTAAAAAATCAAAGGGAATTTAATTTTATAAATAAATGGAAGGTTATTGCATTTTCATGGAATGGAAGACTAAATGTTACAACATCAGTACTACACAAAGCAATTTATAGATTCAATGAAATCCTAATAAAAATTCCAACAACCTTCTTTAGAGAAATGGAAAAGTCAATCATAAAATTTATATGAAAGTGCATAAGGGGTCCTGAATAGCTAAAGACTACTTGAGGACTCAGAATCCTCTATCTTAAAGCTTATTATACAGTGGCAATAATCAAAACAGCATGGTACCAGCACAAGGACAGACATATAGACCAATGGAATAACATTGAGAGCTGGCAGTTTGAAGCTTCTCTAGACCCCCAAAAATCTCGTTCTTAGAACTAATTCACTCCTGTGCATGTAATCCTATTTAGGTAGAACCTTTTGATTAGATTCAATTAAGGGAGCTTCCTTTTGATTAGATCATTTCAGTAGAGAATGATCCAGGTGGATCTTAATCCTCTTACTGAAGTCCTTTATAAACAGAAGAATAAAAAGCAATAGACATGGAAAAAAGGCCATGCAGACAGATAGGAACCCAAAAAGCTGAGAGAAAAGGCCTAAGGAGCAGAATCTGAGAGGAAGCCACTTTAGCCAAAAGCTGAAAGCAATGATGGTCAGAGAAGAGGGGAGAGATGAACCACACTACCATTGTGCCCTGCCATGTGATAGATCACCTGCAATTGCACATCAGGGGAAAGGGTCTCATGATAATGCCTTGATTTGGAACCTTTCTTGACCTTAGAACTGTAAGTTTTTATGCTAATAAATTCCAATTGTAAAATTCAATCCATTTTTGGTGTATTGCTCGTACATACTTTTAGCAAACTAAATACAGAGCTCAGAAATCAACCCTCACATTTGTGGTCAATTCACTTTTTTTCTCTCTATTTTTTTTTAAATGTTCCATTAAAAAATAAAAGAGGTCCCCATATACTCCCGCCCCACTCACTCCACTCCTCCCATATCAACAACCTCTTTCATCATCATGGAACATTCATTGCATTTAGTGAATAAATTTTGGAGCACTGCTGCACCACATGGATAATGGTTTACATTGTATTTTACCATTATCTCTATTTTGAGAGGGGGCTTAGATTTCACATGGATGATGGGTGCAATTCTCCTGCTTGCAGTTGTAGGCACTCTTGGCTCCCTGGTGTGGTGGTTGACCTTCTTCACTCCCCCATTAGCTGGCCAGGTAAGAACAATAAACCAGAAGGTGGGAGTTGCAAGTCTGCTGAGGCTCAGGGCTAAAATGAAAACCATAATGTAAAACATAAGATAACTAAAAATTTAGAAAATTTCATAGTCTAAAATATAGACCATAGTCTAAACCCAAATGGAATCATGTTTGAAAGCTATGTTTCAATATCTGTACATCAGTTGCAGCAAATATAGTATGAACATGTAAAAATCATTGCTGGGGAAGGGACAAGGTGTTTGACGTTGGATATGTGGGAGTACTCTATATTGTATATGTGAATTACTGTGATCTAAAACTTTTGGGGAGACAAACTTAATAATTAGAAAAAAAAAGGATGTAGACTCTGAGGAAGAAATGAAAGAAATTGTCTTGCCACTGTACATACAGGGCAACCCCTATTGCAGTGATGAAAGGTAGACATCAAAAACAAAGCTTTTTCATTTTTTCATTTTTTTGAGGTTCCCTTTTATTTACTTATTTATTGAATTGTCTTTTTTTAAAGATATATAGATCTCAGAAAAATGTTACATCAAATAATGTCAGAGGTTCCCATATACCTCACACCCCACTCTACCCCCCCCCCACTCCTCCCACATCAATGACCTCTTTCATCATTGTGACACATTCGTTGCATTTGGTGAATACATTTTGGAGCACTGTTGCACCACATGGATTATTGTTTACATTGTAGTTCACACTCTCCCCCAGTCCTTTCACTGGGTTATGGCAGGATATATAATGTCCAGCATGTGTTCCTGCAATACCATTTAGGACAACACCAAGTCCTGAAAATGCCCTCACATCACATCTCTTCTTCCCTCCCCCTGCCCTCAGCAACTACGATGGCCACTGTCTCCACATCAATGACACAATTCCTTCCATTGCCAGTGTCACAATAGTTCTTTAGTAGAATACCAATCAGCCAACTCTAATCCATATTTTCTTCCTTCAGGCAGTGACAACTCAATTGGAAAAGAATAGTCTCTACAACAAAATATGCTGGGAAATCAGATCTTCATTTCCAAAAATAAGAAGGAGGACCCTTTTCTCATACCATATACAAAAATCAAATAAAAACGGATCAAAGACCTATATATAAGAGTTAGTATAATGACATTCTTATAAGAAAATATTTTGAAGCATTTGAAGGACCTTGTGTTAGGTAATGGTTTCTTAGACTGCACCCAAAGTACGAGCGGCAAATGAAAACGTAGACAAATGGGTCCTCATGAAAATTAAAAATAAACAAACAAAGCATTCTTAGTCCTCAAAATGCATTATCATGAAAGCAAAAAGACAACCTACATCATTGGAGAAAATGTTTGGAAACCACATATCTGAAAATATTAATATCCAATATATATATAAAGAAATCGTTCAATTTAATAACAAAAAGACAAAAATTGCAATAAAAATGAGCAAAAGACTTGAACAGCTATCTCTCCAAAGAAGATATATAAATCACAAGAAAGCACATGAAAAGATGCTCAATATCATTAGCCATCAGCAAAATGCAGATCAAAACCCAATGAGATAACATATTGCACTCATTAGACTGGTTACTATTATAAAACAGAAAATAATAAGTGTTAGAGAGGATGCAGAAAAATAGGAACATTCATTCATTGCTGGTGGCAATATAAAAAGGTACAGCCACTATGGAAGACAGTTTGGTCATTCCTCAGAAAGTTAAGTCTAGAAATACCATTTGACCTGGCAATCCTACTACTAAATATATACCCCAAAGAATTGAAAGCGCAGGCTCAAACAGATATTTGCACAGTGATTTTCATAGCAGCATTACTCACAAATGCCAAAAGATGGGAGAAATCCAAGTGCCTGTCTACTGATGAATGGATAAATAAAATGAGGTATATACATACAGTAGAATATTATTCAGCTGTAAAATGGAATGAATTTCTGACACCAGCAAGAACTTGGATGAACCTTGAAGCCATCATGTTGAGTGAAATAAGCCAGACACAAAAGGTCAAATATTGTATGATTTCACTTATTAAAATAATTAGAATATGCAAATAGAGTCAGAATAAGATTATATTTTACCAGGGATGGCAAGGGGATTAGGAATGGGAAGTTAAAGCTTAAAATGTACAGAGTTCCTATTTGTAATGATGGGAGTGTTTTGCTAATTGGCTGTGGTGTTGGTAGCACATTGTTAACACAATTAACAGCACTGAAATATATATGTGCGAATGTGATTAATAGGGAAAATATTATATTGTATATATGGTAAAAATAAAAATGTAAAATATAATTCATGGAACTGCACTACACAAACTGTGAACTGTAACTTAAACCATAAATTTCAATTATTAGTATAATTATAAAATGTGCTGTCGTTAACTGCAACAAATATTCCACAACAACGCAAGGTGTGATGGTGGGGTGGTACATAGAAATTCTGTATTTTTTGCATAACTCTTCTGTAAACCACAACTTCTCTAATAAAGAAAAACTCTTAAAAATGCTTTGTGGTGGATGTATTACAGGTGGATGTATTAATTTGAGCCAATGCTTTGAAGCACCAGTAATATGTGTAATATGGAAGAGAAATAAGGACAGCAAAAAATAACCTGGGAAAGTTGCTGATCCCTTTGAAAAATCTTAATTTTAATTAGAATCTTCTGTTTCATTCTATAATGAATTGCAATCTCTGAAATCCAATGTTTCAAGTGGCTTTGGTCAAAATTGTATCCATGAAAGGTAATGAAATAGGATGAAAATCTCATCTATTGTGATGATTCTGTTAAGAAAACATAAATGGAAACATAGAAGAAAAAAACACTAGTAAAGATAACATTTTAACTGTTTTGATTTAAAAAAGAAAACAGTAAGGATGAAAAATATATTTTCACTGCTTCTTACATTTTGCAAAATCCTTAACTGCCTTTGCTCTGAATGTCTAACAACTGATGATGGTTAAAGTTTGAATGAATGTGTCAGAGCCCCCTTTTAAAGCAGTTAGTTTTCAGTTCTAAATTAAGAATACAGCTGCCTTTTACTCATGGAAATGAAATTTCCATGTCTTAAAAAATGCCTGGCAAATTAAAAAGAGAAAATGGAGAATACTATAGGTGAGTCGTTCCTTTAGATAGGAAAGACTTTATTAAAAGGAGAACACATTTTTCAGATATCTGTTCTAAAATAAATACTCTGATGTTGAAAGCAAAAGGAAGTGTCTAAAAATGTTGGCCATATTCCTGGTGAAACATTGCACTTTATTTCTGCTTTTTCTGCTTTGTGCATGAACCATATAAAATGACCATAAATAACTTAATTTGTGTTTGCACATGGGGTATACAAGATTTTGAATGTTCATTCCATGCATAAAGTATTATTTTTGTTGAGTGAGTGCTTATCAAGTTCCTCCTGTTCAATGAAGAAAGATTTTTAATGAAAAGTTGTCATTAAAATGCCACCTTAAGAACTATAAACAAACCAAATACAAATACCAACCAAAGCAGGCGAGGCAAGAAGAATGGCAACAGGGAAAGAGAAAGTTGTCCTGAGAGATATATCCAAACAGATACTATATGATACATCAGTGTCTAGGCTAAGGCTGACACACACACACTTTATTTTTTTTACACTGCTCTATTACTGATTAAAATTTGATGGTGGAGGAGGAAAAGCAAGCATACAAGACAGGAGAACTGGTTTGGAATGAAGTTTCAGCATTGATTAGCTGGATAATTTTGAGAAAGTTAGATGACTACTCCCAGTCTCAGCATCTTAATTCTTTAATGTGTCTTCTAGGATTAGTAGTTGCACCCCAGGAAGAAAATGGCCACTGCAGCAGTGACATAAGTAGAAAACTCCCTGGGTAATGCTTCTTTCCTGTACATTTTTTAGATTAACCAAAAGACAGTAAGTCAATATGATGCCAATTCTTCCCCAAGAAACCTGAAATTCTCTGGATTTTTGTGGCCAAAGGTCCAGCCTTGGCTGGATCAAACTTGATGATACTTTCAAATTGTATTCACATATGATGGCTTAAATGAGCATGCCTAATACACCATCAACTGATAAAATAATGACATTTTTTTTCATTTAATACACCGTAATTGATCACCTACTCTGCTAGTTACTGTTCTAAGTGGAAATACAGTAGTGCTTACAACAGTATCTGCTCTCATAAAGCTTATGAGTAGAAGGACAGACAATAAGCAAATTCACACACATATCAGTTCATAAGTTCTATGAAGGAAAATAAAGCCAGTGAATTAAAATATAAAAGCAAGTAAATGACTATTCCATTTATTGAATCCTTATAAGATGCAGTCATTTTATATACATTTCTAAACCCAACTTCACATGAAAGATCTCATTTATATTTTACAGAAGATGAAATTAAAACTCAAAAAAATTTGTAACTCCTTCAAAGTCTCAAAGTGCAAAAGTATAAAGCAGGAATTCATACTATGGAATTCCTGCTGGTTTCCTGCTCACAATTACCAGGCATAATTTTTTTCTTACAGAAGAAGAAATGGCATAGTTAGTTTCCTGACTCTTCACCTCACTTCCTTAACAATTGTCATGAGAGATTAGAATAGACTCTTCCTAGGAAGCTAGGAATTGATTTTGAAAATGCATTAATACATCAGGTCTTCTATACAAAAAAGTCTTATCAAAAATCGTTAAGTTATGCAACATTTAACAGATAATTAGGGAGACCCTGCCTTAGTACCAGACACTCCTGCAGACCAAGAAAAAACTAAGGTCCTTGCTCTTACAGCATATGGTATCTAGATATGGAAAACTGCATGGTAACAGGAGAGAAAAAAATGCTGCATAGATTCTAGGATATTGGAAATGTGGGGTGTTATGAAAGATTATGGAAAATGTAAGAAAGAGGACACAGTCTGGACTAGAGGATCACTGTCACAGGGGTTAAAATTCATTGTACCTATTTTTTTTCTTAATATGGAATTTTAGACACCTTTAAACCCATTGTTCAGCCAGTATTAATTAGAACGCAGAGCATCTAAGTCATTCTTCTAAAAGGCGCAAAACATTTCAAAGAACATTGTATTGAGTGCAACAGTTCTTAACTGGTACTTTCTGGATGCCTTCTTGAGTTAATAAGTTGTTTCCTCAAAGTCACAGATTCTTCATCTGTTTTATGATGCTAGTGATATATACTCATACTTCCTCACAGCCTTGTAGGGACGATTTAATGGGAGAAGAGAATAGATGTGAAATCACTTAGGATATCATTACATTTAAATATAATTATAATTAAATATATTTATCAAGTACCAGCTGATCATTTTAATATACTTACAAATGAAGAGAAAACTAGTCATATAGGTCTTATATGATTTATACCAAATTCCAAGTTGATGGAGAAAGCAATGTGAGAGGTGTCATTACAGAGAAGAAATTTGATGTATAGATGAGGATGGCCTGGATTCAAATGGAAGATTCACAAATGGCACTGGGCTGAGAAATATCATAAAATTCATGAGATTAAATGGTTTGGTTTGTACCCTGTTCCCTGGGGACTTCATTTCTTTATGTTACAGAAAGAACCATGCCACTTTGCCTCATGGTAATTTAGACAGCTTCATTCATGATAATTAGAAATGTAATCCTTTATCGTTTCCCATTTTCTATGTAGGATTTATTTAACTTCCAGGCTTACCTTCTTTTGGTGTATGGTTGATGAATAACGGGGAGGAACACATTGCAAATTATGAATAGAAATATAACAGTAGGCAGTAATAACAGAACATAACCTTTGTAATATGCTTATTATATTCCAGATCTTCTGCTGTCTTAGTTTGGGTTCCCCTAGGAGCAGGCTTTGAGATGAGGAGTTGAGCTCAAGCGTTTTAATTAGGAGAAGACTATTGTATATGTAAGTCCTGGAATGGGACAAAGAGTTACTTCTGGGGGGTTATTTCCCCTAAAGAACTCTGGAGAGTGTACAGAACATGCATTTTAGAGGTAATCTGCCCAAGGGAGAGGGAGATGGACATTTTACACCATTGTTGAACCCTGCTGTTGGGGTAGGTAACATACGAGCTTCCCTATTTTCAGGCAGAACAGGCTCAGTAGTCAGTTAAATTTATCAGTCAAGGAACAGGAGGTGCTGCTGTTGAAAGTTGGATGGTCATTCCTGGAAATTATAGAAAATGTGCATTTGTCACTGAGAGCAACCCTGCACACAGTATATGATAAATTATTATAACTCTACATGTTAATATTATTGATATTATTATTCATACTTTATAAATGAGGAAACTGAGGGTTAGAAAAATTAATTATCTTACTCAAGGACACACAGTTAGTAAGCAGGTAGCTGAATATAAAACTCAGAAAGTTTGACTTCATTGCTCCAACTTTTGACATCTCAACTCTTGCTTACTTGGCAACTAAGGAGTTGGAAAAGTTGTCTATCTCAGGGGAATGTTATAGAGCTAATTGGAGGATGCAGTATGTCATATTTTAATGGCCTATGATATTTTTTATAACATGGTAATAAGAAAACAAAGAAGTCCTGAAGGAAAATATTATAAATTTCTACTTCTCTCTCTTTCTAATTTTTCTAAATATTTATTGTAATGTGCCCATGTTACAGTCATGATTTTGTTTAATGGATGTTTGTGGATGGAATATTGAAGAGAGATGTCCCTAATATGTATAAACTTTGGAAACATTTCACTCTTAGAGCTGGGCTTAATACATGCCATTACTTATCCGAGGATGATAGTGAACATTTTGAAATCAATAAATCTTCAACTTTGACAACCTGGATTAGAACTCAACACTGGATTTCAGGGAAGATATGGCCTTTAAGAAGAAGGAATTCACATGATAATAAAAGAAAGTACTATAAAAGATATAATAGAAAAGGAAAATCATTCCAGGTAATACAATTTGATATGAGGATATTATTGGGAGCAGGACACTGCAATGTTCAGTCTAAGGATATGCACAAAATGGATTTATAGACTGAAATTTATGAAAGAATACAGTGCTCAAAGTTAATATGCTATATTGAAGCCAGATTGTGAGGGCTAGCACATGCTAAGCTCAGAATTTCAATTTTACCTTACCCTTTAAAATGGAGAGAAGGCCTAGCCTTTAATAAATAAAAGAATAGCTGTTACTTCCTTGCTATCATCATAACACATCAATTAGATTTGTTATGCTAAACCTGAACTTGTCTTTTGGCTTATTTGTTTTTCTTTATTTCATGATAAAATAACCCAGTTCATTGAAAATGTAATTAAAAGATTAAAATAGTTAAATTTGAAAATGTGTCCTATATAAATCAACCTCCCAAGTCAAAATTTAGTATTCTTTCCAAATATATATATATATAAAACACACATACACAATAAACAAGTTGTTCTATGATTTTGAGTTATTTCACTTGATATGCCATGAATATATTTCCATGCCAAGACTTATTAGCCTAATTAACCATAGTTATATTAGTTATAAATTTACATATTAGTGAAAATTACCACAATCCCATCATGGTAAGAAATATATTTATATTTATAATAGTAGCTAAATTTCTCCCCAAATCCATTCTCTTCTATTAGTTAGGGTTTTCTACAGGTATAGATTTATATATGTGTACATGTATATGCACACTATCAAATGTGTAAATCAAATGTATATATACATGTATGCATATAAATATTATCTGTGTGTAAATCTTAAGAGGCTTATTATAAGACTTGGCTCACATGACTGTGGCGATTGGAAAGTCTGAATTCCACAGGACTGACTGCAAGTTGGAAACTCCAGTGATGGTTCTGGTGAATTCCCTAGGAGAGGCTGGCTGCCTGAAGTAGAAATGAAATAGAAATGATTCTTTTTAAATGCTGAAATCCTTAGTTCTTCATCTAAGGCCTTCAATAGATTGGATGAGACTTTTCACATTGCTAATGATTTTCTCCTTTGCTGACTGTAGATGCAATTGGCCACTGTCTCACTGTCTGATGATTTAAATCCATGAAATATCATCAGAGTATAAAGAGACCCATGCCTGCTTGAGCAAATGACTGGACAATATAACCCAGTCAAGGTTACACATGAAATCACCTATCACATTCTACCCCTTGTCAACTTAGAACCCACACACATCTCCTTACATCATATTTAACCTCTGAATAAAGAGAGTAACAAAGTCATACTTTTGTCTAACATAATTCAACTGTCCTGAATGCAATCAGAAATGGACTAACCCTTCCCTGAGAAGAGGATACAAGTCTTTGGATAATATTCACTCTTAAACTTGATATCATTTAACTCAAATACTGTGACATAAATTTAAACCAACTTATGTTATATGGTAAGGGAGCAGAGAGGGAAGAAAACAAAGATATTTGCTCAGTATATACATATACAGATATGTTCATAACAAAACAAGGAAGAAATATCCATAACCATCACTGTTCTCATTTCTACAATTGGTGATATGGTTGTAACTTATATTTACAACTACACTCTTCCTCTATCCATTCCATATTTCTTTTACCCTCAGTGAACACATCAGCTGATTGTGTTTTCTTGCCTAGTAGACTGATCCAAACCTTCACTCCTAACATTCTAGGACATTAGAATTGGGTTGTAGCAGTGTTCCACTGACTTTAGCCACAGGTTTTGGTGGTACTAAGGGATCACCTGTAATCCAGGTGAACTCTTCTTTTCATCCTTTATGTAGTAGCAGTCCTATTTTTCCTTGATAATCAAGATCAATAACCCAGCTGGTAGAGTAATTCCCTTATTTGCCTGTTGATTCAGAGATATGAGGAGTCCAAAGTGGCCAGATGACTGTTTTAATTTCCAGTTCAGTGGGATTATTACTGTATCTCCTAGTGGAAGTGATCTGTTTTTTTTGGAATTAAAACCTGCAGTCCAGCAGAGCATAAGATCATGGAGACAGAAAACCAATTTTTTTTTCTAGTCGATCACTAGTTTTAATTGATCACTCCAAATTCTATCCCTCGACTCCTGGACCCACGAATCCTGGCTATGAGAGATTAAGCACCACAGACTAAGCAATACTTTAGAGAATATACAGCTTCCTGGAGAACATTACCCAATCCTTACATAGTATTGCCACACTTTTAGTACCCTAATGAGACTTCAAAATGTTATTCTACTCTTCTAACAATCTAGCTGCTTCAGGATGATGGGGAACATAGTAAGGCCAGTGAATTACATGAGCATATGCCCATTCCAGCATTTCATTTGCTGGGTAATGGGTTCCTTGATCAGAAGCAATGTTGTGTAGAATACCATGATGGTGGATAAGGTATTCTGCAATCCCATGGATGCTGCTTTGGCAGAAGCACTGTGTGAAGGGAAGAAAAATCCATCTTGATGGTACGTGTTTATTCCAGTAAGAAAAATATGCTGCCTCTTCCGTGATGGAAGTAGCCCAATGTAATCAACTTACCACCATGTGTAGCAGGCTGATCACCTCAGGAAATGGTGTCAAGACAGGGACAGAGTGTTAGTCTTTGCTTTTGGCAGATTGTACACTCATGAGGATGATCTTGGCAAGTGGAAGTCCATGTCACTTAACCTATGTATAATCTTCAGTCTTATCACTATGGCCACTTTGTTCATAAACCCATTAGGCAATGACAGAGGTAATTGGGAAAAGGAACCTGCTGGTATCTACAGAACAGGTCATCCAATTCATCTTATTATTAAAATCTTCTTCTGCTATATTTACCTTCTGGTGTGCATTCACCTGGGACACAAGTATTTTCAGATTTTTCACACATCACAATGCTCTATCCATGTAATTGCCCCCCAGATCACTGTCTCACCTATTTTCCAATCCATTCCTTCCATGTTCCTGCCCACTTAGCTAAGCCATTGGCTACAGTTCTTGGCTCTGTATACAAAGACACATCAGGGCATTTCTCCTTCCAAGGAAAATGAACAACTAGATATAGTTTTCAAAGTTATTCCTACTGGGAAAATTTACCTTTACCACTGTCCTTCAGGGATGTCCCAGGAAGGTGCTTTAGCTCCAGTTGTGTACTTCTGGGAAGTAACTGTATAACATGCAGAACTCTTTGTAAGCCAGGATCAATATTTCTTTTCCTCAGTTAATTTATTGTAAGGAACTCTGCAAAAGGGTGTAGCTGTGGTCTGTGAAAGAGGAGGTAATATGGCAGGAAAGGGGACCGTGGATACTTGGGCTACTTCCTTGTTTAACTTACTAGTATCTTCATGGCCTGTTCAAGTCCTGCCTTGTATACCATTTCCATTTGAAATGGTATACATGCATACCAAACTTTATGGCTTGGTAGGTCAGAAACACTAGATCATGATGGGCAACTCTGTTCTGATGGTAGTTTAGTGGTCCATGGTTAAGTGTCTAGTCTCTAATAAGGCCCAGTAGCAGGCCAATAAATCTTTCTCAAAAGGAGAGTAATTATAGCAGAGGATGTTAGGTCTTTGCTTGAAAATCCTAAGGGTCTGCACTGTGATTCTCCTATAGAGGCCTGCCAAAGGCTCCAATGTGCCACTCTGTGTGCCAATGACACTTCAAGCACCATTGGGCCACCTACTGTATCATTTGGGTCAAGTGGAAGAGAGCAATTTGCACAGCACACTGGACCTCTTGCAGGACCACTCTTGTTTCAGCCCCCACCATTCAAAACTATCAGGTTTTTGGGCCATTCAGCAAATGAGCCAGAAGAGCACACCCAAATGGGCAACATGTTCCCTACAGAATCTAAAGAGGCCAGCTAGGTGTTGTGCTTCATTTTTGGCTGTAGGAAGGACCAGAAGCAACAGTTTATCTTTAACCTCATATGGGAAGTCTCACATGCCCCACACCACCAGACACTGAGAAATTTCACTGAGGTAGAAGGCCCTCAAATTTTTGATGGATTCATCTCCTTCTTTCTGACATGCAAATGCCTTATCAATAAGTTTAGTGTAGTTACTACTTCTTGCTCACTAGACCTAATCAGAATACTGTCATCAATATAATGGACAACTTGATATATTGTGGAAGGGAAAGTGACTGTGAACTACAATATGACATAGGGCTGGAGAGTTGATATAACTTTGAGATATGGAATGGAGTTTTATTGCTGACCTTGTCAGTTAAAGGAACATTGTTCTGGCGGTCTTTATTAACACATATCAAGAAAAATGCATTTACCAGGTCAGATATTTTAGCAGTGGATGCTTACCAGGTAGCAGAGGCTGTGCTGATTTGCTCAAGAAATGATGCATCCAGAACAGCAGATGCATTCAAAGTGAGTCCCAGGTAAAGTTTATGATAATCCATTCACATTTTCCAAGATGCATCTGTTTTCTAGAGGCTACATAGGAGTACTGAATGGGGATGCACCCTCACTATATCCTTGAAGTTCCTGGTGGTAGCACTAGTTGCTGAAAATTCCTCCAGGTTTGCAGTATGGATTTTAGTTTATGACTTATCTAGGTAGAGGCATTTCTAATGGCTTCCACCTTTCCTACAATAATAGCCTTCATTGTATAAGTTAAGGAACCAAGGAACCAATCAAGGAATTGGATTCTGCCAGTTGTTAAGTATTCCTTCTTCAATTATGCATTCTGGAACTGTGGAAATAACCACAGGATTGGTTTGTGGACAAACTAAGCTCATTGTGATTTGAACCTGAGCTAAAACTCCATTGATCACCTGACTTCATAAGCCCCTACTCTTACTGATGGACCACAGTGATGTTTTGGGTGTCTCGGAAATTTCAGTTCAGAGCCAGCATATAATAATCCCTAAAATGACTGATCATTTACTTTTTCTCAATGTGCAGTCAATCACCATGGTAAAAAGTCATAGATCCCTTTGGAGAAGATTGGGAAGAAGATTAATAGTACACATTTTGGGCAATATAGTAGTATCCTTCCCTAAATAGATCCTGCCTTCCCTTCATTCAAAGTGTTCTGTGCCTGTAAACTGCCACATATATGGGAATTGACTGAGGATATATGGTTTGTTTTTGTGTCTTGAGTTAGACTTTTGCTCAGTTGATCTAGAATTATTCTGCTTATATGAATCGAGTTAGAATATAGTAGATTGCACATCCATTTTACTTCTATTTACCTTATTATCAACTTATCAACTAGCCAATACCATAGGTCTCCATGGGTTAGACTAAATCTGATTACTGTCTTAACTCTGCTGTACATTATGTTAACTGGTGTACCTTGTCACCATTTCACTCTTACCAAGGAAGATTCAATCAGATCCATTGTGTTTAAGGATCCAAGTTCAGTGGCAGACGCTCACCAAAGTAATATCTGAACTACAGAGAAGACCCCAGGGCTCTTCAGGGATGATGAAGCTGTATTCCTTACAGTCCTGGTGAAAGTTGTGTCTTTTGAACATTCCTAGGGGTATATAAGAGATTCTTATATAACAAATCCTCTATGACATTTAAGAGATCTATCTAAGCCTTTAGATCCCCTCATCTGTGTTACACTAGGATAGTTCTGACATTTCAGATTCAGGCAATGTAGGCAAACTTTTCTAAAATAATTTTTAAATGTGTTCTTAAAAGTACATAGATTACACAAAATGCTACATTAAAAAGTATAAGAGATTATCATATGCCCCACTCCAACCACCACCCACTTTTCTCACATCAACCACTTCTTTCATTAGTGTGATACATCCATTGCATTTGATGAGTACATTTTGGAGCACTGCTACACAGCACAGATTATAATTTACATTGATGTTTACACTCTCTCCCAGTCCATTCAGTTGGTTATGGAAGGATATATAATGTCCTACATCTGTTCCTGCAATATCATTCAGGACAACTCCATGTCCGGAAAATGCCCCTGACTCCACATCAATAATATAATTTCTTCCATTGCTAGAGTCACAATAATTCTATAGAAGAATACCAGTAAATCCACTGTAGTCCATATTTTATTCCCCAATCCTGAGGACTCTGGGATGGTGATGCCCACTCCATCTCTTAATTGAGAGATGGCTTTGCTCCCATATGGCTGATGGATGGGACTCTCCTGCTTGCAGCTGTAGACTCTCTCAGTTCCTTGGTGTGGTGGTTGTCCATCCTCACTTTCCTGCTAGCTGACCTGGGTAAGTCCAGTGAAGTGATGAATAGGTGTTGCAGCTCTGCTGAGGCTCAGGGCCCAGCTGGCACATGGAAAGACCAGAGATTCAAGTCTCCTGGACATACACCAACCCAGCACCACACACAGGTTTAATAAAAGGGACATAAGAGGCATTTTTAGAAAAGTCACATCTGAGTCCAACTCCATCACACTTGGGAGCAAAAATTCCAAAGTAGGGTCCACTGGCAAGGTGCCAAACTCTGGAGCCATCTGCCATGACTGAAGGACCTGGGTGTCTCAGTAATACCATTACCTGGGGTTGCATCTACTTTGGCTGTCTATGAGATCCTGCTGAGACATGCATAAGTGTGACCCCTCTGATGACCTCCCAACTCTTTTTGAAGTCTCTTAGCCATATAAATTCATTTGTCTTTACCTTTTCCCCCTTTTATTCAAGGTCTTTTTCCAGGTACATCACCAAGTCAATGCTTGGTAGTAATACTTTGGTGTCAGGGAGGCTAATCCTCAGGAGTCATGTCCCATGTTGAGGGGAAGGTAATGCATTTATATGTTGTGTTTGACTTAGAGAGTGGACACATTTGAGCAACATGGAGGGTCTTAGGAGGTAACTCTTGGGCACCCCACAAAACAAGGCCAAGTTGAAATTTCAAGTGCAAAGGCTCATAAGCATTTCATTCATGTCTTCAGCCTACCACCTGAACCAATGATAGAACCCTTTCTAACTCTTTGAGCTACAAAATTGAATCCAAAATTTCTGTTTAGTCGGTCCATATGAATAAATTCAGCCTGATCTAACTTTATGTTCCCTCCTACATCCTTAATATCCATTCCCACACATATTCCTTGCTCTGTCTATATAAATTGGAAAAAATCATGTAGTCTTTTTGGAGTGTAGCATACCTCCTCATGGGTCAAATTTTGTAACTCACTTTTCACAGCCTGTTAAGACTTCACTCTAGTTATGTCTTGAAGAAAAGAGGGATGGTGGGGGTGGGTCATGAGAGAAATTAGAAAAGTCTTGCAAGCCAAATGGTTCAGGGTATTCTATTAGTTTCATTTAGTGAATAGGGTTAATCTCTTCAGATGGAGCATAGGTGTCTCAGTCCTCAAGGCAAGACTTTATAGGTTTTTCTCACAAAGAAAACTCAGCAGAATCTAGGGTTTCAATGTCCTCACTATATCAACCCATGTGTCTGAATGATAATGTACGATATCCGATTCCTTTCCAATTAGTTTCTTCACTTTAGTAAAGTTTGGAATTCAATTATTTTGTAATTCAGTCACTCACACAATAAAACTCTGGTTATCAGAATTCTCAACTCTATAGTTTCAAAATATAAGAGTTTCTTTTATGACATACATATAAGTTTTCCTGTCCTTCATAGCACTTGAGTTGTAAATTTGAAGCCTTGATCTCATCTATTTCTTTTATAGCTGTATCCAGCATATTTAGGAATCATTATCAACATCAATATACTTTTTAATGCCACAAAGCTCTGATAAGGGACCAAATATACTGTGACCCAAAGCCTTGTCTCTTACATGAATTTAAGAAGTATGCAATGGTGATATCTTCATGTTATATTGTCAATTCAATCCAGCAACTGCAAGTGTCTTTTTTGTCTTTATTTATTATTTTAATATTACATTAAAAAAATATGAGGTCCCCATATACCCCCCACCCCCCTCACCCCACTCCTCCCCCCATAACAACAATTTCCTCCATTATCATGAGACATTCATTGCATTTGGTGAATATATCTCTGAGCACCGCTGCACCTCATGGTCAATGGTCCACATCATGGCCCACACTCTCCCATGTTCCACCCAGTGGACCATGGGAGGACATACAATGTCCAGTAACTGTCCCTGCAGCATCACCCAGGACAACTCCAAGTCCTGAAAATGCCTCCACATCTCATCTCTTCCTCCCATTCCCTACCCCCAGCAGCCACCATGGCCACTTTCTCCACACCAATGCCACATTTTCTTCAATTACTAATCACAATAGTTCATGAATAGATTACTCTTGATCACTACCTTTTAATCAATCAGATTAGAGAGCCAATTCCCAAAACCCCAGAATGAGTTCAGATATCTCATCCTTAAAATTATATTCCTCAAGAACGACTCTCAGTACCAACATCTACATTAGTCAGAGTTTTCCAGAGAAAGAGAACCAACAACCGAGGATACATATTAAGAGATGATTCATTATAAGAATTGGTTTATATAACTATGGCGATTGGAAAGTTTGATTTTTCATAAGGAAGGCTGCAACTTGGGAATTCTAATAAAGGTGAGGATGAATACCCCCAGGAGAGGCTGGCTGCTGAATTGAGGTAGAGATTTTTTCTGGCTGCTGAAATCGTCATTTTTCCCTTTAAGGTCTTAAATTGATTCAATAAAACCTTCTCCCATTGCTGAAGGCAATCTCCTTTGTTGATTGTACATGTAATCATAGATTCAAACAACAGGATAATGATTTAAATCCACAAAATTTCCTCACCATAAAAATGAGGCCAGTGCTTATTTGGCCAAATCACTGGACACCATAACCTACCCAAGTTGACACATAAAATTAACCATCACAATACCACCTCATAGAGGTAAACCTCAGTTGACAAATTGATATGTATTTTTCTCCCTTTAAAAAATACATGTGTATATGTATGGGTAGACACTTTAAAACACATACATACATACTTTTTCACTTTTACAGAAATTATCAACTTACAAAACAATCATGCATCACATACATATATTTACACATACACATGTTTACATCTTTTCAATGAAAATATATTTTCCCTACTTGTAGGACTGAAAGTTGAAATTTTAACATCTCTTAATTGGCCAGTGGTATGGATTCACATAATCATTTTTCCAATTATTGCAAATATGTATTCTTATATATTATGGTTTCAAGTCACTACTATTTTATGAATAACTATGTATTCTTATATATTATGGTTTCAAGTCACTACTATTTTATGAATATCTAACATATGTTTGAGCTGTGACTATAATGTGGCTACATTTCTACTTCTACTTCTACTTGTTTGCCCAAACCTCTACTTCCAAAATTTACTTCTAACACTAAACTCTCTGGATAATATTTCATCTGATTAAATCCTCAAAAAAAATCTGTAATCCGGCATTCATTTATTTCTCCAACAAACACATTTATTTTTAAATTAAGTGCCCAGTATATGGCAGAAATTATGCATGGTGTTAAGGATTGAAGCATAACCTATATCAGTTTCTTGCTGTTATGGATTTTATCAACAGCAATTTGGGACCATAATAACCTCTACTGCAATGTTACAAATGATATGATAATGACCAGTATTGTCTATAATACAACCTATACTCTTTCACCTTATGATTGAGATATATCTTGGGTTGCTTGGAGGATGATGGTGATATGCATATCTTAAATGTTGCATGTGAATAACAGACTCAAGAATTCTTGTGAAAAAAAAATCACCCTAAAACAGAGCTCTACAGCTAGCACATGATTTAAGTAAGTAAGAGTTTGTTTGGAAGGCAAATCTAAAAATAGGTGTCTTGAACTTATATATTGTTTCCTGTCAATACCCTTATGTTATAGTTCTTGCTTCAAAATCCAACTCCATCACTTTTCAGCTATGAAACATTTGACAAATGGTTGAATCTACCTCTGCCTGAGTTTCTCCTTCTACTAATTTATGGCTTCATAATTACATTAAATTAAAAATTAATTAAATTAAAATCATTTTAAAATTATGGTTTTAAAATTAGATGTTATAAGTGTTGTAGGTATTAAATGAAAGAATGTGGGCCATGTACTAATCTTAGCATCCAATCAACAATGAAGAATGAAGATAAAAATAAGTAAAATGTTTACTAAATTTTAGCTATTTTTATTGGTGATTATTTCACTCATATCATCTTATGAGATCATACTTGATTTTGACTTCAAATCAGCAGCAATAGAAAATCAAGTGTAAGTAAGAAGAGTTAAATTCTGATCGTCTTTAAGGACCATCAGTGTGTAAAGAACCAGACAAAGTCCATAGTAGTTATTATGGTTCCTACCTTTGTGTTGGGGCTCTGTTACATTGTTCCCAGTTTTGTTGCTTCTCTAGGATGACTCAGAAAACAGCATGCAATCTTACACATGACTATGATTTATTATACCAAAAGGAAAAAAGAAAATTCAGCAAAGGGAAAAGTGTTGGGTAAAATGCTGAAGAAACTAGGGCACATGCTCCCAAGAATCTCCCCTAGTGGATTCACATAGGATACCCTTAATTTCTCCAGCAAGGAGTTGTGACAGCATTTGTATAATGTTGCCTACCAAGGAAGCTCATTAGATCTTATATTCCTTCATTCAAATCACATAAAAAATTCCCAAAAGAACAGAGCTAAAGATCTCTGAATCCCTCCTCTAAAGAACTCTTGTCTATATAAGAAGAAAGAGTTGTCCATCTGGCTATTAAAAAAAAGAAAAGAAAAGAAAAGAAAAGAAACAAAATACAATTATTCTGCTCTTATTTCAGCATATTAGCTCCATGAGGAAATATTTAGTCAGTCCAAAAAGACACCAGATTTTGGCAAGAATTGCTCTTAAAGGACCCATGAAGGCCTGTAGTGTGCCTTAATTCCATTCAAGTCAAGTCAATTATTGAATATTTCTTAAGTATCTATATTAAAGACATTGCACATCCTGAACATTCAAATGCACTATTTATTTAATTGTCTATTCAATTACCAAGAATCTGTAATTTCCCATATGAAATATATTACTCCCTTTTAAAAATTGGGACATTTTATCAACTGGATAGCTCCTGGCACCTCTCCCATTCTCTGGGATCTCAGTGTGCAATGACAGATCCTCAGATATCATATAGACAGGTACCTCCAGCACTTAAAGATGAGACTCCTGACTGTGCTATATAAATTAATACATGAGAGCAAATTTCCCATCACTATGAAATTTCAAGCCACTTTACCCCATGTCACTCATTATTTGATGCTGATGAATGTAATCAGCAATATCCCTATGATAACTTTGTTTCATCCCAGGGATAAGTTTGCATCAGTCATAAAGAGATCTTCTTAAATCTCGAATTCTCCATCATGGCCGTGTAGTTTATTTTGGCCTAATATTTGTTGCTGGGGAAAGAAGACCAGGAAAGGAAAGCATAATTCACATATGACAAGCTGAAATAGGTAGCCAACAGATTTTTACAAGGACACTGTCAAACATAATTGGAAACAATGTGGCAGAGCTGTTGATATTTGGGAAGTGACATCTGCGAAGAGGCTACTTGTCAATCTCAAGCCCTGTGGTTCTGCTAGAGGAAAAAAAAAAAAGACTAAACTTTCCATAAGGGAAAAAAAAGAAGAGCTTTTAAAGGGAGGAAGGCATGGGAAGTAATGGTCATTTTGAGGACGAACTCTGCAGGCATAAAGAACTAAAAGAGCTCAAGATCACATATCCATCAGGTTTGTAGACACATAGACATTACCCTCACTTCCAATTGTATTGGTAAGATGAGTATTTTGCAACTGACTTTCAAATGACATAACACTTGCACACACATATCACATAAGCCTTTTGTGTATGATTTTGGGTTATAATTGAGAATATTTCACATTCACAGTATGCTCTGAAATATTGGGTAGGACAAAAGACCTGAGTTATTTTACTGACTTTGTGACTTACAAGCAAAGTCATTTCACCTCTGTGTCTCTCAGAAGCACATTAGATGAAATGCAAAAAGCTTTCCCTTTTCTATGGTCCTAATATTTATTGACTAAATATGTCTCAGTACAATACAAACACTCAAAAAATCAGAACTATGTGACATCACATAATTATTACCCATGTCCACAGTCCCTTTTCAAAACATGCACATGAATGTGTCTATGATTGAGAAAGAAGTAAACTAATGCAAGAATAGGATGCAAGAAGTTAAAAGAGAAAGACAAAAATCAAATTTTGAAAAGTATCACTATGAAATCACATGACTTCCAATAAGAACTTAATGTTTAATATTTTTTTTATTTCAGAGGATCTTGAGACCAATAAGAAATATTAGTTATTAGAATAAAAAAACAAGTTTCAAAATTTATGAATGTTGGTTGTGTTAAATGCAATCTAGAAATGGTTTAAGTTTGTGCATTCATTATTACTATTGAAAGAATTTTGAGGTTTCTATCAACACAATAAGCAGATAATGTCAATAACACACATGGAAAGATGTCAATGGATGAATTATCATTATTGGGATGAAAAACACAAGATAGTTGACTGAGACAGCTGCCTTACCTTTTTATTCAATAAAATCTGTAAAATATTTAAGAGCACAATGAAATAATTGGATCTTTTGTGGTGGTGTTTGTAGTAATCACCCAGGTTTGTGCAGCTCTTATCCTTACCAGGTCTGGAGTTCATGGACACTTTTTCATGCTAATAGGAATTTCACTCAATTTCAGATTCTCCATCTGTAATAGTTATTTTCTAGCTATAGAAATAAGGCTTAAAAACCTTAAGTATTAATATGTTAAAGATCCTTCTAAAATGCATAAATTTGACACTGTAGTTTGGTTATCATGAGTGATTTGAGTATCTAAGATTGCAAAACTCAATATTTGCTTCACATAAGTTACATTCAAGGCCACAAGACCTAGTTCTATACCAAACATGTCACAGTTATATGCAACTGTTTAAGCTCACTTTATCATTTGACATGTTACTCCCACCTTGCTCTGGAGGAGAGAGAGGATTAAGTAGGAGGAGTAGGATTAAAAGTGGAATATGGGGAGAACCAGAAAAATGGAAACAAAGTAAGGAGCTCCTAGAGTCAGTTCCTGCTACAGGGCAGTTAGTAAACACCCAGAGTTATCTGGAGCTAGCTAAAGCACCTATCTGGGGGCTCCAGGATACCAGAAGAGCATCCTGTAATATCCTTGAAGAAATGGAAGGAGGAGGCTGCCCATCTGTGGAGAAGATTTCTGAGTAGAGCGCTCCATGCCCCAGAGACTGGTGCCCATCTTTCACTGGAGGCACAATCTGCCTTGGGAATTATTGCATGGCTGGAATTAAAAGCTCCATTTCCCAAAATGGGGAAGGAAGAGACTGTTGGGCACCAACTTCAGCTACTGATAAGTAAATTCAGCATGCTAAAAGTTCGAGCATGCATCAGAAAGAGGCTAGTAGCTGCCATCTTAACTCCACTCCTGGTATGAGGGGAAGCAGGGTGGGCTGAAAATCACAGTGTTCATAGGGATTTGCTTCTTTCCATCCAGGTCAGATTGCAATCTAGCCTAGGTGCCAGCCTCACCTCCAGCAGGGAGGAAGCTAAGGAGACCTGCACCAGGCTCTCAGGGAAATTACCAACCAAGCCACAGAGACCAGTGATTATCCTACTCTGGTGGCACATGCCCCCAGGAGCTATTTTGTGACTGGAATTGGAAGCTCCATTTCCCAGGGTCAGGGGAGGAGGAGATGGTTGGCTATCAATTTCGGCTACAGATTGGTAGACTTGGCTGGGTGAGATATAGCTCTAGGGGCAGCTGGGAATCTGTCCAGGTTGGAAAAAAAGGTGGTGGCCACCATTTTGACTCTACTCTGGCATGAAGAGAAGACAGGCTAACCAAAAGTCATCATAAGAGAACTGGTTTCTGTGACCCAGATCAGCCTGCAACCCTAGACTTCAGCCTCATCTCTGGCAGGGAGAAGGCTGGCAGGCCCCACACCAGCCTATCCAGGTAACTGCAGGTACCTTTGGGTGGCACAGACTGAATAATCAGAATTCTACCAAGGCAACTGTTGTCATCTTCGACTCACAGGGTGCAGATTGCTTCCCACACCTGCAGCTCCATCCGTGGCCCAGGCAGGGAAGGAAGGGGCATGAAGCTTCATCAGTCTCTCTGGGCAACTGCAGTCAAGACCTGAATGACTTGGATTATTCCACACAGCTGAGATTCTGTCCCTAACCCTGGCAAAGGAGAAAGTTGGGAGACCCTTCATCAGTCTCTGGGGAAAAGAGGGCCACTTGAGCATCCACAGCTTATAGCACCAACTCCATCCTTGACTCCTACTGCACAAAAAGCAAGGGAGGAAGGGCAAGAGAAAAACTGCACCCAGAATAAATACTCTAGTAAGCCCAGATGCCAAGACAACAATAAAAATTATAATTTGCAACAAGAAACAGGAAAACATAGCCCAGTTAAAGGAAAATGATAAGCCTCCAGATGACATACAGGAGTTGAGACAACTAACCATAGATGTTCAAACAAATCTCCTTAATAAATTCAATGAGATCGCTAAAAGATTAAAGATATTAAGAAGACATTGGATGAGCACAGAGAAGAATTTGAAAGCATACAGAGAAAAACAGCAGATCTTATGGGAATGAAAAGTGCAATCAATGAAATTTAAAAAAAAAAGGGGATTGTATAATAGCAGAATTGAGGAAGCAGAAGAAAGGATTGGTGAGTTTGAAGAAATGGCCTCTGAAAGTGAACATACAAAAGAACAGAAAAAGAAAAGAATGGAAAAAATTAAACAATGTCTCAAGGAAATAAATGACAGCAAAAGGCATGCAAACATATGTGTCATGGGTATCCCAGAAGGAAAAGAGAAGAGAAAAGGAGCAGAAGGAATATTTGAAGAAATAATGGCAGAAAATTTTCCAAACCTATTGAAAGACATAGATATCCATCCAAGAAGCGCAATATACTCTCATCAAAAAAAAATCTGAATAGACAACCTCTGAGACACATAGTAATCAGCATGTCAAATGCCAAAGACAAAGAAAGAAATCTGAGACCAGCAAGAGAAAAGCAATACATAACAAATAAGGGATACCCAATAAGATTAAGTGCTGATTTCTCACTGGAAACCATGGTGGCAAGAAGACAGTAGTCTGATATATTTAAGATAATACAAGAGAAAAACTTCCAGTCAAGAATCTTATATCCAGCAAGATTGTCTTTCCAAAATGAGGGCAAGATTACAATATTCACATATAAACAGAAACTGAGAGAATTTCTAAGCAAAAGGCCAGATTTTCAGGAAATACTAAAGGGTGTGCCAGAGCCTGAAAAGAAAAGACAGAGAGAAAGGCATGGAAGAGAGTCTAGAAATGAAGATTATACCAATAAAAGTAACTAAAATGTCAAAAGAGTGGTGAAAATAAAATGTAATATATAAAACTCGAATAGTCAGGAGCAAACTTAACCAACAATGTAAAGCACTTGTATTCTGAAAACTGTAATTCAATGTTAAAAGAAATCGAAAAAGGCCTAAATAACTGGAAGCACATTCCATGCTAATGGATTGAAAGGCTAAATATCATTAAGATGTCAATTCTACTCAAACTGATATACAGATTCAATGCAATCCCAATAAAATTTCCATCAACATTTAAAAAAAAAATCAAAACATGATTATCAGATTTATTTGGAAGGGTAAGGGGTTGTGAATAGCCAGAAACATCATTAAAAGGAAAAGTGAACCCTCATCTCCAGACTTTTCATTTTACCTAGCTATAGTGGTAAAAACATCATGGTACTGACATAAAGACAGACACATAGACCAATGGAACCAAACTGATGGTTCAGAAACAGACTCTCTCACATATATGGGCAAGCAATTTTTGACTAGCCTGTCAAAGCCACATAACTTGGGCAGAAAAGTCCATTCAACAAATGGTGCTGAAAGAACTGGATATCAATAGATGAAAGAAGGAAAAAGGACCCCTATCTCACACCTTATCCAAAAATTAACTCAAAATAGATCAAAATCCTAAAATTAAAAGCAAGAACCACAAAACTTCTAGAAGAAATTGTAGGAAAATATCTTCAAGACCTGGTGGTTAGTAATGGATTCTTAAAGTAGGTAAGAGGAGGACTGAGATGGACAGCTAATAACCTAGGAACTGAAGAGCACAGTAAATCAAGAGGTGGATAAGAATTGTGGTTGATGGTACAGATGCAGGAGTGTCCTTTGCAAGCTAGAGAAAACGTATATCACTACAGCAGGGTGTTGGGAATGTGTAGAAGCATAGGAAAAATACAACTGTAGTGACCTATGGACTATGGTTAGCAGTAATAATATAATATTCTTGCATTTATGATAAAGATGTACTGTGTGGATAATGGGGTAGTATGGAGAATGTGAGCCAAATGTACACTATGGATGTGGTAACAATCAGATGATCTTATTTGTAACAAATGTTCCGCCACATTATGGTGTGTTGATAGAGGGGTGTTTGGGAATTCTGCATATGTGCATGATTGTTTTACAAGTTTACAACTTTTGTCATAAAAAATACATATATTAAAAAATAATAATAGGGTGGGTTGGGGGAAAAACTCACCAAAAGTAAGATAAGGACGCACACCAAATGTAAGATAATTAGTATAAGATTTTGACAGTATTCTTTCATAATTTATAATAAATGTCTCACAACAATGCAAGGTGTTGATGGAGGGTTGATATATTGGATTCTGTATAATGTTATGCATGTTTGCTTCATAATTCACAGCTTTTACTATACACTTAATTGTTTATGTATGTTCATATATAAATGATTTAAAGATAATATAGGGTGGGTTGGGGGAAAAGTACTTTGGTTAGTAGTGATAATTTGACAATGCTCTTTAATCATTAAAAAGGTTTAACAACAATGCAAGCTATTGGTGGTAGGGTGAGTTATGAGAATCCTGTATAATGTTATATATGTTTGTTTTGTAAATTCACAACTATTCCTATACACTTATTGTTTATATATATTTATGTATGAATGATATACTTCAATAAATTATTTTTTTTTAAAGTGGAATATGGACTTATCTCTATAAGTGGCTAGATCATGTAAAAGGTGATTAAAATTTCACATAAAGGAATTTTTAACTCAAAACTTTATCAGGTGAAGGGGACCTACCATATGGGAGGTCACTAGTTTGGATTCTGGTGCCTCCTAAAGAATACAGCAAGCTGGGAAGATGGCCAGGCACAGTGAGCTGACACAAGACCATAAAAAGAAAAATCATAATAGGAGAAAAAAAAGTAGGGAGCAGAGATTCCCAGTGTCTCCTAAAGAAAAAAGTGAATCATGCGATGGGCAGACATGGCGAGCTGATGTAACAAGAAATGCAGGGAGGAAAAACATTGTGAGAGACACAACAGAACAGGGAACAGAAGTGGCTCAAGCTATTAGGCACCTCCCTGCCACATCATCATTACCAGTTTCGGCTCCCAGTGCCTCCTAAAGAAACAAGGACGACGAACAGACACAGCAAGTGAAAACAACAAGGGAGTGGGGAAAAATATAAGTAAATAAAATAAATCTTAAAAAAAAACTATCAGATAATCCTTAGTGTAATTTGGCTTTATCTGTAGTATATATTTAAAACAAAACAAAACAAAATCTGTTCCTTGATTATCTTCCTTTTGTGGGCACATATCATTTTATACAATGTCCATTTTATTTAAAAATGACTCAGTTTTGCCCGACATGTAAAAGAACACCTGTAAGATTCTTTCTGGTTTGTGATCAGTAGAAATTACAGCTCACAGACACTACACCACCCACTCATTACCTTTCTGAAGGTCTTCTTGCCCTAAATGAGAATTTTAGATAGCTCTAGCATAGTTAGTGATCTGTAACTATAGTTGATTCTTCAGAACTGACCACAACTTTGTGAAACACATTTTTCATTCCTAAATAAAACGCAACATGAATCACCAGACTTTTAAGGAAAACCAACCATAAGCAGATAGGATCAAAATGAAAATTCACATCAAAACCACAATAATCTGAGATAATTCAAGGACAAAAAGAGAATTTAAATACATACAGATTATTATTTTAGTCATGGAACTGGATTCATTCCCTACATGGTTTGTAACTTTTTAAGTGGTTTGTTGTTGTTACTTAGCACTTATGAATGGAGAGCTAGACCACCCTGCAGCTCCCAAACCAGCTCAGATATTGGCTCCTGTTTTAGTTGTTCTTTTTTCTTTTCCCTTCAGTGGCAGGAGGCTAAAGGTCTTCTATCCCATTCTCAGCCATACTTTAAATCTCATGGATTCCTGGATTGCTTAGGCATTGAATGCTTTGGAGTTAGGTGTCTACTTCTTACCTTCTCTTGCTTAAGGAAGGGACTAAGTTTGCTTCCCTCATTAAGGATCTGGAGGTTTATCAAAAAGAAAGGGGCTATATATTATGGTCGATAGCATCGTATATCATGCCTGTGTTTTTAACATTCATGTTTTTTTTATTACCTTAAATCCTTGATATTTTGTTTGTTTATCCCATCCTTAGCCTTTCTCCACCATCATATTCAGTTTACAGATAGTAATAGCCTTTATATATCATTCTATATCATTTCCTAAGTTTGTATAATCATAGACACATACATACATATACACAGAGGCATTTTTGTTTAAAGTCTTGCAAAAATATTGCCACATTTTATAAAAAATATTGATAGAATCAAGTATGGTCTATCATGTAGGGGAAACAGACATACTTTGCTGAAAGGATTGTGAATTAAGGAAGATCTAAAAAAATTGAATATGCACTTACCCTTTGATGCTTCAATTACAACTCTAGGTATGTTTTCTAGAAAAGTATTTAACCACATGCCCCAAGAAGAGAGAGTATATGTATGCTAATTGGATCATCATTTCAATAGTGAAAAGTTTTTGGGTAATAGAAACATATTAAAAGTTCTTCAATTGCAGCACAAAAAAATTGTGACTATCATTAATATAGGACTCCATTAAGCCAGGCTCAGCTTCTCCTATAGGGGTATAGGCATAGTACCAAGAGTACACAGAAACTTTTGGGGTCCACAGAAACGTTCTAAATTTAATTTGTTTTGAGATAATAATGAATATATTATTCAGAATTATATAATAATGAAAGCATTCTGGATTATATTAATCTTTCCAATAACAGTCATAAAATACAAATTTTATTATTTTTATTTCATTTCACTTCATTTCACTTTTATTTTATATTACAATTTTATTTTATTTTATTTTTATTTTATTTAGGTAGCACAGAGGCAAGGGTGCTTAGAGCATGCCAAAGTAATGAAACAGTCCTGGATTCATCATTTCAAACAATGAAATATACTTAATCTACACTGCAATGTTAAGATGTCCAAGATATCTTTTTAAAATTTTAAAAAGTAATATTTTGAACCATAGGAATATTATACAATGCATTTCAAGTGATATTGTATATAAAACATATAACTATAGAAAACACCTAGAAGAATACATATCAAGTTTAATATAGTGTATATATTTATTAAGATGAATGGCTGCTGGGTAGGGAGTGGGAGGAAGAGATGTGATGTGGGGGCATTTTCGGGACTTGGAGTTGTCCTGGGTGGTGCTGCAGGGACAGTTACTGGACATTGTATGTCCTCCCATGGCCCACTGGGTGGAATGTGGGCTATGATGTGGACCATTGATCATGAGGTGCAGCGGTGCTCAGAGATGTATTCACCAAATGCAATGAATGTCTCCTGATGATTGAGGAAGTTGTTATTATGGGGTGAGGAATGGGGTGAGGGGGGTGGGGGGTATATGGGGAACTCATATTTTTTGAATGTAACATTAAAATAAAGACAAAAAAGATGAATGATTTGAAGATATGTATGATAGATTTTTATTTTCTTTATATTTAGATATCATTAAAATTATTTTGCAATAGGGATGTGGTATTAAAGTCTACAACAAAGTTTTCTCTCAAACATACTCTTTTGGTTACCATTATAAATAATATATTGAAATAAAATTTACTGGTTTAAAAAAACCTTTTTGATTATGTTCTTAAATTCTAAGGTTCAGAAATTTGGACAGTGCACAGCACATATGGCTTTTCTCTCCTTCATGATGTCTGGGTCCTCAGCTGGGAAGAATCAAATCTGGGCTTGTCTTAATGGCTAGGTACTAAAATTATTTTTTTTCTTTTTCTTTTTTCCTCTCTTTATATTTTTAATGTTATATTAGAAAATATAAGAGGTCCCCATATACCCCCCCACCTCCCTCACCCCACTCCTCCCACATCAACAACCTCTTTCATCATCGTGGGACATTCACTGCATTTGATGAATACATTTTGGAGCACTGCTGCACCACAAGGGTAATGGTTTACATTGTAGTTTACACTCTCCCCCAGTCCACCCAGTGGGCCATGGCAGGACATACAATGTCCACCATCTGTCCCTGCAGTACCACCCAGGACAACTCCAAGTCGGAGCTTAGGCGGGTATGAATTGAGGATTACTGACTGTAGTACCCATGTATGGCTTGACTTTCCCCCTGGGTGGTTGGATTGCTCACATGGTGACAAGGGCTCTAAGCCTGAGTATGTCAAACAATAAGGCAAACACTGTAAATTACCTTTTATATTCTAGCCCTGGAAGTTGCAAAGTGTCACTTCTGCCATATTAAAAGCAATTAAAAGCCCATTCTTTGACTTGAAGATAAAAGTTGTGATGTTGTAAATGTGTGATATTGTCATAATTGCTTTTGGAAGATATTACTTGCCACAGTCTTTCCCCTGGTTAAGGCAATTTATATCCCTACAACATGCTATGATCATTAAAAACATCTCCTTTGCCAAGACACCCATCATCTGGTCCCACCAAAGCATAAACTGGGAATCTGGTATCTCATCATCACAATCAGCTCCAAATACAGGTGAGGTTCTATGAATGTGGCAGCTTTAGGACAGTTTCTCATGATTTGAAAACCTGTGAACTAAAAAGGTGGAAATTTATCAGTCACCTGTTCCCTGCCCAGGTTGCAAGTCCCACTTTTCATGGTGAGATAGGCACAGGACAATGACGGTAGGCATTTCTATCCAAAGGGACACAAAATAGAAGGGACTGGTCCATAAAAATTGTGGAATACAGGCAAACACATATTGCAGTTAATAATTAGGGCTCTGTACTATTCTTTCTGGGCTTTTGGCTCTCTGA
This sequence comes from Dasypus novemcinctus, assembly GCF_030445035.2. Lineage (NCBI taxonomy): Eukaryota > Metazoa > Chordata > Mammalia > Cingulata > Dasypodidae > Dasypus > Dasypus novemcinctus. The sequence continues at coordinate 197,616,645 of NC_080673.1, read as the reverse complement.
ATCATTTTCTATTTCTTTCAGATACATCCTAAGTTTGCAATTCAGTAGCATTCTCTGCCTTTCTTGCCCATGAAAGGTTAGGTTGTTAAAAGCCCCTTTTCACTTTGAACTGACTGTCCATTTCAGTCCAACCTGTTAAATTTTGTGGGCTTCTTGTGGATCAATTTACAATCCACCCCATTAGACTATATATATATATATATAGTCTTTATGCATATATATATATATGCACAAAGTCCCTCAGGCAGTCTTTCTTTCCTTTGGCTCATTGTAATGTGGCTGTAGAACTTTTAAGATGTTTAGAGTCCAATAGTTCAATGGAGAGTATTTGAGGCACATCCTTAAGAGCCTTAAAAGGCATCCAATTTGAAAGGGTGTATGAGGCAACAGCACACACATTTTCGATGTCTTAGAAGAGATTGTAAGATAAATATTACTGGGAATGATTTTTTTTTAAAGTAGTGCTTCCATAATTTGTTAAGCTGCCTTTTGTCAGTTTTTTTTTTTTGAGATTGAAATAAAATTTACTAATTTTGAAAAAAAAAAAGATTTTCACAATAACAACTTTGGCTTCATCTTTACCCTGTGGTGTTCTCTTGAGAATGTCCTGTATTTTGTGTTTACCCTGAGGACCTGTCTCAATTGATTTAAAAAATTTTATAACCCAGGAAATCTTGGTTCTTTTATAATTCCTATAAATATTTTATTGAAAACTGAACAGTTCCTTATTAACTAATTACTTTTCATAAATAAAATAAATTAACCTTTCCAATATATGCCTGGAAACTATCTTGGACAAATCCCCAGATAATTAGGAATATTTTATATTTCCAAGTCAACTCAGAAAAATATAGCCAAAATTTTGCTACTATGTTAGAACCACTTTGTTTCCTCTCTCTTGTAGTGAGTTCCCACCTGAACTACCAGACTTCTCTGACATTCTCAAGACATTCTAGATTCTTCCCACTGTCTCTTCCATAGCCAATGCCACAAATTTTAAAATTTTGTTATGGTAGCATCTCACTTAGGTACCAGATTATATTCTCATTATTTATTGCATAACAAGTTAACCCAGCACTTAACAGCATACAACCACCACTCATTCTGTTTGTGGGTTCTGGGAGTAAGGAATTCAGACATCTTTTAGCACAGATAGCTTGTCTATACAACATGATATTGCACATCACAGCTGAAGAGACTCAGAGGGTGACCTGAAGCTAGAGAGAGAATAATCTGAAGGTTTACTCACTCACACGTTTGATGCCTGGTCTGAGAAGATCGAAGACTAAGACTGCTGCCCAGAGCACCTACCCTATCGTCCACTTTGGCTTGACTTCCGCAGCATGGTGGCTCAAGGATAGTTGGGTTTACTCTCCAAGCCCAAGTATTCCGGTGAAAAGTAGAAGCTGCATCAGCTTTTGTGACCCAGCACTAGAAGACATATAACATCATTTCTGGCGTACTCTATCTGTTGAAGCAATCACAAGCTGTCCAAGTTCAAGAGTGGAGCACAGACCCCAAGCTTTGAAGGAAAAAGAGAAAACAGAATAGAAATATTATTGTAGCTATATCAGGAAAGTATAACTCCCCACAATTAGAAGTATTAATATTAATATCTAGAAAGACTAAATATTATAAAATCCATTAAAAATATTTTGTAAACCAACCTTTTATTAGTCAGCCAAAGGAGTGCCAATGAAAAGTACCACAAATCTGTTGGCTTTTATAAAGGGTTATTTATTAGTGGTAAAAGCTTACAGTTACAAGGCCTGAAAGAATCCAACTCAAGGTTGCTTTTGCACCAGTCAGTTGCCACATGTTGAAGCAAGATGGTGGGTGATCTCTGCCAGGTTTCAGCCTTCTGCACTGGGCTTCCTCTCTTTCAGATGCAGGCAAACATAAGACTTGTCTCTCAGGGCTTCCTCTTCTCCTGCACTGGGCTTGATTCTTTCTGGGACTTTTATATCAATCTCTGCTGTACTGTTCTCTTTCCAAGGTCAGCTGCAAATTATCAGATGGATGGTTCATCTCTCCCCAGGGCCCCAGGATCAGAAATGACAGAGCTCTTTCTCCTCCCATGTGTCTTTTTGAGTGGGTATCAACTTACATCAGCCCACCCAGCGGGTGGGGACTCAACCTGAGACAGGCCTTATTGACATAGTCAAAACAAAGTCCAAATCCTAACAGGTAATTTAATCAAGGCCCCTGAGATGGTTAGGCTAATGTGTCAACTCAGCCAAGTAATTGTGCCCAATTTTTTGGTCCAGCAAGCCCTGGGCTAATTGTAATACAAGGATATTTATGGGCTTTAGTCATGAGTGAGTTTACTGCATAGATGGCTGATTACATCTACATCAACCTTAAAAGAATGCCTTAAAAGAGGAAGTGATTTCAGCATTTAGGGAGAACTTCTGAGCTTATCTTTGGATGGTCAGCGTCTCCCAGAAACTCATCAAGGACCTTCACTGGACTTTCCATGGAGCCCCTGGTGTACAGCCTGCCTGTGGAAACTGGACTGTGTATCCCCATGGTCACATGAGAGACTCTTATAAACCTCATACTATTGACAGGTATCTCCTATTGATTCTGTTTGCCCAGAGAATCCTGACTCATACAGGCCCCTCAAGTGAATCCAATATAATCAAAGGGTCTCACACCTGGAATAGATTAGTTTACAGACATAATCTTTCTCTTTTGGAGATTCAAAAAATAATCTCAAACTGTCACAAACTTTTTATTTATTAATTTTTAAAAATCACAAATTTTGTCAAAATTCAATTAACATTTCCATTATCTTTGTGTAAAGGTTAAAATTGATTATTAAGCAATGGCAGGTAGAATGTATTGCATGCAAAATTGTTATATTCCTTTGACTACTTTTTACTTATACTAACCTAGTTTAGTTCAAATGCCTTCTCGGAAATTTCCTGAGTCCCTCCACTTGTCTGACAAATGCAGTAGTATTTTGTATCCTTTTTATGTATTCAGGGCAATCATTTATATCTATTATAGGTTGTATCATTTGGAATTTGTGTTTGCAAATTGCCCTATACCTGCCCTTCACTTAGTTGTCAGCTTCCTGAGGACTAAATTGTGTTTGACACTCATTGAATGCCCAGCGGTTGGAATACAAGGTAGTGATTCTCCTCCTCAAGGAATAATAATAATAGTAATACTCTTTCACATTTACACCTTCTTAGGGTTTGCACATGCATTATCCAGTTTGCTACATACAAGTTAATATTCAATATCCTCCTTTAACAGATGAGTAAAATGAAGACTGGATAGGTTTTGAAACTTACATCATTTGCTGATCTGGAAATAAAATACTGAATTCTTCAATTAGAATTTAGTCATCTTTTCATTACTCTTTTCTGATCCACTGAATGATTTAGAAATAATGACATTTCATAAAGCTGTCTAAAAGACTTTAATTGAATTATAATATTTGTATCATTATATGTTCTATTATTAATTGGAGAAAACAACATTAATATGTTTACCTGGAAGAAGTTGCATATAGGCTGTCAAGATAAAACTGCATCAGCTTTAATTCCTTCCAGTTTACAATACCTGATTCCTATATGGAATCCTCTATGTTAAGATTCCAAGAACACTTCAGATTCAAAGGAAAGAATCCAATCTCATTCAGTTGAAAATAGATTATTTAAGCATTTCTTTCTGAACAAGATATATAAATACTTTACACCATGACTCAAATATCCTAATATTCCATGTTAAATTATACTTGGGGAAAATGCTCACTGACATATAAAGTATCCAAATATGTGGTCATTTAATTGTAAGTTAAACTGCTTATACATTTAATTTAGAAATTAAATGAAAGCTTTTCTTATCATCTGTGCTTTTTAAGTATTCCCATTAACAATATGAAAACACAGAAAATTAAAGGAGCAGCATTATGACTTTATGAGGGTTTTTCTCCTTCCCTTCTCTCCATCCATCCTTCCCTAAAGAAGTGAAGGGCCCCTTGGAGGGCAAGAGGAGCAGCAGACTTTGTCCTGATGGAGCCCTACTCTCTTTTATCAGCTGTTTGAACATGACTGATATTTGACCTCTCTGAACTTCTGCTTCCTCTTCTAGAAAAGGATTAAGAACATGGCCATTTAAATTTTATTTATCTGAAATTTAGGTTTAAATGGGTAATGGCACATCCTGTCTTAAGTTCTGTCAATTCTCTCCCATTCCTTCCCAACCTGAGCCTTTAAAGTCCAGGAATCATACAAAAAGAAAACTTGCAGGTATCTTGTTCAGACTCCCATGCCAAATTTTCTTCATTAAGGTCACAACAACTATGATTTTATTTTTCTTATAACGTTTCTTAAATTAAAACCTATCAATTTCTGTTTCCACGAGGATCTTTCTGGCCTAACACCATTAGTGTTTGCCTGTGTGAGATTGCCAATGAAATTAATTCATGTTTCTTACTCTAATAGGCATATTTACCTCGTAGTGAGCACATTTATCCTCCAAATGTTAATAGGTCTTATGCATCACCCTTTCCAGGGAGACCACAGATGCACACAGTGATGCTGATGCACGAGGAAGGAAAGTCACCTTTCATGCACTGGTCACTCCGCTTAGTTTTCTCATTTCTAGCACATTGAAACAGACATTTCCAAGAGCCAGGTGGCATGCACTGCCTCACAACAGAAGCATTTGCTTTCCCTCTGTCTCAGTTGAATAATGTGCTAATAGAAAACCAAGTTATGGATCTCCAGGACCAGGGCAATAATAAAATCATAATGATATTGTTAGCAATCTGGCCCCAGTGCTGGTTTCTTCTCCCAGAGAAACACTGTCATGGAAATATAAAAACTCATCAATCAGAAAAATCACACAAGAGCCAAGTCAACTGGTTGAAATTTATAGCTAGCGTTGTGGGTAAGATTGAATTTCACTGCTGGGCAGCAGTTGCTCTTAGAAGTATCCAATAAACACACTAATTGATGCTGCTGCTCCTTTTCTGAGGAGGTCCCGGGGAGGATGAACATAATTGGTTTTCCCAAGATCACTCAGAAAACAAGTGGTGTAATCAAAATTAGAGCTCCGGTCTTATATCAAGCCTGTGCTGCCTCTCTGCCACTTACACCTTAAGCCTTAGATGGTCAGTAAGTGGCCTGAAGTTAAATTATGGACCCACCCGAACCCAACGTTTTACCACTCAAATGTTATAATCAAACAAGAAAAATAAAATTTTGAAAGCAAAAATAGATCAATAAAATAACCAGTTAGCCAGCTGAGGTCAACTAGTAAACTCTTGAGTCTTAAACACCTTCTCAGCCATTGCAGTTATGTAATAAAAGCCAACAGACAATGATTATTATACAGCATGAATAATAAAAGGAGCTGAGGATCACAAATTTCCAAATTCTACCAACTACCTTGAGGTTTCCTCTGCAATATGTATCAATATCCACTATATCAATAACAGAGTTTGTGTTCAAAACTCTTTCTTATAGTCCCCTCTGGTGAGCTGCCTGGGACATAAAGAAGTCGTGAGAAAATTGTTAACCTTAACTAAATGAAAGTGAGATAAGCCATTGCTTTGGTGTATCTACGAAGAGGAAAGTTCTGAAAAACAGTCTCACTGTCTACATAAAATGAGTGATAAACAGAAAGCAAAGATGTAGAACCCAGAACCATTGTATAAATCACCTCACATTTCAATCCCTTTACCTTTCCCACTAAAAATGCCACCTCCCAGGAAGGTACCTAATGATGGGCTTTTGATTTCCTCATTTGACCTTTAGCCATGGTAAAGCTGCTTCTCTTTTGGAGTAATGTAAGGATGAGGTTAGCATGTATAGTCAGCTCTGAATCTTTATATCATTCTGTGCCATTCCAGTTTAATTATGTAGAAATAGCACCATGAGTCAGGAGTGACCTGGAGAATTCCTGACAAAAAGGAAATCAGCTTAATTATAACCTCGTTAGACACTTCATAATTGATTCACTTCTAAAATAAAAAGACCAAAGATAACCTCCCTCAACATGACTACCAATGAAACCAATTCATGCTGAAATTGTGTTTAGCTTTATAAACACGTGGTCTATTTTTAGAAAAATTACTGACAACTCTATCATGAGTAATTTGTCTAACTGTTTACAGTTCATGCGATTACCTCAGCTCTGAATTTTTTTTCAAAAAATATTTACTGAATACCTCCTCCATGACAGGCAATATTCTACCTACAGAGGATACAGCTGTAAACAAAAATCCCGTGTCCACATGATCTAGTTGGAAAGTTAGACAATAATAAAAGAAGAAAAATATAGAATGCTGTGGATTAAAATGAACTAGGGAAGGGGAATAGGGATCATCATGCTGGTTTTCTTGCTACTTTCATGAAAGTGTTAAGAGAAAATCTTATCAATAAAATATCATTTGGGCAGAAAACTGTGGGATATAAGAGACCAACTTATATTGGTTTCTGAGCCAAGAATATTCCAGATAAAGGAAACAGCAACACTTAATGCTCCAAAGTGGTGCTTGCTATACTCACGAAACAGCAAAGGGATCAGTATGTTTGAAGGGTAGAGGAAAGGATAGAGTAGCAGGTGGTGAACTGGAATTAGAAAGGGGATGGGATAATATCATGTAAGTCTTTGTAAGTTGATGATTAGAAGTTTGGGTGCCAATTTGGGCAGAGGAGTGCCATGATATGACTTACATGCTAAAATAGTCACTCTGGTCCTGCACTAAAAAATAGACTATATAGGGCAAAATTGACAGGAAAGATATCGGTTAAAGAGTTATTATCATTTTAGCAAGAAGTGAAAATAGCAGTGATGTTTGCAAAAAGAGTGGTGGGATTCTGACTATATTTTGAAGGAAGAACCAATAACTTCCAAGGCAGATTAAATGTGAGATATGAAAGAGAGGTGTTAAGGATGATGCCAAATTTTATCAGCTAGAAGGATGAAGTTGCCATTTAATAGGAAGAGAAGAGTGAGGGGAGCAGTTTTGTTGGGAGAGAACAGTGATAAGTAAGCAAATGGTCCAACAAGATATTCTGGATCAACAGAACCCAGGAGAGTTTTGATAAAAATGTGTTGTGGTTAAAGAAATATTTAATTGGGAGATGTTGACAGTCTTCTCAAGGAAACATTCTCAGGATAATTTATGTTTAAACTGGGCTTTGAAGGATGAGTAGGAGTTATGAAAATGAAGGGAGGCACAGTGGAGTTTCATAGAGAGGAAATAGCAGGGGAATACCAGGAGAAGCAAAAATCCAGGCACATAAAAATACAGTGTGCTATAAAACTTGTTTTGAAAACATCACCTTGTTCCAATGCTGTAGATATATTGGAAGTAATTTGGGGATAATAAGAATTTTGCGTTTGAGCTTGATTTTTTTTGAAAGAAACAGTATGTGAATGCAGACAACTGCACACAGCTTAATTGAGACATATAGAAATGCAAATGCACACATTCAAACTCTTCGTCACCTACCAGATATCTTAGTCCACTGCAAGTGTTATGAGCACATTACCCATCAACACCTGGTATTACCACTTTCAGATATAACTTTGATTTCAGAAAGCTCTCCTTTCACCAACTCACAATCACTCAGAAGCTGTACCCTTCCAACATACACCTCCACAAACAAGCTTCAGGGCATGTTTAGGCCAAATGTCATATTTTTTGTAACTCTTATGCACTTCTTAACAACTTGGCTTATATAAAATGGTACTCCTGTTTTTATCAAATTTTGATCTTTTTTATGTGCATCACAAATGAAGTTTTGGAGTGCCATGCCCCTAATCCCATAAGCATTGTGAGTTCTATTGCATAATTTTGCATAGTACCATAATCTTTAGGAATGCATATATCATGCCATAGCAGAACTAATTGTAAATGACAGAAATCTTGTTGCCTTGGCGTGTGTAGTAACATGGGGGAAGGATGGGAAGTGGAAAAAAAGGAAGAGGGAGAGTTGAAAAATGTGGCTGGGAACCTGATAAGTGCATGTTTTCAAGCATTTTATTAACCAAAATAAGTAGTTTAAATTTTGTCATAAAAGCAGAATGTATGACCAGGAGGGATAGAACACCTGTATTTTAGAAAGATCACACAGTGGTTTGGAAATTAGATAGGAGGATAGTAAGACTTAAGGCAAGAATCTCAGCTGGGAGTTTGCTTTTATACTATTGGCTAGACATGATAGTGGCCTGTACTATGAAAATGATAGCACAGATGTACAGAAATGGACTAAACCAAATCAGACACTTGTCAGCTATCAATGTGAAATATATCCAAAGTGTCCAAGAAGAATCAAAGCCATTAAATAAAAGAGACAGAATATTGTATACTTCTATCTGCATTACCTATACATTAAATATCACCCTTTGTTCTATCCTATGCTCATAGTGCTTATATTAGTTGCCTAGAGCTGTAGTAACAAATTAACACAAACTTGCTGCCTTAAAACAACAAATTTTATTGTCTCACAGTGCTGGAGGCTAGAAGTTCAAAATCAAGTTGTCAGATGGCTAGCCTCCTTCCAAAGGCTCTGGGATGAATACTTCCTGGTCTCTTCCTAGTGTCTGATGATGCCTAGCAACTCTTGTCATTCCTTGGATTATAGCTCTCTCATTCCCATCTCTGCCTTAATCTTTATGTGGCCTTTTCCCTTGGTCCCCTTTTCATGTACACATACTGGTCATGGTATTTAGAGCCCACTCAAATCCATCATGACCTCATCTAAGCTAACTACAGATGTGAAGACACCATTTCCAAATAAAATCAAATTCTGAGGTCCTGGGTGGACATGAAATTTTTAGAGACACTATTCAACTCACTACAATGCTGTTAAGAAGTCATGGGAGTATAATTGAAATAAATGGTAAAGATAGTAATAATAATTGTACACTGTATAAGTTTATTGCTTTCAAAAATAAGCATCTTGGTGCATGTTAATTCATCACAACAGAGAATAATGATAATGCCCAGTTAATAGTTTGTCATTTTCCAAAATATCTTTAACTGGGCTGGCATATAATATGCATTATTAAAATACACATAAAATTATTTGCAAATGTTCTCATACACAATGAATTATTCTGTCCTCATATTAACCTTTGTCGTGGGTATTGTAATTTCAATTCTTTGAATGTTTGAATGAGAAAGTGCAGGGTGAAGTAATTTAAGCAATTTACTCAAAGTCACCACCAAGTGACAATCTAGGTCTGGAAATCTGGTGTTCAGCATTCTGTTCCATCTACTACTCTTTCTACTCTACACTATGTTATCGGAATTAAAACATGGGCTCTGCATAACAGGTGAAGAATGTCACTCACTGGGCTCTGACAACCACACTGCATCCCTCCTGAATTCCTTCTTTGGCTCCCATTTCCCTGAACAACCATATTGCCAACATCCAAAGAGATCCTTAGGCCCCAAACTCCATTACAGCATTTAGGCTTCATGGAATTTAACTTTGCAACGTTCTTTCAGCAAAGTTCTTTAATCCTTCAGTCAGGATCACTCTACCATGTCAATTAGCACAGAGTAGCATTAACTGTGGATTAAAATGCTGAAATGATTTGAGTCCAGCCCATACTTTATAAAACCCAAATCACATTCCCTGATAATCTAACTCCCAAAAACTTTAGAAAATCAAAGATAGTCTTCTTTTTTAAAATTTTCCCTTCTTTCACATTCAAGGCAGGGAAATATGGCAATTCCATCATTATATTATGCTCTGAATTAAAAGTGTCCCAAAATCTTGGAAGAAGATCTCAAAGCTTTTTCAGTATTTGACAATTCAGTCCTTATGGTGTTTCACTCAAGAAGAAATTGCTTTTTGGGAAACTCTCAAGCCTTCTCATCTACTTCATATTTTAAACAATTTCCTCTCCCTTCTTTCCAGAGTTCAACAGACTTTTTTTTTCTGAAGATCTACTACATAAGCAAGTCTGTAGGTAGTAAACAGTTTCATAAGAGCCCCCAAGATGGAACCCTGGGAAAATCACTCCAATCAGAAATGAAGTTTTCTGGTTGAAACAAAGCTGTGGTCCTCTGGAAAGATGGATATATCTGGAATATATTGTTTGTTTCTGTTATCCCAAGCGTAAGTATAAGAAATATTTATAGATTGATTTCTTCTGCCATAGAATTTGTTTATTTGTTGATTATTCTCAGATACCTTAATTACAAGTAAGATGATGAAAAACCTAAAGCTATTGATTAAGTGAAAGAAAACAGTTCAGGCCTAACAGGGATTTTAAATGTTTGATTTCCTTCCATTTTTGAAGACATTGAGCAGCCATCACCTTCCCATGCTTTTAATGCCCTCAAGATTATGCGTTAATGTAATGGGAATATCAGCAAGCTAAAGAAAGATTTTTACCAAGATTCTGAAGGACATACTTTTGGTGATTAATGAAAAAAACTTGACAAAGTCTTATTTCTTTGATATGTTTACTTGATTTATTACTGATGTTCATTATACTAGCCCTGAGGGGATTCAAACTGAATTTAACATACACAAATAACGATCTTTTCACCCAGAAAGTCTTAAAAAGATAGAAAAAAAAAGTGTGTGGGATGCATTCTGAAAGACAGTTGGACAACAAATGATTAGGGAAACATGGACTGTCCATTCCATGTCGTTGTATGCATAGTGTAGGAAATGGGCACTGTGGTGGTTTGAAGCTGTATGTACCCAGAAAAGTGTTGTTGTTTTTTTTTTTTCTAATTTAACTCATTCCTGTGGGTGTAGATGCATTGTAATTATGACCTTTTGAAGAATCTATTTCACCCAAGGTGTGACCCACCTCATTCAGGATGAGTCTTAATCCTATTACTGCATTCATTTGTAAATGGGATGGGGACAGAGGGAGAAAAAGAAAGAGGGAGAGGGAGAGGACAGAGAGAGAAAGAAAGCCACAGAAGTAAGAAAATGAAAGCAATGAAAGCTGGAAGAGAAAGGAGAGACCAGCTGATACTGCCATGTGCCTTTCCATGTGACACAGGAATCAGAATTGCCAGCAGCTGGTCCTCAGGACGAAAGCATCACTTTAATGATGCCTTTATTTGAACATTTTCTTGGCCTCAAATTGTAAACTAATAAATCTTCATTGTTTAAGCCAACCCATTTTATAATATCTGCTTTCAGCAGGTGAGGATATTAAATCAGGCACACAGATTCCAGGCTAGCTTTGGCTTAGAAAAGGGAGCAAAAGGAACTGAAATGCCTACCATGTTGCTGAGACTTAGAAGGTGGAATCATTTCATATTGTTTATAAATTCCAAAAATAGATATTGGATTATGTTTGTGAACCAGTCTGTTATTCTGGGCATATAAGATTATATTGGATTCAGTGGTTTTACTTCTATTTGGTTAAATAATGATTAAGGCTTTGATTGAGCTAGATCAGTAGGACATTGAGTCCTTGCTCCCTTGGTGGGTGGGGACTCAAAGAGAAAACAACACAGCAGAGGAGTTAGTTGGAGTGCTTTAATACTGGAGCCTCAGGAAATAAACACACAGGAGAAGAACATAGAGGAACAGAAACAATTTCATAGACACAGTAGAGGCCTGGGGAAGAGGGAGAGCCTGATAGTTTATAGCTGACCTTGTGGAGAGAAGAGAGCATCTGAGTCTGGAGAGAAATGAGCCCTGGGAGAGAGACAAGACTTATCCCAGCCTACAGCTTATATTGGAAGAAGCTGGGACCACAGAGCCTTAAGGGAAGGAAGGCTGGATGCTTGCAGATGAGCAGCCTTCTAGTTCCAACAAGTGGCAAGAGACTTTGGTGAGGGAAGAAATTTATGCTTTATGGCCTGGTAACTGTAAGCTTCTACCCCAAATAAGTATCCTTTATAAAAGCCAACAGATTTCTGGTATTTTGCATCAGTAACCCCTTTGGCTGACTACTACAAAAGTTTAGAGGCAAAGTTGGTGAGATGAGACCAAGGAGAAAGGGAGGAGGGTCCTATAGGCCTTACTTACTCCAATGGTCATTAGGAGTCATTGAAGCTTTTTAAGACATGTGATGACATGATCATGCTTAATACATTTAAAAGGCTATTTTCACTCTTGTTAATATAAAATTTTGAAGAGAAAACTGAATAGATATGGGAAGATCATTTAGGAAATGTACTCTAAACAGACAGACTTAAATGTATCCCATAAATAAAGCCACAAGACTATTTGTCCAATAAGGAAGGAAATTCCAGAGAAGTTGTGTTCTCTTAGAAAAATCAAGAAAGACATGAAACGAAGAAGTAAGGAAGAAAAGGGAGTAAGTGATGAAGGAAGGAAGAGAGGGAAGAGAGAGGAGGGAGGTCAGGAGTTAGCTCTGTTATATATTTCAATCGTTGTAAGTTGAGAAACAGTATAATGGTGGATGCTGATCATAATCATTTTAGCACCTTGTGGATATAATAAGGAAAGTGGAACTAAAATATTCAGGATTGAATCCATATTCCAGCTTCTTATCACCCCAACTGTGATGTTTTAAAGGTGGATGGGGCACAAAAGATTATGTTCTCAAAGTTAATCCAGTCCTATCTGTGTGGACCTATTGTAGGTGAGAACTTTTGATTAGTTTACTTCAGTTAAGGGCATTTTTATTAGGTTACTTCAGTAAGATGTGGACCACGGTGAGTCTAAATTCACTTACCAGAGTCCTTTATAAGGGAATTAATTTTGATGAAAAGGAAAGTCACGAAACAGAAGGATGGAGGCAAAGGAGCCTTGAAGAGGATGGAGAGCCCAGCAGATGTCTCACGTATATTACCATATAACAGATGAGTCTATGATCTCTAGAAACCAGTCTTTTTTTTCCATTCTGTGGGTAGAAGCATCACCTGACAATAACTTGATTTCATATATATATATATATATATATATATATGAAAAAGTAGAAGAGTGATTTGAAAGGGGAGAATAAAAACAGAGGAAATAACATTAATTAAAGAACTTTCTAAGACATTGTCTCTCTACAGAAATAATTCTCATAGCATACTTCTATTTCATCCTCCCTCTCTTCTTCCCTCTCTACCATCCTCTTTCTAAGAGTCATAAACCCTATACCAGACACTATTTTTGTGGTAAACAGGACATAGCTCCTATTCTCATTAATCTGACATATGTAGTAATTATCTCCATGTCACTAGAGAGAAACTGAGGGTCAGAAAAATGCAAGTTCCTTCTCCAAAGTCTTTCTTCTAGTGGGAACTAGATGTAGAATTCCATTAATGTTTTCTAAAGTCCCTTCTCATTTCACTACATTATACTGTTTGATAATTCCTTAGAGCCTCTCCTTGGAGAGGAGAAGTTAGGGTAGAAAGTTTGGTAAAGAAGGGTCACGGGTATAAATTTAGGTTAGCAGACAAGGGTGTTAAAGACTTTATGGGTCCCTTTAATTAGAAATTTCCATCCTTTTTCTTTTTTCCCTTTACTGAAATCTTTGAATCTAGGAATGTCAGGAGACCAGAGTAGGATTCCAAGGAGAAGAATAAGTTGGGTTTTTAGGATTGGTTTTATGGAAGAAAATAAACCAGGGCTTATAGGGATGGATGGATAGATAGACAGATGGATCATACCTGTGTTTCCTATGTAAAACCAGCTTTGAACAGAACAGAGATAATCACAAATCATCAAACTCTGCCATCAACTATCCAACTATCCAAATTGGACAATTCCATATATGTTTCTTCTTTATTCTCTCAGCTGTGGAATTACCATCTTTACTGAAAAAGTGGCATGTAGCAGACTTAAAGTAATACCTGTAGGAAGTGCATTTACTATTGTCCATAAGGGTTGCTGTCACTGCTTGCTACTGTGAATGTTGTGAAAACTGCAGATGCAAATGATAAGACAATTGTTGCCTATACCTAGTACATTATTTCAAGGTGAATGAGACAAAATGCGCACTAAGTCTTTGTGCTACTCGGGAGGACTGAACACTTTTGCTGCTGATGTCTTCCAGGTCCTTTGACCATTTAGAATTACTTTATCTTGTATTGCACTCCACCTTATTTATGTTGGCCCCATATGCCAAGGTTAGACTCAAACACAAGAGATGAGAATGGGGTAGAGGATTATGTGAGTAGAACACTGTCAAGATCACACAGCCTCCTATTCTGTTTTTTGTATTGAATCATATTTCAGCATCTAGACTTTCCCTTAGGAAGAGTTCTTCCTGAGGAAGTGTTTTCTTCTTTCATATGAATAAAAGTCCAGTTGTCTTATTGGTTTTCCATGAAAACTACATTTAACATAGCTTAGCTAGAAACTGAGGATGAAATGAAACAGAAAGAGAGTGATCCATTTAATTTGAGGAATGAGCAGGTGTTTGAGAGTCACACTAACTAGGAATTGAAGTCTGGTCCATCTGCTAGTTAACTCTGGGCACTGAGTCTATTTTAAATGAAGAAAATATATAACAGTATTTGTGTGAATAAATGCAATAATATATGTTAGGCATCCAGGAACATGGCTGCATCAGTAAATAATTCTTAATGCAACATTCTTTTTCACTAGAATATTTAGTTAAATCAACTAACTTAATGCCCTGTTTTTTAAAGTACATAAGTTGGCATTGGTATTGTGGTTTACAGTTCACTTCCATCAGTGGGAGAGAAGGTCAAGGAGAAGATGGATGTGGTAGTATCTGAAATTTAAAGGGAGCCTCAAGACATCTATTTTCCTAAACAGAACACAGTGAGAACAGCTCTGAAAGAATTTTAATATAAAGAGCATAGTTCTATAAAGAAATACAATTCAGTCTGTTACTAAAAAATAAATATAAATTTAGCAAATAAAGATAACGATAAGCAGTGGTGACTGATAAAAAACATTCTGAACTAGGTCTGAGTAAATATGAAATTTGGTGGTAAATTAAAACAAGAACAAAGATCTTTTCAGTTCATTCTTCTGTATTTTAAATACTACGTCTGTATAACTTACTAAGTTGGAGTGATATGAAAATGCTAAATCAATTACCCCACTGTTTACACCATGAATATAGGGCTTTTGCTGAAAACTTTATCCCCAGATCTACTGAGAGAAAAAGCACATAAAAAGTGTTTAATAATATTTGCTGAATTGATGAAATAACAAGATCGTTATTTGTTCAAATTGTTAAGAGCACAACCTGTATTCTGTAAGTTATCAAGATTGCCTCTGCATTATGAGGGTAGTCAGAGCACTGCTTTATAGGTTGTAACATTTTGAGTGTATGCCAATTATAACATGCAAGAGAAAAGTATATATGTGTATATTTGTATATTCATGTGCATGCTGAGAGAGAGGTGACATTGATGGACTAGGAAGAGGAACTTGGGACCACAGAAAATAACTTAAAGATAATTTTACATAAATAAAATATCACTACTAGAATCTAGTTTTAAATTGACTCGGTGAATAGTACTCCACAAGTTTTCTCATATTTGGGGCCAAGTAATGTTAGACATGACATTTAGAGATCATTCAGTCATGGGGTCAGCAAACAATGGCCCATAGACAAATTAGTCCAACACCTGTTTGTTTAAATAAAGTTTTATTGGAACATAGCCGTACTCATCTGTTTATATTTGCCTTTGAATGTTTTCACACTAAAACAGCAGGACTGAATAATTGCAACACAGACCTTGTGGTCCACAAGGACTAAACTATTTTCATAAAATAACCTTTGCTGACACCTGAGGTAGTTCATCAGGCTCATTTTGCAGATTAAGAAGATGATCTTCAAACAGATGCTGATGGTTAAGCTAATGTGTCAACTTGGCCAGGTAATTGTGCCCAGTTGTTTGGTCAAACAAGCACTAGGCTCATTATAAAACAAGGACATGTATGGACTGAATCATCATGAGTTCATTGTACAGATGGCTGATTACATCTACAATCAACCAAGGAGTTTGCCCTCAGCAGTGAGTGACGTTGTATCCAATCAGTTGAATGCCTTAAGAGCGCAAGTGATTTCAGCATTCAGAGAGGATTTTCCAGTTCCACTTCAGATCAAGGACCTTTACTGGAGCCCCTGGTTTGCAACCTGCTTGCAGGATTTGGACTTGTGCATCTGCACAGTCGTGTGAGAGAATTTTATAAAATCTCATACCATTTACAGATACCCCCTGTCGATTCTGTTTTCCTAGAGAGCCCTGAGAAAAACACATGGCATGACCTACTCTAGGTTATACAGCATTAGAACCAAGGCTGGAACTGGAATTCAAGCCTTTTAACTACCATTCTTTAGCATTTCCTTTTGTCAAAATATTTCCTATTACACTGTTCTAAAGAGTTACACTGATTTAGAAATGAACAGTTTAGTTTCATTTCATTATAACACACTCTTATTTCCTATATTTATCAGGATTTTAGTTTCTATGAAAATTCTAACATATTACAGCTACTTTGTAATAACTGGTCCCCAAGATCACTCAGGACTAAGTGAAAGTTGCACCATCATTAACTGGCTTATAAAAGTTGAATTGAAAACTTTTCACAAAACCAAACATTTTCTAAGAAATTTATTTGAAAAAGTAAGACTTCAGTAACCCTCTAGAGCCAATTACAGTATTCCAGCTGCTGTCTGGAAATTTCTTCTCTTGTGGATCCTTCATAAGCAGGGTGCTTAATAGATATGCAGTGTTTGATGGCTGGATGTCTAGAGTGAGAAGGAAATGAGCCTAGACCCCATGCCATAATGGAAAATATGATATAGTTTTCAGTGGTAATAAGGGCACTGGCATGCAACAGCAGGTATCTGAGTCCACATTTTCCAGAGAGTAGGTATTGGCTTCACTAATAAAATCTCAGGAGACCAAGAGGGAAGATGAACTCTTATCTAACTTCTGTGGGAAATGCTCAAATAAGGGGAGTGTAAAGAACTGCAACGAAGTTAAGAAAGAGCCATAAATGCCAAAGGAGAATATAGATTACCTATAAAGTGGAGGGAATCAAGGAAATAAAATGAAAATTGTTGAAAGGAAAAGTATCCAAGAGTGAGAAGGAGAAAAAGAGAAGAATCCATGGGGTGTGGTCCTGATTTTCAAGGTAGTACCAGAGCTGGATAGCTTCACATAAAGGGTAAAGTGAGGATCAGTTAAGTAAATGAAAGTAAGGACATCAGATTGTATCAAGAGCTGTTCCTGAGAGGTTCCCACTGATTAACAAATGAATGAGTGACTTCATATGTGAATAGTTCTACTCCACTGTAATATTCTGCTGGCATTATTCTCCCAATACATTATATAAGTATCTGTGACTTTTTTGCAGTCTAGCACTGCTTCTGTTGGAATGACTCATTCCCAAATTACATTAATTTGGCATAACTGTCAGTCTAGGATATCTACCTCCCCATCAAAAAGATGTGTAGATAGGATGGGTAGATAATCCACATTATCTATAAGAGCCGAAGTTGTCAGTTCAAAATGTCTGAACCAACCCTGCTTAATTTAGTGGGAAATTAATTTATTATGTTAGGTGGCAAAAAGAATCTCCAATATATACATTGTCACTGATACAGGAGGATGCATTGCCGGAAATGAAGCTTTAACACACTGGTGAAACCGCATTGAAGCCTGTTGTGTCAACAACAGCCCTTGCCAAAGATAAATACCAAATAGCGCTCACTCCTTTCCATTATTCTAATGTGAATGAAGATTCACATGGGTGAGTGTAATCAGCAGATATTAGCGCTCATGCCTGTTACCTGAATGGAAAGGAGCTTTGGGAAGTGCACTGCAGATTAAATGTCTTGGAAAGGCAGAATTTATTATATGGGCAATTATCTAAACATAAGAAGGGTCCCAAAAGAAATAGGGTACCTGTAAGACAAGGTTACCATCTAGTCAATGAGAGAGCCACATCTCCTTGGACCTAATATTTGATCCAAGTGAAAGCATATGGTCAGGAAAAGTCAGTCATACTCCTTTTGGGGGAAGTTGTATAGAAGTTGAAATATAGTGGATCACCATTCTTCTTAGGTCAGGAGATATAAGGACCACATAGACCTGAACTTGTTGAATACCATTTCATTGTGCTCTGGAAGGAATAACAAAGGGCAGATCTCATAAAAAAGTGAGTAAAACTAAAAGATACTATAAAATACAGCAATGTTATAGTGGCTCAAACATCTGTATCCAGTTGAGTCTGAAACCATATGCCCTGGTTTGTGTCTTTTGTGGACCCTAGCAAATTATGTTCTTCAGCCAGCCCATTCTTGGACATATAAGCTTATTGTAGGTGGTAACTTTTGGTTAGATTCAGTAAAGGGACCATTTGATTATATCACTTTGAATAGATCACTTCAGTTAAGGAACTTCCATTAGATTGTAGGACCCAGGGGGGTCCTAATCCTTTTACGGGAGTCTTACATAAATGAAGAGGACCACAGGATACCTACAACTGCAGAAATACAGAGACAGCCATATGCCTGATCACCCACAGCTGAGATCAGAAAGAAAGTGAGCCTGGAGGAGAAGGCACAGACCTACTGCCATTTTGCATTGCCATGTGGCAGGAGTCCATGATCAGCAAAACAGCTGACCTTTGGTGAGATAGCATCTCTGATGATAACTTAATTTGAACATATCCAAAGCCTAGGAACTGCAAGATTTTACCCTAATACACTCAAATTCCTGTTATAAAAGCCAACCCATTTATTTTATTTACTTTTTTTTGCATTGGCAGCTTTTGGAAAACCAAAACACCATGTGATCCCTGGCTATTACAATTTGCTGAGTTTGATTCTCATTTTCTTGTTTGAACAAGTTGTTCATAAGAGACCTAATATAATGTCCATTCTTAAGATCCTTTTCCTTACTGAGTAAAATCTTAGGCTAAGTGGTACCACCATTGCTTGCACAAAGGTAAAGAGACGTGTTTTGGTATTTTAACTACATGTGAAGACTTCAAGAAGAGGAAAAACAAGCAAGGAACCAAGACACCTACTCTTTACCTTCATTACATGAGTGTTGCGTCACTTTATACCTGACAATTCTTCAGAAGAACTTTGAAGTTAATGGGTCAGAAACTATTGGTGGGAGCATGTGTTATTATTATTTTTTAGTAATGTGTTCATGACCACATGGATAATTTCTTCCCTCTCTTTACTTAAATGCATGGGTCCTAATAAAACATGATGTCATTCTGGCCAAATGTGGGAATATCTTTGCCAGCTCTCTTGTCTTCTCTCACTCTTTCTCCTCTTCCACACTTATTATCTTTTCTCCTTCATTCCATTCTCTAATAATTAGGTTGGTGTTACCAAGTGTGTGTGTGTGTGTGTGTGTGTGTGTGTTTAGAGAGAGAGAGAAAGAGTCCCATCACCTCTGCCACTATGCACTGGAATTTTAGGCAAAAGCAGTACTAAATATAAAGTGAAATTTTGCTTTTGTTTTTCCTTCCTTGCCTTTGTGGGGCTTTTCCTCCGAATTTAACAGAAAGAGCAGCAGTAGCATTGGCAAAGCAGAGTTTGGGGAATCCTGGATCCCTTTTCATAAGATCATTCTCATAACCTTAAATATCCAGTAATAACAACTAACTGTTCTCCAAGCATGGTGCAAAACATTTTAACGTTTATTACTTAATTTAATTCTCATGAAAGTCCTGTTAGATAGATAGTTATTGTTTCAAATCTACAATAGAGAAACATGTAATTTGGAGAGTTTCTGTAACTTGTTTTAAGCAACCAAGCTAATAAAGGAGAGCATCTGTGGATTGGACTCAGATTTGCCTGAATGGATGCCTTTACACTTACCACTCAGAGACAATGTGAAGAAGTTTTAGTAAAAGAAGCAGAAAAATTGAAAGTTTCCTGTTTAGCATAGACGTGACAAAGACATATGATGGTCAAAATGTCAAAAATATGTGTGATGCTGTTGGTGCAAGAAAAATTAAACAGAGTCTTCCAAAGGGGAGATCCAGTTGATAGAAGTTGGATAGAAGTTCATTCCCCACTCTGTATGTTTCCATGTCTGCTCACCCCAATCCAGGAAGGAAAAATCTGGAGAAAACTAAGGGAGGAGAAAGATTCACTATACCTAAGAGAAGATGAGTTTGGGAAAGTATTGCAGCAATACTCCCTTCAAGATATCTTATGTCTTGAACATAAGGTTGACTTATGTATTCTGAAGCACAAGTTCTTAATCTTAACATGTATCCTTGGGGGTGAGAATCCTTTTGAAGATGATATTTTTAGTCAAGGTGTGGCCCAACTGAATGTAGGTAGGTCTTAATCCATATTACCTGAGGCCTTATAAAGAGAAGAAACTGGAAGCCAGGACTTGGAGAAAGCCACAAGTCAGCAGAAGCCAGAAGAGCAGACAAAAGAACAGGATAAAGCCATGTGATAGAAGACAGAAATACAAGCCAAGGAGCACCAAGGATTGCTGGAAGTCAGCATCAGCACTAACACATTTATGGGAAGAAAGCAAGTCTTGCCATTATCTTGATTTTGGACATCCTCCAGCCTCAAAACCATGGGCTAATAAATGCTCATTGTTTAAGCCAAACTGTGATGTGGTATTTGTCAGAGCTACTTGGCAAACTAATACACCCACCTTCTGTTTTTCCAAGTCTGGCTTCCATGCTTGTGGAATTCTGATTTTTCCACCACTCCCAGGGACTGGATGGGTAAATTTAATTCTACATAGAAAATGTACTGACAAACCTGTTTGGCAGCCAATCTAAGATTGTTTTGCCATAAGATTTCTTAGTAGTAAAATAATATTTTGAATTATTTTCTGTCATTCTTCTGAAACATGTCCTCACTGAATAAAGGAAGCAAGTGTGCTATTACATGGCTATATTGGGCTCAAGGTTTAAGGACCAAAATAATTAAATCTGAACTCAAGGTTTAAGGACCAAAATAATTGATTCTGGACATATTGAGGTTTTTGAATCAGCTAGGTTGAGGTGCTTTTAGAACTAACCTTTCATAAATTTGGATCTCCAACAGATTTTGAAGGTGATGGACCACAATTACCCCTATTTACTCTTGGTTATAAACATGAAACTATTTTTAAAAGGAGTGGGCTCGTATGATGCTTCCCCAGCTCTTATTAAGCATATCCAGGGGGTCTCAGCATGCAGATGAGGAAGTTCATCCTAATCCAACATCCATAAGGGGAATGAAACATGGAGTAAGTAACAAGGAAAAGATATTTGGGTCCAATTAAGACTCTTCAATGAAAGAATGCTTTAGACATTAATAAATCAGTTGATTTTGCTCTCATCATGTGTTTTTCAACACAGTCTGCAGGAAGAGACTTACTCTAAATGCAGTTAGGTTCAGCATGAGCTACAAACCATGAAATCTAGCCCCTCCATCGAGAGAGTATTGGGGCACACAGTCTGAATGATGCCATCAGTTTACGAAGATGCAAGTCCTTGACAAGAGGAAGTTGAATTTTACTATTGAATAAATAAAAGAAAGAGGTCTTTACTATAGAGGGGCTATACTTTATTCTTGAACTGTTGTGGAGAGAAACGCAATGAAACAACGGCCAACACAAAACTTAAAACAATTGAAATACCTGTGCCTGTAAAATACACTCTATCTATAAGAATTGTGTTTTCCCAAGAAATGAATTTGCTAAAAAAATTATTTGCAATAACACCTAAATGAATCAAATATTTAAGAATAAATTGAATTAGGATGTAAAGGACTTGTACATAGAAAATGATAAAACATTGTTAAAAAAATCAATGAAACCTAAATAAATGGACGTATATTCTCTGCTCTTGGATTGGAAGACTAAATATTGTAAATCTGTTAATTCTATGCAAAGTCATTTACAGAATTAATGAAATCTCAATAAAATTATAACATCTTTCCTTGCAGAAATAAAAAAGTCGATCATCAGATTTACATGGAAGAATAAGGCAATCATCAGATTTACATCAGATTTACATGGAAAGTAACCAAAGCCATCTTGAAAAAGAAGAACAAAGTTGGAAGACTCATACTTCCCAGTGTTAAAAGTTATTACATAATCACAATAATCAAAACAGCATGCTTTTGGTGCAAGGAAAGACATATAAGACCAAAGGAAAAAAATTGCAAGTTCAGAAATCAATCTTCCCATTTATGGCCAACTAATATTTCTTTATTTCTTTTTTTTTTCCTTTTTATAACTTTTTTATTGAAATATATCACTCATACATAAACAATAATTGTATAATAGTTGTGACCTTACAAAAAAACATATAAAATCAAATATATATAACATCTCACCCTGCCAACAATAACTTGCATTGTTTTTAAACCTTTCTAACTAATGATTAAAGAGCTTGTCAAAAATTACTACTAAACAAAGTATTTTCCCCTAACCAATCTGATTATTATCTTTATATCATCTATATATGAACATACATAAACAAGTGTATAGTAAAAGTTGTGAACTTACAAAGCAAACATGCATAACATCATACAGGGGTCCCACATATCAACCCTCCACCAACACCTTGCATTGTCATGAGACGTTTGTTACAATCTATGAAAGAACACTGTCAAAATTTTACTGCTAATCATAGTTCTTATCTGACATTTCGTGTGTTTTTCCCCCAACCCACCCCATTATTATTTTTTAAAAATATTTTTTATGACATGTGCAAAATTCCCAAACAACACACCTCCATCAACACACCACAATGGGTGTGTCATTTGTTACAGATAAAATACTATCATCTGATTATTGCCATGTCCATAGTGTGCATTTGGCTCACTTTTTCCACACTGCCTCAGTATTAACACAGTACATCTTTTGCATAGATGCAAGAATATTATATTATTACTACTAACCACAGTCCATAGGTCACTCCATTTGTATTTTTCCCATGCTTCTCCATGTTTCTAACACCCTGTATTAGTGCTATAAATTTGTTCTAGCAAACAAAGGACACTCTTGCATCTGTACCATCAATCACAATTCTCACCCACCTCTTGGTTTACTGTGCTATCCAGTTCCTAGATTATACTCTAGCATTCTGTCAATTGGCATTTACATAACTAGACTACCATTTTCAGTCACATCCCCATTTATAAAACAGCTGTTACTCACTGTATGTTACCATTCACTCTATACATTTCCACATTTTTACAGTATAACTAATTAAAACTTCTCTATATACTAAACATCAGTAGTCCACTCAGTCCTTCTCTTATCTCCTTTAAGAATCCACCACCTATTACCTGGTTTTGAAGATATTTTCCAATAATTTCTTCTAGAAGTTTTATGGTTTTTGCTTTTATATTTAGTTTTCCATTTTGAGTTAATTTTGGATAAGGTGTGAGATAGGGGTCTCTTTCCTTCTTTCAGCTATGAATATCCAATTCTTTCAGCACCATTTGTTGAATAGACTCACACGCCCGAGCTGTGTGAGTTTGACAGGCTAGTCAAAAATCACTTGGCCATACCTGTGAGGGTCTGTTTCTGAACCATAAATTTGGTTCCATTGGTATATTGTGTTTGTCTTTAGGCCAGTACCATGCTGTTTTTACCACTAGAGGCAGGTATTATGATTTAAAGTCTGGAGATGAGGGTTCACTTTTCCTTTTTATGATGTTTCCGGCTATTCAGGACTCCTTACCCTTCCAAATAAATTTAATGATCATGTTTTTAATTTTTTCTTTAATGCTGGTGGAATTTTTATTGGGATTGCATTAAATCTGTATATCAATTTGAGTAGAATTGACATCTTAATGATATTGAGTCTCCCAATCCATGAGCATGGAATGTTCTTCCAGTTATTTAGGGCTTTTCTGATTTATTTTAACATTGAGTTGCAGTTTTCTGAATACAAGTGCTTTACATCATTGGTTAAGTTTATTCCTATTTGAGTTTTATCTGTCATTTTATTTTCACCACTCTTTTGACACTTGTATTTACTTTTATTGATATAATCTTCATTTCTAGACTCTCTTCCAGGCCTCTCTGTCTTTCCTTTTCAGGCTCTAACACATCCTTTAGTACTTCCTGAAATTCTGGTCTCTTGCTTAGAAATTCTTTCAGTTTCTGTTTATCTATGAATATTCTAATTTCACCCTCATTTTTGAAAGACAGTCTTGCTGTATATAAGATTCTTGGCTGGAAGTTTTTCTCTTGTAGTATCTTAAATACATCAGACCACTCTCTTCTTGCTTCCATGGTTTTTGGTGAGAAATCAGCACTTAATTTTATTGGATATTCCTTTTATGTTATGCATTGCTTTTCTCTTGCTATTCTCAGATTTCTCTGTTTTTCTTTGTCTTTTGACATTCTGATGAGTATGTTTCTTGGAGTGGTTCTATTTGGATTTTTTCGGATGGGAGTACATTGTGCTTCTTCGACAGGGCTATATATGTCCGTCAATAGGGTTGGGAAATTTTCTACCATTATTTCCTTAAATATTCCTTCTGCCCCTTTTCCCTTCTCTTCTCCTTCTGGGAAACCCATGACACGTATGTTTGCATGCCTTTTGCTGTCATTTAGTTCCCTGAGACCTTGTTTAATTTTTTCCATTCTTTTCTTCATCTGTTCTTCTATATGATCGCTTTCATAGGCCATTTCTTCAAGCTCACCAATCCTTTCTTCTGCCTCCTCAAATCTACTATTATATGATTCCAATATTTTTTTAAATTTCATTGATTTCAACTTTCATTCTCATAAGATCTGCTTTTTTTCTATGTATGCTTTCAAATTCTTCTTTGTGCTCATCCAATGTCTTCTTAATATCCTTAATCTCTTTAGCCATCTCATTGAATTTATTAAGGAGATTTGTTTGAAAATCTATGGTTAGTTTTCTCAACTCCTTTATGTCATCCTTTTGTTCCTTTAACTGGGACATAGCTTCCTGTTTCTTGGTGTGATTTGTAATTTTTTGTTGTCATCTTCGCATCTCGCTTACTAGAGTATTTATTCAGGGTGCAGTTTTTCTCTTTAGTTTAGGGCTTCCTGTCATTTCTCCCTTGCTAGCTGTGCAGTAGGAGCCAAGCATTTAGTTGGTGGTATAAGCCATGGAGGCTCAAGCTGCCCTTATTGCACCAGGGACCAATGATGCTCCTTCCAACTTTCTCCTTTGCCAGAGGTAGGGACAGCATCACTGCTATGTGGGTATAATCCACGTGCAGGCCTAGACTGTAGTTGCCCAGAGAGACTGATGAAGCTTCCCATCCCTTTCTCCCCTGCTTGGGGCAGGGATGGAGCTGCAGATGTGGGCTGCAATCTATGCAGTGTGGGTTCAAGATGACTGCAGTTGCCCTGGTAGACTTCTGATTTTCAGTCTATGCCAGCCAAAGTTTACTGTAATTATCTGTATAGGATGGTGCAGGGCTCCTCGACCTCTTCCATGCCAGAGGTGGGACTTGAAGCCTAGGCTTGGGCTGCAGGCTGATCTGTGTGAAAGAAACTGGCTCCTGCCAACACTGAGTTTCAGTCAGCTCCGCAGAGTGAGAATGGCAGCTACTGGCCTTTTCTGACTTGGGCTGGTTCTCACCCCAACTGTTCCCGGGGTTATCTCTTAACCAGCCAAGTCTCCCAATCCATAGCCAAAATCAGCAACCATCCATCTCCTCCTCCCATGTTTCTGGGAAATGGAGCTTCCAATTCCCATCATAAAATAGCTCCTGGGGCTGCTCGTGCTGCCAGAGTAGGATGATCACCAGCCTCCGTGGCTTGGCAGGTAATTTCCTGGAGAGGATGGCACAGGTCTCTGAAGCTTCCTCTCTGCTGGAGGTGGCACTGGGCCTAGGCTAGACTGCAATATGATCTGGATGGGAAGAAGCTGGTCCCCACCAGCACTAGGATGTTCAGTCCACCCCGCTTCCCCTCGTGCCAGGCGTGGAGTTAAGATGGCGGCTCCCAGCTTCTTTCTGACTTGGACAGGCTCAAACCTTAGCTGTTCTCAGGATCATACTGTAGCCCACTGAGTTTCCTCATCATAGCTGAAATTGGTGCCCAACCGTCTCTTCCTCCCCCATTTGGGGGAAGTGGAGCTTTCAATTCCAGCTGCGGAACAGCTTCTGGGGCGGCTTGTGCCTCCAGTGGAGGATGGGCACCAGCCTCTGTGGCATGGAGCACTCCGCTTATGAGTCTTCTCTGCAGATGGGCAGTCTCCTCTTTCCACTCCCCCAAGGATATTGCAGGATGCTCTTCTGGCCTCCTGGAGCTCCAAAACAGGTGCTTCAGCTAGCTCCAGAGAGCTCTGGATATTTGCTAGCTGCCCCTGTAGCAGGAGCTGACTCTAGGAGATCCTTACTCTGCTGCCATCTTGCTGGTTCTCCCAACTGATTTTTGACAAAGGAGCAAAGAATATTGAATTGGACAAGAATAGTCTCTTCGACAAATCATGCTGAGAAAACTGTATCTCCATTTGTAAAAGAATTAAGGTAGACCCCTACCTCATATATGCAAAAATCAACTAAAAATGGATCACAGACTTAAATATGAACCAGACTATAAAACTCCTACAGAAAAACATGGGGAAGTACTTTCAGGATACTGTGTTAAGTAATGGTTTCTTAGACTTCATACCCAAAATACGAGCAACAAAAGAAAAAACAGATAAAAGGGACCTCATGAAAATTAAAAAAAAAAAAAAAGTTCCTCAAAGGACTTAAGCATTAAAGTAAAATGGCAACTTATGCAATGGGAGAAAATATTTGGATCCAAGAAGGTTTAAAGATTCAAAATATATAAAGAAACCCTTCAAATCAACAACCTATAGACAAACTATCCAATGAAAAATGGGCAAAGGACTTGAATAGACTTTTTTCCAAAGAAGATATACAAATGCCCCAAAAAGCACAGTGAGATATGATCAATATCATTAGCCCATAGGGAAGTGAAAATGAGTCACAATGAGATACAATTTCATATCAACTAGAGTGGCTACTATTAATTTTTGAAGAAAACAGACAATTACAAGTGTTGGAGAGGATATTTTGAAATGGGAACATCCCTTCATTGCTAGCAGGAATATAAAATGGTACATCCACTGTGGAAGATATTTTGGCAAATCCTTTAAAATTAAGTATAGAATTACTACATAACCCAGCAACTCCACTTTCAGGTATAGACGCAAAAGATTGACAGTAGGGGCTTGAATAGACATTTGAACAGTGATGTGATGTCATAGTGGCATTATTCACAATTGTCAAAAGATGGAAGCAACCCATGACCATCAAGAGATGAATGGATAAACAAAATGTGATATTTACGTACAATGGAATATTATTCAGCTATAAAATGGAATGAAGCTCTGATTCCTATGACGATCCACCTCTGGTAGGGAGGAAGCTGGGGGGATCTGTACCATCCTCTCTGGGAAAACACAGGCCACACAGCAGAAGCTGGTGATCATCCTAGCCTTCAGCACAAGCCACCTCAGGAGATATTCTGTGGCTGGAATTGGAAACTCCATTTCCCAGAAATGGGAGGAAGAGAAGGTTGGCCACTGATTTTGGTTACTGATTAGCACATTTTGTTGGCTAAAGTATCAGACTAAGAACAGCTGAAGAACCTATCCAAATCAGAAGAGGCCAGTAGCTACCATTTTGACTATGCCACGGACATGAGGGGAAGCCGGACTGACTGAAAATCACAGTGACTTTAAGACCAGTTTCTTTCACACGGATTGGCTTACAGCCCTAGCCTAGGTTTCAGTTCCACATTTAGCAGAAAGGAAGCTAGTGGGCCCTACACCAACCTGTCCAGGTAACTGAGGTTACATTCAACTGGCACAGACTGAGTAGTAAGAAGTTTACCAGGGTAAGAGTGGTACTTTTGGACCTGCATGGCATAGATTGTTGCCCACACCTGCAGTTCTATCCCTGACCCAGGAAGAGGAGGAGGAGGTGTGAAGCTACATCCATTTCTCTGGGCAACTTGAGACTAGCCTGCATGACTTGGATTATTCCACAGAGCTGTGGCTTTGTCCTAATAAGCTCTGGCAAAGAAGAAAGTTGGGAGAAGTTTCATTGGTCCCCTGGGCAATGAGGGCCGCTTGAGCCTCCACAGCTTACAGCACCAACTACATCCTTAGCTCCTACTGCACAACCAGCAAGGAAAAAAGGTCAAAAAATCCCTAAACTAAAGAGAGAAACTGCACCCAGAATAAATATTCTAG
Source organism: Dasypus novemcinctus (assembly GCF_030445035.2). Classification (NCBI taxonomy): domain Eukaryota; kingdom Metazoa; phylum Chordata; class Mammalia; order Cingulata; family Dasypodidae; genus Dasypus; species Dasypus novemcinctus. Next base: position 197,588,557 of record NC_080673.1, on the reverse strand, counting down.
TAAGCCAGATACCAAGACACCAACAAAAAATTACAAATCACACCAAAAACAGGAAGATATGGTACAGTTAAAGGAACAAGGTAAGCCTTCGGATGACATGGAGTTGAGACAAATAATCATAGATGTTCAAACCAATCTCCTTAATAAATTCAATGAGATAGCTAAAGAGATGAAGGACATTAAGAAGACATTGATTGAGCACAAAGAAGAGTTTGAAAGCATGCATAGAAAAATAGCAGACCTTATAGGCATGAAAAGTGCAATAAATGAAATTAAAAGACTGGAATCATATAAGAGCAGATCTGAGGGGAAAGAAGAAAGGATCATTTAGATTGAAGAAATGGCATCTGAAATTGAAAATACAAAAAAACACATAAAGAAAAGAATGGAAAAAATTGAATAAGGTCTCAGTGAACTAAACGACAGAAGGAGATATGCAAACATATGTGTTACAGGTGTCCCAGAAGGAGAAGAGAAGGGAAAAGGGGTAGAAGGAATATTTAAAGAAATAATGGTAGAAAATTTCCCAACTCTATTGAAAGACGTATATATTCATGTCTAAGGAGTACAACATACTCCCATACAAATAAATCCAAATAGACCAACTATAAGACACATAGTCATCAAATGCCAAAAACAAAGAAAGAACTCCAAAAAGCAGCAAAAGAAAAGCAATGCATCACATATAAGGGATACCCATTGAGATTAAGTGCCAATTTCTCATCAGAAACCATGGTAGCAAGAATACAGTGGTATGATATATTTAAGATACTGCAAGAGAAAAACTTCCAGCCAAGAATATTATATCCAGCAAAACTGTCCTTCAAAAATGAAGGCAAGTTTATAATATTCACAGATAAACAGAAACAGAGAGTTTATAATGAAGAGACTGGTGTTGTAGGAAACTGGCTTACCTGTTCTTTATTGTAAATGTTACACCTGTTCTATTGTAGATGTTGCAGTTTTTCCTTAGTCTTGTAGATGATGTTGCAGTTCTGATAGCAAACAGCTGCTTGGTAGTTTCCAATAAATACGAGGTGGAAACTAGGGTTGAGGCTCTTAGTTTCAGAAGCTGTGAGCTCCTGGTCCCATCTTTACCTCCTCTCTTGTGTCTGTCTCTCTCTTGTTTAATTTCTTTAAGTTCTACACTGCCTTAACTTTGAGCCAAGCTACTGTTAGCTGATAGCCGCAGACTGGCTTTTCAGTAAATACTAAAGGGTGTGCTACAGCCTGAAAAGAAAAGACAGGAAAGAGAGGTCTGGAAGAGAGTCTAGAAATCAAGAATATATAAATAAAAGTAATTAAAAGTGTCAACAGAAAGGTGAAAATAAAATATGACAAATAAAACTCAAATATTCAGGAGTAAACTTAACTAATGATGTAAAGCACATGCGTTCAGAAAACTACAACTCATTGTTAAAAGAAATTTAAAAAGACCTAAATAATTGGAAGAATATTCCATGATCATGGATTGGAAGACTAAATATCATTAAAATATCAATTCTACTTAAATTGATATACAGATTCAATGAAATCCTTATAAAAATTCCACCAGCATTTTTAAAATAAATAGCAAACATGATTAACAAATTTATTTGGAAGGGGAAGGGGTTTTGAATAACCAGAAACATCTTAAAAAGGAAAAGCAAACTTAGAGGACTCTCATTCCAGACTTTAAACAACATTACCTAGCTACAGTGGTAAAAACAGTATGGTACTGGCATAAAGACAGACACATAGACCAATGGAACCAAATTCATGGTGTAGAAACAGACTCTCACATGTATGGTCAAGTGATTTTTGACTAGCCTGTCAAACTCACCCAGCTGGGACAGAACAGACCAGTCAACAAATAGTGCTGAAAGAAGTGAATATCCATAGCCAAAAGAAGGAAAGAGGACCCCTATCTCACACCTTATAAAAAATTAACTCAAAATGGATCAAAAACCTAAATATAGGGAAACGGACTTTGGCCCAGTGGTTAGGGCGTCCGTCTACCATATGGGAGGTCCGCGGTTCAAACCCCGGGCCTCCTCGACCCGTGTGGAGCAGGCCATGCGCAGTGCTGATGCGCGCAAGGAGTGCCGTGCCATGCAAGGGTGTCCCCCGCGTGGGGGAGCCCCCACGAGCAAGGAGTGCGCCCGTGAGGAAAGCCGCCCAGCGTGAAAAGAAAGTGCAGCCTGCCCAGGAATGGCGCCGCCCACACTTCCTGTGCCGCTGACGACAACAGAAGCGGACAAAGAAACAAAAGCAGACAAAGAAACAAGACGCAACAAATAGACACCAAGAACAGACAACCAGGGGAGGGGGGAATTTAAATAAATAAATAAAAATCTTTAAAAAAAAAACCTAAATATAAATGCAAGAACCATAAAGCTTCTAGAAGTAAAGATCTTGAAGATCTTTTCAAGACCCAGTGGCATGTGGCAGATGCTTAAAGGAGATAAGAGGAGTCTTGAGATGGACTACTGATGTTTAATGTACGTAGAAGTTTTAACTAACTTTACTGTAAAAGTGTGGAAATATACAGAGTTAATGGTAAAACATTATAGTGATTTAACTGCTGGTTTATAAATGGGGATATGACTGTCTAGGGATATAAATGCCAATTGACAGAAAGGTAGAGAATTATCTAGGTAGCGAATAGCGCAGTAAACCCAAAGGTGGATAAGATGTGTGGTTGATGGTACAGAAGCAAGAGTGTCCTTTGTGAGCTAGAGCAAATGCACATTACTACTGCAGAGTGGCAAGAAGATGGGGAAGCAAGGCAAAAATACAACTGGAGTGACCTATGGACTGTGATTAACAGTAGTAATGTAATATTCATGCATCTATGCCAAAAATGTACTGTGATGATAATGGGGGAGTAGGGAAAAAGCATGCCAAATGTTATGCTAAATAATATCTGATGATACTATCTCTTAATCTGTAACAAATGTTCCCACATGGGGTGGTGTGTTGATAGAGGAGTGTTGTATGGGAATTCTGCTCATAGTGCATGATTGTTTTGTTAACTTTACAATTTCTGTCATAAAAATATATTTAAAAAATAATAATAGGGTAACAGGAGAAAAATATACCAAGTGCAAGATAAGGGCTATATTTAGAGGCAAGATTTTGACAATATTCTTTCATAATTTGTAAGAAATGCCTCACAACAATGCAAGGTAGTAGGCTGATGTATGGATGGATTGATGCATGTTTGCTTTGTAAGTTCACAACTTTTGCTATACTCTTACTCTTTATGTATGTTCATGTATAAGCAATATAAAATAATAATAATAGGATGGGTTGGGGGAAAAACACTTTGATTAGTAGTAATATTTTAAGGATGCTCTTTAATCATTAGTTAAAAATGTTTCATAACAATGCAAGGTACTGGTGGTAAGGTCAGGTATGATGTCCTGTATGATGTTATACATGTTTGTTTTGTAAGTTCATAACAATGACTCTACACGTATTTTTTATGTATATTTACATATAAGTGATATACTTCCATACACTTACTTTAAATGTTAAAAAATGCATGATACTAATAATAGGGTAGTAGATGGGAATTTCATGTTTTATACATGATAGTTTTGTAAACCCACAATTTCCTTAAAAAAAAAAAAAGTTGGAGTAAAGGGCAATCAGAGAAGGAAAACAGCTCCAGAAGCTGGAAAATGCAAGGAAACAGATTCTCCCCTGGACAGTCTGTAGGAAGCATAGCCTTGATGAATATCTTTGGCCTAGTAAAACTGATTTTGGGCTTCTGGCCTCCAAAATTATAAGAGAATAAAATATCTGCTATTTTAAGTTAAAAAAAAAGTCCTGTCTTTCTACCAGAATAAGAGCAATACAGAATGACATACATGATAAAGAAGACAATGTGTTTATGCAGAAAGAAAGGAGAAATTTCATTAAGATATAGTTTGGAACACAAAGGCCAGGCTAGACAAATATGAAAGGGGAAAGGAGAAACACTTGGTTGGAATTCTCTTAAAGGGAGTTTGGGAAAAGTGGCATATGTCTCAGTTGCTGCTAGATCAGAGAAGATAATAATCCTTCTTTCATCCCAGCCCATCTTTACATAGAAAGAAGACTTGAATTCAGAAAGCATGGTACAAGGAGACCTCAAAGTAGAATCCAGATACAATGCATAACTGAGGGCTTTACAAACTGTATCACAAAAATGCTATAGATCAGGAATAAGAGAGCTACTAAAAGCCTTCCATGTTGTATCACAAGTGACATAGTTATGGTATCTTGGGATGCAGTTATGCCATTGCCTTGAGTGAACAGGCCAGGGACCAGGTCTCTTAGGCATCTTAATACAAGGCACAAGAGTCATTCCAAGGGCAACCAACAGGGAGTAATAAATAAAGATGAAGTCTGATTTCCATACTGACCTGAAAGGAGAATACCACCAGTGGGCTGTCCCACCTAGAAAGGCAAGAGAGGACAGTGTTATGTTGGATGATGGATATTTCCTGTCAGATCCACAAATCATTTACTTCCTACCTCTTATTACGTAGTATCCCTGTATTAGTCAGCCAAAGTGGTGATGATGCAAAGTAACAGAAATCTGGTGGCTTTTATAAAAAGGTATTTATTTGGGGTAGAAGCTTACAGTTACCAGACCATAAAGCATAAGATAGTTCCCTTATGAAAGTCTGTTGTCATGTGTTGGAGCATGATGACTTCTGGCATCTGCAAAGCTTCAGCTTTCCTTTTTCTCTCAAGGATATGTGGTTCCTGCTTCTTCCAATATCAGCTGTAGGCTGGAATAAGTCTTGGCGGTCTCCTGGGGCTTACTTCTCTTCAGGCTCTGCTGCTCTGCTTGCTCCACAAGGCCAGCTGTAAACTATCAGTTGAACGGCTTGTCTCTCTTCCTGGGGCCTCTGCTTTATCTAATGGACCCTTCTTTATTTCCTCATGTATCAGCTTCGCTGTGTATTTACTTTCTGGGGCTCTAGCATTAAAAGCTACAAATAACTCCTCTGCCATTTAGTTTTCTCTGTGAGTCCCCACCCACTGAGGGGGTGGGGACTAGATGTCCTACAGACATGGCCCAATGAAAGCCCTAGTCATAATTTCATCAAGTAAAAATGAAACCTCTGAATTCAATACTTCTAAGGGTATCACTAGCCCAGAGGACCAGAGCAGTTTACAAACAATCAGTATTTCTTTTTGGAATTCCTCAATACTATCAAACTGCCACAATCCCCTAGATGAAAAAGTTCAGAAAATGTTACAGGAACAGCTACCCGTGACTCAAAAAGAAATGAACAAAAAGATGGTGTCATATCCAGTGAATTGTGTTAGCATAATAGAAAAGGAGAGGGGACAATGGAAAGAGTGTAATCTAAAGTTTCTTTAAAAAATCAATCAACAAATAAACAGGAAACAAACAAAAAGAAAAGCTACTTCTAAAAAAAGAGGCAGGAGAATGAAATGGAAATAAGACAGAGTTCTATCTCATTCTGCTGAAAAAGATGTAGCAGAAATGTTACCTGAATAGTGAAATACTCAAAAACTGTTGAAGGGGTCCTGAGGAGTTCACATCAGAGCTATTGATCTTCACTCTGTAGGCTTAAAAATGACTGAAACTAATACATTCACTTAGGTTCCTAAGGCCACAGGTATCATAACTATCCCCAGCAGCTTTAGTTTGGGATATTACTGAGAGTGATTCTCTAACAGGAAAAATTTTGGTGACAAAGAGACAATTGTCCCTAGGAGGCAGATTGCTATAGTCCTAAAATATTTCATGGAAAAAAGACAAGGGCATGATCCTCAGTGGGATGAGATTAAAAATGGAGCCCACCATGAATGCAAAGCCAGTGACCCGAAGTCCAGTGCTCAGAGGGCACTGAACGTTAGGGGCTTTAAATGAGAGGGAAATGTAAGTCATTGTGGTGGCAGGGGCTGCCAGCCACCTTCTGGGGGAAGTGGGATATCTCACATCATCACAAAGAGTAGGCAGGTGTAAATTTTCACCCCGGTTATAATAAACTCTCCCTATGGGCAGTTACTTTTAATAGAGTTTAAGTAACAGATTTTACTTCCTGGATGCTTAGCACAGACTAACTGGTATTCTGGTGAGAAAGAGAGCAAGAGTTTCACTGTTTACTCAGTCCTGCAAATACCAAGTCCCCAATGTGTTCTTTGATGTCCACCAGTAATATGGTGCTACATTGCGCTACGTATTAGATTCTGAGACATGATTTTACTTGCAACAACTACTTTAAGTGTCTGAGAGTTTACCTTTTTTAGCTCAGGTGCAGATATTTGAGTCAATCATGTATTTGAGTTCGTAGCACACCACCTTTATAGGACCCTGGAAGAACTCTTATTTTTATTTTATTTCTACAGCTTTCCTCTTTGTTTATAATATAGTCCTCACTTCCATTATTCTTCTCCCCTTAGGCATCCTTGCAAATGTATTTGCTGTTTATCTTCAACTGAGCATTTGGTTTTCCTTTATTTATAAAGAAGGGAGGCCTTCCCAGGTGAATTTATCTAAAATCTCATCCCATGCCCCACCCCCAACATAGTTTCTGACTCTTTCCTGGCTTTATATATTTTTTTCTTCTTAGCATGGGTCACCATAAAACATATGCATTTTTTTGTTAGAGGTTTCCTCTTGCAAAGTTCTGAGTGGGAGATTAACAGTTTATGTGGATGAATGCAACCAACTATCTCCTCACAAGACCAAAGGAATCACATGGCAGGGGAGCAGAAAGAGATAAGGACCTCCACTCCTGACCTGGGTTTTGTCAGCCCCTCTTGCATTCCAAGAATACCTTACCTCCCAGCCCACTTCCCCCAGCCATACAAAGGAAGGAATTTGCTTTTGCAGTCCCTTATTGGACCCCAGGCTATACTTGTACTCTAACCCCTTACCCAGGGATTAGCATTTACCAGCTATTGATACATTCTATAAAATTCACACGTGCACCTTCCAGGGGCAGGCTGCAGTCTGTCTTCAGACCCCCTCCATTGGTAGAGGTTCCCAATAAACTTCCTGCTTTCAATCTTCTGTGTCCTGTCCCAGTGAGTGCCTTTCTTTTAACACTTTTGCTTACGTATTTTTTCTTTAAATTTTTGCCCCATCTAATTAAGTGTAATCTCCACAAGGAAAACGATTTCTATCTGTTCTGTTCATTGGTAGGTCCCTAATTCATGGAAAAGTACCTGGTCCATAGTAGAGACTCAATAAATGTTGGTGAAATGAGTGAAAGAATGGGTAAATTAAATTGTGCTGTGAATAGGTATTATTCTAGTTTTGCTTAAGTTAGGTTGATGTAGAATGAATGCGGTTGGCAAAGAGTAAGTTTATGATGTCCTATTAATCCCTGGTCTCTTAAAAAGGAGGCACAGAAGAAACTTCCTGCTGAATTAAGTCAACTTTATGACATTGTGTGGCAGCTGCACCCATTCTAGGGATCTGATTAAGATCAGATCAGAATGTGGAATGGGGAAAGGATGAAATAGTTAATTTAACTTACAAAGAAATGAAATGAAATCTTCAAGCTTTATTTTTCTCCTGAGGATTTGATACTGAGAAGGTATGTTTACATGCAAATTTGGAGTATTTTTTATTGAGAGCATTGTATTAAACGAGTGCCTTTAGGCCATCACACAATATTACTGCTTAACCACTGATAAAAGAAAAACTCTTCATATAATTTAGGATCTCACAGCTTTATTGAGTGAGGCATGAACCAGACAGTATCTCATTCATAATGTAGAAAGCTCCACCAAGGGGGTGGTAAGGGGAAGTTCATATTGATCGAATTTGGAAGCAGGTGAAGGCATGTTCTGACTGGCTGACATTAGGCTTTCATTTTACTTAGGGGGATCTTACAAAATGGGGAAGAGAGAGACATTGGTTAGCATGGTATGTATGTCCATTCTAATGAGCTTTATTGGACCCAAAGCAGTTTTATCATAAGGTATTGCTTATCAGTGACCCTGTAGGATGTTCTGTTTCCTTGAAGGCCACTGCAGATCAATTATATTTGTCCCATGGAAAAGCCTTCTAGAAGGGTTTCTTCTGGTCATACCCAATCTAGTCATTTTATTTTACTTACCACCATTGAAGTATTACATGTTTGGCAGAGTGGCTATTCATAATAAAATTAAAAAAACACTATTTGGGTCTTGACAACAGCAGGGCTTTAGGATTAATTTAAAATACAATTCTGTGAAAATTATCTTGGGGGAGGGGAGAAAAGATAAACTGTCCACAGATGGTTCTGGAAGAAAAACAAAGGAATAGTACTTAGAACTGGCAGAGAAGCATGTTAATGAAGATAGAAAGTCCTTTCTCGATCTCTTGAGTATGTGTTATGTGTTCTCAAGTAACACATACTTCTCTGCTGATCAGTGGAATAAACATCCCTGTAAAACTGCATCTTTATAAAGTATTCCACTTAAGAAGGAAGAACATATTAGGGACTTTAGTCAAGATCAGGGACCAAGCAGAATTCTCCAGTAATATTATTTACCAATAATAAAGCCAGCAATGCAATCTCCATCCGTTCTTCCATAATAGTTCTCAGTTGGTTCCAAACTCTGCAAAGAAAGTGGGATCATTGATTGGCTTTCTAAAACTTTAGCAAATTCCCAAATGGATTTTGACCTAATATAAGGAAGACCTTCCTTTTGCTACCTGAGAGATGTTTGCAAAGAAAGTGGAAGTTACCTCATAAGGTAGTAAGCTTCTCCATCACTAGAGGCTAAAAAAACACCTATCCAGATATTGTTGAGCACATCTTTACCTAAGAAATGATTTGCATTTTATGACATTAATAGTAGTTTCTACATTAGAATAGAACTTTTGAATTTACAAAGGACTTTAAAATGCATTCCACTTAACATGAGATCAAATATATTTACCTTTTTTATTTATATATACAGTTCATTTGAGATGATGCATTGTTCTAATTTAGATGTTCAAGTGAGTCATCTTTAAAGTAGACCCTTGAGAGGTTGCATGTTTTATAAAGCAATAAAAATTAATAGTTTTATTCATAGCTTCTATCTCACTCTTTGACTAAAATCTCCCAACCATCCATCAGTCTCACTTCTTTGTCTCCCTAAACCTTCACTTCAAGCTCACTAAGACTTCCTGCTGTGTCAAGATCTATTAGCATTTTAGGTATAGCGGGTGTATTTTCTCTTCTATGTAAATACTCCCTTATCTCACCAATACTTCATTCTCTATTTCAGCCAAACTCTCTTCTTTTCCTCCTAGTGTTCCTGCTACATGCTCCTCCTAGTGTCCAACTCTGGATCCATTTAATTGTCTGCATTTTACCTTGACTCTTAGATTTTTAGATACTGTTAAAGGAAATTGCCCTCCTGTCCAGGGTTCATATTGGTGCTATCCGTGATGCACAGACTCCAACCTAGTTGGGGTGGTCCTTGAGTCTGTAACCACTCAGCCTTTGCTCAGGCTTCTCCTGGTGAGCTTTCTCCTGGCATGAACTTATGAGCAACTTGAATGCAGTTTCTGGTCCTGGTTAGTGCATTTTGGGTGTTCCATATAAACGTTTATTGAGTGAATGATATCTTCATACTATTCTCATCTTATTCACTGGCAACTGATGACCTTACCTTCTTTTGTTATGAAAAAATAATGGAAGCTATTTTAAAGAGAATTTTTTCAACCTCCATTACCTCTTCTAGCTTTAATTCTAACTCAACAAAAGAGATATTGGTATGTCTAACAATAGATAATCTCTGAAACTATGATCTAGTGACAGGCCTTTAAAAACTGTAAATTAATTACAGACTTTAGTTATTGTCAATAGAAATAATAGTACAAGGTCAAATATGCTATTATTATTCAAAATTTTGTGGTATCTTCACAGGGTCTTCCATATGCCTTGGAATGCTTGTTACAATGAGAAATTCTTAACTTTGGGAGACTGATTCTCTTTTTGTTTTGCTTTTTAATTTCACATCTTCAGCACAAGAAATCTCATGCCCAATGTTATGGATTATGCGGGTGACCAAAAAATGTAATAGGATTTCTAACACTCCAAAAAATATAATGTTTTTGTTCATTAACTTGATTGAATTACTTTTAGGGTCAGTAATCTGCCTTACATGGCATAATGCAGAGACACTGTAAAATGCATTTGAACCTGAAAAACCATTTTGTGATACATCATAGTGGTATTTTGAATTTTGGCTTCACTATTTTTGAACCACTACAAGTTGCTTATACTACCTCTAAGCCTTGGATTCCTTACTGGTGAGAAAGTGAGTCTAATAATCTTCTTTATTAAGGACTACATGAACTCATGTATGGAAAGTACCTGGGACAAAGTAAGAGTTCAATAAATGGTATAAATTATAAATGCATAAATGGGCATTCTCTCTGAGGGACTTCTTACCAAGGAAAATCTTACTTTGATTAATGTATTCTAGTCTCTTCATTGTAGAATCAGAGTCATTGGAACAAAATTATACCCTAGGTGCAGAAAAGAATAACTTGTAGTCAGGTTGCTGGTTCAGTGTATTGTGTCCTTGAAAGCAAGCATAACACTCACTTGGGGAATGTTATGAACATTTTTCAGTAGAGGACTACTAGTGCTAGCTTAACAGCAAAGGATCAGTTTTCCCTGGTGCTATACTTTGTACTTACTAGTTCTCCCTCTAAATCCTTTTCTTTGTAATTTTGCTCACAGTTTGTCTTCCAACTTGAATATCATGCTGGCCAGACACCAGACTTAAAGCCAATAGCTCCTGGAAATTCACCATGGTGCTTCTCATTGGAGGATTTTGGCTATCTCTTAACTTTGGCTTCACTGCTGTCCTTTCAAGAATAATATCTCGGACACTGTGTTTCCTGCATCATCCAGGCTTCTACACATGGTACTGGGAGATGTAAAGAGGGCCATGACCTTATTGTCCCAGAATCTTAAGCAGCATTTACTCAGTGTCTATGTCTGAACATCATCATTTAGGACCAGTACCAAAATTTGGGGGAAATGGTAAAGACAAATGAGTTTATATGGCTAAGAGACTTCAAAATGAGTCAGGAGGTCATCAGAGGGATCACACTTATGCACATCTCAGCAGGATCCCAGAGACAGCCAAAATAGATACAACCGCAGGTACTGGTGCTCTTGAGGGCTGTGGGGACACACAAGTTCTACAGTCATGGCAAATAGCTCTGGAGTTCAGTGCCTTGTCAGTGGGTCCTACTTTGGAATTTGTGCTACTGAGTGTAATGGAGTGTAATGGAGTTGGACTCAGATATGACCTTTCTAAACATGCCTCTTCTTTCACTTTTACTGAACCTGTGGTTGGTGCTGGGGTTATGGATAATGTAGGTGACTTGAATCTCTGGACTGCTCATGTGCCAGCTGGGTCCTAAGCCTCAGCAGAGTTGCAACACCTACTCTCTGGTTCGTTGGACTTACCCAGGCCAGCTAACAGGATGGTGAAGATTGTCAGCCTCCATACCAGGGAACTGTAACTGCCTACATCTGCAAGCAGGAGAATCACATCCATCAACTATGTGGGATCTAAGTCCCCTCTTAATTTAGAGGTGGAGTGGACATCACCATCCCAGGGTCCACAGGATGGAGGAATAAAATATGGATTAAAGTGGACTTACTGGTATTCTACTGTAGAACTATTGTGTCTCTAGCAATGGAATAAATTATAGCAATGATGTGGAGACAGTGGCCACAGTAGTTGCTGAGGGCAGGGAAAAGGAAGAAGAGATGTGATGGGGGACATTTTCAGGACTTGGAGTTGTCCTAAATGATATTGCAGGGACAGAGGCTGGGCATTATATATCCTGCCATAACCCACTGAATGGACTGGGGGAGAGTATAAACTACAATGAAAACTATAATCCACACAATGCAGCAGTGCTCTAAAATGTATTCAACAAATGTAAAGAATGTGCCAAAATGATGAAAGAGGTTGTTGATATGGGAGGAGTGGGAGGTGCGGTGTGGGGTATATGGGAACCTCTTATTTTTTTAATGTAACATTTTTTGCTATCATGTATCTTTAAAAGAAAGAGACACAAAAAATGTAAAAAAAATTAAATTTTTTAATTAAAAGAAAAAAAAAGTACCTAGAAAGGTACTTAGCTTAGCTTTTAGAAAAATGGTTAGAGAAATGTGGATTATCATAATCATGAAGTAGAAGGTCCTCAGTGAAAGAAAGACACATTTTACATCACAGAAAACCAATGGCTAATGATATACCATGCTGTTGAGTAGAAAAGTCATAGCAATATCAGGAAGAGGATCTATGCAAGTTTATTAAATTTTATATAATAACAAATAAAAATAAGAAATGACCTTCCCTAAAATATCTTTTCCAAGGGAGTCCTTCATTTTATCAAATCTTGATACAAATTTGTTAAAGAATGAGAATTAATGTAAATACATAATAATCTCCTTATTGATAGTTTTGTTTAAATTTAGGATATTATCAATAGAATTTCCTGAAAGAAGGATGAAAATATTTATGTTTTAATTCATTACAAAAGGATCCTTTCTCTACTAATAATTATCCCTTTACTCAGACAAAGAATTCCATCCTGAGCATCCCTTTAATTTCTTGGACATGAATTAGTAGCAAATATATTACAGAATTCTTATTTTATCAGTTTTCTACCATATGCTGTGAGCTATTGAGGGGAAGGCAATGAACTGTTAGTAAATTTATTCTCCAGTGTCTGACAGAAAATCAACTTAACAATGTTTGGTTAGTTAATTGAATGGTTAGGTAGATGATTGGATGGATGGATGGATGGATGGATGGATGGATGGATGGATGGATAGATGGATGGATGGATGAAAGATAGAAAAGAAGGTACTATGGAATAGAGGTTAAAAGATCTGACAGTTTTTAGCTGGGCCTATCCCAGAAAATCCTGTCCTTAAAGATCATCCATTCCTATGCATGTAAACCTATTGTATATGGGACTTTTTTTTTCCTTCTGATTAGACCACTTCAGTAGGACTTTACTCAGGGTGGGTCTTAATCCCCTTATTAGAGTCCTTTATAAAAAGAGGAATAAAGAGCAACAGATGAAGAAAAAAATTGCAGAGAGAATAACAGAAAAGCCGAGAGAGAAGTCCCTGGGGACCAGAAGCTAGAATCAGTGGAACCACAGAGGCTTAGGGAAATCCACTTTAGGCAGAAGCTGAAAGAGATGAGGCTTGTAGGAGGAGAGATGAGTGGACACTGCCATGTGCCTAATCACCTACAGCTGAAACTTGGTGAAACAGCATCTCTAGATGATGCTCTGATTTGGACAGTTTCACAGACTCATAATTGTATGTTGTTTTCTTTTTTGAGTTAATTTTTTAATTTTTAAAGAAGCTTTAGACTGCATAAATGTTACATCAAAAATATAGAGGATTCCCATATATCCCAGCCCCTCCCCTTCCCCCATTTCTCCCCATTAACATCTTTCATTTATGTGGTACATTTGGTACAATTGATGAACACGTACTGAAGCATTGCTACTAAACATGTACTGTAGTTTACATTATAGTTTACACTTTGCATTGCACGATTTTATAGGTTTTGACAAAATGTATGATAACTTGTATCCATCATTGCAATGTTGTGTAGGACGATTCCAATGACTCCAAAATGCCCCACATTACAACTATTCTTCCCTCTCCCTCCCCTCAAAACCTCTGGTGACTACTGCCTTTATATCAATGATACAAGTTCTCCCATTGCTAGAATAATCATATTCTACTTAAGTCCATAGTTGCATTCCCCCTATGTTTGTTCATTCCTCAATCTTGAGGATTTTGGTACGGTGATGCCCACATAGGCAGAGCAGATAATCCCAGGACTTTGGCCCACTCTGTCAGTGGGCCTTACTTTGGAATATATGCCCCTCATGTAACAGAGATAGACTCATTTACAATTTCCCTACTCATGGCTCTTCTGCCTCATTTCTTTGAATATGTAATTAGCGCTATACTCATTAAATATGTGTCCCAGAGATTTAAATCTTCAGTTTGTTCATATGCCAATTGAGCCCTGAATCTCAGCAAGAGCTGCAACAGCACTTTTAGATCAGAACTGTAAGCTTTTAAAATAGTAAATTTCTATTGTAAAAGCCAACACATCTCTGATATATTGCAATGGCAACCTTTAGCAAATTAAAACAGAAGATTCTTCTACTGTTATGTATTTGGGTTAGCATTCTCACTGCTCCATTTCTTGCCCCTCTGAATTTTAGTGTTCTCTTTTGTTAAGTATATGTATTGAAAGAACTTAAACTCATCATTGTTATGAATATAAAATAAGATAATGGAGTTAAACACTTATTATAGTACCTGGCATCCAGCAGTTACCAATTAATGTTATCTATCTATCTATCTATCATCTACCTATCTAATATACCATCTATTATTATCATCCTCTTTCAGAACAGAATTAGCAATAATTTAATAAATTAATTAAAATGGACCTTAGCTATAGTACTAATTTGCTATAAATCTGCAGTCAGTCACTTAATGTTGCAGGGTATCAGGTCCTAATTTGTAAAAATAGGAAAAAGGATAACAATTTACACTTACTAAACCATTATATCTACTCTTTTGAAGTTATTGGTAACTGCATGCAAATGAAGTCTACTTACTCATATCTAGCTCTGAAAACCTCTTTGAGATTTAGACTTTTCTAAATTTAAGTCTTTCCTTAATATTGTCATTTAAATGACCTTCTGAAAACTTAAAATTCACGTTTAAAATGTCATATATTCAATTTAATCACCCTCGTCTCCACATTTTTTATAATTGTTTTCATACTTTATTAATAATATTCTCACTTACCAAGGAAATTAAGAAGAGAATCTTCAAGATAGCACATATTTCTCTTCTTCATTCCCCACACCCAATCAATAATGAAAATTGCTGATATTACTTCTGAAAATTTTGCACTTACACTATCAGTGCCCAGAGCTCCAATTTAGAAATTAACTCTTTCTGAATTATTTAAACAGCTTAATATTGCTTTTTCTTTAATCTGGCCTTGGCAGAACAATGCCAAATTGATTTATCTGCCACCACTGCCATCAAACTAGCCCACAAAATCTTAAGTTCTAGCCCCACTGTTCCTTGATGGGACTGTAATTTCAGGAAGACTGAACTGACATGTTTTTTGTTCACCAATAAAGTCAGTACCAAGCTCAGGGTCCAGAAATGCATCTTATATATCAATTAGGCCAACAGAGGAAAGTGAATCAGAAGGCAAGCAGTTTGAACCTGGGAAATCAAACATGCATGGACAATTTCAAATCAGAAGGGGGAAGGTTAGGCCCGAGGAGGGTTTATGAGCTGAAGGTGTTTGCTGCAGCATCTTTTGACTTTATACTCAGGGACACACATCATAATGAGGAGAAAGCCATTAAGGTCATCTTCTTAGATTGGATTCACCAAACCATGGCCTTCTTATCAAAATGGTATCTTTTACTCTTCTTTGTCACCCATGGGCAACAAATTATTGGGCACAGCCAAGACACTCAACAAATTTGTTGAACTAAACAGAAACCATGACTTACATTTTTTAAAACTGAAGCTATATTGTAACTATAATTTATCTGAAACATCGTGATTAAATTTCTTCCGGTGTTCAACACTTGAAACGGGTAATTTATTTGTCATGCAAATCAGAGAATTCATATTGTTTCAACAGTATACTTTAAAAAATAAAATCACCAAGGTAACTTGAAGGAGTATGAATATCAACAAAAGTTTGGTGCACAATTGATTTTAGCACGTTCAAAAAAGTCAAAGTCTAGAATCTATCATATCAGGTAGAGTTACACACACACACACACACGTAAACACATGCACATACATGCACAGACAGGGGATTAAGCCTGTTTATGCTTTTAGGCAAGGTGAAAGAAAATTAAAAAATAGCTAACATTATTTGGAACAAAGCATTCAACATGTAACACCCAACATACTGGACATTTCTAATGCATTGCCAGATTATTGTCAAAGTTAAACAAAAGAAAATAAATTTAAAATCTCTGGTTTTTAATTTATTATTATTGGGTCAGTTTAAAGAGACTAAGGGGCTCACACAAAAACACATGACTGCAGAGACTGAGAGGAGGCACTCCCCAGTATTCATGATGATCCTGAGGTTTTGTTTCTGCCATTTGCTTGTGCTATTCAAGAACTACAGCAGTGTGAAGCAGGGACTTAAAAGCCTTAGAAAGAAAGGAGAACAGGTACATAATTTGTAAACTTTCATCGGAAACCAAACAAAATGATCAAAAGGAAAAAAAATTACTGCATTGCAGATATTATTAGCCAAACTCTGAAATTATTAATTATACTCTGCCACCAATTTTTTTTCAGTCTGAGAATGTATTCATGGAGGCAGCAAATGAAGACATTGAATTGAATATGTCTTACTTTGCCAGGGTTTCTATGACAAATACCACAGAATGGGTTCGTATCAACAACAGGAACTTAGTACACAGTTTTTGAGGTGTGTAGTCCAACATCAAGATATCACCAGGCCATCTTTTCTCCAAAGTCTGTAGTATTCTGTGGTGGTTGAATGTCTACCCCTATCATATGGCAATCTGTATCTTTCTGACCTCTCCTCTGGTTTCTCCTTCTGGCATTTTCTAAATGAGTGCATCCAAATTTCCTTTGCTTATAAGGACATTAGCCATATTAGGTTAGGGCACACCCTACTTCAGTTTGGCCTCATCTTAATAGGATCTTTAAAGATTCTAGTTACAAATGAATTCATACCCTCTGGACTGCGATTTAGGACATGAACATTTCTTTGTAGAGGGCAGGAGTCAATCTCCCACGGAATGAGATAACCCCAATAAGTTTAGATTTTGTTATGATTTCCACCGTCTCTAGAAACAATGCAGAACGGAACAGTTCATGTTCCTATAAGAGTCTAAGACGAAGATTAATCCAGCAATAGACTCATGGCTTCTTTTGTTGCCAGAAAGGATGATGATAAATTAATAGGATAGATTCCCTGCTGGGCCTGACATTGTGCTGACACCCCTCCTGATGACCAGTGAAGTAGCTAAAGCAAGTTTCTTGAGACATCCACATAAACATTAAAGGAGTTTAAAGAAAAATACTAATGCTGTATTTTCATAACTAACTACTCAAAATAAAATTTACTTAATTCAAGTGTAAAAGAAAAATGAACGATTAAATAGATCACATTGAAAAATCTGAAAAGTGAAAAGGGATAAACAAGAAATGGATTTTTTCCACTTTGTGAATATTTTTTAATATATATTTTTTATTTTTTAAAAAGATACTTAGATTACACAAAATAGTACACAAAAATATATAAAGGATTCCCATATATCCCACTCCCACTCTTCCCACCCTTCCCCATATTAACAACTTCTTTCATTAATGTTGTACATTTATTGTGACTGATGAACACATTTGGAGCATTGCCACTGAGCGTGGATTGTAGTTTACATTGTAGTTTATACTCTTTCCAACTCAATTCTGTAGGTTATGGCAAAATATATAATGGCCAATATCTGTCACTGCAATGTCATTCAGGAAAATTCCATGTCCCAAAAATGCCGGCATATCACACCTCTTTTTCTCTCCCTTTACCTTTAGCACCTACAGTAGCCACAATCTCTACATCAATGATGTAACTTTTTCCATTGCTAGAATCCCAAAAATTCTATAGTGGCATATCAGTAAGTTAACTCTAGTCTATATTTGATTCCCCAATCCTAAGGCTTCTGGGATGATGATGCCCACTCCACCTCTAACTGAGAGGGGGCCTCAATCCCATACAGTTGATGGATGGGAATCTCTTGCTTGCAATTTTAGACTCTCTCAGTTCCTTGGTATAGCAGTTATCCATACTCACCTCCTTGTTAGTTGTCCTGGGTGAGTCCAATGAACTGAAAAGTAGGTGCTGCAACTCTGCTGAGGCTCAGAGCCCGGCTAGCACATGGACAACCCAAAGATTCAAGTCTCTTGGATGAGCTCCTACCAACTCCAGCACCAACTATAGGTTCAAATAGAAGGACAGAAGAGGCATATGTAGGGAAGTTACAACTAAGTCCAACTCTGTAATACTTAGGAGCACAAACTCCAAAGTAGGGACCACTGGCAAGGCACCAAACTCCAGAGCTATCTGCTATGGCCATAGGACATGGTGTCTCCAGAGCCCTCAGGAGCCCCACTATTTGGGTTAGTATCTACCTTGGCAGTCTATGAGATCCTGCTGAGTTGTGCATAAAGTTACCTCTGGGATGACTCCCTAACTCACTTCAAAGTCTTTTAGCCATATAAACCCATTTTTTTTTACCCTTTTCCCCTTTTGATCAAGGTCTTTTCCCACCTGCATTCCTAGTTGGGGTTTGGTAATAATCCCTCAGTGCCAGGGAGGCTCATTCCTGGGAATAATGCCCCACACTGAGGGGGAAGGTAATGCATTTATATGCTGAGTTTGGCTTAGAGAGAGGCCACATTTGAACAACATGGAAGCTCTCAGGAGGTAAATCTTTGGCCTCCTACAGCACTAGGTTAAGTTGGAATTTCAAGAGCAAAGGCTCATAAGCATAATTGTCAATATCAAGGGCCCATCAATGGACCTTCACTAATCATTGCCCTGCACATGGGGGATTGTTGCTGTTCTGTTAGACAATGTGGCAGCGATGCCAGGATGGGAATGCAATATTCTTTTGGTTATTGTGTGACTCTCCACCCACTGTGACAATGCCCCATGGACATTTGAACACATTTTTGTACCTTACATGTATTCCCAGGTGAACCTCTTCCCATGTATTCCCCATCACTGACAACCCACACCAATGGGTTGTAACCTTTCTGTGGTCCACAGTTGTCACCTTTCTGTGGTCCAAAACTTCTTCAGAAATGAAGCCAAGAATACGACCAAATACAATTAATAGGAAAATTAAATATAATGATAGGCTTAAACATAAGAAAAAAATACATAATAATTTAGAAAAACTAAAACTTAACTAAAATTTTAAAATTGGGATATTACAAAATAATGAAAAATATATATTTTTCAAAATTTTGACATTTGCTTTTCATCAGTGTAATATCTGCTGTCCTGTATGTATAGTGACATTTTCTTCCATTTCTTCCCCAGTAACCCTACCTTGTCATATTGCTGATAGAACTTTTCCAACATTGTAGTTTCAACCACATACCCGCCAATCTCAAGTGTTCACCTGCTCCCTCCAAAAACCCTACCCAAATTCCATGGACTTTTCACACCCTATCCCCCTGATCCTTCCTTGCCACAGTTGTCACCCTTCTGTTGTCCAAAATTTTTTGAAAAATGAAGCCAAGAATATGACCAAATACAACTAATAGGAAGTTTTGTCTTCAGAGCGGTTTTTGGTCACAGTAAAGTCACATACAGAACACAGGGGACTCCCATATATGCAATACCTTCCCTCTTTCTGATCTGTCAAACCCAAGCCAATAGTATCACTACACCAATGTCATATCCCTTCGCTGAACAGCTACTCCCACCTTAAAAATTTTGCTCATATAAGTATTGGCTCACAACCATCTTCTCCCTTTCCATTTCCTGTAAACTTATCTTCTATACTCTAGCTCTCTGAATCTGCTCAATTTGCTTAATTTATATCAGTAAGGTCATGTAATATTTGCCTTTCAATGTCTTGCTTGCTTCACTCATCATAAAGTCCTCCAGATTCATCCATGTTATCCCATGTGTTAGGACTGTATTCCTTCATACAGCTAAGTAATATTTCATTCTATGTATATACAACATTTCATTTATCCGTTCACCTGTTAGGGGTATTTGGGTTGATTCCAACTTTTGGCAATAGTAAATAATGCTGCTAAGAATATTTGGTGTGCATATATCTGCTCATGTCCTTGCTTTCAATTCTTCTGGGTATATACTGAGCAGTGGAATTGCTGAATCATATGGCCAATCTATAGTTAGGTTTTTGAGGAACCACCAAACTGTCCTTTGTAATGGCTGCACCATTCTACATTCCCACCAGCAGTGGATGAGGTTACCCATTGTTCCAAATCCTCTCCATCACTTGTAGTCCTTTGTTTTTTTATGGCTTCCAGTCTAATGGATGTAAGATGCTATCTCATTGTAGTTTCGATTTGCATTTCCCTAACAGCCTGTGATGTTGAGCATTTTCATGTGCTTTTTAGCCATTTGTATTTCTTCTTTGGAGAAGTATCTGTTCAAATCACTTGCCCATTTTTAAATGGGTTGTTTGGCTTTTTATTTCCAAATATAGGATTTCTTTATATATGCTGTAATTAGGCTCCTATCAGATATATGGTTACCAAATATTTTCTCCCATGGGGTAGGCTGTCTTTTCACTTTCTTGACAAACTCCTTTGAGGTGCAAAAGTTTTTAATTTTGAGGACGTCTCGCTTATTATTTTTTCTTTCACTGCTCATGCTTTGGGTGTGAAGTTCATGAAACCATTTCCTATTACAAGGTCCTGCAGATGCTTCCTTTCGTTATCTTCCAAGGTCTTTATGGTCTTGGCTCTTATATTTAGAACTGTGATCCATCATGAGTAGATTTTTTGTGTAAGGTGTGAGATGTTGTTCCTCTCTCATTCTTTTGGATACGGATATTCAGTTCTCCAAGCACCATTTGTTGAAGAGGCCATTCTTTCCCAGTTGAGTGGGCTTGATGGCCTTATCAAATATCAGATGACTGTTTATGTGAGGATCTAAAATAATGGATTTATTAATTGATTTTATTTAATCAACAGTCAACAATTATTTATTGAATGTTTACTATTACTCTGTTACTCTTTTAGACACCGGGCATAGAGAAATGAACAAATAGACAAATAGCTCTGTCATACTGAAGGTTATGGTCTAATGGAGAGAAACCAAAATTATGATAATTTTCTTCCAAGTGAGAAGTGGTGGGAAGGGAATAAACAAGAATTCATGAGAGTGAATGTTGGCAAGATGGTTTGTTTCATGCACTAATATGAGAATAGGATTCCATGGATGAAGGATGAGTTGGGCATCTAGACTTTCTGGGGAGACTGACCTGATCCAGGATAAGGACTTAACAGATTAGGCCTGATGACTCCCAGTCAAAATTCAAACCTAGGCAGCCTGGATTCACAGCCTGTGTTCTTAACAACTATGCCAAACCATGGTAAAATCTTGTTGAAAAATCAACCAAAGCACATAAAAAGCTATACCTGTATAAGTAAAATAAGAATAAGTTTTAAAGATAGGAAACAATATTACACCTTAGTAATCATTAAATCAAAATAAACCATCACTATAAAAAATGATAATGGTTTGTCTATTTGATTTGGGAATCAGGAGGATTGTTGGAACAAGAGTAAGGAAAGGGACATTTGTTAATATTGTTGTTGAGAGTATAAATTTGTATAATCTTATGAGATTGATTTGCCAATATATCAAAAGTTTTGTTGTAGTTCTTAGAGTTGTTTGCAAACTTTGCAGTCCCAACTCTTTCCATATATGTGGAAAACTTGCTTTTTCCTTCATCTTTTGAATTTAGGAGCAGCCTTGTCACCTAAATTGGGCAATCAAATATGAGTGGAAGTGATAGGCACCACTGAAATATGGGGTATTTATGTGGGGTATTTTTGCAGATATATAAAATTAAATTAAATTTACAATCTGCTATAAATGAAAAAAGACAGCTGATTTAAGTCTAAATATAAAGATTATGTTCATAAAGAACTGAGATACCAAGTAGAAAATGCATACTATGTGTTCACATGTGTGTGTATTAAAAATACACATTCCAGTAATGCCTATAGCAGAATAGCCTTTAACTGTGCCTCCAAACCTGTTCAGCTTTCTCAGTGGGAAAAGGTTTTCTAAATAGTCTAAAGCAGGGGTTCTTAATAAGGGGTCCATGAGCTTGAATTGAAATTCAAAAAACCATTATTCTTGTGGGGATGCATTGGTATGGGTGTGATGTATTTATTAAATAGTACACAGTGTGGAGTTGACTTACTAAGGGGTCTGTGGTTTTCACTTGACTGGCAAAGGAGTCCATGGAAAAAAAACTACTAAGACCCCTGTTCTTAGAGAATGATGTATATATATATCCAAAGATTGTAAAAATCTCCTGTCCTCCTCCAATTGTGTGTTTCATAAAGTGGTCTCTTTCAGAAATAGATCCATACCTATTTGGCCAATTGTGTTTTTTTCTTCTTCTTCTTTATTTTCTTTTAAATGTTACATTAAAAAAAATGAGGTCCCCATATACCCCCCCACCCCCCTCAGCCCACTCCTCCCACATCAACAACCTCTTCTATCATCATGGCACATTCACTGCACCTGGTGAATACATTTTGGAGCACTGATGCACCACATGGACAGTGGTCTACATTGTAGTCTACCACTCTCCCCAAGTCCACCCTGTGGGCCATACAGGACACACAATGTCCAGCATCTGTCCCTACAGCACCACTCAGGACAATTCCAAATCCTGAAAATGCCCCCATGTCATATTTCTTCTTCCCTCTCCTTACCATCAGCAGTTACCATGGCTACTTTCTCCACATCAGTGCTACAATTTCTTCCATTACTAGTCACAATAGTTCCACAGCAGAACACTGGTAAGTCCACTCTAATCCATACTCTATTCCTCCATCCTGTCGACCCTGGATGGTTATGTCCAGTGCATCCTCTACATCAAGAGGCTTAGATTCCACATGGATGATGGATGCAATTCTCCTGCTTGCAGTTGTAGGCACTCTTGGCTCCCTGGTGTGGTGTTTGACCTTCTTCACCTCTCTGTTAGCTGGCTAGGGTAAGTTCAATAAACCAGAGGATAGGAGCTGCAAGTCTGCTGAGGCTCAGGGCCTGACTGTCACATGGACAGTCTAAAGATTCAGGTCTCCTGAGTATACAACAACCCAATCACAGGTCCAGTAAAAGTGACAGAAGAGGAATGTGTAGAAAGGTGACATTTGAGTACAACTCCATCACACTCAGGAACACAAACTCCAAAGTAGGGCCAACTGACATGGCACTGAATTCCAAAGTCATCTGCCATGACCATAGAACCTGTGGGTATCTGTAGCCTTCAGAAGAACCAGTACCTGGGTTTCTATCTACTTTGGCTGTCTCTGATACCCTGCTGAGGCATGCATAAGCATTACCCCTCTGATGACCTCCCAACTCTTTTTTGGAGATTCATAGCCATATAAACTCATTTGTCCTTTCTATTTCCCTCTGTTATCCAAATCAAAAAACAGTTTTTAATGCCTGATATTACATGTAGGCTGAGATATTCTGCTGGTCTGAGATGACCATTATTCAAGGTCTTTTTCTAGTTACATCATCAGCTGGTACTTGATAGTAATCTCTTGGTGCCAGGGAGACTCATCCCTGGGAGTCATGTCCTATGCTGGGGGGAAGGTAATGCATTTACATGCTGAGTTTGGCTTAAAGAGTGGCCACATTTGAGCAACATGGAGGCTCTCAGGAGGTAACTCTTAGGCACCCTGCAGCTCTAGGCCTAGTTCATATTTCAGACACACAGGCTCATAATCATAGCCATCAGTATCAAGGGCTCATTATTGGACGATCTGTCTTTATTGGTCTTTGCCATTGCACTTGGGGGATTTTGCTGTTCCATTGGGAAATGTGATAGAGCTCCCCTGGCTAGGAACTCAGCACGCCCTCGGTTATCATTTTTAACTGAAACCACTATGAAAATATCCAAACATTTTTATGTACCCTGTATACATGCCCTGTATACATGCCCTCCCGACCATGTGCCCCCTATCAATAACATTCCATACCAGTGTTCCTCCCCTGTCATAGCTGAACCTCTCTGTAGTCCAAAACTTTTTTAAAAATGAAGCCTAATATATTGCCAGGTTTAAAGGTTGGATATAGAATACATACTAATTTAGAAAAAATAAAGGAAAAATAAATTGCGGTATCAAAAATGAAAAAATAAAAAAACTTTGTTTTTGAAGTTTTGCCTTTCATTGCTATAGGTGTTGCTGTGTATGTACAGTGGCAAGACAATTTATTCCATTTCTTCCTCAGTGTCTACATCCTTTTTTTTCCTAATTATTAAGTTTGTCTTTACAAAACTTTTAGATCACAGTAATTCACATGTACAATATATGGTACTCCCACATATCCAACATCAAACCCTTTGTCCCTTCCCAAACTATGATCTTTTTACATGTTCATATTATATTTGCTGTAGCTGATGTACAGATATTGAAACAATAGCTTTCAAACATGGTTTCAGTTGAGCTTACGTTATGATTTATATTTTTGACTACACAATTCTCTAAATTTTTAGTTATCTTATGTTTTACATTATGGTTTACATTTTATCCTATAGACTTTTATGCATTTTTGGTGTTATTTATCATGTCCTATATCCATCATTGCATTATCTTGTGGAACATTTCCACTGCTCCACAGTTACACTGATTTTATGTATTCAACACTTCTTTCCCCCTCCCCTCAGGGCCCACTGTGGCAATCAGTCTTCATTACTTGAAGGACCTTATTTAGAGATACTTGCAACAATGTTGAGGGCTTGACATACTCGACTGCCCTATCCCATTGGGAGCCACCAATTCTCTTGAGAGATACAATTCCCTCTGTTTGAGAACATCAGTCCTCACCAAGATGTGGATACACCTTCACTCTTATTGTATGGGTCCCCACCCAATGATATAACCCACTATAACAAAATGAGCACTCACACACTCCATAGAAGCTTGCCCTGTGTCAGATGCCTCCCCTTCAGCATCTTAAACAGGTAACCTTCTGAAGTATATTTTCAAAAGAGTTTTCTATACATTATAATTTCAACCACACACCTGACAATCTCCTATGTTCAAATGTTCCCCCAACCCTTCCCCCCAATTTCTTGGATGTTCTGACCCATCCTCCCATCCCTACCCCCCTCAAGCCCACAAAACCCCAACTAAAGTTATCCCTGTGCCCCCATTTTATCCCTTCCCTGTACAAATACTTACCTCCAGCTTATCATAGATTTCACCTATGTAGGTGTCGGCTCGCAACCTTCCTCTATCCCCCAACTTCCTTTAAGCCTATCATCCAGTTTCTAGCTCTCTGAGACAGCTTGGTTTACTTATTTCATATCAGAGAGGGCATGTAGTATTTGTCCTTCAATGCTTGGGTTGCTTCACCCAACATAAGGTTCTCAAGATTCATCCATGTTATCACATGTGTTTGTACTGTATTTTTTCTAATAGCTGAGTAGTATTCCATTGTATGTATATACCACATTTTATTTATCCATTCATCCATTGATGGGCATTTGGGTTGATTCCAACTTTTGGCAATAGTGAATAGTGCTGCCAAGGGTGCTAAACACACATAGTGAGTAAAGAAAAATCTCTTTAACAAACAGTCTTGGCAAAGCTGGATATCCACATACAAAAGAATGAAGTTAGACTCCTGCCTCACACCAAACACAAAAATCAAATCAAAATGGAGCAAGGACCAAATATAAGAGTTGAAATTATAAAACTCTTAGACAATAATAACATTGGGTCAAATCTTTATGACCTTGAATTCAACAATAGATTATTAATTATGACAGTGAAAGCATGAGCCACAAAAGAAAAATAAATATATTTGATTTCATCAAAATTAAAAACTTTTTGCTTTGAAGGAAATTATTGAGTGAAAATCACAACTTACAAATGGGAGAAAATAACTCCATATCACATTTTGGATTAATACAAGTGTGGTGGTTTGAATCTGTCTGTACCCCAAAAAACGTGTCTTAAACCCAATCCATTCCTGTGGCTATACATCCATTGTAAATAGGGTTTTCTGATGAAATTACTTCAGACAAGGTGTATGGGTAGCCCACCTCAATCAAGATGGGTCTTAATGCTGATTCTGGAGTCCTTTATAAGCAGAATGAAATTCAGATAAATGGACAGAGAAAACCACAGAGAACAAGAAGATGAAGGTCGATGGAACCCATAAGAGAAGGAAGAAACAAGGAGAGTCTGCTATATGCCTTGCCATGTGACAAGCTAGGGACCAAGGAACACCAGTAGCCAGCCCCAAAAGATCACAGCCTTTGGGAAGAAATCATGTCCTTGATGATACCTTGATTTGGAATTTTTCCAGCCTCAACCTATAGGCAACCCATTGTTTAAGCCCACTCATTTCATAGTATTTGCTTAAGCAGCCAGGGAAATAAAATAACAGGCAAAACTCCTATGTTTATTGTACTTCACTTTATTACCCTATATGGATCCTGTTTCTTTCAAATTAAAGTTTTGTGGTATCCCTGTGTCAAACATGTCTATGGTACTATTTTTCCAACAGCATGGGCCTATTATTATATCTATTAAAGTCATCTGAGATAAGAGATCTTTGATGTTACTATTATAATTGTTTTGGGGGCACTACTAACCCCATCCATATAATATGACGAACTTAATTGATAAATGTTGTGTGTGTTCTGACTGCTCTAATAACTGACCATTTTCCTGTCTCTCCCTGTCTTCAGGCCTCCCTATCCTTATGAAACAACAATATTGAAATTAGCTAATTAATAACTCTACAATGTCCTGTAAGTGTTCAAGTGAAAGGAAGAGTTGCATGTCTCCCATTAAATCGAAAGCTCTATATGTTTAAGCTTAGTGAGTAAGGTTTGTTGAAAACCGTGATAAGCCAAAAACTCAGCCTGTAACACCAATCAGGTAGCCAAGTTGTGAACACAAAGGAAATTAAAACTGTTACTCCAGGAAACATATGAATTAAAAAAAAATAAAACAGTCTTACTGCTGATCTAGATGAAGTTTTAGTGGTCTGCTTAGTGATCAAACCAGTCACAGTATCACTTGAGCCAAAGCCTGAACCAGGGTAAGTCTATGAAGGCTGAAAGGGGTGAGGAAGTTGAAAAAGTAATTTTTAAATCTAGTAAATGTTGGTTCATGAGGTTTAAGGAAAGAAGCCCTCTTCATAATCCAAAAGTACAGCATAAAAGTGCAAGTACTGATGTAGAGGCTGCAGCAAATTATCTGGCAGAACTAGCTAAAACAACTGTTAAATGCAGCTACACTCAGCAACAGATTTTAAATGTAGTTGAAAGAGCTTTATATTGAAAGAAGATACCATCTAGGACTTTCCTTTCTAGAAAGAAGTTAATGCCTGGCATCAAAGCTTCAAATGACAAGTTCAGCTTTTTGTTAGGGGCTAATGCAGCTGAAGACTTTAGGTTGAAACCAATTCTCATTTAACATTCTGAAAATCGCAGGGTTCTTAGAATTATGCTAAGTTTACTCTGCCTGTGGTCTATAAATGGAGCAACAAAGCCTGGAAGGAAACACATCTGTTTACAATATAGTTAACTGAATATTTTAAGATAATTCTTGAAAGCTACCTCTCAGAAAAAAATTATTGCTTTCAAAGTCTTACTGCTTATTGAAAATGAACCTCTGTACTCAAGAGCTCTGATGGATATGTACAATGACATTAATATTGTTTTCATGTCTTCTAACATAATATCTATTATGCAGATCAAGGAGTCACTTTGAGTTTCCAATTTTATTATTTAAGAAATACATTTTGTAAGGCTATAGCTGCATAAACAATATCCCTTTAATGAATCCAGGCAAATGTTTCAGAATTTGAAAATCTTCTGGAAAGGACTCACTGTTCTAGATGGCATTAAGAACATTTGTACTCATGGAAGGAGGTCAAAATATCAGCATTTACAAAAGTTTAGAAGAAGTTCATCCCAACCTTCATAGATGACTTTCAGGGGTTCAAGACTTCAGTGGAGGAAGTAAGTAGTGGTGTAAATAGTAGTGCTGTAAATAGTAAGAAAACTAGAATTAGAAGTGGAATCTGAAGATGTGACCGAATTTCTTCCATATCATGATAAAACTTTAATGGATGTGGAATTTTTCCTTATGGGTGAGTGAAAAAAGTGAAATGTTTCTCAAGAAAAGTTGAGAAATGGTATAGTATATAATACCGTTTATATACACTGGGAAAGCAAAACATTTCATATGATTAACTTTTTGCGATATTCACTTTATTTTGGTAGTCTGGAACCAAACTCATTTTGTCACAAAAGTATAGCTGTATACACATATATAAACATTTTTATAATAAAGCCACACAACCATAAACAACTCCATTAAAAATGAGAAAAAAGTTTCCAGGAAAATGGTGTCCATATCGGTGGGAACTGCTCAGTTCTTTTGCATAAAACAGCAAAGAGGGAACAGAGACCTACCCGAGTAAGCTGTTTTTGGAATTCACAGGGCAGGAGGCTGCAGGGAATTGTTCAGGAGGGAGCTGGACAAAGAGATAAAGCACCCAAGGGAAAACCATAAATTTCTTGCCCGCATGATTGGAAACAGTGGGTGGCTAAGCCCCACACACAAGGCAAATAGCCTCTGTGGATCCCCTGGCACTCAACAGCCAGTTGAGTGGGAAGGAGCATTCCCTAGGAGGAAGGGAGGTTTGGCAAGCAATGAAGAGTGGTTTCCTTTCCATGGGTTTGACCACTTGAGCCCCCTTTGAATCTTTGGGAGAATACTAGCCATCAGTGAGGTGGCCTCAGGGAGAGGGGAGGAGGAATCTTCTCAGGCAGGCTTTCTTACCCAGCTGCCCTAGAAGAGAGGAACTTGGTCAGGGAGAGGATGGAGACAGGCACCTAACTAGATGCAGAACATGGAAAACTAATCAGAGATGTACAAACAAATATCATTAATCAACTGAATGAAGTGAAGGAAGAGGTAAAGGATACTGAGAAGACACTGGGGGGACATATTGAAAAAAAATTTAAACATAAATTTTACATAAAAAGATAATGGACCTGATGGTGATGAATGGCACAATGCAAAAAATAAAAAAATACACTGGAAGCACATAACAGCAGATTTGAACAGGCAGAGGAAAGAATCAGTGATTCACAGAAGATACTACAGGTGAAATCAGACAGATAGTAGAAAAGATAGATAAAAAGATAGAAAAATAAAACAGGGACTTAGGGATTTGAATGAGAAAATGAAATGCACAAACATAGGCAGTAGAGGCATCCCAGAGGGTGAAGAGAAGTGAGAGAGGGCAGAAGAGTGTTAGAGGAAATAATGGCTGAAGATTTCCCAACTCTTTTGAGGTACATGGATGTACATGTCCAGGAAGCACAGCACATCCCAAATAGTATAAATCTTAATGGGTCTACCCCAAGACATATATTTGTCAAATTGTCTGATGCCCAAGATAAAGAGAGAATACTGAAACTGCAAGAGAAAAGAAAACAATCACATACAAGAAAAACCTGAAAAGATTAAGTCCTGATTTCTCATCTGAAACCATGGATGTAAGAAGCCAGTGGCATGACATAGTTAAGGTGCTAAAAGGAAAAAAAAAAAAAAAAATACTTCCAGCAAAGAATTCTCTATCCAGCAAAGCTGACATTCAAAAGTGAGGGATAGTTTAAAATATTCACAGGTAAACAGAAATTAAGAGAGTTTTTCAATAAGAAATCTGCCCTTCAAGAAATAATAAAGGAAGTTTTGCAGGTTGAAAGAAAAAAAATAGGATAAAGACAGTTGGAGAATAGTGTAAGAATAACTAAAAAGATAAAAGAAATAAAAATAACATGTAGCATACATAAACTTAAAGAAAATATGACTAATGTAAATAATTCCTTGGCAGTAATAATATTGAATGTCAATGATTAAACTCTCCAGTCAAGAGACAAAGATTGGTAGTATGGATAAGGAAATAAACCTATCTATATGCTGTCTATAAGAAACTCACCTTAGACCCAGGGAAAAAAGGAGACTGAAAGTGAGTGATTGGAAAACAATTTTACATGCAAACAATAATCACACAAGTTCAGGAGTAGGTATGCTGATATTTGACAAAATAGACTTGAACTGCAAGACTACTGTAAGAAACAAAGAAGGATACTATATATTAATAAAAGGGGTAATCCATCAAGAAGAAAGAACAATAATAAACATTTTTGCACCTAACCAGGGTGCCTCAAAATATATAAGGCAAACATTTAGAAAAACTAAGTGGAGAAAAAGATGCCTCTACAGTTATAGTGGAGGATTTTAATACACCATTAAATAGAACATCTTAACAGAGGATCCGTAAAGAAACATAGATCTTGAATAACACATTAGAGGATCTGGACTTAATAGACATATACAGAACATTACACCCAAATACAGTGGAATACACAGAGCACATATGGATCATTCCCTATGATAGACCACATGCTAGCTCACAGAACAACCCAATAAATTCAGAAAGATTGAATTTATACAAAGTAGCTACAGTACAATGAAGCTAGAAACTAGTAACAGGCAGAGAAACAGATTAGGCACAATGATATGGAAGTTAAACTACACACTCTTAGACAATCAGTGGGTTAAGGAGGAAATTGCAAAAGAAATCTGTAACTACATTGAAATGAATGAAAATGACAACAAAATATATCAAACAGTGCTGAGAGGGAAATTCATAGCCATAAATGTCTACATTAAAAAAGATGAATGAGGGGAAGTGGATGTGGCTCAATCGACCATGTGGAAGGCCATGGGTTTGCTTCCCAGGGCTCCCTGTGAAGGGAAGCTGGTTCGCACCTATGGAGAGGTAATGGCTTGCTCCATGGAGAGCTGATGGCCTGCATTTGCAAAGAGCTGGTGCAGCAAGATGGCACAACAAAGGGAGACAAGCAGACACAGAAGAACGCACAGCAAATGGACACAGAGAGCAGATAGCAAGCAAGCGGCAAATAGGATGGGGGATAAATAAATAAAATAAATCTTTTTTAAGAAAAGAAGAATGAGCTAAAATCAAAAACTGAACTGCTCACCTGGAGGAATTAGAAAAAGAAGAACAAACTAACCCCAAAGGTAGCAGAAAGAAGGAAATAGCAAAGATTCGAGTAGAGCTCAATGAAATTGAAAATAAGAAAGCAATAGAAAAATAAAGAAAACTAAAAGCTGGTTCTTTGAGAAGATTAATAAAACCACAAACCCTTAGCTAGACTAATTAAGAAAAAAAATATGCAAATACATAAAAAAAGAAATGAAGAAGGGGATATCACTCCGGGCCCCACAGAAATAAAGAATATCATAAAAGGATACTTTTTAAAAATGTATGCCAAAAAGATGGAAAATTTAGAGGAAATTGACAAATTCCTAGAAATACACAAGCAGCTTACATTGACAAGGAAGAAACTGATGAACTCAACAGAACAATCAGGAGTAACAAGATAAAATTAGTCTTCAAAAGCCCCCAACTCAGAAGAGCCCAGGACCACAACGCTTCACAGGTGAATTCTACCAAACATTCCAGAAAAAACTAACACCTATCCTGCTTAAACTCTTCCAAAAAATAGAAGTGAAGGGAACATTGCCTTATTCATTCTATGATACCAACATCATTCTAATACCAAAGCAAAACAAAGATGCCACAGAAAGGAAAACTACAGACTAATCTCTCTAATGAACCTAGGTGCTAAAATCCTCAACAATTACTTGTTAATCATTTCAACAACACAACAAATGAATTATACACCTTGACAAAGTGAGTTGCATCCCTGGTATGCAAGGATGTTTCAACATAAGATCAATCAATGTAATACACCACATAACCAGATTTTTTAAAAAAATCACATGATCATATCTACAGATGCAGAAAATGCATTTGACTAAATACAGCATCTTTCCATGATAAAAACATTTCAAAAGATAGGAATAGAAGGAAACATCCTCAATATGATAAAGGGTATATTTGAAAAATCCATAGCTAACATCATATTCAGTGGTAAGATATTAACGCTTTCCCTCTAAGATCTGGAACTAGAAAAGGATGCCCACTTTCTCCACTCTGATTTAACATTGTTTTAGAAGTACTTTTTTATGCACTTAGGCAAGAACAAGATGTAAAAGTCATCCAAATTGGAAAGGAAGAAGTACAAATTTCACTATTTACAGATGACATAGTCTTATACATAGAAAGTCCTGAGAAATCCTTCTAGAGCTTATAAATGAGTTGAGTAAAGTGCCAGGTTATAAAATCAATATGCAAAAATCAGTAGGATTTTTGTACACTAATAATGAGCAATCTAAGGAGGAAATCAAGAAAAAGTTTACAATAGCAACTAAGATCAAACACCTAGCAATAAATTCAACTAAAGATGTAAATGACTTGTATGCAGAAAACTACACAGCACTGTTAAAGAAAATCAGAGAAGACCTAAATAAATGAAAGAATATTCTCTGTTCATGAATAGGATGAAAAACAACATTGAGATATTTTATCTATCTTACTCAAACTGACTTACAGATTTAATTCAATCCTAATAAAAATTACCACACCATGTTTTACTGAATTGGAAAAGCTCACTATGAAATTTGTTTGGAAGGGCAAGGGGCCCTGAATAGCCAAGCACATATTGAAAAAGAAAAGTAAATCAGAGGAATCACACTACCTGTCTTTCAAACATACTACAAAGCTACAGTGGTCAAAACTGTATGGTATTTGGCACAAAGATAGACATATTGACAAATGGAACTTAATTGAGAGTTCTGATATAGATCCTTACATATATGGTCAATTGATATTCAACAAGGCTACCAAGCCCATTCAACTAGAGAGAATGGCCTCTTCAACAAATGTGCTTGGAGAACTGGATATTCATATCTAAAAAAATGATAGAGGAACATCACCTCACACCTTAAACAAAAATTAACTAAAGTTAGGTCAAATATCTAAATATGAGAGGCAAGACCATAAAGATCTTAGAAGATAATGTAGGGAAGCATCTACAGGATCATGTCTTAGGAAATGGTTTCATGAACTTTACATGCAAAGCACAAGCAATGAAAAAAAAGAAATACAACCTCCTCAAAATTAAATTTTTGCACATAAAGGTGTTTGTCAAGAAAGTGAAAAAGCTACCTATTGAATGGGATAAATATTTGATAACTCTATATCTGATAGGGGCCTAATATCCAGCATATATAAAAAAATCCTACACCTTGAAAATAAAAAGACAAACAACCCTTTTAAAAAATGGGCAAGTGATTTGAACAGACACTTCTCCAAAGAAGAAATACAAATGGCTAAAAAGCACATGAAAAATGCTCAACATCACTAGCTATTAGGGAAATGCAAATCAAAACTACAATGAGATATCATTTTATACCCATTAGACTGGTAGCTATTAAAAAAACAACAAGAGTACTATAATTTTTGGAGAGGATGTGGCGGAATGGGAACTCTTATCCACTGCCATTGGGAATGTAGAATAGTGCAGTCGTTGTGGAGCACAGCGTGTCATTTCTTCAGGAAGCTAACTATAGAACTGCCATGTGATCCAGCAATCCCACTGCTCGGTGTATATCTATAAGAATTGAAAGCAGGGACACAAACAGATATATGCACACCAATGTTCATAGTGTCATTATTCACTGTTGTCAAAAGTTAGAAACAACCTAAATGTCTATCAACAGAAGAATGAATAAACAAATTGTGGTATATACATACAATGCAATATTACTCAGCTATAAGAAAAAATGCAGTGTTAGCACATGAGATAACATGGGTGAATTTCGAAGACCTTATATTGAGTGAAGAAAGCCAGGTACTGAAGGCAAATATTACATCACCCCACCGATATGAATTAAGCAAATTAAAAACTCACAGAGCTAGAATCTAGAAGATAGATTCACAGGAGACAGAAAGTGAGAAGCAGCTTGTGAGCCAGTACCCATATAGGCAAAATCTATGATAAGGTGGAAGGGTGTAGTTGTGCTGTGGGTGGGCATGACAGTAGTGCAGTGATGCTATTGGTTTGGGCAGTACTGGTTTGTGAGGGGTACAGTGTGGGGAGGGTGAGTTGGACTTTCCATGGAACTGGGGGGAGTTGAGGCAGGAAGCAGGAACTCTGGGGATTTGTAGATATATGGTAGAAACTACAACTTTTGGAATCTTCTTTAGGCAAATATGGTAGAGAAGGATTACTGGTTTAGGGTGTTGGATGTAGGGGGCATGTAGGATAGGGTATACTTGGGCAGGCTTCTAGGAAGTGTGTGGGTGTTTATCTTGTTAGGACAAGTGTGTTGTATCAGTGAGTGGAAACTCACATAATGAGTGAGAAGATGTTGGACTGCCATCCTAGGGAACCCTGCTATGTTCTCATATACAGGGGCTGGAGTGTCTCAAGAGCATATGCAGTGCCTAATAAGGGAGGACAGGCCAGTATGCCAAGCCCTCAATGTTGTTGCGGGTAATTATGAATCTTGTTCTTCAAGGAGTGAACATTGGTAGCTGCCATGAGTCCTGGGGAGAAGGGGAGGATGGAGTGGAATGGAGGGAACATGTGACATTTTTGGGGCAATGGAATTGTTCTACATGATCTTGCAATGATGGATACAGGTCATGTTAATTTAAATCAAAATTTATAAAAGTGTATGGTCCAAAATGTAAAATATAATGTAAGTCATTGACTATGGCCAGTAATGATGTTTCAATATTTGTACATTAATTGTAACAAATGTACTACCCAGAGGCAAAATGTTATTAATAGAGGAAAGGGGGAAAAGGGGGAGGATGTTGGGTACATGGGAATTCACTATATTCTGTACATGACTTTTTTTGCAACTTAAAGCTCTTTGTTTTGTTTTGTTTTGTTTTGTTATTTATTTTTCTCCCCTTCTCCCCCCACGCTTGCCCTGGTTGTCTGTTCTCTGTGTCTATTTGCTGCATCGTTTTCTTTATCTGCTTCTGTTGTTGTCAGCGGCAAGGGAATCTGTGTTTCTTTTTGTTGTGTCATCTTGTTGATGTCAGCTCTCCGTGTGGGTGGTGCCATTCTTAGGCAGGCTATACTTTCTTTCGTGCTGGGTGGTTCTCCTTACGGGGCACACTCTTGGCACGTGGGTGTCCCTTACGCGGGGGACACCCCTGCGTGGCACGGCACTCTGCACGCATCAGCACTGCGCATGGGCCAGCTCCACACGGGTCAAGGAGGCCCTGGGTTTGAACTGCAGACCTCCCATGTGGTAGACGGACACCCTAACCACTGGGACAAGTCCGACTCCTAAAGCTCTTTGAAGACAAAATGAAAACCAAAAAGACACTGAGGGAATATAAGAAGAAAATTTTCACTGTATATACAAGACAACAGATCTTAAAATGATGAAAAACATAACGGTTAAAATAGTTTTTTTTAATTTAAAATTTAAAAAAATTTTCATATATTTTATATGTTATTTTTAAAACTATCATTATTATTTCATGTTCTTATTATTTTTATTTGTTTATTTTCTTGACTTCATCTTTGGAGATGTTTTGGATCACAGAAGGGTTCCAAACTGAGACAGTGGAGGAACATGATGAAGGGTGACAATGATAGGGGATGCATGGGAGGGGGCTCATTTGGGGGCTCAGAAAATGTCATTGTACATAAAAGACAGCAGATCTTACAGTGATGAAGGGCATAATGTAATTTTTAAAATTTTATATTGTTTATTACTTTTTATTTTTAATTTTTTTGTATTTTATTTATTTTTAAAACTCATTATTGTTTCATTTTCATATTAGTTGTATTTGGTTGTTTCATTGGCTTCCTTTTTTAAGAAGTTTTGAATCAGAGAAGGGTTACAATTGTGGCAGGGAGGATCATTGGTGCATTGGTGTGGGGTGTCAGTGATGGGGACTGCACGGGAAGAGACTCACCTGGGATATACCTATAAGGCATATGAATGTGTTCAAATGTTCATGTGGCATTGTCATGGTGGATAGAGATTCACACAATAACTGAAAGAATATCAAATTTCCATCCTGGGAGCTCTGACACATTCTCTAATGGGACAACAATAATCCCCTGAGTACAGAGGCAATGACTAGTGAAGGAGGATGGACCATTGACAGGCACTTGTCTGTATTTATGAACCTTTAGTTTTGAAATTGAAACTAGTATTAGAGGATATCTAAGAATTACCTCCTGAGATCTTCCTTGTTGCTCAAATGTGGTCTCTCTCTAAGCCAAACTAAGCATTTAAATGCATTACCTTTCCCCCAGTGTGGCACATGACTCCCAGGTATGAGCCTCCTAGGCACCAAGAACAAACTAGCAATGCAACTCAAAAAAGACTTATAAAAAGGGGGGAAGGGTAAAGACAAATGAGTTTATATGGCTAAGAGATTTCAAAGTGAATCTGGAAGTCATTCCAGAGGTTACACTTATGCATCTCTCAGCAGGAACTCATTGACTGCGAAAGCAAATATTGCCTCAAATATAGGGTCTCCTGAGGGCTCTGGAGACATTCAGACACTATAGGCAGGGCAGAGAGCTCAGGAGTTTAGGACCCTGCCACTGGGCCCTACTTTGGAATTTATGCTCCCCAGTGTGACAGAGTTGGACTCAGTGACTTCTCTACACATGTCTTTTCTGTCCCATCTATTTGAACCTATAGTTAGGTTAGATAACTAGGTTAGATAGAGTTGGCAGGTGTATGTCCAAGAGACAAATCTTTGAGCTGTCCATGTGCCAGTTGGGCTCTAAATCTCCACAGAGTTGCAATACCTACTCTCCAGTTCATTGGACTCACCCAGGACAACTAACAACAAGATGATGATGTACAACACTTATCCCAAGGAACAGAGAGTCTGCAACTGCAAGCAAGATAGTCCATCCATCTGACCCATGGGATCTGAGACTTTTCTCAATTAAAGGTGGAGTGGGCATCACCATCCCAGAATCCTCAGGATTGGGGAATGAACAACGGACTAGAGTAGACTTATTGTTATTTTACTATAGATTTATTATGATTCTAGCAATGGAAGAACCTTTATCATTGATGTGTAGGCAGTGGCACTGGATATTCTGAGGGGAGGGAGAGGGAAAATTAGGTGTAATATGGGGCATTTGGGGGACTTGGGAATTATCCTGAGTGGCATAGAAATGAAAATACAGACCATTATATATGGTCATAACTTTAAAAATTATGTGGTAAAGAATGTAAACTACAATGTAAACTATAATCCATGCTCAGTGGTAATGCTCCAAATGTGTTCATCAATTGTAACAAATGTATCACATTAATGAAGGATTTTGTTAATGTGGGAAAATATGGAAACCATAGTGATTGGGGCATATGGGAATCCCCTATATTTTTAATGTAATATTTATATAATCTAAGCATCTTAAAAAAGAATAAAAAATTATATAAAAATAGGAAAAAAATACTTAAATAGAAATTTCTCCAAAGTAGATATGAAACTGGCCAATAAAAGTGAAAAGATACTCAACATTTTTAGACATTAAGGAAATGTGAATTAAAATCACAGTGAGATATCATTTCACATCCATAAGGATGGTTATTGTTTTTTTGTTTTGTTTTGTTTTGTTTGAAAAAGGAAACTGAATGTTGGAAAGGAGCTGGGCAAATTTGAATTCTAGAACAATGTTGATAGGAATGTAAAATGTGGAAAACAATAAACTAGTTCCTCAAAAAAATTAATATAGAATTACCATTTGATCAGGCAATCCCACTTCTAGACATATATCAAAAGAGAGTGAAAATAGAGTTGCAGCTACATAGATGTACTCCAATGTTTATAGCAGCATTATTCACTACAGCCAAATGCTGGAAACAACCAAAGTGCCCTTCAATAAATGAATGGATAAACAACATGTGGTATGTACAAACAATGGAATATTATTTGGCCATAAGGAAAAACGAAGGTATGAACATGCTGCAACATGGAGGAACCATGAAAACATTATGGTTAGTGAAATAAGCAAAACACTTAAGGACTAAAATTGTGCAGTATTTCTTTCAAGAGATGACTGGAAGTAGCAAATTTGCAGAGATATAAAACAGATTAGAGATTATTGGGGAGCAGTGGGATTGGTTTTGTTTTTTTGTTAAAAAAAATGGCCTCTTTGCATTCTTAACCAATATCAATACTTTACCCACCTGCCAGGTACAAAGTCTCCAGCTACCATTGAGACTAATAACCCCTAGGAATTTTACCCATAAAGCCAATCTATCCTGGTTCCCCTGGGTGCAACCCTCATATCCTGCCTAGGGGCTTTGCCTGTGAAATAGCTTCTTACAGAATTACCTTCACTAAATCACGTCTGTGAAGTTATACTCACTGTACAAATCCTATCTCAAATTTCACAACCATATCCAATTCTGAATCTGTTTCTTCGAACTGA
Source organism: Dasypus novemcinctus (assembly GCF_030445035.2). Lineage (NCBI taxonomy): Eukaryota > Metazoa > Chordata > Mammalia > Cingulata > Dasypodidae > Dasypus > Dasypus novemcinctus. Next base: position 197,550,321 of record NC_080673.1, on the reverse strand, counting down.
AGTATTCCTTCTTTGCATCATTGAAGCACTTGATTTATATGTGAACTTCTTCAGATTGGCATTGCTTTATATTTGTTTGGATTCACATTTGCCTCCCCTAATTGTCCTCAGTTCCTTGAGGACAGAGGTGGTTTCTTGATCACCTCTGCTTACCTTATGGGGCAGAGTGCCTGGTCCTTGAACTTCTCACAGCATGAGAAATAAATTCAGCTTAAGTAAAAAGCACTGGTCCCCCAAACCTCCAAAGTAATATTATTGAAAATTTTGTTTGCTTTTTATTTCAGTATAAAAATCAATTCAAGGTCAATAAATACCATTTGTAAAACATAATTATGGGGGGGGGTGGTGGAGTACCTTCACACAGTCTACATTCTACATTGTTAACATATTTATTTAGCCATTCATTTCTGAACAATTTTAACATGATTATAAGCATATTTTATATATAGTGGTTACCCTGCTGTTTTCCTTAATAAGGGGAATGCTTGTAATATGAGTTATGACATCCTCTTCAAAGGCATTGAGTTTAAATGCTGTATAATATTCCATTGAGTATACTATAATTTGCTTAATAACTCCAAATTTGTTGGTCATGTAAATTGTTTCAAATTTGTTGGTAGTATAAATAACTATCTTAAATGTTTTTTAATGTACTGCTGTTTCTAAAGTTAGGATTATTTCTTTAATATAGAGCTCCAGATATGGAGTTATTTATTGAGCTTTTATTATTTTATTAATACATATCTCTAGATGGCTTTTCATAAAAGTTGCTCCTCTTTTCTTAACCATAGATCACTTTACAATACCCTTACCAGCATCAGGAAGATGAGGATGAGGATGATGTTGGTCTTTTTTGCACTAGTGAAAGGAGGTTAATTTAAGAAGTAGAAGAAGGAAGAGGATAAAGAAGAGGAGAAAGGGAAGAAAAAGGAAAGAAAGGGCAGTGTCTATGCTATCCTTCTTCCATCTACTAGAATATTGATTATTCTTAAGCATTATTGTGAGAATACCATGCATTTATGATTTTATTGAGAAATAATTGCTATGAGACAATCCTTTTTTAATGTATGCTATCATGAACATGACATTTAGAAACTTGGTATAATGAAATCCATTAACTTCTCCAGAGAACAAAAGGAATTTTAATGATACATTTTTGTCTATAAGTTGCCATTAAGTATAAGTTAAAAAAGCATTTCAGTTAAATAATTCTTTTATTTTCAAAGTACTCAAACTCTTTGCAAAACAACAAGTTAGATAATAGCAGTTTGAACAATGTGAAGATGAATACAATAAACATTACAAGATCTAATGCCATTTATTCCCTAGTGTGGCTAGCAAGACTCTTGTATTCTGGGAGAACAAGAGAAATTGCACCCATACTCCTTTCCATCTAGACCAGAGGCTCAGAGAATAGTGCAGCTCAGAGGAGCTGCATATATAATTCAGTTACACCCTTCACCAGTCTCTCTCTCCAACCTTGGCTCACTTCCATTTTATAGCCCTGTGTGGCAAAATTAACTAATCCAAAACTTAGTACTCTTACCTTACCATTTATCCTGCTTCCATTTATCCTCTGTTAACCAGAAAATTGGCATCTGTCTATATTTTCATCCTACTATTCCTCTTTTTCTCCCCTTTAATTCAAATGTTGATCATTCTAGGAAACATTCTGGCTATCCTTTAAAATGTTTCAAAAATTTCATGGAAGAAGAGTTGAAAAGAGCAAAAATTAAATAAAAATAGAGTGAGAGAAAAGGAGTATAACATCTTCAAGATGTGTTATAAGTCAGGTTGTCTTGACTGCTTAGTATGATGGGTCTCTAGTGTCACAGACCTAAGAAAAGTAGAAAAATGAATACCTCAGATGACCAGGTCCAGGGCAATGGAGCTGACTAGAAGGAAACTTTGAGGCGAATAACCCAAAGTTAAATTGTGGTATCCAGGGATTTGGAAAGCCAAACTTTAGTTTGCATTGGTTTAATATTTATATTCCTTTAAAGGAGCTTCCAGGCTTTCATTTGGAACAAGACTCCAGTCTAAGGATGAGGATATAAAGTTTCAATCTTGGGTGAGGGTTTGACAAAATACATGCACGGATAAGGCCTTTCCACAATTGTCAGGAAATCAGGGTAGAACTCTGGTTCTAGCAGGAAAACTTGTTTGTCAACTTAAATGTGAGACCCAGGGTCGGTCTTTGGAAGTGGGCAAACAGGATTAGTAAGCACCCTGTAGTAAAACATATGAATATTAGAGGTTACAATAGAGAGAATAGGTCTCTTGGCAGCTGTATAGCCCCCCAGACTCATTTAACTGTACTTGTGTGTACATTTATCTCATTAACCGCCCAACGGACCTGAGAAGAACCAGGTGATTTTTTCTAGGACTAGTGCCTTCTATTCCTCACTTCCTTTTTATTGCTTATTTCACAAAATACTTCACACAATAGTCAAACCATATTATGAAAACCATTTTATTTGTTAATAGAATAGTTCATTCATGGCAGAAGTGAATTTCTGCATATATAAAATACAAAATGAGTGTTCCTGATGTGCAGGTGGCTCAAGTAGTGATTCTAAGGCCTGAGGTCCTTCCATCTTGAAGCTCTTCCATCTTTAGCATATCCTTTCTTGGTTGCTTGGTTGTATTTATCACACAGATTGGAGAGGAAAGAATGAAGGTATACACACATATTAATGCCCATGAGCCAGAAATTACATATAACTTTTGCTCCATACTCCTTAGAATATAGAGATATGTTGGAGAAAAATTTAGATAAAGAAAATCAGCCAACAAATCAAATGGCTTTTATGACTTTTTTTATTAGACTTCATCAGTAAGATGTGACTTAGGTTGAATCCCACCCTGTATTAGTCAGTCAAAGGGGTGCTGATGCAAAATACCAGAAAATGGTTGGTTTTTATAAAGGGTATTTATTTGGTATAGGAGCTTACAGATACCAGATTATAAGGCATAAGTTACTTTCCTCACCAAAGTCTATTTTCACCTGTTAGAGCAAGATGGCTCCAATGGCTGCAATGGTTCAGGTTTCCTGGGTTCCTCCCTTCCAGGGTCTTGTTTCTCTCTGGGTAAAGGTTCCTTTCTTCCCAGGGCTTGCTTCTTCCTGGGCTCAGGGATCCTCTCTTCCTGGGGCTGGCTTCTCTTTCCTTTGTGAACTTACTTCCTATGGCTCCAACTTAAGGCTTCAGCATCAAACTCCAATATGAAAACTTCAACATCAAAAATCCCTGCATCAAAAGCTCCAGCTCTGTCCTTTGCCATGTCTTTTATCTGTGAGTTGCCATCCTCCAAGGTGTGGAGACTCAATGCACTAATGAAATGGCCCAATCAAAGCCCTAATCATAACTCAATCATGCCCAATCCAATATCTGTTTTGGAAATTCATACCTATACCAAACAGTTACACACACCCCCCCCCTTCATGGGTCTGATATAAATAGATACAAAACACACAGGAAGAGAGAGCTGTGTCATTTTTGATCCTGCCATGTGACGGAAAGGGGAAATCTCAATCACCTGAGGCCCTGGGGAGAAATGAGCTCCATTTTCCTGATAGTTCACAGCTGAGATTGGGAAGAGACAAGAACAGCTACAACTGATATAGAAGGTCTGGAAAGAGGAAAAGCCCTATGCCAGGTGAGAGAAGACTACAGGATCATTTAAACATGAAGCCTCAAGAGGTTGGACCCACAGAGCTCAAGAGGAAGAGGAAGCCCAGAGTAGAAGGAGACACCAGGCAGAGATCACCCACCATCTTACTTCTAGAAGGCTTTGTTGAGAAAGTACCTCTTATGGTGCCTTGAGTTGAACTTCGTGTGGCCTTGGAACTAAAGTTTTACCCCCAATAAATACCCTTTATAAAAGCCAAAAAAGAAAAAGAAAAAAAAAAAAGAATTATAGTGTAAGTAAAACTAGGTCATTGAGTTGAGGGAAAGGGGAAGATGGATAAGACATAAGAAATGAATTGAATCAGACAATTTTCTATAAGTAATGATAGTGATGATTTTTGAAAAAGGGAGTCACATCATCAGAGCTGCATTTTGAGATTAATCTGATAGTAGTATTTTATATGAATTGGGGTTGAGAGAGACTAAGACAAAGAGCATGCATGGTATTTACCTAGTATTTCTTAGGTGTCAACTCTATTCCAGCAACTATAATAAGAAATTTATATCTATCACTTAATCTTTATAACAATCCTAATTGGCAGACAACATATCCTTTTGTTCTTTAATAAGCAGAGATTCAAAGAAATTAGATAAATTGTCCAGAGGTAAATAGCTAAGTTAGGAACTATATTTTTAACTAGTTAAAATGTTCTCACGAATATTTTAAAGAAAAGGCAGTTAAGCATCTGTTTGCAGTGTTCACATGTGGAATGAAAGTGTGTACAATATGTGCTAATGACAATGAAGAAATAGGAGAGAGTAGTCTTGTCAGAACAAATTAGAAAATGGGGTTCTAGCTTCCCAGTCCAGTGATGTTTCTGTTTTACCATATTGCCCTTTGGCAACTCCTAGGGTACATTCCAATCCTACTGCTTTGTAATTCAAGAGTTGCAAATAGATTTATGTCACTTGAATAGCAATTATTCCAAATACATTTGGCCAATGAAATTTTCCTGTAGTACATAGGATTGTGTTATAATACTTATGTAAGGGACAATTCATCAACATGGATGATGTGAAAGTCAGGAAAATAAAGTCAGAAATGAAAGTGGTCGATGAAATAGCACAGCTGTTCATTAAAATATCAGAGTTTTTTTCTAAGGGTGTTCTTCTAATCAGTTTTTTTGTTTCAATAGTAATGAAGTAAAAATGATTTTGCTAGAATGTTGAGAGGCCAATTCTATTTCTTAATACTTATCATTGAGTTTTACTAATAGTACTTGCAGCATTAGATAAAAGTTAAAAATTAAGACAATGGTTCCATGTAATCATCAGAAAATTAAAAATCAAAGAATAATGTGTCTATCTTAGAAAATGAAAGTACTACCTCTGTATTAGCCAAAGTCATGTTGATGTAAACTACCAAAATTGGTTGGTTTTTATAAAGGGTATTTATTTGGGGTAGAAGCTTACAGTTACCAGGCTATAAAGTATAAGTTAATTCCCCCACCAAAGTCTTTTGCCACATGTTGGAGCAAGATGGCTGCCAACATCGTCCAGGGTTTGGGCTTCCTGGGTTCCTCTCTTTCCAGGACTTGCTTCTCTCTGGACTGAATTTTCCTCTCTTCCTGGGGCTGCATTTCTCTCTGGGCTCAGCTGCTGTACTCACTCCACAAGGCCAGCTGTAGAGTATCAGGCAAATGGCTCTGTCTCTTTCCCCTGGGCTTCTAACATGTGTAAGGAGCCATCTCTATTCCTTATGTTCATCTCCTGTGTGTACACTTCCTGGGCTCTAGCTCAAAACTCCAGCATCAAATCTCCAGAATCAAAAGGCTCCAACATCAAAATCCTCCATTCTGTTCTTTTCCATGTCTTTACCGAGGGGTGGGGACTCAACACCCTACTGATGTGACCAGTTTACAAACATAATTCAGTATCTATTTTTGGAATTCATAACTGTATCAAACTGCTACAACCTCCTTCTATAATGTTTGACTAGAGATTCATAAGCCTTAACATATATCTGATGATAGTGCTTCACTATCCAAATGGCTTTTCTTCTTTCTTCTTCATCTAATCTTTCTAATATCCTTGTGAGGTTGTCTCGTGTATGTAATTTTTCCATTATGCAGATGAGACAAAGTGAGTCTCAGAAGAGTTAAAATATTTACAAGCATTTTATCTATACACAATAGATATAATTGATGATGGAGCACAAAAATCAGTCTCTCCTTCATTTAGTCATTACAAAGAAGGGCTTTGCTTTTAAATTCACTGCCATCCACACTTAGTTTCTTGTGTCCCTGGATGAAGTCTGTGTACTTGGGAGTCCTGGTGGAATTTTCCTAGAACTAAAGCAATAGACTATTTATAGATAGTGGGGAAAAAAAAAATTGCTAGCAGAAGAAAGATCTGAAGTTTAGTCTGCTGCTACTTTCAAGTATTTACCATGAGATCTCACCTGTAAACTGGGGTATTTTGGCTATGACTGGCTGAATAATGGCTTCCAAAGATACCCATGTCCTAACACTTGGAACCTGTGAATACTACCCTATATGCCAAAATGGCCTTTGCAGATAAGATTAAGGATTTTGAAATGTGGAGATTATTTTGGATTATCCAGATAGTCCTGAATGCCTTCACAAGTATCTTTATAAGAGAGAAACAGAGGAAGATTTTACTAGGAGTGAAGAAGTCAAGGTGACAACTAAAGTAAGATGCCACATGTTAATAATAGCTTTGAAGATAAAGGGGCCAGAAGCTAAGGAATGCAATGAATGCAGTTATCAAAACTGGGAATGGCAAGAAAATGACTCTCTATCAATGCCTTAGGAGACAGCAAAGAATTTATAGGCCCAGTAAAACTGATTTTGGACTTCTGTCCTCCAGAAATGTAAATAAATGCTGCTGTTTTAAGGCACCACGTTTGTGGTATTTGTCACAGAAGCCATAGGAAACACTGGCTCTGCAGGACTGTTGTTAAGATTAAATGGTCTTTTGTAAGTAAATACCAGGCAAAGGCTAGATGCTAGTCCAGTTAAACCAAAACTTCAAATTTAAATCTACCATTTCTCCCTAAAGAGCTCTATAACACAAGAGACATTGCAAGTGAATAAGAAATTTGTATCCCTATCTTCTCCTCTTTCTAATTGTCTAATTTTTGTAAACAAACCTCAAGAGTTTGTTTTAGTCTTCTCTAGGACATCTTAAAAGAAAATTGAGTGCATGTTGCCCATTCCACACTTCTTTTCTTTTGATCCTATGCTGGTCGTATTAAGCCTTCCAAAGATAAGGGTGTCTCCCAGGCCCCACTAAACTGCTGCAGAAATCTAAGTTAGAGAGGAAAAATCACAAAAAGAGAACAGAACTATGGGCTTCTCTTTTCCTCCCTTACCCTGACCAAGAGTATTGGTTTATTTCTGTGTCTTATTTCTGTCCTTGTTCTCTATCAGATCTAACTTTCTCAAGAATGGAACAGGAGAAGATGGAAATGAAGAGGTAGAGAGAAAGCTTGATATAACTCAGGCAGGGAACAGTACCTAGCACAATGCAGGTGTTACATAAGTGGTAATACATATCACTCAATATTGTGAAGCTCAAATAGCTTGAAGTGGGTGTTCTATCCTGCCTAAATCATGCCTCTTCCCACCCCAGTAAGACTGAATACTGATGGCCGCCTGCTCCAAGACGTTGTCCTTTTGTGAATGAATAAATTCCTTGCAATTCACATGCTGATTCATGCCAAGGAACATACCTTGTCACCTAGGTGGCTGGAAACTGAACAATGAAACATGAACAATGTTGTTACCAACCTTTGCCAACCAAATCACTTGTGATCTTGATGTGCTCTTTGTACAGTATGCACTTGTAACTACATTTCCCTGTTAGGATCAGCCTTATCAGGGGGCCAAATTCCTTATCTCCTTTCATTTTACCATAGCTTCCTCTTCCTTCACTTTAACTGGCATCATTGAGGTTCCTCTTGTCTTCTAATGCCCCCTGCTTAATTGTATCAATTGAAGTTCAGACCTTCTTTCTCAATTTGGAATTCAAAATTTGTGTATTAACAAGAATGCCCTGCCATAGGATTTGGGGGAAATTAATTTTAATCTCAGTCACTTTACTTTCTAGTTATGCAACATTAAACATATCATCTAGCATCAAAGATTCAAAATGAGCCCTTGTTATAATGTGAATAGTAGAGCAATTCTAATTTCTTTAGTGGTTATTGCATATGGGGCAATATTATATATATTTTAGTGCTTTAAATTCTAAAAAAAGAAGTCTATAATAATTAATAATACTCTTTCTGCTCTGCTATCAGAGAAATTCTTAAATGAAGCTGTGCCACCTGCTGGATATTATTTCTAGAATAAAAGTATTGTAAGAGATCACTACTACTATTTTCTTCTCCTTTATCTCCCTAAATCATATACTTCTAAAATGCTACCTATTGCTCATCACTAAAGCTTGAACTCTTTTTGGAATAAACGTCATTGAAAAAAATTAATCTTAGGGATAGAATTATAACTCATAGATGCAAATATTAATTATGATGTGTTTGGCATCATTATTTGAATAAATAGCCCCCAAATTCATTTATATTCTTTCTAGAGTGGTGAATTCTATCCCCCCTCCTCTTGAATCTGGGCTCTCTGACTACTTGATCAATATAATATAAGGAAACGAGGCAGTGCCACTTTCTAGGGCAAAGCTTTAAGAAATGGGCAGATCCCACTTTCTGCCTTTAGGGAAAATGTATCTTAGAATCCAACTGCCATGCTGTGAGGAAGTGACTTGCACATGTGATCTGGCCAACCCCTCTCTCTTGACTGATGCACCAACTAACAGACATATGAGTGAGTGAGTTTGAGAGGGTGCCAGTGAATAAACAATCATAGCTTTTTTAAGCCACTAAGTTTGAAATAATTCTTTACATACCAATAGAAAATTGGAGCAAATGATTTTATGAAAACAGACCAGCATTCTTGCCAACATACTTAGGAGTGGGAGGACTTTCCTGTATAATATAGTTGCCTCTGAGTTTCTAGGCAATGGTGTGTACACTGTTTAATGATTGTGTGTGTTTGTGTGTGTAGAAGAAGAATCTAACCAAATAATGTTTTAAAAAGTGGTGGTGAGGTCACAGATGAGGAAGCATGTTTCAAAGCAGCGAAGGTCTAAAGAAAAATGAAGAGAGTCAAGTTTCAGTGCCAAGGGCTCAACAAGTCAAAGAAAACCAGAATACACAGAATAAGGTTAAAAGAAGATTAAAATAGACATCTGTCCATGGTTCATCTTTATGCATTCATAAGGGTCTGCCATATTGGCCAAGCAGAGAATATTAATAAAATAAATCTTACCAAGACTCCTTTAATGTGCAAGGTACATTACAGCATGCATAACCTAAGAATATCCATCATGTTGGATTCAACTTTGTGACTTTGAGGGAAACAATTTTTCTTTACATTGCAACCTACATTTTTCAATATTACAGGATGGATCTTTATCTATTAAAGTATGGCCCAGAGAAAAAAAGATTTACAGTAAAAGGACAAGATGTTGCGCTCAGAAAAACAATAGATATAGTTCCCAGAATAGGGGCTGGACTGAAATGCAGTCAGTCAACTCACCATGGTGATAAAAATGAATTTACCAGAAACATTCCTGAAGACTCAAGAGGCAGAGTCAAAATAATAGCAACTAAAACAATCAAATATTTAGGAATAAACTTAACCAAGGACATAAAGGACCTGTATTTAGAAAACTATAAAACATTGCTAAAAGAAATTCAAGTTGTAAATGAATGGAAGGACATTCAGTGTTCATGGATTGGAAGACTAAATATCATTAAGATGTTCAGTCTACCCAAACTAACTTACAAATTCAATTCAATCCAAATAAAATTCCCAACAGCCTTTTTCGCAGAAATGGAAAAACCAATAATCAAATTTATTTGGAAAAGTAAGGGACCTCAAATAGCCAAAAATGTCTTTAAAAAGTGGAACAAAGTTTGAGGACTCTCATTTCCTAACTTTAAAGCATATTACTTAGCTACAGTGGTAAAAACCACATCATACTGGCATAAAGACAGACAAATTGACCAATGGTACTGATTTGAGAACTCAGAAATTGACCTTCACATCTACAGTCAAGCAATTTTTGACAAAACTGTTAAGCCTACCAACTAGGTCAAAACGGTCTATTTGACAAATGGTGCTAGAAGAATGGGCTAGCCATATCCAAAAGAAAGAAAGAGGACCCCTATCTCACCCTTAAACAGAAACTAACTCAAAATGGATCAAGTACCAAAAATATAAAAGCAACAACAATAAAACTCCTAGAAGAAAATGTAGGAAAGCATCTCCTGATCTTGTGGTAGGCAGTAGTTTCTCAAACCTTATACATAAACACAAGCAACAAAATAAAAATAGATAAATGGGACCTTCTCAAAATTCAACATTTTGGCACCTAAAAAGACTTGTTCAAAAGGATGAAAATAGGGAAAAATATTTGGCAATCACATCTCTGATAAGGATTTAATATCCATGATATATAAAGAGATCGTACAACTCAATAAAAATATAAACTGATTTAAAAATAGACAAAAGACTTGAAAAGAAGATATACAAATGGTGAAGAAACACGTGATAAAATATTCAACATTACTAGCAATTAGAGAAATGCAAATTAATGAGATATTTCACACCTATTAGATTGGCTTCTATTGAAAAGTCAGAAAAAACTGTAAATGTTGGAGAGGATGTGGAGAGATAGGAAGGATTATTCACTATTGGTGGGAGAATGGTGCAGCCACTGTGAAGGACTGTTTGGCAGCCTAAGGAAGTTGAATATAACCTTGCCATGTGACCTTGCAATACCATTCCTAGGTATATACCCAGAGGAACTGAGAACAGCGACACAAACAGATATTTGCTCATTAATGTCTGTAGCAGCATTACTTATGATAGCCAAAAGATGGGAAACCCAGGTGCCTATCAACTGATGAATGGATAAACAAATTGTGATGTATACACAGGATGGAATATTATGCAGTGGTAAGAAAAAATGAAGTCATGAAGCATATAACAACATGGATGAAATTGGAGAACATTATGTTGAGTGAAGCAGCCAGACACAAAAGGACAAATATTGTATGATTGTGCTATTATCATCTAAATATATTATGTAAACTCATGAAATTAATAAATAGAATATAGGTCACCAGAAAATAGAATGAGGATAGAGAATGGAAACCTGATGGTTAATCTGTGCAGAACTGGTTAAAAGGTTGTCTGTAAATCTTTGAAAATGAATGGAAATGGTGAGAGCACATCATGGTGTTTGTGACTAGAAGATCTATTATATGGGTATGACTGGTTGAAAAGGAAAGTCTAAGGTCAAGTATATTAGTAGAAGGAAAGCTAAAAAATATAACAAGGGACTGTATAACATAGTTAAACCTCATGGGACATCAATATGGTGATATTGCATATAAGACTATTTTTACAAATATAAATACAAATAAACTAGAAAGAACAAAGCAGAATAACAGCTATGTATGATAGGGGAAGCATAAAGAGATTAAGAGGTGATGAGTTTCGTTTGTTTGGTTGGTTTTTGTTTCTTAGTATTATTATTATTATTATTGGAATAATGAAAATGTTCTAAAACTGATTGAAGTGATGAGTGCAAACCTGTGATTATGCTGAATACCATTGATTGTACACTTTGGATGGATTTATGCTTTATTAATTTGTACCAATAAAATTGATTTATTAAAAAAATGCAGTTTCCTGAGTCCTGTCCTTAGGGGTTCCAATTTATGGTGTGAGGATTGGGGTTTACATTTTTGACATAATTACCCAGGGTGATTTTGACAATGATATTTGAGAACCACAACTCTAGATATTGATTTGTTGATTTGTTGGTCACAGGATTCAGTTATTTAGGATGTGTTTATGCCTTCTTAGCACATGTAAAAAGTTAATAGAAACACCTTGCCTTTCTTTCTCCCTGCTCTTCCCATGGCAGATGCAGAGAGACACCTCTCAGATTCTCCTTCAAGTAAAATCTGTTGACCAGCTGCTAGGATTAGGCCTAGCAGAATTCTCCAGATATTAACTTCTTCAGTTATACCTAAGTTTTTTTTTTAGATTTTATTTATTTATTTATTTCTCTCCCCTTCCCCCTCCCCACCCCAGTTGTCTTGTTCTCTGTGTCTATTTGCTGTGTCTTCTTTGTCCACTTATGTTGTTGTCAGCGTCAGGGGAATCTGTGTTTCTTTTCATTGTGTCATCTTGTGGTGTCAGCAATCCTTGTGGGCGGCACCATTCACGGGCAGGCTGCACTTTCTTTCCCGCTGGGCGGCTCTCTTTATGGGGCGCACTCCTTGTGCGTGGGGCTCCCCTACGCGGGGACACTCCTGCGTGGCAGGCACTCCTTGCGTGCATCAGTACTGTGCATGGACCAGCTCCACACCGGTCAAGGAGGCCCGGGGTTTGAACCGCGGACCTCCCATGTGGTAGAAGGATGCCGTAACCACTGGGCCAAGTCCGCCGCCCCTAAGCTTTTTTGTTGAGGTCACACTTTTCTTGCGGTGGCCCTGCACTGACTAAGATTGTGGTTAAAGCTCTACAACCAACATAGGACCACAAAAGAGCAATTTTTGTCTCAAAGCCTCCACTGGTCAGACAGAGGTTTGATTTTTCTGCATCATGGTCTGCATCACTGGGATCTGTGCCCAATAACTGTTTCTATCCTATTCCTTCCTCAGACGTTACCCCCAATAAATTATTTGTACTCATAAGTCCATTTTAGAAACTGACTCCCAGAGCACCCAATGACACACCTTATCCTTCAACTTCTTCAATAATTTAGTCCTAAGGCCAGTAGATAAGACAAAGTAATTATCCATTGGAAAGACAGAGTTGCTGAGATATCTGAATCCATAAAAGTGAGGAATATGTCTACATAGGATGGTTGTCATAGGGAATTGGTATAGGAGGGAATTCATATGTGTGGGTGGCTTGGCATGGGGTTCCAGAGACCAAACAGGGTGAGAAGAGGACCTTGACAGGAGGCATTTGGTGTGGAGTGTCAGAATCTGAACAGGATAAGGGTGTGGGGGGCCAGGCACCTACACAATATGCAGACTAGTGGGTGAGAAAGGTATCTATAAGAGGGCCAGCACTGAGCAGCTTGGAAGAAGCCATACACATTAAATAAGGTGTCCATGCACACAAAGCAGTTGGGGTGATGATGAGAGAATGGGTGCCTAGAGGGAGACTGAGCAAATAAATAAACATATTAAGGAAAGAGGGAGCCAAGCTTTCCAGAGAAGAGAGTTACAAATATAGAATGGGCAAAACATGGAGTAAACCTTTGATGTCACATAGGAATAATTTAATTGGAAATATTGGTGTGAACACATGGATTTCACTAACAGATAATAGAATTCAATATATTTATCAATCCCTATCTAGATTGCTATCTATACCCCAAAATCTATATAGACATATATCTATATCTATATCTATACCTATATCTATTTCTTTATCTATATCTCTATATATCTATACACATATATAGATATAAAGATTCTATCTCTATCATTATATCTCTATCTACCTATGTATTGGAATAGAGAGATATAGAAATAGAGATAATTATGCACATACATATTCCTTAGCTGTGTCATCTGAGGGAGCCACAGTGATACTTCTAGTTTTATATGCTCTTCTAGAATGATGCTACTCGCTCTTCAAAAGATAGTCTATTCCTCTTCTCTTTATAATCATGTAGACCTTTTCGTCAGCCTCAGCAGATAGAATTTTTTAGAAGTAACAAATTCTAACTTTGAGGGTTGGGACATAAATGGAGCTTACACTTGACTTTTTCTATTTTTGGAATACTTACTTTTTGAACCCCGTAGCCAAGCTGTGAGGATACCAAGGCCATATGGAGATGCCATTTGTATGTGACCCCCAACTTATGTCTCAGCCCATCAACCACTACATGGTAATGAGCAAAATTTCAGATGACTCTACCTGCCAGTATACCTCCCCAAATGATACCTAGTGGAGCAGAGACAAAGAACTCCTCTAAGCCTTACTAAGATTAAAGATTGTTGAGCTAAAAAAATGTAGTGCTCATTTTAAGCTATTACATTTTGGATGGTTTACTACTCAGTACTGAATACCTGGAGCAGTTGTCAAGATTTGTTTTGGACATACTTTCCTTGAGATATCTATTAGATAGTGAACTAGTACAGAGGAAAATGGCTTCAGATGACGTTGGAGAGTTAAGTAAGGATTTGGGGGATATATTGGATATTTTCTGATTCATTTTAAGGGCAATGAAATCACTAGATAAGCATTTTCAAAAAGTTATCCCTTGCTGCAGTATCAAAGATGAATGATAATGGACATAAAAAAAGAAATAGGGGCATGGTAAAATGCTACTGAAATAGTACATGTCAGGTGGCTCAAATTTTAGATGCTCTGAACATTTTGGAAGATATGATTAGAAGGTACAGATCTCAGCTTTATCTTTTTATCTGATATTATTGCCACTCCTGCCCCTGCTAACCCTTTGATCGATAGGCTATTAGGATCTCAGTAGGACTGAAGCAGTTTGATTGACCAGATGTCACTGGGTAGGTTGAAGCCATTGAGGGATGATGACAGAGCTAGAGCTTATGTTAACCAGGGAGAGACAGACTCTGCTTTATTAATCCTTTCATTAGACATAAAATGATTTTATTTCAAGACTGAGACTTGGTCTGCTAACTTAGTGTGTCCTTCCCATATAGCCTGGGACATCAGAAAATCAAAGAAACCTCCATATCAGCTGCCTCAGGCCAAGACTGCCTGAAAATATTTGGTCACATTGCAGATATATGGACAACTCTGATAAACTGGGGTAGCTCCAAGAAAAATGAATAAATACATGAACCTGCTCAATAGAGGGCAAACAAGACTATACGCCATCTAACCTCCTTTTCAACCTTACAAATAACCTATTTTGAAAATCTGAGAACAAGATACTGCTTTCTCACCCTTATTATGCTGAAAACTTCACCATAAATCACAACACCTGAGATATACTTCTGAACTTTCCTGGAAGATGAATGATGCTAACTTGGCCTTTTCCTCTAGGGCAAGTGAAAGGTTGGACAATTTTATCTCAAGGAAATGAAAAAAGTGTTCAAGCCATAATAATTCTATTGTGAAGGTCGGCAAAAACTTCCAAAGTATCACTTGCCAGATTATTTCTACTTTGTGTTATTAATTTATTTAATCATTTATTCATTTTCGTTTTTCAGGCTCCTTTCTAGAGATGAAAGATATAAAATTGTAATTGCAGCATTTCTTGAGGTGGTTGCTGGTGAGGGTGGGATATGGAAATAAAATGCATGTACTAATAATTTTCATACAATACTAAAATAAAGTAATACAAAGCAGAAAGAGTAAAGAACAGTTAAAGAAAGGAGGGGTAAGTTAGCAATTATGCCAATGGGTTTCAATGGTATCCTGGCCAACTAGATGCCTAGGACTGATGATGTTCAAGTTTTAAACCACAGATTTTAAGAAATCTGTCCCTAGGGAGTGTTTTAAGAAAAATAGTACTTTTTGGTAGCTATTTTTTAAGAGGTTCAAATATAGGACAGAATGGCAGTGGAAAGTCCACAAGACTGCGATTCTGCCCTTTCACAGAAACACATCCTCCCATCTGAGAGTAATAGCAAAAGAGTGAGAACAAACATTATTCTTATTATCTCTGTCCTCTTATAGAGTTTGACCCTGTTAATTATATGGGGAAACTGAGATGGAATTGCAGAAAGCTTTTTCAAGGTATCATAGCTAGCTAGCAGCTGAAGCAGGATTGCAGTCTAGGTAGCTTGCCCCTGGAACATTAGGAACAGTTTCCACCTAAGGAAGATACCACATACATCTATTGCTTGGGGAAAAAAATTATCCTAGGCATCTGTTTGCCAGAGTTTGTATGATAAGCAAATAACATAGACTGTTTGGTTCCAACAATAGGGATGGATTGGCTCACAGTTTTGGGAGCTAGAAGTTCAAAATAAAGGTATTGGTAGGTCGTGCTTTCTCCAAAGCCTGGAGCATTCTGGTGGTTGCAGGTCAGTAATCTGTTACTCAGTCTTTTCCTCTCCTACATGGAGATCTGTCTCCTTTTATCTCCTCCTCCCTCTTCTGCTTATAAGAATGCCAGTCATACTGGACTAAACTGGCCCTGATTCAGTTTGTCCTCTCTTAGTAGAATCTATGAAGATCTGATTTACAAATCATTTACATCCACAGGACTGGTGGTTTAAAACTTGAACATCATCAGTCTACAA
The DNA here is from genome assembly GCF_030445035.2 of Dasypus novemcinctus. Classification (NCBI taxonomy): domain Eukaryota; kingdom Metazoa; phylum Chordata; class Mammalia; order Cingulata; family Dasypodidae; genus Dasypus; species Dasypus novemcinctus. Next base: position 197,534,328 of record NC_080673.1, on the reverse strand, counting down.
CAGGCCCAGCTTTTCTTTTTCAGTTAATATCCTTTCCAATTCCAAAATTTCCATTTGGTTCATTTTTTTATAATTTTGATCTCTTCACGGTTCTCTATTCGGTAAGAGATTGCGCTCATACTTTCTTTCATCTCTGTAGAAATGGTTTCCTTTAGTTTTCTATTTTAAATATCTGGTTAAACAGATATTTCTAGTAAGTAAGTGCAATAATGAGTCTTTACATATATTATAACTTTGGATAAAAATTGTACATTTTATATAACATAATGTTGCAATTCTAGAAAATATATATCCCCTATCCCTGGCATTTTTGGTGTTGCTGTTTATTTCTTGTTTGTTTAGTGCCTTTCCTTAACTACTTCTGTAAAGTCATTATTTTTTTATTGTTTGTGGCCACTCAAGCCTCTGTTCAGTTAGCTGAGTGTTCAGAAAATGATTAAACAGAGATTTCCTTAAATGCCTGGAACCAATAAGTTTCCCATTCTTTCAGAAATAGCTGTGTGTGTGCGCTTGTGTGTGTGTGTTGGGATGTTCTCAACTCTGACTGTCTATTAGAATCTCCTAGGAAAGGTGAAAAATGCTGATGCCTAGGCCCCCGCTTAAAGACCTATTACATCAGAATATCTGGGGATGGGTAACATTCCACTATGCAATTTTCAGTTCTTCCATGGTCTTAACTTCCTGCTTTCACAGACTGAAGGTCAGCCAGAGCTAACAACTCAGGACCTTATCAGGTCTTTTCTGAACAGATATACAGCTTGGTTGTGAGCACAATCCACACACACAAGTGATCCTTTAGATTTCCAGGAAAATGTTGGAGTTTTTCAAAATCCATGTGCACATCTCCTTCTCCAGTTTTTCCTCCTAAGCTTTATTAGTTAGCCTATTGTATGTTCCAATTATTATCTCCTGCTTTAGACAGTCTTGATGTTCAACAGCTGCCTCTGATTGCTTTCAATAAATACCCTAGTGGAAAAGCCTGTTCTCACTGGGTGAGCTCTCAGTCAGATAAGCAAAGAAAGCCTGGCAAATGGGGTCTCCTAAGGAACCATGAGATTAGTCTAACAATATAATTCTCTGAGAATGGGGTTTTGAAAGAGCTCCAACTCAGTTTTTCCCTCCTGCAGTGGCTGTCAGATTTTCACTGTTTGTTGGCTCTTAGTTTTAATGGCTACCCCAGAGCTGGTGAGAGTGAAATGAGATAGGAAAGTTAGAATGCCACAAAGCTCACTCTTCTTATTGAGAAACAGTTTTATTTTTCTTGAATACATGCCTTCTTGATTTCTGCAAACCTTTGCTTAATTTCCAGAGTTATGAAAAGTTTATTCTCACTACTTTTGCTCATGTTATTTTTTTCATGGAGGAGAAAATTTTGGATGTCCTTACATCACCATTTTTACTGAAGAATAGTTCCACATAATTTTACACAGTACTTGTGTATACCCTAAATCTATTATGACCATCTATAGCAGTATGTCATTATTTATCAATCCCCAAAATAGATACTGATTATGTTTGTAAACTTATCTTCTCCTCTAGGCAAGGGATGCCCTTAAATTATATTGCATTTAGAGATTTCACTTTCATTTGATTAAATTATGATTAGGGCTTTGATTGGGCCATGTCAGTAGGACAAGCAAGGGGGTGGGAACTTGCAGAGAAAATGACAAAGCAAAGGAATTAGTGCAGTTTTGAATTGGAGCTCAAGAAGTAAACACATGAAAGAGAACAGAGCAGCGGAGTCCGGAGAGAACTTAGTCTGACAGAGAGAGAGAAAAAAAGCCTAGAGAACCTGATAGTCTACAGCTGACCTTGTGGAGAGAACAGTACAGCTGAGCCCAGAGAGAAATGAGCCCCGGGAGGAGAAGAACCCAGGAAGATTGAACCCTTGCAGATGTTGGCAGCCATCTTGCTCCAAAATGTGGCAACAGGCTTTGGTGAGGGAAGTAACTTACACTTCATGGCCTGGTAACTGTAAGCTTCTATCCCTAATAAATACTCTTTACAAAAGTCAACAGATTTCTGGTATTTTGTATCAGCACCCTTTTGCCTGACTAATACACTGTCTTTAACAGAATGAAAAGTAAACTAAGCAAACATTACTTGTTTAACATAGAAATATAATAATTTCCATAATTTATTAGACTTCTGCATATAATAGCATAGGCAAAGGCCATTCAAAGGTAAAAATATCTTTGACAGACACCTTCTTTTAATAACACCTCACCAATATATCATCAGTTAATTATGTCATCAGAAATGAAGATAAAATAATATATATGTAAATAGGTAGGTAGGTAGGTAGATATAAAGATATATCAACTAGAGAAACACCCAATTTCTCAGCTTAGTTGTTTTTGCCAATTTATTCATTCATTCATCGCACAGGCAATGACCATACTAGACAATGGGGAGAGTATTTCTAATGAGACATTGACTCAAATAAATGTCATTCTGTTGAAGAAGACATTAAGACTTGAACATGAAGATATACATGTAGTATTTTATAGACGTATGTAAAAATAGCTGTGATAATGAAAATGATAGCATAATTAGTCCATCTAGGTTGAAAGGGATGTTCTCAAGATGATAATGACGTTTAAGGTGAAAATATAAAGGTAAATAGGACTTTACAAAATGAAGCACAAAGCTTAAGGGAGGACATCACTTTACATGTCCTTATTGAGTTAAAAAGAATAATTCAAACTACATTTCTGACAAATATGCCAAATCAAAGTGCTGGCTACATAAAGAAAGGTACAGAAATAAAGAGGTCACAAAGACTGTGTGCATTACTGATTTTACTTTGTCCTTCTTGTCTGTTGTTTAAGTGGAAATCTTCTTACCAATCCTAATCAGTATCTCAAATACATTGTAGGACTAACATCTTGCTTTATCCAGTATAATTATGTGTGCAACTTTGTCCCCTACTAGATTATAACCCTGATCTCTCTATTCCAAAGGACTGAGCACAGTGCCATATATGTATCTGGTGCACAGAAAATGTTTGATGATAGAAAAGAAAATCATGAGACTAATCCATAAAGTACCACAACAAATTCTGAAGCACAAACAAATTTATTAAGTTTATAATGGATTTCATCACCATACTTATACAAACCTCTCAGTAACCTCAATTCCAATTACTATCAAGAAGATTGTTATTGAAAATGTGTAGGGAAACCACAGTTCAGTCCAACTCTGTCACCCTGGGAAGCATAAATTTCAAAGTAGGGCCATCTGTCAAGGGACCAAACTCCTGAGCTATCTGCCCTGACTATAGTGCCTGAATATCTCCATAGCCCTCAGGAGCCCCTCTATTTGGGGTAGCATCTACTTTGAGTGATGACCAGTAACCTCATTTTCCAAAGTGACAGACAATAGAAATAGCCCTGAAACAATCCATTTAGACAATTTTTTCAGCATTTCTTTTTTTTTTTTGTCCTAAAACAATCGTTTTATTATATTCATAGGTGCTCAGGCAGAGCAATAGTGGAGATGGTCTGTTTTCTCAATATTTCTTCTTAACTGAAATTTTGTTAGTCCAAACTTCTTCAAGTGAAACTCTAAGTGATAAAAACAATAGTTGAAACTGAAAATACCATCATTGCTTTAATACAAAGGTTCCAGAAATTCTGTGTAAAGCATTATCCTATGTAATAAATGTCATTGGTCAATTTTATTCAAGAGCAAAATGTGAGAGAAAAATAGAATGAAAATTTTGATGTGTCCCATAATTATTCTGAAGAGAAGTAACAACCTATTTACCAAAGAAGTGTTTTCTTTCATCAGCACAAAGTTAATATAATTCATTATCAACATTTAAAAGTTAGGAGATTATATATATAAAATTCTGGATATTGGATATACTACTCTTCTTTAAAAAATCAGGCTATGTGATAAGTAATAGGAAATGGAGCATTTGTCCTTTCCAAACCTTATTTTTTAAAGTCCTTATTTTTTAAAATTTTTATTCTGACACTGAGAGCTGTGTCATTTGCAATTCATCACCATGTTATATTTGTATTATAGAAGATTCAAGAGGAAAGTGTGATTTTTTTTTACCTCTGTCCTTATCTAAAGAGGGAAGAATAAGGATATATGATGAATGCCCTATGTTTCAAGAAAAATGTGAGAATATATTTTTCTTTTGGAAATGAAAAGTATTTTTATGTGCTTAATATGCAGACAAAGTATGTCTAAGTTAAAGCATACAAATTAAGAAACAGTACATATTAAGTACTGTGACAGGTACATATAGTAGTTACAACAAAAACAACTTAACCTAAACAAACAAACAAACAAAGAAAAACCCTGAAGTTTTAGTTGGGTTTGATTTTCAATAGAAATAAATTAGGCAAAGCTACCATAAAACATTTCAACTGAAAAATGTCCTGGCTATCAAAACCATTTACCTAAGACAGGTTTATGAAAATCTTTTGAGTACAGCAAAAAAATATGTGTCTGAAACTGAGAGGAACATTCATAAATTTAACTTCATCCAGAAATGCAGTTGTTCACCATGTTGAAGAAATAGTACAGAACCCATAGGACATCGTACATGAAAAATGACATCATTCATGGTTCTGTCCATGACAGGTGATGAAAGCATAGATTAAATAATACCTCCCCTTAGCTATATATATATATTTTTTTAAAGATTTATTTTTATTTATTTAATTCCCCTCCCCCGGTTGTCTGTTTTCTGTGTCTTTTTGCTGCGTCTTGTTTCTTTGTCCGCTTCTGTTATCGTCAGCGGCACGGGAAGTGTGGGCGGCGCCATTGCTCGGCAGGCTGCTCCCTCCTTCGAGCTGGGCGGCTCTCCTTATGGGTGCACTCCTTGCGCGTGGGGCTCCCCTACGCCGGGGACACCCCTGTGTGGCAGGGCACTCCTTGCGCGCATCAGCACTGCGCATGGGCCAGCTGCACACGGGTCAAGGAGGCCCAGGGCTTGAACCGCGGACCTCCCATGTGGTAGACGGACGCCCTAACCACTGGGCCAAAGTCCGTTTCCCTCCTTAGCTATATTTTAAGGTAATTTATATGACCAAGGGACTTTTATGTATGGTGCCTACAAAGGTGCAATATACTAAAACAGTTTCTTCTTGAGTATTGTAAACTTGAAGGTAGATAGGACCAAATTTGTTTGGAATCTGTTGGTTGATACTATTTTTGTACTAAAATAAACTAAGTTTGGGAATTTGGGAAGAATCCAGATTTAAATCCATTCATTGCATCATTTATCAACAATTACCTGTGATAAGAGTTACATTATGTATCTTGTCTGCCACACAGCAATGAACAATGTGAACCTGAAATTCTCCCATGGTTTTAACTACAGACAGCTAACACATTGCTTGATGAATTAGATGCATATTTCATCTGTATATACCTTAGAGCTGTGTAAAAAGTAATAGAAGGTGCTGGGGCAATTTTTTGATATTTTGAATGAAATTTACTTGTTTATGTCAAATAAGGGAAAACCCCATCCCTACCTCAGCAAAGAAAATCAAATCAGCGATTTGGTGTTTTGTGTTTGTTTTTTTGACATTACAATCAAGTAGACCCTTTGAATAACTTTATCAGAGGGGATTCACAAGTAATTACATGAATGTATTTTTCATTATTTTTAGTAAAATTGAACTATTTAGAAATTCACTGGACAAAGAATAATCTGGTTCACTTTCTTGCACTTAAGTCATTCCCAAAATTTATGGTCTGAACTATATACCCCAAATTCTGGAGTTGAAAATTGTTTTTCAAAATTGTTCTTTATTTTCAATAAAGTGAACTATAAAAGTGAACTAACATTATAATTAAAATTTGCCTTTGAATGTCAATTATGGTCAAGAAATGAGAAATTAGCTACAAAAGTAATTACTTTGAACTACAGGGTAATTTGGTACAGAAACAACAAATATGATCACTTGGGATACCAGAAAACTATAATATATCTGGAATCATTGATCAAATATCACTTCACAGAGTCCCTCTATATTAAAAAAATACCTATCTTATATATGAACACCTTTTTTCCCATCACACAAATAAATGAATATATGTCATGTCTAGAAAAATAATTTAAGGTGTTCACTTTGGCAGCACATATTCTAAAGTTGGAATGATACAGAGAAGATTAGCATGGGCTCTGCACAAGGATGACACCCAAATTCATGACATATTCCATATTATTAAAACTTTTTAAGTGTTCCATATTTGAATGACACAATATAAATAAAAGAGATCATAAGAGGATACTATGAACAACATTATGCCAACAAGCTAAACAATGTAGAGGAAATGGAAAAATTCCTAGAAACCTATGAATAACTTATACTAACCCTCTACAAACAAATCACAAGAGATTGAAACAGTCTTCACACAACTCCGCAAAATGAAATGCCCAGGAAAAGATGGCTACACACATGAGTTCTACCAAGCATTCAAAGAAGATTTAATATCAGTCCTATTCAAGCTCTTCCAAAGAATTGAACAAGATAGAACATTACTAAACTCATTCTATGACGCCAATATTACCCTAGTACCAAAGCCAGGTAAAGATATTACAGAGAAAAGAAAATTACAGAGAAAAGAATATGTATGCAAAAATCCTCAAAAAAATACTTGCTACTCAAATCCAAAAACACATTCAAAGAATTATTCATCATGATCAAGCAGATTTTTAACAGGCATGCAAAGGTGATTCAACACACCTTATTAAATCAATCAGAATAACACACCTTGTTAATAAATCAAAAGAAGAAAAATCACATGATCCTAACGATTGATGCAAAAAAAGACATTTGACAAAATACAGGATCCTTTCTTGATAAAAATACTACAAAAGAAAGGAATTGAAGGAAATTTTCTCAACATAATGGAGGCTATACATGAAAAAGCCCACAGCTAAGATTGTACTCACAGTAAAAACTGAAAGCTTTCCAGTTGAGATTAGGGACAAGACAAGGAGACCACTCTCACCACTGTTGTTCAATATAGTGCTAGAGGTTCTAACTAGAGCAATCAAGAAAGAAAAAGAAATAAAAGGTATCCAGATCAGAAAGGAATAAGTAAAACTTTGGCTTTTCACAGATGATATGATCCTATACCTAGAAAATTCCAAAAAATCTACACCAAAGCTGCTAGAGCTAATAAACAATTTCAGTAGAGTATCAGGATACAAGGTCAATACACAAAAATCAGTGGTATTTCTGTATACTAGTAATGTGCAATCTGAGGAGGAAGTCAGGAAAAAAATCCATTTATGTTACCATCTAAAAGAATCAAATATTTAGGAACAAATTTAATCAAGGGTATAAAGCACGTGTATTCAGAAAACTACAATACATTGCTAAAAGAAAATTTTTAAAAGACTTTTAACTCATGGATTGGAAGACTAAATATCATTAAGATGTTAATTCTACCCAAATTGATATACAGATTCAATGCAATCCTGATAAAAATTCCATAAGCATTTTTTAAACAAATGGAAAATACAACTATCAAATTTATTTGGAAGGGAAAGAGGCCCCAAATATCCAGAAAAGCCTTAAAAAAGAAAGGGTAAGTTGAAGGACTTTTACTTCCAGACTTTAACTCATATTAACTAGCAACAGTGGTAAAAACAGCATGGTATTGGCACAAAGATAGACACATAGGCCAATGGAACCAAACTGATGGTTCAGAAACAGACCCTCACATCTATGTCAAGTGATTTTTGAAAAACCTGTCAACCCCAGGCAGCTGGGCAAGAAGAGACTATGCAACAAATGGTGCTGGGAGAACTGGATATCCATAGCCAAAAGAAAGAAAGAGGACCTCTATCTCACACCCTATTCAAAAATTAACTCAAAATAGATCAAATACCTAAACATAAAAGTGAGAACCAGAAAGCTCCTAGAAGAAAATATAGGAAAACATCTTCAAGACCTGGTAGATGGTGATACATTCTTAAACCTTACAACAAAAGCATGAGCACATGACTAAATGGGTCCTCCTCAAACTTAAACACCTTGTGATTCAAAGGACTTCCTCAAGAAGGTGAAAAGGCAGTCCACTCAATGGGAGAAAATATTTGGAAACCACGTATGCAATAAAGGTTTGATTTCTGTTCAATATAAAGAGATTGTACAACTCAACAATAAAAGAGCAAACAATCCATGGGCAAAAGACTTAAATAGACATTTCTCTAAAGAGGAAATACAAATGGACAAAAAGCACATGAAAATTGTTCAATATCACTAGCTATTAGGGAAATGCAAATCTAAATGACAATGAAATATTATCTCACACCACTTAGAATGGTCATTATTAAACAGAAAGCAATAAGTGCTGGAGAGGATGTGAAAAAATAAGAACACTCCTTCATTGTTGGTGGGAGTGTAAAATGGTGCAGCCTCTATGGAAGACAGTTTGGCAGTTCCTCAGGAAGCTAAATAGAACTCCTATATGATTCAGAAATTCCTCTACTAGGAATATATCCAGGAGAACTGAAAAGTGACACAAACAAACATCTGTACATTGATGTTCATAGCGGCATTATTCACAACTGCCAAAAGATGGAAACAATCCAAGTGTCCATTAACCAATGAATGGATAAACAAAATGTGGTATATACATATGATGGAATACTATGCTGCAGTAAGAAGAAATGAAATTGGGAGACATATGATAACATGGATGAATCTTGAAGATATGCTAAGTGAAAAAAGCCAGACACAACAGACAAATATTGGATGATCTCACTAATATGGACTAAATAAAAATAATAAATGCATAGATTGAAAATCTACAGTATAGGTTATTAGGAAATAAGAGGGGGCTGTGAAGGAGTACTCATATTTAATGTATGTGGAAGTTCTAATTAAATTGACTGTAAATGTGTGAGAATGGACAGAGTTGATGTTAACACATTATGGTGAGTTGCAGTAGGTTTATAAATGGAACTGAGGCTGAAAAGCATAGTCTAGGAATATAAATGTTAGTTGAAAGATGGCTAGAGAATAATCTAGGGACTCAATAACACAGTGAACCCAGAGTGGATGAAAATTGTGATTAATAGAACAAATACAAAAATATACTTCTATGAACCAGAACAGATGTACATCACTATTTCAGGGTGGTTGGAATGTGGAGAAGCATGGAAAAAATACAATTAATATAACCTAAGGATTATAGTTAAGAGCAATATTGCAACACGCTTCCATCAATACCAAAAATGTACTATGTTAATATTAGGGGGATGTAGAAAAACTATGCCAAATGTACACTATGAACCATAGTTAGTGGTAATAATCTGATGATGTTATCTCATAAACTGTAACAAATGTTTCACAATGGTGTGGATCTTAGTGAAGGGTTGTTGCATGGGAATTTTACTCAAGTGTATGGTTGCTTTTAAGTTCACAACATCTGTAATTAAAACATATTAAAAAATAATTTAACACTGAATTCTTTACTGCACATCCCCAACATAAAATACAAAACCTGACATTGACACCTTGATTCAAAAGAAAATATATTAGTTTTCTAGTTTCAAATCAAAGGAGGAAAAAACCATGGGGAACACTATCAACTAAGCAGTTCTATTTTTCGAGTTGTATATTGTCAGTGTTGACTTTTAAAAATAATCCATAATAACATACTATATGTATATTTTATACATGATTGGTAAATTAAGGAAAGTTTGATTTTATTTTTGGCACCCAATTTTACTGACCCTAACTTACTTTACTCATTTCTATTATATATATACAACTTTTTTGGCATTAAATTTAATAACATGATTTTTACATGTGATGAAAAGAACCTAGGGAAAGATTGGGCTATCATAAGACAATGTTGAGTGGTAGAAGTTCTAATAAGGTGTATATTTAAATGACTTACATACTAAATTAAAGCATCAGCCCCTCTTTCTGTATTTTCAGTAACTTATTGGAAGGGCAATGATAAGAGCTCTAATTCTTTGGAACATAGTCACATAATCAAAGTCCCAAAATTCCAATGTGGAAAAATCTGCAATGACTCATATATCAATAATGAACAATGAGGAAGAAGTGAGAGTCAGAGAGTAGAATGGAAGTAATAGGACCACAGTCTTCCAGGAAAAAAAGGCACATTCACAGAACCACTCCATTATGAGAAAGGATGTATAGACAAAGGAAAGTAGATTGAAGACTTCATCTTGCGTGTCTCCAGTTTTGTGGAAGGCACACATTGCTCTCACCCATGTACAATCTGCAGAAATATTCCAGTTGCCAACACCAAACATTTTAGAAGGTATTTTGAAGATATGTGAGGCAGACATATTCTGACAAATTGATAAACACCAGGGACAATATTCCCACATTCTGATAATGCTTCCAGTGCCCAATATTAGTGTTATTTTTGTCTTCAACTAAAATGAAAACTCCCAAGCTGTTACAAAACAGATGCATTAACATTAAGTATATCTCAGTAATAAAGTAATGTTTGATATTAAATTATACTACTGACTTCTATCCTCTAATGATAATAAAATGACTTGGAATAATTACTTGGGCAATTATCTGTTAACATTTCAATTATAGCGTTATGAGGTTTGTGTAATTGTCTTCATTGGGGATGCTTAAATTCAACTTGCAAGTGACAATCCTGCACATTAAAAATGAATCTGCTATTGGTGATTTCTTCTCAGATCAGTGGATACAAGTAAGGAGACTAAACTGTGGTCCTTTCAGGTGACTTTGAAGTTCGAAGGCCACCCACATTTTTTGGAGACCAGGAGTATGTGATATTCACTCTGGATATGACTGGAAATGCCAGATAAAAAACAGGATACCCAGTTAAATTTGAATTTCAGATAAACAATGGACAATTTTATTTGTTGCTTATATATTGGAAAAGCATTCATTGTTTAATTGAAATTTAAATTTACATCACTCTTATCTGTGGTGTTGCCAACCATACTGTGAGAATTCTAAACAACCCATAACCTTCATTAATTATTGCTAAGAATAAAAGGGCCACATGGGCATTTGAAGTTTTTCTTTTTTGGTTGACTTTATTGTCTTGACTTTTACGGTAAAATTTTAGGAAATAGAATGGAAACTGTCTTCCAAAATGCACCCATTTTCTTCTAAAGCCAATAGTTTAAGCTATCTTTCAACAAATTCAACACTTTACCTCTCCCCATACCATATGCATCTTAGTTTGCCAGGGCTGTTATATCAAGTATCCCACAATGGGTTGCCTTATAAAACAATTGATTGTCTCGCAGTTTTGCAGGCTAGAAGTCTAAAATCTATGTTTCGATAGGTCGTGCTGGCTCTCCTGGAGTCTGTGGCATTCTGGTGCTGGCTTGCTGCAATATTTGGGATCTATTGGCTTGACTCTCTGCCTGAGTCACATGACCATCTCTATCACCTTGTACCTTTTCCTCTCATTTCCACCGATCTCTGGTTTTGCTTTATAAGGCCTCCAGGAATACATATTAAGACCCAACCTGTTTCAATTTTGCCACATCTTAAAAAAACATTTCGATTAGGTCCTCCTTACAAATGTTCACACCCACAAGAACACAGGTTGTCTTGAGCATGTCTTTTTGTCTTTTGTGGAGTATGTGATTCAATTCCCAACAGTGTGGAAGGATGTGAAGTTACAGGTTATGCCCAAAACACTCCTAGAATTAGAAGGCCACCATACAGAATTGAGCATATGGTGGACAAATTATGATTATTCAGAGATCCTCTTGGATTTGTCTCTCTTTTGTCTCCTTCACTATTTTTCTTTAACACTCTTCACTTACTTTTTCTGCTCCATTACCATGTATGTTCTCGATGGATTTTAGTTCCTACAAGTTTTTCAGTAGAACAACAAAATAATCTTTTCTCATTTGTGTTAATTTTGGTATTTTTAATAGCTTATTTATTCTTTTCCTGTTTCTGTCCCATTATTTTCTCTCACCAAGACCTGGGGAGACATGGGGATTTGAGGGATGGCAGATAAAAATAAAATGATGTTGTACTTGCCAAAACCAGACATACAAATTTCTGCATTCTGCCACAAATTTGAATATTCCAAATATTCAGATAATCAAGGTTGCTTCAAAATATTTCTTATTTATTAGGACCTGAAAATCCTGATTTAGTATGGGAGAAAGTAGATTTTACTGGGACTTATGCAAGGATAATTTTAAAATTATAAAAAGAAAGAATAAGAAAGGACAGAGTTCGATTTGTTGACAACTAATATGTACCAGAATTTAGGGAGGAAATTTTAGGATTTATTTAATTTAAATTAGATTAAATTTTCTTGTTAACAATAAGAGGAGAACAAAAAGGGGGGGTGGGGGTATACGGGGACCTCATATTTTTTTAATGTAACATTAAAAAAAAAGAAGGAAAAAATATGGCAAAAAAAAAAAATGTGCCTAATGTAATTGGAGCCTTCCAGTAGAGCTTCAAGTTCAGCTCCACCACCTTCCACCTGAGTTACCTTGATTCAGGTCTCTATCTGCTCTCTGTATCAATTTCCCTTATAAAATGAAAATAATATTATCTGGTTCTGAGTAATAAATGAATACAGAGTATGTAAAAGGCTTGGTCCAATGTCTGACTCAATGTAGACCCTTTATATATGTGTTAATTAGTTATAGGTTAATAATTTCAGCTTCTGATAGCTTCTCTGGCAGGCACAAACTGTACAATGATACCAAAAGTCCAGGGAGATCTTTTTCTCTTTCCTTTTGGTTCATTTTGATTTTAATTGCTTTTATTTTGCTACATTTTTTTTTCATTTGTTTCTGTGTTTTATTTGGTTTAGATTCTTAGCAAAGGGGCACCTGAAACTCAGAAAAAATAAAGGAAAGCAGTCAATGAACCGTTTTCCCTATGCTTTTCTGGTTTCAAATTAAGAATATAGTATAGAAGCAGAAAATGTCAATTATTGCACATCATGTATACCTTTCACTCTTAGAAACACATATTTTTATTATTTGTATTTTCAATGGAGAAAATCTCATGCAACTGATCTAAATCTTTTAAAATGCATGAGTAGGTGATGGTTTTCTTCGTTCTCTAAAATGTCATTTTATAAGTTATGAACTTACACAGTATTTATAATTGATGACTACTATTTTCTTTTTAAATTCCTTCTCAGCTATATTTATATTGCTTTAATTGTTCAATATTTGTTTTCATTTGGAAAAGATGAGTCTAGTTTTTTCCATGGCTTTTGCTGTTTAAGTTTTCAACTTCCATAATTGCCAGGGCACTTGTATCTAATTCTAATGGTGATTTTCAAATCTTTTTGGAATCTGAATATGTTCTTAAAATTCCTGATGCATCAAATGCATTTATTTATGAACAAACAGATCTGACAGATTCATCTAAGCTGAACTTTTTACCAGCTCTAATGTTTAAATTGATAGAGGAAAAGGGAGTATACCTCTTCACCCCCTCCACCACCTTCAGATAATGGGTAGGTCAAAATGGTGATATCAACTGAAATGTTAATCCAAGAAAAAGATAATCAGGAAAGTCTTCATTCCTTTTCTCTCTCATTTATTTCCCTCTTCTATTCCAAACAAAAGAAAATGGAATCAACCAGAGTTACCCAGCATGCAGACACAAAGCAGAGTATGTATGAGCTAGATTAGGCATAGGATGACAAATTAGACTGGAACATAGATTTGACTTCCTCTTTAGGAAAAAGGAAATAAACAGTGACTTAAAAGGAAAATCAATGATACAATTAAACAAGTTCTCATTATCATGGTGTCATAACTACTCTCATACTTCAAAATTATTCTCTAATTTGTTTTCCTATTGTCCTATCATTGGCATTTGTAGAAAATATGATTTTGATAGAGTATGTGCATATTTATTGTGAAATCATCTTCAGTATTTTTAATCATTATTATTAAATTATAACTACTTCCCATTCAGTACCACAAGCACGTTCACTATTAAGAAAGTAGTGACTTTTTAGGTCATATGATTTACCCTCAAATACATTTTTTTAAGAAAATCTGCATGAGTTTTTGTGTCTATGAGTAATATATTAGAAGTTTTAAATGTCAAATATTGGCAAAAATGAAGGTAATACTGTAAATTGGGAAATTAAAACAAAATAGATGTTGACTTTTCATTTCCTAAGAAGAATCTAATATTATTCTAGTAATCCCAAATTCTCTGGATCCCTTAAATGGATTCTTAAATGACACATGTGGCAGCTGGAGTGTAAATCACAAAGGAATGCAACTATCACAGCACAGGAGGCCTTTTAATCAGAGTCAAGACTAAATATTAGAGGCACAGCTAATTTTTGAAGGAAAAATGCAAAACTCACTCTTGGCTCTGAAACAGCAATTAAGCAATATTCTTTTCCATTTCAGAAGTATCTTCAACTGCCTGCCCCTCAAAACTGAATTTTGTTATAGAAATATAGTATCTAGAAGTAGCTCAAAGTTGGAATATGATTTCCAGTGGTAAACTAGTATATGTCCGTGTGAATAAGACATATTTAAGAATTCTGCAAAATTTGTGGAACTTTAAAGAAATCATTTTTTAGTCTAGAGACAAAGTCTTGGGTAGGACAATTTTGTTGCTTTCAAATATCTGAAGGATTAACATATTACAAAACAATAACAACAAATTTGTATTCTATGTTGCTCAAGAGAGTCAATCTGGGATTGAAATCTAGAAATTATATTGAAGGTTATTGATAAATATTAGGATAGTTCAGCAGTGACATTGTCTGCCTCATGAAAGACTATGTTCTTTAATCTCTGGAGATATTTGTGGCAAGGCTAGAGGGCCAGCGGGCCCCTATTCATTACATCTCATTTCAAGAAAGGCCATTATACCCTGGAACCCAGGGAAGACATGATGTATGATGATTGCCATTATATTAATTTTCATGCCCTCTAACTGTATGAAGAAATTAACCCAAATACCTGAAATGGAAAGAAAAGTCAAATGAAATATAAACGTACTAAATTTATCACCACACTTCAGAATCCTTGACAGATATAGAATGGGATCTCAAATTGAGTCAGAGGTTGAACTAGATTTGTCTCTGATGGTTAAGCTCATGTGTCAACTTGGATAGGTTATGGTGTCCAATTGTTTGGTCATGCAAGTACTGGTCTGATGAATACTTTGAGGATACTTAATGGATTTAAATCATCAGTAAGTTGATTGCAACTATGGTTGATTACAACTGCCACTGACCGCAATGAAAGAAGTCTCATCCAATTAGTTGAAGGCCTTAAAGGGAAGAAGTGATGATATCAGAAGACAGAAGAGAGAATGTCCTTCTCTACTCCAGCCAACCGGCTTCTCCTGGGGAACTCATTGAAAACATTCATCAGAGTTGCAGCCTGTCCTATGGAAAGTGGACTTGCCCACGCTCACAGCCACGTGAGACAAATCTTATAAAAATCTTATTATATTTGCATATATAAATCTCCTGTTGGTTTTGTTTCCTTAGAGAATACAGACTAATACATTATTCTCAAATTTGTTCCGAGAAAATATAATTTTATGAAATGTTGTCAGATATTTTACAAAACACTAAAAAAATCAGTTTGTTCAATTCTGACTTGGGAAATAACTAGGGGGAATGAAGATAGTCATAAAGAATTGCGGAAAGATGATGATGGATTAGACAAACAGGGCTCAACTCTCTCATGGGAACCATGGAGAAAGGGCCAAAAGTTGATGGACAGAACTGTTTTGGGGATCAGCAGAATAAGGCAGTAATTCACAAAGTCCAGAAGAGTGGGGGACACAGAGATGAAGAGCCCCAAGCAAAAAGTGAGTTGCCAATCCCCATGGGGGCTGGAAGGGGTTTCCCTCTGCACCCCCAAGATAATAAACTGTGCTAGAACCCCTGTTTAGCTGCAGCCAATTGAAGAGGCAGCAGACATCTTCCTCCCTGTCAGCTCTTCCAGGGGAGAGGGAAGGGGGGACCTTGGGGGTCTTTGGTGAATTCTTCCAACAAAACTTGTTTTGAACCTTGGGTCTAAACAGACCAAAACAGAGGAAAATGGAAAGATGCACCTTGTTGGCAAGGTGTGCTGATGAGCACCATCTGCTGGCTGGTCTAGAACCTGCATGGACAAAAGTTGCTGTTGATATACTCTGTACTCTACCCCTGGGAGAAAATATAATCCCGAGTGAGTCCCTGACACATTATTTTAAACTTCTCAAAAAATTTATTGAAGTATATCACTCATACATAAACAATATGTTTATAGTAATAGTTGTGAACTTACAAAACAAACATATGTAACATCATGCAGGACTCTCATACCTCCCCCTACTTCCAATACCTTACATTGTTGTTAAACATTTTTAACTAATGATTAAAGAGCATTGTCAAAATATTACTACAAATCAAAGGATTTTACCTCAACCCACCCTATTATTATCTTAATATCATTTATATATAAATATACATAAACAATAAGTACATAGGGGTAAAAGTTGTAAACATACAAAGCAAACATGCATAACATCATACAGGGGTCCCATACATCAATCCTCCACCAGCACTTTGCATTGTCGTGAGATGTTTGTTACCAATTATGAAAGAATATTGTCAAAATCTTACTACTAATCATAGACCTTATCTTACATTTGAAGTATTTTTCCCCCAACCCACCCTGTTATTACTTTTTAAACACATTTTTATGACAGAAGTTGTAGACTTGTAAAACAACCATGCACATGGTTACCACAACACCCCTCTATCAACACACCACACTGGTGGAGCATTAGTTACAGATAAGATAATATATTCTGATAGTTACCACATCTGTTGTATACATTTGGCCCACATTTCCATACAGCCCCATTATCAACACAGTGTTTATTTGGCATAGATGAAAAATATTATATTATTACTGCTAACCACAATCCATAGGTCACTCCACTTATATTTTTTCCCATGCTTCTTCACATTCCCACCAACCCGCAATAGTGATATACATTTTTTCTAGCTCACAAAGGACACTCTTGAATCTGAACCATGAACCACAATTCTCATCCACTTCTTGGTTTACTGAGCTATTCAATTCCTAGATTATTTTCAGCATTTTGTCAATTGACATTTATAAACCTAGACTACAATTTTCAGCCACATTACTGATTATAAACCAGCTGTTGCTCACTATGTGTTACCATGCACCCTAAACATTTCCACACTTTTAGAGTAAAGCTAATTAAAACTTCTTTGTACATTAAACATCAGTAATCCATCTCCATCTTCCTCTTAGCTCCTTTAAGAATCCACCACCTACCACCAGGTCTTGAAGATATTTTCCTACAATTTCTTCTAGAAGCCTTACGGTTCTTGCTTTTATTTTTAGGTTTTTGATCCATTTTGAGTTAATTTTTGGATAACGTGTGAGATGAGGGTTCTCTTTCCTTCTTTCGGCTATGGATATCTGGTTCTTTCAGCACCATTTGTTGAATAGACTTCTGCTCGATCTGTGTGGGTTACAGGCTAGTAAAAATCATTTGACCATGCACATGAGAGTCTGTTTCTGAACCCTCCATTGGTTCCATTGGTCTATGTGTCTGTCTTTATGCCCATACCATGCTGTTTTTACCATTCTAACTAGGTAATATGTTTTAAAGTCCAGAGATGAGAGTTTGCTTTTCCTTTTTAACAAACCTTTATAATATTGTTCATTTTTATTAATATACAAATTTATTTTTATTTTATCTTAGTATAAAATATGGATTAGAGTGGACTTACTGATATTCTACTATAAAACTTTTGTGACTAGTAATAGAAGAAATTGTATCATTGACAGGGCAAAGTGACCACAATAGTTGCTGAGGGCAGGAAGTGGGAAGAGGACATATGATGAGGGGGCATTTTGGGGGCTTTGGAGTTCTCCTAAATGATATTGCAGGGTCACATGGTGGACATTATATTTCCTGCCATAACCCAGTGAATGTACTGGGGGAGAGTGTGAACTACAGAGTAAACTATTATCCATGTGGAAAAAAAAGTTACAAGTCAACCATACTAGGAAACAGGAAGAGATGGCCCATCCAAAGGACAAAACAAAATATCCTGAAAAGATACAGCATTTAAGACAATTAATCAGTGATAATTACACAACTCTGTGAAATCAAGTTAAATAATTGAAATAAAATATAACTAAAGTGATAAAGGATATTAAGAAGACAGAGTGAGCATAAAGTACAGTTTGAAAACCTACAAATAAAAGTAACAGACCTTATGTGAATGAAAGACGTGATGGATGAGATTAAAAATATAGTAGAGCCATATAAGAGGAAATCTGAAGTGTTTGAAGGCAGAATTAGTGATTTAGAAGACAGAGCATTTGAACTGAAAATGAAAGAACAGAAAGAGAAGAGATTGGATACAAATGGAACAGGGTCTCAGGGAATGAAATGACAATGGGAAACACACAAATATATACATTATTGGTGTCCCAGAAGGAGAAGAGAATGGAAAATGGGTAGAAAAATATTTGAAAAATAGTGGCTGATAACTTCCAAACTCTATGAAAAACATGAAAATCAGTATTCAAAAAGGAAAATACAACTCAATCAGAATAAACCCAAATAGACCTACCTTGAAACACCTACTATTCAAATGACAAATATCAGTGATAAAGAGAGGATTCTGGAAGCAGCAAGGGAAAAGCAAGGCATCACATACAAGCAAACTTGGATAAGACTAACTGCCAACCTCTCATCAGAAACCTCTCAGGAGAAAGTTGGGATGTTTTATTTAAGATACTGAAAGAGAAAAACTGCCAGCAAGAATTCTGTATCCAGTAAAGCTATCCTTCATAAAGGAGGGTAAGTTCAAAGATCTTACAGACAAACAAAAACTGATAGAATACGTTACCAAAAGACCAGAATTTCAAGAGATACTAAAGGCGGTGCTTCAGCCTGAAAGGAAAAAAAAAAAAAAAAACAAGGGCAAGAGATTAGGAGAAGAGTGTAGAAATAGAAATGAAGAGTATTAGAAGGGTAAATAAAAGAGTAAAAAGAGTAAAAAGACAGACAATAGTACAATATGACAACAGAAAGCCAAATGACATAATGTATTAATTAAACAATGTCTTTACAGTAATAACATTGAATGTTAATGGCTTGAACTCCCCAATCAAAAGATATTGACTGATAGAATGGATAAAAAATATGAGCCATCTATATTGTCTATAAGAGACTCACCTCCAATGTAAGGGCACCGCCAGGTTAAAAGTGAAAGATTGGAAAAAAGATATTCCATGCAAATAGTAAGCAAAGAAGAACTGAAGTAGCAATACTAATATTAGACAAAATATATTTCAAGTACAAAACTGTTACAAGAAATGAATAAGGTCATTATATATTAATAAAAGGAGCAATTAAGCAGGAAGAAATAACTATCCTAAATATGCACCTACCCTGAGTGCCCCAAGATACACGATACACACCCTGGCAAAACTGAAGGGAGAAATAGATGTCTCTACAATAATAGTTGGAAACTTCAGTTCACCACTTTCAGTATTAGATAAAACATCTAAACAGAGGATTAATAGGGAATCAGAGAGCTTGAATAATACAGTAAATGAACTAGACCTAACAGGCATCTATATAGCATTGTAGCCCAAAGAGCAAGATATATATTCTTTTCAAGTGCTCATGGATCCTTCTCCAAGTTCAGTCACAAGACAAATCTCAATAAATTTAAAAAATTTTAAAAGATTAAAATTATATAAAACATTTTCTCTGGTTATATCAGAATGAAGCTGGAAGTCAATAATGGATAGGAAAAAGGGTAAAATTCATAAATATATAGAGATTAAACAACACAATCTTAAATGATCAGTGGGTCAAAGGAGAAATTGCAAGAGAATTCAGCAAATATCTTGAGATCAATGAAAATGAGAACACAGCATATCAAAATCTATGGGACATCGCAAAGGCAATACTGAGAGGGAAATTTATAGTCCTCAATGCTTACATTTAAAAGGAAGAAAGAGCTAAAATTGAAGACCTGACTGTGCACCAAGAGGAACTAGAAAAATAACAGGAAACTAATCCCAAACCAAGCTGAAGGAAAGAAATAGAAAACATCAGAGCAGAAATAAATGAAATTGAGAACAACAACGGAATAAAGAATTAGAAAAAACAAAACTTGGATGTTTGACAAGATCAACAAAACTGAAAACCCTTAGCTAGACTGACAAAAAGAAAAGAGAAAAAACACAAATAAATAATCAGAAATGAGAGGGGGTGCATTACTATTACACCACAAAAATAAAAGAGATAAGAGGATACTATGAACAACCATATGCCAAAAAACTAGACAATATAGACAAGATGGACAAATTCCTAGAAACACACCAACCACCTACACTTACCCTAAATAAATAGAAGACCTCAACAAAACATCACAAGTGAAGAGATTGAAACAGTCATCAAAAACCTCCCAAAAATGAAAAGCCCAGGACCAGATGGTTCCACAGATGAATTCTACCAATCATTCAATGACGATCCTATACCAATCTTGCTCAAGCTTTTCCAAAAATATTGAACAGGAAAGAATGCTACTAAACTCATTCTATGAAGCCAACATCACCCTTATATCAAAGCTAGATAAAGATATTATGAAAAAAGAAAACTGCAGACCAAAATCTCTAGATGGAAAAATCCTCAACAAAATACTCGCAAACCAAATCCAAAATCTCATTAAAAGAATTATACACCCAATCAAATGGGTTTTATCGGACATATTGAAAACATACAAAAAATCAATTATTGTAATAAATTGCATTGATAAATTGAAGAAGAAAAATCACATGATCCTATTGATTGATGCAGGAAAGGCACCCCTTCTTGATAAAAACACTCCCAACGCTAGGAATAAAAGGAAGCTTTCTCAATATGGTCAAATGCATATATGAAAAACCTACAGCCAATATTCTGCACAACCATGAATGACTGAAAGCTTTCCCACTAAGATCAGGAACAAGGCAAGGATGCCCACTGTCACCATTATTCAATATTTTTCTAGAGATTCTAGCTAAAACAATTAAGTTTGATAAAGAAATAAAAGGAACCCAAATAGAAAAGGAAGAAGTAAAATTTTCACTATTCACTGATATGATCCTATATCTGGCAAATCCTGAAAAATCCACAACAAAGCTGCTAGAATTAATAAACAAGTTCAGCAAAGTGGTGGAATACAAGATTAATACACAAAAATCAATATATTTTCTATACACTACTGATGGTACATCTGAAGAGGAAATCAGAAAAAAATTCCATTTATTGTAGTAACTAAAGCAATCAAATATTTAGGAATAACATTAACTTAGAACATAAAGGACCTGTATTCAGAAAACTACAAAATGTTCCCAAAAGAAATCAAAGAAGACTTACATAAATGGGAGTACATTCTATGTTTATGGATTAGAAGACTAAATATCAACAAGATGTCAGTTCTACTCAAACTGATTTACAAATTCAACGCAATTCCAATAAAATCCCAACAACCTTTTTTGCAGAAATGGAAAAGCAAATAATCAAGTTTATTTGGAAGGGTAAATGGCCCTGAAGAGCCAAAAATATCTTTAAAAAGAACAAATTTGGAGGACTCTCACTTCCTCACTTTCAAGCAGGGTTCTTAACTTTTTTTCCCCACTGATCCCTTTGCCAGTCAAGTGAAAACCATGGATCCCTTACTAAGTCCACCTTATACTGTGTATCATTTAATAAATATATCACACCCACTCCAACACATACTCACAAGAATACTGTTTTTGTGAAGGTCAGCTCATTGTCTCCTTGTTATGACCCACTACTTTAAAACATATTAGATAGCTATGGTGGTGAAAAACAGCATGGTACCGGAATAAAGACAGACAGATTGGCCAATGGAAATGAATCAAGAACTCAGAAATAGACCCTCACATCTACTTGATGCAATTTTTGACAAGACTGTTGAG
The DNA here is from genome assembly GCF_030445035.2 of Dasypus novemcinctus. Taxonomy (NCBI): domain Eukaryota; kingdom Metazoa; phylum Chordata; class Mammalia; order Cingulata; family Dasypodidae; genus Dasypus; species Dasypus novemcinctus. The sequence goes on along the minus strand of NC_080673.1, from coordinate 197,512,361 downwards.
CCCACCTGTAGCAGTTTGATATTATTTATTAATTCCAAAAAGAAATATAGATTATGTTTGTAAACTGGTCAGTTTCTCTGGCATGATAACCCTTTGATTGCATTAGATTCAGCTGAGATGTCTGATTAAATTTTGTTAAGGTTAGGACTCTGATCCAACCACATAATTAGGGTGTGACTCAGCATAGAGTCTCAGCCCCCTTGAGAATGAACCAGATGCTCACATGGAAATAAATACATAGACAAGAACATAGAAGCAGATATGTAAGAGGAGAGAGTGTTCCATAGACACAGCCTGGGAAGAGAGATGAGTCTGACAGTCTACAGCTGACCTTGTGGAGAGACCAGAACAGCTGAGCCCAGAAAGAATTGAACCCTGGGGAGAGTGGCAAGCCTTATGCCAGCTTACAACTGAGATTGGAAGAGGGTCCATGGAGCCTTAAGAGGAAGAAGGAGGCTAAACCTTTGCAGAGACTGGCACCCATCTTGTTCTAACACATGGCCAATGACTTTGGGTGAGAAAGTCCCACTTATGGTACCTTGAGTTGAACTCTTTAGAGCTTTGTGACTATGCTGGGCCTCAACAGTCTACTGAACAAATGTTATTGGGAGAACTGGATAGTCATACCTGAAAGAACGACCAAGGACCCTTAACTCCCACCTTATAAAAAAATCAACTAAAAATGAATTAAGGACCCAAATATAAAAACAACAATCATAAAACTTCTAGAAGAAAATGGAGGAAAACATTTTTAAGATCTTGTGGTAGTTGGTAGCTTCTTAAACCTAAACAGCAAAGCACAAGCAAAAAATGAAAAAAATAGATAAATGGGACTTTCTCAAACTTCACCATTTTTGCACCTCAAAGGACTTTGTCAAAAGGGTAAAAAGGCAGCCAACTCAATGAGAGAAAACATTTGGCAATCACATATCTGATAAAGGTTTAATATCCATGATATATAAAGAGATCACACAACTCAACAAGAAAAAGACAAACTACCTATCATAAAATAAGTAAAAGACTTGAAAAGATGGCTGTCCAAGGAAGAAATACGTATGGGGAAGAAACACATGAAAAAAAAAAGTACAACATCACTAGTGATTAGGGAAATGCAAATCAAAACTACAATGAGATATCATTTCGTACCTGCTAGACTGGTTAAACTGGTCACTATTAAAATATCAGACAATTGTAAATGTTGGAGAGGATGTGGAGAGATAGGAAGGCTTATTCACTGTTGGTGGGAATGTAGAATGGTACAGCCATTGTGGAGGACTGTTTGGCAGTTCCTAAGAAATTTGAATATAGACTTGCCATGTGACTCAGAAAAGCCATTACTAGGTATATACCCAGAAGAACTGAGAGCAGTGACAGAAGTAGACACTGGCACACTAATGTTCATAGTAACATTATTCACTATTGCCAACAGTTGGAAACAACGCAGCTGCCCATCAACTGATGAATGGATAAACAAATAATGGTATATACAATGGAATATTATGCAGTAATAAGTAGAAATGAAGTTGTAGAGCACATGACAACAGAGTGAACCGGGAGGACATTATGTTAGTGAAGCAAGTCAGACACAAAAGGACAAATGCTGTGTGATTGTGCATTATGAACTAAATATACATGTAAACTCATGGAATTGAAAATTAGAATATAGGCCACCAGAAAAGAGAATAAGGGAATGGGAGTAGAAAATGGAAAGCTGATGGCTAATCTCTAGAAAAATGGTTAAAATTTGTTATAAATCTTTGGAAATAAATGGAAATATTGGGAGCACATCATTGTATGACTAGCAGAGTTATTTTATGGGTATGCTAGTAGAAGAAAGGGAAAGCCTAAGGACAATTATATTACTAGAAGGAAAGCTAAAAAATATATAACTTTGGAACTCTAATAGCAGACAAACAGCCTCAAAATCAAATCTGGTATCAGTGAAATTTGCCAGTATAAGACCATATTAAGGATAAAAGCAAAGTAGGCCATCAGTCTTGAAGTCTTATGGTAGGGTCCATAGGAAAACATAGTCTGAGATAAAAGTCCATGTGCAGGAAGTTTAATGAGAAGTTCTTCTCAAATCAGCAACCGTGGAGGGTGAAGTACATGGTCTTGAGCCATGGGAGAAGTTGTACCCTAATCCCTCTTCAATGTCAGAGGTATATTAAGGTCTCAAATGATTCCAGAACTCAACAGGAACTCAGGAGTTCATATAGTCCTTCAGTTTTTCTACCTTAAGTGAGCAGAATATCATGCCTGCTCATTGACTGGTCATTAGATACAGGTTGTCTGTTGGAAGAGATGTGACATTGGATGAGGATTACTTTGTGTTTGTCTTTGACTGAGGATATTATTAGAAATCAATTCCACTCTCAGTTGCCAGCCACCAACACACCCAACACATGCGGCACACTGCAGCATCCTCTACCCTGGGTCAATGTGTATGTTATGAAAATAGAATCTCATGGAAGGAGACGAATTTTTAGCTTTTTTAAATGGGACATAGGGGCCCAGTAAATACACTGAAGTCATCATGCATGAAAGCTTTTATTTTTAACCCTGGTCATGTGTCAGTTTGAATGTCTTTCTTTTTTTAATTTTAAGTCAAGAACAGCACTTGGTATATATTCTTGGTATTATTAGCAAAGACACTCAAATCTTCTCTGCCTAGTGGTCTTACTTTCCTTCTTCTAATGAAGAAGGAGAAGGAGGAGTTGTGGAAGAAGGGGTAAGGAAATGGGAAGGGGAAATGAAAGGGATAGAGGAAGGAAGAGAATGAAAAAGAGAATATTTTCATCTACCTCATTTATACAATATCATACATTAATTTGTAACAAAGGCAAAAAAAATCGTTATTGATGTCAGGCAAGTATTAATAACCTTTCATAGACTGCACTGTGTTAACTGTCATAAAGAGCACATGACCCACATAGAAAAATGGGAATTGATGTAGATGAAATATCAAGTCACTTAGATACAATGTGAAACTGAATTGGTAAAAAATCAGATAAAACTATTAATTATTAAAAAATAATAAATTGTCCTGAAAAAATAAAAGATGGGATAGATAGTGAGAAAAGCAATGGGTTAAGGGTCAAAAGATATAGATTTCAGGCTCATTTGATATATCTTTTTGGGAATGTCAATCAAATTCTATAAGTCTGTTTTCATCTGAAATTAGGGCTAACAACACTTCTACAACAGGTGTCATTGTTCCCAAAGTTGTAAGAGAATTGATTTTAATAACAATAGGAAACACTTATTGAACATCTCATGTGACAGAACTTTGCACACATATTCTCATCTCTCATTTTAACACCCAGAAAGCATAGATTAGATTAGAAGTTAGACATAGCATAATAATTAAGACTGCTGGAGTCAAATCCTGGTTTTTGTCTTTGGTTGTATGACCTAGGGCAAATTATGCAGGCTTCCTGTGCCCCATTTTTCACATCTCCATAATGGGAATCATGTATTCTATGAGGGTTATTATAAGTAGTAAAGAAGATAATGTGAGCATAGTTCCTACAGCAGTGACTGTCACATGAGGTATCAATAATATTAGCTAAAATTAAATAAAATCAATACATAAAAGGTGACTTGTTCAATGTTAGAATGACATACATCTAACTGGTAACAGGACTGGAACACAAATTTGGAAGTCTAATTATAGAACCTGCATACCGGAAACATTATTCTAAATATTAGGTGACTATGCATGGTTATTAACTGCTAAGGGATGTGAAGGAGGCTTAAGTTCTGTTTGTGACTGAAAATGGGTCCCTAATATCTAGGAGAGGTATCATAGGAAGCTGGTTAAAAACATAAGTTCTCTGTTAGTAGTTCCTGAGTCTAGTTCCCAAAATGTGACCTTGGACAGATTTTAAGTCTTGGTTTGCTCATCCACATTATAGAATTAATAGTAAAACCTATCTCATATTGTAAGGATTAACTAACTGAGATAATGCATGCAAAGTTTTATGTATAGTTATTGCTTTATTAATAAGAGTCATTATGCTCATCATCTAGAGATGTTTCTTTATTGTGGTCATGATGGTTGGTGCCAGGGCAGAGTCTAGATATATTTGAGGGTTAATTACCAAAGGGAAAGGGGAAAGGAATTTGATTACACCATACCATGTGATCTTTGTAGAATTTTTTTTTCCATTGATTCCCATAGCAACAGTGTGAAATAACTATTTGCATTTTTCAGGTCAAAATTGATCAAATAACTTCATATGGTAGTTCAAACTAATATATAACTCTATTTTCAGTTTAGGAAATAAACGTGAGTGGATTTAAATAGCCTCTGCTCATTCAGAGGAGAAAGAAACAGAATCACGCCCAGTTTTGGCTATTCCAAAACCTGTGGTCTTTCCACGGGAAGACCTTGACTCAAAAGCGCAATTAACACTTTTGCTTCAGAAAGCATATCAGACAATGAGCTTTCTTTGTTCCAGGCACATATGATATTCAAATTCTAAGCCTTGACAAAGAACAATTGCTGGAAAGAAATATAAAAGAACAACAGAACTTTCGACCATTTTAAATTTAATAGCTCTACAATCATTGCATCCATCGTTGTTTTTCTAGACTCAATGCATTTGAGATCAGTACTTTACATTCTTGAGTTAAATTACATTATTTGGCTGCTCATTGAAATTTGAAAAAAGACCTTTTGAGAAAAAGTCTGAACTTTTGCCTTCCCACATACTTCCAGATCTGTAAGAACAGAAGCTTTGTTATTTGTGTTCTACAGGCTCTGCTACAATCACAAAACTTCCATTTCTGAATTCAGTTGGAATTCTTCAGCCTAAATTGCCCAAGTCACTATACTGAACATGATATTGTTTGTGAAGAAATCTCTTACCTTTATGATCTTCATTTCTGCCTAATCGCCTAAGACAAGAAAACGTGCAGTGCCTAAGGGGGAAATTTCCCATTACTACTGAAAAGATAAATGATAGGAAGCAAAATAAACCAGGCTCATTACAACATTAAAAAAAAAAAGGCAAATTGGTCTTCAGAAATGATATAATAGCACTGACATTTTTAATACTCTGCTGTTGAGTTGTGGCATTTTATATCAAGTTTTTCATAATGTGCAATACAAACACTTACAGATGTTTGAAATAATTGATGTTCCTTAATATTTTTAACTATGTTTCCCCTAAAATCTGTACTCTTAAAAGAAAGTCAGCTTTTTTTTTAACCAATGCTGATTAAAATTGAACAGAGGATTACATACATTCAAAGATTAGCACTCATTCATTCTTTTTTTTCTCACTGTAGCTGTGTTTTGAATTGGTATAATAAGGACCCTAATGTCACTTGATAAACTGTGAAAATGCCCTGATTTCTAAGAATGGTTAACGGCAGGCAGTTCATCTGATGCTTTAAATATCTAATGAGCTGCTAGATGACAGAGCTGAAGTAAAGATTGATTTTTCAGAACCAAATACAGTCTACAATAATAAGCCAATTTCTTGCTAGTGATTCATTTGGAGAAGCAATTTCTAAACATATTTTCATTAGATGCAATGAACATTCTCACAGTTTTACATTTTGGCATAAACTTTATGGAACACTAATTCACTAATTGAGATAGGTATTTTATGAATGGCAAAGCATGGGAGCAACGGATCATCAAGTGTGATTTCTACATATATAAAATCTACTATTCATATAAAGTCTAGGCACTTGAGGTTACACTTACAAAGGAAGCTAACTTTGGTTCCACACCAGTCAAGGAAGAGAAGGTGAATGTATATTTAATTCTCTAATTAAATGAAAGTTACATATAAGCTATTGGCTTAGAGCATGACCCAGATAACAGAGATGCTTATATGCATTTAAAGAGTGACCTAAATGTTGAAGGACACTGGCCTTCTCTTCTGAGGGTTGAGGAAGGTAATAAAATGTAGCCTTAAGGCACTATGAACTAATGTTAGGTCTCATATTACTCAAAAATAGCTTTAAGTGGCAGAATAGGCATATGTAAAGAGGGCACATCTGAGTTCAACTCCATCAAACTCAGGAGCACAAATTCCAAAGTAGGGCCCTTTGGCAAGGCACTGAACTCCAGAGCCATCTGTCATGACTGTAGGACCTGGGTGTCTCTGTAGCCCTCGGGAGCACCAGTACCTGGGGTTGTATCTACTTTGGCTATCTCTGAGATTCTGCTGAGACTGCATAAATGCAACCCCTCTGATGACCTCCCAACTCATTTTGAAGTCTCTTAGCCATATAAACTCATTTGTCTTTACCATTTCCCTTTTATTCAAGGTCTTTTTCTAGTTGCATCACCAGCTAGTGCTTGGTAGTAATCCCTCAGCACCAGGGAGTCTCATCCCCAGGATCCTTGTCCCATGCTGAAGGGAAGGACATGCATTTACATGCTGAGTTTGGGTTAGAGATAGGTCACATTTGAGCAATATAGGGGCTCTCAGGAGTCAACTGTTAGGTACCCTGCAGCTCTAGGCCTAGTTGAAATTTCAAGCACACAGGCTTATAAGCATAGTCATCAGTATCAAGGGCCCATCATTGGACCATAGTTTTTCATTGATCATTGCCCTTGTACTTGGGGAATTGTTGCTGTCACTATTACTGAACCTGTGGTTGGCGCTGGGGTTGGTGTATGTTCAGGAGACTTGAATCTCTGGACTGTCCATATTCCAGCTGAGGGCCCTGAGCCTCAGCAAGTTGCAACACTTACTCTCCAATTCATTGAACTTACCCAGGTCAGGTAACAGGGAGAAGAGGATGGTCAACCACCACACCAGGGAACCGAGAGTCTACAACTGCAAGCAGGAGAATTCCATCTATCAGCCATGTGGAATCTAAGCCCCCTCTCACTTTAGAGGTGGAGTGGACATCACCATCCCAGGATTCTTAGGATAGAGGAATAAAATATGGATTAGAGTGGACTTACTGGTATTCTACTATAGAATTATTTTGACTCTAGCAATGAAAGAACCTGTACCATTGAGGTGGAGACAGTGGCCATGGGAGTTGCTGAAGGCAGGAAGAGGGAAGAGGAGGTGTGATATGGTACATTTTCAGGACTTGGAGTTGTCCTGAATAATATTGTAGGACAGATGCCGGACATTACACATCTTTCCATAACCCACTAAGTGGCCTGGAAAAGAATGAAAACTACAATATAAACTATAGTCCATGCTGTGTAACAGTGCTCCAAAATATATTCATCAAATGCAATGAACGTGCCACACTGATAAAAGAGGTTGTTGATGTGGGAGGAGTTAAGGGAGGTGGGGAGTGCGGTATATAGAAATATATATATTTTTTAATGTAACATTTTGTGTGATCTAAGTATCTTTAAAAAAAGATAATAAAAGATAAAAATAGCTTTAAATGCGGGTTATTCATTTATAAAACAAAAGATGTAATCTATCTAGAAAGATAGTTTCAATTAAAATTGTTTAATAGATTTTGTGACTCTAAGAGACAGAAACCTAAGGAGAAGCTAATCTTGAAGATGCTTAGTTTGATGGATATAGAGCAATAAATTCAAAAATCTGTTCACCCCCTGCTGTCATCTTGCTTGGTTCCCAAAGGACATTACAGAAAGGATGCTTCAAGAAAGTGCACACTCTAAACAGCAAGGTCTTCAGACCCAAATTCTAATATGGGCCACCATCCTGGTGAGTGGGCACAGAAAATGGAGTAGACTTGAACATATGTTTCCATGAAGTCTCTGGTCCTTCAGTCCCATTTGGCCCAAGAAAAACAAGAGCTCTCTCAAGTAAGCAGCTATGTCTATACAGTGGAAAAAATAGTTAAATCCAAAATGAAGAATTATGAATCTTTTATTGTGGTTGTCCCACTTTGGCATTAATCTCAGAATTCCCGACCCTTAACTGAGTTCCAGTTACAAGGAACTAGATACTTCCCAAGGAAACACAATATAAATTTTGATAGTTTTTTTATGTTTAATCTTTCTTTCTGTAACTATCACCATTGGCTTAGATCTTCCCTGGGTGAACTCTACTAAAAAAATTCAATACTTCTTTCTGAGGATAACTCCTCAAATATCTGCAGGGATTTATCACCTGGTTTTCCTCTCTGGATTAAATACTCCCAATTCTCTCAACTGTTTCTTACATTACTTCAGGATGAGTTATATATCTTTCGTCTGCTTTTGTTCCATTTTTAAAAAAGTTTATTTCTCTTGTTACATGGCTTTAATTACTTGCCGGTTGATCCACCATTGGTCGTAAAGGATTGCCTTTAGGATATAAAATTTGTAGCCAGAAATCTACAAACTCTATGCTGCAAAGTTACCATAATGCAGAGAGAGTGTGTCTTACTGAATGATTTTAAATCTAGTTTGTAGTTTTTAAAATGCAGGATATGGTAATGTTAATGATAATAGTACTGACAACATGAGTTAGAATAATTTAAACATTAGTCCCTTTTTTTTTGGATGATTTGTATGCTTTATTAATATGTATCAATAAAATTGAGGTATAGGGAGTAGGGCATATGGGAATCCTCTTTATTTTTTAATGTAATTTTTTTATTCATTTTTTAAAAAATATTACATTAAAAAAATATGAAGTCCCATTCAACCCCACCGCCCCCACCCCCCACTCCCCTCACAGCAACATTCTCTCCCATCATCATGACACATCCATTGCATTTGGTAAGTACATCTCTGGGCATCGCTGCACCTCATGGTCCTTACTATGAAGTTATTCTGAGCCTGTACTAGTCAGATTAATGTTCATTATAGTAAACTAACTCACACAATAATTCTATTAGCATACTCATTTTGTGAATTAGGAGACTAGGGTTCATAAAGGTTAAATGTAAAAAATACTTCAAAAGAGCATACATTAGTAAGTGGTAGAGCTGAGATCATAAAATAAGTATCTGAATCTCAACTGCAACTCAATGTTTTCCCAATACACACATACACACACACACACACACATACACCACATTTATTCCTTACATAATATACCTTTCTTGAGTCCTTTAACCTCTTGCAAAGGAGGGCTCCCTTTATGAGTCCTACTACTCACAATGTATCATATTCCTATGTCTCCAGATTAGCTGTGCTACTAGCATAAATCCCACATCTTAGTACATAGGCGTGGAGTAGGGTAATGTTCATATATTTTCCAGTCTGTTTGCAGTCACGGTATAACTTGGATTTACTGAATGAACAGTCTTGAACTCCAGCTCTGTTGCCTACTAGCAATGCCCCTTGAAAATTTACCAAAAATCTCTGAGCTTCATTGGGCTCATTGGCAAAACTAGGGGGTCTCAGGTTTATTGGCAGAGATTTATTGTCATCATTAAATAAGAAAAAAATAAGAAAGCACTTGACACAGGGTTAAGCACTATAATGATGAGGATTGCTTGGATTTCTGTCCACATTCCAAGTAGAGTCTCTTACTTTAGACTTTAGAAAAGGTGTAGTTTGCATCCTATTTCATTACCTAGATTTCTGTTGAAGGGTCTAGTAGAGGACTTTCCTCCCTCTAGCCATCCACATTTCCTTCAGAGTCAACCAAGGTTCTGCCAGCAATAAAGCCCCACCTCTTCTCCTTCTCACACACTCCCAACTTGACTCAACATGTGGTCAGCACCTTATTGACATACTGCCTGGTATGGGAGCACCTACCAAATGGTGCACATAAAGAGCTAACTCCAATGTCAGTCACTCAATTGACGTCAGAATACGTAACTAAAGGAGGACAGAGAGGCAGCTAGATTAACTGACAAATGAGGATATAAGGAAGATGAGGTAGTATTGATTTGAGAAGGATGAAAGAAGTACCTGAGGCATTCTAAGAACATGCAAAAAAATAGAGAGGGCTACATTATCATTAGATTAATTTTAGTCTAGTAGAATAAAGTGATAAAGCGCACATTTGTTTGCTCTAAATCTTGAGCTTGATTTTGAATGAGGGTAACTTAACAAAGGGACAGAAATAAAAGAAGATACCAAAATCATACTTCCATTTGTTTTCTCACACCTTCCTTACCAAACAGAAACCACACTACAACCATAGCTCAGTCTTTTATTCAGCTCCCACCTAGTTAGTGACACTTTCTTAAGGTTTCATGGACAGCTTGAAAATTCATGAAGAAATCTAGGTCAATCAGAATGTGACCTACTTCTTATGAAAAATAAAATACAGTGAAAGTAGAACTTTATGTTTTTTAAGAATGCAAAATGCCTCTATTTATATTCTCTATATCCTCTAATAACATTACTAATTTAAATAAAACACAAACAGAAGACAAAGGAAGATATTGCCTCTTTAAATCAGTCATTAGACAAACACTGAATATGTACTATTTGGCAGTAACTGGGGTAAGTATCCTAATAAGGTTCAGGTGACTCCAAAATATTCAGAAAGAGATAGAAAATTGAGTTTTGATTAACACTATCATTTCGGTGTTCTCAGACTGCTTTGAAATACAGAAGCTCTTTAAAAACCCTTGAAATGGGCAAGAGGGAAAGGATAATTGAGATTAGTTTATATGAATTAGAATACAAATGAATGAAGGGATTTGACTTAGAGGTTTTGATAGACTAAAAAATGGGCTCCCAAATTAGTCACTTCCTAATCCCTGGGACCTGCGAGTGTCACCTTATATGGCAAAAAAGGACTTTGCAGATGTAATTATAAATCTTGAGGTAGATTCTTGCGATCACAAGAATCATTATAAGAGGGAGAGAGGAGGAATCAGCAAAAAGAGAAAGAAATATGATAATGGAAACAGAGGCTGGAGTGATATGCTATTAAGGTGGATAGAGTGTCCACAAGCCAAGAAATACAGTTGACCACAAAGGAGCTGTAAAAGGCAAGGAAATGTGTTCAACTGAGAATGCTGAGGGCATAGATCCCAAGACCACTTTCATTTCTAAAAACAAATGCAAGTTTTGGGACTTCCCCAAACCACCCTCAGGGTCAATAATTTGCTAGAAGGACTCACACAGCTCACTGTAAGCTATTATACTCACAGTTACAGTTTGTTATAGGGAAAGGTTCTAATTCAAAAATGGCCAAAGGAAGAGCAGCATGGAACAAGGTCTGGTAGTGTGCTTAATGTGAAGCTTCCATTAGTCTTTCACAAAGGGTTAGTATGTGTCACTATCATGATATTATGTGACAATATGCATGGAGAAATGCCAAGCAAGGATGTTTACCTGAGCTTCAGTATCCAGAGATTTTGTTAGGACTGCATTATATAGTCATGATTGATTGATTGGCTATATCAATCTCAAGGTCGATTGATACCTGTGACCCAAAGCTCCTATCTTAAATAACTTAACTGATCTTTCTGCCTTGGTGTTTTAGTTTGCCAAAGGTATGATGATGCAAAGTACCAGAAATGGGGTGGCTTTTATAAAATAGGATTGATTTGTGGTAAAATCTTATAGTTCTAAGGCCATGGAAAGTCCAGCCAAGGAACTACCAGAGATGCTTTCTCACCAAAGTTAGCAACTGTTGTTCTTGGTGTTGTTGACACATGGTGAAGCAAGATGTCCATTGATCTCTGCTGAGGTTTCGGCCTTCCCCTTTGGGGTCACCATCTCCTCTTGAGCTGCTTCATGGGTCTAGCTGCTTGGGGTTTTGGGCTTAAGAATCCTGTAGTCCTCTCTCTTGCGCGGCAGGATCAATACTGTGTCAATACTGTGGCCTGTGTCTGTCTGTGTGTGCTTCTCTGTGTCTTTCTGTTTATGTCAGACAGAGACTCCACCTGACTCACACTTCACTGACATTGTCCAATCCAAAGCTGGAAAGAAATCTTATCAAGTAATCTAATCAAAGGCCCCTCAACTAAATTTAAAGCAATCACAGGGTATCACACCCAGAGGAATAGATTAATTCACAAACACAGTATTTTTCTTTTTGGGATTCATAAAATAATTCCAAACTTCCAAACAAGATCAGCCCCTACCCGAGGGCTATTGGTATCCCTGGCCTTATCCCAAGACCCATGTAGCTAACCCCTTCTGTTAAAAAAGATACTCTCAGATATGACATAGATCACCTTCCAGAATCCTAAAGCAAAGGTGAAAGTTCTCTTCGTTAAGGCCAAAATCTTTGCTATACCCTGCTCTAGAGCTGCCTGAAGGAACTAGTTCTGAGAACTTTTTTTTCTTTCCTAGCAACTCACTCATATACAATTTTGTACAAATACGTAAATACAGATCATAATGTGGTAGGGTAGGAGAGAGATTTATTTATTCAAGTCATTACTAAAAAATGACTCTTCTTATAATGATTATACCAAACTCACATAATAAGAGGTTTAAATCCATTCAAGCTCAACTCTGCCCTTTTTAAAATTTGCCTTTTTTAAGGCCATTGAAAACATAAACAGTTTGTACTTTACCATGCTGCTTTATTTTCCATTGAGGCAAAGAAAATATTACAAGATTTAGAAGATGACAATAGTCAAAAGTAGTGAGGAATTTCTTTCTGCTATTTTATTTTAGGGCTTCTAACTGTTCTAAAGTATGAATGACCCCCATCTCCTGAGGGAAGAAATTAAGGATATTGGATGACAATTCCTGCCTCTCTAGCAGTGAAAAATCATATGTGCATATAGATATTTCTTACCTTAGATAGATATGCCAAACTCTTTTTTTGCCTAACAATCTTGTGTTCACTCTTCCACAGTGTTAAAATGTTCCTCTCCATGGATGTCCCCTGGCTTGTTTCTTATTGAAGCTGAAGAAACTTAGGGATGGTTGATTCCTCTAAGTTCTTGGTTATGTTATGGGACATTTTCGGGACTTGGTGTTGTCCTAAATAATATTACAGGGATAGATGCAGGATATTATATATCCTGTCATAACCCACTGAATGGACTGGGGGAGAGTCTAAACTACAATGTAAACTATAATCTATGTGGTGCAACAGTGCTCCAAAATGTGTTCACCAAATGCAATGAATGTGCCACAATGAGGGAAGAGGTTGTTGATGTGGGAGGATGGGGGTGTATGGGGTGTGGGGTATATGGAAACCTCATATTTTTTAATGTAACATTTTTTTGTGATCTCTGTATCTTTAAAAAAAAAGAATATTAAAAATAAATAAATAAAATGGGAAAAGTAAAAAAAAGTTAAGAATATACCAGTTTAGTTAGGCCAGCAGTTTAGTGAGAAAATGGGAGAAGAGAACAGAAATGGGACAAAATAGCAGATTACGCATACCCAGATGTAGGTGTGGGCTCCTCCAGGAAGAGAGAGATTTGGCTTGTGTGGTTACTTTTATTAAACTATTAATTATTCTTCCCCTTGCTAATGTTTTGGGGAGGCCCGCCAGCTGTTTGCTGTTCTGTTTGATTACCCCCATTACTTCCCCAGGGGTTCCTGAAGATGAGGCTATTTAGACAGAACTTTTAGAAAAGATTTGGAAAACAAGAAAGGAAACTAGTATTGATTGAGGACATACTATGTGCTTCTTTAATCTGCATATAGCTTTGTAAAGCAGGGATCATTATGTATACTTTGTAATTGTGGAGGTTAAGAAAGGTATAAAAAAAGATAACCAATGGAACTAAGGTTTAAACCAAGTTTTCTGACATCCAGGCAAGTGCTGGTTCACAAACTCTAGTAAATTCTGGATACGTATGAAAGAAACCATTTCTAATTTTGAGGAACTGAACTTTTGTAGGAGAACATGTAAAGCAGAGTTTAAGCTACTAGCAGCACTCCCAGTCTCTTAATGAATAACGGGAATGGGTATAAGCTAAAAAAGTATTCATTTATGGACTAATTCATAATGTTCCCTCATATCCAAACCCCAAGAAATTCGACACCATTTTTGTATTTTGCAACGTATGACAATGTGATTGTCTTGGAAATGGTTATTCATTCACTTCCCAGAATAATAAAGGAGTTCCAAATAGTTCAAAAGCAAAGCTGGTTAATGAAATTAATCAGTGGAAGAATACTTTTTAAAAAAGAATACTGATTCTATATTTTGAAAATGTATAGAAGATCAAGGTTTCATAATACATTAAATGAATAAAAATCCCAATTTAAGACAAATAAAGCAAAAACGAAGATTTGTCTTCTGATTTCATATATTCCTTAAATTACTTCTTTGATTGGGCTTCCTGGAAACAGACTCTGAGACAGTTATGTGAAATGCAGAAAATTAAATTATAAGCAAAAGGAGACTGCTCTTGGAAAAACAAAGTGTGTAAGAAAGTGAGGAAGGAAAACTGAGCAGAGGGAAAAACTGAGCATCAATGCAATTTCAACTGAGGTCTCAGCAGATTCAAAAAGTTGCTCTGAATCTGGAATGGCCTGCCGTAGATATCCTAAATTGAGGTAAGTTGTCAGTGATTGGTCAGGTGCTACTCCCTTGGAAGAGTACAACCTTGGGACCAGAAGTAATCATCAATTAAGACGTTGGTATAATTTAATACATGAACTTTCCAGCTGGTGTAGGGCCCAGGAGAGGGGATCCAAGTAAAGCCTTAGAGTATCCACTACAATCTGCCCCCTGTGCCACTCATATCCACTTGCTTCTTATAGTAATCCCATCTGCTACCAGCTCCTCCAGGATTCTGGTTGACCTTGCTTCCGTGGAAACAACAGAAGGATTATTAGGACAAATTACAGACCCTGATGGTGCAGTTGACCTCTAGGCTGCAATTTACCCTCTTCCACCTCAACCACGCATTCCACCAACTCAGTTATCACCTCAGCTGCTTTAGATGACTTGCCTGGAGCTGTGATTCATATTCTTATCCTTGAGGGGCTGGGTCCTTGGTTATCATGGCCATTTCTTACCTTGGCTGCTATATTTGTTCATTTATTAATAAAATTGGCTATGGGACTGCCAAGAGACACTCCGGTATATTATTTGAGTGCCAAACATATTTTTTTCCTTCTTTTTGTGGCATGGGATAAAATAAATATCTTTATGATAAGCGTCAATCAGACTTGCCAATGTGGTAATGCCTTTCCTTACCTTTTGTTTTCTTGGCATAAACAGACTGAAATGATCAAATGGCAGTGGGTACTTAAAGTCCAATGGGAATTTTACTGTGTTCCCTGATAAAAACAAGTATCCTCTTGGAACCAAGATCTCTAGATCAACAGAGCCCAAATTTTTATTTTTTATTGAATACTTATTTTATTGAAGTATATTTTCATAATTAGTCCTTAGGGTGATAAATTTTATCATCTGAAATTTACATGTGCAGAAACAAAAACCCAGAGAGGATCAATAATTAAACATACTACTTGCTTTTTTTTCCTTTGTATTTAAACGTGCATTTGTAATTGAAGTTGTTTTGTCATTGTTTATATGGGTTCTCCTTTACAGCTTTTGATATTAAGCTTATCCTGGTTTTAAAATATGAATTGTCAAATGTTCCCTCATTATTTGTCCTGGAAAAATGTGTAGCGTATAACTAATATATCTTTTAGAAAATGTGTAAATACCAACTTATTCAACTAAATATACCCAGAGCCTTTTTGAGAATAACTATTTGAAGATTGATAGGTTGATTATTTTGGCCATTACTTCAGGCTTCTTTAAACTTTCTACTATATCTTCACTTGGGTAATTTCTAATTTCCAGAAAATTATTAATATGGCATCAATATGCCTTAAAAGTTATTAGAAGAAAATATAGTACTTTCATGAAAATAAACCATCGTAAACAAAATCAAATTAAACCCATTTTCAGTGTTTTAATAAGTATCTAATAAGGAATGCTGAGAAAATGAATCAGCTATTACTGCTAAGCTGTTCATGATTTGCTAGTCTTCTTGTGAGCCTGACCTAAGGATAAGGGTAGTGAACCCCAAAGTACTTTGTCAGAAAGAGACAAAAGGAGAATAATGTTGCCATTTTATATTACATGCAAATCAAAGAGAAAAAAATACAGATAAAAGAATCTGTACTTATAGACTTTCTTGCACAACTCAAGAACTGAAAGGACTCACTTGGTACCGAGTAAGAATACTGAAAGAGACTAAAACACAAAAATGAAAGGACTTGTGGGTGAGATGAATCACCAGGGAGGCATTGATATTCCCTCAAGGATCACTAAGAAATATGAATTGTATTTTCAGTGCCATAGAAAGTTGAAAACAATATTTTTTAAGTTGTATCAAATCATATTTCTATACTGAACAGACTAACCATCTAATTTTGGTGAATAAGATGGAAATGTCAAGTGTTCTTGGAGCCCTTCTTATATCTCCATGTTTAATTATTCATTCTGCATAGCCCACCAAGCCTCTCCTCAGATCCAGGCACAGTGATCCAGTGTGAATAGGAGAACCAAGGCCCTTGCTCTTGTGATGCTTATGTTCTGTTGGGGAAGACTAATAAACAAATAAACTCACGGATGGCACAATTTTAACTCATCAGTGCTGTGAAGGAAACTATCAGTATGACGTGATGAAGAAACAAGGGTGGGTCCTACTTCTGAAGTCCCAAGATTTTTCAGAGGCGACTCTGAAGAAAGAAAGATAATGAGGCAGGTTAGTTTAGGAAAAGGGAAGATGAGTCTAAAACCTGGCAGAAAAACATGGCCAGGAAACAAGTGGACATGGAGCCCCACCTGGAAATCCCCTGAGGGACCAAGGAGGCTGCGGAAGAACCATGCAAGAAGTCCATTTGGAACGAGATCTCCTTTGGGATCAAATGAAAGCCCCAGATACCCTCAGGGGTATAGAGGAAAAAGATGAGCCACTAATATTGACAGCTGTATCATGCTAATTGTTGTGTAATGGTAATATATTTTGTTTTCTTTTGCTTTCTGAATGAATGCCATATAGAATATTTAGTTTCTCTGATTCAGGTATTCAAGCATTAAGCATGTGATTTTCTTCCTTGAGTTTCAGCAAAGATCTCTTTGTTTGTACCACTATGTAACCAAAAAATTAAAATTAAATGTTTATAGGGAACCACTAGCTATAGTGTGCCTGAAGTTCACTGAGCCTGTAGGGCTCAGTTGTCTAAACAGCTTCACAAAATATTTGGGTTCAAAAGATTTGTTTGACCCCCTGAAATAATGGTATAAACTATAAATTTGGTGATCCAGGAGGCTAATAAGTAAAAATGTAAATAGAAGTTTTCTCTTCTCAGCTGCAATAGGAAAAAATTGATTATTTCTACAGAAAGTGTTTTTGTTCTGGTTTTCTGTATTTTAAAATAGGTCCAATAACTTCCATTTCCACATTCCAGGCTTCTCTAAACTGGACCATTGCATTAGCATTCTGAACTGGTTTCCCAGCATTGAATCTCTGATTAATTCACATGTCTACATGACTGCCAACTTACCTTTCCTATTGCCATGTTATTCTGCCACTCAGAATTATTTAATTACTCTATTTTGCATATAAATCAATGTCTAAGTTTCCCTCAAAGCATACCTGCTGTTTATTAAAGAAACTCCACACTCTTTCATGTCTAAAACTTTTGCCTTCATTCCTACTTCTGGTTCTTATGAAATAACTCTTCTCTTTCCACACCTCTGCCTCTTGAAAGCAGTAATCCAAACAGCACTTCATATGCTTACCCTTTCTGCAAGCCATTGGAAATGCACAGGACCTTGCACTTCTGTAACCTTATAACATTTTAATTTGGGTTACATTTATCTGTTTCTCCTCTAGACCATGCATTGTCAAGGCAGTGAAATTGGATCTGGGGCAACAAAAACATCTTAGTTATTGCAACAGTCTACAGTCCTCCAAGGCTTAACCCCACAAAACAAAATTGTATTCCTCAATATTTAATTTCTCTCATTAGGGAAATTTACATTTAATTTCTTTTTCCTCCTTATCAGATAATAATGAAACAAAGATGTTGAAAAACATTGATTTGGACCTTGAATATCTCCTGCTCAACTTGTAGCTCATTGATTAATATATGCTTAACAGAATACAAAAATTTTAGCAAATGCTATGTCACTAACAATTGTTGGTGGAATGGAATAAAAATCATGATATTCACACTGAAGTGCCAAATTACCCTGCGAAATTTTCCACTATATTTATGTGATTTTTTTCAATCTCTTTATGTTTTTGTTTTTCTCTGATGTAAGAAATAAAATACTGAAGTGTTGGCAGATAAGAGAACTTATGGAACTTTCTATAAAAAAGCCCATGTAACATGGTGGTTATGACTGGGTCAATATGGTTTCCATAATTCACAATATTCTCTTGATGATTTTTTTTTCATTGATCCAAAGCTAAGAAGTCAGAAGGTGGATTAATATCCTTTAAGAAGTTGGAAGGTGGAGCATTAAGCTTTTGGTCTTTTTTTCTGTCCATTTTTCTAATATAAATCCGTGAGGGAATATATTCTATAAAATGTTTTTCACCCATTTTTCACTTATCGCTTATTCAAAGCTGTATAGTAAGAACTATATTTACTTCTTTTTAAATAGGTAAAGAAGGTGAGTCACAGAAATGTTAGATAGGATTCTTGATTTTCCTGACTCCAAAACTCTTGATGTTTGCCCACCACAGGTAGTCCCAGAGAAAGATTTGAATAGATTAGGATGTTCCTAAGAAGAAGTATGGATTTTTACTCCTTGTTGATTCACTTCAACAAGCATCTAAATATCTGCTTGTCTTTCATTCTAACCCCAATCAGCTATTTCACAAGGACATATAGATGGTGAAGCTGGTTAGATAAAATTCAGTGTTGAAATAATTGAGGCCCAGAGAGGTTCAATGAGTTCCTCATGGTTATGTAAGTGAACCTCTCACCTGGTTTTAAGGGCCTCTGAATCCAGCTTCTCTGATGTTCCCTAATTGTCAGGGCTCTTCCAGCCTCACCCGACCTGTTTCAGAATTGCTATCTTCTTTCTTCCCTCTGCTTTTGCTTATTCATGTCTCTTCTGCCCTGTTAATGATGCTTTTAGTAACAGTTTGAGCAAATACCAAATTGTTAAACTAAATACATTATGTAATATTTTAAAAATACAGAGTAGTATTGAAAAACAAATGACTGTGTAGCTATGGTTCTTATTCCTTCCAATTTTTATATTTATTTAAATTGTAAATGATGTTTAAAGACACAAATTTAGTGTAGCTATTTTTTCCCTTATAGTTAAGAAATCTTTTGCAGTATCAATAGTCAGGTGATTGGGTCACACTTAAGGCCAAATGCAATGGAAATAATTATAACACTATTCTACATACCAGGAAAGGAGATCAAAGCACACTGTAAAACAGTGTCTCTAGAGTCAAGAACTAGAATAAACATTATTTAAGGCAGAGGTTAGTTATTGATACTTCAACTAAGAATGGAGGTGTGTTTTACATATATGTAGCCTGATAGATCTTAGGTGATAGAGAAATAAAGATAAATAAGAAACAGATTCTCTAATATCAAGAAGTTCAAAATCAGGTGGAAGAAAGAGAAAAGTAAATAGAAAACTGCAATGTAACATTATAAGTGTTATAACAAAGAATAGTGTAAGGTTTTAGGGATATAGAGAGGTTATGTGGTTTATTATAAACATAATAATTTGAAATCAAGTGACTTGATGTTTATAGCCAGCAATGGAACATTGAAAACTTAGTCTTTTTGTGCCAGGAGACCCTTGGGCAAAAATATCTTTTATAATACTGAAACAAACTTGTCATACATTTAATGATGTTTTCCTCTATTATGGGGAAAAACAAGACAGAAATAAAAAAAAATAGAACTATTAGTATTTCTCAGTAATGTGAATTTGTGTATAACATTTAAAGCTTACAAAATTCCAAGGCAAAATCTATGTCCAAACATTTTGCCACTTGGCTGTTCAATATTTCTCTTAAACAACAGAAGGTAATACACCTATTAAACCTATTTCCAGTGAAATGGAGATTGATGTTTGGATATTATTACTGCCTGTTCTATATTCTTTTGAACTAATAAGAAAGACTGACAATCTACTCCTTTAGAAGCATATTTTATCATATCTTCTGATAAAATATTCTGTGTCTACACACCCCCATCATAAAAAGAAATAAAAGATGCAGCTGTTCTTAGTCCTAGGGAAAAATAATTGATCTCGTAAGGAGAGTGCTGAGGCCCTTGTGGTCATATTTAAGTTTTGTTTCACATTGTTCTTTGTAGGAAACAAAGGAGAAACATGACAGATTCCCAGGTTTTGTGCTGTCTTGAAATTTCATATTCAACTCTTACTTTAAAAGGAACAAGATGCTAGACCTACCCTACCCTGAGTTATTTGGCAGGAGCCAAATGAAAACGTCTTCAGTTTTCTCATCCATAAAAAGATAAACTGGATTTAGATGATCTCTAAGAGCTATAGAACTCTATATCTTTAATAAATTTACCAAAAACTAGACACTTCTCTAAGATGTGGAGAAAACTATGCACGTCTTTGTAGTCCTTATCAGGTTAACTTGCATGATATTGTTTTGTGTCTTATCCCTTTGTATAAAATTTACTACAATGTGTATCAAGAAAATCACTGAATCTCTTTGTATTTACTTTAAAATTATCCATCCGATTATTTTGCTTCTAAAATACTTGTGACCTGTAAACTCTTGGGAAGATTTTTCTAAAGTCTTAGCAACTTCCCCCTCAGCCTCTGTCATTTGTGATTCACTCACTGCACATATTTCTCATGTATATTTTTGGATATATTAAAGATAGAAACAATCATCCCTATATTATTATGAGTGAAAAATGCCAACACATTTTTTTCATGTCAATTTCTAATATCTGTGATGCAAGAATGTGATGACTTTCTATGATCAAAATGACAGATGGTTGACAGTGAATGCATTACTGTTAGGTTACTTAAAGAAGAAAGGGCCCATTTTGTAAAATAGGAAGAAGAGGATGATGAACACTTAATGGTCATCACATGGATATCATTTCATTGTGAACTGCCACTTATTTCAGGTTGTTGCTTTTAAGGAAAATGGAAAAAGTTATGGCTGGGCAGAATCCTGCCATATAGTAGATATAGGATGGGATTGGGAGGGAGCAGCTTGGTTTCACATAGCTTTCCTTCTCCTGTAGAAACTGCCTGGGCACCGTGAAAATAGCTAGGAAGGAGTGCTGAGAATCCCAACCCTGCCAAGACAAAAGCTCCAAAGCTTTGGGCTTTCCCAAAGTTACCCAGTCTCTGACCATTTTTGGCCTCACCTATCTCTGTCTTCATCTCCTACTGCTAGCACAATGGACCTGGTGGTAGAATTACCAGTTCAAATCATCAACCTTTACTCAAGTATACTTATATACCCCAATATCTCTGAATCATTGTGTCTCTCTGCTTCCTTGCTCATTCTTCTTATTTCCTTGCCCAACACCTGTTACCCCATATTATTTGAAGTCTGTACCATATGATTATATCCCTGGATGCACGACTTAGATGCTACCATATATGAAGCTTAATTATTTCCTTCCATTTGATAAAGGCCCCAGCTGCTAATCTATATTCTTTTCCTCACCACTCTTGTCAGCCTAATTCACAGATCTTCTTGTCTTCAAGCCATCCAAATCCATTGACTCTTTTTTATTTTGCTATGAATCGATCCCTCCTACCTTCAATTACCTTCATAGGGAGCACATATTCTTTAGTAAGCATCCCTTTACAAATACTTCACTGTTTTTCCAACCAAGAATTCCCATCAGATCGAAACTAAAAAATGCATAGATTTTACTCAGATAAATGTTGTTGTTGTTTTTTTAACTCGATATTGACTATATGATCTTGGATAATTTTTTTAACCTTTCAATGCACTGCCTTATACTGAAAAGCTAGAAATCATGTTATATTCAGTATAAATGAGATTTAATGGACAAGTAAATGTATGAAAGTATAAACTATAATTGTTATTTAGACTAAGTATAGAAAGCACTAATTTAGGTGTTAGGTATGTGAGCATTTGTGAATGTGTTTATGTGGGCTCAGGGTTTTTGTTTGTTTGCTTTTGCTCATTCTTTCCATTTACTATGAAATGCTAAGACTTGAGTCTTATTGCAGGGGGAAGTAAGACACAGCTTAAAGGCAAAGTGAATCTGTCATTTCTGGGTTATTAGTATTGCTGTGGGGAGTTTAATATATCTCCAAGTTCTTTTGGGGAAGTAAAGGTTTCTGATCTCAGAATGGCAGCAAGATGGCAAGGTGTAGTGATGCCAGCATTGAAAAACTTAGAAAAACATGGATAGGAAGAAGGAAGACATTGCTGACAAAGGAGTTCTACTATAATTCAGCAAAAGGTGTGACATGTTCTAAAAACTTAAAGTAGCAAAGGTGCCTCACTCGTTTTTCCCCAAATATTCCTGCAAAGACCCACCTTCGGCTTGAATTGACTATGCGCATATGTCCTCAGCTGTTTAACCACAGCTTTAAATTTTCAGAATTCTAATTAATTTTAAAATGAAGACTTATGCCATAAGTTACATTTGTAGTCCATTGTCAGAACTCATCTATTTGGTTTCCTATAATCGCTTATTAAAAATTGCATTGCATTCCTTGATCCTCTAATTTCAGGGTCAAATTTATACATATTTTATCCAAGAAAACTTCCATTTCTGTTGCAGCAAGAAAAGAATGAAAATTTGATTAAATTTCCACAAGTTGCTGGGTAAATTTTAGATGAATGATATTGTTTTAAGCAATAACAAACACAAATTGTATTGGGTTCCGGGCTTAGATAACTATGAACATAATTAATAGTATATGCAAAAATGAAAAGGAGAGAGTGAGAGACAATTTTCTCAGAAGAAAAACTTCTTAGTATTTAAATTGAAAAAAACTCTTTCGATTGTCCTTGAATTAAGATATGTTCCTTCTCTGCAGCAAATGAAGCAGGATTTACAAGTGTTATTTTTTTCAGAAATAGCAACACAAATGTAAAAAGAAAATAGAAAATATTAGATATGTACAACGACTGCTGAACTTCATTTCTAAATGCATTTCTATCTTATAGCTGAACGTTTATGTTGACATCTTTTCTCTCAGACTTCATTAACAAAAAATGCTGGCCTGTTTACTTTCAAAAACTGTTGTGAGGATAAAACAGGCTTATAGATGTGAGAGCATTATGTAAGTTGTAAAGTTTGGATGATGGTGGTGAAATAAAAGAAGGAAAAGAAAATATTGACAGATAAATGTGTCCCAGTAAACATTTTAAAGAAGACATTAGCAGTAAATTTACAGGAAAAAAAATGGCAAAATACTCTTGAATATATGAAGTGTGGAAGAGAATAGAGAGAATGTGTTACAATACAATGTAACATATTACAATGCTACAGGGAATCTGAATTAATATAACCGCTCTGGTGGGTATAGGGTATATCATAACAATTACACTTACATTATGACCTGGTAATTCCAGTTCTTAGTACCTACCTATGGGTTGGAGTCACATCTCTGTACGAGGAGTCATATACAAAGCTGTTCTCTGTGGTGTGGTTCATGAATTTGTTAAAAAAATAAAAAAGAAGAAGAAGCAATTAAAAGTCTATCAACAGAGAAATATCTAAATACACTGTGATATGCCAAGAATATGGAATAAAGCAGCATTAAAAATGATGTGGTAGAACTACATACGCAGATATAGGTAAGTATCTGAACATATTTTTGAAAGGAAAGAAATAAAAATAGATATAAAAAATAAAATTATCCAGCATTGTGCTTAGGGACAGGAAAGAAATATTGAGAGAGAAAATGTGTGCTTAAT
The DNA here is from genome assembly GCF_030445035.2 of Dasypus novemcinctus. NCBI lineage: Eukaryota > Metazoa > Chordata > Mammalia > Cingulata > Dasypodidae > Dasypus > Dasypus novemcinctus. Next base: position 197,488,679 of record NC_080673.1, on the reverse strand, counting down.
CAAAGCAGGTAGCCCAATCCTATGGGCGTATAATAAAGTGAAGTGGACAGTTTGGTCCTAGAAAGAAAGCAGAAGGAAAAGCTGGCTGTGAACTTCCTTAGGGAAACCTCAATGCTTTTTTTCCTATTTATTCTTCACTCTCTGCTGCCCCTGAAAACAAACGTGGTAAGGTTAAATATAAGATGAACCCCAGAGTAACAAATTAAAGATTAGTAGTTCTACAGGAGGAATAAATGTGGTTTTTTTTTATTGTAGGTGTGTCCAAATTTGCACTGACCTTATCTTTGAATAGTTTACTCCACCTTCTCATTTTGAACCAAACTTGGGAATGAGAAATTTCTACATATCAAGACATTGCAATACAAGAACTGCTGTTCAAAGTTCACAAATTGGAAACTAAATATTTTAAAGATGAGTTCTCACCAAATTGATTAATAGATTCAATGAAATTCCTATCAAACCTAAATAAATCTCTTTTGAAGGAATAGATAAGCTAATTCCCACATTCATATGGAAATTCAAAGGACTGAGAATAGCAAAAACAATCTTGAAAAAGAATAAAAATGTTGGAGGAATTTCCTTCCAGATTTAACGTTTACTGTAAAGCAGTGCTCATATAACTAAATACTGTTCACATGTAAGAACAACTCTTGAAACATGCAGCAACATAGAGGAATCTTGAAAACATAACATAAAATAAGTCAGACAAAAGCAAATATGAATATTCCCTTCTTGAATCACCAGACACCTGGAAAAAAATTGCCTCAGCTCTTGCTCTGCTTCACCAACCCCACATTTGCATGGAGGCAGTGCTTTTTTATGGACTGCTGCCAGGCAAAGTCTGAGTATGGTGGGATACTAATACCCATTTCTGCAAATGGCAGGACTCCTCAAATGAGTGCTCTTGCCTTGAGAACATTACACTAGCCTGGCTGAAATGTTCTTGGAATTCACGGAACTGTGCTATAGTATGAGAGTCTTTCTATTTAATCTTCTTTCCTCCTCTTCACAATTATCAGTCCTGCATCATGATCTGATATATTATATATGAAGTTCCACAGCTGTCAAAATTAATTTTTGATGAGAGAAAGCAAAATATGGATACTGGGGTGAATATAAATGTAACTGATTATAAATAAGGATGAGGGAATTTTCTGAAGTGATGAAAACAGTCTAAATCGTGTATTGAATAGTGCTTACATATATTTATACAATTGGTAAACACTTTGAACTGAACACTGAAAGAAAAAGAGAGAGGCAAGAAACAAAGAAAAAAAAAGAAGAAAATACACATATGGCGTGAAGATTGAAAAGGAAAATGTAAGACTTCATTATTGATAGATAACCTAATCACGTATATAAAAAATACAAAATAATTTTTAAAATGACAACTAAGCAAAATTGCAGGATTAAGGTCACCATGAAAAAAATAAATTTCATTTCACTTTACTAACTTTATGGAGTGTGGTTCAATGATAACCTTCACCTTGCTGTTAGCTCCTTCGGATCACCACAGATTTTGAAAAAATGTCATGTTCTTCTTGGGATGTCCCAAATCAGTGACTGAGAAAGACTGTGATGCAAGGCCCTAACCACTTTTATCCAATTTGGAATTCCTTTAAAAGGGCAATGTTTTATCCAGAGTTCCAAGGTTGTGCTGGCTAAGACTTTGTAGTAATACCTACCCAAAGGGGCTTGCTCTGCAAAGAGTCGTAAAAATGGTTAATAGAACCTAACATGTCTATTAGCAAAGGAGATGATGGTCATTAGGGTACTGCATGTAAATAGATGATATATATATATCAGTAGTTGATAGATAGATGATGAGGATGGTGATAAGAGAGAAATAGATGATATCTAGCTAGCTTTGTAGAAAGATAGATGATAGATAGATAGATAGATAGATAGATAGATAGATAGATGGTAGATAGAAAGATAAAATTTCCACAATGGAAGGAATGAGTAGATGAACAGGTGACTGAAAGAGCTTTCCACAGTAGACCATAAACCATTTCAAATTCCTGGGCCTTTAGCTTATTGACCAAAGATTGGCCACTTGCCTGGAGGGAGGGCTCCAAGACCCCACCATGCATATATATGATAATAACTCTGAAGTTGTTTCCAAAGGGAGCTATGGTCATTATTTTAGTTTGCCAGAGCTTCTGTGACAAATACCACACACTGGTTGATTTAATAACAGGAATTTATTGGCTCACTCTTTGAGAGGCTAGAAGTCCAAAATCAAGGCATTAGCAAGACCATGCTTTCTCTCCAAGTCAGCAGCATTCTTGCAATGCCCTGTCAATGTTCACCATATGCTTAGGATCTGTGCCTTTCCTTGAATGTAAATTATACTTCAACTACAATCTTTAAAGTAAATATCAAAGCAGAATTTAGAAAATTATATTCTGTTAAATAAATTTAAATTAAAGGAAGAAAGAAGATGAAGAAAAAGAAGGAATAGTAAATATTGAAGATAAAGGAGGAAAGAAATGAAAACCAAGAAGTTTAAGAAAAGCCAGAGAGAAGTCTGGAGTAAAACTGACATTATAATGAATTTGAAAAGGATATTGGAAAAGATAAATGAAATAAAAAAGTTACGGTGACAGAAGATAAATAAAAGTTTCATCACAAAGGTTTGGGTAATGTTGAATTTATTTACTCTGAAGGGAGGATTGTGAATGCTAGAAGAAAATTAATGCCCTGTAGAGTGACCATGTTATCCCATCTATTGATCATAGCATGTGTATTATTCTTTGCTCCAGGGACTTTTAAAAAATGATTTGCCCTTTATTTCTTATATATTCTGACTCCTAAAGCACCACAAATACAAATACTTTACAAAGTAATTGAAACCACAGTTCCAAAAACAATTTTTTTCCTGCCTCTAACCCTGGTATAGATATTAAACTGCTTAAATTGAGGCAAACAACACTGTAAGTAGAAATACACAGTGAAAAGACACTGATGTTTAGAACTGATTTATTCTGGTAAAATAAAACTCCATGAGGCACTTGACATATGTAGGTTCAGTTAATCCCTTTCTCAGTACATGGAAGTTTCTTATAGAAAAATCCTCCCTACGAAACACTCAGTGAGTGACTTGAGCCAGCTTCTACTAGCAGGGATTTAGTCAGCTTATTGGTAGATTGAAATTGGCCATGATAGGTGTGTTTTCATCACATCAACAAACACTATAAATTGGGAATTTTTTTCTCCAGAGAGCCAGCATAACACGGCTTATGCACTTGTTCTTTGTAACACTTTCACTTTATTTAATTAATATATGTCTTCCTCATTAACTGCACTCTCCATGAGAGCTAGGTCCTATATTTTATCTTGTTTTATTTCATTGTGTCTTATTTTGGTCTCCAATGTTTAGGAGTAAAAGTATATGAACTTTACTGATCAAGATGATGAGGCAGGGAAGCAGATTTGGCTCAACTGATAGAGCATCCCCGTACCACATGGGAGGTTCAGGGTTCAAACCCAGGGCCTCCTGGTCCATGTGGTGAGCTGTCCCCCACACAGTGCTGTTGTGCGCCAGAAGTGCTGTGCCACGCAGGGGTGTCCCCCACGTAGAGGAGCCCCAACTGCAAGCAGTGAACCCCGCAAGGAGAGCCACCCCACGCAAAAAAAGTGTAGCCTGCCCAGGAGAAGAGCCACACACACAGAGAGCTGATACAGCAAGATGATGCAACAAAAAAGAGACACAGATTTCCAGTGCCGCTGACAAGAATGCAAGCGGACACAGAAGAACACACAGCGAATGGACACAGAGAACAGACAAGTGTGTGTGTGGGGGAAAGGAGTGAGAAATAAAATAAAAAATAAATATAAAAAAAAAAAGATGATGAGACAAATGGGTTACAGAATTTATCAAAGTTCACACAGCAAGTTAACTAATAAATTACAAGACAAGTTTATTTTATTCCAAAACCATACTCTTCCCACTGATTATGCTATCCCTTGCAGAAGATAGAATCAACAAATTATTTAAACAAAAAATCAAACATACCCTTTGACACTAGGATTTGGAACAAATAATATATTAAATGATTTTTCAATTTAAACGATTTATAAATATTATTTTATTGTGAAGATATAAAAAGACAAATTTATATACCAATATATAGTTATAAAGACCTCTCAGGTTACATTAGGAAAAAAGATTGAGTCTGTTGATTTTTTAAAGATTTTTTTATTTCCCCCCACCCCCACCCTGCTGTTTTTTTGCTGTCTGTGTCCATTCGCTATATGAACTTTTGCATGTATTTCTCTCTTTTTGTCTTCTCTTTCTCCTCTAGGATTCAGAGAGACTCAATCCTGGGGACTTCTGATGTGGAGAGGGTTCTCTGTCAATTGCACCACCTCAGTTCCTGGTCTCTGCTGTGCGTAGTTTTGACTCTCCCATTTGTCTCTCTTTTGTTGTGTCATCATCTTGCTGTGTGATTCCCTTGTACAGGCATTGGCTCACCACGTGAGCACTTGCGCAGACACTAGGCTCACCATGTGGGCACTGGCTCACCATGCAGGCATGCTTTCTCATCTTTTTTTTCACCAGGAGGTGCCAGGGATCAAACCTGGGTCTTCCCATAGGATAGGTGGAGGTCTTATCACTTGAGCCACATCCACTTTCCTGTTGACTTTTTTTCTAATAGCATAATGGTTAAGAAGTTGGACTCTCCTTGACCTACACTAAAATTCTACTCATGTTAGCTCCCTGCTTACTAACTCTCTAACCTTGAAAAAGTTATTCAACTTATCTAAGACTCGGTTTCCTCCTCTTGAAATCCCTGAGAACTAATTAAGAAAATTTCATTAAATAAACCTAGAAATAGAGAAACTAGTGTAAATATACCAACTAAATAGTAGGACTAATTAAAAATAGTAAATAAATTTTAGTAGCAATGCTTATTTGTTTCTAAGTGATATGTCTCCTCATAGCTTGATACAAAATTAGATATTATCCTCTAGGTTAGCAATAAGATACATCAGCTATGCAGAAGTCACCCAAAAGATTTTTTGCAAAAGGGAAATGAAATTGGAAGACATGTTGTTTCAATTTGTATAACTAAAGTGAAACCAGAAAGGCATTTTCTGAAACAAAAATAATGTGAAGAAAAGAGGGGCCCATGTGGAGCACATTGGTTTAGGTGGAATACGCTGGACCCAAATATCCTAGCAACCTGAGAGGGGTACAGCTGAGATAGTTCATTAGGGTAATTGATAATTTAGATGGAACAGCCCTTGAAGCCATTGCTTTGCACCAATTCTGTAATCAGTAAGTAGCCCCTCAATGATTCATTTGGCTTCCAAGATATATCATAGTGGGGAACATTAGATAATATCACCTCTAAAATGCTTAACATTTACTGCAAAGTAAAGGTTTCCCTTGTTTGTTTGTTCATCAGTCTTTTATTGTGGGAGGAAGGGCGCCCGGCTTGCCACAGTAGCAAACGGTGCGGCAAGAAGTGATACCGCCTCTGCCCACTAGGCCTAGATAAGGTGACCACGCCTGACTAGGCCTTTGCTGCTAGCGGCTGGCCGGCACCGCCCTCCCCCTTTTTATCTCCCGCCTAGCCCAACATCAGGCCAGCTCTCACTCCCCCTTTCCCCTCCCCTATTCCAAACCTCTCAGCCAGCCCTCTGCCTAGCAACCGCTTACAATCACCTATCAGGAAGCAGTACCCGCCCGCACCTATCAAATCCCTCCACGCAGTCCCTAACCCTATAAAGCTGTGTCCCCTTCCGCAATAAACCGGACTTGCGCACAGACCTGGCCTCCGCGGCATTCTTCCTCCCCTCGCCGTGCGTCCTCCACGTCTGAGAGCCCCTCTGATGCTGTCTGCCGTAGCATCAGACGCCAATGCGGTCTAGTCTGACCCCTCCAAACCCCCCCGTCAGCATCGGGGTGCAAGCGGCCCCAGCCGCATTTTATGAATACGAGTACTTCTTGAAAATACATACGCACTGAAACATAAACTTTCTAGACCTGAAAAACATGAGAACAGACCTTCAGAATATGATATTCGCTTTAAGACGTGGCCATTTGGTAAGCCCTTGCCCAACAGACCAGCCAAACTCCCTCTAGAAATGTCTGTGTGGCCTCCTATGGATATATGAAGATTTACAAATGTGAAAACTTTAGTCACATGCAACCCCTTTGTTTCTTTGATCAAAACTATGAGGAAAATTGGGGAGGGTACAATATTCCATTTTATACAAGGAGAAACTGAGGGCCACAAAAATGCAGAGAATTGGGCAAGGTAAAGGTAGTTAATTGGAGTCAAAGCATTGAGTACAAATAAGTCCTGAGCCAAAACTTAGCATGCCATACATTTTACCTCTACTGATATCAATTAAAAAATGAAATTTTAAAAATCTTTGATTTTCAACAAAGTGTCTGAGAAGAGAGTTAAAGGGATTAATGAGTGAATGTTCACTTTTCAAATGGAGCATGATATAGCCAATTGGAAAAATACATTTTTTCTCTCATTCTTAACAAAGCATTTTTTAACCCTTAAATTGCAAAATACATATTTATAAAATACTAACCATCAATAAATAATTAAAGAGTCAGTATAGTTATTTACAATTTCAAATGTGTTGGTTTAATTGCATTATATCACAATTAATATAATTAATTATTCCTAACATGAGCCTTTCTAGGCCTAGAAAAATAAATAAAAAGAAAGGTTCTTCCTAAGCTTAAACTCTAACCAGTACACATTAAGTGATTAATTTTTAGACTAAATTAGATGATACTGGTATTAATTTATTGGTTTATTTTTTAATCATGATTGGTTATTTTCCCTAGGACATATAAAGGAGAATCATATACTAGCAATTAACTAGAACTCCCCGCTATGAATTAATTTATTAAATGTCAAATACAGTCAACTTTTTCACAGTAATTTAAATAATTATTGCCCAATATCAAGTTCTAAAAATTAATTTCAAATTAATTTATGTACATCTACTAAGTTGTCCTATATTTAAAAAAAAATTGTCTTGGCTGACATTTTGCATACTCTGTGAGAAAGTAAATGTGAGTACATTCTCAGAGCACCAAGTAAGAGGATGTCAACATAGTCAGTCAATCACAATGACTATTGTAAAGATTAAGCCTGATTATTGCCTGACTGATTTTAACTTGGCATCGATTTGGCCAAAGCGCGTCAATAAGATTTATGCATTTGACTGGCATATAAGTAACTTGACCTTAAGATAATTGCTTAATTTTAAAATGCAGAGGTATATTTTAGAACTTTTGAAATAAGCATCTTTTTGTTCTTATAAAATTTATATACAAATGGAGCTTGATTCAGAATCATAAAATCTTAGTTCTATATGCTAAACATCCAAATAGATCCAACAGCAATAATTTCTCACTGTCTCCCCTGCCACTAATTTGTCAGAGTTTTCATTTTACACCAGGGCTTACCAAAGCAAATCCTGTTTTCTGTAATTCCTTACCAAATCAAATCCTGTTCTCTGTAATTCCTTACCAGTTCTTCCATAATCTTTCCTGCTACATGGCAGTCAGATTGAATTATAATATGTAAAAATGTTTTCACCTCTCTTTTGCTTAAAACCTTCTAATAGCCTCCCATTACACATTGAATACCATTTAAGTGCTTGCCGTGCATGAGATCTGGCTGTCCAGTTGCCTGCCTCTCTGTGCAGCTAAACAACCAAACTAAATTTCTTACCATGTTTAAAGAAACAGCAGTAAAGGAGAGCTTTTCAAAAAGTCTGCCTTCATTTGAATTCCAGCTCTGCCACATAGTAATGAAGGTTTTACTTGATTCTTCCCTGCTCATCAGTTTTCTCAAATGTAAAATGAGAATGGTAATAATAGTACCTGTGGCATAATCTTGTTGTGAGGGTTAAATGGGGTAAGGTGCATTAAATATTATGGTCAGTGCCTGGCACATGGTAAGTGACATGCACATATTGGTTATGATTATCAGTTGTTTGCTCATTGTTCTCCACACTAAACCATACACTCCATAAGATTGGACTTTTTCTTCTCTAGTACTAATCTCCCAATGCTTAATCCATGGTCTAGCACAGAGCAAAGGTTCAGTAAATATTTGTTGGACAAATTAGTAAAAAAAAAAAAAAATGCATGCAATGTGCATGGCATTTAGTACCTATTCAATACATTTACCTCTTTTTTTTTTTGTTTTTCAATCATTCTTACAAAAGTAAATTTCTTGAGAGGGACAGGACTCCTCAAAAGGGCACTTATATTATATCAAGGATATGTGCTAAGCAATTTATAATTCTGCTTCATTTTTTTGACAGTCAGGGCAGATAAATAATATGTCGTTTTTATAGTTTAGAAAAATGAAAATGAGTTAGATTATGGGATTTCTGTAGGGAATTGGTAAATGTACAGCCAAGTCTTTAGGACTTCAGAGCTATTATTCCTTTCCTCTCGATGATAAAATTTCAGTTTATTCATAGTTGTATGCCTATTCAGAAGCATAAAACACACCACAGAATAGACTCATAATAAATGTTTATGCCATGAACTGCATATAGACTTGAGTGGATAGATGTCATTGAAAGAAACACTCTCTAATCAAAGGTGCAGAGGTAGTTTTCTATATGAAAATTAGAGTCATTATTCTGATCTATGCAAGTGCTAAAACTTCTAGGCATTCAGAGGTAAATATTAAACATACTTTTGTACTATGGAGATACCATGAAGTTATTCTAATCCTGTATTGCTCTGTTTCAGTATTCCTGATCCAGTAATGGAAATTATTGTGGCAAATTAAAGACAATTCCATTTCAACTGATCAGGGAATTTATGGGGTTCTTTTATAATACCCAAATGCCTATATCGCAGACATTGGAATTCACCCTCCCTGGACAAATGGCTTCAATTGTCCAATGTCTTAGAGTATTGCCAAAGGTACTTTAATTCTGATATACTTTTCCTCTGACTATAATTATCTTTGCAGATCTTCTATTATAGAACTTTAAGAATTAAAGATTTCTTTGTACTTACTATAAAAGTTTGCAAAAAGAATAATGAGGCTGACATGAATCTCCCGAAACATCTTTCTTAATTTAATTTTTTTTGAAAATACTCTTTTTAAATTTATGCTCTGTAGTTTTTTAACCTCAAAAATCAAAATGTATCCATTTATTAGGCAATGTGAGGTGATAGTGGAATACCTTAAATGAGAAAATATCTTGTCTTTTCTGCCAGAAATTTCAGACAATATGATGACTATTTTAAATGCATGTACTATAATTGCTGCTATATATATGGCATAATTGCACTGTTATGTTAAAATAATTGTTAATATTTCTGTTGATGGGAATTTTCACGCATAGTCTAAAAAAACAATTTATATCTGAGATCTCAAAATGAAAAGTGAAGCTTATTTAAACATCGAAATTGAGCAATCAGGAGAGAGGGGGGTATAAGTCTGGAAATAGCACATTTCTTAATTTAGTGGTAAGAGGAAGAATTTTTCTCCCAGCTCTGCTTTAGAATGTCTTGCAACTTTTGGCAAGTCTCTGATTGACTTTCATCTTCACTTCCACATCTGATACAGTATCAGAAAACAATCCTTAACACATTGTGCAGCTTGCAAGAACTTAATGAGGACTTCTCCATCTTGACTGTGTTCCTTGTTTCTTCTCACTTCTCATATGTTTTCCTCATCGTTCAACCAGATGTATCTTTTCCCAACATAAATTAGCATATTTCACATCCTGCATAATATCCTTTAATGGATTCCTAATGCATTTAGAATGTAATTTGATCTCAACTTGACCCATCTTATCATCCTTTGAGGCTCACACCTGTATGGCATGAACTTTATTTCTCCACCTTACCCCCTAATCAGAGGACTCCAGCCTCACACACTTTCTCTGTAGGCCTGACATGCTCTGGCCTTGGAACCACAGTCCCTTCCACCATCCTCCTTGTCTCAACAGCTCTATGTACAGCAGACTTCTTTTTAGCCTTCAGAGCCCAGCTTGCTACTCATCTATTTTGAGTCTATATACTTACTCTAATTTTTAGATGATGAAACTGAAGCTTACATAGCCTAAGTAATTTCGAAAAACTTCCTCCCTCCCTACCTTGTAGATAACATCAATAACTAGTTCATTAATTGTATCAAATGTATTACACTAATGTAAGGTGTTAATAATAGGGGAAACTGTGTGTGGGTGTCAGGAGTCTATATGGGAATTTCCTATATCTTTGGTGTAATTTTTCTATAAATCTAAAACTCTAAAATAAGATCTTTTATTAATAAAAAATAAATATAATATTGAAAATATTGGCATCTTCATCCTCCTTGACCAATTCTTTCTGGTTTCAACAAACAATGAGCACCTGTTCCTGCCTTTTTCTTCTCTCTTAACAGAGGCTTGGTATCAATTGTCTCTTTTCTGAAATTCATTTTTAACTTCCTCTTTGACATTGGTCCTTCCCCTCTCTGAGAGTGTATTCTTTCTCATGGGATGTTTTTTTCTCCATCTTACCTGCATCTTTCTGGCACTGATCATATTGCAATATTTTCATGGGTTTATTTACCACTGACCCCTGGTCACTTCCCAGACTCAGCCCCACCACATCCATACACATACACCATGCAGTGAGTCAAATATCACAAACTGCTGAACTGCAGATTGATTCTGGCCCACCAATGATGGGAATCATGTTTCATGTGTATTATTAATTCATGTGTATGTTTGTTATTGCTGTTAGATTGTTTTGTGATTTTAATTGGATGGAGATTAAATTGGATGGGAAGGTAGCATTTCAGGTCATACCACTTACAATTTACAACTATCTTTTAGAGTCCTTTTTCAGACTTGTAATTAGCAGCTTGACTTCTGAAGACATCTAGGTAAGTTTCACAGAGACAATTAGCATCTCTCATTCAATATTGCTGGGGAAGGCCTCAGGTCTATTCAGTTATGCTTAGGAGTAATATTAAAGCTTCCAACTGGCCATAAGAGTTTTTAACATGCTAAAATATATGGTATATAAATATTTTTGGATGTTCATTAGGTATTGATATAGTGGGTAGAATTTCACATGACAAATGAGGGAGTGCTGAGCTTCCATTCTGGGGAACTCTGTTGCACTCCCCAATGAAGCAGCAACAATCGTCCAACTGCAGGTTCAAAGACCAATGCAGAAGAATGGTCCAATGATGGGCCCTTGATACTGACTACTATGCTTATGAGCCTGTGTGCCTGAAATTTCAACTAGGCCTAGAGCTGCAGGGTGCCTAGGTGTTATGTCCTAAGAGTCTTCATGTTGCTTAAATGTGGCCACTCTAAGCCAAACTCAGCATGTAAATGCATTACCTTCCCCACAGCATGGGACATGACTTCCAGGGATGGACCTCCCTGGTGCCAAGGGATTACTACCAAGCACCAGCCAGTGTTGCAACTAGAAAAAAGACATTGAATAAAAGAGGGAAACAGTAAAGGAAAATGAGCTTATATGGCTAAGAGACTTCAAAATGAGTCCAGAGGCCATCCGAGGGGTCATGCTTATGCATGCCACAGCAGGATCTCAGAGACAGCCAAAGTAGATACAATCCCAAGTAGTGGTGCCCCTGATGGCTACAGAGACACCCAGATCCTACAGTCATGACAGATAGCTCTGGAGTTCAGGGCCTTTCCAGTGGGCCCTACTTTTGAACTTGTGCTCCTGAGTGTGATGGAGTTGGACTCAGATGTGACTTCTCTATACATGCCTCTTCTGTCACTTTTACTGAACCTGTGGCTGGTACTGGGGTTGGTGTATGCTCAGGAGATTTAAATCTCTGGATTGCCCATGTGCCAGCTGGATCTTAAGCCTCAGCAGAGTTGCAACTCCTACTCTCCAGCTCATTGGACTTACCCAGGTCAGCTAACAGGGAGGTGAGGATGGTCAACCACCACACCAAGGAACTGAGAGAGTCTACATCTGCAAGCAGGAGAATTCCATCCATCAGCCATGTGGTACCTAAACCCCCTCTCAAGTTAGCGGTGAAGTGGACTTTGCCATTCCAGGGTCTTCAAGATGGAGGAATAAAATATGGATTAGAGTGGACTTACTGGTATTCTGATGTAGAATTATTGTGACTCAAACAATGGAAGAAACTGTATCATTAATGTGGAGGCAGTGGCCATGGGAGATGCTGAGGGCAGGGGGAAGGAAGAAGAGGTATGATATGGGGCATTTTGGGGACTTGGAGTTGTCCTGAATGACATTGCAGGGACAGATGCAGAAATTATATATCCTGCAATAATGAATGGATTGGGAGAGAGTGTAAACTGCAATGTAAACTATAATCCCTGCTGTGTAGCAGTGCTTCAGAATGTATTCATTAAATGCAATGAATGTACCACACTGATGAAAGAGGTTGTTGATGTGGGAGGATTGGGGTAGGTGGGTAGTGGGGGTATATGGGAACCTCCTATATTTTTTAATGAAATATTTTTTGTGATTTATGTATCTTTTAAAAAAAGATAAAAAAATATAAAATAGGTAAATAAATAAATAAAATATATCCATACCAAATGATATATATTACTGCTCTGAGCCCACTGTGCCCCTGCTACCAAGAATACCCCATATCCTTGGCATTGTAGGGACCCTCAGGACCCTGTTTCACCCTATTCTTTGCATACACTGGTTGGAGCTGCATAGAAACTTACAAACTATCAAATACTATAGATCTCCCCCTAATCTACATATGTGTAAGATTTTATATCTATAAATATATGTAACATATAACACAAGCATGTTCATGAGTACATATACATACAATCGATATCAAAATGCTTCCTCAAATTTAGCTCTAACTGAAAGACTGTTTCTACACTAGTTTTCTCTATGTTCTGCCTTATTTACCTTACTTTGTTCTTCTCCTACCCATGTAAATCTCTTTCACTGATACACTTCTGCTTGCTTTAAAGAGGGTTCATGGAGAGCAAATACAGCTCCAGTGGTTGAGCAACTGCTTCCCACATGAGAGGTGTCAGTTTGGTTCCTGGTGCTTCCTGAAAAATTAAAAACAAACAACAAGCCAAACAAATGATAAAACCAACTCAGGGAAGCTGATATGGCTCAGTGGTTGACTGCTGGCTTTCTACATATGAAGTCCCAGGTTCAATACCCAGCCTCCAGTACCTCAAAAAAAAAAAAAAAAAAGCATATAAAAAGAGGGTTTACGTATCGATGTGTTGTTGAAGTTCATACCCAGCATTAAAATATGGTATGTGAATTTGCAGTGTAATATATCCAGTATATAAGGCATCCCATGCATGGTATGTGGTGGGTATTGTGTTACATATTTTGCATAAATTATTTTTAAAATCTTACCACAATGCTACAATATAAGAAATTTAAAATAAAATTTAACTTAAAGAAATTAAGTGGTGGGCAGGAATTCAACTATGTTTTGTTCGTTTGTTTGTTTTTGGCTTAAACAATAGGCATTTATTTTCACTTGGTTTTGAAAGGTAGAAGCCAAAATCAAGATTTTGGCAAGGCCAAGTTTTCTCAGATATTGTAGCATGCTGGTGATGGGAGTTATATGTCACATGGTGATCTCTCTCTCTTCTCTGTTCTGTATCTGGCTTATAGAGAGAGAGATTAAAAAAAATTAAGACACATAGATTATACAAAATATTACATTAAAAAATATGAGGATCCCATATAACCCCACTTTCCATCCCCCACTCCTCCCACATCACCAAATTCTTTCATCAGTGTGGCACATTCATTGCATTTGATGGATACATTTTGGAACACTGCTACACAGCAGGGATTATAGTTTACACTGTAGTTTAAACTCTCTCCCAGTCCATTCAGTGGATTATTGCAAGATATATGATGTCCTGCATCTGTCACTGCAATATCATTCATGACAACTCCAAATCCCAAAAATGCCCCTGTATCATACCTCTTCTTCCCTCTCCCTGCCCTCAGCAACTCCCATGGCCACTGTCTCCACATCAATAATATAATTTCTTCCATTGTTAGAGTCACAATAATTTTATAGTAGAATGCCAATAAGTCCACTGTAACCCATATTTTATTCCTCCATCCTGAGGACGCTGGGATGGTGATGCTCACTCTGCCTGTAACTTGAGAGGGGGGCTTAGATCCCACATGGCTGATGGATGGAATTCTCCTGCTTGCAATTGTAGACTCTCTCAGTTCCTTGGTGTTGTGGTTGACCATCCCATCTCCCTGTTAGCCAACATGGGCATGTCCAACAAACCAGAGAGTAGGTGCTACAACTCCACTGAGGCTCAGGGCCCATTCAACACACAGTCAGTCCAGAGATTCAAGTCTTCTAAACATACACCAATCCGAGCACCAACCACAGGTTCAGTAAAAGTGACAGAAGAGGCATGTGTAGAGAAGTCACATCTGAGTCCAACTCTATTTTTTTTTTTAATTTTTTTATTTTTTATTGACTTTGTAATAATATTACATTAAAAATATATATGTGAGGTCCCATTCAACCCCACCCCCCCACCCCCCCTTTCCCCCCCCCAACAACACTCGTTCCCATCATCATGACACATCCATTGGATTTGGTAAGTACATCTTTGGGCACCTCTGCACCTCATATACATTGGTTCACATCATGGCCCATACTCTCCTCTATTCCATCATGTAGGCCCTGTGAGGATTTACAATGTCCGGTGATTACCTCTGAAGCACCATCCAGGGCAGCTCCATGTCCCGAAGATGCCTCCACCTCTCATCTCTTCCTGCCTTTCCCCATACCCTTTGTCCATTATGTCCACTTTTCCCAATCCAATGCCACCTCTTCTATGTGGACACTGGATTGGTTGTGTCCATTGCACCTTTATGTCAAGAGGAGGCTCAGATTCCACCTGGATGCTGGATGCAATCCTCCCATTTTTCAGTTGTAATCACTCTAGGCTCCATGGTGTGGTGGTTGTCCTTCTTCACCTCCATCTTAGCTGAGTGTGGTAAGTCCAATAAATCAGATTGTAGGTGCTGGAGTCTGTTGAGGCTCAGGATCTGGCTATCACATTGTCAGTCCAGAGATTCAAATCCCCTAAATATATCTTAAACCCCAACATTAACTGCACCTCCAGCACATTAGCATGAAAGTCTTATGAAGGGAGATCCCATCTGAGTCCAGATTCATCACACATAAACACCATTTCCAAAGAGGGGCCATCTGCCCTGGTAGTTAACCCCATCAGCCATGACCATAACTCCCATGGGTCTCTTTAGCCCTCAAAGGAACCAATATCTGGGGGTTGTATCTGCTTTATCTGTCTCTCTGACTCTGCTCAGTTGTGCATGAGGGCAAACCTTCTGCCAGCCTCCAGACTCTTTTTTAGAAACTCGTAGCCATATAAACTCATTTCTCCTTTCCATTTCCCCCTTACTTTAGGTCAAACAGCATTTTAAAGTCATGGTATTTTATGTAGACATGGATATTCTGCTGATCCGCATTGAACCTTCCGTATAAGGTCATTTTCCAGTTGCATCATCAGTTGGTAGTTGATAGTGGTCCCTCGTTGCCAGGGAGGCTCATCCCCGGGTGTCATGTCCCACGCTGGGGGGAAGGCATTGCATTTACATGCTGAGTTTGGCTTCGAGACTGGCCACATTTGAGTAACATGAAGGCTGACAGAAGGAAATTCCCAGGCACAAAGTTGCTCTAGGCCTTGTTATTATTTTGGGTTTATCAGCTCACAAGCATAGTCATTAGTATCAGGGGCTCACTGTTGAACCCTCACTCCCTCCCGGTCCCCGCCACTGAGTCCAACTCTATTATACTCAGGAGCACAAATTCCAAAGCAGGGCCCACTGGCAAGGCACTGAACTCCAGAGCCATCTGTCATGACTGTAGGACCTGGATTTATAACTGTCAGGAGCACTACTACTTGGAGTTGTATCTACTTTGGCTCCCTGTGACATCCTGCTGAGATGTGCATAACTGCAACTCCTCCAGTGACCCCCCAACACCCTTTGAAGTCTCCTAGCCATATAAACTCATTTGTCTTTACTGTTTCCCTCTTTTATTCAATGTCTTTTTCTAGTTGCATCACCAGTTAGTGATTGGTAGTAATCCTTTGGCACCAGGGAGGCTCATCCCTGGGAGTCATGTTCCATGCTGTGGGGAAGGTAATGTATTTACATTCTGAGTTTGGCTTAGAGAGTGGCCACATTTGAGCAACATGGAGACTCTAAGGACATAACTCTTAGGCACCCTGCAGCTCTAGGCCTAGTTGGAATTTCAATCACACAGGCTCATAAGCATAGTCATCAGTATCAAGCACTCCCCAAAGAAGCTGCAACAATTTCCCTAGTGCAAGGGCAAAGACCTGTTAAGAAGGATGGGCCTGGATCTTATTTTTAATATATTTTTATTTATTTTTAAAAGATACATAAATCACACAAAATGTTACCTTAAAAAAAGAATAGGAGATTCCCATATGCCTCACTCCCCACACCCCCCAGTATGATGCCAAAGTGAATTATTTAATCCCTTAGATGGCTAGTTCTTAAGGTAGAAAGTTTGTAGACAGGAAGTATGGAATCTTTATACTTCTATAATCCTCATCATCCTCATCATTACCATCTCATCTGGGTCTATCATTGGCCCAAAGGCATAAATTTCATCATCTTTTAGGTATGTCTTGTCCCCCTTCGTGTGACTTACAACATGTGCCTTTCATCATATTTTTCCCATTCTCCATACTTTAGAAGCTATAGGAACTGTGTTTCTGTCTTTCTTTTCTTTACTTTACTGACTTGAAGTGAGGCCTCCTTAAACCCTTTTCTCTTCCACATGTTCTTGTGTCTAAGGGGACATGAAAATTTCATGGGTCTGGCAGCCATTAATAAGCACAAATGGTATATTTTTCACTGAGTTCAAATGTACATCAAAATATTTTTCATCCTTGTTTTCCAGGCAACCACATCAAAATGTCTAAAAAGGTTAAAGGAATTATTTTTGCCTTATATGTAATGAAACTTTGAGCTTAATTGGAACAAAATTTTTGTATTCTACTGAAATTAAGTTAGTATTAATCTAAAGGATATTGTTTAAATTAATCTGTTAGTTGCAACATCCAGGGCAACTGCTAAGTAAATAGCAAATGAATAAAGTAAGAGAATAAAAAACGGAATAAACATGGCTTATTAGAAAATGTATATTTAACAGAAAAGAAGCCACTTATGGAGAAACAGAATAACAAAAAGACATAGGCCATGAGAAAACAGAGAGGAAAGTGGCAGGTGTAATCCTACCTTATCACTAATTACATAAAATATAACTTGATTAAATATTGAAATGGAGAGGCACAGATTTGCAGAAAAGATTTTACAAATTAACCAATACATGTTGTCTCAAGAGACAAATTTTAAAATTAAAAGGGACATATATACATATATATATATGCACACATTTATATTTATTTATAAAAATATAGATGAAAAGTAAAAAAAAAAAAAAGGAGAAAGATATGCCATGCAAATAGTAACCAAAATCTAGCTGAATTGACTATACAAATATCATACAAATTATAATGAAATTTAGACAAAAATTATTGCTAGAGACACTAAAGGGATATTTTATAATGAAAGAAGGGTCAAACAATCATGAAAACATAATGAGAATACCATATGTGTATCTAAAAGCAGAGCTAAAAAATACAATAAAAATACAAAATTGACGGGAGAAATAGTTCAACAATAAAAGTATATACATATATTAGGCCATAAAACAAATCTCAGTACATTCTAAAGTATAGAAATCATACAAAATACCTTCTCTGACCACAACAAAATTAAATTTGAAAACATAACCCAAGGGCAATTTGGGAATTCAAAAATATGTGGAAATTTAAAAACAAATAAACAAACATGTTCCTCTATAACCAATAGATAAAAGAAGAAATCACAAGAGAAATGAGAGAATAACTTAATATGAATGAAAACAGAAACCCAACCTACTAAAACTTAGGGAATGCGGGTAAAGTGTAGCTTATAAAGGAATCCATAGTTGTAAACACAGAATCGTAATAAAGAAGAAAGATCATGTCAATCACCTAAACTTCCAGCATGAGAAACTAGAAATTGAAAAGCCAGCTAAACTCAAAGCAAGGTGAATGAAGGAAATAATAAAGATTAGAGTGGAAGTAAATGAAATATTGAAAATAAAAATAATATAGAAAATTAATGAAACTAAAAGCCGGTTCTCTGAAAGATCAGCAAAATTGACAAACTCTTGACTTGATTGATTGAAAAGAAAAATTAAACAAAGATAGAGTTTATATACTAACCTCAGGAATAAAAGAGGAGAAATCACTTAAAACTTTACCATATATATATGTATATATAATGGACTAATATGAACAACTGTAAGACAACAATAATATGACTTAGATGAAGTGGACAAATTTCTTAGAATGAAACAAACCAAAAAAACTGGCTTAAAAATAAAGAGAAAATCAGAGCAGACTTTTAACAAGTAAAGAAATTTAATTAACAATTATACAACTTCACACAAGACAAAAACCAGATCAAGATGGTTTCTTTTTTTAATTCATTTTTTAAATATTACATTCAAATATATGAGGTGAGGTCCCCACATACCCCCCACCCCCACTGCAACATTCCCCTCCATCATCATGACACATCCACCGCATTTGGTGAACACATTTCTGAGCATCGCTGCACCTCATGGTCAATGGTCCACATCATAGCCCACATTCTCCAATGTTCCATCCAGTGGGCCATGGGAGGACCTACAGTGTCCAGCAACTGTCCCTGCAGCACCATCCAGGACAACTCCAAGTCCTGATAACTCCTCCACATCTCATCTCTTCCTCCCACTCCCCACACCCAGCAGCCACAATGGCCACCCTTCCCACACCAATGGCACATCTTCTTCAATTACCAACCATAATAGTTCATGAATAGAATATCAGTAAGTCCACTCTAATCCACATTCTATTCCTCCATCCTGTGGACCTTGGATTGGTTGTGTCCATTCCACATCTATGTCAAGAGGGGGCTTAGATTCCACATGGATGCTGAATGCAGGCCTCCTGCTTTCAGTTGTAGGCACTCTTGTCTCCATGGTGTGGTGGTTGACATTCTTCAACTCCATATTAGCTGAGTGGGGTAAGTCCAATAAAGGGTAAGTCAGAGTGTAGGAGCTGAAGTCTATTGAGGCTCAGGGCCTGGCTATCATATGGTCAGTCCAGAGATTCAGATCTGCTGGGTATCTTAAACCCCAGCACCAACTACAATTCTGGTAAAGTAACAGGAAAGTCTTGTGAAAACAGATCCTATCTGAGTCCAGCTCCATCACAGAGAAACACCAACTCCAAAGAAGGGCCAACTGACATGGCAGTGAGCTCCATCTGCCATGACCATAAAACCTGTAGGTCTGTGTAGCCCTCAGGAGAACCAATACCTGGAGTTGTATCTACTTTATCTGTCTCTGGGACTCTGCTCAGGTGTGCATAAGGGCAACCCCTCTGATAACCTCCTGGCTCTTTTTTTAGAGACTCATAGCCATATAAACACATTTGTCCTTTCTACTTCCCCCTTGATTTAGGTCAAAAAACATTTTTAACTCCTGTTATTATATGTAGACAGAGATATTCTGCTGGTCCGAGTTGAACCTTTTATTCAAGGTCATTTTCTAGTTACGTCATCAGCTGGTACTTGGTAGTGATCCCTCGGCACCAGGGAGGCTCATCCCTGGGAGTCATGTCCCATGCTGGGGGGAAGGCAACACATTTACATGCTGAGTTTGGCTTCAAGAATGGCCACATTTGAGCAACATGGAGGCTCTCAGGTGGTAACTCCTAGGCACACTGCTGCTCTAGGCCTTGTTCTTATTTCAGGTGCACAGGCTCACAAGCATAGTCATTAGTATCAGGGGCTCATTGTTGGACCTTCCTTCTTTTTTGGTCTTTGCCATTGCACTTGGGGTATTGTTGCTGTTCCTTTAGGGACTGTGATAGAGCTCCCCTGGCTCGAATCTCAGCACTCCCTCAGTTGTTGTTTTCAATTGTTTCCACTATGAAAATATCCAAACATTTTTATGTACCCTGGATATATGTCCTGTAGAACTCCCTGCCAACCATGTGTCCTTTGTGAATAACATCCCACACTAGTATTCCTCCACTGCCCTTGTTGAACCTCTCAGTGATCCAAAACTTCCTGAAAAGTGAAGCCCAATATATTGCCAGGTTCCCTTAATAGTAAAATGGAATATAGCGATGAGCTTAAATGCTAGATACAGAATTACATATTAATTTGGAAAAATTCTACATCCTATCTTTTTCTTTTCTTTTTTCTAATTATTAAGCTTATCTTCACAAGAGTCTTAGATCACAGTAATTCATATATACTGCGGCGGCTTGCTCAGTCGGTAGAGGTGGGGTCTGGCTGCGGACGAGGGGTCGGTCCAGCTCTGGACGAGGGGTCGCTCTCGCTTGGGACGAGGGGTCAGTCCCACTTGGGATGAGGGGTCGGTCCGGCAGCAGACGAGGGATCGGTCTCACAAGGGGTTGCGCGGTTCGGCTGACGGGGTTGCCCGGCGAAGCCGGCGATGAAGGGGTCGCCCGGAGAAGCAGGCGACGAACTGGGGACAAGGGAGGCCAGGCCCTTGTCGGGGGCTCTCAGGACTGGAGGGCGCACAGCAGAAGAACTACCGCGGAGACAAGGTAAACACGCAAGTCCACTTTACTGAGGGAGAGGCAACAGTTTTATAGGGGCTGGGGAAGGCTGATTGGTCGAAGCCACGCCCTGTTCTGATTGGTTGCCGGCGAAAGGTCAGTGGGCGGTACTGGACGGGGGAGGGGTGGTGGTTAGGGATTGGCTGTCGCTGTTGCTGGGGGAAGGGGCAGGGTTTAGGGATTGGTGGCTGCTGTTGCTGGGGTGGAGGGCAGACTTGAGTTTCCCGCCCACGCCTGGCTGTTGCTGCTGTCGGGGGAAGGGAAAAGGGCGGGCTGGATTTTTCCGCCCACACCTGGCTGTTGCTGCTGTCGGGGGAAGGGAAAAGGGCAGACTGGAATTTTCTGCCCTGCGCCTGCGCAGGGAGAAGGAAGAAGAAGGGTGCCGCCCCACAAGGCATCGGGTGGTGCCATCTGGGAGGAGGGGTGGCCGCGGAAGCATGGCTGCCGAGAAGGGGAGACCCGAGGGCACTCTGCGCCCATGCCGAGCTTCCTTCAGGGGTGGCGGTGGGCCCGACCAACCACCCTATTATGGGGGCAGCGGAATTAGGCCTACCGCGGCCGCTCCCCTGCCAGGCCAGCAAACCACACTTCAGCCCGAGGGGTGACCGCATTTCCCCCTTCTTTTCAAATAAGGGCCAGGATGGCAGCAGCAACAAGTAGCCGAGGCCCAAGAGGCAGTAAGCAATGAGGGAAGCGGGGCTGAAGAGGGAGGTGAGTATGATGGGGATACAAATGTACAATTTGGGGGGCAGTATCTTGCCGTTGCAAGCAAGGGTGGCCAATGTCCAATTCTTGTTGATCTCGGTGGCTATATATACAATATATAGTACTCCCACATACCAACATAAAACCTTTACCCTTCCACAGCAATAATCTTTTTACATATTCATACTATATTTACTGAAACTGATGTACCAATATTGAGACAATAGCTTTCAAACAAGGTAACATTTGTGTTTACATTGTGGTTTATATTTTAGACTATACAATTTTCTAAATTTTTAGTTATTTTATGTTTTACATGATGATTTATATTTTAGCCTATCAGCCCCTATGTATTTTTGGTGTAATTTTACATATCTTATATCCATCCTTATGTACTCTTGTGAAACACTTCTGTTGCCCACACAGTTACATTGGTTCCATCTATTCAATACCTATTTCTCCCTTCTCTTAGGGCCCACAGTGACAGTCAATCTTCATTTCTTGAAGAGCCATGTTCAGAGATACTTGCAAGTGTCAAAGGCCTGACATGCTGAACTTCCCTAATGCCCTGGGAGCCACCATTTCTCTTGAGAGATACAGTTCCCTCTCTTTGATGGCCTCAGTCCTCCCCAGGATGTGGGTATACCTTCACTCTCATTATATGGGTCTCTACCCAATGATATAACCCACTCTGGCAAAATGAGCATTCATATATCCCCTAGGAGTCTGTCCTGTGTCAGATTATCCCCTTTAAGTATCTGAAGGAGGTAACTTTCCTTACTGTATTTTTGAAAAGGTTTTCTCAGCATTATACTCTCAATGAACACTTGACAATCTCCTATGTTCATATATTGTCCCACCCTCACCCCAATTTCTTGGGCAATATTACCCGTCCTCCCATCAAGCTCCCATCAAGCCTGCAAAACCCCACCCAAAGTTAACCCTATGCCCCCATTTTATCCCTTCCATGTACACATACTTATCTTCAGCTTATCATAGATTTTGCCCATGTAGATGTCAGCTTACATCCTTCTTCTACCCCCCAATTTCCTGTAAGCCTATCTTCCAGTCTCTAGCTCTCTAAGGCAGCTTGGTTTACTTATTTCA
Source organism: Dasypus novemcinctus (assembly GCF_030445035.2). Taxonomy (NCBI): domain Eukaryota; kingdom Metazoa; phylum Chordata; class Mammalia; order Cingulata; family Dasypodidae; genus Dasypus; species Dasypus novemcinctus. The sequence continues at coordinate 197,466,131 of NC_080673.1, read as the reverse complement.
TATCATTGAGGTCATGTAGTATTTGTCCTTCAATGCCTGGGTTGCTTCACTTAACATAAGGTTCTCAAGATTCATCCATGTTATCATGTGTGTTTGTACTGTATTTGTTCTTAAAGCTGAGTAGTATTCCATTGTATGTATATACCACATTTTATCTATCCATTCATCTATTGATGGGCATTTGGGTTGATTCCAACTTTTGGCGATAGTGAACAATGCTGTTATGAACATTGGTGTGCATATATAGGTTTGTGTCCTTGTTTTCAGTTCTGCTGGGTATATACCCAGCAGTGGAATTGCTGGGTCATGTGGCAAATCTATGGTTAGTTTTTTGAGAAACCGCCAAACTGTCCTCCAGAATGGTTGGATCCTTCTGCATTCCCACCAGTAGTGGATGAGTGTTCCCATTCCTCCACATCCTCTCCAGCATTTGTAGTCTTCTGTTTTCTTCATAGCTGCCAATCTTATGGGAGTAAGATGGTATCTCATTGTAGTTTTGATTTGCATTTCCCTGATGGCTAGAGATTTGGAGCATTTTTTCATGTGCTTTTTAGCCATTTGTATTTCTTCTTTGGAGAAGTGTCTGTTTAAATATTTTTCCCATTTTTTAAATGCGTTTTTATCTTTTTATTTTCAAGATATAGGAGTTCTTTATATATGCAAGTTATAAGTCTCCTATCTGATATATGGTTACCAAATATTTTCTCCCATTGTGTGGCTCCCTTTTCACTTTCTTGACAAACTCCTTTGAGTTGCAGAAGGCTTTAATATTGAGGAGGTCCCATTTATCTATTTGTTCTTTTGCTGCTCGTGCTTTCGGTGTGAAGTTCATGAAGCCATTTCCTATTACAAGGTCTTGTATATGCTTGCCTACACTGCTTTCCAAAGTCTTTATGGTCTTGGCTCTTATATTTAGGTCTTTGATCCATCTTGAGTTGATTTTTGTATAAGGTGTGAGATGGTAATCCTCTTTCATTCTTTTTCATATGTATATCCAGTTCTCCAGGTACCATTTCATGCTAAAACTCTTCCAAAAAATCAAAACAGAAAGAACATTACCTAACTCATTCTATGATGCCAACATTACCCTAGTACCAAAGCCAAACAAACACACCACAAGAAAGCATAATTACAGACCAATTTCTCTAGTGAACCTAGACGCAAAAATACTCAATAAAATACTTGCTAACCATATTCAACAACACATTAAACGAATTATACACCATGACCAAGTGGGATTCTTTCCAGGTATGCAAGGATGGTTCAACATAAGAAAATCAATCAATGTAATACACCATATGAACAGATTGAAGGAAAAAAATCACATGATTATATCTATAGATGCAGAAAAAGCATTTGACAAAATACAGCACCCTTTCTCAGTAAAAACACTCCAAAAGACTGGAATACAAGGAAATTTTTTGAACACGATAAAGAGTATATATGAAAAACCTACAGCCAACATTTTTTACAATGGTGAAATCCTAAAATCCTTCCCTCTAAGATCAGGAACAAGACAAGGATGCCCACTCTCTTACCTTCTATTTAACATTGTCTTAGAAGTACTTGCTCGAGCATTGAGGCAAGAACCAGATATAAAAGGCATTCAAATTGGAAAGGAAGAAGTCAAAATTTCATTATTTGCAGATGACATGATCCTATACATAGAAAACCCTGAGAGGTCTACAACAAAGCTTCTAGAACACATAAATGAGTTTAGTAAAGTCACAGGTTATAAGATCAATGTGCAAAAATCAGTAGCATTTCTGTACACCAATAATGAGCAAGCTCAGGAGGAAATCAAGAAACAAATACCACTTACAATAGTCAATAAAAAATAAAATACCTAGGAATAAATTTAACTAAAGATGTAAAAAACTTATACACAGAGAACTACACAAGACTGTTCAAGAAAATCAAAGAAGACCTAAATAAGTGGAAGAATATTCCCTGTTCATGGATAGGAAAACTGTATATTATTAAGATGTCTATCCTACCAAAACTGATCTACACATTCAATGCAATCCCAATAAAAATCAACACAGCATTCTTTAAGGAACTAGAAAAATTATGAAATTTATTTGGAAAGGAAAGAGGCCCCGAATAGCCAAAGACATATTGAAAAAGAAAAATGAAATTGGAGGACTCACACTACCTGGCTTCAAAACATACTACAAAGCTACAGTAGTGAAAACAGCATGGTTTTGGCATAAGGAGAGACATACAGACCAATGGAACTGAACTGAGAGTTCTGATTTAGATCCTCATATATATAGCCATATAATATTTGATAAAGTCACCAAACCCTCTCAACTGGGAGAGAATGCCCTATTCAACAAATGGTGCCTGGAGAACTGGATATCAAGATGGTTTCAATAATACATTTTACCAAAACTTTAAGGAATAATTAATACCAAATTTTCACTAACTTTTCCAAAATATGGAAAAGGAGAGAACACTTCTCAAACTGTTCTCAGCAGCCGTTATAGCTTAGACACCAAAAGTAAGTAAACATAATAATAAAATAAATCTGGAACTCAATATCTTATAGGACTAATTGTACAAAATTCCTTGACAATATACAAGTAAGCCAAATTCATCAGCTAACAAAAAGAGATTATACAACATAACCTAGTGAGATTTATTCCAGGAATTCCTAAAATCAATCAATGTAATACACCATATTAAAAAAAATAAAGGGCAAAAGCCACTCATCTCAATAGTCACTGAAAATGCATTTGAAAATACCCGATAATCTTTCAAGGTTTAAAAAAATTTTTTTTAAACCATAGGAAGAAACGTTCTTGAAAGAGGATATATATGAAAATCCCATAGCTAACATCAAAATTAAGAAAGAAAGACTAAATGCTTTTCCCATACAATTAGCATTAGGCCAAAAAAAAAAAAAAACAGAGAAATGGGACAAGGATGCCTACCATTCCCACTTCAAGCTTGTACTGGAAGTTCTAGCTTGAACAATTAGGGAAGAAACGTATATGAAAGTTAACAAGATTTAATGGGAAGAAGTAAAAGTATCTCTATTTGAACATGACATGATCTTGAATATAGAAAATTCTAAGAAATCAAAACACAATTAGAGCTAATAAACAAGATCCGAATAGGGCGACCTCCTACCACATGGGAGGTCCACGGTTCAAACCCGGGCCTCCTTGACCCATGTGGAGCTGGCCCACGAGCAGTGCTGATGCACACAAGGAGTGCCCTGCCACGCAGGGGTGTCCCCCGCGTAAGGAAGCCCCACGCGCAAGGAGTGCACCCGTAAAGAGAGCCACCCAGCGTAAAAGAAAGTGCAGCCTGCCCAGGAATGGCGCCATACACACGGAGAGCTGACGCAGCAAGATGATGCAACAAAAAGAAATACAGATTCCCGGTGCCGTTGATAAGGATAGAAGAGGTCAGAGAAGAAAACACAACGAATGCACACAGAGCAGACAACTGGGAAGGGGCGGGGAAGGGGAGAGAAATAAATTAAAATAATAAATCTTTAAGAAAATAGAAGCAATTTTATAGCTAAACACTAGAGATGAACAATTCAAAATACAGTTAGAATCCAAAATAATTTGAACACCTGAAAATTTAAAAAAATTAATTTACAATGACATAAAAACTACTTAGGAATAAATTTAGCAAAATAAGTTTAAGACTTTTACTCTGGATACTACAATATACTGTTAAAAGAATTTAAAAAGATAGAAATAAATGAAAAGATATTCTATTTTTTAGCATTGGAAAACTTAATATTGTTAACATGCAATTTTTCCCTTTGATCTATAGACTCCACACTTTCTTATCAAAATTCAAGCTGGCTTTATTGAAAAAATTCACAAGTTGATCCTAAAATTCATATGGCATTGCAAGGGAAATAAAATAGCCTAAACAGTTTAAACAAACCAAAGTTGGAGGACTCATGCCTCCCAATTTCAAAACTTGCTACAGAGCTATACTAGTAAAGACAGTGTGGTAGCAGAATAAGAATAGACATACATATCAACAGAATAGAACTGAGAGCAAAAAAATAAGCTTTGCATTTATGTTCAATTGATTTTGAGAAGATAATTCATGGGAGAAAAAATATTCTTTACATTAGGTGGTGCTGAGATTACTCACGCAAAAGATTGGAATTGGACTCCTACGTCATTACATATACAAAATTAAATGAAAATTGATGAGAAACCTAAATATAAGAGCCCAAAAATTAAAAAAATCTAATTAGAAAACATAGGGGAAAATATACATGACCTTGGATGTGTTAATGATTTCTGAGATGGGACTCCAAAAGTATGAGCAATAACGGAAAAGAAAAAGATAAAGATTAACTGGACTTCACCAAAATTAAAATTTTGTGCATCAAAGGATAACATCAAGAAAGTAAAAAGACAACCCAAATAATGAGGAAAATATTTACAGATCATATATCTGATATGGGTCCTATATCATGAATAAAGAAATCTTGTAACTACCAAAACAAAAACAAAAACATAAAACCTAACTCAATTTTAAAAAAATGGCTAAAGGATTTGAATAGCCATCTTCCCAAAGAAAATATCTAAATGGCCAATAAGCATATGAAAAGAAAATCCACATTATAGGTCATTAGGAAAATTTAAATCAAAACATGAGATACCATTTCACATGTACTATTATGGGTAAAACCAAGAAGACAGGCAATAACAAGTGTTGACAACTCTGTAGAGAAAACAGAATATAAAGTGATGCAGTGACTTTAGAAATGTATACCACATTTAGTTTATCCTTTCCTCTGTTTATGGACATTTGGGTTGTCTCCCACTTTTTGTCTATTATTAATATTGGTACTATGTGCATTCATGAACAAAATTTTTGGTGTTCATATGTTTCAATTCTATGTATGTACTAGGATGCAATTTTTGGATCATATGTTAACTCAAAATAAATGATAATATAAATCTATCTATATCCATATCTAATCTATATATGTATACCTAAAGAGTATGTATGTGTGTTCATGATGTATGGGTTAAATTGTGTCCCCTAAAAATGTATGTTTAAGCCCTAATTCCCAGTTCAATGAACAAGATCTTATTTGTAAACTGGGTCTCTAATATGTTATTACTTAGGGTAAGACCAAACTAAGTAAGGGTGAACTGAAATCCAATATGACTGAGTTCCACATAAAAAGAGGAAATTTAGACAGAGAAACAGATGCAAAGAGGGAGAATATCATGTGATGATGGAGACAGATTGAAACATTCCTCATGCAAGTTAAGGAATGCCAAGGATTGTTAGCACATACCAGAAGTAAGAAGAGGTAAGGAAGGATTCTCACCTACAGGTTTCATAGGGAGTGTGGCCTTGCCAACACCTTGACTTCGCACATCTTTTCCAGAGCTGTGAGACAATACATTTCTGTGGTTTGAAGTCACCTGGTTTGTGGTGATTTTATTATAGCAGCCATAGTAGACTAAGACTTTGTGCATATATACATATATACATAAATATATGCATACGTATATATGTAAATATATATGAGTTCCAAGGACCCAGGACAAGAGAGATGTTACTCAAGTAAATAGCAATATCAATATTTGTTCCAGTCATGCCTATTTCTTTAATTACATTCCACTAAAATAAATAAAATAAATGTGTGTATCTTCATATTGTTATTTTGTTATTCAAATGAGATTTTAAAAATGACCTTACTTTTATACTTGAAACTAGATCTTAGTGGTTTTAATTTCAAGGGAGCACCCCAATTCCACTGAGGGCTTCTGAAGAAGGAAGAGTATTGAGGGATTAGTTATCACAACTGTATGAAATATAAGAAGTTATTTGATTTGTATAATGGTTGTGAAATGGGAAAGTGAAGATTCTTATAATTACAATACCCCAGAATTCAAATGAGACAATTGCTTTTTTCATTACAAGTTAAATGACTGTTTCTCCTTCAATTCTAGAAGGAAAGGGCTATATCTCTGGAGATAATTGGAGTGTAGATGTGAAATATTGGAGCTTTCTCTTTTTCTCCATAAACCTAACTCTTACACCATTTGTTCCCTTATGCTAATCTTTGAGGCCAGTACATTTTTCTTAACTGATTTTATTGGTTCTCATTCCAGGAGATTTCAAATGAGTACTGTATTAGTGGAATATCATTGAATGAATTTAAAGATACTTTTCCACATTGAGCTGATTCTATTCCTGAAGTGTGAAAATTAACTGGTCTCACTCATTTCCAGTCTATTCTCTGCACAGATCGAGAAAATGAACATACTAAATTCTGAATCTGACCATATAATTGTCCATCCTAAAATCTTTCAAGGACTTTTTTTGGCCTATGAAATGAAAGCCAAACTTTGGACTATTGCAAGCAAGGACTTCCACATGCTTTTCTTGCTCTGCCCCCAGCCTCATACCATATTCTCCATCCATATGGTAATAGTTCATGAAAGTATAGCTCAGTGCCTTTACAAAGGCTGATTTCTCTCCCAGGAGTGTCCTTCTCCTTTTCCTTACACATCTGCTATCACCTGGCACTCTTCTGCATATTCTTAACGACCCAAGGCAATCATCATTTTTTGAGACCTCTCTAATCTAAAAAATGTTGACCATTCCCTCCTCTTTGCTAATACAAAGTTTCAAAATCAAACTTTGTTAAAAGATTTCTTCCCATCACTTACTTGTATGACCTTTGGCAAATTATCTCTTTAAAACTCATTTTCATTAACTGTAAACTAATGAGAATAATAAGAATAGTTATTCTTATAATGAGTTAGGACAATTTAGTGATATGACACAAGTACATTTCTTAGCATTCCCTGTGACTGGACTGTGAGGAACTCAATAAGTGCAGAGGTCATTATGACTATTGTTATTTTCATTATTATTGTTCTACCTCCATTCCTCATGTAGCCCCCTACTCTCAGAATAGTCTAATGTCCTGAGTTGGGGGAAATGTCTAAGGAGGATGCTGCTATTAATACTTTGCTCTGATCTTATCCTACACAAATCAATGAAAGAAGGAACCTTATCAGCAGTTCAGTTCCAGGCTATTTCCAGAAAGCTTTGCCAATAAATGAGACAGGCAACACTGTGTGCTTGGCAGATGCATGACTTGATACTAATACTTACTTCAAATCAAGCCAGTGGGAGACTGTCTATCTATTCTATACCCAAAGGCTCTTGGATGTTTAAGCTCAATTTTACTATTTTATACTAAACTCAAGCTCTTTTCTTTTTTTTTTTTCTCCTTTATTTTTTTTTAAATGTTACATTCAAAAACTATGAGATCCCCACATACTCCCTACACCCCTCACCCCACTCCTCCTACATCAACAACCTCTTTCATCATCGTGGCACATTCATTGCATTTGGTGAATACATTTTGGAGCACTGCTGCGCCACATAGATAATGGTTTACATTGTAGTTTACACTCTCCCCCCTGTCCACCCAGTGGGCTATGGCAGGACATACAATGTCCAGCATCTGTCCCTGCAGTACCACCCAGGACAACTCCAAGTCCTGAAAATGCCCCCACATCATATCTCTTCTTCCCTCTCCCTACCTTCAGCAGCTACCATGGTCACTTTCTCCACAGCAATGCTACAATTTCTTCCATTACTAATCACAACAGTTCCATAGTAGAATATCAGTAAGTCCACTCTAGTCCATACTCTATTCCTCCAGCCTGTGGGCCCTGGGATGGTTATGTTCACTCCCCCTCTATATCAAGAGGGGCTTAGATTCCACATGGATGATGGATGCAATTCTTCAACATCTCATTTTTTCCCATGTCAAAAGCACTTTCCAGGCCTTCCTTCAATGTCGAGCTCTTGGAACTACTTTTTGTTACTCCTTTAAATTCCCTTTATTTTATTTCTATGTGGCTCTTTACTTTATGAAGTATTTACTGTAAGTTGGAGGACTCACGTTAAGGCCACTGGGCCTTGTGCATGTAAGGTTCAGCCTTTACTGGAAAACTCCCTCTGCTTCGTTAAATTCCCACCGTAATCTCAGCTAAGCTCAATTTTGCAGCCACAAGAAAAGATGGTGTTTCACAAATCTGAAGCTATTTATGGTCCAGTTTTGCATATTTTTCTGTAAAGTTTTATATGAGTTTGCTTTCACACAAACAATGCTGGTAACAAATAGCCGCAAAGTTTCAGTCCCATACACACATAAGCACAATGCTAAAAAGCTGGGATAGTTAGCTGATGCCTCTGATCTTGGCCAAGCTTGCTCACATGTCTAAGAGCTGGCTCACTGTGGGCTAAGGCTGGTCTCAGCTGGGACAGCTACAACCCAGCATTTCTCTATGTGTTCCTCACCATCCAGCAGGCTGGTCCTGGCATGTTACTATGATGGCAGCTGAAGTTCAAAAGAGCAAGGATATACGTGCAAGGCCTCCTGAAATCTAGGGAAGGAATAGGATAACCCAAATTCAATGAGCAGAGAAATTGACTGTAACTCTTTAATGAGATAAATGGCAGTCACATGGCAATGGACAAGATTACAGAAAAAGATAAAGAACATGGGCGATTGATGAGATCAATATGTCATGAGACATATTTACATGTAAAATCGTACTTTATTTTATCCATCAGCTTATTTTATTTTTACTCATGTGTTGCTATATTTTCCTTCACCTATAGCATAGATTCCCCTCTGAATTCATACTATGATCAATACTACCTGTTGAACTGGAAATAGTGATCAGAGTAGGATAGTATATATACATACATATATATATATATATATATGTAAGAATATATATGCACATACATACATACAGATGGACAGAAAAGTCTCCAAGGAGTTAATTAAATTCAAGAAAAAATAAGCTATGTAAGGTATGCTAAGCCTTAGAGGGGACACAGTCACACCTTTGGAAAAAGAAAAAGATTTAGAGAGAGAGAGAGAGAGAGATTTGGAGAGTGAAAGCCACAACTAGAAGAGAATCAGAATAAAATGTGGAATAGTTCCATTCATTTAATTAAGTAGCCAAGAGGAAAAACGGCCTCCCACTAAGAATAGTTACTTTTTTCTGTCAAAACTGAACTCTGTGTTCTCTTCATAGAGTCATCTTAACAGAAGAAGATGCCTACATAAAGATAATGTTACAAAAGTGAGTTCATCACCTGCAAATACAATAAAGAGAAGTTAGAGTTGAGGTCCTAAGGAGAAGAGTTGGCTTCACCTAAGGAGAAATTCTGGAGAAAAATATGAGAGGAATTTGTAACATAGACAGGATAATGTCATGACAGGAAATGATTTAAATAAATTATTCAATTGATCCTAGATGCCAAAAAAATCTTATGGTAATTTAGACCTTGTGGTACTTCTGCTGCTGATGATCAAATGGGATTAAGTTGATTTTTAAAAAAATTATTTATATCCATATTATCTCATCTTTTCTACTTGTCTATCATTCCTATGTAAAAAGGAATTCCCCAATCAGAAAAACCTTGTGTAGATAAAAGTAGATGCTCTTTCTTCTGGTGCCCCATGTAAGATTTCATGCTACTTTAGGATACAAGTGACAACATATGGCCCATGGTCCAAATACTGTCCACTATCTGTTTTTGTATAGACCATGAGTTAAGACTGTTTTTCAGACCTTTAAATGGTTGGAAAAAAAGTACAAAAAACAATAATATTTAGCAAGTCATGAAAATTATATTAAATTCAGATTTCAATGTTCAGAAATAAAATTTTATTGGAACACATCTACCCACATTTATCTATCATGTGTGGCTGCTTTCAGATTGCAATAGTAGAGTTGAGTAGCTACAATAAGGTGGTAGAATCTACAAAACCCAGCCTATTATACATACTACCTTACCTTTTAGGGGAAAATAGGAAAATCCAACTCTGGCTTTGGCAGTTTGTAGCTTGACTATCTCTGTCTACCCTCATTATTAATAGCAACATTCTAAATTGGTCACACCTAGATAAGGGACTTCAGAATTGAAAATTTCTTTGGGAGAGCTGGCTTCAAGGGCTCGGTTAATGATACCAGCATTTTTTCTTGCTTCCTTCATGCTTAGCCTTGCTTTCCTCCAAGGAGTTTTCATTCTTATGGGAACAAGATATCTGTCAGAAGCTCTAAGTTTATATTCAGTCCATGCAGCAACCCCATTAAAATGTATAAATTGTATATAGTATTTCAGCAATAGTGCTATACTGACTTGGTTCTCATTGGTTCTGATTGGGTTATGTGCTTATTGAGGAACCAATAATAGTGAGAAGGCATGTCATGCTCTTATTGGATATGTGCAGTTTATATGAACATCTCTGCAAATGGAAATGATGTCAATGCCACAAACACATACACACACACACACACACACTCACAAAGACTGAGAGGAGAAAAGGATCTTTATCCAGTTTGTTTTGGGGGTTGTTACCTGAAAGTGGAGAATGTATGCTGGATAGGATAAAACTCAGTAGCTACTAGAACATCTAAAAGTAATGTCTGAAAAAGTAAATGTCATTCATCTGAAGCAAAAAATACAATTAAATAATGCTATGAAAACCAATAGAACCTTTACGTTTTACTGACATTTAAAGCAAAATGAGTTGTGTATGGCTTAGAATTTATAAAATGATTTATACAAAAAATACTGTTTATTGAACATGATCCTTACATTTAAACATTGAAATTATTATCCATGAAAAACAAATTTTTATTCCTAAAAGTGATCAATTGCATTTGAATTAAATTCAACATAAAATTCACTAGGCACCTAAAATATCCCTCATACTGTGATGCTCCTCAGATATTTATGAGAGATGAGAAGACTTTGACTTTGATCCTGCTTTCAAAATGTTCCCTTTTGAAAGAGTGAAGCAGAAACTTAAAATATGGAGTGTCAAACTTGTTGGTCTTGCAGGTGTAGGACCATGGAGAATGCACTTCATGTGGTTTATGGGAGGCAGATGTTTATTACATTGGAGGTGATGCTTACCTATCTTAATATCTAAAGGACATTTCCAATTAGAAAGAAGATGGAGCACCTTTGCCAGTGAGGAATCAGTCTGTGGAAATTCACTAGACATGGAAGAAATTGGCATGGTTATACAAGTGTTCTATACTGTGGTTCTATGTGACTTTAGTTTAGAGCATTTGCAAGAATTCATGAGGGAGTGGGATTGGGAAAGAAGGTCACAAGGGTTAAGACAGGGTAACTATTCAGATCATAAACGGAGTTTTATACCAGGCTAAGAAGTCTGTATTTTATTTTGTGAGTCATACAGAGCTAGAAAGGACTTCTAAGGAAAGCAAAATAAGTAACTTAAATTGACATGATGGAAAAGACAACATTTAACATTATATTCAGTTCAATAGAGAGTGTGAATGTATTACATGTAAGAAATTGAACTAAAAAAAATATAAGAACATCTTAGCAAATACATTTTTGGGTTTCTCAAATAATTCTACTCCTAAAATTTCAAAAGTATGTGTCAGGAATTAAGTAAAACAACGTGTGTCAGTACAGAAGTGTAGCTTTATTTTTCTTCATTTCATGGAAAAAATAAGTAGAACATAATAAAATGTATATATATCTGCTCATTTGTACAAAACAAAACACAGGAAGGATGAAATAGAATCTTATTAGATTGTTTACCTAAAGATGTGAGTGGAACTAAGTGGAAAGGATGAGAGGATTGGGCTGGGTTAAAAGAAATGGGAGGAGTGACATTTCTCTGAGTATTGCTTTTTGTATAGTTCAAACTTTCAATGTTTCTTGAAACTTTTAAAAATGTCTAAAATCAGCAATAATGCAGAGGGAACACAAAATGAAACACAATCAGAAACAAATTGATCTAATTGTATTATGAATAAATAGTGTAAAAAGACTAAATGTGAAATGAACTTCAAACTTTGATAAAGCAGTATTTTTAATTATATATTCTTAAAACTAATGACAAAAATAAGCTAGACTAAAAAATTTTACTCTAGTTGGATTTGCTTTCACATTGGTATGAGTCAGCATTTGTAAAATTACTTTATATTTCAGGTGGAATTAATAGGTAAATACGTTGCAAATAATGTCAGTCAGATTTCTCATAGTCAGAGAAGGTTACAAATAAGGAAAGATGAAAAGATAAAAAGAACTCTTTGATATTTCATCAGAATCAGATTCTATGCATGAATTCGTGTTTTTAAATATATATGCAGAAAGACAGATACATCTGCGTGTGTATATGTGATGGTTTGAAGTTATATATATATGGGCCTTGGAGAAAAAGTATGGTCTTAAAGCTAATCCATTCCTGTGGGAGTAATCCTATTGTAGGTAGGAACATTTGATTAGGTTAATACAGGTAAAGTGTGGCACAGGGTAGGCATTAATCTTTTTCCTAGAGTCCTGTATAAATGGGACGAATTCAGACAAAGAAGAGAGAAAGCTATGAGAACAAGAGGTTGAAAGAAACAAAAGCCAGAAAACAAGTGACAGACCAGCAGACATTGCTATGTGCCTTATGATGTAACAGAGAAGTCCACGATCACTAAAACTGGTCTCTGGGAAGAAACCATCACCTAGGTCATGTCTTGATTTGGATAATCTCACAGCCTCAGAACTGTAACCTTGTAAGCATATAAATCCCAATTGTAAAAGTCAACCCTTTTCTGGTATATTGCATTTTGGCAGCCAAGCAAACCAAAACAGATTTTGGTATCAGGAAAGTCAGGTATTATTACTGCAAATACCAAAATTATGGGAATGGCTTTAGGAATTAGTAAAGGGGTAGATTCTGTAAGAATTATGAGGTGCTTGATAGAACACACTTAAACTGCTTTGAAGAAAATGTTTGTAGAAATATGGACACTAAAGATACTTCCAATGAGGTCTTCCACATAAATGAAAGTGTCATTGCAAACTGGAAGAAAAGCAACCCGTGTTTAAAGTGGCAAATAATTTGACAAAATGAGTCCTGTTGTCAGACAGGAGGCAATATTTGAAATTTGTCACGACCTGCGTGGGTGAACAGAGAACCTGAGGGATGGCGACAGGAGCTTAAGAAAGACACTCAGACCAGCAGAATATCTCAGCCTACATGTAATATCAGATGTTAAAAACTGCTTTTTGACCTTGAATAAAAGGGGGAAATGGAAAGGACAAATGAGTTTATATGGCTATGAGTCTCCAAAAAAAAGTCGGGAGGTCATCAGGGGGGTCGCGCTTATGCATGCCTCAGCAGGGTCCCAGAGAGAGCCAAAGTAGATTCAACACCAGGTATTGGTTCTCCTGAGGGCTACTGAGACCCACAGGTTCTATGGTCATGGCAGATAGCTGTGGAGTTCAGTGCCTTGTCAGTTGGCCCTACTTTGGAGTTTATGTTGCTGAGTGTGATGGAGTTGGACTCAGATGTGACCTTTCTATACATGCCTCTTCTGTCACTTTTACTGAACCTGTGGTTGGCACTGGGATTGGTATATACTCAGGAGACCTGAATCTCTGGACTGTTCATTTGGCAGCCAGGCCCTGAGCCTCAGCAGACCTGCAACTCCTACCCTCTGGTTTATTGGACCTACCCTGGCCACCTAATAGGGAGGTGAAGAAGGTCAACCACCACACCAGGGAGCCAAAAGTGCCTAAAACTGCAAGCAGGAGAATTGCACTGATCATCCATGTGGAATCCAAGCCCCCCTTCAATATAGAGGTAGAATGGACATAATCATCCCAGAGCCCACAGGATGAAGGAATAGAGTATGGATTAGAATGGATTTACCGATATTCTACTATGGAACTTTTGTGATTAGTAATGGAAGAAATTGTATCATTGATGTGGAGAAAGTGGCCATGGTAGCTGCTGAGTGTAGGAGAGAGAAGAAGAGATATGATGTGGGGGTATTTTCAGGACTTGGAGTCATTCTGGGTGGCACTGCAGGGACAGGTGCTGGACATTGTATGTCCTGCCATGGTCCACTGGGTGGACAGGGGGAGAGTGTAAACTACAGTGTAAACCATTATCTATGTGGTGTAGCAGTGCTCCAGAATGTATTCACCAAATGCAATGAACGTGCCATGATGATGAAAGAGGTTGTTGATGTGGGAGGAGTGGGGCGAGGTGGGTGGGGTGTATGGGGACCTCTTATATTTTTTGAATGTAACATTTAGGAAAAAATAAAGAGAGAAAAAAATGAAAAATCAAAAAAGAAAGACACACAGAAACAAAGACAAGTTTAGAGGGGACCAGGTGGGCCAGAGTTAGCTGACAGCAAAGCCAAGGCCCCCGAGGTAGCACCACAAGCTTTATTTAAAGCAGTTAACTTGGTTATTGTTCTCAGAGCAAGGACTGTCAGTCATGAAATTCTTTGAGGAGGGTTTCCTTAGAGTTTATTCTTATCAGAACATCAGCTCCTTTCTGCTTACTCGCAGGTACAGACATGGCTGATCATATCCTCACCTCTCCGCACACATCGATCCTCCCTAGCATCATGGCTTGAGCCCACACATTACTTCAGGGACCTGTACAGAAAGTGATGAGTTGGGATATTTAGTTGAGGAGATTCCCAAACTAAATGTGGAAAGTGCAGCCTGGTTGATAAAGAGCAGGAGATGCTGCCGTGTGCCTTGCCATGTGACAGACGAGTCCAAGATTGCCGGTCTCCGAGATGAAAGTATCACCTTGGTAATACCTTGATTTCTATATTTTCACAGTCTCAGAATGGTTAGTTTATAAGTTTATAAGTCCCAATTCTAAAAGCCTACCCATTTCTATTGTATTTCATTTTGGCAGCCTAGCAAACCAGAACAATGCATATCTATATTAACCAGTTCTAACCACTGAGAGGAACTAGAAGCAACAATACTTGTTACCAATGAACACACCAAGGGGTAAATTTGGGTTACTAGGTACCATTCTTCAATAAAAGGAACCATGTGTCCTTAGAGAAATGACTTTTCCTTTGTGGAGGCAGAAAAAGTGCAAGATGCACCTGGATCATCTAGTGGTTCCAGAAAATTAAAGTGTGCTCAAAACCTGAAGGTAAGAAAGTACTCTCAATGGCCAAAAATGGGACAAGTGAGCAATATATAAATAATGATAGTAATGTAATATAACACTAGAAATAGTAGGAGTTTTAAGTCTATGATTAATTGTAACAAAACACCATACTAATCTAAGAGAAAGCTCATCTATGCAAGAGAATTCAATTAATAAATATAAAGAAATTATGAAAATTAGCAATTGCCACTTGGCAACTGTATTAGACAGGGTTCCCTTGGGAAATAAAACTGACAGAAGATATCTGTAAATAGTTTGCGATTTTATAAACTTGTCTCACCCAACCATGGGGATGCACAAGTACAAATTTCATAGGTAGGCTGCAAACTAGGGGCTCCAATGAAGGTCCTTGATGAGTTTCCAGGAAATGCTGGCTGTCTGAAGTAGAGACTGAAATTCGATCTCTGAGAGCTGCAATCACTTCCCCTTTTAAGGCATTCAATTGATTGGATGAGATATCACTCTTTTCTGAGGCAAAGTCCTTAGTTGATTGTAGATGTAACTAGCCATCTATGCAATCAACTCACTGATGATTAAAGTCCATGAAATGCCTTTTTATTACAATTAGTCCAGTGATTGCTTATCCAGATATCTGGGCACCATTACCTAGCTGAGATGACACATTAGCTAAACATCACAGCAACCTCTCCAGTGTTTTTTGTTTTGTTTTTTGTTTTTGTTTTTCTCCCAGGCAAATATCATTAGTGAATATTAAAATTAATGGGTCAATATATAATGAAAAATTGGATATTTACATAGTCTAAAATAACTCCCCACAAGATACTTATTAATTACAAAGGAAAAAAAATAGTAACATTCAGTGGAGAAACCTGGAAGACACCACCTTAATCAAGTGATCAACATTGACACCATTGGACAAACCAACATCATGTGTTTCCTCCTATAATTCACTTGGAAGGATGCGAAACCACTTCTATGATATTCTTATAGATAATATATAACCTAAATTTAAAAATGAACAAATGTTCTAAAGAATTGAGGGAAATTACCCAAATTTCTTAGCAGTTTTCAGAAGTGTCAAGTTCATGATGAAAAGAGACAGAAACATGCCAACTAACAGCATTTCTTCATCAGAAAGGACATTAGTTGGATAAGGGACAAAATTTGAATAAGGCCTATACATTAGAAAAGAGGAATGCATCAACATTAACTTCCTATTTTTCATCATTACACTATGGTTTTGCAAAAAGTTAACATTTGGATAAAGGGCCTATTGCAAGGCTCCTCAACAGTGATACTGTTAAAATTTGGGGCCAGATAACTTTGTTGTGGGTGGCTGCCCTGTGCTTGTTTACCAGCATCCTTGGACTGTACTGACCCTCTTCTAGTGGGACCAACCCCTCAATGTAACAACCAAAAATGCATCTCTATATTACCAAATATCCTTCCTTAGGGGCGAGGGGTCAAAAATCACCCCTGGGTGAGAATTACTAGTGTATGAGAGTTATTTGTACTATTTTTGCAACTCTTTGTAAGACTAAAATTATATTATAATGTAAAATTTTTTTAAAAAAATGTGTGAAAATGCCTAGCACATAACTAGTAACATACTAAGCATTAAGTATGTAATAATTCTGTTAAAATCTAATGAAGATGTTCTCTGTTTGGGGGATGGGCATTGTCCATCATCATCATTTTCTTTATTTTCCTGGGTGAGTCTGATGAATTGGAGAGTGGGTGTTGGCTGCAGTTCTGCTGAAATTCAGGGCTCAACCAGCATATGAACAACCAGAAGATTTAAGTCTCTGGCACACTTACTTAACAGGTATAATGCTAATTATAGGTTCAAGTAAAAGGGGCAGAAGAACAATGTGTAAGGAATTTATAAATAAATCTAACTCTGTTACATTGGGGAACATATATTCCAAGGTAAGGTCTATTGACAGGGTGCTGAATTCCTGAGACTGTCTGCCCTGCATATAGTATCTAGATGTCTCTAGAGTCCTCTGGAGCACCCCTGCTTGAGGCACAGTTTACTGTGGCATTCAAGGAAATCCTCCTGAGCCAGGCATATGAGTAACCTCTGGAATGACCTCCTAAATCACAATGAAATCTCTTAGCTATAAAATCTCATTTGTATGTAATATTTCCCCCTTTAGGTAAAGATCTTTTTCCAAATGCATCAATAGTTGGTGTTTGATAATAATCCCTCAGTATCAGGGCAGCGCATCTCTGGGAGTCTTGTCCATTGCCAGGGTTAAGGTAGTAAGTTTATATGCTGAGTTTGGCTCAGAAAGCAGCCACATTTGAGGAACAAGGAGGCTTTCAGGAGGTAACTCTTGGCAATATGTAATAGTAAGCTAAGTTTCAATATCACAAAATGACAGCATGAATCTACAACTGCAAGTGAGACAATTCCATCCATCTGCCCCATGGAACACAAGCTTCTTCTCAATCAGAAACAGAGGGGTATAACCATCCTAAAATCCTCAAGACTGAGGAATGAACATATATAAATTGGGCATGCAACTGTGGACTAAAATAGCATTATTATTATTATAATAATAGAAGAACTTCCATCACTGATATAAAGGCAGTGGCCACTGGAGTTTCTGAGAGGAAGGAGAGGGAAGAATAGGTGTAATATGGGGCATTTTGGGGACATTGGATCTGTTCTGAATGACATTGCAATGATGGATACAGGCCATTGCACAATTTGTCAAAACTTACAAAAATGTCTAGAGCAAAGTGTAAACTATAATGTAAACTATTGACTACGGTTAGTAGCAATGCTTCAATATGTGTTATGTGTTTATCAATTGTAACAAAAGTACCACACTAATCAAAGATGTTAATGTGAAGAAGTGTGGGAAGGGGAGGGAGCACGGCGTATGGGAACCTACCTATATTTTTGATGTATCATTTATATAATCTAAAGCATCTTTAAAAGTAAAATAAAATCAAGTGAAAAGATCTCTGCAGATACTCATATAGTCCTAAATCTTATCTCTTAATGAAAACCTCAGCAGATCTATTTAATTAACCACAAATTTAATGAGCAACATTAAGTACAAAAATGATAGGTTTTGACACATTTGACTCTGGATATATGCTCTCAGCATCCAAATGATATTTATCTAGACAGCAGATCAATCCTCCCTTTGCAATTTAATGCACCTTATTCCTTGGGGCTTCTACAGAATGCAAAACTTTTCTATTTGGGTTAATTTCACACTTAGAATCTCACCAAAATCACATTATTCATTTATTTCCTAGGGATCATCTCTGCTGAATGCTAGGTGTGATGATAGCAGGAAAATCTGTAATATTGTTTTACAGAACATTAAAACAAATATGGTCTGCAGTTAAACATAAGAAGAATACAGATCAGATTACAAACAAGGTCTGTTGCCCTTACATTTGACATTTGCAGACTTTAGTTTTGACAACCTGCACCTCTATTCATATTGCTCACATCTTCCAGTTATTTGGTTCCAATGGAGAAGGGGGTACCATATTAAGAATAGACTCATCTTTAGTATTACACCATGGACTCAGAGAGGAAGGGAATAATAGATTACAAAGAGGAGAGGACTCAGAGGACAGGAGCAGTGATTGAAGATGAAAAGGAAAGTAGGAAAAAAGACACAAGAAAAAATAGAGCAATTGCAGTTATAAAGATAAAGTTAAAGACCATGACAGACTGAAAGAGTAAGAAAAAATAGAGTGAAAGTTTCAGGAGAAAGACAAAGAGAGAAAGTGGTACAGAGTGAAAAAGAAACAATGATAAATCAAAGAGAATAAACTATATAATCAAATAGAGAGATGATGACTCACTAATATTCTGAGTTCTAACAGGCAATTTAGAGTTCATCTAAGGTACTATGCCCAACATAATGAAAAATCTAGAAATAAAAATTAAAGGAGTTAGGAATGTCTTGTATGGAAATGAGAAAATTCAGAGAGGATATAAAGTGGCCTTCAAATAGTCATCGGAGATTCATTTAGAAACAACGTAAATGGAGTCAGTCTTTGTTCGCTCTGATGCTTCTTGGGAATAATGGCAGGTGAGAGAAAATTACAAACATTCACATAAAGACTTTCTAGTGTTTGTGTAGTCCAACAACTGATTGGTTCTTGCCATGATTTTCTCAGCTCCCCACCACTGGCAATATATACTCTTGTCTAATGTTAGAGAATTGTCTTGTCCTTCTTTAAGGGGTAATAGGACCAGGACCCATGTAATTTATTATCCAACCTGGCACATCTTTGAAAATGAGAGGAAGGTTATCTGTAATTATATCTGGGCAACAGGTGTAAACCAAGAATGTTCTGAGCGAACTGCTCTGGTCACTCAGAAAAGGACTAAATGACTTCAGAGAATATTTCCCATGTTCTGATAATTTGTCCCCATATCAATATTTCCTTTCTTGACTAGCCACTTCACTAGCACAAATTTCAGCCATTTGAAAATTGGAGTGGTGATCAAGTCTCTCTCTCTCTCTCTCTATCTATCTATCTATCTATATATACACACACACACACATACACACACACACAAAAACACACTAATGAGATGGGGATTGTGGAAGATGGCCAAATAGGGAGCCCCAGGACCCAGTCTGCCCACCAGAACAACTATTTAACAGGCAGGGATTGTCTGAAATAACTATATTGAAACTTCAGAGACCAAAAGAACACTTTACAACATCCAGGGAAGAACAGGAGGAATAGGCTAAAAAATTGCAGTAAAGAATAGTAAATTATTATCTCTGCCAGGAGGTTACCAGCACCCATCTCCTATTCTTGCACCAGGTCACTGTGTGGTCCAGGCCCTGGCTAACTTGCTGGTGACAGAAAGGGACAGAAAATTCTCTTCGCCAAGACCAAGAATGGGCAACCCAATTATTGATCATGAATTTTGATTATCAATCTGAGCATGGCCATTATATTAACTCACCCTGAGCAAAGGCAGGGCTGGTCATTGTTTCAATCCATGATAAAGGCCATGACAGAGGAGACATAAAGACATTATGCTTCCTCAGGGCTGCAGGGGGCAGTTAGTTTAAGGGCTTCATTAGCTTTATAGGCCAAGAAAGCTCAGCTTTATGGAGCCATGGAAGAGACCCTTGGTGACCTTCCTGATTCCCTAAAGCACTTTGGAGCCAGTATGTACCCCCAACATGGATCCCTTATCCCATTTTAGCTGGGAAAGACTGACTTGGGAAAGATGTCTCAGACATGTTCCTAATCCCAGAATTTGCACTCCAGGCAAAAGCAGCTTGAGGCAAGTCAGGATGCATATGAAAGTATAGATGTTGATAATCTGGAGGAAAGGCTTACCAGCTTCAAGTACCAGGAGAGGGAGCTTTGTCTCCTGGGAAACAGATGGGACAACCAAACTTTTGTAAACAGGAGAACTCCAGAGCAATAACAGGCAAAAGTCCAAGACATGACATCAGATGAAAAAGACAAGGAAAACACTGCACACTGAATGCACTTTGGACAGACCTCCCTGATGGGGAGCTGAAACTCAAGAAAATCTCTGGCTTATCACCAACTCAAAACAAAATCAATAAACAAACATCAGGGAATAAAAATCAGAATTAATGTTTTAAAATATTAAAATGTACATTGTGCATCAAAAGAGTAAAGGTAAGCAAAGAAACAGGATATGATGTTGCATCCAAAGGAACAGGTTAAAATTCCAGAAAACACAAATAAAGATGACCAGACTGTGGATATTACAAACAAAGTCTGAAGCTGTGGGTTGGAATACTTAAAGTGCTGAAGCTAAACAATTGCCAACTTTTAAAATGATGGAGAAATTAAAACATTCCCAGATTTTTAAAAGAGCTGATAGAATTCATCACCACTGAATTATCCTACAAACAATGCTAAAGGGAGTTCTTCATACTAAAAGGATTCTAAACAGTGGTTCAAAGTGGTATAAAGAAATAAGGACCTGGGGTTAAGGTATCCATTTGGATAATTATAAATGCCAGTATTATTGTAGTGTATTTGGTTTATAACTCCCCTTCTTACTTCATACAATCCGAATGAAAAAAGATGACAAATATATCCAGATAGAAATGAGAAAATGCTTATTATGATACAATAAAAATCAAATAAATATAAAAGTAGGCATTAATAGAAGAATTGAAGGACAACAAAATTATAAGACATACAAAAGCTAAATATAAAATGGAAGAATAAAGTCCCAAATTATCAGTAGAGACTTTAAATGTAAATTGATTAAAGTCTCTAGGCAAAAGGCAGAGATTGTCATAATGAATAAAAAGCATAATCCAACTACATCTTGTCTGCAAGAGATTCACCTAAGTTCAAAATACAAGTAGGATGAAAGTTAAAAGATAGAAAAATACAGCACACAGTATTAACCAAAAGAGAGCTGGGGTAGCTGAACTAATATATACAAAAAAAAAAAAAATAGACTTTAAGTCAAGAAAAGTTACAAGAAAGATGGTCATTATATACTGATAAAGGGAATACTTTAACAAGAAGATATAAAAATTATAAATATATATGCACCTAACAACAGAACCCCAAGGTAAATTTATGAAACATATATTGACAGTTTTGAAGGGAAAAACTAATGGCTCTACATGAATAATAGGAGACTTTAATAGACCACTTTCAATAATGGATCAATAATGATTATCTGGTCAGAAGATAAATTAAGAAATTCCAGACTTGAATGCTATTTTAAACCAACTAGTTCTAGCAGACATATATAGAACATTTCACCCAACAGGAACAGAATGTACATTCTTCTCAACTGCATGTGGATCTTTCTCCAGTATAGACTTTATGTTAAGTCACATAACACATGTCAAAAATAGACCACTTCACTGGCTTGCAAACCCCATTTGAAATGCTCTTCTTCACCCACAGACTCCAAATAGAACACAAAAAAAGAGATGTAAAGTGACATCATC
The DNA here is from genome assembly GCF_030445035.2 of Dasypus novemcinctus. Classification (NCBI taxonomy): domain Eukaryota; kingdom Metazoa; phylum Chordata; class Mammalia; order Cingulata; family Dasypodidae; genus Dasypus; species Dasypus novemcinctus. Next base: position 197,444,198 of record NC_080673.1, on the reverse strand, counting down.
AACATAGTAACTTAAGACATCCCCTGAAAATGTCTCCATAGAAATTTAGTGAATAAAAGGGCAAATCCCACTTGCCTAGAACCCTGGAGGATGGTAGAGACTGGACAAGGACTCCACAAATGATGAATTGAAGGAACAGAAAAAAAATTTCAGATAGGAAAATTCCATCCTGTACCACCAGTAAGTTCCCATTACCCTTTGCCTCACTTTGGTTCCACACAGCTTGGCAATCACACAGAGAACGCACAACCTGGGTCCCTCCCACAGTGGATATAGCCTATAGAGGGACTCACAACAGTGAGTTAGAACTCCATGCATATCAAGGCACAGGGACTTAAGTCTGCAAAAACCCAGGTAAAACAAAATTCACTGAGGACTGCTGCATACAAAAGAGCCCAAGATTGGAAGAAAAGATACCACCATAAAAGAGTTGGCAAGAACTCTTATGCTCTCACACAATCCAGTTCCAGTAGGGTGAACCACATAAAGGCAAAACAGACTTTTCTGATCCTTCTTTCTGATTTGGTTCCAGCTGGCACCTGGGGAGGGAAAACTAAGGAGAAAGAAACTGGAGGCATAAAAACCTCACAGAAAAAAAAAAAAAAATGGATGTCTTAGTTTGTTACAAGTCTGCCAAAGCAAAGTACCAGAAATGGGTTGACTTTCATAATATGAATTTTACTTAAGGTAAAATCATACAGTTCTGGTGCTGTGAAATGTCCATAACAATGTATCAGCAAAGAAACTTTCTTAGGGTCCTGCCATGTAGAGAAGCAAGATGGCCATTGATCTCTTATCAAGGTCTCTTCCTTTCCAAAACCTACCATTTCCTGGATCTCAGCTGTGGGCAACCTAATATAGGGCTTGTCTCTTTCTGGGCCTCCTTTCTATCTCTTGAGGCTTCTCTACCTTTCTGCAGCTGTAGGCAAACCTGACATCCTCTTTCACCTGTCAAGATAAAAAAAAAATGGTAGCTTCCTTTTTCTCCCTATGTGTCTCTCTCTGTATGTCTTTCTATATGTTAGACCTAGCAAGAGGGTGGAGACTCAACCTGAGTCACATCTCATGGAGATAGTCTAATCAAAAGCAGTCTAATCAAATGGTCTAAAGTGAATCTAATGCAATCAAAGAGTACCACACCCACAGGTAGATATTACTTTAAGAATATAATCTTTTTCTGGGAGTCACAAAAATCAAAGTCTCACAGAGGGGTTCAACAGAACTGCTGTAAAACAGAATGGGTCCCAGAAATGAAGTGTAAGGAAAATAGAGCACTGGGTGAAGGGGATGAGAAATTTTTTAACAAAAATAAACAGAAAACATCAATGTTCCCTGAAAAGGAACAGAGGAAAGGAAGCTCTCTCCTAGAGTTGAAACAATTGTACAAAAAGTGCAATATTAAAAATTACCCTGCATATGCTGGGCAAGAATCAGATAAAGAAGAACAGAGAAAATTAGAATAGTTGAACATGTGCTATTTTAAAGGTCTGGAGTATAGTAGACAAAGTGTCAAAAATGAGCCATAAGACAAAGTCAATCAACCATAAAATCTTAGAAAGGAGATAGAAATGGACCTTCAGATTTAACTCATCAAGATAATCAGACATCAGCAAAAAATTGCAAGCTATACTAAGAATTAGAAAGACATGGCTCAGTCAAGGGAAGAAATTAAACTTCAAATGAAACTCAGAAGTTGGGACAGGTAACTGAAGATTGATCGATCAAACAAATCTCCTAACTCAATTCAAGAAGACTAAGGAAAATATGCATAAAGAGATAAATCATATTAATATTACAATGTATAAGCATCAAGGAAAATTTGAAACTATAAAAAGTAACATAAGAGAAATAATGGGGATGAAAGCACAATAGTAGAGATTAAAAATACCCTTGAGGTATAAAACACCAGATTTGAACTGGCATAAGAAAGAATCAGTGAACTAGAAGACAGGACAATAAAAATCATACAGTCAGAGTAACAGATCAAAACTAAAAAATTATTGATGTTTTAATGCATAAGCAATAATCAGAAGAAGATATCAAGAAAAAAATAATCCATTCACAATAGCAACTAAAAGAATCAAATAACTAGGAATAAACTTAACACAGCATGTAAAGGGCTTGTACCCGAGAACTATAAAACATTGCTAAAAGAAATCAAAGGAAAACTAAAAAATGGAAACCCTATGTTTCATGGGTTGGAAGACTAAATATTTGTAAGATATCAATCCCACCCAGAGTAATTTATAAATTCAAAATGCAATCCCATTCAAAATTTCAACAACATCTTTGCAAAAATGGAAAAGCCAATCAACAGATTTATATGGATGGGTGAGGATTCCTGAATAGCTTATGCCATCATGAAAAAGAAGAATGAAGTTGGAGGACCCATACTTTCCAACCTTAAAATGTATTATAACACAAAACTACAGAAATTAAAACAGCATGGTAGTGGACAGAACAGGCATATAGACAAATGGAATTGACTTAAGAACACAGAGAACAATCCTTGGATTTATAGCCAACTGATGTTTTAAAAAGGGAAAAAAGACCACTCAATTGGCAAATAATAGTCTCTTCAACAAATGATGCTGGGTAAACTAGGTCTCCATTTACAAAACAAAAACAGAAAAACAAGAGAACCTATATCTCATATATTATAAAAAAATCAACTAAAAATGGGTCAAAGACATAAAGAGAAGAGCCAGAAATAACAAACATGATCAGGAAAATTTTCAAGACCTAGTATTTGGCAATGGTTTCTATGTACAAGCAACAAATGAAAAAAATAGGTAAAAGGGATCTCATCAAAATTAAAAACTTTTCAGCCTCAAAGGATTTTATCATGAATATAAAATGACAACTTACATAATGGGAGAAAATATTTGGAAACCATGTATCTGATGAGGTTAAATATCCAGAATTCTTAAAGAATTCCTTCAACTTAATAACAAAAGAAAACAACCCAATTAAAAATGGGCAAAGGACATGAGTAACAGTTTTACAAAGATGATATGCAAATGGTCAAAAACCACAAAAAAGATGTTCAACATTACTAGCAATCAAGAAAATGTTAATCAAAACCACAATGAGATACCATTTCACAGCCTTTAGAATTGCTACTATTAAAAAATGGAAAATAAATATTGGAGAAGAAGACTCACTCATTGCTGGTAGTGATGTAAAATGGCACAACTGCTATTGAAGACAGTTTGGCAGTTACTCTGAAAGCAAAGTATAGAACTACCATATGACCAGGCAATCCCACTACTAAGTAAATACCCAAAATAATCGAAAACAGGGACCCAAACAGATATTTGCACACTGATGTCCATGGTGGCATTATTCACAATTGCCAAAAGATGGCAACAACCCAAATGTCTATCAACCAGTGAAAAGATAAATAAAATTATTCAGCTGTAAAAAAGAAATGAAATCAGGAGGGATATGACAGCATGGATGAAACTTGAGAACACTAGGTTGGGTGAAATAAGCCAGACATCAAAGGACAAATATTATATGGTCTCACTCATATGAACTAAATATAATGTATAAACTCATGGAATTAAAATATAAAGTATAGGTCACTAGGAGATAGAATAAGGGTTGAGAAGGGGAGCTGATTCGGAATATATATAGAATTTTTAATAAAGTTGTTTGTAAATTCTTGGAAATAGAGTTGATGATAGCACATTATACAGAGTATAAATAATATCACCAATTTATAAATGTGATATTGGCTGAAAGGTATATTCTAGGGGCATAGATGTTAATAAAGGTAGAGAAGGATATTGGGATTTGTATAACATAGTGAACTCGGTGGAGGAGGATTGTGGATAATAGTATAAATGCAAGAATGTTCTTCTGTTAATTAGAACAATTGTGCTTCAGTGTTACAGGTATCAAGAATAAGGTCACACATGGGAAGAATACAACTAATATAACTTATGTACTACAGTTAATGATAATATTGTAATACTGTTGCATCAAGGGCATCAAAGGTACTATAGATTGATGTCAAAGGTCAGCAATGGGGGGGTATAAAGAGGTAAGGAATCTGTCTTTTTGAAGTAATGAAAATGTTCTAATATTGCCTTAGGGGATGACAGCACAACTATGTGATAAAACTGAGAGCCACTGAGTAAATACTTTCGATAGATTGTACAAGGCATAGAACTGCGTAACACAGTGAACTCTGAGGTAGATGATGGACTGTAGTTAACAGTACAAATATGAGAACATTCTTTCCTGAATTATAACAAATATACAATACTAATACACGCTTTTGATAATAGGGTGGTTTGTGGGAAAATACATTTAAAGTAAGCTATGGACTATAGTTGGTAGTAATATATAGATGTTCCTTTATCGATTATAGCAAATGTTCTTCAACAATGCAAGGTGTGGGTAGTAGGGAGATATGTGGAATTCCTATATGTTATATATGATTGTTTTGCAAATTCACGACTCTGTAAAGAAAGAAGGAAGGAAGGAAGGAAGGAAGGAAGGAAGGGAGGGAGGGAGGGAGGGAGAGAGGGAGGGAGGGACTGATGGACGGATGGAGGGACGGAGTCCCCTTTAGGAAGGGAAGAAAAGGAGAAAGGAGAGAGGAAAAGAGAGGGTGTGGAGAGAGAAGAAAGAAAGAAAGAAAGAAAGAAAGAAAGAAAGAAAGAAAGAAAGAAAGAAAGAAAGAAAGAAAGAAAGAAAGAAAGAAAGAAAGAAAGAAAGAAAGAAAGAAAGAAAGAAAGAAAGAAAGAAAGAAAGAAAGTCTTGATACATGTAACAACATGGATGAAACTTGAAGACATCATGTTGAGAGAATTAAACCAGAAAAAAAAAAAGAACAAATATTTTATGACTTCACTGATTTGAAATAATTAGAATAAGGAAATTAATTGGGTCAAAATCAATAATATGGGTTACCAAGAGATGAGGTGAGGATAGGGATGGGAAGTTAAGGTTTAAGTGTACAGGGTTCCAATTTGGAATGATGGAAATGTCTTAGTAATGGATAGTGGTGACAGTAGCACAACACTGTGAACATAATTAACAGCACTGAAATATATATCTGAATGTGATTTATAGAGGAAATTTTAGATAGCATGTATGGTTAAAAAATTTTTTAAAGTCATGGAACTCCACTGCACAGTGAACCATAATTTAAACCATGGACCATAATTAATAGCGCAATAATAAAAATGTGCTATCATCAATTGTAACAAATGTTCCACTTCAATGAACAGCATTAATAATAGAGGATATATGGGAATCCATTATTTTCTACCTGATTGTTCTATAAACCCATAACTTCAATAATAAAAAGGACAACAAGAACAACAAAAACAAAAACTAAAGAAATGACTAGAGGATGATGTAATTTTTATTTGAATTTATTCATTCTTTTTTTCCTAAAAGAAATATTGGTTGAATATTTTTTGTAGGTAACACAATGCTAGTCATAGTGCTAAGAACTGGGAGTCAGTAGTAAAAGAAAAAGGAGAAATTATTGTTATATTGAAGCCTACATACAGGGGAATGATCATTGTGACTGCACTACTACTTATGACCTAGAAAGCATTAATGTCTCCCATTTTTAAGAATATTAGGCTTATTCTGTCCTAATAACTCAATAGAAACCAACCCCACCTATAAGCCATTGCTCCCTTAGCGTGTTCTATCTATTGCATTAGGCTCTACAGCATCTTCTTCAATTATATCTATATTCACACGTGCAACCTCCCAATTTTCTATTAAATAGTAACTCCATTTTAGAGATGAATTAACCAAATTTTCAAGAGCTTAAATGACCTGATTAGAGATTTAAAAATGGTAGGGAACAGATGGGGTTTCATAAATAGATTTTTATCTTCCTCCTGTGACATGACCTTTCTTAGACCTCAAATATACTCTATAAAAGCAAGTGTACCTAATTAAGAACATGCACTGATCAAAGTGCAAGGGTAAGATTACATTTTGTTATTTTAGCAAATTCTATGAAGCAAGTTGCCGATCTTTTGCATACTTAAATATATTTCTGGAGCAACATAGACAAAGATGACACAACTAAGAGTTCAGCAATACTGGAATTCAAACACTCTTTTGTCAACACTGACTGTTACCTTCATATATATTCATGGCCATTGGGTTATACCACTTGTGTTAGAGAGCTCAAATATTTTGATGTTAAGGATCAATCAGTCCAAGAGTTTGGGAACCAAAAGGATTGACATAAGAAATGACAACACAGCTGAAGAGTAAACAGATAGAAGCCACTCCCTTAGGTTAATTAGAACATGTACAGTGACAAGTGATGGAAAGCATACCCAAACATGCACCATTTAGGAAGAGTTTTTTGACTGTCTACAAAATTCAAGAGTGGGTATGGATTTGGCCATTGCTAGATCCAAGAACTTGGAGGAAGTTGAATCCCTGGCTGTGGTATGGGGAATCCTGTACCTCAACAAAAGATAAATTATTAATCTTAATCCATGTTCTTGTGAGTGTGAACCCATTTATGAATATTATCTTTTGGAGATGTTATTACAGTTAAGGTGGCCAAGAGGATTAGGGTGGGTCTTAATCCATATTACTGGAGGTTTTATAAAGAGAAGACAGAAATTACAGATAGCCCGAGGAAGAAACTGGGAGTCATTGGAAAATGGAAGGTCAGAAACAAGCAGACACCATTATGTGATGGAGGCATGGATACAAACCAAGTACCACCAATGACTGCTGCTAGTGAACACCAAAACACTACAGCCTTTGAGGAGAATGCACGGCCTTGCTGACACTTTGATTTTGATTATGTGGCCTCAGAAACCATGAAGCGGCATTCCTACAGTTAAGGCACCCACTGTGTGGCATTATTTCATAGAGACCCTGGAAAATTAAGATAGTGACATTTTAATTTTCCCAGCTTTGTTTTCATTTATAATCCCATTTTAGCGCCCTTGAATGAGGTATGTGGCAGCTTCAAACTTGTATCCTCAAAGCATTTAGTCCAATGTAAAAGGTTTCACTGTACCCCACTATTTAAAACAGAAAGAAGGAAGGGAAGAAGGGAGAGAGGAGAGAAGGGAGGGAAGAAGAGAAAAGAAATGAGAAAGATAAAAGACACAGCCACAGGGATCTGCAAATGGATTTATTGCCTGCAATTATGGCTACCCCTAGAACGGGGGAGGCCTCCATATCATCCAAGTCATACAGGTTGCCACTGGGGGAAGGGAAGTATACCAAGGAAAATTGGAGACGCAGATACCAGAAGAAAAGGGAACAGACTAAATGGTAAATTTAAAAATATTGGTATAAAAATACGCCATAGGCCTCGTATACAGCCATCCTAAGTTTAAGTGCTTGTTAAAAAAAAAAAACAGATAAAAGTATTTGGCAGCTTCCTATCTATACTGGTGTTTGAGATAGGAATACAGTTTGGGACATTAACACTTCTTTGCACTGTTGTAGTGAAAAAGTGATTAAAAGGTATAATGCACACTGAGGCAGTAGACTTACATCAAATTTTTAACTCAGCACCTCTGAGTAAGTGATTGCAGGCACGGAGATTGCGTGTTCAAATTCCATGGTGCACAGGAGGTGCTTGAGATGGCAATTCCTACGCCTTTCTTTCTTTCTTTACTCTCACGGCCTTCTCATCCTGTTCCTTGCCTTCATCGTGACCCAGCTCTGCTCTGTGGGATCCTTTTCTACCTGACATTCAACCTCACCTGTATCCTATTGTATAATTTAAACATCTAAAACTCCTTCAAGTATTGTTTTCATGACTTAGTTTTGAGACTCCCCTCAAAATATCAATTGTCCACATCTGAATGCATACTGATTCATAAATAACATAATAGGACACAACTTTATATATATATTTAATTATGAGTAATATTAAATACCTTTTGTGTCCATCCATTCCTGAACTTTTAAGTCTTCAGAGTTTCTATTCTAACTCCCTGAGAGAGAGGAATTTGATGTTTCTCTTTTATACTCTGTTCTATATTTCCTATAACGATTTTGTAACCATTCTTCATAGAATTTCCTTGGAAATGACTTGTTATTTGTGATAAAAGCCTGTGAAATCAAGGAAGGACAGTATGTTTCAGTGGAAACAGGATAAACTTTGAGATCAGAAAATCTGTGTTCAATGTTGATTCCCTTGTTCACAAAGAGATTTACTTCTGCTAAACCATTTTCTGAGCTTCAGTTTCCCTATTTGTGGTTATGGTAATAATAGTATTAGATATCTTACAATATAGTTGGTCATAACTATTAATGATATTCATCATAAAAATATAATTAAATTTATTTTAGAGTTTGGAAGAGTTTTTTTTGTCTTCTGCTTACTGGCTGTTTAGAGTAGGGGCTAAAACCCACAGAAGAGTTGAATGTGATTGTTTTCGCAAATATGAAATTTCCTTGAGAATAAAAATAAGGAAAAATAATGTTGGTGTTTTGTAGACTACTATAGCATTCAGAAATGTAATGCATCAAATATGGCCAAGTGACTCAATATCCCTTCAGTGTGACTTGGATATAAATCAAAATTTATGACCCAAATATGGCATGCTGTGACCAAAGTGAAGGAATTAGAGAAAGTGGTATTAGAGAAAAAAAAAATTATATTTCAGAATGGCTGGTCATTAATTTTTATAACAAGGTTGAAAAATTAAGAGTGAGAGACATGCATTTGATACCTTCCTCTTTCCCAAACATTTGTATGGCAGAGAACTCTGGAATTATAGTGAATTTTGTTCATGGTAGCTAATAGTACAACAATAAGAGAATATATTCAAGGAAGTATAGTCATAATTATACATTATTTTAAAACAGGAAAGGCTATAGAGTATCAGTTCATGGAGCCTCCACATTACACAAACTTTAAGTGAAGTTAACTTGCCCAGGTCCAGAGAAATAGTTATTTCAGTTTCTATCATCAGCTACATGTATATTACAATAGGACATTGTTGTATATGAAATCAGCAATGTAAATTCAGGTGTACACGATTGGCAATCGGAAAAAAAAGGCAGAGAGAGAATTGAAATTTTTAAAAATTATTTCTAAGATTCATTTCTTTTACTTATCATTACTGCAGTGCTTATTTATGCTGAGGGTGGGGAGAGGGAAGAAGAGATATGATGTGGGGGCATTTTCAGGACTTGGAGTTGTCCTGGGTGGTACTGCAGTGATAGATGCTAGACATTGTATGTCCTGCCATGACCCACTGGGTGGAATGGGGGAGAGTATACACTACAGTGTAAACCATTATCCATGTGGTGCAGCAGTGCTCCAAAATGTATTCACCAAATGCAATGAATGTCTCATGATGATGAAAGAGGTTGTTGATTTGGGAGGAGTGGGGTGAGGGGAGTTGGGGGTTATGTGGGGACCACTTATATTTTTTGAATGTAATATTTAAAAAAAAAAATAAAGAGAGAGGAAAAAAAAATAAAAAATAAAGACCTAATCCTCCAAAAAAGAAGTATGATAGATACATTTGTTTAAGAAATACTTATTAAATAATGTGGTTCTCTTTTATGCATGATTTTTCAAATTTAGAGAAGGGGATTGGAATGTATTGGTTGCATAATATGAGGTCCTACACTATTACCAAATTTATATTTTAAAACTATGTCTCTTTCTCCTAAATATAAATCTGCATAAAATTGTACACTATAAGATTTGCCAGATTTAGCAAATAAAATATGAGCCCAACTAAACTGGAATTTCAAATATGGAATGAATAACCATTAAGTATAAGCATGACCTCTGCAATATTTGGGACACATTTGTACTAAAATAGTCATTGTTTATCTGACATATCTGGATTTCCTCTATTTTATTTGGCAACTCATGCACTAGGCATCCTCACTGGAATGGACCATGAACAACTCTAATACAACATATTCAAAGTCAAACTTGTTATCATCAACTTCAAACTTTGCCCTTTCCAATGTCCCTGTTCTTATTGAGTAATACCACTAACCAGAAACCTGGCATCATTCTTTTTTTTCCCCACTTTTTTTTTTAAAGACACTTTTATTACATAAATATAACAGAGACTATATAAGGGATTCCCATATGCCCCACTCCCCACACTTCCTACATTTTCCCACATTAGCAACATCTTTCATCAATGTGGTACATTCTTTGCAATTGATAAACACATTTTGGAGCATTGCCACTAAGTATGGATTATAGTTTACATTGTAGTTTACATTCTCCCACTTAACTCTGTAGGTTATGACCAATTATATAATGGCCTCTATCTGTCAATGTAATGTCATTCAGATGATTCCCAAGTCCCCAAAATGCCACCCTATTACACGTGTTTTTCCCTCTCCCTAACTTCAGAACATCCATGGGCCATTGCCTCCACAACAATGATATTTTTTCCATTGCTACATTCACAAGTGGTCTATAGCAGAATACTAGTAAGTTTATTTTAGTCCGTAGTTCATTTCCCAATCCTGAGGACTCTGGGATGTTGATGACCATTTCACCACTGAGGGGGGCTTCGATCCATATACCCAATAGATGAGACTCTATTGCTTGCAGTTGTAGGCATTATCAGTTCCTTAGTATATGTTGTTTGTCCATCATCTCCTCTCCATTAGTTGTCCTGGGTGAGTCCATAGAACTGGAAATAGATTCAGGGCCCAGCTGGCACATGGACAGCCCAAAGACTTAAGTCTCTTGGTTATACACCTACCAACTCTAGTACTAAATATAGGTTTGACTAGAACGACAGAAGAGTCATGCATAGGGAAACCAATGCTGAGTCCAATGTGGTCACACTAAGGAGCATAAATACCAGATTAGGGCTGACTGGCAAGGGACCAAATTCCTGTGCTGTCTGCCCTGACAATAGTGTCTGGATTCTTGAAATCCTCTTCCCCACCAACTCAACTCCCTATCCACACCATAAATCTCTTTTCATTTATCTCCTAAATGTATCCCCATGTCTCAATTCTCACTGCTGTTGTTTAATTTAGCAACCGATTATTGTAATGGCTGTCTGATTGGATGATCTGCCTCACTCTCACCTCCTTAATCTATTCTTCACTTCATAACTAGAAAGATGAAGATAAAATCACTGATGTGATTTCCTTGACTTGCTTGTAGTCTCCAGTGACCTGTCATTAATGGAATGGGAGGGCTTAAAATATCCCTATATGAGGTGCTGCACAGACTGACCCCTGGCTGCTTTGGTACCTCTAAATCACTCAAAATCATCTTTTCTTTACATCTATGTCAAAACACTGCAAACTACTGCCCGTCTCCTGTTTTATAAATAAAGTTTTATTGGGACACAGTCCTGCCAATTTGTTTTGCATATTTTCATTTGTTGCCTCACTGCTACAACTTGAGTAATTCGGACAGACACCACTGGCTTGCAAAGCCTAAAATATTCAGTACCTACCCCTTTAAAGAAACAGTTGATGACCTTGGCTCTAGATATACCAAATTATTTCTAATGATCTTGACCTTGTTATGCTCCATCTCACCACTAAAACAAAACCAAAAATCTCGGCCCAACATTCTCTTTCTATTCATATAAACCTCCCCAATTCTCATCATAACTCCCACTCCTCCTTTAAGCTTCAACAAAAACACCTGTGCCTCCAGACAACCTCCTGTTTTCCAGAGTCAGTGCAAGTCATGCATCTTTTGAGTTTCCTTGGATATTCTCTCCCTACCTCCTTTCTCTTTCTCCATCTATCACCTTATGATATATACATAAGTTCTTCTTTCAAGACCATAAGATTTGTGCCTCATTCCCTGCTCAACTCTTAGCATTTAGCATGAGCTAGCTGCTCGTTTCAGATTTCAGAATTAGTTTCAATCAAGGAACTCACAGGAACCTAACCCAAGTTTCCTTACCCTGAGACCAGAGATTGTCCCATTTCCCCAAGGTTCTTCATTTCTCTTTATTACTAGCTTTGTTTTAGGCTTTTGAGCATGTATATAAAATAGTGTCATACTATACATATTGTCAATTGTACTTGAAAGTTAGAATAAATCTCTGTGTAGTTAAAATCCTGGATTAAGAGCTGAAGTAAAGAAGATTGAAGGATATACACTATAAACATCAAAACCATTCAACAGAAGGTACAAAGTCAAGGAAAGAATTAAAAGAACACCTAATAGCTGCCTCTGAGTATGAGCAAGTTGTGGAAGTAATTTTGTGTCTTTGTTTATTGCTATTTTCATTGAAATACTTTTTGTTACATATAATAGGATATTTGTGAATACACAGATCTAGAAATCCTGCAAGTCAAATTACATCATTGAAAAATTCAAATGAAACCCTTTGTTTCCAAGGGAAAGGCAGGGGCCCTATTATTCTCAGCCCAAGAGTTCTATCTAAAATTGGTACAGTAAAAATAGGGATTAGGATATATTTAAAATTGCAAAGGCAACTAAATATAGAAAGCAAGCAATTTTAGTATTAAAATTTGGATGAAAAAGAATGGAAGATTGGAGATAGTGGAGCTTAAATAACTATTTACTACCAAAGTAATATTTATATCAGCAATGTGCATTAATTAACCACCATTAAACCAAGTTCATAAGTTTTTAATAGAACATGGTCTTGCACAGTAAAGTCACTGATGGGGAAGTGCAGAGCAGGAAACTGATAATTTTCATCAGAAGTCCTTCTACCTTTTTTTTTTAATCCCATGCATTGTTTGATAGTTAAAAGCAATTAATTTTATGAAAAGGAAATTTCTCCCCAGATCATATTTCTGGGATAGTTTTTGTGAGTATTTTAAACTTTACTCATGATAACACTTGAGTTATCTTTTTTACGCTCTAAGTTCCAATATGAACCCTGAGGAATTGGGACATACTATTTCTTGTTTCATTTGCATTAGGTTCAGTGTTTGCCACATAGCATGTGTCTAACTCTGACTACACAGTCTGTCAAAGTTATCCAGAGGCATGAAGCCCTTAAGGACCCTGATGGTAACTGCTCTTTATTACACATTACATTGAGTCACTGCTCTTCCCTGTTTCATTTCTCAATTTTTTTTTGGCACAACCCACCTTAATATAGACTATTTGCACTCAAAGTCTTGAATCAGGATCTGCTTCTAAGAAAAAACAATCTAATGGCATTTGGTACAAAAAATACTCATATTTCAGAACAGGATTCTGGGATAGCATTGCTAGATGGCCAGATGGCAACACAGCACACACGTGGGTGATAAGTCAGTTTGTGATCATCTAATTAATAAGACAGTTAACTGTAGTTCATGGTGATGAGATATACGTGGAATAGGATGCACTGGTTCATGCAAAACTTTAGTACTTAAAATATATAGGGATGAAGGAAATTTTAAGGTTCTGGCTGCTAATAACTATCATTACGTTCTAGAAAGGAAAAAAACCAACAACACTAGTTTCAGTTCAGGGAACTCTTAACTCACGTCACACTGGGGAGATGTGCTTCAGAACCTTGAATCCTAAGATTTCTCTAAGTACCTTGAACTGGCAGATGACTTTCTCCCTTTCACTAGAAGAAAACAACCTCCATTTCATGAAGACCAAGCAAGGCCTTCACCCACAGTAGATGAAAACAATGTGATACTTGCCTTCCACAAGATCTGCCCCCATATCCTTTTGTTATTCTAAATCAGTATCTAGTATCAAGTTTTTTCATGGCTCAAGGTAGACATCATGAAAAGAGCTGTATAATATATAGTATCAAAAATCAAGAAAACACGTCAGGAAATGGATGTGGAGGGTCTAGCAAAATATATACCTGGATAAGGGAGAGTTTGTTGGTAAAGAACACTCTTTTGTGATTTAGGATTTATTGTTTTTACAAAGATGCCTGGAGTCAATCCTAATATGCTTTTGGAACACATCCTTTAAGCATGGAAACAAAGATGGTCTAAGTGATTAAAGAGGAGAGACCAGAATGGCCTTGATGGATAAGGAAGAAAGGATTTCAGAGTAGTTTTGCCAGGTGTTTCACAAAATTATAAAAACTAATGTACTCCAAATATTATTGCAGGCAACAAGGACAGGAAGGCAACCAGGGATCTTGGTATTAGTTAATAGACCTGGATATTTCAAAAAACAAAATAGATGGACAAGTAATAAGAATAATGTTTGATTTACATAATTTAATAGAATAATTAATTGGACTAGCAGAACCAAAATAGATGTATTTTTATTACATTTGTTATCTTATGTTCACAGAATAACTTGTAACATAGAAATAAAATAAATGCATACATATATATACACATACAGGCATACATACATAAATAAGTAAATAAGTAAATAAAGGAAAGCAGAAGGCCGATATCATCTGCCCCAATGAAAAATTACTCTCTTCTACCTAGTTTACATTCTAAGCCATTTGTTAGACTCCAGAGTTTAGTAATTGAAAGGGAGACCAGATCTGTTTAAGGAAGGACCCTGTAATGCCCCAAGAATACTATACAGTAGATATGCTTCATCTCTCCCAAAGAGAACAAACAGTTATTTACAAAAATACATGTTCATTGGGAATAAAAAAATATCTAGCTGATCAGAAGGCTATGGGATACAGGGTGTGAACTATTACTGGTAAAAGGAAACGAATGTAGCCCTCTGCATCAGTGAGAACTGTCTCTAGGGAGAAAGAGCCAATAGGACATATGTGTGTATAAATGCACACACACATACATATGACACATATATGCTATATGCTCACATATGCAAACATTGTATATATAAAGAGATTCATTTTAAGGATTTTTTCATGTGAGAAATCCCCATTGAATGGGAATGGCCTTCCCATTCATTGTTCCTATATACACAGTCACAATGACTTCCTGCTACAAGAAACAGAATTCTTGACTGAGAGTTCTCTCTGGCCACTGGAACATTGCAACACCCACTCCCAGGATAGACTTGAGAAGTGCCAAAATGTTAACATCCTTGAAGCAGTGTTCAACCAATGATTGAGTTGAGAACTTAAAAACCTTCGTATCTTTGATTTCTGAATGGGAGAAATCTGAAGGGCGCTCTTTGCAGTTTTCCAGAGGTCTATAGCAAACTCAAGGCCCATTGGTCCACAATAGTAACCAGTGAATTAACCTATTTTTATTGACTTCATTCCTTTTCCTATCACACTTTTCCACAATCTTCCCCTTGATTTTTGGGGCCACTTACAAAAGAACAATTTGCATTGAAATTTCTTGTTTCAGTTTTTCTTTTTCAATGATTCCAGCCATAAGAAAACTTGGATTTAGAAAAATTGCCTATAAAATCAATCATTTAGTTGCACCTATAAAGTTTCTTTAAAGACATTCACTGTTCATTCATAGGCTAAATTCATTGATAATTGATTCACTGTACAATGGTTTATTAGGCAGCAGTTAGGCATATATCTCTGCTCTTGAGGGAAGCACAGTGCAGTGATTTGAGATGCAAATGCACTAAATTATAATACTGTAAGGTGAGTCCTTAGGGAAAGGAATACTGAAGAAACAACGAGGACAATGGTTGAACACAGAGAGAGAAAGGGACTATGTTATATTAATGCATGGATCAGCAAAGATAACATAGTTGTAGTCATGAGAAACTTATACCAATGAGTGAGCAAGGTGCTTTAGCTTTCAGGACTGTAAACCAGCAATACGGGAAAGATCGTTACACGCCCAAAGTGAAGCATATGAAAAATGCATGGCAGTGTTGTCCAGGAAAGCACAGGGAGATCACCCCCATTGGTCTTTGTACTTATTTGTTTCTTTAGGGATAGAGAGGGGGCAGTTGAGGATTTATTATTTTAATACCTAATTTTCTTCCTTTGACTCATATTCAATCAACATTTCTACAGCAAGATATATGAATCCCCAAAGCTAAATGAATGAATATACATTTGAACCTGTTAGAATTCTTTTTAATGATAAAATTTTCATGAGGTGGGAATGAGACCAGAAGGATTAATACTCCAAGTGACAAATGCATATCTACAACTCCTAAATCTCAATGACAGCCTCTGACTCTAGATTCTGAAGAACAAAAACATTTGCTTTTTTTTTTTTTTTTTTTTTACATGCATAAAACAGATTTTGGGTATATGGGTGTGTATTGTTGGTGATGTTGGGGAAGGATGTTTTCTCTCTCCCTCTTTTCTTCTCTGACTATAAATAGGAATTCTCTTCAGCCCTTCCACCTCTCCAGGAAATACTAGGGAGAATTCTTCTTCTTGTTACCTATCCCTCACTGCTCCCTGCAGCATGGAAGCAGGAGCTGCTATGTGTGAAAGTTGGATATTAAACTGTACTATTGGTCAGAAGTAAAGATAGTGCATATTTCTGCCTTTTGGATTTCTTTTAAGGGACCTCTCCACAAGTCAAGCTCATTTTTCTTCCAACATCTGCTGTAGCAGAATAAACGTCCTGGCGTCCTCCTGTTTGTCCATCATAACAGGGCTCAATTAACTGTAGAGGTAGTAGGAACATGCATTTGGATTTCAATCCAGGCTGGATTTTCTAATTAAGATATAAAAGGAATAAAGTGGAATGTTCCTGGGGGTCTATTGGTCCATAATCTGATGGGCAGAAAGAAGTTCTTCCAAACATCAACACTTTTTAATCTTTATTTAATACTCATAAGACACTTCATTACAACGTACCATAGTGTAGCTATAGCACATTGGAGCTGAAATTACTCATAGGGAGCATGCAGCCAATGCTTCAATTCATAGTTAAGAAACTAAAGTGTACAAATTTTAAATGACTTGTCTGAAGTCATAGTTCTACTCAGATGCAAAACCAGGATGAGAACTCAAGTCTATTTATATTCATCTCAGGATATTTTTCTCATTACCTGATTTCCACTTACTAAATATGTGCTTAATAAAATAATGAAGAAACACATGAATTCATATGAAAATTATAGCAACACATCATTGACTGATTTAAAGGATGCCATAGCATGAAAACATTAGTCCTTAAAAGGCTAGAGCACCACAGAAATCATTTCAAATTAGATTTTTCTGGGCAATATTATACCTCATAATTACAAGTTTATTGTGCCTGTTGGTGATAAAGTGATATAAAGAGGACCTTAAAGAAGGGAGCAAAAAATGAACCATTTCATGAAGAGACTCACAGTTTACTTGGGGTTATAGGCATCTAAATAAATCAGTACACTTCTATAGCACCTGATTCTGTAGAATTTGGGAATGCTTTCAGACAAACACAAATGAATAGGTGGTGGAATCTCTCTAGAAGGTTTGCGAAGGCTTTACAATGGACCTGATAGGGTTGAGGGATGACAAAAGGCATTGTTGCTAGATGATACAGAAACAAACTGAAGAGCCAGTGTGATGGTGCAAAGGAGGTGGAAGGTGAGAAGTCTAGTGTGCAGAGCATTCTGGGGAAGGAATGGAGGGGTCCCTGGGCTGCAACACTGAGGAGAGAAGAGACATGATTATTGGTACAGCCATAATTCGACGTCATCCCAGACAAGTGGATTCTTATTTGAGTTCATCAGCAGTTACATAGGTTCTGCTAAAAGTTGGATGAAAATAGGATAACTTGTTACAGCACAGTTTTGGTAATATCAATCCTTGGTTTTAAAATGTATAATACTTACAAAGCAAACATGCATAACATCATGCAGGGGTCCCATATATCAACCCTCCACCAACACCTTGCATTGTCATGAGAAGTTTGTTAGAAACTATGAAAGAACACTGTCAAAATCTTACTACTAATCATAGTTCTTATCTTATATTTGGTGTGTACTTCCCCCAACCCACCCTATTATTATTTTTAAATATGTATATTTTATTACAGAAGTTGTAAACTTATAAAACAATCATGCACATGTGCAGAATTCCCAAACAACACCCCTCCATCAACAATACCACAACATGGTGTGTCATTTGCTGCAGATAAAATAATATCATCTGATTATTGCCATGTCCATAGTGTACATTTGGCTCACATTTTCCATACTACTATACACTCAATTGTTTATGTATGTTCATATATAAATGATATAAAGATAATATAATTGGATTGGTAGGGGAAAAATATTTTGTTTAGTAATAATATTTTGACAATACTCTTTAATCATTAGTTAAAAAGGTTTAAAAACAATGCAAGTTTTGGTGGTAGGGTGAGATGTTATATATGTTTGATGTTATATATGTTTGTTTTGTAAGTTCACAACTATTATACATTTACTGTTTATGTATATTTATGTATGAGTGATAGATTTCAATAAATTAAAAAACATATATTAAAAAAATTATAATACTTTTCCCATGTCTTTTTCATAAAGCCCAGACTTTAGATTTGTCAATTATTTAGGCCTACCAAATTTTCTAATAACATACTAAATTTGTACTCATTCCTTATAAAAGTTTCTAGCCAAAAGCAAGTTCCACTTTATCCTACAGATTTTCTTTCCTCCCAATTACTTCCCTCTAACACTTCCATAATAATCTCCTGTAATTGCCACTTGTCTCCCTTCCATTTCCACATGATCTGATTCTATTGAACTTTACCCCACAGTTCAAATGTTTTCTTATTAATAAACCCCTTCTACCATATGTTCGTGGGTTTTTTTTAACTTCTGAACTCCTCTATCGTTTTATCTAAACATTCCTTTGAATAAGGGATACCTTCATCTACCTCATTTTATAGTGTATCTGGGTGCCTAGACTTACTTCCCCCACCTGATTCTTCAAATCTTTAAGGAAGGATCCACATAGGTCTCTACTCTGTGTCCTCCACATCAGCTAAAAAACAGATTGACAACAAGAAGGCCAATGGCTGGAGATCGGTAACCTTGTTATCCCCTGAGCAATAGAGCTGAAAATGTAAAAGCAATTGGTTAGGGGGTAGGTAACATTTTGAACTAAATTAACAGGAAATAAGTGTTATATATCCACTTCTTTTCTAGAAAAGATAAAAGAGGGGAAGGTTACAATCCATTTGACTTAGGAGTTGAGATATTCATAGCAAATATTAAAATACCCCTTTTCCATATATAAGAGCAGTACTAACAGTTATTTGCACCTACTCATTTGGGACCAGACAGTGACCCTAATAAATGGGAGTTGTTCTAATTTTCAAAGGTAGAAACAGTCTTAACTGGGCTAACTGGCTTGTTAACAGAGTCATTTTTCAGCAGGACTCAATCCCAAATCTGCTGATTCCAGTACATATCTGTCTCTCACCAAACCAAACAGTCTACCCAAAAAAGATAAAGAAAACTATATTACCCAAACATTTCAGGCACTTTTCTCTTTTGTAAATGTATACAACAATAATTAGTTAAGACCAGAATTGTTTAAAGTATCATTTATCAAAAGAAGTCTGATTCAGAAGCATTAAGTGGCTTCATAAAAATAATTGATTTTTAATAAGGGTTTATTCTCTGTAAGTCACTCAAGCATAATTCATAGGCACTATTATTATCCCCATTTTATAGATTAAAAAAAAAAACTGTCATGGAAAGGTGAAGCAACTTCTCCATAACATCAAAGCAAACAAATGCCAGATTTGGCACTACAATCAGGTTTTCTGATTCTAAACCTATGCTCATTCCACAATATCTCACTATCTGAGGAGACTATGAAGAAAGCACAGAAAGCCAATAAGAAAGAAAGCAATGAGAAAAGTGCATAGAAAGGAAGGCAGGACATTTATGGCAAATATCAACTTCTCAATTTTATAAGTTCAAAAGGGTTCTCAATGACTAAATTATTTCCTTCCCTGAAGGTTATGTATGTATTGAGAGCGCCAAGTATATATATTTTAGGATGCAGGAAAGTTATTTAGAACTACATTCAGTAGACAGAACATTTATGATTTTCCTGTCGAAAGCATAAATTATTCTCCAGGGAACACCCCCTAAAAGCCGATGCCAACACCAAACCTAAAGAAAATTTACCCTGAATAGATTCTTACACTAATCCTATTTTATCCTTCTCCTTGGAACATCTAGGATTATTCATAAATTCATTGCCTTTCAATAACAAACTGTGCCCTTATATAAATGCTTTAGTAAATGTCCTTTGGGATCATATAATTCCTTTAGGGAGTGTATGGGGAAACCCTATGTCTATTTGATTTACAAAATGCAGATGGTTAGTAATACTTGAATTGTTATTGATGCCTTCTAACATCTTTCTCAGCACCCTTAAAGAGAGCAGTATAATTCTTCAAGACATAATATTACACTTAGGAATTGCTCTAAAAGATCATCAATCTTTTGTGCACGACTCTGAACATTCAGCTAGTGTTAAATAAACCATGACTAGAAATGAAATTCAAAATACTTTGAGTGATTTCTGCAAAATGCTCTCCATTTGCCAATTATGTCCTACTATATTTCATTTTATCAGTTATTCATTATTCTTGGCTAAAAATACAATTATGACAAATAGTATGTCTCAGAGGAAGTTTCATGATTTTCCAAAGAAATACAATCAATATGTTTCAGCCAAGCCATCACTTACGTTTTGCACTTGGTGAAAAAAATACTGTGAGTGATGATGATAGTGACTTTACTTGCAGTTGCTGATGAATTTGGCTTTTTGGAATATAAATATAACTAAAAAGAATATTGAAACCGAATGGCACAGTTATCAAAAGATGTCTGCTCAACCTACAATGTGTTCTCATTGAAAAATAAATGCAAACATTGTAGAAGAATTCTCTCCCTTTTACATAATTTGGAATAAGGAAAATCAATTCAATAGACAGGAAGGTGAACACTGTGCCCTGCCTCCCACCTGCCAGGAATAGACTAAAAAATACCCCAAGCTTTAAATTTAGATCACCTATCTAAATTTTTCTTGAATAGAGCAATTATGACCTATGGAGAAGGGGATAGAATGACCAGATACTCTGATTTGGATTCTTCTTGGATGCTACATAGCTTGAGAGAAATCACTTAGCCTCCCTGAGCCTCAATTGTCTCACAACCTTAGATTTTTCTAAACAACCTTAGATTTTTCAAATATCAGAGAGATAATACACTTAAAAACATTTGAAAAATACAAAGAGTTGTTGAAATATAAAGAACTATTCTTAAGATATATTCCCTGGAGAAATAGCATTGTCATTGTACTAAAACATGGTTAAATTAAAATCATGTATTATTCCTGTAATAAGCTATAAAACCATATAAATGCATATGTATGAATATAGTTAATACAGTAAGAACATACATATGAATTAAAAGATTTATGAAATTAACATTTTTATTTTGTCATATCTCATAATTTTAAGCAATACTCCATAACTAACAACTACAGTTTCTCCTTAATGTCAATATAATGAGATTCATCCACACATCTTCCATCCTGCTGTGTTTCTGTGACACTTTCAGTAGCATGGCCAGTATTCAAACCTACAAACAGCTTGAAGTCAAAAGATTCTCTCTCTCCCTTGGCTATGGCCACATCAGACTTTAAGGGAGCCTAGGCTTCAGAGAAGAACAGTGTTGCAGGGGAGGGGTATTTATGTAATGGTGCTGAACAAGGGAGATGCCACAAGCAAAGACTTGTCAAAGTGGATAATGCAGTACTAAGTTATAGTGTGCATGCAGGGAAGATTGGAAAACAGTAGGAATAGGGTGAAGGTATGGCATAATGGGAGGTTTAGAGCAATTAGTGAACTGAAAAGACCTTCACTGGGAAAGCTCATTCTGGCATAAGTCCTGAGTTAGAGTTTAGCAGGAAGAAATGTCTTCCTTTACAATGCATTCTTCTACATGCTTTAGCTGAATAACACAGCTTCCCCTTGCTGAGATGCCTATATTTGTAGTCAGAAGCATATGGTTAAAAGGAGGCACATGAGTTTTAGGAACTGACAAAACCATGTGCAAACCCCAGCTCCACAAAATACTGGCAGTACAAACCTAGACATGTTCCTGGCTTTTGAGCCTGTTTCCTTATCTTTAAAATGATAGTAATGACAAATACCTTGAAGGATTGTTATGAGAAGTGGAGGCAAAATATGTGGTTTGTCTAATACTTAGCAGACCATAAGAAAATGCTACACTGCCCAAGATGCCTCAAAAAATTAAGAGAGTAGAAGCCAAGGTTCCCAGCTCTCAGGCTGAGGCCACCGGCTTTATTACTCCATTCCTTTCTCCTCAATGTACTTCATCATCATACTGATAGGCAATGCCCAGGTAATGCAGTCTCTGGTGCTTCTCCCATGCCAGTGCTGCCACAAAGCCTTCATGTCATATGCCTTTACCCTAACCACTGCTGTCATCCTATATCTGTCGTGTTTGTACGTGGAGAATTAGTTTATTTATATCATACTGCATATTAAATCTTACCTTCTGTTTTGCTTACTTTGAAGCAAAACCACATTATCATGCTATTTCAAAGTAATTATAACCATAAATATGCATAAATTTAATACTTACCTACCATCTCATCATGTATTTTCATTCTGATGTCTGACTCTTGGATTTATCTTTCCTATTTAGTTTTATAAACAAATAATCATCTTTGGGTATAAAATGTCTTATTAGTTATAGGAATATTTCCAAAATATAGATTGTCTAATGATACAGCTATAGTAAAAATGGCAACAATTATTGCATTTTTTTCTACATCTGGGTTGCACACTTACACGTGTTGCCTCCCTGAATACACGTGGCAATCTTGAGAGGTTACATTATTGTTATTTCCATTTTTACCAGATAAGAAAGCTGATGTTTTCCCAGAGAGGCCAAATGTCCTGATGACGTCCCTCAGCCTGTAAATGGAAGAGCCAGAACTGGGCTCAGGTCTGCCGGAGTTCCGAGTCCGTGTGTGTACTGCGGCATATACGTATAGCACTGCATGTGTCAAAAGGAAAGAGTATGCAATCAGGCTGGGAAACTGAAAAAAAAAAGTATGAGTTTCATCTGAAAAATAGCCTTGCTGTCATCATTGCAGTGTCAATGGGATTCTCTCACTATACCTTTTTACTGTAAGGGACCTTCTGGATTTGAATCTTAACTGAAAGAGTCTAATGGTGAGGATACAAAGGTCTTTGGCAGACCATTAGGGATACTTTGAGAAGTTCGAATTGTGTCACCTCCCTATCCATAGTTAGATCTTTAAACAAACAACTGTATGGTTGTCCCTAAGTCCTCCGAGTATAAAAACAGATTTCAAAAAATTACAAGATATGGGAGAGCTGCCCAGCGTGAAAGAAAGTGCAGCCTACTCAGGTATGGTGCCACACATATGGAGAGCTGACACAGTGAGATGACACAACAAAAAGAAACACAGATTCCCAGTGCCACTGATAAGGATAGAAACAGTCACAGAAGAACACACAGTGAATGGACACAGAGAGCAGACAAATGGGGGGAGGGAAGGGGAGAAAAATAAATTAAAAAATTAAAAAAAATTATAAGATAAAGATGACAGAGAAAATAATGCAGCTGAAAACTTTTATCCAAGTGCTGCTGACAAAGACAGTTATTTTAACATGAGGCTAATACATATTCACTTGAAAATTCCCTTTGTAAATGAAGTTCATATGCAAGTAGTTATATCTGTTCAGTGAAGACAATGCCTAGGCCTTCAGAAAGACAAAAACCTTTGCTATTTAGAGAAACAGATAGGATTCACATCTAGACAGTGATAATGAATGATTGAATAAAATATAGAACTCTATGTGGCATAATAACCCATGTGCTATAGTTTAGCCTGAGGGATAAGGCATCAGTGAAGCCTGGATAGCAGGAGGTTTTCTAGAAGAAAGATAACTGAGTCATACTGGTATGTAGAATCAAAGTGCAGGAAAGGTGACTTGGATTCACCTGGTCTAGTCTGTTCAAGGGACCTTTGTATATACCAGTTGCCCAGGCCCTGTGTCTTTGGTTGAAGACAATCCAGCCAAATCTTTCAGCATGCTACAACTTTCCAAACCACTCTTCAGAACATGAGTGTCATGGGATGTCTTAATATGTGGTCCAAGTAAAATAAAAACACAAAGAGTTATGAGGTAACTTTGCAGAGCTGCGGCTTACAACAAAGCTTTTTGAAAGGTCACATGAATTTTTGCATATTAAAGAACTGAGTAGTAATGAAGTTCACTTTGAACTGTTTCACTTTAATTTTGTCTACTCCAATCCTTTCCAAGTTCATCTGACTAGTGAATGCCATTTTCAGGGAACAATTACTCACATCCATCAAGAGACTCATTTACACTGGGTATGTCCTAGAATGGCTTCCTCACTCTCTTTGAAATACATTTGTAGTCAGATGAATAAAGGCTGAGCCACAATTGATAGAGTTAGTTCATGCTTTCTGCTGACATTGTATGTGCCAGGCAATAGCTTAAAGCCTCCTTGACTTTCTTTTTGTTCCTGTTTTCTGTTTACAGTTGCACTCTTATTATCTGTTTACCTTTCCAAACGTTATCATTTGCCAGTATACAGAAAACCAAAATCTTCCAAGCTTACAGAACTTACCATCAATCTTTTTTTTTTTTTTGATATATAGGCTTTTGTTATTTTTATTAGCTTTTATAACCATAAAATGAATAGATGTCTTTAAAATGAATAGATGTCTGAGTAACTTTGCTATACAGTGATTCAAAATGAAAGAAAAATAGGTAAAATTAATTAAAAATGAATACATTTCAGTATATTAACCAAAATGTCTTGAAAAGTTTTTTTTACTACTAAGACCTAATTATACTATTTTCCAAGTTAGAGAGACTAATAATTAATGTAAAAACCATAATTAATATAAATAACAGATGATACTGTATTTTTCCAAAGTAAAGAAATACATTTGATCTAATATATTTATGAATCCATTTGATAACACAAAGCAATTTTACTGAGAAAAAAATAAAAATTTCTTTTTAATTTCCATGCTAGTTCCTCTTTTCAGTTCTCTTATCTATTCAGTATACCTGGATAAATCCCAAGTGTTCTTCATGATTCACTTTCTATGGGAAATAAACATATGCAACTGACTAGAGTGTTACTTAAATTGTGTAAATAAACAAAAACAATGAATACCTAAAGAGGAGAAAGCTGGTGTCAACCACAATGGAAAATCACATTCCCCATCAGTTGCCAGAGGTGAGTAAATTTCAAACATAAAACACAATAATTAAAGGGAAGACGATTTTCCTTGAGGAATGACCCTTTAATTTCATCTCATGTACATAAAAACATAATGTCCCTATCCAGCTACCTGCCTACCAAAGACACCTATCACCATGTGTTTTTGTTTGCCAAAAGCTGCTGAAAGCAATATACCAGAAATGTGTTAGTTTTTACAATGGGGATTCATTGGTTTACAAGCTTACAGGTCTGAAACCATGAAAATGTCCAAATCAAAGCATCAAGTGACACTCTCTCCCTGAAGACTGTCTTGCCTCGTCATATCGCAAGGCACATGCTAGCATCTCTCTTCTACAGGTCTTGTTGCTTTTAGCTTTCCAGTTTTCATGGCTCCTTTCTCAGCTTCGATGGGTTTCTCTGTGTCTTTTCTCTTTGTCCTTCTGTCTCTGTATTCAACCTATTTATAAAGGATTCTAGTAAAAGGATTAAGAACCATCCTGGGTTAAGCCCTATTGAAGTAATCTAATCAAAAGAAGGTCCCAACTATAATAGTTTCAAAGGCACAGGGATGGATTAGCAATAAGGAAGTGGTCTTTTCGGAGGTCCATAAAAGCCACAACCTACCACACCATGTAACAGGTTAACTGTATCTGGGGATAGAGGAGTATACAGAATTTTGAGGGCTGGTGGATAAAGGATTGATACAGATACTAGAGTGCCCAGACATCATTGGGGCCCTTTTGTTAAACTGAAGACATATAGGGTTGGATCACAAATTGAGTGCTCTCTCAAGTTGTTCTCAGATTTGGGTCAATGGGTCTGCATTGTGTGTACTATGATTATTTTCCTGGCCCCAGTGCATTTCTAGAATAAGTATAAGTAGCACCTGTCATAGTCCTCGCATTTTTTCCTCATAAAATGTGGGAGAAAATTAATATGGCAGGATAGCCAACTATAGTCATTTAAACTGGCCTCCCACCATGGACAATATAATAAATCTGAAAAATGCTATATCCTGAAAAATGTGCAGTCTGTTGCCACCTTCAAAGACTTAAAGGAATTGTGGTTCTCTCATATATCTGCATCTAATTTACCTCTTTTGTCCCTACCAGATGGATCACAGCAGATGATGGTATTCCCAGTGTCAGCTGCTACACTGTTTATGGTATCTTTCTGGGAACACATGAAACACAGCTTCTGGCACTTGATACCCAGCTATTGATTTCATGAATGCATTTTTTCAATCCCCACTGATAAAAAAAATCAAAGCTACTTTGCTTCTAAATAAAAACAACTGCAGTGTCTTGCCCTGGGGTTATGTTAATTCTCCTGCTCTTTGTCACAATAAAGTTTGCAGAGTCTTGATCATCTTGACATTTCACAGTCCATCATACTGGTTGAGTGAATAGTAAATTATGTGTTATGTATGTGTTCCAGAGAGTAGGAGACAAAACTAGAAAGATTCTGGTGAAGTTTTTTTGAGCCAGTGGTCTGAGACATTCTAGGATATTACCCTAAAGTAAAAGACATATTATTTTATTTTACTCCCCAGGAAAGATAATCGATGGCTTTTGGACTAGTTTTGAGTTTGGAGGCAGCATATGTCACACTGGATACTACTGCTCTGACCTGAATAAGTACAACTGAGAGGGATGGCAGGCACGAGTGAAGCCCAGAGCAAAGCAGCCTTTTCATGCAGAAAAGAATATCCCTTCATGCTATGGAAATCTTGTTAGAATAAAATATGCTGTGTAGAGTTCCTCACAAGTTTCAAGAGGAAAGTCTAAATTCAGAATCTAAGAATCTAATATTCAACAATTTAAAAGCAGTCCCTGCCATGATGATGAACTCTGATAGAGATTGTGTGCTTGTCCATGTGATCATGCAATCACACTCGTCTATCATAAGCCTGGTAACGTCAGGTGGACCAAGCAAAAAAGTTGGTCCAGTGCAATCACAATCTTTCAAAGGATAGAAATGGTTTATTTGTAATTGAGCTTTAGCAGATGACTCTGACTCTTTTATCACCCACCTGTGCTATACAGATTCCCATCTTTCAACTAAAACAGGATCTCATGGAATTTTGCCTATAGTGAGTTGACAGAGCAGGGAAAACTCAGGCCCAATGCATGGATTTGATTCCAACCAAAAATGGATCTCAGCTGCAACACTGCTCTGCTTAGACTGGCTCCAAGGAAACAAGGGTAATGAGAAATCCTCCTAGTGCACAGATGTATAAGCAGGTATATGAGCAGAGTATCTCACTTTCCAGTGCGTAACAAGGGAGAAACGGCACAAGATAAAGATATACCTGGACACCTAGCCTGTTGTGAAAGATGTTCTTTTCAGTCAGTGACCAGGAAGAAGAGAGTTTGGAGCATCAGAGAGAATTCTAGTGGACTGGAGATGAAGCATGTGCATTGATTTAAAGGAGTGGGCACAAAGTGTTCACATCTTTGATTCCCCTATAATTTCTATTGGAGATGAGTCATTCATTAATCAGATGGATAAGATGACTTTCCCAGTGGATTTTCTGCAACCACTATCTTTAGCTTGAACATTAAAACTATGAAAAGAGTAACAATGATGTTAGAGAAGGAAGCTCTACATGGGCCTTGGCATTCACTAAGGCTGATCTAGCTGCTACTTCTGAATGCCCAATCTGTTAATGCAGAGACTTCTACTAGTCTATGAGGACAACCACCAGTGCAAGTTGATTTCATCATATTCCCTCCATTCTGGAAGTGTAGAGTCCTTACTGGGATTAATTACAGATATTGCTTTATCTTTCCTTTCTGTCTGACCTTGGTCAAGGCCATGATATGAGGTCCTCCAAAAATACCTGATTTGCTAACATATCACATTGTCCCAGTTCCATTTCCTAAGCAAAGCATTGAAGTAATTGATACATTAGCACCAGATTCATTCCATAACTTGAAAGCAGATGGCCCAAAAAACAGTATATTGTCCTATTGAAGACTCAGCTAGGGTGTCAGCTTGGAATTTGTTATGTTGGGGGATGGGGCGCTTTCCGTAGCATATGTTGTAAGCACTGAAATACTGACATTTTTATGGGATTTTATCCCTACTATTTAGAATGCATTGGTCTGTAAACCAAGGAGTTGAGTGAATGTATTTCTATATCCCTTACCTTCAGTTTCTGCCAAATTAGATAACCTTGCACAAAATGGTTTGGGGAGTGGTATTTAAACCAATAAGGGTTGTATTAAATCTTTTTTTTTTTTTAAATTTCTCTCCCCTATCCCCCCCACCCCAGTTGTCTGTTCTCTGTGTCTATTTGCTGCTTTGTCTTCTTTGCCTGCCTCTGTTGTTGTCAGTGGCACAGGAATCTGTGTTTCTTTTGTTGAGTCATCTTGTTGTGTCAGCTCTCCATGTGGGTGGCACCATTCTTGGGCAGACTGCACTTCCTTTTGTGCTAGATGGCTCTCCTTATGGGGCACATTCTTTGCACGTGGGGTTCCCCTACACAGGGGACATCCTTGCGCGGCAGGGCACTTCTTGTGTGCATCAGCACTGCGCATGGGCCAGCTCCACATGGGTCAAGGAGGCCCAGGGTTTGAACCGCGGACCTCCCATGTGGTAGATGGATGCCCTAACCACTGGACCAAGTTCACTTCCCTTAAATCTTAAGTTACTATTACCACATGATAGTTTGGGGCTTCTAGCTAAGCAGCATGCAAGAAAGGAGTTACTATATTAGTGGGGGGTATTGGACTCTGATTTTCATCATAAACTTGAATGGCTGCTATGCAATGGTTGTGAAGAGAGCATGTGAAAATCTTGGGCAATTGACTGGAGCTTCCATAATTAGAGATAGAATAGTGAATGGACAATGGCAGTAAACACAGCCTGACAATACAAAAAAATCAAGGGCTCAGATTCAAGAATGAGGGTCTGGGCAATACCACCAGACAAGCAAAACAGGCCAGATGAAAGGCTGGGCAAGGGGAGAGAACTCTATCAAAGAGTAGTGGAGGAACATGATATTTTTATTTCAAATAGTATAGAAAATAAAAAAAGAATAAAAAGAAGATAATGGATTAGATTACTTAGAAACGAAATGAGGAGGAAAGAGTAGAAAGAGTGTCATAAGAGGGAAAGGAAAATTCATTTATTTTAACAAGATGAGAATATGAGTACAGATACAAGTAGACTAGATAGAAACTCGATGGAAGGAAGATAAATTAGTACTTACCTGATTGTCTTCTTTTAGTATTACCTATGTCTACTGATTACCTTTATATGAGAGCATGGGTGATGCTGAAGTTTTAAGAAGGGAGATAAATGTGCAAAATATTCACCTGAGAAAGCAAACATTAGCTTATTTAGAAAGTGTGGTTTCTTACTCAAAACAGGATGGTTGTAAGAAATGAGACACTTAAAGATTGTATAGGCTGATCAGTCACTGATGGTACGAGATCCATTGTAAGACTTTGGGAATGGACTCCAGAAAATGGGTGCTGGGGAGGACAAGGTCATTGGAGCTGGAATATCAAGAAAATTATAGTCTAGTATCATGTTGTTGGTGGCTAAAGCCAATAATATTGTTAATAGGAGTTAGGGGTAGAGAAGAAGACAGTAAGCCAGATGCTAAATACATCAGGGAATAAGGGTAAGTGACTGGCGAGTAGTTGATGGCAGCAATAAAAAAGAAGGGTGTAATGGGTGACAAAATGTAAAAAAAAAAAGAAAAACCAGACGTAAAAAGGTGCTTAATTTTAATAGTGGAAGGAAAAGTTTGGAAATTTCAGTGAGGAGAAGATAGAAAACATACCCTACAGCAAGAGCTGAACTTTGTAGAAAATGACAGAAACAAAAATCTTCCTTTCTTTCTCCCTCTCTCACAACCTACACACATGTGTGTGTGTGTGTATATATATATATATGCATACACACATTGTATAAATGGATATGTATTCTTATACACAATTAAATGAAGATATGTATTCATACATGATATGCATTGCACATGTCTGCTCTTACACAATATTAAATACATTATGTTGATAATCCTCTTCAAAGATTTTTCGCTAATATATTGGACATCTATACACTGTTCATAAATGATATTAAAATACTTAGCTACCTTATTACTATGTTTATAATAAGTATAGATTGTTTATACATATATCATTTGCATATACACCCATGCGCATTTATATGCAGTATGTCCAAATTTATGGTGTATTTTCTCTGCTAAATCATTATCTTTAAAAAATATGCCTCAACAATTCAAGCAAAGAAGCTGTGAAACTTTTGGTATTTTGTTTTGAGAAGTGAACATGAAATAACCCAGGGCAAATAGGTAAAGGGATGATCCGGGATATTCTAGGAGGCATGAGAGAGTTCTACTGATGCCACTGATTTCATTCCTAACAGACACCCCCCTTTTATATTTTTACCTGAGTTCCTATGTTTAAGTATTAACAAATCTTGGCTTCTTGCGACTTTGACCTCTCCTAACTAAGGTATGAATCATGATTTAGTCCTAATATTTCCCCGTCCTTGCCAGTCATTAGTTGCCATGTGATTTTGGCTGAACTCATGGGAGAAAGGCTACTGAGGGCAATTCTGAGAAAGATTTTGTCTCTTGAAAAATAAAGAAGCTTTGGAGAGTTTTCCCTGGGGGTGGCAGGGAGTGCTCTTCAGTTTTTGCCTCCAGAAATTGCTGTTTGTAAGTGATTCTTGGAGCCATGATAGCTACATTGAGGCCATGGAAGGATTTGGTGTAAGAAGGTAAGCAATAAAATAAATATTAGAGAAAATTAGAAGAGTGAGTTTTGGTATATCTAGAATGACATTCAGAAATGGAATAATAATAATAACAATATAACAAATGCATTTTAAAATACCTTTTCCAGCATAACTATTCCCCTTTCATGTTTACATCTATTTTTATGTCTACTGGGAAGCAGACTTGGCCCAGTGGTTAGGGCATCTGCCTACCACATGGGAGGTCCGCGGTTCAAACCCCGGGCCTCTGACCTGTGTGGAGCTGGCCCACGCGCAGTGCTGATGCACGCAAGGAGCACCCTGCCGTGCAGGGGTGTCCCCTGCGTAGGGGAGCCCCATGTGCAAAGAGTGCACCCCGTAAGGAGAGCCACCCAGCACGAAAGAAAGTGCAGCCTGCCCAGGAATGGCGCCGCACACATGGAGAGCTGACACAAGATGATGCAACAAAAGAAACACAGATTCCCGTGCTGTTGACAACAACAGAAGTGGACAAAGAAAAACACACAGCAAATAGACACAGAAAACAGACAACTGGGGGGGGGGGCAGGGGGAGAGAAATAAATAAAATAAATCTTAAAAAATATATATTTTTATGTCTACTGTATACAATATGCTGCCCAAAATGAATGGGTAACTGTATTTTTAAACAAACAGACATTTTCAAATGGGTATTAGGTTGGTAATATCATTTAGCTAAAATATATCATTCTCCTTGGGAGTAAACTGAGGGATGAAATGACATTCTCAAGCACATATACAAGTTATTGCAAAAGGAAGCAGTAATAATAAGGGTGCCTGACATATATATAGCACTTTATACTCATGGAGCACTTGTCTTAAATCATTTCCCTTATCCTAGAAACCAGTTTTCTATCTCCCAATCTAACGCTCTTTCTACTATTGCCTTCTGCCCTTGTAAATCTCACCGTATCAGGAGACTGGAAGATTGATAGATCATGCAAATTTTGGTTTTCCTTCTGTTTGACTACAAATCTTTTTTTTTTTTTTTTTTCTTCTCAGAAGCAGGTGGTAAGAGAAACTAACTGTAAATAATAACAATGCTTTCAGTCTGTGGAACTACTGAGGATTGTGAATCTGTCTCCAGGAGATGATGAAGGATGAAACAGTAATGTAGAGAGTGAGGGCTTGGCAAAGAGTCCTATCTAGTGCCTTTTTTACAGGTAATACACATCATCTTTGGATTCAGGGCAACTGCCGATGTGCCAAATAATATTTACTTTGATAGTGCTTCCTCCAGAGTAATGCAAAAGTGAGAGGGAGGGAAGAAGGAAAGAAGAAGAAAAGTAATATTTTCATTGAATCATACCACAAATGAGACACTAAATGATTATATGTGTGTATACTTATATAAGCAAATTGAAAATAACTGTATATATAATTCCTGTTAGTATAGGAATATATTTATATAATATATAAATTCCATATATGTATTGCTGGCCCTTGTATCCCAAGGGTGTAGCAGACCTCCTGGCACATCTTAGGTTCAGAATAGCTAATTCTTCAAACAATAGTAATAATTAGATTTAGAAAGTGATTTAGAGGCCATCCTAACTGCCCCTTTAACAGTAAAGAATTCAAGAACTATCTATATCCCACTTGACCCAAATTACAAAGATAGTAGCATACCTAAGGCTAGAATCATGCAAAATTCGAAAAACAAGTTATAACTCTATACTTTCATTCAAATTGTTCCTTTTTATTAGGCTCTTCCATACTCACATGTCAACTTAGGAGTCTGAAGGAAAATACATTGATGGATGGGGGAAGTCAGGAAGTTTAAATGGTAGATAGGATCCTTGTGTTGGCCTCTTGAAAAGTATCAGGTAGGCAAAGAAAGTGATATGGGAAAATGAACACCAGATTGGATGGAAGAGAATCTATTTCCCCAGAAGGTTTAGATGCATGCATTTCTGGCTCCACCATCCTTATCTGTCCTCTGAATCTCCACCATGCACAGTTAAAGAAAATGTCATTTGGAGCAAAAAAGATCTGAGCTCAAGTCTTGGTCCTGCCTTCCTATAGTTGTGTAACATGGAAAATGCCTTAAATTCTCCAATCTTCAATTCTTTCTATTCAAAATTGTTGTCTGCACAGATCATGAGATGGCTGTGCCTTAAATATGATTAACCTTCCCAGAACATAATAAGAGCTAAAAAATACTACTTTCCTTTACTGTTCTCCACAATTTCATGGCGCTTATCAATACATTATTTGACTTGCAGTTGTTCTGGCATCTTCATATCATCACTACATGAGAAGCTTCTTGAGAGTGAAGATCCAATCAGGTTGATCATTGTTTCATCAGCCTTATTACTCAAAATTTTAGGAAAAAATTAAATTATCTGTATGAATTTATGGAGTCATAAAACAATGTCATTTAAATACCATAGGGTGTTCCAAAATGTGTTTTGTTTTGTTAATCAAGGTACCAGGAATTGAACCCAGGACCTTGCACATGGGAAGCAGGTGCTCAACCGTTGAGCTATATCCACTCCCCTCCATAATGTTTTAATACAACTGTATCAATCAGGGGGCCACCAGTGAAATAGAATCAGTACATATGTATATTAAGAGATTCCTTGCAAGGAATTGGGGGTCAGGAAAGGTGGGCTGGAATTCTCAGGCATGAGGGAAAGCACGAGTCCACAGGCAGAATTGGTTCTTCAAAGAATTCTCAGTTCTGCTTTTAAGAAACTTAAAACTGATTGAATCATGCCTACCCAAATTGGCCTTTCTTTCTTAAAATCAACTGATTACAGACTTTAATCACATCTACCGAATACTTTCACAACAAAATCAATATTAGTGCTTTGATTGAATAACTGGAGGTTATAGTCTAGCTAAGTGGATACACAAAACTGGCCATCGCAATCACCTTACTTAATATAGGAAATTCTGGTCATCTAATAAGAATAATTTATTTTTGTGTGGCATTGTAGAATTCTCTAAGAGCTTTCAAGATATTCCTTTGTTTACCTTTCTGTATACAGAGCAACTTGCAATTATAGTTTTCTATTGGAACATGCTTCTCTACTTCTCTTACTCATGGGCAAGTATAGAAACTACATGTTGAGATAGGAGAGTTACAATATGGAAAGGTTCTGGATTGATGAGTCATCCACTTCTGTGAGCAAGAAATTGTGCAGGCAAGAAATTGAATGATTTTGTTAGATTAGACTTTTGAAGGTTGTTGTTTAGCAGAGCATAACCTACCCTATATTAAACTAATAGACTTCTTTAATGATCCTAGAAAATTGAGTATAATATTGGATGGGATCATAGATGTGAAAATGTTGGAAAAGGCTAAACATTATTGTGTCTTTAAGCCTGCAGCTGTGTTTCAATTAAGTCATTGGCAGTTATAAACAAATCTGGACATCATAGCTGACTTCATTCACTGGCTATTATTTAGTCCTACAAGTAATTTTGCCAGCTGAATATGTCAAATTGCTATTTCAATTTTAATTTGGCAGAAAAGTCAAGATCTCACACAAGAGAAACCCAGATGGAATAGAATTTGCAAGTAATGACTTAAGCATTCTAAGTCATTCATTTGCCTCTGTATCTCTATTGTTCAGTCCAGCAGCACATAATGGTCATCAGCACATTCTTATTTCTCCCATCTAAGTACTAACCAAGCCCAACCCTGCTTAGTTTCTGAGATCAGACGAGATTGGGTGCATTCAGGTGGTTTGGCCGTAGACATTCATTCTGATTTCTAAAATGTCAAACTGCTCTTTGGTCATGTTCTAAACATCGTATTAATCAATTTAGACAACAGGCATTAGATTTGTCCAGTTAACACAGCAAGTAATAAAAAGATAGGTTTTACCCAAAGCCACCTATTTCAGTGGGGAATTTGAACCAGTGACTTACATTGATAAGGGAACACGCAACTCTTCTAAAGCTAGGAAAGTCTAAATGTTCTTCCCCACTCGCCACTACAGAAAGTATTTTGTTCAGAGCACATGAATACCAGGATAAACCAAATCTAGTCTGTATAAATTTTGAAGGGGAAAGATCTATTGAAATTTAATGACAAATAAAAGATGATGAAATTAAATAAAAATGAACACAACCCAGATTGAATAGGAATAGAGACAGCACTCTAAGACCTCTAATATATAATCTTTGCCAGCAAGCAATATATTGGTATATAGCATCAGAACCATCACACAGGAATATTCTTTACAATTTTTTGAATAAGAACAATGATAAATAACTCCATTTATTGAGGTTCTCCTGTAAGTCAGGAAATGTGTAGAGGGAGTTACATATCGTATTCATTTAATTTTCACAATACCACTTAATCTAAGTAAATATGTTTATCCTTCATCTACAGACAAGGAAATAGAGGTCATCAAAAGTTAAGTGACATGCTTGATATTTTCCAACTGCTAAATGATGGAGATCAGCTTTGGACTAGGAACATACACTGTTATTCTTTTCATTTTTGATAAGCAGTCAGAAATCCAAATTTATATATCTCTCAATTCCTAAATTTCAGCAGCTAATTCAAAAGAAATTTTGAAAATATAATTGCAGGCCAGAATCATCCACAGGTTGTGAAGTCTTTGTTAAATGGGAAGAACAGGTGTCTGTTTGACAAAGCACTTTGGAGGTGGAATAGAAGGGTTTTTATAACCTGCACTCCCTCTAGTCACTGGCGATGCCAACTCTATCAATGTTGTACAACATCTTCAACATAAAAGAATCACAATATTAAAATGCCTATCTATTAACAGGTACCCTATTCCCTGGCTCCTGAGAAATAGTGGAAGTACATTAACATACAAATGACTCCTCTCAGCCACAAAGCTGAGAGTAAAAGGAAAGGGTCAGCGGAAGCCTACACAGGTAGAGGAGGATCCCAAAAGAGTTGAAGGAGTAATACCAGAAGAGGCAAAACTGTTTTAGATACCTCTTACTTAACACTTTTAGTTACCACTAAGGAATATGCTAGAGAATATTTTAACCCAGTGTGCAACCCTTGAGTCCAAGCTTACTATTTTTCTTTAGCAACACATGGTATTTCAGTTGGGACCAATAGTTTGTTGGCATTTAAAATGGGCCAATGTAAAACACTTTTTATCTTTCTTAAAGCTCTGCATACCCACAACCAATTAAAATATAGACAGTGGAGTCATTTGGATGGAAATATAAGTATTGTTGGTATATCTGAATTTGAATTTGTAACTTAGATCTATGTCCAAAAGAGACGCTTAAATATTTTGCTTTAGATTTTAGCACATAACTTCTTAACAAATGCTGTTAGCGGTTAAAGCATGTTCCGTTAGAACACATATTCATGTCCTGACCTGGGACTGTGAATGTGACCTCTTTTTAAAATAGAGTCCTTGCAAACATAATCAAGAAGAGATCACACAGTGTTAGGATGGACCCTAAAACTCAAAAACCGGTATTCTTATAAGAGGAGGCAAGACAGACACACACAAGGGAGAGAGCCTGTAACAATGCAGGCAGAGATTGGAGTTATGCAGCTGCAATCCAAGGAGCACCAAGGATGGCTGGCAACCACGAGAAGCTAGGAGAGAGGCATGGGATAGAGTCTCCCCGAGTGTTTCAGAAAGATCCAACCCTGCACTTTGATTTTTACTTCTGCCCTCTTGAACTATGAGAGAATAACTGTCTGGTGCTTTAAGCTATCAACTATGATGCACATTGATACAGCAGCCCTAGAAAACTAAGATATCTGGCTTTTTACCCTTCCAATTCTAACTTAATTGTTCTTGGATTTAAAATATAAAATTTATATTTTAAAGCTCTTCATATGATTTTAATATATGAGAGAGACAATGCTAGCCTAAAACACTGCTTCTCAAGAATGTGAAGGTGCATACATATAACCTAGAACTTTGTGAAAATGCAGATTCTGATGCTGTGGGTCTGCACTGGGATCAGGCTTCTCCATTTCTAACAAGCTCACAGCTGGTGCTGATGTTGCTGGTCCATGAATTAAACTTTGCATAGCAGGGTCTATATCACTGAGATGCTCTGTCTTAGAGAGACAATGATGAGCAGACCATATTCTGGCCAGCTACAGCAAGGGATTTGCTCCCTCCAAGTGGGAGCCAGAGAGGAACAGGTCTCTGTATCTGTTTTAAAAGACATGACTGGACTCTGACCAATGCATGTTTTTGCAATATAAGCAGAGGCAAAGTGTAAGTTACCCTATTCCCCAAACAGTAAGTTCCATAAAAGTCAACAAAAAGACTAAGCCACAGAGGAGCAGTTCTTTCTCTTAACTTCTCCAATTCTGTAAGTCACTGCTTTATGGATGATGAGTAAGGGAGCAGGGAGAAGTGTACAAGCCACCTCACCAGTACTTCCAAGAGTTTTGGTGCTGACTGGTAAAAATGCTGAGAGATGATAAGAATATGCCCTTTTAACCTAGACTATCATAAATCATTTGATGTCATGCCTGTCTTGGATAGATGCATAAATATCCGGATACTTAAGCTCTGAATCCTGAAGCTACCTTTTAGCATTACAAATCCCAAAGGAGGATGGGGGGAGTGGCATCACATTAGTAATTATGAAAATGCATACATTATATTATAACAGTAATTTGGTCCCAAACCTTTTATTTTATTTTTATGTTCTCCTGCCATTGTGGTCTAGGTTAATCCATATATGAGCTTCAATTCCTTTACTCCTTTGTTAGGGATTGAATCAAGTCCCCCACAGAAGGCATGTACCAGTCCCAACCCTTAGTCCTGTGGATGTGAACACAATTGTAAATATAACCATTAAAGTTGTTATTAGTTCAGATATGCCCAAACTGAATTAGTGTGGACCTTCATCCAATACAGCTGAAGTCCTTCTAAGGAAAAGAAATTGGGCATTAGAAAGAGAAGCAGGGAGAAGCCAGAAGCTGGAAACAATGGAACCCAGAAGAGAAAAAAGACATTACCATGTGCATTGGTCATGTGATGGAAAAGTCAAGACTGCTTGGCAACCCCAGGAAGAAGAAAGCATTCCAGCCTCTAAAACCACAATAAATTCCATAGTGTTTGTTTCAGCATCTAGGAAACTAAAACACCCTTCTAGGTGAAAAACTTAACACATCCATGACCAACTACAGCAAAACACTTGAGATGATCCTGGCCATCAGGAATTTATGAAAAATCTCCTGGAGTGGTTCTAATATGAAGCTACAGTTGACAGCCACTGGTTTCACAACTATGGAAGAAGTGTTTAAAAGTCTATTTAGGCACAGATCTAAATTGAAAATCCTGATTCCAATAGAGTAGCCTTCTAGGCTCTTTCTTTACTCCCTCATTCCGACCTTGAGTTGTAGAAATTGCCGTGTCTCTAAGACACAGGGAAAAGGAATACACCTGACAAAATGTGCAAGTAGTTTCCTTTAACCTTGGCTTCTTTGGCAAGACTATCAGGAGAGAAGGCAGCTGTGAACCTGACTGGGTGTACAGTATCCTGGAACATTAAAGAAGAGCAGAGAAATCCCCAACAGGTCAAAGACCAAGTAAGAGAATACAGGAAAGAAAAGAGCACATGGTCCCCAAAAGAAATCCCAAAAGGGTTTAATGCATATGATAATCAAATTGGAACCCCATTCTCTGATGATTTGTTAGAATAATATCTTAAGAGTAAGGAGGGTGTTTTGATCTCCTCTTAGAAATTTATTCCACCCCCCCCCCCACCCCAAATGCTACAATTAGAGAGAGAGAGACAGCACTTCCAAATACATTCCCATTCACGGTCTTATCTTTATTTATAGAAGAAACGTTTTTGCTCCTTATAAAGGCACTTATCATTTTAATTTTCAAGTGCTGATTTGGTCATTTGTGGAATCACTTTACATACAAGCTTAAAATAAATCTAAATTATGCATGCAATTTTTTCCACTGACCATAAGGCTGTTTCTTTATCTGTGCAGTGTACTAATAATTGGTGTGTATGGAGTAAATATTTTGTAAACTAAAAAGCTCCTCAGGAAAACACTTTTTACCTTAATGATCATGTATGTTGTAAATTTTCATTTGCAGTCATTGTAAATTGCATGAATATAGGCATAGACACAGTTTATTAAATTTATTTACTTATACTATCAATTGAGAAAAATGATGTTCAGCTATAATAAGCATAATGGGGTAAGAAGGAAATTAAAAGTGTCTTCTTGTAAAAGGTACTTTATGTGCTATACCAATATTTCAAATTATCCACTGAGAGAGAAAAAAAGAGTATTTGTGTGTGTGAATTTCAGAGAAAAGGATTCGAGCTGGATTCAGTGAAGGAAAGGATGATCTTTTCCTACCAAACCAATAATTTCCCAGACGCCTCCTTATTTGAAGATATATATGTGTGTGTATTCATACCAAGAAAAGAAGAATAAAAGATTATTAGAATTAAATAAAAACCAAAACTCTAAAACCAGTTCTCACATTTTGTTAATCTGGGCAGTAATCTGAAGTTTAACTCTGACATTATCAGAAAAGTTGCTTTCTTTATCTGGGTCTCAGTTTCTTAAATATAAGCTGAGGCAGGTCTTCTGGACGATCTCTCATCCAGTTCTAGAATTTTACTCTTCTTTGGGCAGAGAAGCCCTGAAGTGGTTAATAGCTCCTCAGAGTGCAGGAAAGTGTCTTATCTGTCTGTTCACCTATTCCCCACTCTCATCTCTGCTTTCACCCCACTAACCTCTCATCTTACACACATCTGTCAAACCGGCCCTCACGATGAGATACCAAGACGAATGCAATCACTTATTTTTTTCCCCTAAAAATGCCTCTTTTCAATCACCAAGGAAGGAAAGCCAGGACCAGCTACCAGGGGTCTGAACTTGTTTGGAAATTTCACTTTACCACATGAGTGCCAGACCCAACAGACACAGCTTTGACATCAATTAACAGCACGACAAATCGGCAGCCATTTCTGGAAACAGCTTTTCCACACTGACAGTGAAGCATGGGGCTTGAGAACAGTCCCTCCAGGAGCACTTTATCATTCTTCGATATTGTTGATGGCCTCTTACCTCCCCCAAGAGGTATGCAACACAAACATGCATGCACACACATACACACTCTTAGAAATAGGAATATATACGCAGGCTTGCACATGCAGCCTTACACACAAATCAAGGAGCCGGCACATAGAGGCACACACACAGTGTTCATGTTTACACATACCCTTAACCGTTTTAATGTACTCAGATACTCGTGCATCCCCCCTTCCACAATGCCAGGCACACAAACACTCGTGCCCACGTTTGCAAAACACACACAGCACCATCCATTCATTTATGCATGTGGACAGGCATGCCCTTCTCATTGCCATTCGCCATATATTCACACCAGCGTGGAAAAGGACTTGCGTATAATGGATACATAGATGTAGTTTCTCAGACAGAGGCACTCAAACTCATGAGTTCACATGGTTAAACCTGAATATGAGTTTACACAAATACAGGCACACAAAAATACGCGCACCCGTGTACCACTGATACAAGAAGCTGAAGACAAGTTTCTTAAGTCATGTTAAGAAAGTGCAGCTATTTCTTCTCTGAACAAAGACTATAAAATCCAGAGTAAACAAGGGAATGTTCGCCACGCTTTCTGCTTTTAATATATTTAGCTGTGAACAGCTTTATCTGCCACATTTTCCTTCTTTGCCATTCAGGGTGCTTGAGTTATGTTTACATAACCAGGTTTTAGAACATTTAGTCAAATTAATATTTCTTTTAGGTGAAAAGATACTGCCTTCGATGGCTGGTTTTAGCTGTTGCTCAGCACCATTTGCCCTGTGGAGATACTCTTCATGGGTGTTCAGTTTTGACATGTTTTGCCACAAACCGCATCTATTTATTTCATCCAGCACCTACAATTGCCCTTAAAAGTTTGCGGATCACTGGCTAGAAAACTAGAAAGGCTGTTGTTCCAAGGAACCACATGTTTATGCCTTTCAGATGTTTGGAAAACGAAACAGCTGCATTAATTAACAGTTACTTTGGGGCATGTAAGCAGGAGAAAGGAAGAAAGAGCACGCAGTTATCCTCCACACCATAGGCAAAAGCAGCTGGAGTTGGAGACCGAAACAGAATAACAAAGCGGTGTTATTTATGTAGACTAAAGCCATGGCTCCCGAATCTAGGTGGACCGAATCTAGGTGGACCGAATCTAGGTGGGCAGTAGAATGAGGTGGAGTTCATTAAAGAAACCTCAGCTGGAATACTCATCCCTCCACCAAGTAATTGTGTGACTCGGGGCAAATACATGCAAATCAGAGCTCATTGTCTCCTTCCTTAAATCTTCTGCTCAATTTTATATCACGGCAGATGTCACCACCATTTACCCAGTCATCTCTCTTACAAACCAGGTAGACAACCTGAGCCCTACTTCTCCTACACCCTCTATATTCTTTTATTCATCTCTTCTCCTTAAAGTCTTTTCTATCCTCTTCCTCATGCTTAAATATTGCTGTTTTCCAAGTTTTCATCTCTGGCACAATTTTCTTTTTACTCTAAACATCTATGCATAAGACAAGATCTGAG
Source organism: Dasypus novemcinctus (assembly GCF_030445035.2). Taxonomy (NCBI): domain Eukaryota; kingdom Metazoa; phylum Chordata; class Mammalia; order Cingulata; family Dasypodidae; genus Dasypus; species Dasypus novemcinctus. Next base: position 197,402,832 of record NC_080673.1, on the reverse strand, counting down.
AGGCAATGAGATATAATGGCATTCCACAAAATTTAAATTAATTTTTAAGACTCTAAAGATAGCTATAACTTTGAATGTCTAAAGATGGGAAACCTCTGCCAAATGCAGTGAAGGTCAAAGACACTTGCAGAAAAAGATATGTGTGATGGCTTAATCAAGAAACAGAACAACTGAAGAAAATAAAGCTCCCAAAGAAGTTAATTCTTAGAGGACAAATTCAATACCCTTGTTTGAACAAGAACAGGATACTACTCTTGCTGGAGGGGTATCCCTGGCCCTATTCTCCATACCAGGATATGCTTGAAGCAGGCGATTCAGGAAACCCTGAAGCTGTTTCTTGTGAAACTTGGAAGCAGCCTGTCTGCCTTGAGTCCTGCTGTTTGGCAAGAGGCAGGGCTCAAACAAGTCACACAGTCACACAACCCTATTACCTAATGACCCCACTTGGTTATGCAAGAAAGCTTCTGTCAGTGCAGCACTCAATTCTGGCTTCAGCATAACCCAAACCCCCTAAAAATAGCAGGTGCTGTAAAAGCGCACGTCAAAGATGAGAAATTAAAAAGGGAATAGCAGAGGATCTACACAAAGATACTACATGTAACAAGAAGAAAAGGAACAGAAAATTGCGAGGGATGACTATGCCTCAAACGAAAAATATTGCCATGGAACATAGGTAAAATATGAGCAAACATACAGCTATAAATAAAAATTTTAGAAATATCCTTTTTTATAAGCCAGTATACTAATAAGATACATCAAGTTAATTGAGAGAGATGAGCTGGCTGCACTTGATAAATAAGTGGAAAGGAAAAAGAAAGACCATCATTTTAAAAATCAAGTTTGCATTGGAAGCAACAGTAAGGAAAACAAAAGCTGCTCAAAATACAGTAAGGCCCTGAAAGACTGGAGTGAAAAAGGAAGAAAGGAAAATTAACAGACTTTTAAGAGGATTGCAGGTGATATTTGTGTAAGATAGGAAAGAAAAAGGCTTGATATACATTCTTGATAAATATATATATATTATAGATAGATTAATATATGTATATATTTAGCAAGAGCGAGAGAGAAATCTCCAAAAATATTTGAATAATTTTAAAGATGGAATTTTATAAATATTTTCTGATACAAAGATGACAAAATTATATATGCTGAAAGGGTACACTGTAACCCAAGACATCTGAAAAGAAAATAATGAACAGTTAAATTTGTTGGTATTAAAAGATAATTAAATTTATAAGATAAAATAAATACTTTAGGCATCTAGACAAAAAAAGTAAATCATCTCTACAAGAGAAGAATAAAGTTGGATTCAAAATAATGCACAGCAACATACAATGTGAGAAGACAGGAAAGCATACGGCTACAACAGCCTCAGGATAACAAGAATTTCTAAAGTCAGCATTCATTCATTTGTTCTGAAAATATTTATCAGGCTCCTAGTTTTGTCACGCAATCCTAGGTGCAGGGACAACAATGGCAGCAACAACAATAACAACAATCAGACATAAATCCCTGCCCTCATGGAGCTTGCACTCTAATGGAAGGGATAAAGAGAGCAATGGATGTTGTAAGTAAAATATATAGTGTAGGCAGAGGCAGTTAAGGACAATGCTAAAAAGGAAAGGAAAGCAGAGTAAATGGTAAAGACTGACAAAAACCTTGTCACTTTAGAGAGCATAACCAGGAAAGGACTTAATGAGAGGTGACATTTGAGTGAAAACTTGAAGAAGTAAAGGAACAAATGTTGCTTGTTCTGGGGAAAGAGCATTCATTCCAAGTCCAGAGAACAACTACTGTCAAGTTCCCTAAACAGAACTGTGACTGGGGTGTACATGGACGATGAAGGGGTCAGTAGAGCTGGAGTAGTGAGGAGAAAGCATGGAGAAGAAAGAGACGAGGCCTGGAAGGTAAGGAGGGAAGGGTGGATTATGTTGGCCATTGTAAGGATTTGGGTTTTTACTCCATTGACATGGGACATTATTGGAGTGTTTTGAGAAGATGAGATATCCGATCTCTTATGTGTTCATATATGTTTTAATTCCCTTGCTCTGTCATCTGTATTGAGAAAAGACAGAAAGCAGACAAAGGGAGACCACTTAAAAGAGGACTTTTAAATAATACATGGTAAAGCAGATGGTGACTTGAGCCAAGGTGATAGCAATGAAAGCAGTTAGGCCCCAAACAATTTATTGGTCAATTATGTGTAGGATCATAATTAAGTGAGTAGTTAAAGATAGATTCCAAGTGCTTTGGTTTCTGATTTTCCTAAGAAACTGAACAAATGGAATCACAGCTTAATGAAATGGGGAAAGTATAGGAGGAACAGGTTTCAGATGGTGTGGGGGAAGGATCAGAAATCCACTTTTGAAGTTTTGCAGTTTGAGATGTCTATAGAAAGTCCAAGAAGAAAAGTGGAATGTGTGATTAGATATGTAATAAAACATTTTCTGAGCATGGAAGGAATCACATATTTTGCATAAGTTTTACTTATAAAGAAGTATAGGGGAAACTTTAGCAAACCTAAAGATTAATGACAAAAATCTTTGAGAAAGGAACTCATGGTGGACTTTGAATCTATGTATTTCTGAAGTTAAGACAACTGTAAGACAGAATATTTATGTAAGAGAATCGAAATGTTATAAGCCCAGGAATGTAAAAATGATAAATAGCAAAGGAATTAAGGAAAAGGAAAAAATGTGTTCCTCACTTCTTGTAACCAAAACTTACAATTACATAATTTAAAGTGGATAAATCAAATTTGAAGGATGCAAGTATATTTAAAATTATAAACACTAGAGCATTTTAAAAATTATGTTATTAAGAAATAATACTCAATTACAGCAGACGCTGCAGTGTTTGATTTATATCCCTTTACTCTTTCTTTTACTTCAGTAGCCAGCACAAATTAGAACTGTCGGCACCTGAATTTCTTTGCCTGCATGCTCTATTACAAACAGACAATTTTGTTCCCGAAAATAGCAGGCCACAAGTGTCAGGAGATTATACCCTTGGGAGAAGACTTCAACCAATAGCTTTCACCTTTGGAAGGGAGAAGCCTGGGGTAGGTGTTCTGCGCTGGCTTCCAGAGTTTCCCCAGTCGCTCCAGTGAAAACAAACCCTTTATTGTCTGTTTTTCCTTCTCCACTCTTCTACTTATTCCCCTTAAATACTTTGCCTCAAAGCCTACTATCAGGATCTGCTTCTGATGGAAAATAAACTAAGAGAGTTGACATGAGAAGCAGTGCTAGGAAGCAGATCCTTGAACTTCATCTCCTCAAAAGACAAGTTCAAGCCTACCCCATTAAACTGAATGTAATCCTTTCCAGAAACAGGATCATTGTAGATGTTATTATCAAAATGAGACCAAACTGGATTAAAGTAGGTTCTAATCCATTATGACTGGTGTTCCTATATGGAGAGGAAATTTGGACACCATAAGTAAAAGACAGGCAAAGATGACCCTATGATGGAGGTGGAGACTGAATTATGGATTGCCATTAAATCATTGCCAGAACCATACAGATTTCAGAGGAAATATAGCCTTATCAACACCATGATTTTGGACTTCCACACTTGGATACTATGTGACAATAAATTGCTCTTGCTTAAGCCATCTAATTTATGATGTTTTGCTATAGAAACCCCAGTAAATTAAGACAACGGGATTCTAAAATTGAATCACTAACCAACCAGAAAACAATAATCTATTTTTGTTTCAAGTAAGGAGTTGCTACTCCCTTGTGTGCTTTAGCATCAAACTTACAAATGATGCTAGTTTGTGGTGCACTGGGTTTAGTTACAGATAGAGAAGAAAGTGCTGACATCTGCAATATCTTGAGCATTTAAGAGATAAAAGGCAATATGTATTAAAATTACTGTGGAATTGGTTATTGTTGGGTGCAGTTGAAATATTGAAGGAATAAATGAACTCTCAAGTTCACTACCAAATGAGAGCATGGTATAAAAAAATAGAAGGTTTCTATAACAGTATTCAAGGAAAGGGTCATCTTTTGCAGCTAGACAGAATACTTTGCTGAAAATCAGACACAAGGTCTGATTTAGTCCAGCCTACATTATAGTGAAGACTGAATTCACAGCCTTTAAAAATCTATGTTGAAGTCATGGCCTCAGACCTAGGTTGGGAATAACTGAGTCAATGTGCTTGAGAAACTTGAATCCCCAGATTCTCCATATCATTCTCATTCTGTAGAAGTGTCCCATTTCCCCTTTCCTAGAGAATATGAATTTAAATCACCAGTCTGATCCTTGCAGCAAAAACCAATTAGATTACAGTGGGCAATGGTGTACAACTCTACACTTAATAGCCCTGGTTGCACCTGATATGGCAAGGTAGCATCTTTACTATGGGTTAGCCCATATTAATTTACCAATATTTTATCATTTTACCTACAAAATGGTTAGTTTGCTTGAACAACTAATATAGCTAATGTAATATATCAACACGACATATATATATATATGTTGTGTATATATACGCACGTATATACACATACATATTCCCTATTAAGAAAAAGTTCACTAGCATTTAATATTTCCTTGGATTAGATAAAGTATTCAAGATCTTGCCCCAGGACCTCAAAAGTGTTTGATATTGGATATGTGGGAGTCCTCTGTATTGTATATGTGAATTATTATGACCTAAAATTTTTGTGAAGATAAAATTAATAATTAGAAGAAAAAAAAAAAGAAAGGATGTAGACACTGAGGAAGAAATGAAAGAAATAGCCTTGCCACTGTACATACAGGGCAACATCTATTGCAGCGATGAAAGGCAAAATGTCAAAAACAAAGCTTTCTCATTTCTTCATTTTTTGATACCCCAATTTATTTTTACTTTATTTTAGTTTTTCTAAATTAGTATGTATTCTATATCTAACCTTTAAACCTATCACTATATTCCATTTTACTATTAATGGAACTTGGCAATATATTAGGCTTCATTTTTGAAGAAGTTTTAGACCACAGAGAGGTTCAACTACGGCAGGGGAGGAACACTTGTGTTGGGTGTTATTGATGGGGTCACATAGTTGGGAGGGAGTTCTCCAGAGCATGTATACAGGGTACATAAAAATGTTTGGATATTTTCATAGTAGTTACAGTTAAAAATGACAACTGAGGGAGTGCTGAGTTCCTAGCCAGGGGAGCTCTATCACATTCCCCAATGGAACAGCAACAATCCCCCAAGTGCAATGGCAAAGACCAACAAAGAAGGATGGTCTAACAATGAGTCCTTGATACTGATGACTATGTTTATGAGACTGTGTGCCTGAAATATGAACTAGCCCTAGAATTGCAGGGTGCCTAAGAGTTACCTCCTGAGAGCCTCCATGTTGCTCAAATGTGGCCACACTTTAAGCCAAACTCAGCATGTAAATGAATTACCTTCCCTTCAGCATAGGACATGACTCCCAGGGATGAGCCTCCCTCGTGCTGAGGGATTACTACCAAGCACCAGCTGATGATGTAACTAGAAAAAGACCTTGAATAAAAGGGTCAACTCAGACCAGCAGAATATCTCTTGAACATTTCTGGATATTCCAGAATGTTATGGCGGTCCATAATATTCTTGAAAACATGGAAAATGGGCCTGGAAAGCAAGAAGTGGCTAGTACATTGGATGCCATGGTTGGATATATGCACACTAGGTTGTGAATGATAAGTCTTTTAATAAATTATTCACTAATCAGCTGCATTGGTAAAGTTTATGAGTCCAATGTTCTGGGACATCTTATAGCATCTTTGCCAATAAAAAGGACAAGTTATTGTACCTCCTACCACTACAAAGAAGGCACTGTACTTGACTGGCTCTTCAGAATTTGGAGATAAATCATACTATACATGGGAATCCTGGTAGGACAGTTATATTAGGAAACTCAGAAGGCTTTCAAGTTGCACTACAAAAGCCTTCCCACTGTGTGAAGTATCTGGCAAACCCAAATAGAGTGACAGTACATAACTCTAAGGTTCTGGAATAAGACCATACTCTCTGCAGCAGAGAACTTTGCTCTGGTATGTGTTCAACCCTTATAGAGACTGAGCATACAACCACAAGGTACAACATGATTATGCAACCAGACTTATACAGAGTTAGCATTGTAATATTCACCAATTCATAGCATAGCAGCAATCCACTGTGACCTGACCAGGTCTGGAAGGTGGGTATAGCAGCAATTCACTGTGATTTGACCAGGTCTAGAAGGCACAGGTAATTTGATATAAAAAGGTAGCTTGGTGGTTTGTCTCTGTCACAATTACTTCTCACTCAGATCATTCTTATGGCTTGTGTGACCAAGAGGGAAAGTCTGGACCTAGTTTATAGATTAGCCATCTTCCTATGTTAGATGGAAACCCAAAATGGACCTTTGTTGTACTGGACCTCACTCAGTAAACAGTGGCTCAGAAAGTGATGAGGAGAAATCTTCTGAAGCAGCAGAGCAATGAGCAATAAACCTCTAGTTCTCAACTTGGCATGAACAGAGAAGTGACCTGAGGAAGAATGTACATGGCATGCCTCATTGTTCAGAGTCTTGCAAGGACCAAGATAAAATATTGCAGAAAAATAAATTAGAGCAAGAGGAAGGTGATAACCTCAGGAGAGTGAACAGAAAATGAGCAGATCCATTTGCAGGCATCATTGCCCACCTGAGAGCAGCCATGGCAGTGGAGTCACTGAACATTCAAGAAAGCAGTTTGTGGGAAACGGACTTTGGCCCAGTGGTTAGGGCGTCCGTCTACCACATGGGAGGTCCGCGGTTCAAACCCCGGGCCTCCTTGACCCGTGTGGAGCTGGCCCATGCGCAGTGCTGATGCACGCAAGGAGTGCCCTGCTACACAGGGGTGTCCCCCGCGTAGGGAAGCCCCACGCGCAAGGAGTGCACCCATAAGGAGAGCCGCCCAGCGCGAAGGAGGGAGTAGCCTGCCGAGGAATGGCACCGCCCACACTTCCCGTGCCGCTGACGACAACAGAAGCAGACAGAGAAACAAGACGCAGCAAAAAGACACAGAAAACAGACAACCGGGGGAGGGGAGGGGAATTAAATAAATAAAAATAAATCTTAAAAAAAAAAAAAAAAAGAAAGCAGTTTGTCTCCTCATCCAGTGGGGATCATCTAGCCTCTGTTGTCAGCTGCCCAAGAATGGAGTCACTATCGTTGCATAGATGAAGTTTATGCACCGACTCAACACATGAGTTGCCTAACCACAATTGATTTAGTTATTTCTGCTACTGCATAACCAACCTCTCAGCAGCACAGGCTATCACTGATCCTATGTTATGGTATCATCTTTTCAAGAAGATCAATCAGCTGCTTGGTTTCAAGTTGATTTCACTAGGCCCCATTTGGCTAGAGAGAATATCTTTTTTCTGGTTATGGTTTCTGGTTATGGATTTGAATTCTCTACTTTCATTTCCTTGGCAAACACCACTATCCAGAAACTCACTAAGTGTGTGTGGTTCGTTGTCATGGGATCTTACATAATATCATCTTATACCAAGAGACTGCCTTAAAGCAAGCTGGAAGTTATGGCAACTGGCACATAAGTACACATCAACTTTTTCTTCCAGGTACTGCATCATTCTTATGCTGCCATCCAATTAAAATATTGGGATGAACTCTTCCAGATACAGCTAATATGGTGACTTAGGTGTGGCACCCTAGTATCTGGAGCAATATTCTTCAGTATCTGAATTATACTTTGAATCAACAACTAGGTTATGGTGTTAGTCTGCAGGAGGTAAATAAGATCCAAAATCCAAGATATAGAAATAGAAGTGACTTTACTCATTGTCCCTCTCAGTGATGTTCTTGGAGAATGTGTGATTCCTATGCCTATAATTCAGTAAGAATTCTACTGTTTCACACCATATGACTCTTCATGCTGGTAGACAAATAAAAGATGTATTCTAATTGGAAGTGGCAAATGACCTTGGTAATAATGAGTAAAATAAATTGTTGTTATACATTGGTGAGAGGGAGCAATACGTATGAAATTCAAGGGATTCTCTGAGGTTCCTTTTGATGCCTCCTGATCCTATAATAACTATAAGTGGTAAATGGCAACAATCACAGCCTTACAAGGACTTTGTAATGAGAAGCTTATATACTCAAGAGTTATCTGATCAGTTAAACAACCAATCCAGCAGAAGTACTGATGAAGGGAGTGCAGAACTGCTGGTAGAGGCAAAAGGCAATGGTTATCAAGTGAGGCCCGAAGATCAACTCTAGAAGTGGGAACTAGAACTTGTCCTACTGAACCCAAACCTCCTTTTGTAAGGATTTTTTTTTTTTTTTTTTAAGAATTGGGACAGGTCACCATATCAAATAACTCATGGAAGGAATGTAAATCTGCATAGTGCAAAGCACAGGCTCTAGCAGATGCTCTCTGTGTCTTGCCTCTATCCTGTGCACTTTCCACTAATTGCTAGGGTGACTTGGGGTCTAATTATCCTGCTTTCCATATCCTCAGATGAGATGATTCTGAGGAGAATATTTTACCCTGACCCCCAGAGTTTCTCATCAGGAATGCACTCTAGCACCCATGGTGGCAACTGGCTTGATAAAGTCACCTCAAATCCTTTATTCCCCTCCCCACTCCCCGACTACTGCCTCCCAAATAAACAAATTATACTCAAAGATTTGTCTCAAGATCTGCTACTGGGAGAGTCTAAAGTAAGATGCTAGTATTATAATTTTCAATTGTTTATAGCAGAGTTTTATTTGTTGCATTGTAAATCAAGTATACTATATACTTTTTTTAAGGAAAAGTAACATTAAGAAGAGCAATTAAAACACAGTCTTGTAGGGGATGGATACAGCAAGATGGCAGTGGAGTAAGGAGCTCCTAGAGTCAGCTCCTAATACAGGGCAGTTAGTAAACACCCAGAGCTATCTGAACTAGCTGAAGCACCTGTTTGGGGACTTCAGGAGGCTAGAAGGGCATCCTGCAACATCCCTGAAGAACTGGGAGGAGGAGTCTGCCCATCTGCAGAGAAAACTCCTAAGTAGAGCCCTCCACACCCCGGGGGCTGGTGCCCATCCTCCACTGGAGGCACAAACCAACTTGGGAGCTATTCAGCGGCTGGAATTGAAAGCTCGCTTCCCCAAAACAGGGGTGGAAGAGATGGTTCGGCACCAACTTCAGCTACTGATGAGTAAGATTCAACAGGTTAAAGTATAATCCTAGAACCAGCTAAAGTGTGAGCCTGTCCAAGTCAGAAAGAGTCCAGGAGCCGCCATCTTGACTACACACCTGGCACAAGGGGAAGCAGAGCAGACTGAGAATCTCAGTACAAGTGGGGACTGGCTTCTTTCCATCCAGGTCAGATTGTAGCTCTAGCCTAAGCCCCAGTGCCACCTCCAACAGGGAGGAAGCTGGAGGGATCTGTGCCAACCTCTCTGGGAAGTTGCCGGCCAAGCCACAGAGGCCAGTGATTGTCCTACTCAGGTGGTGCAAGCCACCCCAGCAGCTGTTCTGTGACTGGAATTGGAAGCTCCATTTCCCAAAAACAGGGAAGGAGGAGATGATTGTCTGCCAATTTCAGCTACTGGTAGACTCAGATGGCTAACGAATAACCCTAGGAACAACTAGGGTGTGAATTTGTCCAAGTAGGAATGATACTGGTGGCCAGCATTTTGACTCTGCCCCCAGCCTGAGGGGAAGCCTGGCTGAACAAATATCACAGTGACAGTAGGAACCGGTTTCTTTCACCAAGATCAGTCTGCAGCCCTGGCCAAGGCTTCAGTCCCTCCTCTGGTAGGTTGGCTAGCTCAACACCAGTCTATCCAGGTAACTGAGGGTACCTTTGGCTGGCACAAACTGAATAATCAGAAGTCTACTGTGACAACTGCGGTCATCTTGGACCTGCACTGCATAGATTGCTGCCCACACCTGCAGCTCCAACCACTCCCCAGGCAGGGGAGAAAAGGGCATGAAGCTTCATCAGTCTCTCTGGGCAACTACAATCTAGGCCTGCATGACTTGGATTATGCCACACAACTGTGACTCTGTCCCTACCTCTGGGAAAGGAGAAAGTTGGGAGAAGCTTCATCAGTCCCTGGGGCAATGAGGGCTGCTTGAGCCTCCAGAGTTTATAGCACCAATTACATCCTTAGTTCCAACTGCACAACCAGCAAGGCAGAAAGGGCAGGAAACCCTAATCTAAAGAGAAAAATTGCACCCAAAATAAATATTTTAGTAGGCCAGAGGCCAAGCCACCGACAAAAAATTACAATCCACGGCCCAGTTAAAGTAGTAAGATACGCCTTCAGATGACACAAAGGAGTTGAGACAACTAATTATAGATGTTCAAACAAATCTCCTTAATAAATTAAATGAGATGGCTAAAGAGATTAAAGATATTAAGAAGACACTGGATGAGCACAAAGAAGAATTTGAAAGCATGCATAGAAAAATAACAGATCTTATGGGAATGAAAGGTGCAATCAATGAAATTAAAAATACATTGGAATCATGTAATAGCAGATATGAAGAGGCAGAAGAAAGCATTAGTGAGCTTGAATAAATGGCTTCTGAAAGTGAACATACAAAAGAACAGATGGAAAAATGAATGAAAAAAAATGAACAAGATCTCAGAGAACTGGACGACAGCCAGAGATGGGCAAATGTATGTGTCATGGGTGTCCCAGAGAAAAAGAGAAGGGAAAAGGGGCAGAAGGAATATTGGAAGAAATAATGGTAGAAAATTTCCCAACCCTATTGAAGGACATAGATATCCATATTCAAGAAGCACAACGCACTCCCATCCAAAAAAATCTGAATAGACCCACTCTGAGACACATACTCACCAGAATGTCAAATGCCAAAGACAAAGAGAGAATTCTCAGAACAGCAAGAGGAAAGCAATGCATAACATATAAGGGATACCCAATAAGATTAAGTGCTGAAACCAGAAACCATGGAGGCAAGAAGACAGTGGTCTGATATATTTAAGATACTATGTGAGAAAAACTTACAGCCAAGAATTTTATATCCAGCAAGACTGTCTTTCAAAAATGAGGGTGAGATTAGAATATTCACATATAAACAGAAAATGAGAGAATTTCTAAGCAAGAGACCAGATTTTCAGGAAATACTAAAGGGTGTGCTAGATCCGAGAAGCCTGGAAGAAATTCTAGAAATGAAGATTATGTTAATAAAAGTAAAAGTGTCAAAAGAGTGGTGAAAATAAAATGTGACAGATAAAACTCAAACAGGAATTAACTTAACCAGTGATGTAAAGCACCTGTATTCAGAAAACTGCAATCCAATGTTAAAAGCAATCAAAAAAGTCCTAAATAACTGGAAGAACATTCCATGCTCATGGACTGGAAGACTAAATATCATTAAGATGCCAGTTCTACTCAAATTGATATACAAATTCAATGCAACCCTGATAAAAATTCCACCAGAATCAAAAAAAAAAAAATTGAAAACACAATTATCAAATTTATTTGGAAGGGTAAGGGGTCCTGAATAGCCAGAAACATCATAAAAGGAAAAGTGAACCCTCATCTCTGTACTTTAAATCGTACTGCCAAGCTATAGCGGTAAAACCAGACACATGGACCAATAGAACCAAACTGATGATTAGAAGCAGACCCTCACATATATGGTCAAGTGATTTTTGCCTAACCTGTCAAACCCACACAGCTCAGGCAGAACAGTCCATTCAGCAAAATGGTACTGAAAGAATTGGATTTTTATAGCCAAAAGAAGGAAGGAGGACCTCTATTTCATGTCTTATCCAAAAATTAACTCAAAATGGATCAAAACCTAAAAATAAAAGTAAGAACCATAAAACTTCTAGAATAAATTGTAGGAAAATGTCTTCAAGACCTGGTGGTAGGTGGTGGATTCTTAAAGGAGATAAGAGAAGGACTGAGATGGACTTCTGATGTTTAATGTATACAGAAGTTTTAATTAGCTTTACTGTAAAAGTGTGGAAATGAATAGAATGGATGGTAACAAATAGTGAGTAATAGCTAGTTTATAAATGGGGATGTGGCTGAAAATGGTAGTCTAGGGATGTACATGCCAATTGACAGAATGCTAGAGAATAGGAATTGAATAGCACAGTAAATCAAGAGGTGGATGAGAATTGTGGTTGATGGTACAGATGCAAGAGGGTCCTTCACTACTGCAGGATGTTGAGAATGCATGGGAAAAATACAACTGGAATGACCTATTGTAGTTAGCATTAATAATATAATATACTTGCATCCATGCCAAAGATGTACTGTGTTGATAATGGGGCAGTACGGAAAATGTGAGCCAAATGTATACAATGGACATGGTAACAATCAGATGATATTACCTTATCTGTAACAAATATTCCACCACAATGTGGTATGTTGATAGAGGGGTGTTGCTTGGGAATTCTGCACATGTGCATGATTGTTTTATAAGTTTACAACTTCTGTCATAAAAAAAATATATTTAAAAAATAATAATAGGGTGGGTTGGGGGAAAACACACCAAATGTAACATAAGGACTATAATTAAGAGCAAGATTTTTACAATATTCTTTCGTAATTTGTAACAAACATCTCACAAAAATGCAAGGTGTTGGTGGAGGGTTGATGAATGGGACCCCTGTATGATGTTGTGCATGTATGCTTTGTAAGTTCACAACTTTTACTATACACTTAATTGCTTATGTATGTTCATATATAAATGACATAAAGACAATAATAATAGGGAGGTTTGGGGGGAAATACTTTGGTCAATACTAATATTTTGACAGTGCTCTTTAATCACTAGTTAAAAAAGTTTAACAACAATATAAGGTGTTGGTGCTAGGGTAAGTTATGAGAGTCCTGTATGATGTTTTATATGTTTGTTTTGTAAGTTCACAGCTATTATTATACCCTTATTGTTTATGTATGTTTGTGTGTGGATGATATATTTCAATAAATTAATTTAAAAAAAAGAAAACAAAAACAAAACAGTCTTGTAAGTTATTAAGGGGCACACACACTAACATAAAAATGAAACGTGGGTCATATGATAAAAAAGCTTTTAAAAAGAAATGGTAAAAGCAGAAAGCATCACATGAAATGGAAGGCAGAATTAAGACCAAATATATTTACCTTTGTTCAGCAGAGCAGACAGAAGTACAGGAAGAAAGCAAGAATTCTTTTCAGATTCCTTCAGGTCAGCCTTCCACCTAGATATAATTCAATTCCGTACTGTGTAGCCATTGTTCAGTGGGTGACTCCCTTCTGGAACTACCTTTTTTCTTGACCTCCAGGGGACTAGACAATTCAGGTTTTACTTCTACCTCATTGGTCATTGTTTTTCAGACTCCTATAGCAGAATCTCCTCCTGCCCTGGCCTCTCAGTGTGGCAGAGTCCCGAAAGAATGACCATGCCCTATTTTCTGTCTATACTCAGTCTTTAGGCAATCCTCTCCAGATACGTGGTTTTAAAATTATATTTATGAAGAAGACTCGAAATATGTATCTTTAGATCTCTCTCCTATATTCCAGAATCTTATATCCAGATTTGTTCTTAATTACAGCTGCTGGTTGATAAAAACACCCTGAACTTAGTCTAACATTGAACACCTGGTTACCCCGACCATCACCATACAGCCCTCCCAATCTCATTTGATGCAACTACATCTATCCATTTGCCCTGTTAACGAATCATTTTGACTCTCCCTTTTAAATATACCCAGAATCCAACTACTTCTTATATCTCCACTGTTATCACCTTGTGAATCACTGTCATCTCTCACCTGTATTTAGCATCATTCCTCACCATCTGATCTACTGTATATTTCACTTATGCATTTATCCATCTCTATAATCCATAAACAGCAATGACTTGCTTATTTTTGTTTGCAGCTACATCTCAAGTGCCTGGCATATTAGATAAAGGTCAAAAATTTGTTGAATTAAAGAAATGAATAGATTATAAATAAAAGAACTTTTCATTCAGTCACACAGGGCCTGCCTCGCAATCTGACACTGAGAATAGGAAGGAATGATTTTTTTTCCAAAGGAGATTCTAGGTACTATTTTGCCAGAAGACAGATTTTGCTTAGCAAATAAATAAATAAATAACAGGTATCCCCTACTCTATTCCATGGAGATATTGTGAGAGCTAAATGAAAAAATGACACAGTATCAATTTAACATATCAACAAGTAAGAACAATAGAACACCATTTCTGTAAGGTTTCTAATTTAATGACATTTAACCTAATGTCATTATGCATGTCTATGGAAAAACAAGACTGGGTCAAATAATTCTGAATAACTTCCATACCAGATTATATAACACTGAAAGAATTTGTTACGCTAATGTAAACTGAAAATCTCCTGAGGAGTAGAAAGCAAGAAACAATTCTCAAATATATTTTAGTATGTAAATATTTATTCTAAGATTCTAATGGGATTGGTTCATCATGCAAGCATTCATCCCTTACATACTTTTACCTCTAAATTCTGCATACAATTGATGATGATGATGGATTAGGTATACATAGCTTGGACAGTGACCTCTAACAGTGCAATCTTTCAAGGTAGGAGCTATAGCCAAATTCTATTAGTGTTAAGAATTGCACACATACATGCATAAATAAAAGCAAACAGTCTACACAAGTGTATAGGGAGAAATGACTACAAGGCTGTGAAATATACATTGGGGGAAAATATTGAAACATTAAATAATTAAAATAGTTGGATTTTCACAGTGATTTTATTTTATTTTACTTTTCAAAATACACAAAGATTATTTCCTTCAGCCAATTAAAAAAGGAAAATGCATTTTGTTGGTGGATCCAGTTACTAAGAGTAATTAAGCCAGATTCACATCAGAGTTCTTTACATTTTTATACTTAATTCCATGTGCCAAAGGGGCCTTCAGAATCTCAATAAAATGAGATAGCTTCTACTTGGTTCTGACACGAACACTGCCCGTAGGAAAACGCTAAGCTGGCTTAACTGGAGCCTAAAACTAGATTGATAGTCTCTTCTTTCCACTAAAACTAGATTGATATTCTCTTCCACTATGCCTGGGTGGGTGATAGCACAATGATGGGAGACGGATGAGCAGTGGATACAGTACAGTGATGACTCTCAGCGGGTGCCATGCCTTATTAGGAGAAAAACTTAAGAGGGAAGTCCATGTGTGAAAGTTCTTGAGATGGGCTATTCAGGATGGAAGAAGCAGCGAGACTACTGTCTCATTTACTGAAGTCTCCATCACAGTGCAAATAATTTCCTTGACTTGCCAAATATCCATTAGAGTGACAGGAAGACGGCTCAGAAATTCAGCAGTGCAGGCTGCTCATTGGCAAAGGCGCAAAACCCACCAATGGCACCGTCCCTAGGTGCCAGCAGCCCCCACGTGGCCAAAGTGGAAAGAGTCAATAAAACTACAAAGTTAAAAAATAAACACACACATGCACATATAACAAGGAGGGCACTGAGGCATTGGGAAAAAATCTTACCAAATTGCAAATTATTTATGGAAGAGAGAAATTTTAGTTCAGGAATAGTAGACCATCTAGGCAGTTGCTAAATATATTACAATGAGCTATTTCTGAAAATGTGTGCATTGGCATAAAGTTCCTGCTGTGAGGATTTTATGTCATCAGTGAAGTTTCTACTCTGTTTCTAATATGTATGGATCCCTGTCAACGAGTATTGTGAGGCTGATATAATGAGTTTGAGAAGGTGCTCAAGTAAACTTGCAAGTCTTACAAGTAATTTACTATTGTCATTTCGTAGACCTGCTTGCCTATTTTATCCCTCCTGTCTCACTCTCCCAAATATTCCAATATCACAACAAAATTTAAAACGGTAGCACTAATCAGAAGCAAAGAGCTGAAAAGGATTTCAGAATTTATCTAATCCCCCTGCACTCACAAACATCCCAGAGGTACATGAATCCCACTTATAGGACCCATTCATTCATTAAACAAATGCCTCCTGAGCTTTAACTTTAATCCTGACAACTGGGCTCCTACAAAGTAGATACTATAATTCGCAATTTATAGATGAGTCTGGTGAAGCGTAAAGAGATTAAGTAACTTGCCCGTGGCACACTGTGTGATCAGTTACAGGTTTGACACAATGCCTTTT
Source organism: Dasypus novemcinctus (assembly GCF_030445035.2). NCBI lineage: Eukaryota > Metazoa > Chordata > Mammalia > Cingulata > Dasypodidae > Dasypus > Dasypus novemcinctus. The sequence goes on along the minus strand of NC_080673.1, from coordinate 197,386,721 downwards.
TACCCTGAGATGGAAGATCATATCAGAAACCTACTAATAGAAAGGCAAAGGTGATTGCATTTAGATAAGGAATCATCATAGACTGTAAAAATATTTCCTTCAGGACAAATAGATTTGGATACCACATGCTTTTCCCCCCTTTCCCCGCCCCATTGAATCTGTAGTATTCAATCCTATTATATAAACTTTTACAAAAATTTTCCTTGATTTATCTCTCCTTTACAAAAAAAAAACTTTCCTCATTTTTCATTCAAATTTATCCATAAGTTTCTCAGGACTCATCTGTTTCATAACTTGAATTTTATATTTCCTTATGCTGGAATTTAAAAAATTTTGACATAAGGACCATGTTCTGTTTGTCATTCCATCACCATAGCTTTCTCTAAGCTGAACAATCAATGCTTTTGAATAAATGAATGGACCATGGAATCAGTTCCTCTGTCCGATACTTCCCTAATGTCATCCATCCAATCATCTTTCCATATCACCCACCCATTCAGTCATCCATCTTTCCATCTTCCTCTTTCTGGATAAGCTAATATAGTGTAAACAAGGAAGTAATGCCCATGCCACCTACAATTGCTTACCGTTTGATCAAATTTTTAATACTTACAGTGACTCTTCACAATAGTTTCTGTCTTCCAGTTTTTACATATATCGTCTAATCAATTCTGTGCAAGAGGTGGGTAAGTTATATCACTCCTGCTTTACGAAGAAGACACATAGCCTCAGGCATCATTAATAACTTGCACAAGTTTGAACAAAAGACAAACAGGAAAAATAGAAAAACTATATGAACTCTCCAGAATCTAGCTTAGTCCTAGTTGTCTTGTTTGATTCACTGCCGACATAGGTCCACTTTTAGAAAAATAAAACTCCCATAACTAACATCTGTACAGCAGATTTCAGACAACTGTGACTCCTCTCCTCTTTTTGGACAAACAATACTATTCATTATTTTAACTGCCTTCTTCTCAATTAAAACTTGGATTGTGATACCTCCGGTAGTGTTGGATTTGACTATTCTTCAATATTCCATTGTTTACTCTTAATGTGTGCATACCTTGTTCCCAAGTCAGAAAGTCAATCTTCCAAGCTTTGAACTTTGCTTAGAATCTGGATTAAGAGAACTGGTTTTCAAGCTCTGTTATGTATTAATGTGTATTTGGTCAACTTTATTAAGCACCTCAAACATGTATCTCCTTATCCATTAAAAAAAAGAGAGAATAATAATACTTTCCTGAGTCATTGTGAGGGGCAATTGACATACATAATGCAAAGTTGTTTAGCATCATTTGCAATACATAGTAGGTACTTGAAAATGGCAGTGCTTTTTTAATAATATTACAACTAATCCCATTATTACATGCTTGATTTATCTAAAAGATTTAAAAGACTGAGGTGATTAGTAACCTTTTTAGCTTCTCATTTAATAGTCAGTGTATGCATACAGTACGCATATATATATATATTCATTAATTGATTTCAGATAATGTCCAGTGAAGTGTGAGGTGTGGAATACCTGTATACTTTTTAAGACAAGTTAAATAGCAAAATAGGGACCATTTCACAAAGTTATAACAGAACAAAGTGGAGCATAGCTCAAAGGGACTCCTGAAAATTTTGGTCATTTGCAAAAAGAAAACAAACCCACTCAAACTAGTTCCAAATGGGGGAAGTGGATAATTGAAGCAGCAGTCATCAGATAAGTGGAATACGGGCAGGATGCACAAGTACTGTGGGTTACAACTAGAGAGTATTGAAGACATTGTTTTCTCTTTCTTGCTCTCCGTCCCTCTCTCTTATTTGCATTAAAAAATGGTAGCTCATAGCTGATTGTGGAAGATTCCTGATTTACTTTCTAACCTTTAAACTTTGGATAAATGATTTTCTGTGTGGTAATCCTATATCTATGTAATCAGAACAGACTTTCTGATATTTATCTGAAATCCCAATGACTTGAACTTGCTCAACTTCTGATATAATTGGTAACCTCAGGAAAATAAACTATTATAGAGTCTTCACTTTGGTTCTTATTTGCCCGTCATTTTCTGCGCAAGTTTCATATTAACATATGTGAGGAAATGTATACAATTAGAAAGTAAAATTTGCAAAGTGAAACAAATGATAAAATGCCATCTGTTGTAATCAACATTATGCAGCTCTCGTGATGGAACCACTGATAGGGAAATATTGTCACAGTTGTAAGTCCTAATTAATTTGAGGGACGAGAATATGAACATGAGTTACTGTTAAGTGCAGAAGGTAGAAAGAAAGTTTGTCTGTCTCAAGATGAAAATATAGAACTACAAATATATAAGATACCCTGTTCTTAATATTTTTCAGCTTATAAAATATTTTAATGACTCAATAAATGGCATCTAATATGAAGTTCCATATTCTTTACAATTTTTCAATACTTATATGTGTTGTATCACAACTATCTCATATATGTGTATAGTTTGTTACAATTGGCAAAATGTTTTTATAGCTATCTTATTTGATCCTCAAAATAGCCTATTATTTAATGGAACAGGGATGATAGTAATGTGGGCTGACATGGATATTCTGGCTTTCTCTTTTCTTCGAGGAACATGATACTCTTATACATCCTTGCCTATTTTAAGTTTAGTGAGGATCTAGGAGTTAACTTTGTCCAATGAACCAAGAAATGAAGTGACTTATGTTACTTTAGGGCCATGTCATGCTTCCACACCTTCTCCTTTCCATCTGACAAATTGACAGGCAATAGTAAGAGTGGTGGCTGCCAGGGACTCTATGACCAGCCTCTAATGGACATGCAGAGTGAACAGGACATACACATTTATTGTTAGAGACCACTGAGATTTTTGGCATAATTTGTTACTACAGCATGGCTAGTCTTTTCTAACTGATACAGCAGGCACAATATCCCATCTTTTAAACGTGATTTTCTAATGCTTAGAGAAGTTAAGTGGATTACTCATGAATGTAAAGCTAATAAATGACAGAGCCTGAAAATTATTCCTAGAATCATTTGAGTCTAAATTGTGTCTTCTTCCATTACATCAAACAAATAATGAAAACAACAGAAAAAAAAATATTGTTTACCAAATAACATGAATTTCTATTTAATGCTCTCATCTTTGTGTGTTTTTGCTAAATATTTTTGGCTAAATATGGCTTACATAGGGAAGGAATTTGTGAAGCATGGACATTCTTATGTTATACCATTTCATCCGTATGCTCAAATATAAATGCTACTGTAACTTTGTTAACTCTTTTGTCTCCGTAAATAAGCTAGAAGATTGCCTCTTGCATTTTGACTGCAAGGTGACGATAAATGCATTTGATATGCATATAGTCTACAAGTCCTAATCCTGCTCTTTAGGGATATCTCCAATTTTGTCTTTTCAAGGCTTAAGGAACATTATAGCACAAATTCAAAATCATAAAATCATTCCCTTAAATCAGCATATAACATTAATCAATATAAGAAATATATTCTAATAATATATGAAGAACATAATTATGATTAAATAGAATACACATCATCTATCGAATCTCATTGGGTACAAAATCTTCCATATTAATTAAAGATTTCAGATAATTGAAAAGGCTTCTTTAATTGCAAGTTTTCATTTATTTTACCATTTTATATATAATAATCCTTTGTAATATGTGTCATACCCTGTCTTAGTTTGCCAGAGCTCAATAGCAACTATTACACAATAGCTTGGCTTAAACAACAGGAATTAAACAGTTTTTAGGCCAGAAGAGGTACAAAACCAGATATCTTCAAGAGCCCACTATCTCCCTGAAGACTGTAACATTCTAGTGTCGGCTTCCAGCAATCCTTGGAGTTCCTTGGCTTGTATATCTGACTCTTATCACATGGAGATGTCCTCTCCTCTCTTTCCAGGTTCTTCCGACTTCTAGACTCAGGCTCCTTTCTGTAGTTTACTCTTTACAAGGCTTCCAGTAATCTAAATTAAGATCCATCCTCATTCAGTCAGGTCAAAACTTAACTAAAAATAACATTTTTGACAGGTTCTATTTACAGTGGTTCCCATGCATAGGAATATGGATTAAGATTCCAAACAAGTCTATGTTGAGTTAGGTAATTGAATTCACTACATGCACTTTCCTAGACTCCTAAAATAGAGTGAAAAAAACAAAAAACATTAACATCTATTGAATGTTTCCTCAAAATCATTCAATGAACATATCCTTCACTATCTTTATAAGTAATATTTATGACCTTTTTACAGTTGAGAGAATTGGGCCTCATCGAAAATAAGAAACTTCTTTCAGGTCGCAAAGGTCAGTGATGGAGCAAACTGCAAAGCAAGGGTCATCAGGAACTCTAAGGTCAAGGTCCCCTCTACTCCTAGGCCTGTGGCTTTCCAGTCTGAATGCAGTTTAATTAATCTCCACAAATGTAATAATATTATAATATAGATTGTTCTTAAAGGCTGTAACAGTCGACTGCCTCACTTTATAGATAAAAAACAAGTGAAAATAGGTGAAAAGTGTGGTCAGAAGCTTAATGAATGACAGAACTCAGATAAAGTGGTGATGATATCAGTTCGATATTAGTCAGGGAAACAGTTGTCAGTCTCTGTTTTCTAGTATGAAGGTAACCGAGACAGGGAATTAGAGGCTCACGCACTATTGCTAGGTCTGGAGAAGCAAAGGTCAGCAGAGTCATTGAGCCATGGCTGACAATCATCTCAGCTTGCTGCACCAAAGTTGAGTTTTTCACAGGCTTGCCTAGAAACCACTGTCAATGCCCAGGACTTTTAAAGAGCCCTAATGGACATGTTGAGATCTCAGCCTCTGCTCTGTGATATCAAGGAAATTAGGTTGACAACAGTTTTTGTAGCACAGTGAAACTTCTGACCTATATTCTAAAGCTGCCCCATATCCCAGGATTCCTGTGTAGGCAGCTAGTCTCAAAGAAGGTGAGCCATACAGTGACACCTTTGGTATAATAAGATTTGTATTACAAAATGATTAAATGTATAAAGTCCAAAACCAGGCAGAATGCATTTCTGCTGTTGGAAGTCAGGGTGTGATTGCCCTTATTGGGAACATAACTGGAAAACAAAGGGGACCTCCGGTGTCCTGGCACTGAAGTGTGTGCAATTCAGAAAAATGTGTCAATTTGTACAGTTACAGAAAATACGCTTATTTTAATTATGACTCTAATACTTCAAAAATTATGTTTTTTTAAAAAATAAGACATGCATCAATTAGTATTAAGGGAATTATAGATATGATATTTTTAAAACTTTGCTTAAGTGGGTAGTCTATGTATAGCTTGCAGCTTCCTACAAGAACCACCAAGGACTACTCTGTAGTGCCTGGCACAAGTTTGACCTCTAAACCAATGACCTTGATTGAAGTCCCGGCTTCAACACACATTGTCCATGTATGAAGCAGAGCAGTGTGTTGGATATCCAAGTGAGCTCTGGAGATGGAACTGTCCAGACTTGACTGAAAGTTCTGACTTGTGTGGCAATGAAATCATTTCAACTTGCTAATCCTTAATTACTTAAGTGATCAATTGGGTCAAGGAAGAATCAAGTAAGATAATGTATGGGAGGAACTTGGCACAGCAACCAAGACTTAGCAAGTGCTCAATAAATATCTCTTAATCCTGTTAAGAAAGAGGAACTTAATCTGATTTTACTCATCTGAAAAATTAAAGTATTAGTATATTTAGTGAGAAATTAAGGAAGGTCACATGAGGAGAACATATGGCATATTTACTTTTACAGAAATGCCTCTCTAAATATTATTTAGTTCCTACACTTTTCTATTTTTCCCCGAGTTCCAAGAAAATTTCATCACTTGAATATTTAAGTGAAGCACTTGAGCAGATAGATTTAAGGATGTGGAAATAGTTTTCAAAAGGCATTTCTTAACTTTACATCATATAGTCTAAAAGAAAATAAATTCATAAAAACATTAATGTACATATTTAAATGAATAGAATCCAGATGTGTTATCTTCAACACCTAGAGACAGTAAGTCCCTTAGGTAGTTTCTCTCAACTTATTTACTTTGAGTTTATTTCGACAGATATTTACCAAGCTTCCCTGGTATTGTAAGCCCACCTGCCCACTGGGAATTCGGAAGGTAAATATCAAGGCCTTTGCCTCTTAAACTTTGCAGACAGTGCATCACAAACAAATCTCACAAACCTATGTGGTTATTCTTCACCTAGAATTATGTGGAAAATGATTTGAGAGTAGCTAACTAACACAATCCTGGAGAGTCAGGGATGGTTTCTCAGAGATGAAATATAAACCGGGTCTTAAGTGTTAAGCTGGCATTTCTTAGATAGAGAAGGCTTTCCAGAAAGGGGTAATAGATTTAGGAAAAAGTTCAGGTTTGTTGGGTCTTTAACTGTGTGATAGAGCTCAGGGATAAAACTAGAAAGATATTGTTTTAATCCGTGATAAAGGAATTTTGGCACTTTCAACCATCTAGAAAACATGTATAAAATTCCAGCAACTCTCTGTCTCCAAACATGTTATTCCCATTTCCTGCTTTATTTTTTCACTTTCACAATTATCCTCATCTAAAAAAACCACAAATACATGTGCTTTTTTTCATCTTGTTCATTGTCTATCTCCTCTAACAGAATTAAAACTCCAGGAAGGCAGGGATTTTTGTCAGTTTTGTTCACTGCTACATTTCGGTGGCTGGAGAATGTCTTGCTTCATAGCAGGTGTTTAATAAATATATATTAAGTGTCCAAATGATTGTATTTAGGTCTTATTATTTACTAAGCCTGGTGCTACTTTCTATGTGGGTTAGTAAAGGTCTCCAGAGAAATAGAATCAAAATTATATGGGGGGGGGGGGAAGAGAAGGGGGAAGGGGAGAGAGATTCATTAAAAGGAATCAGCTCATGTGACCATGGTGACTGGCAATTCTGGACTCCATAGAGCAAACCCCAAGCTGGAAACTCTGATAAAGGTGATGCTAAAGTCCTTAGTTCAATATCCACAGGGAAAGCTGACTGGCTGGAGATTCTAGCAAGAGCTAATACTGATATTGAGGCAGAAATTCTTCTTCTATCCTCAGAAATTCTCACTTCTGGCTTTTAAGACCTCCACCTGATTAGAAAATGAGATTGCCCACATTGCTGAGGGCTCTGGATTGCTCTTTGATGCAATCAACTGATTACAGACGGAAATCCCTCCCATGAAATGCCCTCACAGTAAAGCAGGCCAGTGCTGACCAAACACACGGACACTGTAACCTAGCCAAGTTGTCCCATGAAATGAACCATCACACTGGAGATTTGTGTATGATATGACCTTGTCTCTGCCCTCCAGCAACACAAAGTTTAGCCAACTGACAGGCATGCAAAGCTAAACTACTCATAACACATGATAAGGAGCATAATAGTGGATTTAATAAAATGCTTTGGGGCAAAAACCTCACGGAATATTTCAGACATATCCCTATGAGCAAAAGGAAGTCAATGGACATTTCTAAATAGGTATCAGTCCACAATAAGTACAGAAATCGAGACGTATAGAAACTTCTGTTGCAATTTACCACTGCCAGGACCACCAACCATGGAACTTAATTGCAGTATTAGGGACGTGCCAGGTATGCACATAGGATGGGTGATTGAAAAGCAAGTAAAGAAGTTCTTAAAGAGGGTTCTTACCACAGCTTGTTTGAGATGCACCGTTTTAAAAATGATGATCCTGGCAGCCATTTGGCAGAGCTTGATTAGAGTCATCTCATGGCTGAATTCTCTGACAAGTGCCTCAAGTGCTGCTACACTAAGTTGTTGATTAAAGATAGATCCGTATGCTTCTGATGCCAGATGTGCTGGCATCAGAGCTGACATTCTGCTGCAAAGACATTTCTAATTTGGGACTTTAAAGTACCTACCCCAGGAGGCACTGTGAGTCATTGTCAGTGCCAGAGACAGAACCAGGGTGCTCAATAGCACCTTAGGATAAGATGTAGCATCTAGGCCTTTGCTGTGCTCAGTGCCCACATAATTTACCCCAATTTGCAAAGGCTCTGATCACTGAAGGGTGTTCAACAGGCCTCTATGTATACATACGTCAACCTCCATAGAAGGCAGATATTGCAAACTTTATCCAATGCTGCCCTGTTAGGGCCAAAATGTACATATATGCAAAGATTCACAAGGTTATAAAAAACACTTTGAATCCATTTGCTATAATAATTAAAAATAGCTGCCAAATATTTACAGAAATTATCTCAATATATTCACAAACACACACACAGATTATTATTATTGTTTTGTAGAAAAAGAAACGGAGCTTCAGCAATATTAGTAGCTTTTCTAAGTTAAACAGCTGGAACATCGTGTAGCTCTGATTTGAACCAGATATTCTAGCTCTACACGCGTAATCTGTTGTTGTTTGTATTGAATAAGGGAAGACTGGGGATTTTCCCCTTAGTTAAGCTAGACTGCAAAATTTTAATAAATGTTTTTCTTACGAAATAAATCTAATTTTTTTTTTGGCTTGTCCACAGTAGTCATGATGGCAAGAAGAGAGAGTGATGAGAAAAATAACTTCTACCAAAATTATTTTTCTTACTTTAATGAACTGAGGGACTAGTCTCAGGCTCTCAATACCAATGATGTTTCAGAAATAGCCCTTATTTTTTCATTTTTCTCTTGGCTTTAAAAATGCACCAACCCAATGATTTTCACCTGTTTCAATGATGGCTTCTTCTCAATTTCCTCGGCTTTATATTATTGTTCTGCTCAATCTCTAATGTCAATGTGTCCCAGGATTTGATCCTGGGTTAGGATTCCTAGATTAAGTACTTAAAAATACAGGATGCCTAGTTAATTTAAATTACAAATAAACAAAAGAAAAATAGGCTAAGTATATCCAATGAAATAGAGATGGATAGACACCTAGATTCTCTTCTCTTCTTCTCTTTTCTCTGCACATGCTTTCCATAGGTGATCTCATTGAGGCCCATGGCTTGACTCAATTTTTCCCATTTTCTACACAAACTATAATCATACCATTTGATTTAAACCTTTATTATTCTGGCTGACTAAAATATATTCTTCTCCAGCTAACTCAATGAGTTGCTCTCTGAGGAAACAATGTGTTAATCCCACTCTATAATGCCGTAGACCTAGTCATTTTTCAGTAAAAGGCAAATGAGGGAATCAAGGAGGTCATGAAAGAAGGTCAATGAGGAAGAAGGCATTAGCTATTCATTGCATAGATTTTCCCAGAATCTTATTTATTTTACTTAATATTTTTTGCTTGTGCCTTTAAAAAAGCCAGAAAAAGCATAAAGTCAAATTTGGGGTTGACAAAACTTTTGGGGTAGTAAAGAAGTATTAGGAATGTGATTCAAGAATCACTTCGTAGTCTGGAACAATGGATGGAAACAAATAAGATTCAATAAAATCCTACATGAAGTTCCAAGAGTTTTATGTGTATATTTGGAATTCAGAATACTCAACTAAAGAGCAGTTCATGTGTGAAGTCCCAAGAACATCAGATAAACACAGAGATGACACCAGTAAACAGTGGTATCTGGCCTCCTAAGAGCAATGACTAGAATAAAATAAATAGTAATTCAATGGGCCAAACAAAGGATGTGATTCTTATGCTATATTGAACATTGATGGCAGCTATGGAAATTTTTTGTTTAAAGAAACTCACAATTTTATTATTTGATTAATAATGATTTACTCCTACTAAATGCCATTGCAGGGATATACTTTATTCAGCATTATATTTCCACAGCACGTCTTAGAATAATTTTGTAACATCATAGACCTGAAAATCTTTGTTGAGCTGTGTCCTCTAAAATGCTTACATACTGTCATATTTGGTGCAGAATTTTATTTTTATTTTTAATGTGATATTTTATACTGATAAATCATAAGGTACTCTCACTCACTTTGTCTCTCTTTTCACACATCTGTATCTCATTTCTGTGAGCATGATGGAGAAGACTAGATACCTATAAATGAACATCTATGTGATAAGAAGGAAAAATGAAAACAAGGATGTTTTAGTTTCCTAGGATACTCAAGCAAATTCCATGGAAAGGGATGGCTTATAGAATAGTAATTTAATGGCTCAGAGTTTTGAGGCCAGGAAAATGTTCAAATCAAGGCATCATCAAAATGATCCTTTCTCCAAAAAAAAATGTGGCATTCTGGGGCTTGCTGCCAGTGATCTTTGGTCCTGGGCTCTTCTGTCACATGGCAAAGCAAATGGCCGCCTCTCCTGGCCTCTCCCTTCTCTTCCAGTTTCTTGCTGTTCAGCTTGAGGATATACTCTCTGTGGCTTTCTCTGTCTGAATTTTATTTTGCTTATAAAGGACTCCAATAAAAGGATTAAGACCCATCCTGATTGGGGTAGACCCTATTTTAACTAAAGTTGGGTTCATACCCACAGGAATGGTTTGACTTTAATAACATATTTTTCTGGGGTATATAGCTCCAAACCACCACACTATATACTCTCAAACCCTGAAATGGCATATTCTTTCTTTATGAAAGATACATTCATTCAATCCCAAAAGCCTAGTCATTTCAGTAACAATGCTTAGAATAAAGTCATGGCAAATCAGCTTCAAGTATTATCACTCCTCTGTCGGTCAACCTATAAAACCTAAAAAACAAGGTATCTACTTCTAATATAAAATGGAGGTACAAGTGTAGGAGAAACATTCCCCTTTCCAATAGTGAGAAATTTTAAGAAAAACAGGTGTCATAGGTCTCAAATAATTCTGAAATCCAGTAAGGCAAAGTCTGTTAGATGTCTGAGAGTGAACTATGGATTGTCGTTTTATCCTCTAGGCCTGATGGAGAGACAGCCCCACTACTTCCAAATGTTTGTGCAGTGACTGTGCTCTCTCCAAACACTGCAGTGTGAGTTTCATACTCTCCAAGCATCGGGTTGCAGATAGGCTTTCCACAATCTGCAGGATACAAGCCCGACCCTCTCCAAGCACTTGGAGAGGCAGCCAACCTCTCTGAAAATGCTGGGGCACAGGCCCTATTATCTCCAAACACTGAGGTGATAGCATCCTCTCTGAACAATTGAGTGGAAGGCCTTTTTCCCTTCAAGCACAAGGGTAGACCCAACCTTTCCATACATAAGTGTGGGCCCACTCTCTTGGCCCAAGGAGAACTCTTCAGTTCAGACCCTGGCTTCCATGGCTCTGACTGTGAAGTCATTCTTCCTTCTTTGTCTCTCTTCTGTCCATTTTGCAGAATTTTATTCTGAGTTTTATACTGTTTATCAAGGATTTATTTAATAGGACTAAGATCCATCTAGATTGAGGTGGGTCGAACCTTAACTGAACTAACATCATCTAAAGGTCCTACTTAACCTATAGGAATGGATTAAGTTTAAGAACATGTTTTTCTGGGGTTATATACAGCTTAAACCACCAAATAAAGACCTTCCATTTCTCAATGTTTCACAACAGGAAAAATCATGATGTAAGTACCTAAGTATCTATGAGACATCCTTTCACATATCCTTTCTTTTTTTAAAATTTAATTTTATTTTTCAATTATCTTTTTTTAAAGTTAATAGATCACTCAAAACATTACATTAAAAAACATGAGAGGGAAGCGGACTTCGCCCAATGGATAGGGCATCTGCCTACCACATGGGAGCTCTGCGGTTCAAATCCTGGGCCTCCTTGACCCATGTGGAGCTGGCCCATGTGCAGTGGTGATGCACGCAAGGACTGCCATGCCATGCAGGGGTGCCCCCCGCATAGGGGAGCCCCGCATGCAAGGAGTGCACCCCTTAAGGAGAGCCACCCAGCATGAAAGAAAGTGCCACCTGCCCAAGAGTGGCACCGCACACATGGAGAGCTGACACAGCAAGATGATGCAACAAAAAAGAAATACAGATTCCTGTGCCACTGACAACAACAGAAGCAGACAAAGAAGAATATGCAGCAAATGGACACAGAGAACAGACAACTGGGGGGGGGGGAAGGGGAGAAAAATTAATCTTTAAAAAAAAATGAGAGGTTCCCATATACCACACGCCCCCCCCCCACTCCCATCATTTTTTAAATTGTATTTTTAAAAGATATATAGATCACAAAAAATGTTACATTAAAAAATAAAAGATGTTCCCATATACCCCCCGCTCCCTCACCCCACTCCTCCCACATCAACAATCTCTTTTGTTATTGTGGCACATTCACTGCATTTGATGAATACATTTTGGAGCATTGCTGCACCACATGGAATATAGTTTACATTGTAGCTTACACTCTTCCTCAGTACATTCAGTGGGTTATAACAGGATATATAATGTCCAGCATCTGTCCCTCCAATATAATTTAAGACAACTCCAAGTCCTGAAAATGCCCCCACATCATATCTCTTCTTTCCTCTCCCTCCCATAGCAACTACCATGGCCAATTTCTCCACATCAATGCTACAATTTTTTCCATTACTAGTCACAATAGTTCTATAGTAGACTATCAATAAGTCCACTCTAATCCATATTTTATTCCTCCATCCTGTAAACCCTGGGATGGTGATGTCCACTCCACCTCAATATCAAGAGAAGCCTTATATCCCACATGGATGCTGGATGCAATTCCCCTGCTTGCAAGTTGTAGGCACTCTTGGTTCCATGATGTGGTGGTTGACCATCTTCACCTCCCTGTTAGCTGACCTTGGCAAGTCCAATGAACCAGAGAGTAGGAGCTACAACTCTGCTGAGGATTAGGGCCCAGCTGACACATGGACAGTCCAGAGATTCAAGTCTCCTGGGTATACACACCCTACTCAGCTAACATGGAGGTGAAGAAGGGCAACCACCACACCAGGGAGCCAAGAGTGCCTACAACTGAAAGCAGGAGAATTGCATACAGCATCCATGTGGAATCTAAGCCCCCTCTTGATATAGATGTGGAGTGGACACAACCATTCCAAGGTCCACAGGATGGAGGAATAGAGTATGGATTAGAGTGAACTTACTGATATTTTATTCATGAACTATTGTGATTAGTAATCAAAGAAAATGTGGCATTGGTGTGGAGAAAGTGGCCATGGTGGCTGCTGGGGGCAGGGAGTGGGAGGAAGAGATGTCATGCGGGGGAATTTTCAGGACTTGGAGTTGTCCTGGGTGGTGCTGCAGGGACAGTTACTGGACATTGTATGTCCTCCCATGGCCCACTGGGTGGACTGTGGGAGAGTGTGGGCTATAATGTGGACCATTGACCATGAGGTGCAGCGGTGCTCAGAGATGTATTCACCAAATGCAATGAATGTCACATGATGATGGAGGAGATTGTTGTTATGGGGGGAGGAGTGGGGTGAAGGGGGTGGGGGGTATATGGGGACCTCATATTTTTTTAATGTAATATTAAAAAAATAAAGACAAAAAAACAAAAAACAAACAAAAACACAACTAAATCATAATAGACTTTGAAGTATTGTATACAAATAAGTATGTTCCCTTCGCTTAATTTTTGCTGAATTCCAAAAGGTCAGTAGTCTTTAGTGGCAGATAAAGCTATTGGTGCTTTCTCTTTTTCTTTTCCTTTTATATTTTAAAAATTGAGGTGCACGTGTTGGCTCTTACCGAACATTGTGATCATTTGGTCTTGTATTAAGGTGACCAAGAGGCTCCAGTTGCTTGCAAAACTGTGAAATGCTTGTGTGGTCCTATACAGAGTGATCCACATTTGGGGCTGCTTTCAGAAAACATATGTTAAACAGCTCAGTAAGGAGTTATTCTTGAAACTCAGTGGGTGGTTTGCTAATGGGAGCAAGGAAAGCTTAAGAACTGACCCCTTGGCTCTCCTGCTGCCTTCTGTTCATGGCTCCCTGAGAGTAGAGTGAGCTAAGAAAGAGCCTACTATTAAAGAGGCACTGAAGTGCTGCTTGATCATTCCTTAACAATGTCAGTAATTGTCATTATACAGGGGTCTTAATATATAAATTATTTTGAGACTTGCCTGGAATAAAATTAGAAAATCTTCCTTCATTGTAAGAAAGAAAGCAACTGAAAGTATAGGGCCAAAAGGACCATGGAGAACTCACTTTCCCTGTGTTAGCATTTACATTTCTGACCATCTGCTCCAGGGGTTAGGGGTAAGGCAATTGGAATATACAGCCAGGTGGTGGAGTCCCGGGAGATTTTTCACTGGAATCCTATTCAGCTAATCCTTAGGTGTTCTAGTCAGGTTCAATCCTCAGAGAGATAAGAGGTCTAGCAAAGGCCAAGTGAAGGAGAGTATCCCCATGAATCAGACTTGATGTAAACCAGGGCAAGCTTCCAGTCCCAGCTGTACGTCAAGTGAAGCCCTAATTCTGCTGGATAGTCAAAATAACTATGTAGAGAGGATTATCCTATAGATATACCATGTTCTAGATTTCAGACATTGAGAATATTCCCAAATGCCTCTTACTTGAAGTGTGGAAAAACCTATTAAAACTTCTATTCTGATCAATATTTATTATGGAAGGGAGTGGGGCAGAATTTTCAGGATCTTATAATAAATTTCCTTTTGTAGGGTCACTAGGAGCAGGCAGCTAGCATGTGCTCCTAGGATTGTAGAACAGTGAGTCTAATTTCAGGTTCCTAATGGAGGAGAGCTAATGGTTTAAAATCTCACTGAGAGAATAGAAGTAAAACATAACAAAAGAAGATGCACAACACTGTTCAAGGCAGAACTGATCTGAAAAGGAAAGACTGAGTATAAAATAGAGAATGGAAATATGGGACCCAAGTGATGTCTTGGAGAGAGAAGAGAGAAATATCAGTAGCTATAGACATCACCCTGGACTATAGGGCAGCTCTTTCACTGTGTCCAGGCATGGTAGCTGTACAGAATGATGCCCTCTGCCACACATCCTGTAATTTTCTGATTTCACTCTGGATCATGTAGGATGGGGCTATCATGAAACAAGAACAAAATAGAGAGAAAAAGCAAAATAAATGTGATAAAATATGTTCTGTATGGAATGGATTTGGCAGTATCTCATTATAACAACAACAACAATAAAAAAAACTTAGCAGGCACTTAATTGTATTTCTTGCTTTGTGGAGTTCTTGTAGATCTGAGAACATTGGGAGTGCTTCTTTATCCATAACTGGTTAGAACAAATCAATGCATATATAACAGATAAAGTAAAGTGTTTCTAATTATGTCTGTGTTGGGAACATCCTAATTAAAAGGTGCTTTCAATATATTTGTTTAATGGCCAAGCTCAAATATGTCTCATGACAGCAAAAGGTGAAAAATTGATTCTTTTTTTGAGCTTCCTTAATACTTAGGTGAAAATCAAAAATTTCCCCCTTGTTTGGTTTAATGAGTTGGAAATAAATTACATCACATAGTCAGCTAGAATTTCAGGACTTTATTATGCATAGAAACCATCTATTTTTCCTTTTTCTTACCTGCCTGGCAAGACATTTTCATCCTTTGCTTTCTTAACCTGTCTGGACTTATTTCAGGAGTCCAATGATAATCAGGTTTAGTTTTTCCATTTCATGAGCAGTTTTCCCCTCAACAAATTGCAGATTGCTTGCTTCAACCACAACTGGAATGAATTTTGCTGCCTAAAACATAATATCCCATGTATTTAAAAGTCCTCCCTGCCTCCTGAAACTCCATTTCTATTCCATATATCACACTAAAGAAAAATGTTGTGTTTTCACTATCATTGGCATTGCTTGTTCTGAATAAGTTACCCTTTTCTTTTAGCCCTGTGTTATATACTTCCTTTAATCCTTCTGTTCTGTGACCTCATTTCTTTTTCATCTTTATTTTTAATACTTTTTTAAAGATACTTAGAATACATATGTTATATTAAAAATATAGGGGATTCCCATATGCCCCACTCCCTGCCCATCCCATAATGCCCTACATTAACAATATGTTATTAGTCTTGTACATTTGTTACATTTGATGAACACATATTGGAGCATTGCCACTAAGTGTGAATTATAATATACATTATAATTTAAACTCTCTCCCTCACAATTTTGTTAGTTATGAAAAGATATATCATATCCCATAACTGTCATTGCAACATCATTCAGGACAATTCTAATGTCCTGAAAATGCCCCTCTATTACACCTATTTTTCCCTCTCCCTCCCCTCAAAACTTCTGATGGCAACTGCTTCCACATCAATGATAAAAGTACTTCAATTTCTACAATAAAAATAAGTCTATAATAGAATAACAGTAAGCCTAATCTAGTCCATCCCTCATTCCCCAATCCCAAGGATTCCGGGATGGTGATGCCCACCCTGCCTCTAATTGAGAGGGGACTTAGAGCCCATGGGGAAGATGGATGGGACTACCTTGCTTACAGTTGTAGTTGCTCTCTGTTCCTTGGGATGGTTGTTGGCCGTTATCACTTCCTTGTTAGTTGTCTTCGGTGAATCCAAAGAACTGGAGAGTAAATGTTGCAATTCTGTTGAGATTGAGGGCCCAGCTGGCGCATGGACAGTCTGAACATTTAAGTATCTTGGCCATAAACCTATCAACTTTAGTACTAACTATAGGTTCAAATAGAAAGGGCAGAAGAGCCATATGTAGGAAAACCACTACTGAATCCAACTATGTTACACTGAGGAGCATAGGATCTTTCTTTTTCCAGTTGCACTGTCAGTTGGTGTTTGGTAGTATCCCTCAGAGCCAGGGAGGCTGACCCCTGGGAATCATGTCCCATTCCAGGGGAAGGTAATGCATTTATATGCTGAGGTTAGCATAGAGAGAAATGACATTTGAGCAACAAGGAGGCTCTCAGGAGGCAACTCTTAGGCAACCTATTAGACTAGGCTAAGTTTCAATTTGAAAACAAAAGGTTCATAAGTACAGTAATCAATATCAAAGACCTGTCAATGGGCCACCCTCCTTCACTACTCACTGCCCATGAACTCAGGGGATTCTTGCTGTCCTTTTAGATAATGCCACAGAACTCTAATATTCTTTCAGCTATTGTGTGGATCTCTACCCACCATGACAATGCCCCACGAACACTTGAACACATTCTTATGCCTTATAGGTATGCCCCAGGTGAACCTCCTCCTATGAATCCCCCATCACTGACACCCCACAACAATGATCCTCCCCTGCTACAGTTGTACCCTTCTGTGATCCAAAACTTCTTTCAAAAGTGAAGCCAACATAATAACTGAATAAAATTAGTCAGAAAATGAAATAATGATAGTTTTAAAAATGACAAATAAAATGCAAAAAATTAAAAAGAATGTTTAATGGCAAGATGAACACCCAATACTCCCTAGAAACCTGCCCCAGGCATGTCCCACCTCCTCATACCCCCCACATCCAACACCCCAAACCAGTAACCCTCCCCTTCCATACCTACATCTTTCATCTGTTTTCATGTTGATTTTCTCTTTGGGATGTAAAGCTAATTATTATCCTTCTAGCTAAAATCTTTGCTCACTGTAAACCAACATTCAGGATTCTCATTTGACTAATCAATCTTAGGATTTCCATTTTGACACAATCTCAAGATCTCCTACATTGGGAATATCCTAGTAGAGGAAATTGTACTTCGATTTTAACTAAATAAATTTCATAACTGAGCAATGTCCAGTCAAAGAAGTCCAGGCATCTGTAGATCCATTGAGCTTTATCTAGTCCTTGTCTGAACTGGTAAGATCAAGTCCCTGCCTGACTGGAACTGTCTTTAGTTTCTAAGCCTAAAACTTAACCTATTAGAACGAAGGTCCTACTAGAATCTCCTATTCCCTTGTCAGGACCCCAATAGCTTATCTACAGCTTAAACTTTCCTTCTGCCAGGAAATTAGGTACTACTCCCCATTATTACAGCCACTGAGTATTAGAGTATTATAAAACATCAGATCTGTATAAAATACATTTCTTTAAGCAGCATGCTTTAATCTATCTCTCCTGATAAAGATATATGTCACAAACCCAGGTAAAAACAGTGTTACTTTTGTTTTCTTTACCATTTGTCATTGTGTAAAACATTATCTATAGTTAGGGACAATATTGAAACAATCTAGGGACCTTGGTAGTAAAATTAAGACTCATTTATCATGTCTATCTCAGAGTTCCTGCCCCTGCCCTCACATACAATATTTCACATGCCCATGCAATGGAAACCTAAGATCTTCTTGAGTTCATCTTAGACAGTCTGTTCAGGACCTGTTACTCATTTAACACTGTCTTCTTCTTTACAACACATTGTGTAGCTGTGGTCTACATGTTGTATGGTGGGAATTTCCCAAATTAAGTCAATTTTATATTTAGAGAGAGGAAAGACCCTTTCCTAAAGAATGAATAATCTATGGCAGATTTGCTAGTAGCAATCTGTAGAATTATACAACCATTCCTTCATGTCAGAGAGCATTTTGCATAGATTGGGCAGGCTTTCCAAAGTGCCAAGCCATGACATTATACTCTTATGAGTAGCTAGGAGAGGGGAGTTATAGAGCAGAAGTGTTCTGCTTGTAAAAGGGATAAGTTGAGAAAGATATGTGAATTTGCAGCCCACAAGGTCTATTTTCAGAATCTGTGACATTGTGTTGGGCATTTAACAATCTCTGAACCTAGGTTCTTTGAGTCCACACCAGAAAATTCATACAAAGAGGTAATGTACATAAGGGTTTATAGTAGAAGAATGCTAGACAACTAAAAGATTACTACTATCACATAGGCATTCAAAAAGGTGCTATGATACATAAAAATGTTAAGATATTTTAAAAATATATCGTTTTATGACAGAAGTTGTAAACTTATAAAACAATCATGCTTATGTACAGAATTCCCAAACAACACCCCTCCGTCAACACAGCAAAATGTGCTACAAATAAAATAGTATCTTATTATTGCCTTGTTCGTAGCATACATTTGGCTCATTTTTTCCATACTCTCAGTATCAACACAGTATATCTTTTGCATAGATACATGTAGTTTGTAACAATCGTCTCATGATAATGCAAGGTGTTGGTAGAGCATTGATGCATGGGACTGCTGTATGATGTTATGCATGTTTGCTTTGTAAGTTCACAACTTTTATTATACTTTTAATTGCTTATGTATGTTCATATAAGTGATCTAAAGATAATAATAATCGGATTGGTTAGGGGAAAATACTTTGTTTCATAGTGGTATTTTGACAATGTTCTTTAATCATAAGTTTAAAAAGTTTAAAAACAATACAAGTTATTGGTGGTAGGGTGAGATGTTATTTATGTTTGTTTGCGTTATATGTTTGTTTTGTAAGTTCACAACTATTATACATTTATTGTTTATGTATGTTTATGTATGAGTGATATATTTCAATAAAAAAGAAAGTTAAAAAAAAATGTTAAGATATATCCCTGCTGGGGGTAGGGAGTGGGAAGAAGAGATGAGATGTGGAGGCATTTTCGGGACTTGGAGTTGTCCTGGGTGGTGCTGCAGGGACAGTTACCAGACATTGTATGTCCTCCCATGGCCCACTGGGTGGACTGTGGGAGAGTGTGGGCTATGGTGTAGACCATTGACCATGAGGTGCAGCGGTGCTCAGAGATGTATTCAACAAATGCAATGAATGTATCATGATGATTGAGGAGATTGCTGTTGTGGGGGGAGGAGTGGGGGGAGGGGGGTGGGAGGTATATGGGGACCTCATATTTTTTTAATGTAACATTAAAAAAATAAAGACAAAAAAAAAAAAAAAGGAAAAAAAAAAGATATATCCCTGAACAGAGTACGTCTTATATAATGGGAAATGGTATACAAGTTAAAGATTCACACAGAACTGAGTTAAAATCCTTGCTTTACTCCTTGGAGCTAATGTCATCTACATCAAACTTTTCTGTGATGTGAAATTACAAAATGCATGTAAGGATTTAGTGCGGGAACATAGAAAACTCAATAGACCATAAAGATATTGGAAAGATATAAAATGTGCATTTTAAAATTTAACATATTAAGAAATCTAAGAATAAATATTCATGAGTGTTTTCCCTCTAAAAGTACATATATGGCCTCAATTATTTATATATTTTTGCAATATGTTACAATGCTTCAATACTTCAAAATAAGAAAAATACCATAATTTGTTTAGGATATATTATGTTTAATAAGTAATACTTATTGCATGGTTACAATGAATCAGGAACAGTTCTAAAGGCTTTCCATGTATTAACTCATTAAATTCTCACATTAACTCCTTATTACTTCCAATTTATAGGTGAGGAAACCTAGACAAGACTGACAAATAAATTGCCTTAAACTACCATAGTAGGGTTATTCAGAGAAACAGAAGCAACAGATTATATATATGTATGTGTGTGATAGAGATTTATTTTAAGGAATTGGCTCATGAAGTTGTGGGAGCTGGCAGGTCTGAATTCTATAGGAGAGGCTAGAACTGGAAATTCTATTAAGAACTGATGCTAAAGTATTGAGTCCAGAAATCATAAAGGAGGACAGCAGCCTAGAAACTATTAGAGAAGCAGAGGGTGTAGTCTTGAGGCAGAATTTCCTTTTCTTCTGGAAGTCAAAATACTTGCTCTTTAATTCCTTCAGATTATTAGAAGGGAGCCCATGACATATTATTATGGATAATCACCTTTATTAATATCAGTTGATTAGAGATGTTAATCATACCTACAAAATACCTAGGAAGCAACATATATGTCAGTGTTTGACCTAACAACAGAGTACCATAATCATGCCAAGTTGCACATAAAATTAACTTTCACAACTATAAAGTCAGTAATTTCAAAATACGATATTCAAATCCAAACAAGATCACCTTCGAAATCCAGTATGTTTATCTGTCAATTCAAATACAACATAATGGATCGGCTTAATAACAAGAAATTATTGGCTCATGGTTTCAGAAGTTAGAAGACTTGCTTCTTCTAGGTTCTATAGTGCCCTAAAGTTAGAAATTGGAAGCAAACAGGGTACAGGTCCTAAATAAGTCCAAAACCCAGTAGGTAAATTCCATTAGATTTCAAGGTCTGAGTCATCTGTGGATGGACACATTATCCTCCAGACTGCTGGAGTAGCAACTCCACCCTATCCAAGCATTTACGCAATGGCCATGCTCTCCCTGAATGCTGGGATAGAGGTTCCATCCTTTCTGAGCACAGGAGTGGTGGTCTTGCTCTGACTAAAACCTGGGATGTGGGCTCCCCTCTCCAAGCATCAGGATGATACCTGAACATGAATATCAAGCATTGGGGTGGGAGCACCATGCTTTCCAAAAGCAGGGGCAGAGCCATAGGTGGCCCTGCTGTCTTGGCTCCAAGTCATCTTTTCCATTCAGATCTCTGTTTCCATGGTTCTGTCCTTGAAGCCATTCATTCTTCAATCTGTCCCTTCTCTGTCCCTTTCAGTCCTCAATGGAAGTGCTTCAGTGCGGCGGCTTGCTCGGTTGGTAGAGGTAGGGTCTGGCTGTGGACGAGGGGTTGGTCCAGCTTAGGACAAGGGGTCGGTCCCACTTGGGACGAGGGGTCGGTCCGGCAGCAGACGAGGGGTCGGTCTCACAGGGGTTGCGCGGTTCGGCTGACGGGGTCGCCCGGCGAAGCCGGCGACGAAGGGGTCGCCCGGAGAAGCAGGAGACGAACTGGGGACAAGGGAGGCCAGGCCCTTGTCGGGGGCTCTCAGGACTGGAGGGCGCACGGCAGAAGAACTACCGCGGGGACAAGGTAAACACGCAAGTCCACTTTATTGAGGGAGAGGCAACAGTTTTATAGGGGCTGGGGCAGGCTGATTGGTCGAAGCCACGCCCTG
This sequence comes from Dasypus novemcinctus, assembly GCF_030445035.2. NCBI lineage: Eukaryota > Metazoa > Chordata > Mammalia > Cingulata > Dasypodidae > Dasypus > Dasypus novemcinctus. Next base: position 197,364,970 of record NC_080673.1, on the reverse strand, counting down.
CTCTGATTGGTTGCCGGAGAAAGGTCAGTGGGAGGTACTGGACAGGGGAGGGGTGTTGATTAGGGATTGGCTGTTGCTGTTGCTGGGGGAAGTGGCAGGGTTTAGGGATTGGTGGCTGCTGTTGCTGGGGTAGAGGGCAGACTTGAGTTTCCCGCCCACGCCTGGCTGTTGCTGCTGTCGGGGGGAGCGAAAAGGGCAGACTGGAATTTTTCGCCCTGTGCCTGCGCAGGGAGAAAGAAGAAGAAGGCATCGTGTGGCGCTATCTGGGAGGAGGGGCGGCCGCAGAAGCATGGCTGCCGAGAAGGGGAGACCCGAGGGCACTCTGCGCCCATGCCGAGCTCCCTTCAGGGGTGGCGGTGAGTCCGACCAGCCACCCTATTATGGGGGCAGCGGCTTGGCCTACCGCGGCTGCTCCCCCGCCAGGCCAGCAAACCACACTTCAGCCCGAGGGGTGACTGCACTTCAGAACATACACATTTCACAGAAAGCTTTTTGGCTTTGCATGCAAGCTAAGGAGGTCCAAACTACCAGAAAAAAGAAAAAAAAGTACTTTCCACACATCATTCCTAGATAACTATATTTCCAGTCCTGACTTCTAAAATGGCTGAGTATCCCTGTTAAGGCACACCTATTTTAGCAAAGGTTTATTCTAATAAACGCTCATGTGGAGACCTGTTCTCTGGGGACTCATTTCCTGGAAGACCGGTAAGGGCCCAGGTAGAGTTGCTTCTGTCCCTAGCCTCAGAGCACATTTTCTGGATAGGATAAGGGTTTTCAAAAAACATCAGTTGCTGTTTCCTTTGTGCTTAAGAGTTCTGCTCTTAGCTTATCCTTTTCCTCTCACATTTTACTACAAGCTGCAAGGGGGAACCAGGCTCCTCCTTCCACACTAAGCTTGGAAACATCATCAGATAAATATTCCAGCTCATTGCTTACAAATTTTACTTTCAATCCAACACAAGGACACAATTCGACCATGTTTTTTGTTACCTTATAACAATAACACATACATTTTCCTTCTAAGACCTTATCAGAAGTACCTTTAATGACTATATAAGTCAGCCAAAGGGGTGCTGATGCAAAATACCAGAAATTGGTTGGTTTTTATAAAGAGTATTTATTTGGAGTAGAAGCTTATAGATACCAGGTCATAAAGCATAAGGTACTTCCCTCACCAAAGTCTATTTTCACGTGTTAGAGCAAGATGGCTGCCAATGTCTGTGAGAGTTCGGACTTCCTGGGTCCCTCTCGTCCAGGTTCTTGCTTCTTTCTGGGTTCAGGTCCTCTGTTTACTCCACAAGGTCAGCTGTAGACTATCACGCAAATGGTTCTGTCTTTCTCCCTGCGGTTTCTGCCGTGTCTAAGGAGCTATCTCTATTCTTCTGTGTTCTTCTCCTGGCTCCATCTTAAGGCTTCAGCATCAAACTCCTACATCAAAACTCCAACATCAAAAACCCTTGCATCAAAATCTCCAACTATGTCCTTTGCCATACCATTTATCTGAGTCCCCACCCACCAAGGGGTGGCAACTTGATGCCCTAATGACATGGCCCAATCAAAGCCCTAATTATAACTCAATCATGCCCAGTAATAGACCAGATTATAAACATAATCCAGTATCTATTTTTGGAATTCATAACGATATCAAACTGCTACAGTGCCTGTATTTCTACAACAGTCTCTTCAACACAATCTAGGCTTTTTCTGTCTAGCATCACACAACTCTTTCAGCCTCTACCCATTACTCAATTCAAAGCTGCCTCCACATTTTCAGGTTATTGTAATAGTAGTACCCTGCTTTCTAGTACCAAAAGCTGTCTCTATTTTCTAGATTGCTAAGGCAAACACCTCACAAACGAACTAACAACATGAATTTATTGGCTCACAGTTTCAGAGTCTAGAAGGCTTGCCTCTTCCAAGGCTTATAGTATTCTGGCTGGCTGTCATTCTTTGGGTTTTTTGGTTTCCCCATCACATGGCAACATCCTGCCTTTTGTCTTCTGTATTCTGGCTTCTAGCATCTTTCCATCTTTATCATTATAGGGCCTCAGTAATAAGACTGTATTAGTCAGGAATCTCTAGGGAAACATAACTCACAGGAGATATCTATAAATAGTATGAGATTTTATAAAGTTGTCTCATGCACCCATGAGGAAATACAAGTCCAAATTCCGTAGTGAGGCTGCAAGCCAGGGACTCAGATGAAGGTCCTCATTGAATTTCCCAGGAGACACTGGCTATCTGAAGTAGAGATGGGGAGTCCACTCTCTGAATGCTGAAATCACTTCTCTTATTAAGATCTTCAGCTGATTAGAGACATCACCCATTGCTGAAGGCAATCTCCTCAGGTGATTGTTAGATGTAGCCATACAATTTTATAATCAACTCACTGATGATTAAAGTCCATGAAATGTCCTTGTATTACAATTAGCACAGTGCTTGCTTGACCAGACAACCGGGCACCATTACCTGACCAAGTTGATACATTAGCCTAAATATCACAAGTGCCTTGACCCAGCCTGTTTGATGGGTCACCTTAAATTTTTTTTAAAATCTCCATAAGTCCTATTTCTAGAGGGTTCACACCCACAGGAAGGGGATTAAGAATAAGAACATGTGTTTTTCTGGGGCTCATAACTCAATCTACCATTGTGTTATACAGTGTCTCTGTGGGGAGATAATTTTCCAAAGGTTTCTCTGATCTTTGCAAGCCTCATGAATGAGGCCTCAACTGTCTTTTTTGACAGACTACTTTCAAGGATATTAGTATATTGAACAGCCTTGGAAGAGAAAAATAGTGTTTTCTTCCAAAGAAAAATGCAGGTTTGCTTAGAGTTTTGGAAGATAGACATAGTGCCACCCAATGTAACAAAGATGAACCATGCTTTCTCCTCATTATAAAATATTTGGGTATCCTAAGTTCAGGGCTGCTCTCCTGTGCCACTACTCCCTGCTTTGCATTTGCAGGTGTCATATAGCTATAGGACTTGGAAGTCAGGGAACTAGTACAAAAATACTGATGCTCTGGCTTCTGCTATCACTGTGAGTAATGAATTTTCCTTCACCGTTTGAAACAACGGTCCAGGATCCATGAAACGGTGGTTAGCTAAATTGTGAACTTGAGAGTAAACTCTCAGATCTTCATAGTTCTTGGCACTTTCATAGTAATAGTATTATAATAATAACTACAGTAATACTGTTATTAAATGCCTTTAGATATTGGCACATAGAATTTAAATGTGTTTTTATACTAAGAGTTTGTTGGGAACACCATCAAATGAATTTCTATAAGTGTTGCCAAATGTGTGTGTGTGTGTATGTGTGAGGGGGTTTGTGTGTGCATATATATTTGTGTGTGTGTGTATTATTACCCTAGCATAGAATATTTTTAAAGTTATTTGCACTTATTCTGTCACAGCCTACAGTAATCTTGATTCTTTATCTTAAATAACATCTAGCAGTATATAACATAAGGTCACAAAAAGTTATTTTATATTGGGAGAGATGACAAAAAGTACCATACATTGGATTTGAAGGAAACACATTTTTTAACAAAGTGTCAAAAATAACATCAAAAGTATTTTATTGTACGTCCTCCCTGCCCTTAAGTGTCCAGACACTATTTAAAGAACATCATGTTCCCCGCCACTCAATGAGGCAAGGGTTGGGTGCAGGCTAAGGTTTAATTCAATTTGACAAGGTTATTGACTTTGTTAGTCTGTTAAAAGATAAATCGCTAAAAATAAAGAAAAGAAATGACCCTGGATTTTTTTTACTGATTTTTAAATGATATATAAGAATATATTTTCCAAATATAAATACATACCCTGCATATGTTTAAATAAAAGCACTTTGTAAAACAAAGCAAGTTACTGGATTTGGCAAATATTGTTGAAGTGTGAATATTATCCTAGCAATTTCAATAAGATTGAATAAATGCAATTCACACAGAAGTACTACATTCTCTAGAAGTAAGGCAAAGTTATGCTCATTATGTAGGAAATTATTAGAACCTTCTGTAATAAGAAAACCAATACCTTCCATTTGTAGAGCTCTGTATCATTTTCAAATGGATTCAGATATCTATCTATCTATCTATCTATCTATCTATCTATCTATATCTATATATATATCGTTTGCAGCTTACAATAGTAATTATACAACCTGGCATGCTGGTTAGAAGATCAAAGATTCACACAGTTAATAAGATTGCCATTAGGACAAGAAAGTAGGAATTGCTTCACCATCTCATACTGTGCTACAATTCATATGTTGAACATACTATGCTACATTTCATGTGTTATTTGTACTTTCAAAGTCATCATTGCAATAATGTCAATCAAGTATATTTTTAAATTTATGCATATCGGGCAGCATATATAGATGCATGGATCAAGGAAGAAGAAGAAAAAAATAAATAAGGAGGAGAAAAAGAAGGAAAAGGTGAAAGAAGAGGAGAACAACGCAAAACCAATTATCCTTCTTCATAGACAAGCAAAAGCATTCTAGCTGACATAGTTTTTCCCTATTGCCCCCATTATGCATTGAGTATTGTCAATTCAACATTCTCCATTTCCATTCATATAATTGTATTCCTGCCAGTGTTCACTTTTCTCAGTCGTGAGCACGTCACTCTTTGCTCAGCACTGTGTTTGCTGCTGAGAAAAAGAGAAGAAGAAAATCCAGGTTGGGCTCTGGAACTTGGTGTGGTTGAATGATACTTAAACAGAAGTTTACAATTCAGTATTTTAAATGCTATAGTCATAGAAGGAACTAACTGCTATGGGAACACTGCAAAAGAAACCAAAAATGTGTGGAGGTCAGACAAGGAAGTATAAGGATATTGGAGCTGGGATACTAAAGTACTATAGGTGTTTGCCAAAGAGAAAAGGGAAAAGATATGTCACAGAGAGAGTAAGAAGTGTATAGACAGGCTCAGTAGTCTGAAGGATTGTGGCATATTCAAGGCACAAAGATGCATGCATAGAATAGAAAAGTAGTGATAACAAACACATAAGAGTAATTTCTGGCATTTTACATGCATTAGGTCATTTTGTTCATATAGCAATCCTGTTAGTAACATCCTATTTTCATCATTTTAGAAGTGAAAAAACAGACATTCAGAAGTTGATTAAATAGCCGAAGATCATACAGTTAACAAGGGTATGAGCAATTGTTAAAATATACACAATCTGATTCTAGAATCTCAGACTTTAATCACCATTCTTTAAGGAAGATCAGTTATATTTTGTATGATTTATAAAAGATTTGAGGATTTAAACACGAAAGTGAGAATCAGATTATTTTTAGAACGATAACTCTAACATGAAGTTAAATAGGAGATTCGAGGAAAATGAGCACAGGGTCAGGAGTCTTACTAAAAGCCATAGACCAGCAATGATAAGGGCCTGATTGGATTCAAGTCTATGGGAAGAGAAGAGCCAAGAATGACTTCCAAGTTGCAGAAAGCACAACCATGTGGCATCATGAAGAAGGATGCAGTGAGTTGAGTTTGAGGAGTTGAATGTTGGGTATCAGTGGGACATTCACGTGAAAATTCCTAGTGTGGATTAGACTCCTTATGAGGTAGTTTGAGGTTTTTGAAAATTATTGCTTTGGAGATGACCTCCTGCTTTACATATTTGCACTTTTCTGAACAAAAACTATGTTCCCTTACCAATGTATGGCCATGTTACAAAAATGAAAGAGAAAAGTCTTTCAAACCCAACCAGTCTTGAGATGGAATCTCTATTCTGTCACTTACTGGTTTCCTCATCCAAACTGTGGCATTAGTCTAAGGAGAGCAGCATCTTCAAATTAGCAAACCTAGGTTTGAAACCCAGACATGTCATTTAATATTTCTGAGCCTCAGTTTACACTTCTATAAATTGGAGATAATGATATACACCTAGAAGTATTCATTTGGGCATTAAATTAAATTAACTAAGATATATAAAATGCATAACCCAGTTGCTGGCATATAATAAACACTCAATAAATGTTATCAGCAATAATAGTAATAATTAATGTATACAAAGTGTGGGTACAATGCAGTTCTCTTACTATTAACTAATCATAATGTGGATTAAAATGCAATGAAATATAATCATGGAGATTCCCTCTGTTTAGGAAAGTCTCTCAATTGTCACTCAGATCTTATGTATCCTTCAAGAGCAATTCCAGTGGAACAGTTTCGAGTCCTTTTCCAATCTTCTTAGTAGGAATGACTTGCTTGTTTTCTCTTTGCAGTCCCAGAACAGTTTTATAACACTTTTGTTATCACAATGGACTAGTATATTATAATTCTGCTTGTGTTTAGAAGAGTACTTTAGTAGATTTTGAGACCCAAAAAATATAAAGATTATGCCTTATTCCTCTTTGATTCTCCAACAACATTTAGGACAGTGTTCAATAAATGTTAAATTGGATAGGTTGAATTCCTCAGAAACAACCAGCTGCTTTAACTTGATCTTAAGGAGAAAACTACTCACAACATATTAAAAAACAGCAGGAATATTGCAGTGTCTTGATTTAGATCACCATAACAGATGTGTGAGAGAGTCTCACACATTGCAAGCCATGTGCATGTGAGGGGTTTTCATTTTTCTTAATGCATACATTTGCATAGAGAAAAATTAAGCATTTCCTTTGTTTAGAGCCATCTGAGGAGAACAAATGCTTTTTGTTTCGCTCAACTGGAAATATGTTGATGTTTTCAAGTCTGCATTTATCATTAAACTAGTCTTAGGAAATAAAAGGTCAATGCCAGCTCTTGGATATAAACACTTAGAAAATCTAGAATGCTAATTAGCTACTGCTTTGGGGACTCATGTCATACACCTATAAAAAAGGAAAAGTTGATATGCATTGCATTGCATGTTCTTTTTCATAGTTTGTATGTGCATAAGAATATAAATTGTGCAAATTATTTAAGGATATAAATTGAATATGTTATCTCACTATGCTAGTCATCTCGAGTTTATATTCAATAATATTTTCTTTCTCTTTGTTTCTTTTTTAAAGAAATCAACAAAAACTTTTAAAGTTAGCATTACAATTCAATTGACCATGCCCAGTCTGAATTTCCTCTCCCTATGAAAGAAACTTTCCATTTTTATAATAGAAGGCTACACAAAACATTGCAAATTAATAATTAAAACAGCTATGTAAGCAGGTTCTTTTGTGACGTGGGCTGAAGATGCTGTAAGTTGGAGGAAGGAAGCTGAATTTCATTATACAATTTTCTATATATGGTTGATGTCTTCCCCATGTGAATACATTACTTCAGAAATTTTTTTTGAAATGCAGCTTAAATAAAATCTAGAAGCTGACAGAGCTGTCACATCACCAAATTGAAGAGGTAAATTTAATTTTAATTCAATAAATGTAGAAAGGACTGAAACTGCCATCAGAAACAAGAGTCAGTTTGGGAAATGATATTGTAATGAATCTGTGCTCTGTTATATTTTGGCTGAACAAGGGATAATCTTAAAATAAACAAATTTTGTGACATTGCCCATGAGGGATTTGTAAGATGGCCCTACAGAGACCTGGGTGAATAGAAATCTGCAGATAATTCTGAGAGAATGTCTGGTTTGGATGCTGTGTAGATTATGAAGTGATTGCTAGGTAAGGTTGCTAACAAATAAGGTTTTTCGGGAGCCACTAGCAGAACATGAGCTACTCTCATATAGCTGCAATATCACTTATATGAATCTGGCAACTCTGACTAGTTTGCAGAAAACTGGGAAGCTAGGGTGGGAACCCAGAGTGAACTGGAAACAATGAACTTTATTACCATGCTGCCATTACTTTACCTTCCTGAACTTTATTCTCCTCATTCCCATTAATTTTTTTAAAGGAAGAAAAAAAAATTGTGAAGATTAAATGTGGTACTGTCAATTGAAAGCACTTTAAAAACAGTAAAATTCAGTACACATGTAAGATGGCAAATTGAGCTCTCCAGAATTCTTCTGAATAATCGTGAAATCAATCTTACCCCAGGTCCCTTGTATGTACATGTTCTTTGAAATAAATGACTAAGATTTAGTAGCCCACCTGATATTCCACCAAATAAGTTTGGAGCCAATTACTTCTTTTAAATTTTTTTTTGAAGTTTACCTTTCATACATAAATATCCATAAACAATAAGTATATAGTATAAGTTGTGAACTTAGAAAACAAACATCCATACCATCATACAGGGCTCCCACGCATTGCCCCACCACCACCACCTTGCATGGTTGAAAAACAATTGTTGCAAACTATGAAAGAGCATCATCAAAACATTACTACTAACTATAGCCAATATCTTACATCTGGTGTATTTTCTCCCAATCCACCTGGTTAATGACACCCTGTATTAGTATTATATACTCATTATAGTTCATGAGAGAATGTTCTCATATTTGTTCTGTTAATCACAGTCCATTTTCCACCACAGGATTTATTGTGTTACCTTTAACAACCTCTCTTATCACCCATCAACCCTTCAGTGTGTTTAGCTTCTTGAGCAGGTGTTCTTAACCAGGTGTCCATAGAATCTGGACCCTCAAGGGGTCTGTGGAAAGATTTCAAGGGGTTTCTGAGCTTGAGTTGAAAAAAATCAGCTTATTATCTTTATTTTTCTCTGACCTCTAACTGAAATCTAGCATTTCCTTCACTTATGAATGTAGGCAATGAACATAATACAGTAGTATTCATTTTACCTCACTGGCAATGGGATCTATGGAACAAAAAAGTTTAAGAGCCCTTGTTCTAGAGAGTAAGTTGATATTTCTTATGAAAACATATGATGGAGATGAAGGAGGAAATGAATAAGAGGAAGGCGATGGAGGAATGTTTCCTATTGTTTCTATTAAAGTCCCCTCAATAAAACCCACATTTATTTATCAAGCAAAGACAAATTATATCTAACAGCATTTAACAATGTAATTTCCTGAACATTGATGGTGTGTTTGGAACTGTCTTGGTTTAGGCCTGACCTTGAAACTGTTTGTATGCAGTCAACAGACCACACAATCCTCTTTTATAGTCCCTGCCATGTTCTTAATATTGTCTCTAACTTCTCTCAGCTGGAAATCCAGTCCATGCCAAAAGATAGGCATAGTCACCAGATCAACTTGGCCATCTGCTCTGTGGCCAAAGAAGCCCCGAAAGATGCTGCATCAGATTGCAGGCTAAATCAGGAGTTCTTGATCACAAAACCTAGTAGCTCTTGGAGATTATGGTTAAATTTACCCACACGATGGGACAATATATTTAAAATGACACTCACTAGGCAACTTAAAATAATAGTGCCTCATTCTCAAGTAGATTTTAGAATATATTTAGATGTTTAAAAACAATCAGGAAAACAAAGGAGAGGATCATTTTAAGTTGGTGAAGTAAGTCTTATGAATTGTGTTGATCAAATCTTTTTGCCTTATTAACTGTCTTCATTCAGATTATTTTTGTGTTCACTGTATAAATTCCTAACTGGACTCTGATACCACATTCCTATGGATTGACCCAGTAGCAGGAGTTCTTATTTAGGAAGTCAGGAGACTGGATTCTACCACAGGCTTGCCTAAATGGCTATGAACTCATTCGGTTCACTCAGAAGCTACATTTCTTGTATATAAATGAGGGATAATTGGCACATTAACTCTACAGAATGGTTTTCTGTAACTTAACTTGATAATTACAAAGATGTATATATAGCCCCTTAAAAACCCACCTATAATATAATAATTGAAAGGATTTGATGTAATAAGTGGGAAAAGGCAAAATAAATAATGGTTCTGGTTTAGTTTCAATTTATTTATGCCCCTTGCTAATGAAACTATTTACACAATGTTTTAACAGCTATATATCAATCAATTTCATCCAGATCCTGGAACTAGAGTTGATAGGACATGTCAGCAGGACATTTCTTACATTAGAAGTAAAATAAGTAGTAATAATAGATCTCTAAGAGTATTATAAAAGCATATTTATAAATGTATAAAGTAAATAAATATAAGCTATTGATACTAACATTTAGAATGAAAAGGAGAATATATTATTCTAACGTATGATATTTAGGGGAAAATAAAAAAGAAAACCAAACCCATTGAACTGAACATAAAAACTTTGTCTTTGCCAATCGAATTAGAAAATGATTACGTTACGATTCTGATAATTTAACATGATGGAATAAAATCCATTATTTCATCCATCATTTCTCGCCTTGTAAACAGCATTCTAAACACACAAACACAACTTTAATCACACTTCATACTGGCAGCAATTTGTATTCAGATATGCATTTGTATACCACGAAGAATTTATCTTTAATCTGGTGGCATGGATTAGACCTGATCTACAAGCTTGAAGAGCCAAAAGTCATCATAATTCAGATACTCACTAAGAATATGCAGAAGTCCCAGAAGCATTGTATTGAACATGTCTTAATAAGAAATGACTTTTCACTACCTACCACTGCCACCTTGCTCCAGGGTACTGCTTGAGTTATTGCAAAGGCCTCTAACTTCTCTCCCTGCTTCTACCCTTGATGCCCTCTGGTCCTCATAGCTGTCAAAAGTGATGTAAACATTTGTGTAATGAACATTGGGGATGGTAGTACAATATTGTGAATGTAATTATTACCACTGAATTGTATGCTTGAAAGTATTTAAAATGGGAAATTTTGAGCTGTATACACATTACAAGTATATATAAATAGGTATATATGTATAGTGATCTTTTAAAACCTAGCAAAAAGGATTATAGGCAAGGTTGTATGAATTGTCTATTCCATTACATATAGTTGAATATCTAAATAAAACAAATTAGTCACCTTACAAGCTTTGGAAAGATAGTGGAAAAAACGTCAGGTCAAAATTTTGGAAAACTGTTGGACTCAGATAGGTAAGCAGACAAGTAGAACATCAAAGATACTTTAACAGGGTTTATAAATGCCACATACTTGGTCTTAGGGTTGTATGATTTACTGGCTTGACGAGGTCAGAATTCCAGGCTCAGTGATTGCCGGTGGAAGCTAGTCTCATTGCTACCTTACCCACGTTAAGCTGAGACTAGGACAATAAAGTATAACTGCACAGGTGGCTCACTGCGAAACTCCATGGGGAGGGGATATTGAGATACAGCATAAAGCTCATCTCTGGTAATTGTGCAGTACACAACATGCAACACACAGAAAGCAGCTTTATGGAGCCTCAAAGGGCTTCACCCTTAGGATAGAGGCAAACCTGAAATAAACTCCCCTACCCTGAGTCTAGGCTTCTGTACATAAGATTGCCATGATGCTGAGCAAAGCAAGGGAGAAAAAGGAAATGAAAAGAAAATTAATCATCCCTGTGAAATTGAGACCATTGAAAAGCCTTCATATGTATTTCATGAACATTTCATCGACATCACCCGTGTGAGCCAGGAAATATCACGTTATGAGCTTGGTTCAAGGTGGTTTCGAAATGGTAAACACTGCCTACGGAGGAGGGAAAACTTACTCCAGGTTTCAGGAAACCCTAAAAATAATTTTTCAAGAGCAATTAACAGCACTTGGCCAATGATAGGACCATGAATAAGAAGGCAACATCGGCAATTAACACTCCGAATAGATCACATAGTTTTCATATATTGGAACTATATCAATCAGCCAAAGAGGTGTCGATCAAAATACCAGAAATCTGTTGTTTTTTATAAAGAGTATTTATAAAGAAGCTTATAGTCACAAGACCAGAGAGGGTAAGTTACTTGCCTTACCAAAGTCTGCTGCCATGTGTTGGAACAAGATGGCTGTCAGTCTCTGGAGGGGTTCAGCCTTCCTCTACCTCCTAAGGCTCCTGGTCCCAGCTTCTTCCAACCTCAGCTATAGGCTAGCACATGGGCTCATCTCTCTTCCTGGGACTAGTTTCGTTCTGGCTTCTTAACTGTCTGGGGACCTGGTATCTTCAACTGCAAACTATCAGGCAAACATCTCAGCTCTCTCCCCAGGGCTCTAGCATCCAAAACTAAACTCGCTGTGTTCTCCTTCTCAGTGTATTTACTTCCCTGTCTTTGATTGAGCTTCCATTTTTATAGCCCACAAAGGGGGGTGGAGGTGGGGCAAGGGACTGAAACCTAGTCACCCTAATGATGTGGTCCAATACAAGCCTTAATCTTGATTTAATGAACTAAAAGTGAAACTTCTGAATCTAATGAAATTTAATAAACCAAGAGGAACAGACCAGTTTACAAACACAATCCAAAATCTATTTTTTGAATTGATAAACGATACCAAACTGCCACAGGAGCTTACAGATGTGAATAATAAAACAATAATGGTGTGGCAGATTCATTGCATCCATGACACAAATTATTCATCCCTTCCTAGATCAGTACACTTTGCCATCTTTCTTTATAGTTCCTGTTATAAAATGCACAGTCTAGTTCCCTCTCCCTTGAATCTGGGCTGGACTTTCGGTGTGCTTTGCATAAAAGAATGCAGCAGATTTGATTGGCCATCCTAGACCATCATCCAAAAATTAGCCAAACCAGAAATATGGAAGCAAACTCACATTGGACAAGGAGAACCACCTAATTGAACCCAACATAAAAGAGCGACATGCAGACATGGGAGCTAAAAAAAATACCATTCCACTTATCAATCTCTTGCCTCTTCAGCTCCATATCCATCTTTTGAAAACTATGCAGAGTTCTTTTAAGCACTTCTTTACATTGAGTACTATATTAAGCTTTCTCAGGAGATGACGCTAAGGGGACATTGGAGGAAGAAAAGAATTCTCTTAATGGTTCTGGTTGCTGCACAGTTGGTCCCACTGTGGAGTGTGAGTATACCTGGTGATGATGTGTCACACCTATGTGTCCAGGGCACATAGATCCTCAGTGGTCTTATTTCCTGGGTCTGGCCCAATAACCATTGCCGCATGGCTTTCCCAACAGGGACATGAGGTGCTCCAGGCCTCCACACGCAAGGGAGCTCCTACTTAGAGAAGTCCTTTGCTTCTCTGATACCTTAAAGATGTTCTCCTATAATCTTTCTAAGATGCATTTGCCTGTGTGAATGTACATGTAGGTGTGTGTGTTTAACCCCTGAATTTTTTTATTTTGGGTTGTAATATGAATTAATTATATTATTTTCCATGTAAAAAAAATCAATTATCCAAGCACTACATATTCAAACAAATGACACAATCTGTTTATTCCTCAATGATGTATAAAGCCATTTCTGAAAGATTCCAAATGACTAAATTCTTGGGTTCAGTTTCTGGGCTCTATCTATCCCTCCACGTGTATCTGTGATTTTACCAAATCCTTGCAGAATACAGCTTTAAATATCTTTATATTTGGTAAAGCAAGTCCACTTTTTTCCTGTCTTTATTCCCTTTCCCCCAGAATTATCATATCTAATTTAGATACTACATTTGATCTTAGCCAAAAGGCTGAGAAATGATCATAGCTAATTTTCAGTCTTGATTGTTTTAGTGTAAAATATAAGAATCACTTGGTAAATTAGATGTCAAAGCATATTGAGCTGTTTTATTGGAACTGTTTTTATTTTACTGATTAATTGAAATGAGTACTATCATTCTTGTGATTCTGAGACTTCAACAATTTAAGTTCCCACAGAGTGTGTGTTTGACCAGGTTGAGATCATGTGTCCTTCTCTGTGGTATAGAAGGCAAGGCCATGTAATTGCACGTGAAGGGATTGCAGGTTCTCAAATAGTTTGCTATAGGAAAAAGAAAAAACAAGAGATGTTTCTAAAAACTCTTCTCCATTCCCTCCTATATTTAACTTTTCTTTCATACCACAAGACTTTCATTTCACTACATTCTCTTTCTTATGAATTATAACAGCAAAATTAATGAAATATAACAAGGCTGCTATTATTATTTATCAAATGCTTGCTATTTTACAAATACAATGTCATACGCTTGAAATGAATTTGCCAACTTGATCATTGTGGAAACATTAGAAAATAGGGCTAAAGTTTAGCCACACACTGTAGTAGACCTACTAGTAGTTAAAATATTGAAATATTTCCATTTTAAAATAGTAAATAGCCACTTTCCCAGCATGCTCGGTTTCTCCCCATCTATACTTTTCTGCGCCAACTCTCCATCGGACCTCCCCATATTCCAGCAAATAAGGGGATCATACCTCACCCAGTTGTAAGCTTCGGATGCCTGCAGCAGTGCCATAACTAGAACCCTTTCTAAGTGGTCACTGCCTCTGCTTCACCAGTTGTTAAATACTCTGAATATCATCTCTTGAAATGAGTATTTTCTCCATTTTACAACTGAGAAAATTGGGCTTAGAAAATTAAACAGCATGCTAATAGTTACATAGCTTCCATGAGTCAGACAAAATTAAACCCCGTGAGATCTAATGCCACTGAGTGTTATTAATAAGTTAACATAGATCTCTAGATAGCTCAATGTCCTTTGAAATCCTCCCCCTCAATCATAAACAGCAGTGGGAGATATTAGACTACTAGTTCTGGAGTTTCAAGCATTTCTTTCTTGGACCCTCCTTTATTGAATATTGTTAGGAAACAGTCATAATATATACAGCCAAATTATTAATAAATTTCATTACCTTTCAGATCCATCAGTTTACTAATGCCCTTTGATTCTATAAATCATTTCATACAACTTATGAAAAGCAAGGTTCACCTGCTATGTGTCAAAATTCCTTTATGTGCTATAATTTGTTTCTTGGATGAAATTTGTCACCTTTAAACCCAAAGCTGGCAATATGGTGATGAGGAAACCAAGCATTGCGATGGCATCCGAAAATACCACAGTCTTATAATGCAAATTGCTTGTTAAACAAAAGAACTGAAAAGAAGGTAATATTTCAAGCATTTGAAACAGTTTTTTCTGACCATGATCACATTTTAGTTCATTCAATGAATTTAATGAAATTTTCTAATTCATTATGCACAAAGGTGGTTATAGTAGGATAGTTTGTATTATATAGCTTCCTTTAAACTAAATGTCCAATAGTAGAAAATTCTTTCATAAAAAGTATTATTCACAGCAGTGTTAGTTATACTCATTATAATGTATAACCATCAATTCTATTCATTTCCACACTTTTACAATAAAACTTATTAAAAATTCTGCAGGCATTAAGCATCCACTCCAGAGTCCTGTGTGATGTTATGCATGCTTGTTTATAAGTTCACAAGTTTACTATACACTTATTGTTTATGTATGTTCATGTCTAAATTATATACTTTAATAAATTTTGAATGAAACAAACCAAAAAATGTAATATACAAACTACATTAAATATTTTGAAGTTATTTGAAATTGTGATTGTGGAAACTAAGTAATCTGAAAAATGTTAAGTATAAAGATTGTACATACATTGTTATTTTTGGAATCCTGATTTTTTTTCTTTTCTGCTCTTTCTTATTCAGTGTTTTTATGACACAACCACAGCAAAATTATTTCTAACTTCTATTGTATCTATATAAACTTTCACTCTATAGATCATTTTATTTCAAATTAGGTAAAAGATATATGTGCTACACTTTGAAGTTGCTTCTGGCCATGTTTCCTACCATATAAGAGGTTGGTTGACAATGAAAGGAAATAAACTTTTATGAAAAGAGAAATTGAGATTAGAGAAAGAATATCTTGACAGCAATTGTCATCCAGGTTCCTATTTGTCCCTATGTCCTAAGTACATATTTACTCTTAGATTTCATGAACAAAAAGAATCTTCATTCTGGAGACTTAATGGAAGGCACTGTGACTCAAAAGTGTGAATGAGGTGAGATGGAATAAAAGGTCATGCCATCAGAGAGGTAAATGGTGGTTTTGCGGTACCTTGAGATCATGATAATAAAATAAATACAAATCCAAACACACCAATTTTGTTTAACATTATACAAAGTGTATTATAATTCTGGCAAAGAGGAGACAATGTTTGCATCATTAAAAATTGGAATTACTATTTTAAAAAGCAACTAAAATGGACTAATCCTCAAAAAAGGAAAGTAGCTCAGATTAAAAGTGGCAATGGAGAAAAGGGGAAGTGGGCTAATTCTGGATGTATTTCAAAGATAAAGATGACAGAAATTGTTGACAGATGATTATGGGTTGTAGGATAAAGGCAGGAGTCAAAAATGACACTAAGATTTTTGGGCTTAAAAACTAGAAGAAAGGAATTGCCCTTAATTGATATTGGGAGAATGCAAAAAAGCTGTCTAGGAATTACATATATTAATTTTAGATGACATCAAATCTATAAACCTGCCCTTATCTACACTTAGCTATTTTTCTTTCCCTCCAGTTATTAAAAGAAAAAGATGAGCTAATGTAATATCTCTGCTTCTGTACTGGATCCCATCCCTGCCCATAACCAAGAATCAATGATCTTTGATTTTGCGCAGTATCTTTAGAACCCTCTACTTTCACTATGTAGCTCTACTTCCACTATGTGTTTCTCTCTGTTTCTTATCAGAATCTTGTGAAAGCATTTTCCCTTCCTGTTTCTTAAATGTCAGTGTCTCTCAGGATCTTCCCTAGGCTTTCCTCTCTTGACACTCTCTGAATTCTTCCTAGTGGTTCCACCTTCTCCTTCCACTGTGTCTGTATCTTCAGCTCGAACATTTGTCCCTGGTTCCACTCATGTTCTCTTACACTTAGATACATACTAAACTTTTGCCCTTGGGCTTCTCATAATCTCACTTGCACCTCAAAGTAAGACATGTTCTCCAAAATGGGAAAATATCATTCCCCTTAATGCCTTCCCTTAATCAAGTATACTTCATGAACTGACTGACATGATAATACAACAATATAATTGTTAAAAAGATACCAAGGGCCAAGAGAGAAAGCTTGTTTGTGTATTTTCCCTCAATGACAAATATTACTGGAAAATTCGGAGACTACTATACAAAGTGGGAATAATACTGCCACAATAGAACATAGTTTTTCTTTAATACAGGGACTGATATCTGGTTTTGAGTCTATTCCTAGGAGCTTTTAATATCCTCACACTTTTCCTTCACAGTGCTGGACACTTTATACTTTTTTTAAAGACCACCTATTGGTAACAGTTTCATGAGCATTTACTGTGAGACAGAATGAAGAAAATGTTAAGTTCATATGATCATAGGTCATATGTTTAAGCTTCAGAACTGTCTTAGGTCCTGTCTGAGATTCGAAGGGACAATATGATCTGGTTTCTTTCTCAAAACACAAACTTATGAATTAGGATTCATCCTTTAGGTTTCTGATTCCAAATAAGTACTATTTTCATTTCACTGGTTTACTCTACTTTAAAAGGGGAAAACCTCCCCTTTGATAATATTTTTCCTTTATTATAAGAATAGGTGCCTAAAAGAAAGATATAATTTCTTCATAATTTTTCAGAGAATTAGTGGTAGATTGATATCAATTGCTGTTCAATAAGGACGTTCTTTCCATAACTTGCTGTGATGGTTAGGCTGATGTGTTAACTGGGCCAGGTAATTGTACCCAGTTGTTTGATCAAGCAAGCACCAGACTAATTGTAGTATGAGGACATTTATGAACTTCAGTCATCAGTGATTTCATTGTATAGATAGCTAATTACATCTATAATCAAATGAGGAATTTATCATCAACAATGAATGACATTTTAACAAATCAGTTAATGCCTTAAAAGGGGAAGTTATTTCAGCAGACTGAGAGAATTTTTCAGCTTGATTTCAGGCAGCCAACATCTCCTAGGAACTCATCAAGTACCTCCATTGGAGCCACTGGCTTGTAGGCTACCTGTGGAATTTGGACTTGTGCATCTCCATGGCCACATGAGAGAATTTTGTAAAATCTCATACAATTTATAGACATCTCCTGTTGATTCTATTTCCCTAGAGAATCCTGGTGAATACAGCTTGGTGTTAGGAGTGGTTCATGAGAAACAGAATCTTAAACATGGGATTTCTGAAGTGGTTCTGGGAGTTTTACAATTTGCTCTCTACTCTAAATGGACTCAAGGGTACTAATGACTCCTTTTCCAATAATGAAGAGGCCACTAACAATCCAGGAGTGAGATGGCAAAGGAGATACAAAAAATATCATCATTGGATTCCCATACATCCATGCTTATAAGAGGCAAGGACCTGGCTCAAAGTGTTTTCTACACCTTAACAGAGTTTTGTGGAATCAAAAGATACAAAGATATTGGCTGTCTCCTCCTAGATACTCTGGATACAGTTACAAAAGAAAGGGATGAACTAAAGCCTTCAAATTTGCAACTTAAATGCCATATGAATGATATGAAAATTTCTATGTGTGCTCTGAAAGAAAATCTTGTTTCGTGCAGCCACAGACTTGAAATCTCTGAAAACCGGACTCAGAGTCTCATTGTACAAGCAGTGGAGTTACAAAGGAAACTCCAACTATTACCAGATTTTATATAAGTTCTTGACTATGCTGAAGAAATGAATTTCAAGAGCACATTGGATGAGTTAGCCCAGTAATTTATTCGGGTAGGGAGGGATGAGAAATGGGAGAAAATAACAGATCAGGGGTACGAGGTAGAGAGGAAGATGTTGAAAAGTGATAAAATGTGCTGATTTACAGACTACAATTCCCCATTATAGATTATAAATGCCCAGGTTTTACTTGCATGGCCACATGTCAGAGGATTATAAATGCCCAAGTTTTACTTGCATGGCCACATGGTGCAGAAAAACAGCAAGAGTGGTGCACAGGGGGCAGGACAGGGGTCCACAGGTGAGACAGCATGAGAACATGAGAGCACAAGCATGCTCACACCTGGCTTTTTGAACTGTTAATTATTCCACCCCTTTACTAATGGCAGGGGAGGAGTTCCAGCTGTTTTGATTGATTACCCCACCTATCAATCCACTATGAGGCCCCAAAGATAAAGTCCTTGGGGAATATCCAGGGCTTCTCTTGGCTTTCAGAGGAAATCTTTGTTCCAAATGGCAGAATCTTGTGGGAGGCAGTTTTCCAGCAGCCATCTTAGGGTTATTGATGTTCACATGGACTCTCTGCCAGGTTCCAGATCCATCTATTTATTGCTTATTTACTAGCTGACTTCAGAGTTGTGCAGGAGGTCTGCTGTTAAAGTGAAGGCATTGATTGGGAAGGAATGGAATCCTGAGGATTGGGATGGAGACATATGGGATGATGACAGTATTGGTGGGCACATTGGAACCCTAAATTCTACTGAGACTTTGCCAGATACACCTGTGATGTCCTGCCCAGTGGAGACCACACAATGTCAAGCTTGTATCACCAAGCCTCCAGCCTACCTCTGGGAGTTCAGACCTCCTCCCAAACCTGAGGTTGGTACCAGCTAAACTTCAGTATGCACTGCTTAACCTCAGTCCTGCCCTAAGGAATCTGCCTTCCAACCCTTGCCTGAAGAGATTAATCCTGTCCCACCAGACAAAAAGGCAAAGGAATGTCCTGAGGTCAGTAGTTTGCAAAGCATTTCTAATCCTTCTCCTCAACCCACCCCCACACCTCTCTTATTTTCCAGACCTTATTACTAGAATAAAATCATAACAAGCACCCAAAGGTGAAGTACTAAGTGGGAACCATGAGGAGGTATAAAAGAACTGCATGAGTTTTCCAACTTATATAGACAAAAATCAGGGGAATATGTATCGGAATGGATACTGAGAGTATGAAATAATGGTGGAAGGAATATAACATTGGATCAGGCTGAATTTATTGCTATGGGCCCACTAAGCAGAAATTCTGGATTTAATGCAAGGGGTTAGAAAGGGCTTTAACAGCTTGGATGGTTGACTGAAACATGGACAAAAAGATGGTCTAGAATGTCTGAGGTTGAGATGCATGATTTACTCTGGTATTCAGTAGAAGAGGGAATTCAAAGGCTTAGAGAGATTGGACTGCTAGAATGAATATAGCAATTAAGACCTGTCCACCCACCCCAGGAATGTCCAGAGGACACACCATCAACCAAGACTGTGAAGAATAAATTTGTAAGACTAACTCCAACTTCCCTGGAGAACTCTATGATTGCTCTTCTCTGTAGTCCAGATATTACTGGAGGAACTACTGTAATGGAACTAGAATCCATAAACATGGGAATGATCAGATCTTAGGCCTGTAAAAACCAAGTATCAGCAATTAATCACCAAAGACAAGGTGGGCATGGCTACCACAATGAAAAGCAGATTCAAAGCAGCAATCAAGAGTATGAGTCGGGAAGCAGATTTGGCTCAATGGATAGGGTGTCTGCCTACCACATGGGAGGCCCACAGTTCAAATCCCGGGCCTCCTTGGCCCGTGTGGAGCTGGCCCACATGCATTGCTGATGTGCGCAAGGAGTGCCTGCCATGCAGGGTTGTCCCCTGCATAGGGGAGCCCCATGCGCAAGGAGTGCACCCCATAAGAAGAGCCACCCAGTGCAAAAGAAAGTGCAGCCTGCCCAGGAATGGTGCCACACACATGGAGAACTGATGCAGCATGATGACGCAACAAAATGAGACACGGCTTCCCGGTGCCACTGATAAGGCACAGAAGAAAACACAGCAAATGGACACAGAGAGCAGACAACTGGGGAGGGGGGGGTAGGGAAGGGGAGATAAATAAATAAATCTTTTAAAAAAAGATTGTGAGTCATGTAGAACTATGGCATTGGCTACTAGATCATGGGGTACCTAGAAGTGAAATACATGGGCAGTCTATTAAATTTCTACTTGATCTGTGTAAGAAGCGTTCTACATTGAGTGAACAAACCCTGACTTGAATTACAGACACAGAGAATCAGAGACTCTTAATCAATTTCCAGACTTGAGACAGTTTACAGACCCAGAGACTCTTGAATGAGAAGAAGGCAATGTCCCCTTGGGGAAGGATCCTGTTACACTGCCGAATTGTTCTTCTCTTAATATTCCTCCAAGCTTTCCCCAAGGAGACCTATGACCTTTTATCATAGTCACTGCATTGGGGAAAAAGGAAATCATCAGACATTTCAGGAATGATTAGACACCATCTAAGAAGTGACATTAATTCCAGAAGACCCAAAACGTCACTGTGGTCCACGAGTCAGAGTAAGGGCTTATGGAGGTCAGATGATTGACAGAGTTTTAGCTCAGGTCCATCTCACTGTAGGTCCAATGGCTCCCCAGACCTACCCTTTGGTTATTTCCCCAGTTCCAGAATGCATAATTGGAATAGACATACTCAGTAATTGGCAGAATCCCCACATTGGATCCCTGACTTGTGGAGTGAGGGATATTATGGTAGGAAAGTCCAAGTAGAAGCCACTAGAACTGCCCCTGCCTAGCAAAATAGCAAATTAAAAGCAATGCTGGATTCCTGGAGGGATTGCATAGATTAGTGCCACCACCAAGGAGTTGAAGGATGCAGGGGTGGTGATTCCCACCACATCCCTATTTACCTCCTCCATTTGGCTTGTGCAGAAAAGATATAGATCTTGGAGGATGACAGTAGATTATTGAAAACATAACCAGGTTGTGACTCCAATCGCAGCTGCAGTCCCAGATATGGTATCATTGCTCGAGCAAATCAACACATTTCCTGGAGCCTGGTATACAGTTATTGATCTGGAAAATGCTTTTTTCTCAATTGCTATGGCAGTTTGATATTATTTATGAATTTCAAAAATAAAGATAATTGATTATGTCTGTAAATTGGTCTGTTCCCACTGGCATGTTAACCCTTCAATTGTATTAAATTCAGAGGTTCCACTTTTACTTTATTAAATCAAGATTAAGGCTTTGGTTTGAACATGTCATTAGGGTGTGCAGAGTTGAGTCCCCATCCCTTTGGTCAGGATAAAGTAGACATGGAAGTAAATGCACAGAGGAGAACACAGAGGAAGAGAACAGCAACTTATGCAGGATCCTTCTGTCCATGAAGAGAGATGACCCTGATAATCTACAGCTGACCTTGTGAAGAGAAAAGAGCAGCTGAGCCTACAAATAGACAAACCCCAGAAAGAGGGACAAGCCTTATGTTAGCCTACAGCTGAGATTAGAAGAATCTGGGCCTTGGAGACTTAAGAGGAAAGAGAAAGGCTGAACATTCACTGGGGTTCATCTGTCATCTTGCGTCAACACGTGGCAACAGACTTTGGGTGAGAAAGTACCTCTTATGGTACCCTGAGTTGGACTCTTTAGGTCCTGGAAACTGTAAGCTTCTACCTCAAATAAACAGCCTTTATAAAAGTCAACAGAGTTCTGCTACTTTGCATCAGCATCCCTTTGACTGACTAATACAATTGCCATTAGTAAGGACCACAAGAAAGAGTATGGCCCAGCAATATACTTTCACCAGCAATATACTTTCACTGTCCTGCCTCAGGGGTATGTCCACTCGCCAGCCCTATGTAATAATATTTTACACAGAGACCTTAATCATCTCTCCCAAAAGACATTGCACTGGTCCATTAAATTAATGATGTCATGTTGACAGGAACTAGTGAGCAAGAAGTAGCAATGGCTCTAGACTTATTTGTAAGGCATTTGTGTGAGAGAGGATGAGAAATCAATCCAACAAGAGTTCAGGGACCTTCCACCTCAGTGAAATTTCTAGCTGTTCAGTAGTTTGGGGCATGTCAAGATAACCCTTCTGAAGTGAAAAATAAGCTGTTGCATCTCCCCTTTCAATTACCAAAAAAAAAGATGTGCAATGCTTAGTTGATCTCTTTGGATTTGGGGGACAACATGTTCCTGATTTGGGTGTGTTATTCTGCCCCATGTACCAAGTGATCAGAAAAGCTACTAGTTTTGATTGGGGACTGGGACAAGAGGAGGTTCTGTGACAGGTGCAGGCTCTTATGCAAGCTGCACTACCACTTGGTCCATATGAAACAGCAAATCCAATGGTACTGGAAATGTCAGTGGCAAATAGAGATGCCATCTGGGGACTTTGGTAGGCCCCTATAGGAGAATCACAACACTGACCCTTAGAATTTTGGAGCAAAGACTTGTTATCCTAGGAAAATTACTACTCTCCTTTAGAGAAACTCTTTTGGCCTGCTGCTGGGCCTTAGTAGAGACTGAACACTTAATCATTGGCCATCAAGTTACCATGAGTTACTTATGAGTTGCCCATCATAAGTTGGGTATTGTCTAACATACAAAACCATAAATTTGGGCATGTACAGCAACACTCCATAATAAAGTGGAAGTGATATATATGAGATTAGCCTGAAGTGGGTCCTGAAGGTACAAGTAAGTAACATGAGGAAGTAGCTCAAATGCCCATACTCACTACTGTCATGTTACCTTCTTTTTCCCAACCCACAGCTTTGGCTTTTTGGGAAGTTTCTTATAATCAGTTGACTGAGGAAGAGAAAACTCGGGTTTTCTGGTTTATAGAGAGTTTCTGCTTGATATACAGGTGCCACCCAAAAGTGGACAGTTGCAGCACTATAGCCCCTTTCTGGGATGTCCATGAAGGACAGTGGTGAGGGCAAATCCTCCCAGTAGGCAGAACTCCAAGTAGTGCACCTGGTTGTTCATTTTGCTTGGAAGAAGAGATGGGTGAAGGTGCATCTGTACACTGATTCATGGGCTATTGCCCATGGTTTTGCTGGATGGTCAGGGACTTGGAAAGAACATGATTGGGAAGTTGATGCCAAAGAGGTCTGGGGAATATGTACGTGGATAGACCTTTCTGAGTAGGCAAAAAAAACATGAAAACATTTGTGTCCCACATGAATGTTTAACAGAGGGTGATTTCACAGAAGATTTTAATAATCAATGGATAAGATGACCTGCACTGTGGCTAAGGCTCAGCCCCTTTCCCCAGCCACTCCTGTCATTGCCCAATGGTCTTATGAACAAAGTGGCCATGGAGGTAGGTATGGAGGTTATGCATGGGCTCAGCAACATGGACTTCTGTCACCAAGGATGACTTAGCTACAGCCACTGCTGAGTGCCCAATCTGCCAGCAGCGGAGACCCATACTCAACCCTCAACATGACAAATTCCATAAAGTGATTAGCCTGCAACCTGGTGGCAGGTTAATTACATTGGACCACTTCCATCATGGGAGGGGCAATGATTTGTTTTAACTGGAATAGATACATACTCCAGATATAGGTTTGCATTCCTTGTACACAATGCTTCTTCCAAAACTACCATCTGTGGACTTACTGAATGCCTTATCCTCTGCCTCATAGCACTGCTTCTGATCAAGGAACCCATTTCACAGCAAATGATGTTCAGGAATGGGCACATGGCCATGGAATTCACTGGTCTTACCATGTTTCCCATCATCCTGAAGCAGCTGGATTGATTCAAGTGTGGAAGGGCCTTTTTGAGACTCAATTACAGTGCCAACTAGGTGGCAATACCTTACAGGGCTCAGGTAATGTCTCCAGGAAGCTGTGTATGCTCTAATTCAGCATCTACTCTAAGGTACTGTTTCTCCCATAGCCAAGATTCATAGGTTCAGGAATCAAGAGGTGGAAATAGTAGTGGCACCTAGATAAAATTTTGCTTCGTGTCCCTGCAACGTAAAATCTGCTGGTCTGTAGAACTTAGTTCCAAAGGCAGAGTGTTTCCACAATGGAACAGAACAATGATTCCATTGAACCAGAATTTAATACTGCTACTGGCTACTTTGGGCTCCTTGTGCCTCTGAATTAACCAGCAAAGAAGGAAATTACTGTACTGTCTGGGGTGATTGATCCTGACTATCAAGGGGAAAGAGGATCCCATCTACATAATGGGGGTAAAGAAGAGTTTACCTGGAAAATAGGAGATCCTCTAGGGCATCTCTTAGTACTGCCATCCCCTGTAATTAAAGTTAATGGAAAATTGCAACAACCCAATTAAAGCAGGAGTAACAACGGCCCAGAATCTTCATGAAAGAAAGTTTGGGTCACCCCACCAGGCAAAGAGGCATGGTCAGCTGAGGTACTTGCTGAGGGTAACAGGAACATGAAATGGGTAGTGGAAGAACGTAGTGATAAATATGAACTTTGACCACATGACCAGTCACAGAAATGAGGACTGTAATGGTTATGAATACTTCTTCCTTGTTTTGTTATAATTATGAATATATATGTACATAAAATGAATATCCTTGTTTTTTTCCCTAACATTTTCCTTTATCTTTTTTTTTGTATTTTTAAAATATTATTTTAAAGAAGATTTAGATTACACAAATGATGCATTGACAATATAGAGGGATTCCCATATACCCCACTTTCTCTCCCTTCCAGACTTTTCCTCATTAACAACGTCTTCCCTTATCTTATGACATAAGTTGTATTAGTTTCATGTCATAATATTTATGGATGTCACATTTAAGAGTGACTATTACCCAAGGACTTGCACCCTATTCTGTAAGGAATTAATGCATTTTTGGTTGTATGCAGGAAAGTTGAATATTGTTAGGCAGAAGTTTTTATTTAGAAACTAAGTATGGTTTAAGGCAATGTGTATGGCTGCTAAGTTTACAAGGGGTGAACTGTGATGGTTCGGCTAATATGATAACTCAGCCAGGTAACTGTGCCCAGTTGTTTGGTGAAGCAAACACTGGGCTAATTGTAATACAAGGACGTTTATGGACGTCAGTCATCAATGAGTTCATTGCATAGATGGCTGATTGCATCCACAATCAAACAAGGAGAGTGCCATAAGTAATGACTGACATTTTATCCAATCAGTTGAATTCCTTAAAAGGGGAGGTGATTTTAGCATGCAGAGAAAATTTTCCAGCTCAACTTCAGACAGCCACTGTGTACTGGGAACTCATCAAAGACCATCATTAGAGTCCCTGGTTTGCAGTTTGCCTGCAGAATTTGGACTTGTGCATCTCCATGGTCATGAGAAAGAATTTAATAAAATCTCATACTATTTACATATATCTACTGTCAATCTGACAGATGAATACACTTGCTTCGTATTGTACAGCCCTCCATCTGCTCTTTAGAAATTAAGTACTAAGGACCTTCCATGTACAATTAATAATAACCCTGTATGTGTTTCTGGAATGGTGATGATGTGCCTTGGGGTTTATATATGACAGTCCTGGTAAGCATAGAGTTTAAACTACTTTTGCTTTCAAGGGATAATTGTCATGACTATGACTATCAGTATAGATGTTCTTGTATCTGTGCTGCTGTTGTTTCTTAGATGATCTCTGTATCTTACTTATAAACTGGCTGAGCTGGAAGAAAGATGTATTGAAACTAATAATAAAAAGAAGATAAAATAATGAAAAAGAAGCAAAGTACTAGGAACAACTGTCCAAATCTCATTTTCCATTCCCTTCATGATCATTTTGCTTTAAAAAAAAAGGAATTAAGACTAAAATAAATAAAAATAGACTGAAAGGAAAATGAAAAGAAGCAGGCTGCAATTATGCAAAAAAAAAAAAATCATGCACTTCAAGAGCAGAACAACTTTTTTTTCTCAAATCTGGGCTCTGCTACTTACTGGCCGTGAGATTTTTAACAAGTTCCTTCATGGTGCTGCATCTCAGTTTCTTCATCTCCAGCCTGGTTTTATTCTCATAAGTGTACAGGGCAGTAGGGAATTACATGAGAAAATATATCTAAAATAACAGTATATGGCACAGGACAAGGATACAACAGTCAAAAATATACCTCCTTTGCTTCTTCCTCATCATTTCCAAAGAAAGTTCTCAAATGCATCTTTCTGCATCTTTCAATATATTATGAGTACAAAAGAACAGTGAAAGTAAGTAATGGTAAAAAAAAAAAAATTAACGCAACCCCAACTTCTTGTTCTGGCACCAGGCCAAGCTTTCTTTTGAACAGTATTAGATCAATTTGATGTCACAAAAAAAGTACTGCATTACCCAATTTGGATTGAAATGATTCATTCCTTTCCTGCTGTTGAAGCCAGCCATTCCTGGGAGAGCAGTGCTAAGAGTAGGAAATCTCCCATTGCCTTCTTCCCAAACTAAACATTTTGCATTAAATACTACCAGGCATATTGTAGCAGTTTGATATGGTTATGAATTCTGAAAATAGATATTAGATTATGTTTGTAATCTGGTCTGTACTTGGACATGATTAAATTATGATTAGGGCTTTGATTGGGTCATGTCATTAGGGCCATGTCACCAGGGGTGGGGTCTCACAGATAAAAAGCATGACAAAGGACAGAGTTGAGGGTTTTGATATTGGAGTTTTGATGTTGGAGTTTGATGCTGAAGCCTTAAGCTGGAGCCCTGAAAAGTAAGCTAACAGAGGAAAGAGAAGCAAGCCCTGGGAGGAGAGGAGCCCTGAACTCAGGGAGAAGCAAGATTCTGGAAGAGAGGAACCCAGGGAGCCTGAACCCTTGCAGACATCAGCAGACATCTTGCTCCAACACATGAAAATTGACTTTGATGAGGGAAGTAATTTATGCTTTATGATCTGATATCTGTGAGCTCCAACCCCAAATAAATACCCTTTATAAAAACCAACCAATTTCTGGTATTTTGATTCAGCACCCCTTTGGCTGACTAATACAGAATTTGGTACCAAGGAGTAGGGGAAGTGCTGTTGCAATTACCAAAATCCTGGAATGGTTTTATAAAGGAGTAAGGGATATTTTTTGGAAGAATTGTGAAATGCTTGGAAGAAAAGACCTACAGGGCTTTGAAGAGACTGTTGATAGTAATATGGACTGAAGAGACTTTTTATGATGCCTTAGAATTAAATGATGAAACTATTACTGGAAACTGGAGGAAAAGCAATCCATATTTTAAATTTGCAGAGAAATTGGCAAGATTAATTCCTGGTGTTTTATGGAAGGCAGAATTTGCAAATGACAAGCCTGGGTATTTAGTTGAAAAAATTTCCAAAGTAAACCCAGAGAATGTGGCTTGGCTTTTGCTTGCAGCTTATAGCAAAATGCTAGATGAGAGAGATATACTGAGGACTGAACTGTCAGGCACAAAGAAAACAGAAACTAATTCTGGAAATTCCAAGCCTCTGGAAATCAAGCTCTCAGATGAAAGTGCCCCACTGGAGCACTTAACTAAACTTGGAACTTGTAAATCAGGATTAATGATGCAGTTATCTTGGAAAGACTTGAGGAAAATCTTTCTGTCTGATGGCTTGGACCCCTGCTTCCTGCATGCTAACCAACAAGGTTTTTGAGAGAACTGTATGAACAAAACCACTGTCAGCTTGGACTAAAAGGGACATGGAAAAGAGATTGAAGGAGAAACAGCTTTAATAGGAAAGCTTCCATGGAAGCTGAGGTCTAGAATTAAGGCATCACTTGGGTCAAGAGAGGAACCTCACCCATGTGTACAGAGAGTGTGAGTTTGCACCAGCAGTTGAAGAGGGTGGATGTTCCAACCCAATGTTCTGGGAGAGTTATGCCACTTCAGGGTACAGAGGGGGTGGAGCACATTCCCAAAGGATTATGGCAGTTAAAATCAGCACCCTGCAGGTCTGAGCAGGGCAAACCTGTCCTCCGTGGATTAAAGAAGGCCGGGTGGTCAACTCATTGCTCTGAGAGGGTTGAGCCTGTTTGTCAAAGGCTAGGGGAAATATTTTCTTAATATCACTGTACTAGGGGGCTTAAGACTCTAACCCAAATATTGGGTAAGGTGTGGAAATCACCCCAACACTTTTGGAGGGTGAGGTCTGGGGCTTGGTTGACACCCAGATGCATGATGAGGGTGAAACCAAGAAAATGGCCTTTGGGCAAGCCAGTGGAAAGGGTGGGTTCCCATAAGGCACCAAGGAGAAGAAAGCATCGTCTTAAGAATAACTCTCAGACTGAAATTGAAAGGAGGATGCCCTGCAGGTTTACTGAACTGTAGAGGACTTGTGACTCATATTTCCCTCCGTATTTCTCGTTATTGTAATGAAAATATTTATCTTTTGTCTGTCCATTTCCTTATTGGAAACAGATAAATTGTTTTGTAAGTTTCAGAGGTCTATAGCAGACAGGACTTTGCCCCAAGACAAACTATTTCTTTAAATTTATTGTGATATGATTTAGTACTTGCATTGTTACTGATTTAAGATTTATTTGAATATTGTAACATCTTTTTGGAATTCAGAGGGAGGATTGTAGCAGTTTGATATGTTTATTAATTCCAAAAAAAGATATTGCATTAAGTTTGTAATCTGGTCTGTACCTGGAATGATTGAGATATGATTGGGGCTTTGATTGGGCCACATCATTAGGGCTTTGAGTCCCCACCTTTGGTGGGTGGTGACTTACAGATAAAAGACATGGCAAAGGACAGATTTTGAGTGTTTTTGATGTTGGACTTTTGAAGTTGGAGTTTGATGCTCAAGCTTAAGCTGGAGCCCTGGGAAGCAAGCTCACAGAGGAAAGAGAAGCAAGCCCTGAGAAGAGAGGAACACTGAGCCCAGGAAGAAGCAAGCCCTGGAAAGAGAGGAATCCTGAACCCAGAGAGAAGAAAGGCCCTGGAAGGGAGGAACCCAGGAAGCCTCAACCCTCACAGACTTCGGCAGCCATCTTGCTCCAACACGTGAAGCACGATGAAGTGATGATGAAGGAAGTAACTTATGCTTTATGGCCTGGTATCTGTAAGACTCTACCCCAAATAAATACCCCTTATAAAAAATAATTGGTTTCTGGTATTTTGTATCAGCACCCCTTTGACTGACTAATATACATAGTTAGAAAACATCACTGCCCTCTCAGAGCTCTGATCTCTTTTTCTTATAAACCAAGCAACACTCAAACTCTAGAGAGAAATTTCAGGATGGCTGCAATTTCAGTGTTAAATATATTTGGCCACTTAACCAACTTTGCATGAGGAGTAAAGGATAGCCAGTATAAATTGAGTAGGAAGGTGTGTCCCCCTCAGTAAAAGATAAAAATAAAAAAGAAAGACCACTTTATGTGTTTGTCCCTATTGAAAGATCACACTTATTTTAGACATTTGTGGAGAAGATAATTAATGATTAGGAAACTAAACAAAAAATCATGATAATGTGTAAGATGAGCAAATAATATCATACAAGAAAGGAAATGTTTCAGCATAATAAACAACAATACACAACAAGATGTACCTTTGAACAATAATTGCATGTGACAAATCCTTAAGATGAGTGATACATAACCACATTGGGTGAATTGTGATGAACAAATCTCATTGGGAGTGATGGGGAAAGAGGGATAAAATAGTAATTTTTCATATTGAGAAGTCAGTAGAGAATCTGTCAAAGGGAAAAATAACCAAATGCAGCATCTTAGTTTCCCAGCTTCTAAAAAAATACTATACAATGAGATGGCTAAACAACAGGAATTGATTGACTCATGGTTTTGAGGCTATGAGAGGTCCAAAATGGAGGCATTAGCACGGAGATGCTTTCTCCCTGTGATGTGGGCTATGGGTGGAAGGCTCTTTGTCTCTTCAGAGATAACCTAAGCTGAAGGCTGTGGGTGTGGAATGGTAAGAGGCTGCAGTCCTGCCCTTAGGGACAATGGCAACAGGCTCCAGTCCCAGGAAACAGCTTAACAATGCAAGGGCTATAAACTTTAAGTATTTAGGGGAAATGCAAAAAGTAAATATGCTAAAAGCTTATCTAGAATATCTGGAGTCCATGCTAAAAGCTAACCTAAGATGTGGAAGATATATATGCTAATTGAAGCCTATTGAGAACTGAAACAAAGGGACCATTTGGCCTCTCCTCTCTGTATAAAAGACCTTTGAAAATCTTGTTCGGGGCTCAGGATTCAAACAGAAGTTCCCGAGTCTGGCCGGCTGTCAATAAACCATTTTTCCTTCTCAAAATCATTCCTGAGTCCTGGCCTCTCTATACTCAAATAATTGAACTTCTTTCAAATTCTACAACACCTGAAGATAGTCATGTTTTGGAGGTGGCTGCAAACAATCATTGAACGCTTCCTTGGTTCTTTTACCACATGATAATGCACATGGCAATGTCTTCTCCTTGCTTTTCTGGGTTCTCTTGACTTCCAGCTTCTGCTCTTCACACAGCTTTCTCTCTCTCTCTGTCTGTCTCTCTCTCTCTCTCCCCCCCCATATATATATTTGGGGGGGGGGGGAGAGAGAGAAATTTAATTCTGCTTAGAAAAGAATCCAGTAATCCAGAACAAATCACAGCCCCAATTCAGTAGACCATACCTTAACTAAAAATAACATTTTCAGAAGGTTTATAATGGTTTACAAACACAGGGATGTATTAAGCATAATTTTTTCTGAGTTACATAATTCAGTATACCATATGAAAGGTATATATATGTATTATTTAGAAATACCAGAAAGAATAGTTATTATAATTGAAAGCGGTTGCTTTGGTTAATGGGAGTTGGGATGGGAGCGAGAGTGTTTTAAGCCTTGTAGTGTTACTTGACTTTTCAAACTAGATATATAAGCTACTTTGATTAGAATGCAGTGGAAGAAAATAAAACAAGAGGAAATGCTATCAAGACCAGACTTGCTGATATAGCCTGTGCATAAATTCAAAATTGTTTCCAAGTGTACCTAGTCCCTAAAAGTCCAAAGAAGTAATATAGGCCCTACAGTCTTTAAATGTTCAGAAAGGATGTTAAGACTGAATGTGTATCCAAGGTTGCATCCAGACAGAATGTGGAAGATATGCTAAATCCAAGCTGGCTTGGAATGTGGGGAATATGTGTTAAATCAAACTTACCTGGAGGAAATAACCTGTCTGATACTCAGATAAAACACTGAAGAACCTAACAAAAAGTCTGTTTGCATACAATCACCGTTTTTCTCCCTAATCCTATTTCCTCTGTATAAAAGGGCCCAAAAAAGGCTATTTGGGGCTTGGTTTTTTGTTAGGACAAGAGTCTGCTGAGTCTGGCTGGTCGAAATAAACCAACTTCCTTCTCAGAGTTCTTGTGTCCTGGCCTTCAATACTGCACGCACCCGATTTCTCTACAGCACTACTACAAGGTCATGTGCATTGTAGGGTACAGAGATAAATTCTGTTATCAGATTATCTTGATATGGTTTTGAAATAATGACCTTGCACATATAAACCACTTTCCAGATGACAAAGCACACTTTCCCACCCCACTCTCCACAAACATCTCTGTGCATTTTCACATTGCATTTTCTTAACTCATGTTCTTCCTCCTTTGTGCAATACCCTTCAACTCTCCTCTACCTGGCAAACTCTTATTCATTTTAGCATCAAGGTGATCTAAAAAAATAGTCCTTTCTGTAAAGTTTTCCCTCTCACAGCAGAATTAATTATTCCCTCATCTAAGACTCCTATGACATATCATGGTACCCCCACTCTCTGGTACTATTAGTAACTCACCTGTTTGCCTCCCCTGATGGCCCGTGAGCAACTCTTGAGTAGGGACATGTTTTATTCATGTTTGGGACCTTGTTACTTTTCACTGAATCAGGTCTAATACTGAGCCTTGATTCATGGCTGCTAAGTTAATTAGTTAGAGCATCACTGAAATCATTAACTACTTTTGGCAGGTGAAAAAATTGAGTCTCATAGTGACTAAGTGTCCTCTCCAAGGTCACAGAGTTAGTAGCTGTGAGATACTTTTAGTCTTTGACAAAGTTCATCCGTCACACTCAAAAATTCAGGAAGGAACTATTTATCAAAAAGGTAACTGTGATCTCCCACCCAAGTCTCTTGGTACACTCATTAGGCACAGTATCAAGGTTTAGTTAAGCAAGGGACCTGGTCCCTCATGCCCTTTGTTCTATTCTTGGCAGTTAAGTGTCCCATTGTAGAGTCAGCCTCGAGGAGCCTTGGGGCACCACAAAGCTAGTGACTTTTGCTTCCCTGCTACCAGGTCTCACAGGGTTCCCAGACGAGGTTAATCTCCACCTACTTCCAGCGGCCCCAGGCTCCACACTGACAAGTGAATGGTAATATGTTTCTAGGGTACTAAGTTTTCTTAGGAGGGAAAACCACAAGGGCACAGAGAAGAGAAATTTTAAGAAAAAATCACAAGCGTTAATTTGGCACACACTATTCACTATTATGTGGACAATAATTCTTCACACAGAGACTCTCTGCATTTTTACATGTTCTCTCTTTAAGCGCATAAAGCTTATTCATAAAATGCAGAGTTTTAAATATAGTGAACACTACGAAAAATAGTTTTCTTAGAGCAGGTATGACTGCAGCTGCTCAAGTGCTGGCACTCAATAAATGTTAATGGAATGATTAGAGGCTCAATATGGGTAGCAATGAAAAGATTTTTCTAAATACTCATTTAAGTCTTAAGCTACACAAAATTTCCATGCCATATATTTCATACCAATTAATCTCAAATATCTTTGTTTTGATTTTCATCAATAGTACTATGACTCCTCAAAACAGAAATTCAAGCAATATACTCTCAGAATAATTTTGTCCAAAGAAGTTGCTTTCAAAGTATTTGTTCATCTTATATTACCTTAAATTGAGTGAAAAATTCTTGTGACTCCATTTATGTTTTTATCTCCCTTTGCATTATCAGTAAGAGAACTCCATACCATTTTATTCCCACATTAAATACCAGGGGATTTCTCAGGGCAGTTTAACAGGGGAAAAGAGTACTGATATTTATTTAGTGTACTATATACAAAAAAATTGCCATGTGAGATATAACTTACAAAATGTCTTATTTAGTAGATCACTTTCTAAATTATTATGCAAGTATGAACATGCATACATAATGTGTGTGCATTATAATGGCACAATGATCTCTAAATTATGTAAACTACACCTTTTATAATAATTACCCATATCTCATCATGACGTTTATATGAATCTGGAGCTAAGGGAGAGATTATATGGAGAGGTCAGGGCTAGAAAAATGAATGTGGAAGTCTTCAGCTTATAGAGAAGTATTAGCATATTATGGAAGTAGCATACAAATAGATTTGTCTTAGCTTGCCAGGAATACTATAATAAATAATACAAAATGTATTTATTGGCTAAACAGTAGAAATTTATTGGCTCATGAGTTTGAAGGCGAGAATTTCAAAAATCAAGGTATCAGAAAGGCTACGCTTTCTCCCCAAAGTCTGTGGCATCCTCTTGATGGCTTGCCACTCTCTTTAGGTTCTTTGCTTGCATCTCTGCCTCCTATCATGGTTGAGCCTCTCCCCTTCTGTCTGATCCTCTAGTTTTTGCTAAATTCCAGCTTCTGACCCCCCTCCCTGTGTTTTTCTCTCAATAAGTCTCATATATATGGATTAAGGCCCATGCTCATTCATCTGGGACAGACCTAAAATCAGATCTTCGAAGATATTAGTCATAAATGAATCCATAGGCTTGTTCACCATGAGGCATTCAAATACAATATTCACAAAAGCCTTCACACCCACAGGAAATGGATTAAGATTAAGAACATGGCTTTTCTTTGATTAGATAATTCCATATACCACAACATTCATATTGTTAATAAAATAAACTTACAGGCTTACATGGTAAAACATCAAATTCTACTTTCCAAATGCTCCTCCCAATCTTTGCAATTACCAGTTCCCTTTCTTGATTTAAGAGACTCATACAAATTTATCATTCATCCTTCCAGTCATCTTTCTATGCGTTAATAAGTGTATCCATTAAATAATATGTAATAGATCAATATACTTAATTAACTTTTTCAATACACCATTTTTCTTTTATTTTTCAATATATATTTTTATATTTCCATTTACAATATGTATCCATATTTTCAATCAAACATAGATAACAATGTGCATTTCTTATATCATTAAACATTCTGCAAAATTATTATTTTTAGTAGTATGGCATATGGTATAACCATTTTTAGACCCGTTTTTTGTAAAATCTTTTATCAGTATAAAAAATGTTGAGCTGCATCTCTATGACATTGCTTTTCAGAATTTTGAGCCTGTTTGTACGGAGTGACCAATTGCTCTTCAGATAGGATGTATCAATTTACATAGCTCTGAATAAATTTCCTGATTGGCCACTTCCCTTAACTTTATTCTCATTGAGTGTCACTATTCTTTACTCTTTGATAACTAATTAATAGGAAAATATTTCTTATGATAGAATACTTCATCTTTATTTCTTGATTATTGTCAAGACCAAATATTTTATATGAATTCATTTACCACTGAATTTTTTGTTATTTTGTAAATTTAAATTGTTTTTGTAATTTACCCAATTTTTAAATTGGCCCTTGATTGTATTTCTTGTCAGTTTGGTTGGTCTAGGATTGCATTCTTGTTTTTACAACAGAGATATTAACTTTTTGCAAACCATAATTTTTCCTATAATTTCCAAGGTAATATATTTTTAAATTTTGACTATGATGACTTGAAATGCCGATATTTTAATCCTTTTCTGGTCAAAATTTCATTTTTGCCTTTGTTTGCTTTTAATCTTAGAGAATGATTGTTAGGACAGGAAATATTTGCCTATCTACCTATATTGTATTTTAACAAACACACACATCTATATTTTATTACATCTGGATTTATGTTGGTATATGTTGATGTTCAGTGGTTTTGCTAATTTCCTGTTTGATTTTTAATATTTAGCCAATTTTCTCCACCTTATGTACTGAATAATCCATACTTTCATTTCAAGATTTTCCTGTATTTTTAAATTATATATTAAATTCTTACATGAAAGAGGGCCTGACTGACACTTTACACATTAACCTCTTAATAGACTTTTGGGTTGTTTCTTTTTTGGGTCTAACATGAATAAAGTTCAATGAACATTCAACTTGAAGTGAATTAAAATTTTAGTCTATTTATAATATATATGTAATACTATGGATTTATTTTAGATTTAATTATGTATTTAATTTTAATTTTTCTATGACTGATGCTATAACGCAACTTTTCCTTTGTTTATTTGACATCCATACATGTTTCTGGTGAATATGCTTACCATATTTTTTCTATTTGCTTGTTCCTATTTTTCTACCATCTTTTGCATTAATGCAAACTTTTTATGATAGCATTTTATCTCTTATGTTGGCCTCTTAGTTATAATGCTTTATTTTGTATTTTAGTGGGTTTTTAGGTTTACATCTTAAATGAATTACTCTCTACCTTCAAGTAATATTATACTACTTTAAAATAAGGATTTTAAAATAGTGTAAGTAATAACTCCAAACTTTTAGACTATCGTTGTAACGAATTTCATTCTTATATATGTTACAAGGCATAAAAAACATTATATTCAAAGTGATTTAAATAAAAATAAAAGTGTCATGTATTTCCCCATGTAGTTACAATTTCCTTTGCTCACTATTACTTTATGCATATCCATATTTCAATTTGATATCTTCTTCCTGAAGAGTTTGCTTTAATCATTTTTATACTATATGTCTGCTGGTAGAGATTTTTTTTCATCTATTATTTGTCTAAACATGCCTTATTTCATATTCTTTTTTGAAAAATATATTTGCAAGGTATAGAAGTCTAGGTTATCAGATTTTCCCCTTTCAATTTTTAAAAGATATTGCTCCACTGTCTTCTTACTTGCATTTTTTGAATGAAATTTATCTGTCATCTATATATTGTTTCTCTGTATGTACCTAATCTATTTTCTTTTGCTGCTTTTAATGATTTTTTAATTTATCTCTGGTTTTGAGAAATTTGATTATGATGTGCCTTGCTTCCACTTTCTTCAAATTTTGTGTGCTTAGATTCATTGAGCTTTTTGGATCCTTGGATTTATAATTTTCATCAAATTTAGAAAAATCTTCCCCTTTATTTCTTCAAAGGTTTTTTCCTTCATTATTCTTTCTGCTTTGAGGCTTAAATTATATTTATTTTAGAACTGTTTCCATTTGTCCCAGAGCTCACTGATGTCCTGTTGATTTGTTATTGTTTTCTTTTTTCTCTGTGTGCCTCATTTTGGATAATGTCTATTGCTCTGTCTTCAATTTTGTCAATCTTTTCTTCTTTAATATACACCCCACTGATGATCTTATCCAGTGTATTTTATTTTACTTCAGATATTGTCATTTTTATCTCTTGAAGTTCTATAGGTAGAATCCTTTATATTTCTTCCGTGTCTCTACTTAATATTTTAAAAAGAAAGAATATATTTGAAATAATTGCCTTATTGCCCATGTCTGCTAGTTCTAACATCTAAGTCAGTTCTGGATTGTTTTGATCCATCTTTATCCTCAAAACAATTTGCTTTTAACTTCTTTGAAAGTCTGCTAATTTTCACATGACTTTTATTTTTTGTAATTAGTATGTTTTTGTACTTCTGTAAATATAACTGTGGTTTGTTGCAGAACAATTAAATTATTTGGAACAGTTTGATGCTTTTCAGTTTTGCTTTTTTTAATGAACATTTATTTTTTATTGTATTTTTTTCAATATACATAGATCACAAAAAACATTACATTAAAAAATATTAAGAGGTTCCCACATAACCCACACCCCACACCCCACTCCTCCCACATCAACATTGTACTTCTTCATTGTGGCACATCCACTGCATTTAGTGAATACATCTTGGATCACTGCTGCACTGCATGGATTACAATTCACATTGTAGTTTGCACTCTCCCTCAGTATATTCAGTGGGTTATGGCAGGATATATAATGTCCAGCATCTGTCCTTGTAATATCATTTAGGACAACTCCAAGTCCCAAAAATGCCCCCACATCTCATCTCTTCTTCTCTCTCCCTGCCCTCAGCAACTACTGGGGCCACTCTCTCCAGATCAGTGCTACAGTTTCTTCCATTACTAGTCACAATAATTCTATAGTAGAATACCAGTAAGTCCACTCTAATTCATAGTTTATTCCTCCATCCTGTGGACCCTGGGATGGTGATGTTCATTCCACCTCAAAATTGAGAGGGGGCTTAGATCCCAAAAGGTTGTTGGATGTGATTCTCCAGCTTGGAGTTGTAGGCATTCTTGGTTAATTCCTTAAATGTGAGCAGAACCATGTACACTCTGTTCTTATTAATCACGCTGAGGAAAGAACCTCCTGTGTAATTTCCTTCTATGAGGTGAGCCCCAATGCCCCATGAATCATGCAGCTTATCCAATCTGTCTGGTGGAAACAGGTACCACATCTGTCTCTCTGTGAACAACAGATCCATTCTCTAATCTAGTTAGATGTTTTGTTGTTGTTGTTTTTATTTTGTTTGCTTTGTTTTGTTTTTACAATCTCAAGTAGTTTCCTCACATGCATGTTGAGATGGTTTGGAGCTCTGTATTCCAGAAACGAAAAAAGAAAAAAATAGACTATGTTTTAAACTTTATCCATTCCTTTGGGTGTGAACCCTTTGTAAGTAAGACATTTTATGATGTGGCTTTTGTTAAGGTGTGGCCCAACTCAGTCAGGATGGATCTTAATCTTTTACTGGAGTTCTTTATAAGCAGAATGAAATTCAGACAGAGAGAAAGCCATAGAAAGCGTTTCCATAAGTTGAACTTCAACAGAACCTAGGAAAGAAGGGAGAGGCAAGAAGAGGCCACAATATGCAGGACCAAGGTTCACTGGAAGCCAGCCCCATAACACTAGTCTTTGGGAAGAAATCATCACCTTGATGATGCCTTGATTTGGACTTCTCCAAGTATCAAAACTGTGATTCAATAAATTCCCATTGTTTAAGTCAAACTATTTCATTGTATTTGCTTGAATAGTCAAGGAAATTAAAACATGTGTTCATCATTTTAGTTGAATACTTTAGAAGGACTGTGTTTTGATCTCCAGAGTTCCTTTTGTATATAACTCTTTTTTCTCTGATATTCCATAATGTGAACTCCAGCTGCTTTTTTTTGTTTTTTTTTGTTTTTTCACAAGACTCTCAATTCTTCAACAAATGGAAACTTTCAGGATTCTCCAGAGTCCCTTCTCCCTGTATTGTAGTCTGGAAACACTCAAGGCAAAAAGATTGGGAAGTAGCAAAGTTTGCCTTATTATTTTCCAATTCTCATATGACTGTCTTTATTGTATGATGTCCAGAGTCTCATAAAGCATATTTGTACATATTGTATCAATTTTTAAGTTGTTTAAGATGGTAGGAGAAAATCAAACCATGTTGCTCCATTCATGATGGAAACAGAGATACTTATTTTATTATTCAAAAGGGAGCATGCAGAGAAGCAGAAGTGATAGTACACACACACATACACACACACACTCTTGTTTATTATAGAAATTGGCTCACATAGCTGGAGATTGGCAAGTCTGAATTCTATATGGTAAACCATAAACTGGTCACTTTGGTAAAGGTGATTCTGAAATCTGGCATATTTAAACTCTGTAGGTCAGGCCACAAATGCTAAACTGCTGTAAAAGTTAATTTGTTTTCCTTAGGAGAAGATGGCTGGTTGAAGAAGAGGCAGATTTTTTAATGACTGCTGAAATTCTCTGTTCTGCGTTAAGATCTCTGATTGAATGAGAAGCCTCCAATCATTGCTGAAGGCAATCTTCTTCATTGATTGCACATGCAAACAGCTGGAGATGTAATCAGTTGACTATAGACGCTGATCAATCTATGAAATATTTTCACAGTAACAGTCAGGCCAGTGCTTGTTTGATCAAACCACTGGAAGCCATAACCTAACCAAGTTGATACATGAAATTAATCATCACACTTATTAACTTTCTTTTTTAATACCAGCTTTATCGAGCTATATGTCACACATAATATAATGTACATATCTAAAGGGTACTATATCCAACCTGGAAACATTTTGATTCTTTTTATTGCAGTATTGCCTTGGTTAGAATCTCCAGAACAATGTTGAATTTGAAGAGAGAACAAATTCTTATTTTGTAAATGGTTCTAGAGGGAAATATTTAGTGTTTCACCTTGAAATATGATGGTTCTGTGGGTTTTTCATAGATACCCTTTATCAGGATGAGGAAGTTCCCCTTTACTCTCAGTTTGTTGAGTTTCTAATAAATTTTAGATTCTAGCTTAACTTGTTGCTCTAATGAAGCTATCTACCTCCTCAAAATTGTTTACCACAAAAATCTCCATGGTTTTTGACAGTGTCCTTAGGCCTGAACTTTCCCACATTGTTTCATATGAAATCATTTCCTTTTAGGAAAATTTCTGAGCTCTCTGTTCTTATGGACTGCCTTTCCCTCTGGACAAAATTTCTGAGTTCATGTTCTCAGAGTTAAACATTCATGACTGATGATCAGAGTACGCAACAGGTGCAGTAGTCTCATAGCTTCTGGTTTGGAAACTCCACCCTATGAATGAATGCTTTGAGGGTGATCAGGACCTCAATATTCTTGGCAACCACAACTGGTGTAGAACCTCCACCTTATGAGTGGGGTCTGGGTAGAGGAAGGGACTAATGTCTTGACCGTACTTCTCAGGAATGTAGCCTTGGCAACTCTAATAGAGAGTTGAGAAATCCATCACATGGCATTCTATTGTCTCTAGTTTCAAAATATATCCTAAATCTTGGTATTTTTACCATTTGAACTTCAGTCCAAGTCACCATCATGTCTCACTTGGGTCACTGAAATAGCCACCTACTTTATGCCCCTGCTTGCACTTCTGTAATTTTAATATCTACTTACTATAAGCAACCAAAATGTTTTTTTAAGAAAGGTAATTCAGATTGTTTCACTTCAACACATAAACATTATAAGAAGTTGTGATGACTAAGTTCATGTGTCAATTTGGATAGGTTATGGGGTCCAGTTGTTTGGTCAAGCAAGCCATAGCCTTACTGTTATTGTAAGGATTTCCTTTAGATTTAAATCATCAGGAAGTTTATTGCTTCTATGGTTGATTGCATCTGTAATCAACTAAGGAGATTGCTTTCAGCAATAAGAGAAGTTTCATGCAACCAGTTGAAGATATTAAAAGAATTGATGATCTCAGTAGTCAGAAAAAAGAATTTCCATGCTACTTCAGCCAGCTAGCTTCTCCTGGGGAATTCATCAGAAACTTTCATTGGAATTTCATCCCACAGTCAGCCCTGTAGAATTGAGACTTGCACATCTCCAGTCACTTCGACAATTCCTACAATATCATATGCTGTTGGCTCTGTGACCTAATTTTAGCCTAGTCTGCAAACTAATCTTATATCTCCCTCCATGCCTCTTCCATAAACTTTTATCCACTCTGGAATGCTTTAAGCTTCTAGAACTTAATTGACAATTCCCCACCTAAATCTTTCATATTCCCACTTTTTATGATTGGGAAGATTTTCCCCCTAGCTAATGTTATGATTGTGTCTTTATTTTATATTTCTGACTTCAGCTTCATTACCATCACCTCAGAGAAGTCTTATATATACAGCTTACCAAAATTAGCCAATACCCCAGGCTCCTTAATTTTCCATTTTAGATTTTTGGTTCTTTCCTTCATAACACACATACCATTGTATTTTTTAACTCTTTATTTTTAAAGACATTTTAGATTACATAAAATTTACATAAAAATACAGGGGAGTCCTGTCCCCCTTTCACCTCTTCCCCTATTAATAATATATTTCATTAGTCTGGTACATTCATTACAATTTATGAACAATATTGAAGCATTTCTACTAACCATGGTCTGTAGTCTACAATATGGCTTGCTCTTTGCACCATAAAAATTTATAGGCTTTAACAAGATATATAATGGCCTGTATCCATCATTGCGTTATCATGCAGAACAATTCCAATGTTCCAAAAATGTTCTATATTACACCTATTCTTACCTCTCCCCTCCCTTAGAAACTCTGATGACCACTGTCTTTCTATCAATGTTACAAGTTCTTCCATTACTAAAGTAATAATAAGTCTACTTTAGTTCGTAGTTGATTCCCCCTTAGGTTTCTTCATTCCTCAATCTTGAAGATTTGGGGATGGTGATGCCCTCTCCTCTCTGTTTCTGATTGAAAGAAAGCTTAGATCCCATAAGGCATATGGATGGAACTGTCTTGCTTGCAGTTGTAGATACTCTTTGTTTTGGGGAATGGGAATCGTCCATCACCATCCTTTTACTAGTTTTCCTGAGTGAGGATCTGGAGAGTAAATGTTGGCTGCAACTCTGCTAAGTTCAAGATTCAACTGGCATATGAACAGACCAAAGATTTAATTCTCTTGAACATATATTCAATGAGTATAGTGCTATTTATAGGTTCAAATAAGAGGGGCAGAAATACCATGTGTAGGAAACTTATAAATGAGTCTAACTCTTTTACACTGGGGAGATATGTTAACATATATTCCAAGGTAAGGTTCACCAATGGGATGGCAAGTTCCTGGGGTTGTCTGCCCTGCAAATAGAGTCTTGATGTCTCTTGAGCCCTCAGGAACACTCACACTTGAGGCATTGTTTACCATGGCAGTCAGTAAGATCCTCCTGAAACATGCATAAATGTAACCTCTGATATGACATCCTGACTCACTTTGAAATCTCTTAGCTATGCAAACTCGTTTGCTTTTACTATTCCCCCCTTTTGGTCAAGGTCCTTTCCCAAAATCATCACGGGTTAGCACTTGGTGATAACCTCTCAGTGCCAGGGAGGTCCACGCCGTGGTGGTCATGCCCCATGCCAGGGGGATGGCGGTGATCTTATATGCTGTATCTGGTTTAGAGAGAGGACATATTTGAGTAGCAAGCTGGTGTTCAGGAGGTAACTCTTAAGCAATATATAATACTAGGCTAAGTTTCAAATTTACAAGAATAAGGTTTATAAGTACAAGCTTTATTATCAAGGGCTTGGTGTATTGGTCTGTCATCTTTTACTAGGCACTGTCTATGTACCCTAGACATTCTTGCCACTCTCTTAGAAAATGTAGCGGGACTACCCAGGCTGGGAATTTAATATTTTATTGGTTATTGTATGGGTCTCCACCCACTGAGATAACACTCATGACCACATGAGCATATTCATATTCCATAGAGGCATCCTTACCCACATATCCCCCAACCATTGACACTTTGCACCATGTTCCCCTCCTGCTATAGTTGTAAACTTTTCTATAATCCAAAACCTCCCCAAAATTAAGCCAAAAACTTTCTTGTATTGTGCCTTTCATCTCTGTACAAATGTTACATACATACATGTATGTTACAATTTCTTCTGTATGTTCCCCCAGTTATTATTTTTTCACTTTGTTTTCAAAGAAGCTTTAGGTCACAGAAAATTCACATAAAAAATATAGGGATGTGAAGGCATTTTCGGGACTTGGAGTTGTCCTGGGTGGTGCTGCAGGGACAATTACCAGACATTGTAGATCCTCCCATGGCCCACTGGATGGAACGTGGAAGAGTGTGGGCTATGATGTGGACAATTGACAATGAGATGCAATGATGCCCAGAGTTGTATTCACCAAATGCAATGGATGTGTCATGATGATGGCAGATAGGGTTGCTATGGGGGGAGTGGTGGGGTGGGGGCAGTGGGGGGTGAATGGGGACCTCATATTTTTTTAATGTAATATTTTTTAAAAATGAATTAAAAAAATAAAATTAAAAAAATATATATATAGGGAATTACCATATACCCCAGCCCCTACACTTCTCACACTTTCCTCTATAATAACATCTTACATGAGTATGACACAATTGTTACACTTGATGAACAAATATTGAAGCATTGCTACTAACCAAGGTCAATGGTTTACATTATGGTTTACACTTTAAACTATAGAATTTTATAGGTTTTAGCGTGTATCTGTCATTGCAAAATCATGCAGAACAATTCCAAAGCTCTAAAAATGCCCTGTTTTCCACTGATTCTTCCCTACACTTTCCTCCTCTCAGAACCTATGGTAACCACTAACTTTCAATTTTTCAAGAATACAATTCATAGTTACATGCATTAACATTGAAAGCTTGATATACTGGTCTGTTTTCTTTTATTAGGGTGGGAATTTAATATTTTGTTGTTTGTTGTATTGGTCTCCAACCACTGAGAGCATACCCTGTGACAAGATGAATACATTCATATTCATAGAAGCATGCCATAGGTAAACCCTTTCTCATATATTCTCCCACCACCAACACTCTGCACCAGTGACCCTCCCTGCCATATTTGCCCAAAGAACATTCCTACAATTGTAGTTTCAACCACAGGCCTACAAATGCCCAGAGTTCAGCTGTTCCTTCCTCCAGCCCTTCCCCCAGTTCTGTGGGTAGTCCAACCCAAAGCCCCCCACCCTGCTTTCCCTCATATTCCAGCAACTTTGACCCCACTCACATCCCTGTGCCACCATCACCCCATCCACTACCAAACCTCCCCCTTCTACCTTACCAGAAGTTTTGCCCAGGTTAAGCATTAACTCACCACTCTACTCTCTTTCTGTCTCCTGATAATTTGTCTTCCAGATTCTAACCCTGTGAATCTGCTCAATATGCTTATGTCTTATCAGTGAGGTCATGCAATATTTGTCCTTTGGTGATTGGCTTACTTAACTTAACATAAGGTCTTTAAGATTCATTCATGTTATCACATGTGTCAATAGTTCATTCCTTCTTACAGCTGAGAAATATTTCATTGTATACATATACCACATTTTGCTTATCCCTTCATCTGTTGATGGCTACTTGGGTTGCTTCCAACTTTTGGCAATAGTAACTAATGCCGCTATGAACATTGATGTGTGTATACCTGTTCATGTCCCTGCTTTCAATTCTCCTGGCTATCTACCTCCACAATGGCTGCAAAATTCTGCATTACCACCAGCAGTGCATGACGATTCTCTTTCCTCCACATCCTCTCCAATACTTGCAGTTCTC
This sequence comes from Dasypus novemcinctus, assembly GCF_030445035.2. NCBI lineage: Eukaryota > Metazoa > Chordata > Mammalia > Cingulata > Dasypodidae > Dasypus > Dasypus novemcinctus. The sequence goes on along the minus strand of NC_080673.1, from coordinate 197,320,384 downwards.
TGTTTTTCTTTTTAATAGCTGTTAGTTTAATAAGTGATAGAGAATATCTCACTGTAATTTTGATTTGCATTTCCCTAACGGCTAGTGATGTTGAGCATCTTTTCGTGTGCTTTTCAACCATTTGTATTACTTCTTTGGAAAAAAAAAATGTCTATTCAAATATCTTGCCCATTTTTAAAATAGGTTGTCTTTTTATTTTCAAAATGTAGGATTTCTTTATATATGCTGAATATTAGATTCTTATCAGATAAGTGATCCCTAAATATTTTTTTCCTATTGAGTAGGTCGCCTTTTCACTTTCTTGATGAACACCTTTGAAGCACAAAAGTTTTTAATTTTGAGGAGGTTCCATTTATCTATCTTTTCTTTCATTGCTTGCCTTTTGGGTATAAAGTTAATGAAATTTTCCCTACTACAAGATCTCATCAATACTTCCCTACATTGTCTTCCAGTAGCTTTATGGTTTTGGCTTTTATATTTAGGTCTTTGATCCATCTTGAGTTAATTTTTGCATAGGGCATGTAATGATGATCCTCTTTTTATTCTTTTGGGAAAGGATATACAGTTCTCCCAGGACCCTTTGTTGAAAAGTCCATTTTGTCCCATTTCAGTGCGCTTGGTATACTTGTCAAGTAGCAGTTGACCGGATATATGAGGATCTATATCAGAACTTTCAATTTGGTTGCAAACTTCAGTATATCTATCCTTGTGCCAATGCCATGAAATTTTGAACACCTTAGCTTTTTAGTATGCTTTAAAGTCAGATAGCATGCTTCCTCCAATTTTGTTTTTCTTTTTCAATATGTTTTTGGCTATTCTGACCCCTTGCCCTTCCAGATATATTTCATAATTGGCCTTTCCAGTTCAGTAAAAAATGCTGTTATAATTTTTATTGGGATTGAATTAAGTCTGTAAATCTATTTGGATAGGACAGACATCTCAATGATGTTTAGTCTCCTAATCTGTGAACATGGAGTATTCTTTTATTTATTTAGGTATTCTTTGATTTCCTTTAACAATATTGTGTAGTTTTCTGTGTGCAAGTCCTTCCCATCTTTATTTACATTTATTCCTAGATATATGATTCTTTCAGCTGCTATTATAAATGGAATTACTTTCTTGATTTCCTCTTCAGATTGCTCTTTATTGGTGTACAGAAATGCTATCGATTTTTGCATGTAGATCTTACTTTGCTGAACTTGTTTATCAGCTTTAGAAGCTTTGTTATTGAGTTTTCAGGGCTTTCTATATATAGGCTCATGCCATCTGAAAATTGTGAAATTTTCACTTCTTCCTTTCCAATTTGGATGCCTTTTATTTCTTTTTCCTGCCTAAGTTCATTTCTTGCACTTTCACCTCTGGAACATAGCTTAGTACATAAATATACCTGGCTTGATACATATTTATGAATAAATCAATGAAGACAAGAAGAAAGGGATGCACATATGAATGAATGAAAAATCACACAGATATAAAATATTAATAGAACTATAACTTGGGTGTAAGCAGCGTATTGTGGGAATCATGCAAGAAGAATATCAAGCTCTGCAAATTTCTTATTCATCTTGGTATCCTTTGGGAATGGTAATAGTCACTTAAGAGTTTAACAAACACATGCAATGAAAAAACATGTGCTTTTAAAACTGATTGGGATAACTTATTCTTAGAGTTATGCTTATAATAATAACTTCATTGTAATCTAGGTGGAAGAGAGAGAATAAACATCATTCTATCCAATGATCATCAAAGGGTGACTTTGTATTAATTAAATGGTATAGGGAATTGCTACCAAGATATATTCTGTGATTTTTATAGAGCCCAACAGCATACTTTTCAAAGAATAAAAATTTTGTAACATTTTTGATCAACCTTCAGTCCTTTCTAAACTCAATTTTACAGAAATAAAACTCCACATATCAAGACAAACCTGTGTCTTCTCCCTGCTCATAAGAGTTTATCTCTAAAGTTCAACGTTTGTTTCTGTATTATTTCTCTTCACTCAGGTGAATAGATTCAACAACTAGAGGTTAATTCAACAGCAGAAAATAGAATCAAGTCCAAGTATGACTATATCTGTCCAATTCTATAATTATTTCTGCTTTGACCTATCTCCTGGTAAGTCTGAATTGAAAACAAATGATAGCTAGACCTTCAGAATAAGGATCAAAATCCACTCAGAGGAGTAAGTGAGACTTTTAGGTCTTTACAGAATGCCTTCCATGGCTTATTGACTCAAGGTGATGTTTGGGGTTTGGGAACTTTCCACCTAAATTAGGTGAGCAGATTTCAGCAATATTTCTACAGTAGTCAAGTCATCTACCCTGAATAATTTTGTGCTTTCAACACTGATGTGAGATTTTTTGGTCTTAGAAAGAAAGAAAGAAGACTGGAGGGAAAAGACTCTCCCTGCTCTAGGTAAAGAAATAACTGAAAAGTTAAGATTAGAGAGTAAAATAATGACAGCAATAAGATTAATAATAATAGCATGCTCATGAATTTAATTTCATAAAACATATGTGTGTCATTTGATTCTTACATAAACTAAATAAAAATTATTTTCATATATATTTTACAGATAAAGAAACTGGGTAGAGTTAAGAAAAATATACAAAATTAATTATTAGATTACCAAGTATATGCCAACAAAGTTTCTTTCAGTAAATACCTCATGATATGCAACTCAGGTCTCAGTTGCTTATCATGACAGTACTCTTGGGGATGGGCCACCCTGGCACAGAGGAATTATTCCCAAGAGCCAACTAGTGATACATTTGGAAAAAGATCTTGACCAAAAGAGAGAAATGTTAAATACAAATGAGTTTTTACAGCTAAGAGATTTCAAAGTGAGTCTGGAGGTCATTCTAGAGATTACACTTATGCAAGTCACAGGAGGATCTCACTGACTGCCACAGTAAATATATTTCAAGTGTAGGTGCTCCAGAGGCCACTAGAGATATCTGGATACTACAGGCAAGGCAGACAACCCCAGGAAATCAGCATCCTGTTGGTGGATCTTATCTTGGGATGTATGCAATGTATCTCCCCAATTTAAAAGAGTTAGACTCATAATTTTCCTACACATCGTTCTTCATTCTGTTCATATGCCGGTTGAGCCCTGAATCTCAGCAGAGTTGCAGCCAGCACCTACGATCCAATTCATCAGACTCACTCAGAAAAATTAACAAAAGGATGGTGATGGACAATGTTCATCACCAAAAACGGAGGGTATCTACAACTGCAAACAAGACAGTTCCATCCATCTGCAGAGCAGGCATCACCATCCCCAAATCCTCAAGACTGGGTAATGAAAAAACATAATGGGGGAATGCATTTAAGGACTAAAGTAGGCTTATTATTATTCTAGTAATGGAAGAAATTGTAACACTGATATAAAGACTGTGGTCACCAGGAGTTCTGAGGAGAGAAAGAAGGAAGAATAGGTGTAACATTGGACATTTTGAGATACTGCAGTTCTTCTGCATGACATTGCAATAACAGATACAGGTCATAATATATATTTTCAAAACCTATAAAATTGTGCAGGACAAAGTATAAAGCATGATGTAGACTATAGATCAAGGTTAGTAGCAATGCTTCAATATTTGTTCGTCACTTGTGACAAATGCACCACTCTAATGAAAGATGCTGTTAATGGGAAAAAGTGTGGGAGCAGGAGGGGGCAAAGTATATGGGGATCCTCTATATTTTCAATGTAACATTTATGTAATCTAAAGCTTCTTTAAAAATAAAGAAAAAACACTTTTAAAGTTATTTTCCCATTGTCACTGACCTGATAAACTTTGTTAAACTAAATTTTATGGCTTAAAAATTTATGCAAATTTTACTTAACCTCATTGTCTCTCTTATAAAATAACTATCATAATAATCAATTTGAATTTCGTTATATTTCTTTGGTATTTTATATTAGAAAAAATTGTTAGAAGGTAGAAAAAAAGGAAATTTCAGGTATGTGGTCTATCAAGGAGTAAGCATTTATACATAAGTTCTAGAAAGGAAATTTCTTGTTCTGGTTCTCTAAATACAAGAGAACTGTTCACCATCCCTGCAAAAATGAAAACTAACAATTGTGGGGTCATTTCTATAGGCTAAGCATGATTTTAAGATCTTTGCAAGCCTTACATAATTTAATCTTTATAATAAATATGTTTTTATTATTTTTAAAATGAGATAATTCCCTAAAAAAGAGTCTGGAGGTTGTCAGAAGGATTGCCCTTATGCACTCTTGAGCAGAGGCTCAGAGACAGATAAAGTAGATACAACCACAGGTATTGGTCCTTTTGAGGGCTAAAGAGACCCACAGGTTCTATGGTCATGGCAGACGGGGTTCACTGCCCTGCCAGTTGGCCCTTCTTTGGAGCTGGTGTTTCTGCATGATGGAGCTGGACTCAGATGGGATCTCTTTTCACAAGCCTTTCATGCTACTTTACTGGAATTGTAGTTGGTGCTGGGGTTTAAGATATATCTAGGGGATTTGAATCTCTGGACTGACAATATGATAGCTAGGCCCTGACCTCAACAGACTACAGCTCCTACACTCTGATTTATTGGACTTACTCCACTCAGCTAACATGGAGTTGAAGAATGTCAACCACCACACCATGGAGCCTAGAGAGCCTACAACTGAAAGCAGGAGGATTGCATCCAATATCCATGTGAAATCTAAACCCCCTCTTGACATAGATGTGGAATGGACACAACCAAACCAAGGTCCACAGGAAGGAGGAATACAGTAAGGATCAGAGTGGACTTAATGATATTCTATTCATCAACTATTGTGGTTAATAATTGAGAAAATGTGGAATTGATGTGGAAAAAGTGGCCATGGTGGCTGCTGGGTGCAGGGAAGGGGAGGAAGAGAAGAGATGTGGAGGCATTCTTGGGACTTGGAGTTGCCCTGGGTGGTGCCCCAGGGACAACTGCCAGATGTTGTATGTCCTCCCATGGCCCACTGGATGGAACGTGGGAAAGTGTGGGCTATGGTGTGGAACACGGGACATAGGGTGCAGCGATGCCCGGAGATGTACTCAGCAGATGCAATGGATGTGACGTGATGATGGGGAAGAGTATTATTGGGGGGGGAGTGGTGGGGTGGGGGGAGTGGGGGCGAATGGGGACCTCATATTTTTTAAATGTAATATCTTTTAAAAAAATGAATAAATTGAGTAGAATTTGAAAAAAATAAAATAAAATAAAATGAGACAATTGATGGTTACAATGAGTATATGGTTAGGACATGAGTACAAATTTGGGGGATCCCAAAAAGCACAAGGTTGCTCAATAATCTACAAAATCCAACTACAGCAATAGTAACAAGATTACTAGACAAATTATAGTGTTGATTGCCTACTAGATATTAACATTTGCTTTAAACAATTTCTATCTGCATGCAAGCATAGCCAAGAAGCTATAGTTATAGACCATATTTTTCCGATATGCTTTGAGATCAACTTTCAAACTGAAAAATAATTTAGACATTCTTTCAACAGTGAACATTGAACTCAATGATATATTGAGTTGTGTTCATACCATGAATTGAGATATATTAGTGTATTTCTGTCCATTGTTTTCCTCATTCTTTCCCTTTCCTTTTTGTGGTGTGGTCCAAAAGGATCATGGGATCAAAGAGGAGAGGAGTGATTATCCTTTAAAAAGAATTATGGAAAGTAACACAGAAATGACCATTGAGGTGGGTCTTGAAAGAAGAGTAATATTTTCTAAGTAGCAGAAAGAAACTGTATCTTATTCATTGCTATGTTCTCAGGGTCTGAGGAATAGGTTGCTCAGCTATTTATGCAAAAAGTAAAATGAAAGGAAACATTAAGTATATTTCATAGCATACACAAAAGGGCCTAGTATAGGCTATTGCATATCCTTGAACAGTCATCATAGAGGAACTTTCCCACCAACTAAGTTTTGGTTGTTGTCCATTAAATTCAACAGAATTGTTTAAGTATGTTTTACAGACAAGCTGTGAGTCCCTGAGGGCAGAGATTAAGCTTTAATCAATCCTGTGTACCCAGTGCCTAGCAGAATGCTTGGCGTAAAATTGGAACTCAGTAAATGCTGCATGAATAAATCAATGTCTCCAAACTTGCACTCCACAGTGCATATTAAATTACTGACTTTCAAGTTTTTAATCCAGTCCAAAGAACAAAAATTGATGGAGGGTCTTTCACATGAAGGGCACTGCTAGGGAGTGAAATACATGAGGAAATATGGAAAGCATGTGACTCAGATGTAAGAAAAACAATCACAAGTGGAAAAGAAAAATAAATCAAGGCACAATAAATATTATTCCATGTTGATCCCAAAGAACTTTCCTTTTCCACCTGTTCTGAATCTTTTTTAGCATTTACTATAATCTTTTTTTTTTGTTTACAGATGAAAAATAATACATCATTGAATTCCAAAATTATAACTGTATATTCAAAGTTGAATTGTAATTTCTTAAACATCCTTAGAAACTCAATAGCAAATGAATGTTGGCGTGGATACTCAATAAATAGAAATTCATTTGGTCACAGATCATGACAAGTTATTTAGCAAAAGAGTAGACAAAATTTCAGATTATTCTGCTGATGTTTCCAGGAATCATATATGCCATTCTTAGTAAAATATTATTCACTCAGTAGTTTAGAATTAAAGATGAAAAACACAATCAACTTCATTTTTCCATATTAAAATATGTCATAACCATTATAAGTACTAGCATCAGTATCTATACGTAAGTTGCTTTAGTTGTAAAAGACGATTAATCTATTTCCCTAGCCAGTCCATCACGTGGCCAGGACATGAAGTCACTTGATTCACTTGGTGGTTAGGTGAGAAAGTAGAGTAAATCCTGAGGGCAGTACATGTTAATTTGTAAGGCAGAGGCCTCCATAATGACTTCATACAAGTGGGGAGCGCTGGCCTATACCAGGAAGAAGTGGGCTACTTCTTCAATCTCGGACAGTTGAGGGGAATATTGGGTTTCAAGGTTCTTGAGTGCATTGACTGAATGGTCCCCACCCTGAGTCTTACTCCCTACCTCATTGGCATAGCTAACTTGCCGAGTTTGAAAACTTAATCTTCTCTAGAGCTATGTCACCTTTATAATTAAATCCAGGACTTGATGCTCAGCTATATCCGCCCTTTGGCTTCAGGAAATAGGTATCTCTTTATATGCCACTAAGGAGGCCCCCAGACTTGCGTGATTTGTTTTAATTTAGCAATTAATCCTGCTTAGCTCTTCATTGCTTTTCTCCAATGCATTAATATACTCCACAAGGGGCATTTGATGTCATAGTATTTGAAACTGTAATTTCTCCAGAAACATTAGAGTACATTAGACTTACGTGACCTGGAAAATGTGCTTTTTTCCATCTCTCTCAGTAAATAGAATCAGAAGAACATCACATTTGCAAGAGATGTGAAATACATTATGATCTCCACTTTCATCGTAGTATATTTTAGGGACCTGGATCATCGAACATTCTGAAAACATAACATTGTTCCACTATATCATTGACATCATCCAGTTAATAGAACTGGATGAGGAGATGATAGGAGATAAACCCTACAAAGATTCAGGGTCCTGCCAAGTAAGTAAAGACTTTAGAGAGACAGTGGGCTCAGGCATGCTGGCTTATTTACTCTAAAATTAAAAGAACAATATATTACTGCCCCTTACAAATCCTACCACCAACAAGAAGTACGGTGATTGAGAAGGCTTTTCAGGTTCTGGAGCATCACATCTACACCTAGGAATACTGATCGAACCTATTTTCCTCAGAATATGGAAAGCTGCTGGCTTTGAGTGGGTCCCAGAGTAGGAAATGGGCCAGTAGCAAGTGCAAATTGAAGCAAAGCAAACCTGTCACTTGTACCATAGACTCAGCAGACCCTATTATAGAAGAGATATCTCTACTAAGAAAATATGCTCTGTAGACTTTATGGCAAACCCCAAGAATAGAGTCACGATGGAGACCTCTAGGCTTCTGAAGCAAGGTCATACTATATGCATCAGTGAGCTAACCACCTTTTGGTGGACACACCACCTGACCACAGAAGAGCATGGAGTAGAATGACTTGGCCAGTTTACCTCTTTGGCCAGTCTTTGTCATTGACTGCTCTTTCAACCCTGAGTATTGCAATTAAAAATACATTTGCTAATGTGATCATAGTACTCATTTTTTTCTAATGGCCTTTTTAAATTTTTTAATGGTCTCTAACAGTTTATATTTATTTTAGACTATTTCCATTATTTATTTTGGAAATTTTGTTCTTGATTGCTTTACTAATCTCCATAATGTTTTACTGTTTTTATATATTAAGAATATTAACACTTTTCTGACTTTATCTTTTATTTTCAATCTCCACCTTGCCATTTGAAATTTAGTTGTTCTTCTAATGTCTTTGAGCAAAGGAAATGGCCCTTATTAATGTTTTTATAGTAAATTTATTTGTCTTTTCCTCTATGATTTCTCCCTGTGATATCAGTACACTACTTTAAGAAGTCAAGTTATTAAAAAGAATTTTCTTTTAAGGCAAATGCCTATGCATTGTAAGAAATTTAGAAAAAATATATAATGATGGTAAAATTCTTCACATTCCCCAAACCTAAAAATTATCACAGAAAATATTTTAGTGTATTTCTTTCCCATATTTTTATGATGCATAATGTTCTGCATACTTTAGTTATGCCATATGTACAGTTTTCCCTTTCACTTTTTTCTCTCAACATTTTTTTACAGTGTTAATATGCCTGTGTTTTGTCCCACTCAGGAGACTTACAAATATCCTTGTTGGAAATGTAGGTTGATTCTAATTTCCCTATTATAAATAATGCTACCATAAACTTCTTTGTATATACCCTCCTCTTTACCCAAAGAGTAAGTTCTTTCCACAGGATAAATTCAGACAAAATGGCATTTTGAGTCAGAGAGTGAGTTACTTAAGAATCTCAGTATATATTTCCAAATTTCTTTAACAGTATATACTCCTACAATGACTATATGAATATTCACACAATTTCTGACAGCAGAGCCCACTGCTTTTAACAGTTGTGTTTTACCCTTTGGGCCATACACATACATAGACATACACACACAAGCAATTCTCACCCATGTTTTAAGTGGAAATTATAGTGATATTTGCCTCATTTTGGCTATAGTTCACAGTAAAGAAAAAGTAAATTGTCCCTTATGAGTTATTGATTGGAAACAGGGTATCATTTGTCAAAGAAGTCATTGGCCTGAAACATCAGCAACTGTACAAACACATATGCACACATCACAGATTTTCTGTTCATGTTCTGTTATGGAAACACAAAGGCCTATTGATTGCATTCTTGAATTAAAGCTCGGCTCCACAGTTGCAAACATGCCATTGCCTAGAATACATTTATTTGTGAGACTTGTTTAACTTTGTAGCTAAGAAAATCAATGCACAAAACCCAACTAGACTGACCTTTAACAAACTAAATAGTCTTCTATTTATTTTTTCTCTTTTTCTCCTCCAATCCTCATATAATTTTAGAACTGTGCTTCTATAGACTCATAGCACATGGTACTTAGGTAATTTCACAAAAATTGTATTAGATAGTTTGGGGTAAAGATAATTTGATTGAGATAGTGGGAGGATGGGATATTTACAGAGGTTGCATTAAGGGCTCATTGCGGGGAAGCTGTATGAGATATTAGCTGTTGCACATTATGCAGCCTCATTTTCTTTCTCTCTGCTTCCTTGTTCTGGAAATTGTTATCTGTCTTAGAGGAAGTTAAATATAGCAACTATGTTCAATTTTTTTTAAGTCACCTAAAATATGAGAATGCTCTCAGGTGACAAAAATGAATATACCTAGAATTTATCCAAGATGTTTTCAAGAAGAAACATTTTATATATTGCTACTGTAAACAGATCTCTTACATGAGATCTGCATGTTTAGGCCTTTGGAATACATTTTTAATATCTTTAAAATTTATTCCTAATTGTCTGAGTGTCCCTACTCAAAGCTGTTGAGAGGGGATATGGATGAGAGAAAGGAGAGAAAAGATGAAGAAACATGCCATTTAGAGGTATAAGAAAATCAATATTATGGGCATAGGAAATATGAGGACTACAATGAGGGTACTTGGGCATCAGTTATTCTTTCTTTTAATTCTTTATTCATTCATTTAATATACTGAGCACTGATCCTGAGACTGAAATGGGTTGACTATGCACACAGAGCTCTGCTGAAGAAGCAGACACATAACAAATAAAGCATCAAGTCTTGGGGTCGAAGTGTGTGCAGTGTGTTACAGGAGCCCTTAGAGAAAAATGGCCATGATTGGCAGAGCTGAAAAATAAATTCCCAGAAGAAAAGTCTATTTAAGCTGACTTTTGAAAGATACATATGTGTTGGTTTTCCTGAGAAGATGGAGAAAGGGGTCCAGGTACAGGGAACACTTGGTTTTTTAGAGGATGCTCTGGGAAGTTTGAAGGTTATGTAGCTGGAATGAATGTTCTACATGTTGTCTCTTTCAATCTATTCTCAAACAGCATTCAATCTTCATCACACCACTTAACTCTTTTGCAAAATTTTCCATGACTTCCATTTCATTCACGAAAAAACTCAGCTAACAATGGCCTGTAGACCAAAGGGATTGCCCCCTCAGCTCCTTCTCATTCACTCTAATGGAGTCACACTGACATCATTGCTGTTTCTCAAAAATTAGGTAGACTTCAGCATAAGGTTCCTTTCTCTGGAGCTGTACTTGGAAAGCTCCTTCCTCCAAACCAATGTCACCTGCTCATTCCCTCCCTTGAGGTCTGAAGCACCATCCAGTTTCAACTAAAAAACCTATTTAATTTTGAAAGATGCCTTTAACACAGAAGTCCCTTTCCCTTTCCCAGCTTTACTTTTACCATAACATTTATCACCTTTAGACATAGTGTGTATTTTTAAACTTTTTTTCATTTTCTTGTCTCCTCTGATTAAATGGTAAGCACCATAATGGCAGGTAGTTTTGTCTGATTTGCTACTTTTTTTAAAAAGATTTATTTATTTATTCCTTCTCCCTCCCTCCATTGCCAGCTCTCTGTGTCCTTTTGCTGTGTGTTCTTCTGTGTCTGCTTATATTCTCATTAGGCAACTCCGGGAACCAATCCTGGGACCTTCTGGAGTGGGAAAGAGGTGATCATTCTCTTGTGCCACCTCAGCTCCCTGATCTGCTGTGTCTCTTGTTATTTCTCCTCTGTGTCTCTTTTTGTTGTGTCATCTTGCTGTGCCAGCACTCCACGCAGCCCAGCACTCTGCATGGGCCAGCACTCCACATGGGCCAGTTTGCCACATGGGCCAGCTTGCCTTCACCAGGAGGCGCTGGGCATCAAATGCTGGACCTCCTATATGGTGAACGGGAGTCCAATCGCTTGATCCACATCCGCTTCCCCGATATGCTCGTTCTTGTATCTCTGGTACCTAATTATCTCTCAAAAAATATTTATGAATAAATTATAATCCTTCTCTAATGGACTGGGAGAGAGTGCAAACTACAACATAAACTATAATCCATGCTGTGTAGCAATGTTCCAAAATGCACTAATCAAATCCAATGAATGTATCACACTAATGAAAGAAGTTGTTGATGTTGAAGGAGTAGGGGGTGGGGGAGTGGGGTATATGGGAACCTCTTCAATTTTTTAATGTAACATTTTGTGTGATCTATATATCTTTTTAAAAAAGATAAAAGAAAATGAATCCAGGGAAGTGGATGTGGCTCAGTGATTGAGCTTCCGTCTGCAATATGGGAGGGACCCAGTTTGATTCTCGGAGCCTCTTGTTAAAGGTATGTCCAAACAGTGAGACAGGCCTGCATGGTGAGCAACACAGTAAGATGATGATGCAAAAAAAGAGAGACACAGGGAAGAGTCAAGACCAGATGCAGCAGAAACCAGGACTGAGGTATTACAAGCCACAGGGAATCTCTCTCCCACATCTGGGGTCCCTGGGATCCAATCCTAGTGAAGCCTAGAGGAGAAAATGAGAAGAGAAGACAAAAAGATACTATTGGAGGAGACAAAAGGGATATTATTGGATGGGGTTTTGCAGGCTTGAGGAGTGCTGGGTTGGGAGGATGGATCAGATGGTCCATGGAATTCGGGGGAGGAATTTGGGGGGAGGAGGTGAACATGGGAGATTGTCAGGTACATGGTTGAATCTATAATGTTGAGAAAACTCTTTAGAAAATATAATAAGGATGGATTACTTGTTTAAGGTCTTTGATGGGGGATATCTGGCACTGGGTGCACTGGGACAGCCTTCTAGGGAGTGTGTGAGTGCTCATCTTGTCATAGTGTGTTATATCATTAGGTGGAGCTCTATATAATGAGCAGGAAGGTGTTGTACCCCCTTCCTAGGGAGGCCTGATATTCTAAAACAGAGGGAAGGTGTCTCTCAAGAGCATTGGTGGCTCCCAATTTGAGAGGACATTCTAGTGTGTCAAACCCTCAGCATTGATGCAAGTATCTATAAATCTGCTCCTTCAAGCAGTGAAGCTTGGTTATCACTGTGGGCCCTGAGGTGGGGTGGGAGAGGAATAGAATAGATGAAAGAGGGGTAACTGGGGGGCAATGAAAGTGTTCCACAAGATCCGACAATGATGGATATAGGACATGTTAAATTTCACCAAAAACTTATAAAAGTGTATAGTCTAAAATATAAACCATAATATAAACCAAAATGGAACCATGGTTAGTGCTGTGTTTCAATATCTGTACATCAGCTGTAGCAAATATAACATCCACATGTAAAAAGATCATTGCTGGGGAAAGGGCAAAGGGTTTGGTGGTGAGTGTATGGGAGTCCCCTATATTGTATATGTGATTTTACTGTGATCTAAAATTTTTTGGAAGACAAAATTAAAAATTTTCAAAAAAGGATATAGACACTGAGGAAGTAATGGGAGAGATTGCCTTGCCGCAGTACATCAGGACAACAGCTATTACAGTGATGAAAGGCAAAACATCAAAAACAAAGTTTTATATTTTTCATTTTTAATACCTCAATTTATTCTTTATTTTAGTTTTTCTAAATTAATATGTATTCTATTTCTAACCTTTAAACTTATCGTTACTATTTCATTTTTGTACTAATTGAATTTAGCAAATATTAGACTTCATTTTTGAAATTCTGGATTACAGAGGGGTCCAACTATGGCAGGGGAGGAGCACTGGTGTGAAGTCTCATTGATGGGCGACACATGGTTGGAAGGGAGTTCTCTAGGACATGCAAATAGGGTATAAAAACAGTTTGGATAGTTGTTGAATATTGTCGTAGTAGGTAGAGTTACACACAACAACTGAAGGAGTGCTGAGTTCCTAGCTGGGGGAGCTCTGTCGCATACCCCAATGGAACAGCAACAATCCCCCAAGTGCAAGGGCAAAGACCAGTGAAGAGGGATCATCCAGTGATGGGCCCTTGATACTGATGATTATGCTTATGAGCCTGCATGCTTGAAATTCCAAATAGGCCTAGAGCTGCAGAGTGCCTAAGAGTTTCCTCCTGAGAGTGTTCATGTTGCTCAAATGTGGCCACTCTCTAAGCCAAACTCAGCAAGTAAATGCTTTACCTTGCCCCCAGTGTGGGACATGACTCCCGGGGATGATGCCCCTGGCACAAAGGGATTACTACCAATCACTAGTTGGTGATGTAACTAGAAAAAGACTTTGAATAAAAGGGAGAAATAGTAAAGACAAATTAGTTTATATCACCAAGAGGCTTCAAAATGAGTCGGGAGGTCACCAGAGGGGTCGCTCTTACACATGTATCAGCAGGATCTGAGAGACAGCCAAAGTAGATACAAACCCAGGTAATGGTGCTTCTGAGAGATATGGAGACACACAGGTTCTACGGTCATGGCAGATGTCTCTGGAGTTCTGTGCCTTGGCAGTGGGCCCTACTTTGGACTTTGTGTTCCTGAGTGTGATGGAGCTGGACTCAGATGTGACCATTCTAAACATGCTTTTTCTGTCACATTTACTGAACCTATGGTTGGCACTGGGTTTGATATATACTCAGGAGATTTGGTTCTCTGGACTGGCCATGTGCCAGCTGAGCCCTGAGCCACAGCACAGTTGCAGCACCTACTTTCTTGTTCATTGGACTTACCCAGGTCAGCTAACAGGGAAGTAAAGATGGTCAACCACCATACCAGGTAATCGAGAGTGTCTATAACTGCAAGCAGGAGAAACACATGCATCAACCATGTGGAATCCAAGCCCACTCTCAATTTGGAGGTGGAGTTTACGTCACCATCCCAGGGTCCACAGGATGGAAGAATAAAATATGGATTACAGTGGATTTACTGGTATTATACTATAAAACTAATGTGACTCTAGCAATGGAAGAAGTTGTATCATTGACATGGAGACAGTGACCATGGTAGTTGCTGAGAGCAGGGAAAAGGAAGAAGAGGTGTGATGTGAGGGCATTTTTGGGAATTGGAGTTGTCCTGAAAAATAATGCAGGGACAGATGCAAGACATAATATATCCTGCCATAACCCACTGAATGGACTGGGGGAGAGTATAAACTACAATGTAAACTATAATCAGTGTGGTGTAGCAGTGTTCCAAAATGTTTTCACCATATACAATGAATGTGCCACACTGTTGAAAGAGGTTGTTGATGTGGGAGGCGTGGGGGGGGGGGCAGTAGGATGTGATGTATATGGAAACCTCTTATACTTTTTAATATAACATTTTTTGTGATCTAAGTATCTTTTTAAAAAGGCAATTAAATAAAAATTAGGAAATTATTTTAAAAATCCAAGGAGATGAGGCTGAAGCAGGAGAAGGAGGGGAAAATTAACCAGTCTTCCCATTTTGTCTGCCTAATTCTAAAATTTACATAGTAGATCATTTGCCATCCATGCTGACCCACAAATAGGTTTTTGTTTACAACTTATGACAGGTTTATGTTACTTCTGCTGGATTTTCTTTATTTCCCATATGATTTTTATGGTTACTAATTAGGGGAGTAGAGCCAGTTAACATTTAGGAAGTTATCTTTTTTCATCTAAAGGTGGCCGATACGGGAATGTGGAATTATTGTACAAGTTATAAACATTGGCATAGCTCTTTGGGTGCATTGTGGCTTCACAAGGTCCAGTGTTAAACTGTTTCCATGTCTAAGCAAAGAACCTGCCTACGCATTGGCTTGCCCTGGTTAGGGGTAAAAGGGAAAATGGTTCCAGTCACAACTGTAGTTATTGTGGATATTTTAAAGTTTGGAGCACTTTCAAGGCTGTAGTAGAAGTAGATATCCCAGGGACATTACATGTTGAACCATGTAAATCCATGGAATACACAATCTCAATGTGCACCCTTTGATGACAGCTGCAGAAGTGTTCTTTTTAGACAAAGTTGTGGCCCATTTGCTCTGAAGAAAGACAGAAATGGTTCGCACTCCATTATTTGTAAAGTTTCCTGCTGACTGCTTTCATTATTTTTGCTACACTCATTTTTTTTGTATTTAAATGTTTTTAGACAACCTAAGAACAAATGTTCAAGTAACAATGCAGTAAAACTGAGTTGCTTGATAACCATTACTTCATGTATGTCAAGTACAGCAGTAAAAACAAAAAAAAACCACGTTTTTAACTATTTAAGTTTCTTGCCTTTATGATTTTTTGATAATTGCCTAACATGCATGTGCTATAAAAATATTTAACAGAGAAATAGTTTGATGATGGTTAGTTTTGTTTATTGTCTTACGAAATTTTCATGAACAGTCCAAGCATAATTGTTAGGAACACATGTATTAAGTTGATGTAAGTGGAATAAAAAAATTTTATGAATGAGAAAAAAAGAAAGAGACACAGATCACATAGCGAAGGGGCACAGACAGCAAAAAAAACAAAAACAAAAACAGTGGGGTGGGAGGAGGAAATTAATTTAAGCCTTGCATACTCCTTTGTTCATAAAAATTTACCCCCAATATTCAGAATATTTACTTTTATATGAAATATATTGTGAAATTATAGTTTCTAACCATTTTTAAAGAACGCAATTTAAGAATTACAACACTTTTACAATTCTGCATACTCTACTTTGTGACTTAATGGCAGGGTGGTAAACCTTCAATCTCAGTATCCTCACTTCTAAGTGAGGGGCTTTGATTCCAAGTCTGAAGACCTAATATGGCTTTATCTGCTCTGTTTCCTCAGTGTGATCTCTGAGGTAGATCAAGTCTTTCCCATCCTAGAACTCCACCAATGGATAAGAAAAATTGTGTGCCAAGAACAAAATGGAGTCCTTGAGGTTAAGTAATGGTGACCCTGGGAAAAAACTGGCAATTTTGGTGTATAAAATAAGGGGGGAGATATGAAGAAGAGAGATAGTAAAGATGATAAGGACAGGCAAATATTTCTTCTTTTTTTTTTTTTTGGCTCTTCTCACTTTTTATTTTTTATTTTTTTAAATTATTATATTTATTTATTTTTTTAAATTACATTATGAAAAATATGAGGTCCCATTCAACCCCACCGCCCCCGCCCCCCACTCCCCCCACAGCAACACTCTCTCCCATCATCATGACACATCCATTGCACCTGGTAAGTTCATCTCTGAGCATCACTGCACCCCATAGTCAATGGTCCACATCATAGCCCAGACTCTCTCACGTTCCATCCAGTGGGCCCTGGGGGGATCTATAATGTCCCGTAATTGTCCGTGGAGCACTATCCAGGACAACTCCACGTCCCGAAAACGCCTCCACATCTCATCTCTTCCTCCCGTTCCCCACACCCAGCAGCCACCATGGCTACCGTTCCCACACCCATTCCACATTTTCTCTGTGGACATTGGATTGGTTGTGTCCATTGCACATCTATGTCAAGTGAGGGCTTAGATTCCATATGGGTACTGGATGCACTCCTCCCGCTTCCAGTTGTAGACACTCTAGGCTCCATGTTGTGGTCTTCTCACTTTTTATTCCTCTCTTATCCCCAAGAAAAAAATAAAACAGTATGTAAGGAAACTCAGACATGGATCTTCCTCTTCAGACCTGACTGATATTAAGACTTTGCAGGAAGCATATCCACTTTCGGCTTTACCATACAGTTGGTTTAGTACCATATTGCCTAGAAGTGCTTCCTACCTGACTGATGTTTAGAATTTGGGAAGTGTGAGAAGGTCTAGAGTGAGTTCCTAGGGAAATAAAATTTAGATTATGCTTCTGTTCCTCTAATTTAGTTTGGAGAGAAAAAAAATCTCAATGTCTTCCTTTCCTTTTTCCTATTCAAAGAGAAAAGTTCCAAAGAAATAACAGAAATAGACACAGAGGAAAAGACTCTTCAGCGTTACCTCCATTCTAGGCTTCATGCTGTAGGAAAAAATAATATCCTTAAAGCCACACATATTAGACTGCTACCAGGCTGGGGAACCAATAGGAACAAGCAGCTATGTGTTAGAGAGTAATAAAATCCATATGCTTATATGGCCCATGTGTTAAGCACAAGGATAGATGGTTAGACAAGTAGTCTGAGATTTAGGCTTTAGAATTTAAATCACAGAAGAGCATTTGCCTTCATGAGCTGGACAGTACAGAATAATCTTTATCCATAAGCAATAATATTAACAACCAGGTTAATAATTATCACTCAAAATTGAGCACCACCCATATGCCAGATACCTTTAATGGAAAATTTACATGGTTTGGTCCAAGGTTACTAAACCTTGCCTGTAAAGAACCAACAGCAAACAGATTTTGCAGTCCATTCAGTCTCTGTTGAAGTACTCAACTCTTCTGTCATAGCACAAAGGCAGCCAGAGATAATATGTGAACAAGGGGAATGACTGTATTCCAATTACACTTCATTTACTAGTAAAGGCTATAGGCCAGTCTGGGTCCATGGGTCATAGTTTACTGACTTCTGGTTTAGTTCATTTGATAGGTATAAGAATTCAAAGATGTTATTCCTGAGGTCAATTTATTGGTTAAGAAAGTAGAGCTCAGCTAAGACCAATAACTTGTCTGAGAATTAGAATGGCCAGAGTTCTAATTCATTTCAGTTTGATTCTAATTCCTATGTCCCTTTCTTTCAACTGGATTTTTCACTCAGCCATGACAGATGAAGATGTATTTCCTGCCATATCCAGCCCTTTTCCACCAAAGGAATCACTGGACTTGGAAAGCACGTCATTTCATAAGCTTTTATTCAGCCCCAAACTTTTTGGGGACTCCTAAGAGGGATTGTATGTCCTCTTTTTCTCAAGTGTAATTGTTACCCCTCAGGTGACCAGGGATTTCTGCTAAGTCTGGTTCTTTGCCCTGTCTTTCTTGTTCTACCCGCACTGAAAGCCTGATTTATGAACTTTACCTTCAAATTCAATTTTTTAATGCTAGCAGCTTTCTCTGTGTAGTTCTGAAAAGCAAGGGTGTGGGTTGTAACCAAGGGTTCACTCATTGAGCACTAATCAATTGCAATGAAATTTCTTCTTCCTGGGAAGAAAAAAAGAGCTGGAAAGTTGGACTTCAGCCATGTGGGCCAGAGGAAACATGAGCAAACACAGCATTTTCTAGAGGAAATAGTGCTGAGCCTAAGAGTCAAGAGTATAGCATTCACTGGTTCTTCTCCCAAGCTGTGTGGGTTTAAATATGCCAATTGAATATCCTTATGATGGAATTAAACAGCTACTTTGAAAAAATAGCTTTTGAATTTCCCAGTGTTTACTTGCTTTCATCTTCATGTTGGTGGAGATATCACCAGGAACATGGAGAAGTATTTTTGAATGAAAGTTCCCAACCTCCTACCTCTTGTACTTGATAAGCTCCATCTGAAAACCTGTCTTCAGGGCCCTTTTCCTGGTCATTTTGTCCTCTTCCTTATTAACACCAAGAACGTCATCCCCACTTTCTACTCTTCCTTAGTTCTGGTTTCCAGGCTGAGAAGTGACAAGGTCCCTACACACTGATACCAGGAATTAGTTGCTTGTCAGGTCTGTTCCCAATCTGGGGGAAAATGGCCATCTTTCTCCTGCAAGCCCAATGGCATGAAACATAGATTTCACAACATCATAGAACAGGAATCAGGGGTAAGTAGTGACCATTCCCTCAAAGACAATTAGGGTCTTTTGTTAACCTAAACTTGTAAAGCATTCTTTTAGAAATTACAGTAAGCTCTCACAAATACTCAGATACTGCATTAAATAGCGGGGCAATTTTCCAACAATAGCTCCAAAGAATTAGATTAATATGCAGCCATCACCTCATCCTGTTTTAGCATACTATTTTCTTTAAAACCAAGCAGGGCTCATTCTGAAATTGTCAGTAGTGCAAAAAAATAAAAAAGCAAATTCCCATCTCCATAGAGATTAATGTGTTTGTTTATACAAGTGTAAGTGTGTGGCCAGATGTCACTACCTTCAACTCAGAATTCCATGGTTTGACATGTAAAATATTAATTTCGTGCATAATAGTATAAGCTAAAGGAGAAGACTCATGTGCCTTTTCCCCTACAGTTTCTTTTGTAAATTTAAAGAATGAAATGTTCCACTGTCCCTTTCCATTTTTCTGCTTTATATTTCCTCTGACTGCTCAGAGCCTTGTTTTTCTACTCAGAGTCAAAACTGGACTTAATGCTTACTGCAGTAAGTTAAAACTTTCAGCTTCATAGGAGGATTAGATTAAAATGTAGACTCAGACATTGGGATTACATACATGAGAGCTTGTTTTTAGAACTGGTAAAAGTGAAGCAGCTTATAAAGAATGTTATCATCTTTCTGTAACAAAAAACCTTTCGTTCACCTAATGGAGAAAACTGTCTTTCAGAGCACTCAAACATATTTTTTTTTTTTTTTAATTTTTTTATTTTTTATTGACTTTGTAATAATATTACATTAAAAATATATATGTGAGGTCCCATTCAACCCCACCCCCCCACCCCCCCTCTCCCCCCCCCCCCAACAACACTCGTTCCCATCATCATGACACATCCATTGGATTTGGTAAGTACATCTTTGGGCACCTCTGCACCTCATATACATTGGTTCACATCATGGCCCATACTCTCCTCTATTCCATCATGTAGGCCCTGTGAGGATTTACAATGTCCGGTGATTACCTCTGAAGCACCATCCAGGGCAGCTCCATGTCCCGAAGACGCCTCCACCTCTCATCTCTTCCTGCCTTTCCCCATACCCTTTGTCCATTATGTCCACTTTTCCCAATCCAATGCCACCTCTTCTATGTGGACACTGGATTGGTTGTGTCCATTGCACCTTTATGTCAAGAGGAGGCTCAGATTCCACCTGGATGCTGGATGCAATCCTCCCATTTTCAGTTGTAATCATTCTAGGCTCCATGGTGTGGTGGTTGTCCTTCTTCACCTCCATCTTAGCTGAGTGTGGTAAGTCCAATAAATCAGATTGTAGGTGCTGGAGTCTGTTGAGGCTCAGGATCTGGCTATCACATTGTCAGTCCAGAGATTCAAATCCCCTAAATATATCTTAAACCCCAACATTAACTGCACCTCCAGCACATTAGCATGAAAGTCTTATGAAGGGAGATCCCATCTGAGTCCAGATTCATCACACATAAACACCATTTCCAAAGAGGGGCCATCTGCCCTGGTAGTTAACCCCATCGGCCATGACCATAACTCCCATGGGTCTCTTTAGCCCTCAAAGGAACCAATATCTGGGGGTTGTATCTGCTTTATCTGTCTCTCTGACTCTGCTCAGTTGTGCATGAGGGCAAACCTTCTGCCAGCCTCCAGACTCTTTTTTAGAAACTCGTAGCCATATAAACTCATTTCTCCTTTCCATTTCCCCCTTACTTTAGGTCAAACAGCATTTTAAAGTCATGGTATTTTATGTAGACATGGATATTCTGCTGATCCGCATTGAACCTTCCGTATAAGGTCATTTTCCAGTTGCATCATCAGTTGGTAGTTGATAGTGGTCCCTCGTTGCCAGGGAGGCTCATCCCCGGGTGTCATGTCCCACGCTGGGGGGAAGGCATTGCATTTACATGCTGAGTTTGGCTTCGAGACTGGCCACATTTGAGTAACATGAAGGCTGACAGAAGGAAATTCCCAGGCACAAAGTTGCTCTAGGCCTTGTTATTATTTTGGGTTTATCAGCTCACAAGCATAGTCATTAGTATCAGGGGCTCACTGTTGAACCCTCACTCCCTCCCGGTCCCCACCACTGTACCTGGGAGACTGTCGCTGCTCCCCTAGGGACCACGACAGAGCACCACTGGCCAGGAACCCAGTACCCCCCCTACTGTGGTTTTTAATTGTTGCCACTATGAGTATATCCAAACATTACCATGCACCCTGGACATATGTTCTGTACAGCTCCCTGTCAGTCATATATCATCTGTCATTGGTATCCCATACCAGTATCCCTCCATTGCCATTGTTGAAACACTCTGTGATCCAGAACTCCCCGAAATTTGAAGCCCAATATAATGTCATGGTCCCTTACTAGGGAATGGCATATAGCGATGAGTCAAACATATTTTTAATGCAAGGGTTGTTAAGGGAGTCTGCGGAAAGATTTCAAGGGGTCCGTGAGCTTGAATTGAAAATACAAAAAAATAAAATATTATTCTTGTGTTGGTGCCTTTGCGATATATTTATTAAATAATGCACAGTATAGTGTGGACTTAGTAAGGGGTCTGTGATTTTCACCTGCTGGCAAAGGGGCCCGTGGAACAAAGGAGGTTGAGAAACCCTTTTTTAATGTTTCCATTTCTGATTCCTGTTATATCTGCCATTGGGTCTTTCAAATGTAGAGGAAGAAAGGAAGCATGAGGTCATCCTATTTGAAACATCAAATTCCATAATAGTGGGCGTTATACTGGGCTGCAGCACATTCTTTACAAATACAGAAGATTTAATTTATACTTTTAATGAGGAAATTGACTTTGTTTAGTTCCTACCATGTGCTTGGTACTTTTGCATTCACACTTGTTATCTCTCACAACATGTATAACATGTATATTTACTTCTGAGAAAACTCAAATAAGCTAAATGACATGCTTACAGTCACATAGTATAACACAGTGATTAACAGCAAAACTTCTAGAACTGGAATTCCTGGTTTCAGATCTCATGCCACCATTGCTTAGAGGATTTAAATCCCAGTCTGAGGGGCTGTACACTAGAGTTGATTGATCTTTCCACTTAAAAATGTTGAAGCTCTTAATATCACAAGTTATCATAAAATGGAAATATAATGCATAATATTGAAAAAATACTTTCAACATATAATAGACTAGATTTCATTCACAAGATATAGGAGACCTTAGAATCTAAAACAAACAAAATGAAACAAGTTTTAAAAGCTTTAATGCAAAATAAGCAAAGTGTACCCTTTGATAAATAAATGGAGTAATATAAATGGCTAATAAATATTATTTTTCAATTTCATTAGTGATCAATGAGAATTTCAAAATTAAACAAGATATCATGTTATTCTATTATATTACCAAAGAATAATAAATGATATTTAGCTTTGGAGAAAGAAACCTTCATTAACAAATGTAACAGGTAGGAGAGTAATTTCATCAGAGAGTACTTCTTTAATAATTTTTTATATGTACATACCATTAAGAAGTGAAATAGCTAAGTATTTATCCTAAATAAATAATTTAGCTAAATATCAAGAGGTGTGGATAAGGATGGGCATAAAATATTATAGGTATTTTTTTAATCATAAAAGTCTAAAGTTCATAATAACTGGTCAGGTATGGCAAAACTGTATATTGAAATTATCTTCATTCATTAAAAATGGGGTTTTTAATATATTTATTGACTTGGAAATATGGCCTATATATTCTTAAGTAAATGAGAGCATTTTAAGAGAACGTATACTGTTTTTGATAGAAAAAGTAAGTGTGATGAATGTATTACTACCTTTAATACTATTGCCAGTAAACGATGGCACTCATTGAGGACTGTGTGCTAGATATAATTCTAAGTAACATGCATACATTATCTTATTTAGTAATTAAAATACTTATTGAACAATGTTTGGTGATTCCTAATATACAGATGTAAAAACAGTCAAACTTTTAAGGGGCTTGCACAGGATAGTTCAGCTAGTATGTGTCAGAACAGGATTTGAGCTCAATACTATCTGATTTCAAACCAATACTTGAGACCCCAGAGCTGCAAATTTTGTCATTTTATACCCGTGCTATATGTCTGTGCACATAATACACATAAACATAAATTTCATGCACATTATTAGTTCTCTCCAAGCATGATTTATACAATGGACAGAATTTCTTGTTTTGGAAGATGGATATAAATCCATATTTGAAATAATTTTCTTGATATGTTCAAAATTCTTTTGGTCAATATCTCACATTAGATTATGTAGTTATTGTTTTCAACATGTATCTAGTGATGGGTTTGTATTAGAAGAAGGGAAGTGTTACCTCTGCTAGTTTTTGACCAGAATTTCTAAGCCACTTGCTCATTTTGTAACAATTAATTTATAAAAACTGGTAATATAAACTGAAAATCCATTTACCCAGGTCAACATGAATTACCTAATGTCACAACAAAGGAACAAAAATGAACAAGGGAGGAGACACATTCAACCTGTTCACTTTTGAGATTTTGTTATTTCACTACTATGTCTCGTATAATATGTAACAGGAAATCTAATCATTTTCCTTTTTATTCTGCATTCTGAATGAACAGGAAAATAAAACTAAGGTGTAAGAAGTCTGCTTTAATCTTCATTGTTTCTTTTTATGAAATGCATCTTTTCTCCCAGATGCTTAAAGATTTTTATCATTTCTCTGTGTTAACTATGTTTGCTTTATATCTGTTCTGCTTGGAGATCATTGACTTCCTTTATTTGTGAATTTACACTTTCATTAAACCTTACTTTTGGCAATATTATCTTCAAAATTTTTTTCTTCTCTTCCCTATTCTCTCCTGATATTTCAATTGCATAAATGGTACATTATTTCATATTGTCCCACAGGTTTCTGATGTCATCTATGTATGTATGTATGTATATATATGTATATATGTATGCATGTATCTGTCTATCTATCTATCTACCTATCTATCTATCTATCTACCTACCTACCTATCTATCTACCTCTCTATATCAATCGTCTATCTATCAACTGTCTATGTCTATCAATTTTCCTTTATTCTTTTGGATAGCTTCTATTAATATGCCTCAAGATTGCTGATCTTTTTTATTAATATACCTTCAAGTTTGCTGATCTTTTCCTCATGAGTATCTAATCTGTTGTTAAACCTATCCGGTATATTTCATTTCAGGTATGCATTTTTCATCTCTACAGGTCCCCTCAGTTATTTCTCATATGTTCTCTTTTTAAAATAATTATGCTACCTATGTAAACACCTGAAACCTATTTATAACAGGTGTTTTAATGCTATTCTTGCTAATCCTATGATGCCCATTATGTCACGATCTGTTTCTCCTAAACAGATTTTCTCCAATTGGTCTCAGTTCCCTGCATTTTTATAGTCTAACAATTTATTATGGAATGTTGGACTTTGTGAATGATATGCTCTTGAGTACTGGATTTTTTTGTATTCCTTTAAAGAGGATAGGACCTTATCTCACATGTAGTTCGGCTACTTTTGTATTAATTATATATTTGAAATTTGCTTTCTAGAGTTTTTGTTTGGGGAGTTGAGTTTAGAACAATGTTTAGAAAAAATTTAGCCCCACTCCTGGGCATGGTCCCTTTATTGTCTCATGTGACTGTGCTTTGTAATTTATAATGACTCACCAGAAGGGATCTCCAATGATTTCCAACTCTGTGTGACATCTGTTGGCTTCCAGGTCCCCAGAAACATTTCCTTCCTTGGACATTTTTCTTATCTGCTCTTGTAAAAATTCACTTTACATGTGAACAGATCGGTATTCATCTAATGACTTAAAGGAACCCCAATAACATTTTTTGGAGCTTCTTTACTATACCACTTCCTCCTCTAGGGTACTCAACTCCACAAATTCTAGCTGCCTTGACCTCTCTTAACTCTGATCAGTCTCCTCTACTCAGCAGTTTTGCTGGTCTCTGTTTAGATTCCCTTCCTTGCACCTTGTAGTAGTTTAATATTGTTTATGAATTCCATTGAATTATATTGCATTATGTTTATAAACTGGTCTGTCTGAGGTTTCAATTTAACTTGATTCAATGATGATTAGGGCTTTGATTGGGCCTCATCATTAGGGTGTTTAGTCCCCATCCCTTGGTGGTTGGGGACTCACAGCCTCCCTTTGGCTGACTAATACAGAATTTTGTACCTAGGAGTAGGGAAATGCTTTTAAATTACCAGAATACTGGAACCGTTTTATAAATGGGTAAGGGGTATTTTTTGGAGGAATTATGAGACACTTGATGGAACCATCTTATATTGATTTGAAAAGACTGTTGTTAGTAATGTAAATGCTGAAGAGACTTTTTATAAGGCCTTAGAAATAAATGATGAAGCTATTATTAGAAACTGGAAGAAAGGCGATCTGTGTTTTAAAGTCACAGAAAACGTAGCAAGATAAACTTCTGGTGTTTTATGGAAGGCAGAAATGGAAAACAGTGAGCCTGGGCATTTAGCTGAAGAAGTAAACTCAGAGAATGGGCTTGGCTTCTCCTTGCAGTTTATAGCAAAATGCTAGATAAGAGAGATAAACTGAGGACTGACCTATTGGGCACAAAGAAAACAGAAACTGATTCTGGAAATTCCAAGCCTCTGGAAATAAAGCTCCCAGAAGATAGTGCCCCATTGGAGGACTTAACTAAACTTGGAATTTATAAATAAGTATTGAAGATGCAGTTATCTTGGAAAGACTCGTGGAAAGTCTTACTCTCTGATTTCTTCGACCCCAACTTCTTGCATGCTAAGCCAACAAGCTTTTTGAGACCACTGTCTGAACAAAACCACTGTCAACTTAGACTAAAAGGGATATGGAAAGGAGAGATTGAAGGAGAAACAATTTGAAGAGGAAAACCATGGAAGCTGAGATCTGGAGTTAAGACATCGCCTGGGTCAGGATAGGAACCCCGCACATGTGTACAGAGAGGGTAAGTTTGTTCAGGAGTTGAAGAGGGTGGATGTTCCCAATGACATTCAGGGAGAGTTTTGCCACCCCAGAGAACAGAGAGGGTGGAGCACATTCCTCAAGGATTTGGGCAGTTAAGGTCAGTACCCCATAGGTCTGAGCAAGGTGTACCTCTTCCACATGGATTAGGGAAGACCAGGTGGTCAACTCATTGTTCTGGGAGGGTTGAGCATGTATGCCAAAGGTTAGGGAAGATGTGTTCTTCAATTCATTGTACTAGAGGGGTTAAGATTCTAGCCCAAAGATAGGGTAAAGCATGGCAATTATCCCAGTGCTCTTAGAGGGTGAGGTCTGGAGGTTGGTTGACATGCTTGATGAGTGTGGAAGCAAGAAAAAGGCCTTTGGGCAAGCCAGTGGAAAGGGTGGATAATCATAAGACACCAGGGAGAAGAAACTACGGTCTTAAGAATGACTCTCAAACTTTGACATCTAATGAAGTATGTCCTGTAGGTTTACTGAACTGTAGAGGACCTATGACTCATGTTTCCCTCCCAATTTCTCGTTCTGATAATGAAAATGTTAATTCTTTTTCCATTTCTGTATTGGAAGCAGATAAATGGTTTTGTAAGTTTCAGAGGTCTACAGCCAGATGGGACTTTGCCCCAAGACAAACTGGATATCTTTAGATTGATTGTGATATGATTTTGTGCTTGCATTGTTACTGATTTAATATTTTTTTAATATTCAAAATTTTTTTGGAATTCAGAGAATGGAGTGTAGCAGTTTGATATTGTATATGAATTTCAAGAATAGATAATGGGGGAAGAAGATGTGGCTCAAACGTCTATGAACCTGGGTTTGCTTCCCAGGGCTTCCTTGTGAAAGTAAGCTGGCCTCGCCCATGGAGAGTTAACAGCCCATGCCCATGGAGAGCTGGCACAGCAAGATGATACAACAAAGGGAGACAAACAGACACAGAAGAATGTGCAACGAAGGGCACTGAGAGCAGACAGCAAGCAAGTGGCAAAGGAGGGGATAAATAAAATAAATCTTTAAAAAAATAGATAATGGATTATGTTCATAAACTGGTCTGTCTGACGTTTCACTTTTACTTGATTAAATTATGATCAGCGTTTTGATTGGGCCATGTCATTAGGGTGTTGAGTCCCCACACCATGGTAGGTAGGGATTCACAGAAACAAGACATGGCAAATGACAGAATTGGGAGTTTTTAACACTAGAGCCTAGGAAGTAAGGCAATCCCTAGGAAGAAAGGAACCCAGGAAGCCTGAACCCTGGCAGATGTTGGCAGCCATCTTGCCCAACATGTGGCAATGGACTTTGGTGAGGAAGGTAACTTGAGCTTTAAGGCTTCTTCTACCCAAATTAAATACCCTTTTAAACAACCAACAGATTTCTGGCATTTTGCGTCATCACCCCTGTGGCTGACTAATAAACACCACTTTTAGCATTTTCCTTTAATCAGAAATCTGGGAAAATTGTGTTGTTCACCTTGTATGGCAGTTTGAGTTTATATATGAATTCCAAAAAAAGAGAGAAATATTATGTTTGTAAACTACTCTATTCCTCTGTGTGTGATGCCCTTTGATTTTATTAGATTCACCTGAGATGTCTTTGATTAAATTACCTGTTAAGATTAGGGTTTTGATTCCACCATGTCAGTTTAGGTCCCTGCCCCTTTGGTGGGCCTAGATAAATGGTCACTCACTCAAGAAAGACATACGGAGATAGAGAGAGCTCTGTAGATGCTAGAGGAGAGAACTTTGTCATGTGACAGAAAGGAGAAGGCTCAAACATCTAAAGCCCCGGGGAGAGAGGAGCCATTCATCTGATAGTTTGCAGTTGAAGAGTGAAGAACAGCTGAGCACCTGAGAAAGCCTGGATAGAAATGAGTCTTATGTCAGGAACCAGATATAGGAAGCCCTGAGAGACAAGCCCTAAGCCAGCTTAGAACTGAGATCTGGAAGAACTTGGGACCTTGGATCCTCAAGAGGAAGAGGAAGCCCCAGAAGGAGAGACCAAGTAGAGATCACTACCATCTTGCTTCAACACATTGCAACTGACTGGTGAAAGAGCAACCTTTAGTTGGACTCTTCAGGATCTTGTAACTACATGTAAGCTTTTACCCCAAATAAATAACTTATATAAAAGCCAACAGATTTTTGATACTTTGCCTCAGCATCCTTTTTGCTGACTAGTACATCTTGTTACTCTTTTTCTCAGGGATTAGTCTTTTGCAGTATGTTATCCACTGTATGAAAATAAATGTTTCCTACACACTCTTTCCATTTTTTTTTTTAGCTTTCTATTACATGAGGGTTATCCCATACTGGTTTTTTTTTTCATCATGGTTGGAAGTTGAAATTGAAAATTCATTCAGTATTTCACTTTCCAGTTCAGATTATGCCCAGCCATGTTATACAATATATCTTTTTAGTGATTCTTCAATATGATTAAATGCCACTAAGACACTTAAAATGCCAACAATATAAAGATGCTCCCAAATTTAATTTAATTTTTATCCCATAACTTCAGGAAGAAATTAATCCAAAAGTATAAATCACTTTGCAATCTAGAGTTCAAAGAAATTAATGTTTAAAATAAAATTCCTATTCCTTGTGAATTAAAGTTCATGGAAATTAAAATCCAAAATCCACCCTTAATAACTTCTTACTCTTTTCATAGTTTCAATAAGACAAACACTTAAAGTCTAGTTGGATTAGAATTCTTTTAGCAGCTAGAAGCTTCTCTCTCTCTCTCTTTCTCTCTCTCTCTCTTTCTCTCTCTGTCTCTTTCTCTCTCTTTATCCTTCTATCTCTTTCTTTAAATCCCATGGCAAATTTTAGATGTACCCTACCCTTGAAGAGTACAAATAGAATTCACAATATTATTTTTGTGAAAGTGCCATTTTAGATATTGATACCTTCTTGCAAAGTTTAGACATGTGCAATAGTGATAGCCCAAGTTGACAACACCATATCATTTTTTAAAATTCCCCCTTTGATCTAGTGTTTGTGTGTGCACGTGCATGTGTGTATAGCTATTTTTATGTCTATCCCTGTAATTTCCATTTCCTCTTTTATCCTTATAACAGTTGTTCATGTTGGTTTCTTTCCCATGCCATAATGTCCACACTCTTTCCTAATAAAGCATTTTAAGTCCTTGGGCATACTTCCTGCTTCCTCTGCCTTATACTATGAAGTTGTCCCGTAAGCACAAATTTTCCTTCTAAGGAAATATTTAACCCAAATCTAACTTGGAACCACTCTGCAGGAATAAACCTGTAGAAAATATCAGATCCAGGTTTTGTGGGGTCTGAAGCTTATACAATCTAGAAAAACTTCTTACAGAAAAACAATACAAAATTTCAGCGACAAAATCACCTATGACTTTTGTCCTGCTCCTCTGTATAACGTCTTTGATCAGCAGAGAAGATGGGAGGATATTCATGGAAGCCACACTTAGCTAGAATGGCTAATTCTATGACCCTCCATGAAAGTGATTGGGATCCATATACCTGTATCCTACTCAATTCCAAATATATGTATTTTCAATTTAACTTCCCTTTAAGTGGATTTCCAAAAAATTAATGGCAACACCCACCAATTGGGGAAAAGAGACAGAGGGAAAGTCTGAGTCTACATAAGCAGGGTAATACATGATTGTGGCTAAATATCTTACTTTTACCAATTTGCAAAACTTGTAACCTTATAAACATATTTCTGGGAAGTTCCAGAGTGCCTTGGCAGTAACCTATGTGTAGAAGAACCCTGCAGAGTATGCTTCATTGGTGTCATCATATATCTGCCTATGGAAGAGTTTGCTTTATGAATCCAGTATTAACCCCTGGCCCTGAAGGAAGAATGATATTTGGGATAGCTGACCTCTGCTGTGTGTCTACTCCTGCCACTAACAATTTGAAGTCCCACTATCTTTCTCTATTTCATAAACCACTCATATGTCTAAAATATGAAAGATAATTAAGTTGTTCCATTCTATAATATTACAACATTCTCCTATGCAAGAATATTTATCTTGGCCACCCTGCTCAGGAAAAGCTGTACCTCCAGAGTTCAAAATCAAGCTGCATCACACTCAGGAACACAAATTCCAAAGTAGGGCCCACTACAAAGGCACTGAATTCCAGAGTCAACTGCCATGATTGTAGAACCTGTGTTTCTCTGTAGCCCTCTGGAACACCAGTACCTGGGGTTGTCTCTACTTTGGCTGTCTCCAGGATCCTGCTGAGGTGTGTGTAAGTGTGACCCCTCTGATGATCTCCCAACTTTTTTGAAGTCTCTTAGTCATATAAACTCATTTGTCTTTACCATATCCCCCTTTTATTCAAGGTCTTTGTCTAGTTGCATTAACAGCTAGTGATTGTAGTAATCCCTTGGCACCAGGGAAGCTCATCCCCAGGAGTCATATCCCATGCTGGGGGGAAAGTAATGAGATTGGCTTAGAGAGTGGTCACATTTGAGCAACTTGGAGGCTCTCAGGAGGTAAATCTTAGGCAACCTGCAGCTCTAGGCCTAGTTCAAATTTCAGGCATACAGGCTTATAAGCATAGTGATCAGTATCAAGGGCCCATCATTGGTCCATCCTTCTTTACCGGTCTTTGCCCTTGTACTTGGGAGATTGTTGCTAATCCATTGGGGAATACAACAGAACTCCCCTTACTAGTAACTCAGCACTTCCTCAGTTGTCATTTGTAAGCGTAACTACTATGAAAATACCCAACGAATATCCAAACATGTTTATATACCGTATATACATGACCTGGAGAAGTCCCTCCCAACCATGTGTCCCCCATCAATAACAGTCCACACCAGCATTTCTTCCCTGCCATAGTTGAACCTCTCTGTGGTCCAAAACTTCTTCAAAAATGAAGCCTAATATATTGCCAAATTCAATTAATAGGAAAATAAAATAGTAATGATAGTTTTAAAGATTAGAAATGGAATACATACTAATTTAGAAAAACTAAAATAAAGTAAAAGTAAATTGGGGTATTAAAAAATATCATAAAACTTCATTTTTGACATTATGTCTTTCATCACCATAATAGGTGTTGCCCTGTATGTACAGCGGCAGGGCAATTTCTCTCATTTCTTCCTCAGTGTCTGCACTCTTTCTTTCTTTCTTTTTTGTTTTTCTAATTTTTGGTGCTGGAGTTGGTGTATACCCAGGAGACTTCAATCTCTGAACTGGTCATGTGCCAGCTGGGCCCTGAGCCTCAGCCTAGTTGCAGCTCTTACTTTCCTGTTTATTGGACTTGCACAGGTCAGCTAACAAGGAGGTGAAGATGGTCAACCACCACACCTGAGAACCGAAAGTCTCTACAACTCCAAGCAGGAGAATTGCATACATCAACCATGTGGGATCTAAGCCCTCTCTCAATATAGAGATGGAGTGGACATCACCAATCCAGGGTTCAAAGGATAGAGGAATAAAATATGGATTAGAGTGAACTCACTGGTACTCTACTATAGAACTATTGTGACTAGTAATGGAAGAAACTGTAGCATTGATCTGGAGAAGTGGCCACAGTAGTTGCTGAGGGCAGGGAGAGAGAAGAGATGAGATGTGGGGGCATTTTGGGGACTTGGAGTTGTCCTAAATGATATTGCAGGGACAGATGCTGGGCATTATTTATCCCACCATAACCCACTGAATGTACTGGGGAAGAGTGTAAGCTACAATGTAAGCTACAATCCATGGGGTGCAGCAGTGCTCCAAAATGTATTCACCAAATGCAACTGATGCGCCACAATGATGAAGGACATTGTTGATGAGAGAGGAGTGGGGGAGTGGGATGTGGGGTATGTGGGAACCTCTTATATTTTTTAATGTAACATTTTTTTGTGATCTAAATACCTTATAAAAAAGACAATTTAATAAAAAAGGAAAAGATCAAGCTGCAGTAGCTTGGTGCACACCTTTGCTGAGGCTGCTTGAGATTGCATCTAGGTTCCATTCAGTCTGCTTCTGCTGTGGCCACTGTTAAAAGCAATGTGTGGCTGAGGTTTCCACGGTTTCTTCCAATGTGCAAAGGCCAAAGCTTGGATAATTTGTGTCAAAGTTTAACAGCTACCTCATATCATGTGCTCCACCGTTCACCCTGCACCTCTTAACTTTACTGAAAACTTCTTTGCTGAAGCCAGTGAGTCATGATTTGTTTGCTAGGGAATGGTGTCCCTCAATTTCTATCCCATTATTGGTTCCAGTGGCTGCCATTTTCCCAAGCCCTATGGCACGAAGTTTATTTGATGTTCACTTTTACATAAGGAAACCAAGGTCCCAAGCCCCTTTTCTATATGGGCATTCTATGTGATGTTGCTTCTATTAAAAAAGCTGCTTTTCTTTGCACAACGTTACCCTAAATTGCAGAAATGAAATTAAGATAAAAATTCCATGTACTCTAAGACTTAAACCAGTTGGTAGCAATTTAAAATATAAATATAAAAACTAACCTCAAATTCCAGCATAAGCTTTTATGAATTGTGAAGGTCAAAATGCAATGTTCACATATTAGGTCCAAAGCCAAGCATACTGATCTCAACAAAAGTTTTTCCATGTATTAGTTTGAACTCAAAACTATTTTTATATATCTAGGTTAGTGTTAAGAATTGGATGCTGTAGTGTTAATACTGGAGTTGGAATCCTTGCTCTACCATTTTCTAGGTTTGAGACAATGGACAACTAATTTCCCTTCTCTCTGCTTCAAGGTCCTCATCATTAACATTAAGATAATTTGCCTAATTTATAGTATTACTACAGAGAATAAATGAGTTCCTGTTTGTAAAAAAAAAGTTTTATTTGCATTAAATATATACACACACATGAATTAATTAATTAAGCAGTCTATTTCTCAAATTTCCCAGTCAAATCCATCCAGTGAAAAGAACTCAATGCCCAAACTCTAGCTCCTTCACTGCAATCCTCAAGATTGAGAAAGCAGAGCCTTTATCAGAATGCTTACTGCTTGAAGAATCTTCTCCCATTCTTTCATCTCATGCTCCATATCTTGAGGTTTCAAGAGACTCAAAGATTGACATCCATCTTTTCTTCCTTAATTTTGAACAGATTGAGAAATAACATAAATAAAAGGCTAAAATGCCAACATTATTACAAATAAAGATGATGTTAATGAAGGTGGCTTTTGAAAATTTTTTTATTAAAGTTAATAGATCGCATAGAAGGTTACATTAAAAAAAAACATAAGAGGTTTCCATATAACACACACCCCACCCACCACCCCCAATCATTTTTGTAAATTGTATTTTTTGAAGATACATACATCACAAAAAAGGTTAGATTATAAAAAAACATGAAGTTCCCCTATACCCCCCATACCCCCACCCCACTCATCCCACACTAACAACCTTCCGCATCATTGTGGTACACTTATCGCACTCAGTGAACACATTTTGGAGCACTGCTGACCACGTGGATAATAGTTTACTCTGTAGTTCACACTCTCCCCCAGTACATTCAGTGGGTTATGGCAGGATATATTTATTTGTAGTCCTGTGAACTTTTTCATACTGAAGTTCAAATCAGTTGACTTACCCTTCAGAACAACCGTGCTTACTTCAAACAGACTCTCTACATATGTGTAGGGGGCAGTTAGGAGGGAGATTTGTTCTTCTCAGGTATAGTGGAGATCACATATTTCTGCAGGCATCTTGCACCCAAGAAAAATGGAAGAAGAAATGGGTTGACTATACAACCCAATTTCTTCTTTTAGACTCACCAATCAAGTAAGTAATTCCTTAATAATAGGCAGGAAGAAGTAAAAGGATAGGAAGAGGACAGATGCGTTAGACTAAAAGATGACTATTCAGCCATTGCCATTGAAACACTGCACCACAAAACACATACAAACTCAGTGGCTTAGAGCAACAGTAGTTTATTATCACCAGTAAAGAACAAATGAGGATTGATGATCTAGGTTGGGCTAAGCTGGATGGCCCTGCTTCAACTTACAAGTCTGGCTGAATCTGGCTTGAATCTCTACCCTGTGCACACTTATGCTGGGGCCCAGGCTTAAGGAGAAAGCAGCTGCAGAGAAAACTCAATGCAAAGTTAGATACACAATAGAGAGAAAGGAAACACACAGGCCTCTCAAGGCCTATCCTCAGACCTGGCATACTGGTAGATCCACCCTCATACCATAACATAAAGCCACATTACCAGGTCCATAGTTAAGAAGTCTGATTACACTCTACCCAGGATGAGGTCACAGGAAAGGAGAGAAGCAAGACAAGTGAAGAATTGAGGCCCGTAATTCAATCTACCTCAAGCCCTAACAAAACTGTCAGGTAGCTAGTCAAAATTCCCAGTGTTAATCTCTATATTAAATACTAGGAAAATTGCAGTTCCCCCCTTAGTTTTAAATTTAAAAACATTTCTAAGAGTCATCTTGTGCATTGCCTGTGGTGAATATTCTCATTTTGGAGACATTTGCTCCAAATAAGCAAAATAAGTAAAAGTACTCATATGTATCTGAATTAGTCAGCCAAATGGGTACTGATGCAAAATACCAGAAACTGGTTAGATTTTATAAAGGGTATTTATTTGGGGTAGGAGCTTACAGATACCAGGCCATAAAGCATATGTTACTTCCTTCACCAAAGTCTATGACTGCCATCATCTGTGAGGGTTCAGGTTTCCTGGGTTGCTTTGGGCTCAGCTCCTCTGTTTTCTCCACAAGGTCAGCTGTAAACTATCAGGTGAATGGCTTCGTCTCTCTCCCTGGCATTTCTGCCATGTCTAAAGAGCTATCTCTATTCTTCGGTGTTCTCCTGGCTCAGGTCCTCTTTTTCCAGGCTTGCTTCTCTTTTCTCTGTGTGCTTACTTCCTGGGGCTCCAGCTTAGGACTTCAGCATAAAACTCCAACATTAAAACTCCAACATCAAAAACCCTCTTTCTACACATGGGTGGGGTTCCTATCTTGGCCCAAGGTGACGTCCTAATTCCGATCTTGGCTTCCATGGTTTTCCTTTCAAAGCTGTTTCTCCTTCGATTTCTCTTTTCCATGTCCTTTTTAATCCAAGCTGGCAGTAGTTTTGTTTATACAGCTCTCTCTAAAACCTTGTTGGTTTAGCATGCAAAAAGCAGGGGTCCAAACCATCAGACAGTAAGACTTTCCACAAGTCTTTCCAAGATAACTGCATCTTCAATCCTGATTTATAAGTTCCAAGTTTACTTAAGTTCTCCATGGGGCACTTTCTTCTGGGAGCTTGATTTCCAGAGGCTTGGAATTTCCAGAATTAGTTTTTATTTTTCTTTGTGCCTGACATTTCAGTCCTCAGCATATCTCTCTTGTCTGGCAGTTTGTTATAAGCTGCAAGCAGAAGCCAAGCCCTATGCTCTGGGTTTCTTTTGGAAATTTCTTCAGCTAAATGCCCAGGCTTGTCATTTTCAAATTCTGCCTTCCATAAAAGACCAAGAGTAAATCTTGCTATGTTCTCTGCAACTTTAAAATGTAGATCAGGTTTCCTCCAGTTTCCAATAATAGTTTCATCATTTACTTATAAGGCATCATAAAAAGTCTCTTTAGCATCCATATTGCTATCAACATTCTCTTTAAGGCAATCTAGACCTTTTCCATCAAGTATCTCACAATTCCTCCAAACAGTATCCCTTACCCATTTATAAAACCATTCCAGCATTTCAGTAATTTCAAAAGCACTACCATACTCCTGGTACCAAATTCTGTATCAGTCAGCCAAAAGAGGGCTGATACCAAAAATTGGTTGTTTTTTATAAAGGGGATTTGTTTGGTGTAGGAGTTTACAGATACCAGGCCATAAAGCATAAGTTACTTCCCTCACCAAAATCTATTTTTAGATGGTGCTGATGTCTGCAAGGATTCAGGCTCCTGGGTTCCTCTGAGCTCAGCTTCTCTGTTTTCTCCACAAGGTTAGCTGTAGATCATGAGGTTCTCTAGGCTTTGCCTCTCTCCACAAGTCAGCTCCAGGCTATCAGGCAAACATCTCTGTATCTTTCCCTGGGGCACCAGCTTAAAACTTCAACATTAAACTCTAACATCAAAACTCCAACATTAAAAGCTGTTAACTTGGACGATGACCAGCAAGATGGTGGCCAAGTAAGGAGCTCCTTTAATCAGCTCCTGCTACAAGGAAGTTAGTAAATACCCAGAGCTATCTGTAGTAGCTTAAATACCTGTTTGGGGGCTTCAGGAGGCCAGAAGGCATCCTATAACTCCCTTGAAGGAAAGAAAGGGGGAGACTGCCCATCTGCAGAGGAGACTCATAAGTAGAGCACTCCACACCATGGAGGCCAGGGCACATCCTCCACTAGAGGCATAAGCCACCTCAGGAGCTGTTCTGTGACTGGAACTGAAAGCTCTACTTCCCAAAATGGGGGAAGGAAGAGATGGTTGGGCACCAACTTCAGCTACTGATGAGTAAATTCTGTGGGCTAAAGTATAATCCTGAGAAAAGCTAAAGTTTGAGACTGTCCAAGTCAGAAAGGGGCCAGTGGCTGCCATCTTAACTCCACACTGGCACAAGAGGAAGCAGAGCAGACTGAAAATCATGGTGCTGG
Source organism: Dasypus novemcinctus (assembly GCF_030445035.2). NCBI lineage: Eukaryota > Metazoa > Chordata > Mammalia > Cingulata > Dasypodidae > Dasypus > Dasypus novemcinctus. Next base: position 197,283,737 of record NC_080673.1, on the reverse strand, counting down.
TGGGGACCAGCTTCTTTCCATCCAGATCAGATTGCAGCTCTAGCCTATGCCCCAGTGCTACCTCCAGCAGGGAGGAGGCTATGGGGCCCTGTGCCAGCCTCTCCAGGAAATTACCAGGCAAGCCATGGAGGCCAGTGATTGTCTTACTCTGGAGGAGTAAGGACCCACAGTAGTTGTTCTGTGGCTGGAATTGGAAGTTCCATTTCCCAAAAACAGGAGAGGAGATGGTTGGATGCCAATTTCAGCTACTGATTGGTAGACTCTGATGGCTAAGGAATAACCACAGGAACAGCTGAGATGTGAATCTGTCCAAGTTGGAAAGAGGCCAGTGGCCACCATTTTGATTCTGCCACCAGCATGAGGTGAAGACAGGACCAAAAATCACAGTGATGGTAGGAACTGGTTTCTTCTACCCAATTGGCCTGCAGCCTTAGCCTAGGCTTAAGTCCCACCTATGGAAAGGAGGAGGGTGGTGAGCTCTGCACCAGCCTATCCAGGTCCTGTAGGTACCTTTGGCTGGCACAAACAGAATCATCAGAAGTCTACTGAGTCAACTGCAGTCATCTTGGATGTGCACGTCCTAGAGTGTTGCCCACACCTGCAGCTCCATCCCCACCCCAGGCAGGGGAGAAAGGAATATGAAGCTTCATCATTCTCCCTGGGCAACTACAATCTAGGCCTGGAAGACTTGAATTATTCTACACAGCAGTGACTCTGTCCCTACCTCGGGCAAAGAGAGAAGTTTCATTGGTCCCTGGGACAATGAGGGCAGCTTGAGCCTCCGCAGCTTATAACACCAATTACATCCTTGGCTCCTACTGCACAACCAGCAAGGGAGAAAGGGCAGGAAGCCCTAAACTAAAGAGAAAAAGTGTACCCAGATTAAATACTCTAGTAAGCCAGATGACAAGACACCAACAAAAAATTACAATCCATACCAAGAAACAGGAAACTGTGGCCCAGTTAAAGGAACAAGATAAGCCTCCAGATGGCATAAAGGAGTTAAGAAAACTAATCGCAGATGTTCAAACAAATCTCCTTAATAAATTCAATGATATGGCTAAAGAGATTAAGGATATTAAGAAAACATTGGATGAGCACAAAGAATGTGAAAGCATACATAGGAAAAGAGATCTTATGGGAATGAAAGGCACAATAAATGAACTTAGAAAAACACAGGAATCATATAATAGCAGGTTTGAGGAGGCAGAAGAAAGGATTGGTGAGCTTAAAGAAATGGTTTCTGAAAGTGAATATACAAAAGAACAGATGAAGAAAAGAATGGAAAAAATTGAACAAGTTCTCAGGAAACTAAATAACAGCAAGAGATATGCAAACGTTTGTGTCATGGGTATCCCAGAAGGAGAAGAGAAGGGAAAAGTGTCAGAAGGAATATTTGAAGAAATAATGTTAGAAAATTTCCAAACCCTATTGAAAGACATAGACATCCATGCCCAACAAGCACAACATACTCCCATTCAAAAAAATCCAAATAAACTAACTCTGAGACACATACTCTTCAGAATGTAAAATGCCAAAGGCAAAGAGAGAATTCTGAGAATAGCAAGAGAAAAGCAATGCATAATATATAAAAGACACCCAATAAGATTAAGTGCTGATTTCTCAACAGAAACCATGGAGGCAAGAAGAGAGTGGTCTGATATATTTAAGACAGTAAAAGAGAAAAACTTACAGCCAAGAATTTTATATCCAGCAAAACTGTCTTTTAAAAATGATGGCAAGATTAGAATATTTCCAGATGAACAGAAACTGAAAGAATTTCTAAGCAAAAGACAAAGATTTTCAGGAAATACTAAAGGGTGTGCTAGCACCTGAAAAGTTAAGACAGGAGAGAGAGGCCTGAAAGAGAGTCTAGAAATGAAGATTATATCAATAAAAGTAACTAAAAGTGTCAAAAGAGTGATAAAAATAAAACATGACAGATAAAACCCAAATAGTCAAGAATAAATTTAACCCACAATGTAAAGCACTTATATTCAGAAAACTGCAACCCAATGTTAAAAAAAATCAAAAAAGGCCTAAATAATTTGAAGAACAGTCCATGTTCATGGATTGGAAGACTAATTATCATTAAGATGTCAATTCTACTCAAATTGATATACAGATTCAATGCAACCTTGATAAAAATTCCACAAGCATTTAAAAAAAACTTAAAACACAATTATCAAATTTATTTGGATGTGTAAGGGGTACTGAATAGCCAGAAACATCATAAAAAGGAAATGCAAACCCTCATCTCTGGACTTTAAATCATATTACCTAGCTATAGTGGTAAAAAGCAGCATGGTACGTGCATAAAGACATACACATAGACCAATGGAACCAAATTGACGGTTCAGAAACAGACCTTCACAATATATGTTCAAGTGATTTTTTACCAACCTATCAAACCCATACAGCTCAAGCAGAACAGTCCTGTTCTGTTTAGCAAAATGATACTGAAAGAACTGGGTATCCATAGCTAAAAGAAGAAAAGAGGACCCCTATCTCACACCTTATCCAAAAATTAACTCAAAATGGATCAAAAACCTAAAAATAAAAGCAAGAACCATACAATTTCTAGAAGAAATTGTAGGAAAAGATCTTCAAGACCTGATGGTAAGTGGTGGATTCTTAAAGTAGATAAGAGAAGGACTGAGATGGACTACTGATGTTTAATGTATGTAGAAGTTTTCATTAGCTTTACTGTAAAAGTTTGGAAATGCATAGAATGGATGGTAACGAATAGTGAGTAATAGCTAGTTTATAAATGGGAATGTGACTGAAAATGATAGTCTAGGTATGTAAATGTCAGTTGGCAGAATGGTAGAGAGTAATCTAGGAACTGAGTAGCTTGGTAAACCAAGAGGTAGATGAGAATTGTAATTGATGGTACAGATGTAAGAGTCTCCTTCATGAGCTGGAGCAAATGTACATCTCTATAGCAGGGTGTTGGGAACACATGGGAAAAATACAACTTAGAGTGCCCTACAGACTGTGGTTAGCAGTAATAATATAATATTTTTCCATCTATGCCAAAGATGTACTGTATTGGTAATGGTGCAGTATGGAAAATGTGTGCCAAATGTATACTATGGACATGGTAACAATCAGATGATATTATCTTATCTGTAACAAATGTTCCTCCCCAGTGTGGTATGTTGATAAAGGGGTGTTGTTTGGGAATTCTGTACATGTGCATGATTGTTTTATAAGTTTACAACTTCTGTCATAAAAAAGATATTTAAAAAATAACAATAGGGTGGGTTGGGGGAAAAACAGACCAAATGTAAGATAAGAACTAACAATTAATAGTAAGATTTTGACAATATTCTTTCATAATTTGTAACAAATGTCTCACAGCAATGCAAGGTGTTGGTAGAGGGTTGATATATGGGACCCCGTATGATGTTATGCATGTTTGCTTTGTAAGTTCACAACTTTTAGTATACACTTAATTGTTTAGTATGTTCATATATAAATGATATAAAGATAATGATACGGAGGGTTGGGGGAAAACATTTTGGTTAGTAGTAATATTTTGACAATGCTCTTTAATCATTAGTTAAAAAGGTTTAACAACAATATAAGTTGTTGGTGTTAAGGTGAATTATAAGAGTCCTGTATGATATTATATATGTTTGCTTTATAAGTTCACAACTATTACTATAAACTTATGTATGTTTGTGTGTGGGTGATATATTTCAATAAATTATTTCTTTTTTTAAAGTAAAAGTGGTCAAATATGTCTTTTGCCATGCCTTTTATCTGAATCCCCACAGATAATGACACCCTAATGATGTGGCCCAATCAAAGCCCTAATCATAACTTAATCATGGCCAAGTACAGACCAGATTACAAACATAATCTAATATCTATTTTTGGAATTCATAAGTACATCAAACTGCTACAGTATCCTAACCTAGATTGATGATGCCTGGAAACTGGTAGATGGTCAATACATTTTTGATAAATGAAGAATGAAGAATAAATGAATGATCAAATGAATGAAAATTAGTTGTATGCATTGAAAGTTATTATACTCATTAAGTCTTTTTTTTTCTTTAAAATGACATGACAGATCCTTTTATGGTTCATAAGCATGATGAATGTGTATTCACACATTTGTGTGAGATGTGCATCCCTCAAACCTTGTTACGATGTTGGCACATTACCCGCCTGATGTGGAAAAAGAAAAAAAGATGGCATGGCAACAACAACAGCATCTACAACAAAAGCTTATTGTAATGACCAGGTGCAAAAATGTAGTGGAAAGTATTTTAAAATACATTTATAATTACTTAGCTATTAAAATGATCATGAATAAAGAATCATTATGTTACTATTCATTCACAGGTTTATGCCTGGATTTCCAAAGTTGATTTTGAATTTTGAATTTAGTTCTTTACAAATTTTGTAATGAGTAATATCTCAATCTTTGCCTTTGTTTCAAAGATTTGCTTTTCTCTATTAAATTTCTCAATTTCTCATTTTTAAAAGTCCTCTCACTGGTCTGCTATAACTTTAAGTCTTTGCTTCCACTCCTTAAACTTTGCTTTAACACACTGAAAGTCAATGACATAGCTTAGAAATGAGAATAAGAAGCCTAAAACAGAGGGCCTTAGAATTGAAGTGTCCTGTTTTCAAATAGACAGAGATTATACCTTGATTTCATGTTGTGGTTGTTTATAAAAACAAAACAAAACAAAACATTAAAATCTATTACAGCCCAAAGGGATAAGATAAATATTGAGACAGTGTAAATGTCAATTCTGGATGAAGACTGATTTAGAGACCTGTATTTTTGATAAATTTACATATATGTGGCAACACTACAAAGTAATTTTGAGGCAACTTCAGAATATATGAGTGCATATGAATGTAAATAACATCAAAATATCAAAATGGAAGATTAGGTAGAGTTTCATAGAATTTGAATTTCCTAAGCACATATTAAATAGCTAATAAATCCACAGCTTTAGGCTAAAATCTCCGTGGATCTCTAAAGAGTGAAACTCCACATTTTAGTGGTCATTACAGATCTCTACTACTAACTCTCCCTGAACTTTTTCATTCATTCCATTGTTCTGGGCTTCAGTTCCCTCATCAGCAAAAGTAGAGTTAGTTAGTTTTGTTTATTTGCTTTGTTTTAGAGTAAAGTCATTAACAAGCTCATTTAGTTTGTGCAAAATTTCACATTGCCCCAATTTAGACTTGAGCAAAGGGAGGGGGGCAGAGGATTTAATTATAAAAGTAAAAGGTCAATATGAAAGTAAATCCCAGGTGGAAGGAGGCCAGATGTATAAACTTGGCTTCTGGGGTTTTATCAGGTTCAAATCAAGACTGGACACTTATTGCTTCTGAGATTTTTTTTCTTTATGTCTCAGGTGTCTTCTCATGGAAAAGGGATGTGGTCAAGGTTTAATCTCATGGGAGTTGGTTGTAAGGAATAAAAGGAAATAAAGAAAACACAAACAAAGTGCTTAGGACAGTGACTGACACATGGTATGTTTGCAGCATATCTTATTGTGATTGGGAAATGAAATTCCCTGATTTCATAACCTATGCTCTTTCCAGGAAATCATGCCCCCTCAGGGCTAAAAGCATGATGAAGTTAAATTACATGTGGCATTTACTGTCATTGTGTTAGAAAGCAGTAAGGAGTCATTAAATGTGCACTTTTTTAAAAAATAGATGCAACTCTTACTCTTTGGGACTATAGCCTCAAGTTGCTGAATACAAACATCTATTTGCATCCTCTTTTTAAATTTTAATACCTTCAACTCACAGTGGCATTCAGATTCTACGTGTGAGGAAACAGGAAACATTGCCTCCCTCACTGTGATGGCTAAGTTCATGTGCCAGCTTGGTCAGGTTAAGGTGTCTGGTTTGGTCAAGGAAGCAACTGCCTCATTGTTACTGTGTTGTGAACTTTTATCATTAGTCTGTCAATTGCATCAATAGCTGACTTCGTCTATGATCAAAAAGGAGATTGCCTTCAGAAATAAGAAGTCGCATCCAATCAGTTGAAAGCTTTAAAGGAAGACTAGATTATTTCAGCAGTCAGAAAGAACAATTTGCATCTCTACTTCAGTCAGCCAGCTTCTCCTGGAGAATTCTTGGAAACCTTCATCATTGTTCCCAACCTGAGGCCTATCTTTCAGAATTTGTACATGCCACTTTGTATACTGATTTATGGGCTATGGCCAATGGTTTGGATGGATGGTCAGAGGTTTGGAAGGAACATGCTTGGAAAATTGATGACAAAGTGTTATGTGCACAGATCTTTCTGAATGGTGAAAAACATGAAGATTTTTGTGTCCTATGTGAATGTTCAACAGAGGGTGACCTCAGCAGAAGTGGACTTCAGTAATCATGTGGATAGCATGACTTATTCTGTGAACACAGTTGTAGAAGACCTCTGAAATAGTACAAGAAACTAGAGCTAATGGCAGCAGACCAAAGGAGCTTACAGGTAACCCAAAATGAGGAGAAACCTAGGAGCAATGATTTTTAGAAAAGGGAAGAGTCAACCCAAGTTGACCTTACAGAGAGGGAGCCGAAGAAATAAAACACTTACTTCACACTCCTCCTTCCTGCATTCTCCATTGGAAGCTTCCTATTGGCTAAATCATCCAGAAGACAGAAGGTACAAATCAATGTAGACTTCCTGAAGCAGCTTTCTCCAAGAGCAGGGAGTAGGGGAAGGACAGGTGGGGAGTGGAAGTATTGTGTTCTAGCAATGGAAGAAACTGTATCACTGATGTGGGGACAGTGGCCATGGGAGTTGCTGAAGGCAGGGAGAGGGAAGAAGAGCTGTGATATGGGGCCATTTTTGGGACTTGGAGTTGTTCTGAATGATATTGCAGGGACAGATGGATGACATTATATATCCTGCCATCACCCACTGAATGAACTGGGGGAGAGTGTAAACTCCAACGTAAACTATAATCCATGTGGTGTAGCAGTGCTCAAAAATGTATTCATCAAATGCAGTGAATGTGCCACAATGATGAAAGAGGTTGCTGAGGTCCGAGGAGTGGGGGTTGGGAGGAGTGGGGGGGAAGTGGGGTATATGGGAACCTCTTATATTTTTTAATGTAACATTTTGTGTGATTTATGTATCTTTTAAAAAAAAAGACAATTAACAAAATTTGCTGGGAAAAAAAAAAAAGACAACCAGAACATTCTGTTTCAGTATTCTAACCCTAGGTACTCTCTTTTATCCCACCTTGTTTCCTTTCCTTCATAGCACTTATTACCACAATTAATTATCCTGTTGTGTCATTTATCTGTCTATCCCCTACCAATAAGTAAGTTTCATGATGGAAAGGACATCCTTTATCTTATTATCACTCTATCCCTATTGTCTGGAATTTTGCATGGTACATACTAAGCATGTGATAAATATTTTGTTGAAGTTTAAATAAATCAATTCACACCATACATTACAATACATTAACAGCTCCATTTCAGCTAGTTCACTTTATTTTCCAATCCCTGAGAAATATGTAAATCATGTCTTCTAATTCCAATTTTATATATACTGGCTCTGAAACCCAGATAAATTAAGTGGCATGTCCAGAGTAAATCAATTTAACAATGTCAGACCCAGGACTTAATCTAAGGTCTTCTCACTCTTAGCCTAATGCTATTTCCACTATACCATACTGCTTTGTTGTCCAAAGGGAGAGAGAGAAAAGTGGATGCTAGAATAAAAGCATTTACTGAAGAGAACTCTTGGGATCTAGGTTTCCATGTGCATAAAACGTTTGAAAATCAGAATTTGAATAATTCCAAGAGCTGTTAACCCTAATCTTTCATTTGCTTACTTTCTCTGAAAGCCAGTTTCTTGATTTGCGTAATGAGGAGAAAAATTTTTCTCCCCAGTTTTTCTTTGGGAAATAAATGATAAAATATCCATTTCTGTCTGTATTACAATAGGTGTTGAAAACATTCCATTCCTTTGACCCCTTGCTCAATATTCTAGGTTTTTCTTTCACTTAAATTTATACCAATGGTGCTACATCCGTCTCTTAGTCATACTCATAAGGAGGAGTAAGATGCATTTTCAGATGTATAATTGCTATGTGCCACTTTAAAAATCTGAAATAAGTGGTATCAATTATTTTTCATTTCTTTTTAATCAAATATTTGCAAATATACACATATCTATTCATATATACATTTATATATACACACTCAAAATAAAAATGATAAAATAACTTGCCCTTTAGGAGACTACAGTCTCTTTTTTGCATGTGAAATGAGTCAATCAATGAATCATAGAGAAATTCTGAGAAGTAAGCCATAAACTCAACTTGCTGAGTGTCAAAGAGGTCAAGTAAACTTTCAGGAAATAAGAAATATCTAGCAAAAGCCTAGAAAAGATAGTTCACTGGGGGATGGGAAAGGAGTTCTTTTTGTCCCTAGCATGATGTGAGTCCTAATTTTACAGTGGCTTGTATTCAAGGTTTTGTTGAATTCTTAATTTTCAGTGAATTTTGTTTTTAATGTACTAGGAATTGAACCCAGGACCTCATACATGGGAAGCAGGCACACAACCACTGAGCTATATCCGCTCCTCATCAGTGATCGCTTTGACCAGAATGCTTGATTCTGATAACCATTCAGGGGAGATGTTTAAACTGTGTATTAATTATGCCTTGCCCAATGGAAATCCACTTGTGATATTTACACTCAAGAAAGAAGAATGCAATCTGATTTTACAAAGTGGCCAAATGACATCATATTATGCATCCATGGAAGTTGTTAATCCTTTCTGAAATGAAAAGAGCAGTACTCACACTCATTAGGACCCAACTGATTGAAAGACTCAAGCAATGGTCCTTTGTACATTACCAATATTAACAGAAACGACCTTGGCTCTTTGTTATGTGCTTGTTACATTCATTAGCTCATATAATGCTTTATACTATGAAGAAGTTTTTATAAGTATTCTTGTTTTCCAGATGTGGTGAATAAGCTTAGCATGACTAAGTAATATGGGTATGAAATTATTAGAGTGATATACACCTGTGCAAGGTGATTTAGTTATTTATCTCTTCTGCCTAAAAAGCTGAGTTCATCTGCCAGTTGTGGAATTAATTACTCTAAGAAGGAGCGCTCCTAAAGATAAAAATATATTGAAAAAATGAAAAAAAACAGTTAGGGAAAGTTACCTTTTCCTCGGTTGGCATATCCCTGGTAGAAACAAAGTTCTGACCAAATGTTGTAATTCTTCACTTTCTGTATAAAAGTGACTTTTCCTTGAACGTGTCTCAGTATAGAAACATTTACAAAGCCCATACCAAAGAATGTAACACTCTAACCTTCGATTTTGTCATTGAAAGGAGACTTCCCAGCGTTCCCTTGAGAAACTGGCACTTTCTGATAAACCTCCAGGTATTAGTGAATAATTATTTAGATTTATAAGCCAAACAATACTGAAACTAATTGCTAAGCAGCTATAAAGCAGTAGGTGAAGTACAAAGGAGTGAATTAGTCACAACCTCAGTGTTTTCACAATTAAAATAAATTCACATCATGGCATGTCTAGAGACGTAAGTTCAATATTGCCAGAGGCTGGAAAATAACTGAAGTAAAGAAGAAGCAGCAGTCCGTGACTGTTCTGCTCTTTTGGACTGAAAATGCTAAAAAAAATGTAAATTGATAATTAACAATATTCGAATCAAGGAATCATTATTATTATTACTTAGTTATTTATAAATATCCTAGCATTTTCCAAATGATCTTTGCAACAAGGTATAACACAACAATATAGAGAGAAAAAGATCAAAATCTCAGGGGAAAGGAATAGAAAGAGAAAGTTAAAGCAGAGGAGGATAAAAAAGCACCTAGTTCAGCCTCAGACTAAAATGAACAATATTAGTGAAGAAATATCTTATTATATTTTTAAGATTTAAGTGTGAAATTTATCACTATTCATTAGTCCTCTGCTCAGGCTTTTGAGGTCAGCCTTGCATCCTCACTCCTGACTCCCCAGCTCTCGATTCTGGGCCCCTCCTCTGAGCTCCCATGAATCCTTTGTTATTTCAGTATTTTAGTACTGCCATAGCAAATTACCACAAACAAGGGAGTGTAAAAAACAGAAACTTATTCTCTCACAGTTCTGGAAGCTAAATGTCTAAAAGCAAGGTGTTAGCAAGGTTGAATCCTTCTGCAGGCTCTGAGGAAGAATCTGGTCTATGTTTTGCTCCTAGTTTCTGGTAATTACTGCCAATCCTTGGTGTTCTTCAGTTTGCAGAAGCATAACTCTAATCTCTGCCTCCGTTGAACAGAATTCTCCATGTGTGTATGTCCAAATATCCCTCTCCTTTCTCTTATAAAGATACCAATCATTGGACTTAGAGCCCACTGTAAGCCAATGCTGCCTCATCTTAAATTGATTACATCTGCAAAGACTCTATTTCCAAATGGTCACATGCACGATTGCTGAGGGTTAGGACTTGAACATTTCCTTATTAGAGACAGAATTCAATCCAATACACTTGTTTCTATCTCTCGGGTCATTACTACATTGTGCTGTAATATAGATCTTCTTTTCTAGGAATATAGTCTAAATAGAGTGTGAAGTTCTGTTGTCAGGGACTGTGTCTTAAACACCCTGCACTCATTTACTCAGCCATTCATTTTGTAATCATAGATGCATTGACTTCTGCTATATGCCAGGCCCTGTCCCTGGGATAAAATTGCCATCCAATCTCTTATATCCCCTAGCCTTGTGGTAGTCAAATTCTGGGAAGCGAGAACTGCATGTAGGTATCATTCAAAAACAATTACACTGATTAATAGGTAAGTAAATTTCACAAAGTCATTAAATTAGAAACTGTGATAAAGAACAATGGGGAATTATTTATAATAGTAATGGATAAGGAAACAGCATACCTAATCCTTACAGATGCAACAGTTTGATACATACAAGAAAGTAACTGAAGACCTGTGTGACCAATAAAGTTAAGCTAGGAAAAAAAAAATTGATAAAGAATGAGGGTAGAGAAGTTGAGAAATGATCAGGGGTGAGATCACAATAAGCGCCATGTGACACAGGGCCCAGTACATGGCAGGAGCTTGTAAGTGTGTGCTAAATGAAAGAAGATATCCACCCTGAGTGGCTGGTGTGGCTAAACATAGGGAGTACCAATGACAGCCAAGGATCTGAGACGTACATGCTGAACACCATCTAGGCTTTCCCTCATCAGAGACGCTTAACAAGTGGCTGTTGTTCTTTCTTCTTCCCTATCTCCAGCCACACATACCCTACTTTGCTTATTCTTGCCCTTTAGATTGAAATGGATATTTCTTTCTAGAAATACTCTTTGCTGGAAGAAAAAGAGCGATTGCTATTTTCCCAAGGAAAGCATAATGTTCTGTAAGAAAATTTTGAAAACTTAAGCCCTATAACACCCTTCTCATGAATTTAATCAATCTAATAAACACTGATTACCTATGATATGTAAAGGCTTTTGCTGTTTGTTCCCAGAGTTGCAAAGATAAAACCAAATTCTCTGCTTTCAACAAATTAACTACCCCTAACTCTCCCCTGGTTAAACTTTCTTCCAATATACAAATTTATGGTGAACAATATGGACTTGTTAAATGATAAATGAATGGAGATTCTAGCTGAGAAGTAAGAAACAGCAAACTCCTACCAAACAGCCAGAAAAGGTCCCGATATCTTACACAAGGAAGTCCCTAGTGGATGTTAGAAAAGAGAATAATAAATGAACCACCCCTTTCATAGAGCCAGATTAGTATAGCACATTTTTAAAAGTGTGTTAGTAACTTCTGCCCATTTATAATTTCCAATGATATGGCTTTTTTTCAAAAATCCCATTCAAGAAGAATTTAGGTAGAGTAAGAATTCCAATTTTTGTATAAAACCTCTGTGAGGCTAATAACAAGTGATATCATTTAATTCATCAAACAAGCAATTAATCAAAACACACTGACCAGAAGCACAGTGTATTTTCTTTTCTTCTTTGAAACTCAAAAATTCTGTTTACCTGTGAAAAATAATTGGATTGCTAAATATTTTCTTTTAAGTGTAAAAAGAATATTGAGATTTTAAGATTTCCCACTACAAGTTCTCTGTAACAAACAAGTTTGCTCTCATTGCTATAATTTTAACACTAACAGTTACAGCATTTTTAAGAGCCAGGTTTAAACTAAGTAAGGACTCTATGATGCTTATCTATTACAAAATGGACCTGTTTCTTAGGGACATAGGCTGCTGAAAGAGGTCATTTTGTATTTATTAATAGAGAAATCAACACTGTAAATAATTAGATCTGGTAGCACCATCAGCTGGCTCACCTGTCCCCACCAAAAAAAAAAAATTCCAAGAATATCTCACCTTGTCAAATTCTAGTTGCACAAAGTCCTGTTCTTGCTCATTATCTCCTTTCATTTGAGGGGAGACAGAAGTCAGGAGCCCTAGACCTTCTGATGGCATGTATGTTAATATGCTTTGCATGTTTTGGGGGGTAGTTTAGAATTACAAAGACCTATCCCTTTCATTTTGAAGTCCTTAAGAGATTATAGCACTCTATAACTTCCTTGATCCTCACAACAGCCACATGATTTAAGTCTGAACATAATGTTATATGCCACTTTACAGATGAGGATGAAGGTCTGAGTAGCTGAGTAACTTGTAACTACTACAGCGGAATTAAAGAAAGGATTTTGACAATCCTTATTTTCAAACACTTCACTCCCGGTAATATAAATTCTTTATTCTCTCCAGTTGCATAATCTCATGCTGAGACTTGCCTTTATTCCTTCTGAGGAAGTACCTCTCCCAGCCACCACTCAATTATAAATCCTGCACGTGACCCCATTTCAAAAGTCTGGCAAACTGTAGTCATTTCAAAATCAAATGGCAGGCATTAACTTAGAAACCTCATGAGTGATGGGGAAAGAAATTATTAAAATGATAAAAGAGAGAAAAATTCAAGGGAAAATGGGCTCTTTTATCAACTTCTCCCAGAAAAAAAAAAAAAATGCTTCTGTTATTATTACAAAAGGAGGCCTGCAGTTAGTGCAGGAGACTATACAAGGGGGTCTAATGCAGTTGGTGAAAAGAAAAGTTAGAATTGCCAGAGCAGATGGTCACACATCTTTAAATTATTGTTAAAAATATTCTCTTTTACATTTATGAAATGTCACTGAAATGTCTTCATGAGATATATATATATTTACATTTAAACACTTTTTACATTTTAAAAGTAATATCACAAAATATTGTAAAATTATTTGATAAACAAGGAAGAATTTAATAACCATAGTGTCATCACCCAAACATGGTTATTTTCATATACATGTTCCATTCTTGTTTTGTATGCAAATATTCATTGTTTTACATAATCTTCTTCAAAACAGTCATAAAATATTTTATAGTCTATACTTCAGAAAATTTAGTTAAATAATGAAGTAAGTTGTTTATCCTGCCTGTATTAGTCAGCCAAAGGGGTGCTGATGCAAAGTCTCAGAAGTGTGTTGACTTTTATAAGGCTATTTATTTGGGGTAGAAGCTTACAGTCACATCTGTGGTAGCCATAAATGGTAAGTTACTTCCCCCACCAAAGTCTGTTGCCACATGTTGGAGCAAGATGGCTGCTGGTCTCTGCAGGGGTTCAGACTTCCGCTTCCTCCTAAGGCTCCATGCTTCCAGCGTCTTCTAGTCTTAGCTATAGGCTGGTATAAGGCTTGTCTCTCTCTCTAGGCTCGATTCTTTCTGGTGTCAGCTGCTCTGGTCTTTCCACAAAATCAGCTGCAGACTATCAGGTTCATTCTCTTTTCGGGGACTCTGCCATGTCTAATGGAACCTTCTCTCTTTCTTCACATATCTACTTCTCTTGTGTATTTACCTTCCAGAACTCCCGCATCAAAATTCTAACTCTCCTCTGCCATGTCATTTTCTTTGTGAGCTCCTGCCCATCAAGGGGATGGGAACTCAACGGCCTACTCTGATGGGACCCAGTCAAAGCCCTAATCATAATTTAATCAAGTAAAAGTGGAACATCTGAATTTAATGCAAACTAATATGCCAAGAAGAAAAGACCAGTTTACAAACACAATCTTATGTCTATTTCTGAAATTCATAAATAATACTAAACTACTATATTGCCTCAATTCATTTCACTCATTTTACATCTGTTCCAATGTTTTCTCCTGAAAAGAAACAAACAAATAAACAAAAAAGTTATTTAATTTAGGGGGAAAAAATTAGCCTCAACTGGCATTCTGTCATCACCAGCCAAGACTTGAGCTAAGATGAGTGAACATCGTCTTAGTTTGCCTGATTTTTATGACAAATACACACAATGAGTCGGCTTAAACAACAGGAATTTACTAGCTCACCACTCTGAGGCTAGAAGAAGCCCAGTATCAAGATACCTGGAAGGCTTACTTGCTCCCAAGTCTTGCCTTCCAGTGCTGGCTGCTGGAAATCCCTGGGGATTCTTGGCGTGTATCTCTGCCTCCCATCACTGGGCGATGTCCTCTTCTTTCTGTCTTCTGTCGTTTCTGGGTTCTCTTTACAAAGCCTTCTCTAATACAGATTAAGAACCACTGTCATTCATAGCATCTTCAAGAGGTTCTATTTACAATGGACTCACACCCACAGGAAAGTGGATTAAGATTATGTCTAAATTAGGCTACATAATTCAACCTACGAAAAGCGTGAACACGTACATGCTTAATTTCCCATACTACCAGAGAGAGGAATACTATTACTGCATTGAGTCACCTCGAGTCACACTTTTAAACCCAGTGTGATATTGGTAAACAAATATTTTCCTTGGGAAAGTATTTCTTCATAGAAGTACAGCTCAAGAGTAACTTGTTTAAGGTCAAAGAGATCGATTTGTGGTAGCCAAACACTCTGTCTTTGGAGTTTCTGCTTTTCTACTAAAACAAGCCCAATGAAAGGCATGTCAAACATATGCTGCATCATTGATTATCTGCCACACAAAGGATTAAATCTCTCTGTAGTTCTATCTTTTAAACCCAGGAAGCCCAGCACCTCAAAACACTCGCCAGCCCCTTAGTCCTGAGGGCCTGTGTAGAAAATATGTGAGTCCCCCTAGGGTAACTAAGACCTTGTGAGGCGCTAGTGCCATGGGGCCCAGTCCCCTACCCAGGGCAAGGGTCTACTGGGGCTTCTCTGCCCAAAGGCACTCTGACCTTCTACCCTTTTTATGGGCTTGAAAAGTGCTCAGAGGAGCTCTGCACTGGTGCCTTTGGAGTCTTTGGGGTAGAGTTCTGGAAGAAGACCAAGACTACCTGGAGAAGGTCAAGTCTGCTGGCCACAAAGCAATATCTCTCTCATAGGTTTGCAGACACTGGGCAATCAGAATAGTGCTGACCCACTGATAATCCTCCCACAGCATACATGAAAGTGAGTCCCAAATATCCAACAAAAAGACAAAGAAAGCACACAAAATACCTAGAGGTTTAAGTAAGTTAATACCTATCAAATATTTAGATCTGAATAGAAAACAAGAATAAATGTAATGAAATAGTGAGATGGAAAGTACATATAAAAGAAAAATATTCCTTTCTAAAGCTGTGATGAATAGAATTGAAAGGAAAAAAGTGGCAAATGTGAAATAGCTCTATTAAAACATCATTGCCCTCAATAAATAAATATATTTGTATGCCATGTTTTTAAGGGTAAAAACAGCAAACAACAGAGGGCATATGGAAGAGCATCACAGATACTTCCATAATAATAATATTCAGCATTACAAATTCATTTGAAAATTGCAAGTTAAAATAATATACCATTTTGTCTCTCAAATTAGCAATTATTGGAAAACTGGTAATACTCAATGCTGGCAAGAATGTGGTAATATGGCCATTTTAACATATTGTAGATGGGCCAAGTTTCACCAGGTAGATAGATAAATGCAGGGGGAAATGTAAGCTTGAGAGTTTCACAACAATTTATTTATAGTTCAAAACCTGTAAGTAATATGAATATTGAAAAAAACATAAAAATTAACAAAAATAAGAGCAAAACACTTTATGTGGCCATTATAAAGTGCATTTACAAAGACTTATAAAAGTCATGTGATATTGTTTTTTAAACAGTGTCAGGTGATAGATACAATATCTGGTTTTGAAAAAATATTAAAAATAAAAACCAAACAGAATAGACCAAAATACTTCAAATTATTTATAAAGAATACTTTTTACATCATTTGTTGTGAGTGCAACTTAGGAACTTATTTAAACTCAGATTGCTGATCTATAGCCCAACGTTTTCTGATTCACTGTGTGTCTGAAGAGAGGACCAGGAAAAACCTCCATTTTTAAAAGGGCAGTCCAGTTTCTTTGGATGCAGCTAATCTGCAGACTGTATTTTGGGAAATGTTTTCTAGTTAGTAGGATTGTGGATGCAGATACATACAGAAACATGTATAAAAATATGTAACATGTATAAACACACACATAGATATGGCTATAGATATTCCTGATTAGACACGCTTTTTCCAACTATTTTTTACAATATAGTGAGGAGCCTTTTTTTTTTTTAATTTTGAAAGGACACAATAGGCACTAAAGGTAATTACTTTTCTTGCTATAGTTATTCTGTTGTGGTTCTCCTCCCTTCCCCCCACCAAGTTTTCTCTTTAACTGAGAAGAAAATTCTCAAATCTTTGCCCTTGGAAGAAAAAAAATGCAATCTGAGTGGCAGATTCTTGCTCTGCAGTCTTTGTGTTAAACTGATAAGAAAATGGAATGGGACTGACATGTGTAAAATGGCTAAAAATTCCATTCAACACGAATTGAGGCTCTGACTTGGAAGAACAGGAATGAAGAGTGTAAAGCTAAGAGGCCTTGAAAACGGCACAATTGCATTTCAGCTGTAGGGGCTACCTACAGAATGAGTCCACGGGCATCAGAAATAGGAAAAAAGAGAGGCCCTGCAGCAGGAGGAGCGCTGGGGAAATACTCAGAGAAGTACTGCCTTGCACAGAAACAAAAAGCCCCCTGTGACCCTGATTCCACTGAGATGGGAAAGGATAAACGTGAGTTAAGAGAAGAGCAGGGCAACTTCAGGATGGACTTAAATACCAGATTGAACAGATTTCGTCTTCTCCACAGACCTACCATGCCCTCACCCAGGCCCGCAGAGTGATATATCTGAAGGAGCACAGGCTTTAGATTCATGCAAACCTAAATGAAATTCTTTGCTTTATTATTTACCGGTTTCTGACCCTGGACAGCTACTCACAGGTAACTCTGTAAGCCTTGATTTTTCTGTTTGCAAAATGGTTGAGTGAAGACTGAAATCTCTTTTTATGGAATTACCTACCATGTGTTAGTCACAAGAACATGCTTAACAAATGCTTTTCCTCACATCCTATTACCAAACATACACCAGTCTCCTACAATGAGGCAAATACTTTCCTATTCATTGTTAAGATATACATATATGTGTGTATGTGTGTGTATTAATGTGCAAATGCATATACATACACACACGTATATATATTTTTATCTTATAGTGAAAGATACATGTATTCTGTACTCTCTACTCAAGGTTACCATTCCTGCAATGGAAGAGAAATATACTAAATGACAGCTAAGATATAGGGATGCACAACTCGTTTTAAGAGTCACAAAGTGGAAGACACCTAACTCTGCCTGAAAGAGGAGATAGGCTGCATGTTTCAAAAGGAAGCCAACATTTGAGCTGTAGCAACGTGAACAGGGATTTGAAGGAAAAAAATTATAATTTCTTCCAGGTGGCCCAATTCTTCCTATACTTCAAGAACCCCGTGCTGCCCCCTTCAGGAAGCTTCCTATAATGATTTCGGCCAATGTCCCACTGTGACCATTACAGCTCACGGCCGCCCTGAATTCTGCGAATACTGACTTGACTTCACAGTTTTCCTGAGTTAGCTCTGTATTACCCACCCCCTGGTTAGAGAGGGTGTGGCTCACAGCTCTTTGTCCAGCACGACTTGATCCAGCTGTGTTCAGACTGGTGAGGACTTTGACGAGGATCCTGTACAGCCTGACAGCCGCTGCCACGTTTCCAGGCAAAAGGAAGAGCATCAGGAGGTAGACAGGACCAGGTTGCTATTCTTTGCCTTCCCCTTATATGCTGTGTGACCTGGGGCAAATTTGTCAGCCTCTCTGAGCATTAAGGGAGTTTCTGAACATACACGACCAAGTCCTGTGTCTGACACTTGCAAATCACATGATGAACGCTGCTTCTCTCTCATACTTCCCTAGGTATTTCAGAGTTTATTATTCAGCCTTTGATAGAAGCGTCTAGTGATAGGTAGACTACTCTTGGACAAGGCAGAACTTCTTTATATTCAGCCCTCTTCTCAAAGATAATTATATATACAAATATATTTATATTTATATCCATAGTTAGCTTGAATTTACCTTTTTTTCACCTAGTCTCATGACCATCCTCTGTACTTATTAATGTGTCCCCAACTGTTTTTAGATGTCTGAAGCAGGTCTGTGATAAAGTTGTCAGTGCTCATTTACAGAATGGGAAAATTAAGATAATTTAAAATTTTTTTTATAAAGCAAAATGTTTTCACTTTAAAGAACTGTCTTTTATTCCAGCAGTATGTAATTGCTACCACTTTTGTATTAAAATAGCTGTTACTTTATAACAGAATGGCAGGCCTTCTTAATATTTTCACTCAGCAAAATTTAACGCTTTGAAAACTTTATCAATCTCCCATTCTGTCTTACATTAATGATTCATAAATTCCAAAACACTGGGAACCATCAAAATAGAGTTTAAGGATATCACAGTTCACACATACCTAATTTTCAAATTTGATTTGGAAAAAAAAGAGTCACTGGACCATTTCCTCTTAGTCTTTTTTCCAGGTAACCAGTCTAGTTTTTTCATCAACAACTTTGGTAATGCAGCTTCAAGTTTCATGACAAAAAACTTTTGTTTCTTTGACCTTAAGCCCTTGTCAGACAGTGTCATTCATGATTACAAGAATGCTGCACTTTCTCTCTTGCAGTCACTTATTCAAGCTGCATGCTTTCTCTGCCCATGCTTGGCTCCCCACATTCTCTCTATCTTATCCAGACTTCAACAACAAAAGATACACTATGATACGTAGGTAAACTAGAGGGCCTCCTAACAGAAATACTAAACAAAAAAGCAGATAAAAATAATGGTAATGATAATAATAATCTCTGCCTTCTTCTTTGCCCCTTGGATTTCAGTTTTGCTCTTTGCTTAACTCTAAATTATCTGTCCTTCAATAACTTTGTGAACAGACATAGCTAGAGCAGGGGTCAGTAAACTTTTCCTGTAAGAGGTTAAAGTCTAAATATTTTCATCTTCGTGGGCCATAGGGTCTCAGTCAAAACTACTCAACACTGTCTTTGTTGTGTAAAGGCAGCCGTAGTCAATGCAGTAATGAAAGTGCATGGTTATTTTTGAATACAACTTTATTTACATACAAACAGAAAGCAGGCTGTATTTGTACAAAGTGCTGTATTTTCCTAACACTTGCAGTAAGTGACACTCATGCTCTCTAATCACACAGTTCTCCCACTTCTCCCTGTGGGAGGAGGGATTTCATCTGATTGGTGGGTTTTGAGGAGGGGAGTCTTCCTGCCCACCCCTACCCCACTTTCCATTACTTTGGTCTGTTCTCTACAAAGAGGTAAGGATCCTCCAAAGGCCTATGGTTACCCAATTCTACCAATAGCTAGGTGGAAGTCTTTAATTTTATTTTAGGGCTCTTTGTTATCCCAGGGTAACCCAACTTGTGCTGACTGGTACATGGCCAGAGTTCTAGGATTCTCTTTGTGTGTTCATTTCTAAGCATGTCCTCCCATTCAGCACTTTTTTCAGTAATAAACTGATATTTGGGCTTCTGTAGATCTGACTCCTATGACTACATCTTTGCTGGTTCTAAGCCCAGATGGATGTTTTCATCCCCTGCAAAGGTAGGATGTACCCTCATCCCAAGATCGCATATAAATACTGATGATGATACACCCACCCACAAGAGGGTCTATCACTGACTATGATGGTTAAATTCTATGTCACTTGGCTTGTTTATGGCATCCAGCTGTTTGATCAAGAAAGCATTGGCCTAATTGTTACTGGGGTGGGGGGCATAAACTAGTAGATTTCAATAATTAGTTGGTTGATTGGATTTATGGGCTGATTACATCTGCAGTCAACTAAGAAGATTACCTTCATCTCCTCATGAAGGAGATGACCTTCATCCTGTCAGTTGAGGGACTTAAAATGAGAACTAAGTACTTCAGAATTCAGAAGGAAAAATTTCCATCTCTACCTCAGCCACTGAACTTTCTGAGGAATTCATCAAAATTCTTCAGCAGAGTTCCTAGTTTATGGACTGCCCCATGGAATTCAGATTTGTACTTGTCTGAATGTAAGTGAATTCCTGTAATAAATGTCATAATATTTACATTTTATATTATATAAAAATATATTTATTCTGTCAGTTCTGTTTCCCTAGTGAACCCTGACCAAGATGTTGACATAGCTGAAGTTTCTGAAAAAGCAGAGCAGACCCATAAAGGACGTCTAAAATGGTTTTCAAGAAAAGACACTGGCTTGGAATTTCATTGTGATTATTGGGTAACGTGGAGGCAAAGTATCCTACTCCTGAACAGGGGCTTGATTGTTCAAATCTCC
This sequence comes from Dasypus novemcinctus, assembly GCF_030445035.2. Lineage (NCBI taxonomy): Eukaryota > Metazoa > Chordata > Mammalia > Cingulata > Dasypodidae > Dasypus > Dasypus novemcinctus. The sequence goes on along the minus strand of NC_080673.1, from coordinate 197,263,042 downwards.
CTTTGGTGGCAAAAGAGGGAGCACCAGCTTTGTTATCAGTTTACTCAAATGTGGGGCCTGATCTTCAGGTCTTGGCGTTGTCCTGAAAGATATTGCAGGGACAGATGCAGGGCATAAATTATACTGCCATAACCCACTGCATGGGCTGGAGGAGAGTGTGAACTACAATGTAAACTATGGTCCAGGCAGTATGGCAGTGCTCCAGGATATATTCAATGAATGTAATGAATGTGCCTCACTGATGAAAGAAGCAGGGCGAGGGGGGGGGGAGCGGGGGAGGGATATATATGGGAACCTCTTATGCTTTTTTTTTTAAAGATTTATTTATTTTTATTTATTTATTTATTTCTCTCCCCTTCCCCACCCCCCCCCCGCCCCATTTGTCTGTTCTTTGTGTCTGTTTGCTGTGTCTTCTTTTGTACACTTCTGTTGTTGTCAGCGGCATGGGAATCTATGTTTCTTTTTGTTGTGTCATCTTGTTGTGTCAGCTCTCCCTGTGTGTGGCACCATTCCTGGACAGGCTGTACTTTCTTTCGCGCTGGGCGGCTCTCCTTACGGGGCGCACTCCTTGCGCGTGGTGCTCTCCTACGCGGGGACACCTCTGCGTGGCACAGCACTCCTTGTGTGCATCAGTACTGCGCGTGGGCCAGCTTCCCACGGGTTAAGGAGGCCTGGGGTTTGAACCACGGACCTCCCATGTGGTAGACGGAAGCCCTAAACACTGCGCCAAGTCTGCCGCCTCTTATGCTTTTTAACATAACATTTTGGGTGATCTATTTAGCTTTATAAAAAGACAATAAAAAAAAATGACACCAAAAAAACAAACAAAAAAGACACAAGAGAAAAGGAGAGAACTTTGCCATGTGACGGAAAGGAGAAGGCTCCAACAGCTAAGGTCCCGGGGAGAGATGAGCCATTTGCCTGATAATTTGTAGCTGATATAGGAAACCCTAAGAGATGGACCTAACCAGGAGAGAGAGGACTGGAAGCCCAGGAGGAAAAAGAGAGGCCAGGCAGAGATCAGTGACCATGTTGCTTCAACATGTGGCAAGTGACTGGTGAGAAAGCATCCTTGAGCTGGACTCTTTATGGCCTTGCAATTGTCAGCTTTTACCCCAAATAAATACCCTTTACAAAAGCCAAAAAACAAAAACAAAAATGTGGGACCTGGAGAAAAGGGAGGATTGTGGCTTAAAGACTGTCGGCAGTCCAACATCAAAAAATGGAGACAGGCTCTTTTATTACAGTGAAGGAAAGAGGTTTAATTGAATCAGGCACCCATATCTCTGGCCACCTTGAACTAAAGATACATAAATAAGTATTTCTTCTTAATTCATCTATGAACTCCTGGATAGGAAATTCTTTGTGTTAATTTAACAGCCCTCCTCACAGTTCAATACAATACCTTGAACATAGAAGATGAACCTAAGTGCAAATGTATTTGAAAGTTTCCTTTATCTAAATAGTGCAGCCTAATTAGCCAAAGTATTCAGAGCAAACTACCAAAAGAGTTTAGCTGTAGTCCTTGTGGTTGTTGGATGAAACTGATGCTGAGATTTCTGTAGACCTCCCTATTCCTGAGAGTCCTAATTGTATCTAAATGCTATTGAACTTCTCTGGGATAAAGTCAACCCTTACCCCAAACTCCAACTCTTACTCCAGCAGGGAACTTTCCAAGTCCTTTGTGGCCAGGGCACCTTCCTAGGGACTATGCTCTCACTCCACCATCCCTCAGGCCCCCAGATGGGGGCCCCACCTCCTCACCTGTGCCTGGAACAAGACTCTCTCTGAGGGTTTTTGAGTGGTCCCCATGTGCAAGTCTGTGATCCCTTTGACTTCAGGGTGGCTGTGATCCCTTTGGCTTCAGGGTGGCTGTGATGACCTCCATCACCAGCTGTGGTGCCAGCTCAGTGGTGAGGACTTGGAGACAGGGTGGGCCTCCTACCTGGGCATCAAAGACTTCAACAAGAGAAGCAGCAGGCCCCGGGGGCACACGGTGGCCAGAGAGCTGGCTTGTGGGACCAGCGTCATGGACAAGGGCCTCTGGACCCCGGGCACTGCCCTCTGAGCACTCCTCGGGTTTACCCCACTCCCAGGTGGCTGTGCTCGCAGAGAAACTGGAGTGCACCCTGCCTGCATCTGGAGCGAGGTCCCCTGGTGATGCCAAAGCTGCTGGCAGCACCCAGTCTGGGATGATTGAGACCACAGGGCCCACCCGAGACCTGGGAGGGCAAGGCAGATGCCACCAGCTCATCACCCAATCTTAACATGCGTCTAGCTGGATATTAAGGTGAAATCTGGCACCAGGGCAGAGAGAGAGAGAGAGAAAGAGAGAGAGAGAGAGAGTAAAAGACTTGAACAGGCTGCTATAAGCCACAACCAAGTTACCCTAAGCAAGGAAATGGTTGGAGGCCACAAATTTACTCAAATGAGATGTAATGCTTTGTGTAATGATAAAGCAAGTCAACCATTCTGTATAATGGATTTACCTTTGAAAAGTAGGCAAATGAAGCCTGAAACCTCTCACCCTATTATGAGTGTTCATTTTCACAAGGCCAAATGAGATACATGGATTATGAACTTCAGTCTTTATCAATAGAGTGCAGAGTTACTTCGACTTTTCCATATGTACCTTGAAATCTGGAAGTTGTAAGTACTTCTAACACAATGTTAAATAAGAGCACTGATGGTGGGCATCCTTGTATTGTTCCAGATGATAGAGGGAAAGCTTTTAGCTTTTCACCGTTGACTATGATGTTAACTGTGGATTTTTCATATATACCCTTTCAGTTTCCTTCTCTTCCTATCCTTTGAAGTGTTTTTATCAGAAAAGAGTATTTTGTCAAATCCTTTTTCTGCACCCATAGAGATGAGCACTTACGCGAGAAAAAGATTATAAAAAGTATCCAAATTGGAAAGGAAGAAGAGAAAATTTCACTATTTGCAGATGACATAATCCTATACATAGAAAGTCCTGAGAAAGCTATAACAAAGTGTCTAGAGCTGGTAAATGAGTACAATAAAGTGCTAGGATATAAGATCAGTACTCAAAAATCAGTAGCATTACCATACACCAATAATGAGCAATCTGAGGAGGAAATCAAGAAAAAAAATCCATTTACAATAGTAAACATTTACTAATATACTTAACTAAAGATGTAAAAGATTTGTACACAGAAAACTTCACAATGTTGTTAAAGGAAATGAAAGAAGACCTAAATAAATGGAAGAATATTCCCTGTTCATGAATTGGAAGACTAAACATCATTAAGATGTCTGTCCTATTCAAATTGATTTACAGATTTAATGCATTCCCAATAAAAATTATAACAGCATTGTTTTAGTGAACTGGAAAAGCTAACTATGAAATTTATTTGGCAGGGTGAGGGACCCTTAATAGCCAAATACATACTGAAAAAGAAAAACAAAATTGGAAGAATTACACTACTTGACTTTAAAACATACAACAAAACTACAGTGGTCAAACTCCACAGTACTGGCATAAGAATAGATATACTGACCAATGGAACCAAATCAAAAATTCTGATATAGACCCTTGCATTCACAGTCATTTGATATTCGACAAGGCCAGCAAACCCACTCAACTGGGAGAGAATGGCCTCTTAACAAGTGGTGCTTAGAGACCTAGATATCCATATCCAAAAGAATGAGAGAGGATTATCGTCTCACATCCTGTACAAAAATTAACTGAAGATGAATCGAAGACCTAAATATAAGAACCAAAACTATGAAGCTCCTGGAAGATAATAAGGGGAAGCATCTATGAGTTCTTGTAGTAGGGAATGTGTAGCAGTTTGAGATTATTGATGAATTCTAAAAAGAAATATTGGATCCAGTTTGTAAACTGGCCTTTTCCTCTGCACATATTGGAGTGTATAGGATTCAGAGATTTTACTTTTACTTGATTAAATAATGATGAAATATTTGATTGGACCATGTCAGTAGGACATTGAGTCTCTACCCCCTTGGTGGGCAGTGACTCACAGAGAAACCACACCAAAGAGAAAGGAGGTTGGAGTTTTCATCTGGAGCCCAGGAAGTGAACACACAGGAGAAGAACACAAAGGAATAGAGATGGTTCCTTAGACACAGCAGAAGCCCCAGGGAGAGAGTCAGAGCCATTTGAATGATAATCTACAACTTACCTTGTGGAGAAAACAAATGAATCGAACCCAGAGAGAAATGAACCCTGGGAAGAGAGGAACCCAGAAAGCTTGAACCCTGGCAGACATCAGCAGCCATCTTGCTCCAACACAGGGCAACAGACTTTGGTAACTTAAGCTTTATGACCTGATAATTGTAAGCTTCTACCCCAAATAAATATCCTTTATAAAAGACAAAATATTTCTCATATTTTGCATCAGCTTCCCTTTGGCTGACTAGCAAAGAATGGTTTCATAAACTTTGCCCCCAAAGCACAAGCAGAGAAAGAAAAAATAGATTAAACAGGACCTCCTCAAAATTAAAATGTTTTGTGCTTCAAAGGAATTTGTTAAGAAAGTGAAAATCAGTCTAATCAATGGGAGAAAATATTTGGAAACCATCCATCTAATAGGGACCTATAATCCAGCATATAAAAGAGATCCTACATCTTGAAAATAAAAAGACAAACAACCCATTTAAAAAATGGACAAGCGATTTGAGTAGACACTTCTCCAAAGAAGAAATACAAATGGCCATAAAACATATGAAAGGATGCTCCACATCACTAGCTATTAGGGAAATGCAAATCAAAATTACAGTGAGATATCATCCTTTAGACTGGCAGCTATTAAAAAAATATAGGACTACAAGTTTTGGATAGGATGTAGAGGAAAAAGAATATGTATCCAATGCTGGTGGGAATGTAGAATGGTGCAGCCATTGTGGAGGACAGTTTGGTGGTTCCTCAGGAGGCTAATGATAGAATGGCCATATGATACAGGACTCCCACTCCTAGTTAGATACCCAGAAAAATTGAAAGCAGAGACATGAACAGATATATCTGTTCACAGCAGCATTATTCACTATTGCCAAAAGTTGGAAACAACCCAAATGCCCATCAACAGATCAATGGATAAGCAAACTGTGGTATATACCTACAATGGAAAATTACTCAGATGTAAGAAGGAAAGTAGTATTTTTTTCTTTTTTTTAATTATTTTTTAAAATATTACATTCAAAAAATATGAGGTCCCATTCAACCCCACCACCCCCACCCCCCACTCCCCCCACAGCAACACTCTCTCCCATCATCATGACACATCCATTGCACCTGGTAAGTACATCTCTGAGCATCACTGCACCCCGTAGTCAATGGTCCACATCATAGCCCACACTCTCCCACGTTCCATCCAGTGGGCCCTGGGGGGATCTACAATGTCCCATAATTGACCGTGAAGCACCATCCAGGACAGCTCCACGTCCCGAAAACGCCTCCCGATCTCATCTCTTCCTCCCATTCCCTGCACCCAGCAGCCACCATGCCCACCCTTCCCACACCCATTCCACATTTTCTCTGTGGACATTGGATTGGTTGTGTCCATTGCACATCTATGTCAAGTGGGGGCTTAGATTCCACATGGATACCGGATGCACTCCTCCTGCTTTCAGTTGTAGACACTCTAGGCTCCATGGTGTGGTGGTTAACTTTCTTCAACTCCATGTTAGCTGAGTGGGGTAAGTCCAATAAATCAGAGTGTAGGAGCTGAAGTCTGTTGAGGCTCTGGGCCTGGGTATCATATTGTCAGTCCAGAGATTCAAATCCCCTAAATATATCTTAAACCCCAGCACCAACTACAATTCCAGTAAAGTAGTATGCAAGTCTTGTGAAAAGAGATCCCCTCTGAGTCCAGTTCCATCATGCAGAAACACCAGCTCCAAAGAAGGGCCATCTGCCATGGCAGTGAACCCCATCTGCCATGACCATAGAACCCGTGGGTCTCTTTATCCTTCAAAAGAACCAATACTTGGGGTTGTATCGACTTTATCTGTCTCTTAGACTCTGCTCAGTTGTGCAAAAGTGCATTCCTTCTGACAACCTCCAGACTCTTTTTTAGAGACTTGTAGCCTTATAAACTCATTTCTCCTTTCCATTTCCCCCTTACATTAGGTCAAGCAGCATTTTGAAGTCATGTTATTATATGTAGACAGGGATATTCTGCTGATCCGCATTGAACCTTTAATTCAAGGTCATTTTCTAGTTGCATCTTCAGCTGGTATGTGGTAGTGATCCGTCGGTGCCAAGGAGGCTCATCCCCGGGTGTCATGTCCCACGCTGGGGGGAATGCACTGCATCTACATGCTGAGTTTGGCTTTGAGAGTGGCCACATTTGAGTAACATGAAGGCTGTCAGGAGGAAACTCCCAGGCACAGTGCTACTCTAGGCCTTGTTCTTATTGCAGGTGTATAGGCTCACAAGCATAGCCATTAGTATCAGGAGCCCACTGTTGGGCCCTCATTCCTTCCTGGTTCTTACCATTGCACCTGGGGGACTGCTGCTGCTCCCCCAGGGACCACGACAGAGAACCCCCGGCCAATAACCCAGTACCCCCCCAGCTGTTGTTTTTAATTGTTTCCACTATTAGTATATCTAAACATTACCATGTACCCTGGACATATGCCCTGTATAACTCCCTGTCAACCATATATAGCCTGTCAATAACATCCCATATCAGTATTCCTCCGCCGCCATTGTTGAACCACTCTGTGATCCAAAACTTCCTGTAAAGTGAATCCCAATATAATGTCAGTTTCCCTTACTAGTAAGGTGGAATATAGCGATGAGTTTAAAGGTTAGATCTAGAGTACATATTGATTTGGGAAAATTTCTACATCCTATCTTTTGCTTTTCTTTTTTTTTCTAATTATTGAGCTTCTCTTCACAAGAGTCTTAGATCACAGTAATTCATATATACAATATACAGACTCCCACACATCCACCATAAAACCTTTTCCCTTCCACAGCAATAATCTTTTAACTTATTCATATCATATTTACTGAAACTGATGTACAGACTCCGAAACAATAGCTTTCAAACAAGGTGACATCTGTGCTTACAATGTGGTCCATACTTTAGGATGTACAGTTTTCTAAATTTTTTAGTTATCCTATGTTTTGCATTATGGTTTACATTATTAGTCTGTCGTGCCCTATATGTTTTTGGTGTAATATTACATGTTTTATATTCATCCTCGTGTACTCTAGCAAAACTCCTCTCTTGCCCCCACATTTACCGTGGTTCCATCCATTCAACATCCATTTTCCCCTCCCCTTGGGGCCCACAGCGCCAGCCAATCTCCATTTCCCGAGAAGCCACGTCCAGAGATACTTGCAGCAGTGTTCAGGGCCTGACTTTTCAACTGCCCTAATGCCCTGGGAGCCACCCTTTCTCACGAGAGATACAGTTCTCTCTATTTGATGGCATTAGTCCTCCCCAGGATGTGGGTCCACCCCAACTCTCACTTCTTGGGTCTCTACCCAATGGTACAACCCACCCTGGCAAAATGAGCCTTCAGCTATTCCCCCGGAGTCCGTCCCGCATCAGACCATCCCCCCTGAGCATACTAAACAGGTAACCCTCCTAATTATATTTTGATACGATTTTCTCAACATTTTACTCTCAACGAACACCTGACACTCTCCTATGTTCATATGTTGCCCCTCCCTCCCCCCAATTTTTGGACAATATTACCCCTCCACCCATCCCCAGCCCCCCTCAAACCTGCAAAGCCCCACCCGAAGGCAACCCCTTGCCCCCATTTTGTCCCTTCTTTGTGCTCATACTTACCGCCAGCGTCTGCAGGGGTGGAATCTATGATGAACTGGAAAGTAGTATTGACACACAGGATAACATGGATGAATTTTGAAGACTTTATGTTGAGTAAAGTAAGCCAGGCACTGAAGGACAAATGTTACATGACTTTATTTTTAGGAATTAAGCAAATTTAGCAGACTCACAGAGCTAGCTATGAGATAGGTTTACAAGAGACAGAAAGGGAGTAGAGAGTAGTAAGCCAATGCCCATATGGACAAAATCCATGATAAGTAGAAGGGTGTAGTTGTGTGGTGGATAAACATGACAGTGGTGCAGTGATGTGATTGGGTTTGGCGGTGCTGGTATGTAAGGGGGAGTAGAGTAGGGTGTTGGGTTGGACTATCCATGGAACTGGGAGGAGGGTTGGGGAAAGGAGCAGATGAACTATGGGGTTTTGCAGATATGTGGTTAAAACTACAATTTTGGGAATGTTTCTTTTGGCAAATATGATAGGGGAAGGTTATTGGTGTAGGTTGTTGGATGTGGGGGAGGGAGTATGTGAGACAGGGTACACATGGGGCAGACTTCTCTGTAAAATGTAAGTGTTCTTCTTGTCATAGTGTGTTATAACAGAGGGTGGAGAACCACATAATAAAGAAGAAAATATCAAACTCCCATCCTGGGGAGTCCTCTGTGTTCTCAATTAGAGGGACAAGAATCCCTCGAGAACATAGGCTATAGCCAATAAAAGAAAACAGACCAATATGTCAATATTATTGGAAGTAACTGTGAATCTTATTCTTCAAAAATTGAAACTTAGTGGTTACCATTGGTTCCAAGGGGAGGGGGAAGGAATAATAGAATAGATGGAACATAGGGCATTTTCAGGGCATTTGAATTGTTCAGCATGATCTTGAAATAAGGTATACAGACCACTTCAAATTTCATCAAAACCTATAAAATGTATCATCTAAAAGGTAAACCAGAATGTAAACCATTGATCATAGTTAGTAGCAAAGCTTCAATATTTGTACATCAATGATAACAAATGTACCATCTGCATATAAAATATTATTAATAGGGTAGAGGGGGAAGGGGGACAGCATTGAGTATATGCAAATACCCTATATTCTCTATGTGATTTTTCTGTTTCCTAAAGCTTCTTTGAAGATGAAATGAAGAAAATAAGACATTGAGAGAACATATGGAAGAAAATGTCACTGTTCATGTAAAACAACAGATCTACCAGTGATGAAAGACACAATGTCTAAATTTTAAATAATTTTTTAGTTCAAAATTTTGAATTTTTTTGTATTTTGTTGGTTATTTCTAAAATTATTATTTCATTTTCTTATTTATTTTATTTTGATATTTTGTTGGATTCATTTTTGAAGAAGTTTTGGATCACAGAAGCATCACAGCAGTGTCAGGGGAGGATCACTGGTGTATGGTATCAGTGATGGGGGATGCATGGAAAGGAGTTCACCTGGGGCATGCCACTAAGGCATATGAATATGTTCAAGTGTTCATGGGGCATTGTCTCAGTGGGTGGAGATCCACACAATAACCAAAAGAATACTGAATTCCCATCCTGGGGAGTTATGCTACAGTCTCTAATAGGACAACAAGACTTCCCCAAGTGCAAGGGCAGTGCGTAGTGAAGTAAGACAGACCATTAGGCCAGGCCCATTTGATGACTGTACTTATTAACCTTTTCTTGTGAAATTGAAACTTAACCTAACAGTATATACTGCCTAAGATTTAACTTCTGAAAACCTTTTTGCTCAAATGTGGCCTCTCTAAACCAAACTCAGCATATAAACACACTACCTGCCCTGCAGCAGGGGATATGACTCCTGGGGATGACCTTCCTTGGCACCAAGGGATTATTACCAAGCACCAACTAGTAATGCTTAGAAAAAGGCCTTGAATAAAAGTGGGATATGGTAAACACAAGGTCATTCTATATGTTACACTTACGCACGTCTCACAATGATTTCTTTTGACTGCCACAGTAAAGAATGCCTCAAATAGCAGGGCTCCTGAGGGCTCTAGAGACATCCAGAAATTATAAGCAGACAGCTCAGAAATTTGGCACTTTGTCAGTGGGCCTTACTTTGGAATTTATGCTCCCCATTGTAACAGAGTTAGAATCATTTGTAAGTTCTCTACACATGGCTCTTCTGCACCTTTTATTTGAACCTATAATTACTGCTATACTTGATAAATATATGTCCCAGAGACTCAAATCTTTGATCCACCCAAGTGACAGTTGTGCGCTGAATTGCAGCAGGGCTGCAACACCTACTCTTCCAGTTCATTGGACTCACACAGGACAACTAACTAGGAGAAGATGATGGGTAACACCCATCCCAAGGAACAGAGATTCTGCAACTGCAAGCAAGATAGTTCCATCCATCTGCCCCATGGGCTCTAAGCTCCCTCTCAATTAGAAGCAGAGTCGTCATCACCATCCACAAATCCTCAAGATTGGGAAATGAACAAATAACTAAAGTAGAGTTATTATTATTCTACCATAAATTTGTTATTATTCTAGCAATAGAAAAACTTTTATCATCGCTATAAAGGTAGTGGCCACCAGTTCTGAAGGATGGGACAGGGAAGAGTAGTTACAATAGGGGAGCATTTTCTGGACATTGGAGTTATCCTGTATAACATTGCAGTGACAGATACAGGCCAATATATATTTTGTCATAACTGACAAAATTGTGTGGGACAGAGTGTAAACTATAATGCAAACTGTAATCCATGGTTAGAAGCAATGCTTCAACGTGTGTTCTTCATTTGTAACAAACGTACCAAACTAATGAGGGATGTTGTTGATGTGGAAAGTGCAGGAGGGGGAAGGAGTGGGGCATGTGGGAATCCTTTATATATACATTTTTTTTTTTAATTTATCCCCCACCCCCTTGTGGCTTGCTTGCTGTCTGCTCTCTGTGTTCATTTGCTGTACGTTCTTCTGCTTGTCTGCTTGTCTCCCTTTGTTGCATCATTTTGCTGCACCAGCTCTCTGCGGTGCCAGCCAGCAGCTCTCCACAGGTGTGGGCCATTAGCTCTCTGCAGGTGCAGGCCATCAGCTCTCCGTGTGTGCTGGTGAAGCTGCCTTCACATGGAAGCCCGGGGACGTGAACCCAGGGCCTCCCATATGGTAGACAGGAGCCCAATCGATTGAGCCACAGCCACTTTCCGAATCCTTTATATTTTTTATGTAACATTTATGTAGTCTAAAATGACTTTAAAAATAAAAAAAATAATTTAAAAAATCTAGAAGTTGTCATCTGTGAACCCTTCTCTAAAGTCTATTTTTTGCAACCTTTGTCATTATTTTTTGTGTGTATGGATTATGGAAATATGTTTTCATTGTATGCTAAGTAAGGAAAAGATATTTAAAATTCATCCAAGGCCCAAGTTTCCATTCCAGTAAAATATTTCAGTATTAGAACATTCCATGCTCTTGCTAAAATGCTAAAATAGTATGCCAAGAATTCCTAAATTGGTCTTGTGAAGATTTAAGTAAAACCTTTTTGTATTCTGCTTCCCAACTACTGGCTAATGAATGGCATTTCTCGGTCCCAGGACTTATTAAAAATTCCCAATATCAGAACACTCAATTGGGTCAATTTCTGGAAGAAGTTGGAAACTTCTTGAGAGCCCCCAAGATCCCAAGAGAATCATGTAATAATGGTACTAAGGTTTTTAAGACACTGAGAAACTAAGCAAAAGTTACAGGTGAAGGCAATGACCAAGTTTCAGTGGTCAGAGAATGTTTAAGGCTTTGGGCTGTTATTTGAGGGAATAGCAAGAATTTACCTAGAATACTATGCTTTATTAAAAAAAGAAATACCAGAAACAAATCAGAAGCATCCAAATGAGCTTTAATTCCACGGTTGGAAATGCTCACTTTTCTGCCTCCTAAAGAGACTATTTTTAGTGCCTTCATTATCCTGAGTGCACACAGGGGTGGATAGTGAGGTATGTTCATGATTGCAGGCAGAAGAAAAGGTGTAAATGCTCACTTTTAAGTGATTTAGTAGAAGCAAATGTGCAAAGAATTTTTTTAAATGGGGTAGATTTAGACAAGCATATTTTGACCATTTTTAAATAAGTTTTGTTAAGAAGAAATATTTCACAGAAATTTAGATTGATAGGCTATTCAGAAAGTAGAACATATTTAGATATAGGCCACTATACATTAGACATATAAAAAGGTTAAATTCAATAAAAAGAACTTTTAATATGAATATACATATAAGGTTTGCTATTATATTATTAGTTTACATTAGACATATGTGAAAAGCAATATAGAAGATCATAGGAGAAGATAGGTCCTTAAAAGACATTTAAACCAAATCCTTTATGTTTTTAAAAAGGAGAGTGTGGAGGTTTGGCAAATCATGTCCTTAAAGCTAATTCATTCCTGTGGGTGAAAAGCCATTGTAAGAAGAGACTTTTGATTACGTTATTTCAGTTAAGATACTTCCCAGGGTGTGTGTTAATCCTCTTGCTGGTGTCCTTTATAAGAGAAAGAAATTCAGACAAAGAGAGAAAAAGCCACAAAACCCAGAAGAGATAGGACACGCCAGAAAACATCCCATGTGCCTTGCCACATGGCAGAGGAGTCAAGGATTTCTGGCAGCCGGTCTTCAGGAAGAAAGCATTATCTTGACGACGTCTTCATTTGGACAATTTTCTCAGCCTCAAAACTGAAAGCTAATAAACTCCCATTGTTTAAAGCCAACTCATTTTATGGTATCTGCTTTCAGAAGCCTAGCAAACATTAAAAATAGAATGCTTAAGGCTTTGCCCAACACCACACAACTACTTGAAAGATAAACTAAAATTTTGAACGCAGAATCCCTGATTTCTAATCTGTCTCCCTTTCTGCAAACATACGATAATGGGATTCAAAAGTTTACCTCATATTGCAACTTGACTGTTCTTATAAAATGGGGCCATTTGATTTATTTTATCTTTGTATGCTTTGTCTGTTCTGAGCTATTCATCTACATGTTGAAGGGGTTATAAAATAAATAATTTTCCATTCTAGCAAAATGCACAGGAAATTCTATCATGTGAAGTTGTTCTTTATATTTTAAGTTAAAACTCTCTTGAATAAAAATATTTAGTCTCTCGAATAACTTATTTCTCTTCTACTGCATCAGCCCTTAACCACCTGTTACTGTTGGCCCTGCTTACAATACTGTTGGCCCTGCTTACATTTATACCAGATTCTGTTTTGCAAGGCTATAGACATAGTTGTATGACATATTGTCTATCCAATCCTTGTCCGTTCCCAGCTTCTGCTGCAGCGTTATCTCACTTGCTTCAAGAAAGAATTGCTGGTCCCAGCTCAGGGTCATGTTTCACACTGTTTGACTATGTGCCATAGCTGAATTAACTTTGTTATGGTGGTGCCCTAGGTTGGTACAAATTCTTGTCCTTGTCTTCATGCTTACAATGGAAAGTTTTTAACAACTGCTTATAAGTAATTTGGTAAGATTGTCTAATTCTGTTACTTCAATATTGAAAATGTTAAAAAGTCTAATTGCCTATAAATATAAGCTAGGTCTTCAACTGAGCTTAGACCACAAAAGATATCTCTTCTCCCACCTAATGAATCCTTTGCCTTATTTCACATTTTGTTCAGAAGCCAAGATGAGAATATGGGTGTTCTTTTGTGACCCTACGCAAACAAAAGAATGGGGCATTCTTAGGCATTTGCTCTAGATTTCTAGATCATGATAGTTTACTTACCTTCCTCTTGTAACATGAACATGCTCATATTAAAGTACTGTTTCTACTCATTTATCTCACTTTTAAAAAGCTTCACTCATTTGATAGGACAAAAATAATACCCATTCTAGATATCTGTATATAGAAAAATCTCATGCTACTCATTGCATATTTCAAAAACAGAGGCTCCCCAATTGGCAGCATGCAGTATTTGGAACTCATTTATGTAAGTTTTCAATACCTGCATTCATATTTCTATCTTCCCAGTAGACATACTTTGTAAATAATTCATATGTCATATTTACAATGTTCTGCCAATTAATAATGCAATAACCAAAGCACAGAAATAGTTCCAGTAAGTGGTTTATTGGTGAAGGATACATGGAAAATGCTTATTAAAAGCTTCTCAAAGAAAGACATGAATCTAAGATCATAACTTGAGATTTTCAAATCTAATCTGTCCTGAATGAAAAAGATAATTTACAGATAAATTGCATTTTAATTGTTGAACAAACATTTTTATATATTTATATCTACCATTTGTTAGTTACACTATATTGAACATTTTCTCAAGACATGTAAAACCAGTAATCCTAATTGAATTTACAAATACCCAATTTTTGATAAAGTTGTAGAAATAGCCATAGAATAAGTATAAAAATAAAATCAATATCTCACTCTGGTTTAAGATGACTTCACCAAATGCAAAACCACAGATATCAGAGATTCTTATATTTTACCTCCTCATTTGAACTCTTTCCTCCCTTCTTGTTTTTTTTTAAAGATTTATTTTTTATTTATTTCTCTCCCCACCCCAGTTGTCTGCTCTCTGTGTCCATTTGCTGTGTGTTCTTCTGTATCAGCTTGCATTCTCTTCTAGATAATGAGTGAGTTTTATATCTTATGTGAAAAATGTTGTTACATCAATCTACAGTTTCTGTCTAAGAGAGTGTATGTCTAAGATAAGGAGAGTAATTGTAAGGTTACAGTCTGTAATAGGCTGTTTTCACAAAAATTTTAAAAAGGCTGCATTTATTCCCTTTTCTAAACTCTCACCCTATTGAATATCCTCTCCCCTAAAACCTGGGGTAACTTTATGACCCACTTTAGTCAACAGAATGCAATAGAAGGAGCAGTGTGCCCAGTTTTGAACCTGGGCACAATGAGACTTGCATGTATCTCCTCTCTTCCTGATTTCTCTTGGACCCTGGCACCACTATGTGAAGGACTCCTGGCTAAAGTGCTTAATAATCCAGGATTACATGGAGCAGAGATGGGCCATCTCGCCTGAGATTTTTCTAGCCCAACCAGGCCACAGCTAATCGGGTAGCTGTTAAAAGCTGCATGAGTTATGGGAGGTCCGCGGTTCAAACCCCGGGCCTCCTTGACCCATGTGGAGCTGGCCATGCGCAGTGCTGATGCGCGCAAGGAGTGCCCTGCCACGCAGGGTGTCCCCCGCGTGGGGGAGCCCCACGCACAAGGAGTGCGCCCGTGAGGAAAGCCGCCCAGCGTGAAAAGAACGAGCAGCCTGCCCAGGAATGGCGCCGCCCACACTTCCCGTGCCGCTGACGACAACAGAAGCGGACAAAGAAACGAGACGCAGCAAATAGACACAGAGAACAGACAACCAGGGGAGGGGGGGAAATTAAATAAATAAATAAATAAATCTTAAAAAAAAAAGCTGCATGAGTGAACTTAAGGGAGACTAGAAGAGCCACCCAGCTAGGCCTGCTCCAAATTGCCAATCTGCAGAATTATGAATAAGTAAATAAATGGTTTATGTTAAGCCATAAGATTGTTATGCAGAGAAAGTTAACAGATTCTCAGTTTTTTTTAACACTAATGAAAAATTTCACTTTACTATAGATTATTGACCTCGCTGCATATACATCAGGCTCTGTCCAGCTAAATGTCTATACGGAGGGACACTGGACACCAGCTGTCAGTGGCAACTCAGGATGAATTTCTAAGTTAACCCCACTGAAAATACAAAATATACTCCTCTCTGGTCACAAACAAATATGATGTTTTAGGCAAGTCTTCTTAGTGGGAATATTAAAAAGAAGAGCTACTAATAAAGAAACATCCCCCCAAGGGCAATATTGATGACTTGCTACAATAAGATTTTGTTATCAGAGTGTAATAGCTCACTCACCCAAACAAACATGAAGGATTGGATGAGCAGCAAATCATAGTCCTATCTACACTTCAGTTTCATCTGGTGTAATGTAAGCCTGAGCCTTGAGAGGGAGAGACCTTTTAAAATTAGATGACTGGTGTCCACTCCACCTCTAAATGGAGAGGGGGTTTAGATCCCACATGGCTGACGGATAGAATTCTCTGCCATCCCAGGGTCCTCAGGATGGAGGAATAAAATATAGATTAGAGTGGACTTGCTGGTATTCTACTATAGAACTATTGTGACTCTAGCAATGCAAGAAATTATATCATTGATGTGGAGACAGTGGCCACGGGAGTTCCTGAAGGCAGGGAGAGGGAAAAAGAGGTGTAATATTGGGGCATTTTTGGGACTTGGAGTTGTCCTCAATGATATTGCAGGGACAGATACAGTACATCATATGCTGATATAACCCACGGAATGGACTGGGAGAGAGTGTAAACTACAACATAAACTATAATCCATGCTGTGTAGCAGTGCTCCAAAATGTACTCATCAAATGCAATGAATGTACCACACTAATGAAAGAAGTCGATATGGGAGGAGTGGGGGGAGTGGGGTATATGGGAACCTCTTATATTTTTAAATGTAACACTTTGTGTCATCTATATATCTTTTAAAAAGATAATAAAAAATAAAATTAGATGAATGAAATAGAGTTTAGATATGAAGTTGAGTGGGTATGATTTTAAATATCTTAGAAAAGAGGTGCTTTTTAATGACTTAAAATTACAAGAGATTCTTTGCTCCTTTCCTTCTTTCCTTCTTTCCTTCCCTTCCTTCCTTCATTCATTAATATTATCCAAAGTTGGGGAAAAGTAACTCAAGAGGTTTGCTTTGCAATGGTATTAGTGAGAAAGAATAAAGTGGTACAAAATGAAGTGCAGCTTCTGTAATAAGTAAACTGTATTTATACATATGTAGAGTTTAAGTTCTAATTTTCTTTAGATATCCATCTTTCATGATGAAAATAATTTAATTAACTTAGAGAATATTTTTTTATTTAACCAAAAAATCTATGATATAAGCCTCTTTGAAATATAAAAATGAAATAAGACCCATTTCTTCCCATACATCTTATGTAGTTGGTAAATTACTTTGCATGACTCAAAGATTTTCTGTGGTTAATTAATGCTTATATTTTTCCACTGCTGGAATATTTGAGTGCCAAAAGTGCTTTCCACTTGAGCCTCCCTTCTCCTTGGTAATTTACCCATTTTCAATCAACTAATATTTATTGTCCATTCTACTGAGCAAAATTATGTGATTGCCACTAGAGATAAAAAGTAAAAGCCACAGTCCCAACCTTTACTAATAGTTCACAGCATGGTAAGGAAGATAGAACAACAGACGATGTATTCAGATAATTAAGCAAGATATTTGGCAACCCAGTGGAAGCTGTCTATGTAAGATAGACTGGAAAGAGGAGATCTTTCTGAGCATAATATTGAAGGATGAACAGAAACATTCTAAGCAGAAAACCAAGATAAAGGGTCCTAAATGTAGAGTAACAATGGATGTAAAGACAGAAAAGCATGAAGCCAGCACTGAATTCAGGAAACTCTACATGTCTCAGTTTGACTGCAGGGAAAAGGTGTTTGGGCTCAAGGTATAGATAACAAAAATTAAAAAGATAAAAGCCAAATCTTGAAATGACATATTCTCATGGCACTAGGGAGCACAGAAGTAACGAGATCAGCGTCCAGGTTTGCATGTTTCTGAGTAAATGTTCAACTGAATCTCAAAGAATTCCTCCCCTAACAGTCTCACAGTCAACCAATGAAGGGCATGTGGATTATGGAAGTCTGTCTTCTGGATGGGCACAGACGGTACTTCTAAAAGTAGAGGATGTCAGGTTGTCATAGTTGTTGTGTCCTTGGAAATATGATAAAGGAAATAGTTACAAGACTGACAATCATCTGCCCTTTTGCCATTTTCCTTCTTGTCTTTTATAGCTACTTTGAGGACTATTTTTTCTAAGAGAGCAGATTTTTAGTGAAAAAGGAAGAAAAGACACTAACTGAAGGAGAGATGAAAGAGGCAGCAAATAACAGTAACCCAAAAAACAATGAAGAAAAATGGAAACTAGGATTGGGAGAAGAGAAGAAAAATAAGCTAGAAAGAAGTGATGATAATAACTGAGATTGGGCAAGTACTTAGTATGACATTTGGGCCAGGTAAGAGAAAGAAAAGAATTAAGAAACCAAGCAAAAGCAGTATTAATAAAGGGCAGTAAATATAGTGGTGATAGAGTATTTTATTATAGTTTATTAACTTTTACTGCATTATTTAATACTTGTTCAATAGCATGTATAGTACAAAGCTACTGACTCTGCCACTGTTACTACTGTAACATTCATGAGAAATTGGAAAATTTATATTTTCCTTATATCCGTAAAGAGGAAATGAACAATGAGGTATATGAACTGTATTTGCAGGTGCACAAATGGTCAGTGCTGATAGGGAAACCCCTGCTTCCTAATTCTTTCCTTATGACTAGATACACAGGCTCCTTGGCAAATGTTTGTTGGTGGTAGTGACAGGAAGAACATGAAGTCACAAAGTAAATAAATGTGATATATGTAAGTATAAGGCTCATGACTTGCACAGCTAAACAAGACCAGAGAAAGTCATTCTTGTATACATAAAAACAGTAAAATCATTTAAGGGAGATTTCGTCCTGCTCTTCCATGGTACAGCAATATGATCTACACTAAGGATTTCCCAACCCTCCACTACTAACTTTTGGGGCCAGATAATATTTTTTGAATGGGGGAGGGTAGGGACAGCCTATGTATTGCATGATGTTCAACAACATCCCTGGCCTCTAGCCAATAGATGCAGTAACATTAAAATAAAAAAAATTTCAGACATTGTCAATGTCCTCTGGGGAGCAAAAACACCTCTGACTGAGGACCACTGATCTAATGGAAATGACAAAAGACCAGGAAGCAACAGAAAACCAACCTAGTTCCATCATTAACTGTGATTAAGGCAAGACATTAAAAAATAATAACTTACTTTACTTGTGATAAAATATTGTAGCAGTTTGATATTACTGATGAATTCCAAAAAGAAATATTGGCTTATGTTTGTAAACTTATTTTTTCCTCTGGGCATATTAGATTATATTGGATTCATAGGTTTACTCGATTACAGATAAAAGGCATGGCAAAGGACAGAGTTAAGGGTTTTTGATGATGGAGTTTTGATGTTGGAGTTTGATCCTGAAGCCTTACGCTGGATCCCCAGGAAGTTAGCTCACAGAGGAAAGAGAAGCCAGCCCCAGGAAGGGAGGAACCCAGGAAGCCTGAACGCTTGCAGATGTCAGCAGCCATCTTGCTCCAACACATGAAAATAAACGTAGGTGAGGGAAGTAACTTATGCTTTATGGCCTGGTAACTGTAAGCTCCTACTCCAAATAAATACCCTTTATAACAACCAACCAATTTCTGGTATTTTGCATCAGCTCCCCTTTGGTTGACCAATATAAATATATATAACAAAAGCCATTTAAACCATTTTAAGTGGTCAGTCCTTTGATAGTAAGTACATTGGTGATACTGTGTAACTTTCACCTCTAATTCCAGACTATTTTCATCATCCAAAATCAAAACTCTAACTTATTTAGTAATAACTTCCTATTCCCATCTCCCCAAACTCCTGGTAAATACTATTCTGCTTTCTGTGTCTATGAATTTGTTTATTCTACGTATTTCATATAAGGGAGTTCCTGTAATATTTGTCCTTTTCTGTGAAGTAAATATTATTATCCTGTTTTAATAGATGAGGAAATGTGATTCAGAGAAAGAAATAACTTAGGTAGCACGCAGATGAATATTCAAGTTTTAGTTGAATCTCATACATTTATTGAAGACCTCTGATTCCATGCTCTTTCAAATAAAACACATCTCTACTCTTTAGCAGCTATCCAGATAGAATAAAATATGTTAATGTTATTAAATGCACTATAAAACAAAATGTATTATTATTATTTCAAAGAGAAAAACATACTTGAGAATTGGGTACCAAGATGGTATATTCCAAAATCCTCAGAATTTTATGGGAAGCTTTTTCTCAGGTATATTGAAAAAGAACCTGGTATTCTGTTAGTCTTTGCAAATAGCCAAACAATTTCAAAACAAGTAGGCATCAAATATTTGGAAAGTCTACAATTTTGCAAGGTAGTTAGTAAACATTTTTAAATGTAGACTCTCATTCAAACTTTTCTAACTGAAGAATGTGGACAAGATTGCAACAGACAAAATTATTCATGATACTGATTTTCTTTATTTAAAATGTGCAGAGTAATTTCTGAACACATAATACTTTCTGAGGCATCCAAGTCAAACATTCCTTATAATAGGCAATGCAGTTATTTATTTCTTGAGAATGAAAGGATACTTGCACGGCCATGATGATTACCCAATCAGGTGGTGGCGAGTAAAAATAAATCTTTCTTCATCATAGTTATCTCAATGCAACATTTCCAAAACCTTTTTTTCTCTTAATCTTAAAAAAAATAACACAAATAAAAATGATAATAAGTGTACCTTTCTTGCATTAAAATATTTGAAGAAAAAAAATTTGTAGTTCATATGCCACAAGCCAAATGTTTGGTCTTTCCTTCTATTATCTTCTTTGAGGGTGAGGAAAAGTTGAATGAATCTGAACAGTTGCTTAATATTGCACAATTTCAAATTGCCTATCTTAGTCTTTGACTTTCTTTCAGTCCCATGCATTGGAGAAAAAAATGTTCCTTAATAAGGCAGTATTTAAAATAAGAAGCCACAATCTTGTCATTACTACCAACACAATGGAAAGGCACCCTGCAATCAGCCATCCAAGCCTTGGAGGGTTTGGAAGCTAATTACATCACCTTAGACAATAAGTTAGTCTTCATGGTTCCACTTATCTCTGAGCACAGTTGGTGCTATTTTTTGTTGTTGTGTAATGTACCATTAATCACAGTTACATTTGTTCCCTGCCATGTGATTCATCATCCTTTCCCTCTGAAACGACTTCCATTCTCCAGGACTCTAGATAAACCACTAATTTAAAGTGTCAGTAGCCAACCTTGACTATCACAATGACAGAGCTTGAATGAGGAGGGTCAATGGCAATGCACACAGACTCCAGGCATTTCGGTCAATTCCAATTATCCCCAGTGATTGGGTTCACACACTGGGACAGAGATCAGGTGTGACAATTACAGGATGAACTCTTGAAATGGAGCTGAAGTTACATATGCCTTCAGTATTTTTCTGAGCATTGTTCATTCTGAAAAGATGACAAAGTCAAGTACGTGGACAGAGAACAAAGTATAGTGAGGAAAACATTTGACTAAGTGTGGGGAGAAGTATATTTTAGCTGTTGCTTTGAAAGAAAATATCTGTGCGACCTAGCACTAGTCATTTTATTATTCTGGGATTCATTTTTTTCTCATCAAGAAAAATGAAAAGTTGGAGGGGCTGCTGTATCTAAATTGTTTTTTCCCCTGAATTCTGATTTCCTTGAATTTGATCATTGAAATCTAAAGGGTTCCTTTTACTAAATCTTCAACGAAAGTATCATATGAAGCATTTTGAAATAAAACATTTTAATAGAAAAAACAACAAATTATTATTTGGGGATAAATCAATTCCTTTTCCCAGCTGTGAGTTATAGCAATGTCCCGTGATCAAGATCATAATTTAACATTGAGCAGTCTGAATTCTTCAGGAGAAAATACTAACTCTCTGATAGCCAATGTTTATTTTCCTCCATCTACTCCTAATAGTAAATTTGCCAAATAGTCACAAATACATTTTAACTATCTAGCTAATTATTTTATGCAGTTTAGCCCACTAAGGAAGGAACTGCTTTTAAAATTTGCTCCAAGATATTTTTACGTGTGGGTAAAAGGGTCCATAACATAACATAAGTAACCAACAACACAACGTAACACAAGGAAACTTGCAGAGACTTAGTTTATTGATGGAAAGTTAGGATTTTCAAGCCAATCTTTATTTTATTAAATTAACAATGCGTAAATATCATACTGGATTCATGCTTTTTTAAAATTTCTATTTCTGTGATAAAGCATGCAGAAGTATTTCCTTCCCTAGACTGATTTAATCCATTTCTTATATCACATGCCACCATATATTGTTACTATGATTCCTTTTCCCTGTTAGCGAATTTCTTGACAGGGTCTGGACTCATATACAGTTCCTAGCATAATTCCTGGACAGAGGACTCAATAAACGTTCCTGGCAAAAAATGCTGCATTCTCCATTACAATACTAAAAAGAGGTATCAATCTTCCATCCATGCAATTACTTCATCAGATCTTATGTAGCTCTATCAATTACCAATAGTTTGTTTTTACATAAATTATAATAACTACATTCACATATTGTCTAATGCATGCTAGGTACCACTCATATATCGTTATTACTCTTCATAAGAATTGTTCAAAACACCTGTTTCAACTTCTCTTTTATAAATGAGTAAATGAAGGCTCAGAGAGTTTATTTTTGCATGAAGTCATACACCAGCTAGGTAGTGGAGTTGAGATACAGACTCAGATAATTGCCTCCCAATATCTATGCACTTAACTGTTATTTATTTCTTGCTATAGCACATCAATTGATGGGTTTATGATTACCTGGAATTATGGGCTTAAACTATTGAGGGTCTAAGGAAATAACTTAGTATGTCTATCTCTTATAGCCAATATGTCAAGTACCATAAGATCTTATATAAAGGAGAAGGGGGGATATTGAGAACAAGAAGTGGCTGCACTGGATTTAAAAGCAATCTGTACCTTCATAGAGATGACTGCTTCTCAATCAGGAACAATCTTATGCCTCACAAGATGTTTGGAAATGTCCGGAGGCATTTTCTAGTTGTCAATACTTGGGGGAAGCTATGGGCATCTAGTACAAAGAGACCAGAGTAATATACTACAAAGCAGAGGAGAACCCACAATGAAACATAGAAAAAATCATCGGGTTCCAAATGTCAATAGTGGAGCCAGTGTAGCTCAGGGATGAGCACCTGCTTTCCATGTACAAGGCCCAGGGTTCAATCCCCAGGGCCTATTAAAAAAAAAGGTCAATATTGCAAAGTTTGAGAAGCCCTGATATAGTCAGATAATAGTTAATTAGAATACGGGAAACGGACTTTGGCCCAGTGGTTAGGGCATCCGCCTACCACATGGGAGGTCCCCGGTTCAAGCCCCGGGCCTCCTTGACCCGTGTGGAGCTGGCCCATGCGCAGTGCTGATGCGCGCAAGGAGTGCTGTGCCACACAGGGGTGTCCCCCGCGTAGGGGAGCCCCACGTGCAAGGAGTGCACCCATAAGGAGAGCCACCCAGCGCGAAGGAGGGAGCAGCCTGCCGAGGAATGGCGCCGCCCACACTTCCTGTGCCGCTGAGGACAACAGAAGCGGACAAAGAAACAAGACGCAGCAAAAAGACACAGAAAACAGACAACTGGGGGAGGGGAGGGGAATTAAATAAATAAATTAAATAAATCTTTAAAAAAAAATAGTTAATTAGAATATGTAACTGGGAAAACTGACCACCTATAAATAATAACAACAAGAGTTATGAAGCAGATAGGAACAAATATAATAAGAAATATGAAGATTCTTTATTGGAAAAAATAATACAATTTTACTATAGGACTTAGACAAATGAAAGATGAAAATCAATATATAGCTAATTCTAGGATGGAAAGACTTAATAATTTAAAGAGTTCAATTCTCCATAAATTAATTTCCACAGACAATAAGGCCCCATTGTTTTTTGAAATACTGGAATAGTGAAGTAGAAATATGTGTGGTAGCAAGAAAGTGTAGAAGGGGGAGAGAGAACAAAAGGGAGTAAGCCCAGAATTTTGTGACCACGAAAATCATTTGTCAGAGAACATGATGATGAAAAATTTCAGCACCTTTGAATTACATTTTGAAAGCTCAGGGGTGCAGCTATGTGAAAAATACTTTGTGTGTATGTGTGTTAGGGAAGGGTGTTCAGGGCTGAAGCAAAGGGGCAACTAGGATGCTATAACAATGGAATAGGTAAGGGGTGGTTGTGTTTGTTCTTGGGTTATGTGGTAGACTGAATCATGCGCCCCAACTGAAGGCATGTTCTTAATTTGAATTCCTGTGGCTGGGAACTCATTTATAAATAGGACTCTTTTACAGATATGTTATCATTTAAGGTATTGGCTCATTTGGGATTGGCATCTCATAAGATCCTATTCAGATATGATGTGCCTAACTTGAATCAGGGAGGATTTTAATCCGTATAACTTGAGGCCTTACAGAGAAAAGCCAAAAACCAGAGTCAGCCACAGGATTAAGCCATAAGTCAGCAGAAACCAGAAGAGAAGGTACAAGGAGAGAGAGCGTCATGAGACAGGAGGCAGAGACACAAGGCAAGGAACCCCAAGGGCTGTAGCAAGCCAGTACCAGAATGCTACAGACTTTGGAGAGAAAGCATAGCCTTGGCATTGTCTCGCTTTTGGACTTCTAGACTCCAAATACATGAGGCAAAAAATTCAGGTTGTGAAGTCAACCAGTGTGTGGTATTTGTCCTGGCAACCCTGGCAAACTAAGTGGTAGCAATGAAACTTATGGAAATTGATCAATGAAGAGTCATCTGAGCGTAATGCTAAAAGCCTCCACTTTATGATGGATTGTTAACAAATTTGTGGACATTGATGAGTTAAAAATGATTTTAAGATTTTGGCCTAAATACCTGAATGATTTTAATATTTACAGATGCCGTTTACTGAGATGTATAGAACTAGGAGAAAGCAGAGTTGAGCGTAGGTGGAAAACAAGAGTTATGTTTTAGAAATGCTTAGTTTCAGATGCCTGTTTGGCATTGGACAGATTTTGTAGACCATTAGATATAAGAGTATGAATTTCATGGGAGGAATCAGAATTTCATATATTCATTTTGGAGTCATCAAGGTAAAGATGGCCATAAAATAATTTAATTGACGAAATAGCCTAGATTAAGAGCCAACAAAGAAGAGCAGTTCTAAGGACAAAGCTCTAGAACCTTCTAATGTTTAAAGATCTGAGAAAAGGTTAAAAGATACTGAAAAGGTGTGCCCGGTGAAATTAGAGAAAAAATAATAGAAACATAAAAATTAATGTATTGACAGGATAGTTTAAAACTTTCTTTTTGATTAGCAAACTAGTTTGCTGGCGATCGGAATGTTTGCTGGCAATTAGAATATTGCCAAAGAGCAATAAAATCTTTTAAGTAACCTCCAAGAAAAGAATGCTAATGTATGCACTATTCCATAAAGAAAAACAAAGATATAAGCAGAATATAACCTAAAATGATGATTACTTCAGCTTTCCTGTATAAGAAAAATTTTAAACAAAGGAAAAAGAGAGCAATCTCCAAAAAGAGGCAATGTTAAAATAATTTATATCAAGCTAATGATATCTGTCAATATTTTTTAAGATTAAACGACTTAAACAAATTTAAATAATATCCCAGGAGGGAAGTAAAATATTGTCTATATAATATAATGACAATTCTTGTAATATAAACTATGCATATATATGTAAATGTAAATATAAATAAATATATACATATTGTCTACTGTATAAAGAGAGAACTGGAATGAAAATAAGAAAATTTTACAATATATTGGCAGTGAAATTATGTTGTTTTTTAATTTTCATGATATTATTTCTGGTATTTTGCAAATTTTGATAATCAGTATAAAATATGGTAAACACTATGCATTGTAAGAACATAATATATAATCATGGACATATAATCTATTATTTATTGTTTATTTTTATTTCTACAAATATATTCATGTCATCAGCCTTTGATGATTCACGCTGTGCTCCACTTAATGTCCCATTCTTAAGTAATCTTAGATTTCTAACATGCATGGCATTCTGCCTACTGCTACCACAGTTATAAAAGTTTCATGTGTCTTCCACATTTTATGAAGAAATATCTCCTCAAGGGAGTTAATGCTCACACTTTGAGAAATGCCTTTCAGTGGTGAATTTACCCTGAGGGAGTAAATACATAATGAAAGAATAAAAATTGGTTTTGTATGCTGTCCACCAATACTTAACTATATTACCTACTCTTGTCCTTCCACTTTCCACTGCTAGAAATCCATTTCAGTAAAAATCATTGGCCCTTTTCCCATCCTTTCTTCCAAAAATAATTATTGCATTACTGATATGTGACAAGTGCTGCTAGTTGTTGGTAATAAAACTGAACAAGATTTATTCCTTACACTGAAAAGCGAGACAAGCTCACAATTATAATACAGCATGAGTGTTAGGATAAGTGAATGTACAAGATGCTTGCTATTAAATAGAGCACAGTTTCCTAAACATATTTGGGGGTGGAAAAGGGGAATCAGGAACCTTCCTGAGGATGTGATATTGAAGCATAAAAATGAAGGACTTGTAGGAATTAGGCAAAGAAGATGAGAATATGCAGAGATTAGCACAGGTGGGGAGGCTCGGGTAAGAGTCAAATTCCCTGTATTGTGTTTAAAGGAGGAAATAGAGTATTCATGTCACAGTAACCCATAGGAGGAAAAGCAGTAGGAGCAGTCCTTCCCAGGTTCAAAAATTAGGGAGATATATTCCGAATAATATTAATGCAAAGCACCACTGTAATTGTTCCGTTTTAATAGCATATCACCTCCAATTGGTATTATTTGTTATTTATCCTTTGATAAACATTGTATTCCTTGTGGAAGTTACCTTGGAATCCTCTCAGTTATGCTACCAAGCCTCATGACAAACAGAGGCTTAGCTGCAGAAATTCATTTTTGAAAATAAGTATGAAAGTAAAGTCTTAAATGCCTGCAATAATTCAAGGTCTAATTGGGCAGTTTGCTTCTCCTAGCCTTTGATGTTTCATGCCTTCATTAAAAGGATATATTCAAAATAAACAATGATAGGACAGTGATTGCAAAATGAAAGAACACCACTTGCATTACTTCAATTCTGTCATTATATAAGAACACTAAAAATGATTATTTGTATTTAAAATTTAAAACAGTGAAATACAATTTTATTTTGAAAGTGAAAATTTTAGTCTGTAGAAGAATTTGAAAAAATGTTTACAAGTGAAATGTGTTATTAGTGAATCATTAAAGATTTGTTTTAAAAGGAAAAAATCCATAAAATGATATTTATTACTGCTCATTATTTAATATTGAAAATAATTTACTTGCATAATGGGAACAGGGTGTTAAAAATTTTCTGAAACTGACACCTTTCCTCCATAAAAGTAACAAGAAAACTGGCAAAAAATTTTTCAAAACTCTGGAAATTAATCAAAATTTTGTAGCAATCTGGGGAGTGCTTATTCAAAAAAAAAAAAAACAGGAGAGAGAAAATGTTGGTAAAAAGAGTTTCAGGGAATTTAAATTAGAATAAACCCAAAGATATCCACAACTATACACATTATAATCAGGGTGTCAAAAGGTAAAGACAAGTAGGGAATCTTGGAAGCAGTAAAAGTGAAGTGAATCATCATGTAAAAGTGATCCTCAATAAGATTAACAGTTGATTTCTCATCAGAAACCATGGAAGCCAGAAGGAGACAGGAGGGCATGTTGAAAGAAAATTTTCTCTAGTATAATCTATATTTAGACCATATAAAAAGTCTAAATGAATAAATTAAAAATATTAATATCATAGAGAGTATGGCCTCCAACTACAATGGGATGAAATTATAAATTAATAACAGAAGGAAATTTGGGAAATTTACAAATTTAATATAAGGACATTAAACAACATACTCCTCAACAACCAATGGGTCAAAAAATAAATCACATGGGAAATGAGAAACACTTTGAGATTAATGAAAATGAAAACAAAACACCAAATTGTATTGTATTCAGCAAAACAGAATATAGAGAGAAATTTATAGCTGCCAATAATTATATTAAAGAGAAGAAAGCACTTAAATCAATAACCTAAACTTTCAACTTAAGAGGCTAAAAAATAGGAGAACAAATTACACTAAATATTGCAGTGGAAATAAATGAAATAAAGAAGAGAAAATACACCAATAATAAGTAAAAAATGGAATTAGTAATTTAATTTTAAAAACTTCCCAGAAAGGAAAGCCCAAGATCAGATGGTTTCCAGTGAAATCTGACAAATGTTTTAAAAATAATTAAGACCAATCTTTCACAAAAGTCTTCCAAAATATAAAAGAGGATAAGACACTTTTCAACTCATTGTATGATGCCAGTATTACCCTGGTATCAAAACAAGATAAAAGGCATAACAAAATAAGAAAACTGCATGCCAATATTCCTTATCTTCAGAAAAATAAATGTTAGCAAATTGAGTCAAGGAATACATTAAAAGAATTTGATACCATGACCAAGTAGGATGCAAGGTTGTTTCAACAAATGAAAATCTATCAATATAATAAATCATTTTAAAAGAAAAAAATATGCAAAAATATGATCATGACAACAAACACAGAAAAAACATTTAACAAATTCCAAAGAACTTTAATGAAAAAAAAATCCGACAAACTAGGAATAGAAGCAAGATCCTCGATTTAAGTGCATCTAAAACAAAACAAAACAAAACAGTTACCATCATACTTAATGGAGAAAGTTTTGAGTTAGTAACAAGAAAAAGATGTTTGCACCCAACATTTCTCCATTTCTATTCCACATTGTCCTGGATGTTTGAAAAAAGAAATTAGTCAATAAAAAGTGATAAAAGGCATCTAGATTGAAAAAGAAGAAAAACCATATTTTCAGATGGCATTATCTTGTATATGGAAATTTTTAATGAATCCACCAAATAACTATTAGGGCTAATTAAAAAATTCAGCAATATATAAAAGATCAATAAAATCAGCTACATTTCTACATATTAGTAATAAACAACCCAAGTTGACATTAAGAAAAAATTTCATTTGCAAGAGTAAAAATTTATAAAATACTTAAAAATACATTTTATGAAAAAAATGCAAGATACGTATACTGAAATCTACAAAACAACAGTGAAAGAAATTAAAGTAAACTTAGGCAAAAAGAAAGACATCCCATGTTTAAGGACTGGAAGACAATATTGATAAAAATGATAAAAATGACTGATATCTACAGATTCATTGCAATTCCTATCAAAATCTCAACTGTTGACTTTGTACGATATGACAAGCTAAACCTAAATTTCATGTGAAAATCCAAGATACTCAAAAAAGTGAAAACAATCTTGAAAAAGAACAAATTTGTAAGACTCACAACTTTTCAGTTTCAAAACGTTTTGAAAAAGTACAGTAATCAAGACTGAGAGGTTCTAGCATAAAAACAGATGTATAGATCAGTGGAATAGAATTGCAAGTTCGAATAAACCAATACATTCATGGCTTTGGTTTATTAATTATTTTCAGTGAGGTTGCCAGAAAAAAAATAGTCTTTTCCAAAAAAAAAAAAAAAAAGAATGTTCTGCTTCAAGGTATTAAGAATATGATGATATGTGAGGAAAATGTAACTTATAGACTATAGTTAACAATAATATGATAACATTTTTTACCAAAAACAAAGAGCGCTGTATCAATGCTAAAGTTTTAAAAAACCAATATGGGGCTTAGTTTTATAAGACATGAATATGATTAAGCATTCTTTTCTTCTTCATTTTCTATGTTAACAGGAGACCTTGATCATGTCCTTTAATCAATTTGTATTTATCTGCATATCTTTCTAAACACTGGAGGAACAATTGAGTTTGTTTTTAGAATTACATGTGATAAAAGTGTCTGGATAGAATTTCTTAAAGTAATGCTTCCATCACTTGTTAAGCTGCCTTTTATCTGTTATTTTAATTTTTGAATTTGAAATAAAGTTTACTTAAAAAACTACAACACAGGACTGTACAACACAAACAGTGTGCCCTGATGTAAATTATGAACTATAGTTATTAGTAAAATTTTAATAATATTCTTTTATTACTTATAACATACTAACACAAGGTGTTACTAATTCGGAAGGTTATATGGAAACCCCATATTTTCTACATAATTTTTCTGTAAACCTGCAATGTATCTAATTTTTTAAAAAGTGATGTGTATCACTTCTAAGCCAAAAAAATTCCAACTGTGCATTTTCCCAAACAAGTCCTATCATCTTCCTTCCTAAAAATAAAAAAAAAGGGGGTGTGTGAATTGAAGGAGGTATGATTTTTATTGTGTTCAATTTAAAAGTAAAAGGTTATAAAAAGATCAGTGTCAAATACTTTACGAATGCCATGGATACATTATGTGTTCTGTCCCATCATACCCCAACTAGTT
This sequence comes from Dasypus novemcinctus, assembly GCF_030445035.2. Lineage (NCBI taxonomy): Eukaryota > Metazoa > Chordata > Mammalia > Cingulata > Dasypodidae > Dasypus > Dasypus novemcinctus. The sequence continues at coordinate 197,233,041 of NC_080673.1, read as the reverse complement.
CTGCTGCCTGCTTCTTTCTTGCTCCTGAAAGATTTTGGTGCCCAACAGAATTTTAGGAACCAGTGTTATATTTGCTTATGGAATGTACAATACAGATACACAGTAACAGATATGCAATGACTTGTTGAGGAAAAATAGTTATTCTATGGAGACATTGAAGAAAACCTTCAACTGTTCAATACCATAGAAATGAGTGGTTGGAATCTTTCTTATGGGAGCCAACTTGATTTTATTCTGTTACCGTACTGTATTCTGTAAATCTTGTTAACCCTCACAACCTGATATTTTTAATCCCTCAGATACCCCAGCTCCTCCTCATTAAGTGATACAATATACCTCAGCTGTGGTCTCAAACTTCTGGGGTCATGATATCTACTTAGGTATTAATGTAAAAGAAACTTTATCACAAACAAAATCATAATCATGTCAGAGTTCAGGATAGCTGGCTAAAATTTTTTAAAAGTCAATGTGGTATTAAAAGGTCATTTCCGGGGAATGGGGAAAGGGTTTGATATTGGGTTTATGGGAGTCTCCTATATTTTATTTGTGAATTTACTGTGACCAAAAATTTTTGAAGACATAATTTTTAAAAAAGGATGTAGACACTGAGGAAGAAATGGAAGAGACTGCCTTGCAACTGTATAAACAGGGAAAGACCTATTAGTGATGAAAGGCAAAACGTCAAAAAAATTTTATGATATTTTTCAATTTTTTAATACCCCAATTTATTTTTTACTTTATTTTAGTTTTTCTAAATTATTATGTACTCTATTTATAATCTTCAAACTTATTACTATTTCATTTTCCTATTAATTGAATTTGGCAATATATTAGACTAAATTTTTGAAGAAGTTTTGGATCGAAGATGGGGACAACTAGGGCAGGGGAGGAGCACAGATGTGGGGTGTCATTGGTGGGGGATGCATGGGTGGGAAGGAGTTCTCCAGAGCATGCATATAGGGTATTTAGATATATTTGGATGTTCATTGGGTATTGACACAGTGGGTAAACATTTACATGACATATCAGGTAGTGCTGAGTTCCCATTCTGGGGAACTCTGTCACACTACCTAATGGAACAGCAACAATCCTCCAAGTGCAGGGGCAAAGACCAGTGAAGGATGATCCAGTGATGGGCCCTTTACACTGATGACTATGCTTATGAGCCTGTGTGTTTGAAATTTCAACTAGGCCTAGGGCTGCAGGGTGCCTAAGAGTTACCTCCTAAGTGCCTCCATGTTGCTCAAATGTGGCCATTCTCTAAGCCAATCTCAGCATATAAATGCATTACCATCTGCCCTGTGTGGGACATGACTCCCATGGATGAGCCACCCTGGTGCTGAGGGATTACTACCAAGCACTGACAAGTGATGAAGTTAGAAAAAGTCCTTGAATAAAAGGGAGAAATGGTAAAGACAAATGAGTTTATTTGGCTCAGAGATTTCAAAATGAGTCAGGAGGTCATCAGAGAGGTCACACTTATACATGTCTCAGCAGGATCTCAGAGACAGCCAAAGTAGATACCACCCCAGGTAGTGGTACTCCTGAGGGTTACAGAGACACCCAGGTCCTACAGTCATGACAAATGGGTCTGGAGTCCAGTGCCTTGCCCATGGGCCCTACTTTGGAATTTGTGCTCCTGAGTGTGATGGAGTTGGACTCAAATGTGACCTCTCTACACATGCCTCTTCTGTCATTTTTACTGAACTTGTGCTTGGTGCTGGGGTTGGTATATGCTCAGTAGACTTTACTCTCTGGACTGTGCATGTGGAGCTGGGCCCTGAACCTCAGCAGATTTGTAACACCTATTCTCTGTTTCATTGGACTTACCCAGGTCAGCTAACAGGGAGGTGAGAATGGTCAACCACCTCACCAGGGAGCCAAGAGAGTCTTCAACTGCAAACAGGAGATTCCTATCCATCATGCATGTGGGATCTAAGCCCCCTCTTGATTTAGAGGTGGACATCACTATTCCATGGTCCTCAAGATGGAGGAATAAAATATGGATTAGTGTGGACTTCCTGGTATTCTTTAGAATTATTGTGACTCTAGCAATGGAAGAAACTATATCATTGATGCGGAGACTGTGGGCATGGGAGTTGCTGAGGGCGGGAAGAGGGAAGAAGAGATGTGATATGGGGGCATTTTGGGGACTTTTAGTTATACTGAATGATATTGCAGGGACAGATGCAGGACATTATATATCCTGCCATAACTTACTGAATGGGCTAGGAGAGAATGTAAACTACAATGTAAACTATCATCCATTTGGTGTAGCAGTGCTCCAAAATGTATTCATCAAGCACAATAAAAGTGCCACACTGATGAAAGATGTTGTTGATGTGAGATGAGTGGGGAAGTGGAGAGTGGGGTATATGGGAACCTCATATTTTTTAATGTGACATTTTGTGTAATCTATATATCTTGAAAAAAGATAATAAAATAGGAGGGGAAGTCAATGTGGGGGAGCCGATGTGACTCAAGCAGTTGAGCTCCCACCTCCCACATGGAAGGACCCCGGTTTGTTTCCTGGTGTCTCCTAGAGAAGATAAACAAACAAAACACAATGAGCAGATAATCACCAGACACTGATCAAAAACAACAAGCAAGACTATGATCAAACAATGAGAAAAAAAATAATGAGAAAACGAGGGACAACAAGCAAAAACAATGAGCAAAACAATGAACAATGAGAAAAAACAGTCCATGTGTTCCTGATTTTATGACATTTGTTAATAAATAACATAATTTATGTGGGGTTTGTAGATACAATTTGCATAGTCCATAAACTCTAAAAGCATGTGAATATGAGTCACTGATGAGAAATCGGGATAAAGTATTCAAGAAACTTGGTTTTCACTCTAATCAGACTGAGAGTCGTGTGTGTAGATGTGTTTATACCCTCACAATGCAAACTCTAGTACACATAATTGATACTTTAAGTGCCTATAGCATGGGCTGTATGCAAGGTTTATTATTTTGAACACTGCTTTAATAAGCTTTTATTAGGTTATATTGTGGTAACAAATAAGAACAACCGTTCAGTAGCTTCCAACAGTCAAGGATTGTTTCTCTCCTGTAGTACATGCCAGGGGCTGGAGGTCATTGTGGTTCTGCTTGGTGCCTCTTTCCACTCAGCAACCCATCTTTAAGGATCAGTTCTTCATACATCCTCATGGCAGAGGGAAGAGAAGTCATGTAAAATTTACAGATCTTTTGATTGGATTTGTCAAGAGTACTTCTGTCATCCTTCCTCTGGCCATAGCAAGTCTTAATACCAAACTTACTGCCTTAAAGGCAACATAAGCCACATGGCAATATTTGAGACTAAACATTCTTACACAGGAGGAGAGAAAAAATGTAAACAATAAAACAGTTTACCATGAACATGGTATCTCCAAAAGAGTCAGTGTAGCAGTTTGATATTACTTACCATTTCCAAAAAAAGATATTGATTCTTTGTAAATTGGTCTGTTCCTCTAGGTGTGATACCCTTTGATTTTATTAAATTCAAAGGTTTTACATTTACTTGATTAAATCGAGGTTTGGTTTTGATTTGACCATGTCAGTAGGACATGACTCAGGGTTGAGTCTCTGCTCCACCCCCCTAGTGGGCAGATAGAAACAGAAACTCACTCAAGAAGACACACAGAAGAAGATATGGAAGAGGAGAAAACTTGATTATTTCAGTCCTGACATGTGACAGAAAGGAGAAAGCTCAAACAGCTAAAACCCTGGGAAGAGAGATGAGCCTGTATTAGTCAGCCAAAGGGGTTCTGATGCAAAATACCAGAAGTGGGTTGGTTTCCATAAAGGGTATTTATTTGGGGTAGGAGCTTACAGATACCAGAGCATGAAGCATAGGTTACTTCCCTCACCAAAGTCTATTTCCACATGTTGGAGCAAGGTGGCTGCCGAAGACTGCCAGGGTTCAGGCATCCTGGGTTCCTCTCTTCCTAGGTCTTGCTTCTTTCTGGGCTCAGCATTCCTCTCTTCCTAGAGCTCCAGCTTAAGGCTTCAGCATCAAACTCCAACATCAAAAACCCCAACATTAAAAACCCTCCACTCTGTCCTTTACCATGTCTTTTATCTGTGAGGCCATACCCTTTGGTGGGTGGGGACTCAATGCCCTACTGCCATGGCCCAATCAAAACCCTAATCATAACTTAATCATGCCCAGGTACAGACCACATTACAAACATAATCCAATATCTATTTTTGGAATTCATAACCATATCAAACTGCTTCAAGCCCTATGCCAGCCTACAGCTGAGTTCAAAAGAAGCTAGAGCCATGGAGCCTTAAGAGGAAGGAGAGACCAGGCAGAAGTCACCTATCATTTTGCTTCAACACATGACAACAGACTTTGGTGAGGAAGCAACCTTGAGTTGAACTCTTGAGGACCTTTTAACTGTAAACTTTTACCCCAAGTGAATACCCTTTATAAAAGCCAACAGACTTCTGGTACTTTTCATCACCACCCCTTTAGCTGACTAATACTATCAGTTTCTTACTTACCTCTCTGCCCTTGCAGAAACAGCCTTTTTTTGTAATACCCTCCTGCTCATTACTACCTGGAAACTCCTACCAATCCCTCCCAATCTAGTCTTTCAGTCTGGTTTCCCTCATGAAGGTATTCATTCCTGTCTTTATCATTCCACTAAGTTTTTGTTTTCTCAAGCCTCAATTATAAAGTTAATCATATGTTATCATGATTGTGTATTAATTTATTTTCGGTTACCTGTACTAAACTGCAAGCTATTTAGAGAATAATTTCTTTGTTACCTTAATACTGAGACTGTATTTAGTGAGTATTTGACAAATTAAGTTGGTTATTTTATGGTTTATTTGACAACATTCTCCTCTGTTCCTCCTCCCCTTTCTCTGATTTCTTAATTGACTCTAACAAACATCAGCTGAGTGCCTCCATTTTTGTCAGTAATTTCTATGTAATGTGAAAAAATGATGAATGAAGTATTGTTTGTATCATATAAGGACTCAGAGTTTACTGGAAGACAGAAATACAAAACATAGAATTGGTATAACAAAATAAATGATGCCCAGACTGATGATACCAACACAAAACTGAAATCTGACAACCTTGGTTATCTTACCAATTTTTCAACTGAAGATTTCTATATTATCCTTCAGGGAGTTTGGGATAGCATTAATTTAATTTTAGAATGTCTAAGAGAATTCTGAACAAAGAACCATTTTGTCAAAATTCTTCTCTGGTCAAATTTATGGTTGACAGATTTGCTTTTATAGTCAGACAGCTGTCTTTTGTAACTTATATAAGACAATTATTTCTCCATAAGTCTATACATTTATTTTCTCCAAACTAAGCTTATGACTTTAAAATTACCCTTACCTTATTATCACAACATTCATCGAATCATCAATATTATCTTAACCCCAAATGTTACACTTATCATCAATTGGTTGGTTATCAATTAAATAATAATTCATATTAATACTATAAATGGTAACAATTTGTTACCCCACCACTTGGGTTCATTTGGATATGGTTAAAATAAGAACTAGTCATGAAACTTAAGTACTTCCTGACTGAGATTAGGAGTAGAAATAGAAACACTATCCTGAGAGAAAAAGTTCTGTGAGAACAAAAAGTGCCTTTGTGGTAAAACAATTTTGGGTATAATGAAATATCTACAAATTTTAGCATTCTGTTCAGAACAGATAAATCCATTAAGGAAAAATTTAAAAAGCTAAATTTCACCCTTATAGCAAAATTTTATCTTCCCTTTAAAACAGACTTTTTCTATGATATAAGTAAATTGGGCATGTGGACTACAGAAAGTTAGACGGTAATCTAATAATTGAATATTTCAGATGGTTTTGAGGGAAACAATGGGCTCAGTTCTCTGAAAAAAATTAAATTACTGTCCTAAGAGAAAATACCACTCTTTACTTCACCCTTTTAACTCCTTATGATACCCAGAATTTTGTGTAAATTCTGCATGCCACCCTTGAGAAGAAAACTTCAACTATTACTGCCTCCCAGAGATGATGAATGAGATTGTGAGGGAATTGGAAGCAAGTCATACGAGGAACTATTGCTGCAAAACAAAATGACCAAAAACATAGAAGTTTAAAATAAGAAATTTTATCTCATACAGTGTCTGTGGGTAAGGCATTTGGGAATGACTTAGCTGGGTGCTTTTGACACAGACTTTTGAATAAGGTTATAATAAAATATTGGCCAGATCTTAGTCAACTGAAGACTTGACTGGAACTGGCAGATCCATTTCCAAGATGGCCCACTCATACAGATGGCAGCTCCTCCTCCCATGGACCTCTCTTCATAAATGGCTTCCTCAAGAGGCAGTGAGCCAAGAGAGAGAAAGGCAGACTATTCCCGACGCTATTTCTACCAAATTGTACATATAATCAGTATACAACCCAGAGTTTTGCAAATGGCTCTGCTAAGTTGTTAGGCCAGATCATACGTTGTTGTGGGGGGCTGTCCTGTGCAGTAAAAGATATTTTAGCATCATCTCTGACCTCCAGCCATCATGATAAACAAAAATATCCAGACATTGCCAAATGTCCCCAGGGTGGCAAAATGTCCCCAAATAACTCCCTTGTCCCAAGATGTTAGCATAGCTAGTATCCCTATTGATCCTGGAAGAGAATTCAGTCTGTGAAAATGGCAATGGCAGTTAGTGAAAGAAAGAACTGAAAAGACCATTAAGAGGGAGAAGAAAACAAAAAAAAAAAGGAAATAAAAACCTTTTTGAGACACTGTACAATATGGAGCAAGACTAAACTAAAACCTGATATTTTATCATCTGCAAATATTCACTGATCCCTTTCCGTGGCCTGGTATAATGATATGTCCTTGACGATAAGCAAATGGGATGTGGCCTCATTCCCTCCCAAAATTGTCCTCTTCTGTCCATTTTCTTAAGTTTTCTATTATCAAACACATTCACCAAAACTCAACAAGAGAAATTTAAGGAAAGAAATTATTGAAGCGAAATAATTTTCAGTACCACAATAACCATAATAATTGTTTCTATGTTTTCACAGGAATATTTTTATATCTTACCTTAAGATTCAAAGTATCATAGGTAGCCTATAAAAGCCTATATAATGAAATTAGGGGAAAATATAGAAGACAATCAGAAAGTTAATGCAGATAATTTATTAATAAAAATGATGTAAGAATAGTAATAAATGGTCAAAGCCAGAAATGATAAAAATGATGAAAATATGTTGGTCGCATTGCCTTAATTTATTGCTAAATGTAGATGATAATTTGATTTTGAACTTCTCGAAAATAAAACAAAATGGGAAATATGACCAACTTCAGTATTTTCATAGAAATTTTTTTCACTATGAAACTACCATCAATGATTTCTTTGTTCTTCCTCCTCCAAACTACTGATAAAAGGTAAGCTGAAGTAGAAGATGGAATTTCGTTTTCTAAGCTAACGATTGATGACTGTGACCACTATTAATTTGGGTTTTTATACTGGTTTGCCAATAACTTGGATTTCAAATCAAGGTAAATAATATAAAAAATAAGGGTGAGAGTTGGAAACATATCTACTTTTCTATGACAGAGACTGATGGAAAAGAAGATTGCAATTAAAATTTTATCAGTACGAATCTGAAAAACAAAGTACATTTTTAGTTGTCAGAGGATAGGGAAGGGAGAAATAAGGAATGGGTGCTAATGGGTAGAAGGTTTCGATTTGCAATGATGAAAATGTTCTGGAATTAATTAGTGACAATAATTGTACAACTGTGTGAATATATTAAAATCACCAAACTGTACACTTTTAAAGGATGAATTTTTTTTAATTTATTTTTTTTATTGACTTTGTAATAATATTACATTAAAAATATATATGTGAGGTCCCATTCAACCCCACCCCCCCACCCCCCCTCTCCCCCCCCAACAACACTCGTTCCCATCATCATGACACATCCATTGGATTTGGTAAGTACATCTTTGGGCAAGTCTGCACCACAAAGACAGTGGTCCACATCATGGCCCATACTCTCCTCCATTCCATCCAGTGAGCCCTGTGAGGATCCACGATGTCCGGTGATCACCCCCGAGGCGCCATCCAGGGCAGCTCCACGTCCCAAATACGCCCCCACCTCTCATCTCTTCCTGCCCTTCCCCATACCCATCGTCCACCATGTCCACTTTTCCCAATCCAGTGCCACCTCTTCTATGTGGACATTGGATTGGTTGTGTCCATTGCACCTCTATGTTGAGAGGAGGCTCAGATTCCACATGGATGCTGGCTGCCATCCTCCCATTTTCAGTTGTAATCACTCTAGGCTCCATGGTGTGGTGATTGTCCTTCTTCAACTCCATCTTAGCTGAGTGTGGTAAGTCCAATAAATCAGATTGTAGGTGCTGGAGTCTGTTGAGGCTCAGGACCTGGCTATCACATTATCAGTCCAGAGATTCAAATCCCCTAACTATATCTTAAACCCCAACGTTAACTGCACCTCCAGCAGATTAGTATGAAAGTCTTATGAAGGGAGATCCCATCTGAGTCCAGATTCATCACACATAAACACCATTTCCAGAGAGGGGCCATCTGCCCTGGTAGTAAACCCCATCGGCCATGACCATAACTCTCATGGGTCTCTTTAGCCTTCATAGGAACCAATATCTGGGGGTTGTATCTGCTTTATCTGTCTCTCTGACTCTGCTCAGTTGTGCATGAGGGCAATCCTTCTGCCAGCCTCCAGACTCTTTTTTAGAAACTCGTAGCCATATAAACTCATTTCTCCTTTCCATTTCCCCCTTACTTTAGGTCAAACAGCATTTTAAAGTCATGTTGTTTTATGTAGACATGGATATTCTGTTGATCCGCATTGAACCTTCCATATAAGGTCCTTTTCCAGTTGCATCATCAGTTGGTATTTGATAGTGGTCCCTCGTTGCCAGGGAGGCTCATCCCCGGGTGTCATGTCCCACGCTGGAGGGAAGGCATTGCATTTACATGCTGAGTTTGGCTTCGAGACTGGCCACATTTGAGTAACATGAAGGCTGACAGGAGGAAATTCCCAGGCACAATGTTGCTCTAGGCCTTGTTCTTGTTTTAGGTTTATCAGCTCACAAGCATAGTCATTAGCATCAGGGGCTCACTGTTGAACCCTCACTCCCTCCCGGTCCCCGCTGCTGTACCTGGGAGACTATCGCTGCTCCCCTAGGGACCACGACAGAGCACCACTGGCCAGGAACCCAGTACCCCCCCTGCTGGGTTTTTTTTTTTTTTTTTTTTTTTTTTTTTTTTTTTTTTTTTTTTTTTACTTTTTTTTTTTTTTTTTATTATTGACTTTGTAATAATATTACATTAAAAATATATATGTGAGGTCCCATTCATCCCCACCCCCCCTCCCTCTCCCCCCCCAACAACACTCGTTCCCATCATCATGACATATCCATCGGATTTGGTAAGTACATCTTTGGGCACCTCTGCACCTCATAGACAATGGTCCACATCATGGTCCATACTCGCCTCCATTCCATCCAGTGGACCCTGTGAGGATTTACAATGTCCGGTGATTACCTCTGAGGCACCATCCAGGGCAGCTCCATGACCCAAAGACGCCTCCACCTCTCATCTCTTCCTGCCTTTCCCCACACCCATCTTCCACTATGTCCACTTTTCCCAATCCAATGCCACCTCTTCTTTGTGGACATTGGATTGGTAGTGTCCATTGCACCTCTATGTCAAGAGGAGGCTCAGATTCCACATGGATGCTGGATGCAATCCTCCCATTTTCGGTTGTAATCACTTTAGGCTCCATGGTGTGGTGATTGTCCTTCTTCAACTCCATCTTAGCTGAGTGTGATAAGTCCAATAAATCAGATTGTAGGTGCTGGAGTCTGTTGAGGCTCAGGACCTGGTTGTCACATTGTCGGTCCAGAGATTCAAATCCCCTAAATCTATCTTAAACCCCAACGTTAACTGCACCTCTATCACATTAGCATGAAAGCCTTATGAAGGGAGATCCCATCTGAGTCCAGATTCATCACACATAAACACCGTTTCCAAAGAGGGGCCATCTGCCCTGTTAGTCAACCCCATCGGCCATGACCATAACTCTCATGGGTCTCTTTAGCCTTCATAGGAGCCAATATCTGGGGGTTGTATCTGCTTTATCTGTCTCTCTGACTCTGCTCAGTTGTGCATGAGGGCAATCCTTCTGCCAGCCTCCAGACTCTTTTTTAGAAACTCGTAGCCATATAAACTCATTTCTCCTTTCCATTTCCCCCTTACTTTAGGTCAAACAGCATTTTAAAGACATGTTATTTTATGTAGACATGGATATTCTGCTGATCCGCATTGAATCTTCCATATAAGGTCCTTTTCCAGTTGCATCATCAGTTGGTATTTGATAGTGGTCCCTCGTTGCCAGGGAGGCTCATCCCCGGGTGTCATGTCCCACGCTGGAGGGAAGGCATTGCATTTACATGCTGAGTTTGGCTTCGAGACTGGCCACATTTGAGTAACATGAAGGCTGACAGGAGGAAATTCCCAGGCACAATGTTGCTCTATGCCTTGTTCTTATTTTAGGTTTATCAGCTCACAAACATAGTCATTAGCATCAGGGGCTCACTGTTGAACCCTCATTTCCTCCCGGTCCCCTCCGCTGTACCTGGGAGACTGTCGCTGTTCCCCTGGGGACCACGACAGAGCACCACTGGCCAGAAACCCAGTACTCCCCCTGCTGTGGTTTTTAATTGTTGCCGCTATGAGTATATCCAATCATTGCCATGCACCCTGGACATATGTTCTGTACAGCTCCCTGTCAGCCATATATCACTTGTCATTGGTATCCCATACCAGTATCTCTCCATTGCCATTGTTGAAACACTCTGTGATCCAGAACTCCCCGAAATTTGAGGCCCAATATAATGTCGTGGTCCCTTACTAGGGAATGGCATATAGCGATGGGTTTAACGGATAGATAAAGAACTTGGATAAAGTTAGATATAGAACTTAAGGAATGTTGACTTGAAAAAATTCCACATCTTATCCTTTCCCCCCCCCCCCCCAATTATTCAGCATTTCTTCATAGGAGTCCTAGACCACAGCAATGCATATATATAATATACAGCATTCCCATACATCCACCATATAACCTTTTTCCTTCCACATCGATACTCTTACACCCTATTCATATCATATTTACTTAAGGTGATGTACAGAGTCTGAGATATTAGATTTCTAACAAGGTAATATCTGTGCTTACATTATGGTGGATACTTTAGGATACACAATTCTTTACATTTTTAGTTATCCTATGTTTTACAATATGGTTTACATTATCAGTCTGTCATCTCCTATATGTTATGGTGTAATATTACATGTTTTATATCCGTCCTTGTGTACTCTCAAGAAACTCCTCTCTTTCCCCCCATTTACTTTGGTTCCACACATTTAACGTCCATTTTCCCTTCCACCTTGGTGCCCACAGTGACAGCCAAGCTCCGTTTCCTGAGGAGCCACTTCCAGAGATAGATGGAATAGTGTTCAGGGCCTAATTTGCTCAACTGCCCCAACGCCCCGGGAGCCACCCTTTCTCTCGAGGGATAGAGTTCCCTCTATTTGGTGGCATTATTCCTCCCCAGGATGTGGGTCCACCCCCACTCTCACTACTTGGGATTCTACCCCTTGGTGTCACCCACTCTGGCAGAGTGAGCATTTAGACATTCTCCAGGAGCTCGTCTTGCATCAGACCCTCCTCTCCGCGCATTCTAAACAGGTAACCCTCTTTATTACATTTTGTTATGATTTCTCGGCATTTTACTCTCCACCACCTCCAGTCCCTCTCCTATGTTGGTATGCTACCCCTCCCTCCCCCCATTTTGGGCAACGTTACCCAACCATCCCACCCCAGCCACCCTCAAACCCGTAAAGCCCCAACCATAGGCAACCCCTTGCCCCCATTTTATCTCTTCTTTGTGTTCATACTTACCACCATCTCATCTTAAATTCTACCCCTGCAGACAACGTTTCATATCCTTCCTCCATTCTCTGATTTCCTGTAAGCCTATCGTTCAGTCTCTTGCTATCTAGGGCAGCTTGTTTATTTCATATCATTGAGGTCATGTAGTATTTGTCCTTCAATGTCTGGGTTGCTTCACTCAACATAAGGTTCTCAAGATTCATCCATGTTATCACATGTGATTGTAGTGTGTTTGTTCTTACAGCCGAGTAGTATTCCATTGTGTGTATATACCACATTTTATTGATCCACTCATCTGTTGATGGGCATTTGGGTTGATTCCAACTTTTGGCGATAGTGAACAATGCTGCTATGAACATTGGTGTACATATATCGGTTTGTGTCCTTGTTTTCATTTCTGCTGGGTATATACCCAACAGTGGTATTGCTGGGTCATATGGCAAATCTATGGCTAGATTTTTGAGAAACCTCCATACTGTCCTCCAGAATGGTTGGATCCTTCTGCATTCCCACCAGCAGTGGATGAGTGTTCCCCTTCCTTCACATCCTCTCCAGCATTTGTATTCTTCTGTTTTTTTCATAGCTGCCAATCTTATGGGTGTAAGATGGTATCTCATTGTAGTTTTGATTTGCATTTCCCTGATAGCTAGAGATTTAGAACATTTTTTCATGTGCTTTCTTGCCATTTGTATTTCTTCTTCGGAGAAGTGTCTGTTTAAGTCTTTTTCCCATTTTTTAAATGGGTTGTTTATCTTTTTATTTTCGAGATACAGAAGTTCTTTATATATGCAAGTTATAAGTTTCTTATCAGATATATGATTGCCAAATATTTTCTCCCACTGTGTGGGTTCCCTTTTTACTTTCTTGACAAACTCCTTTGAGGTGCAGAAGGCTTTAATTTTGAGGAAGTCCCATTTATCTATTAGTTCTTTTGCTGCTTGTGCTTTTGGTGAGATGTTCATAAATCCATTTCCTATTACAAGGTCCTGTAGATGTTTCCCTACACTGCTTTCTAAGGTTTTTATGGTCTTGGCTCTTATATTTAGGTCTTTGATCCATCTTGAGTTGATCTTTGTATAAGGTGTGAGATGGCAATCCTCTTTCATTCTTCTACATATGGCTATCCAGTTCTCCAGACACCATTTGTTGAATAGGCCACTCTCTCCCAGTTGAGAGGGTTTAGTGGCTTTATCAAATATTATGTGACTGTATATGTGAGGTTCTATATCAGAGCTTTCAATTCGATTCCATTGGTCTATGTGTCTCTCCTTATGCCAATACCATGCTGTTTTCACCACCGTAGCTTTGTAGTATGTTTTGAAGTCAGGTAGTGTGATTCCTCCTATTTCGTTTTTCTTTTTCAGTATGTCTTTGGCTATTCGGGGTCTCTTTCCTTTCCAAATAAATTTCATAGTTAGTTTTTCTAGTTCCTTAAAGAAGGCTGTGTTGATTTTTATTGGGATTGCATTGAATGTGTAGATCAGTTTTGGTAGGATAGACATCTTAATAATGTTCAGTCTTCCTATCCATGAACAAGGAATAGTCTTCCATTTATTTAGGTCTTCTTTGATTTCCTTGAACAATCTTGTATAGTTCTCGTTGTATAAGTTCTTTACCTCTTTAGTTAAATTTATTCCTAAGTATTTGATTTTTTTATTTACTATTGTGAATGGTATTTGTTTCTTGATTTCCTCCTGATCTTGCTCATTATTGGTGTACAGAAATGCTACTGATTTTTGCGCATTGATCTTATAACCTGCGACTTTACTAAACTCATTTATGAGTTCTAGAATCTTCGTTGTAGATCTCTCAGGGTTTTCTATGTATAGGATCATGTCATCTGCAAATAATGAAATTTTGACTTCTTCCTTTCCAATTTGAATGCCTTTTATTTCTGGTTCTTGCCTCAGTGCTCGAGCAAGTACTTCTAAGACAATGTTAAATAGGAGCGGAGACAGTGGGCATCCTTGTCTTGTTCCTGAGTTTAGAGGGAAGGAGTCTAGGATTTCTCCATTGTAGACAATATTGGCTTTAGGTTTTTCATATATACTCTTTATCATGTTCAAAAAATTCCCTTGTATTCCAATCTTTTGGAGTGTTTTTATTAAGAAAGGGTGCTGTATTTTGTCAAATGCTTTTTCTGCATCAATAGATATAATCATGTGATTTTTTTCCTTCAATCTGTTTATATGGTGTATTACGTTGATTGATTTTCTTATGTTGAACCATCCTTGCATACCTGGGATGAATCCCACTTGGTCGTGGTGTATAATACGTTTAATGTGTTGTTGAATACGATTAGCAAGTATTTTGTTAAGTATTTTTGCGTCTAGGTTCATTAGAGAAATTGGTCTGTAATTTTCCTTTCTTGTGATGTCTTTGTTTGGCTTTGGTACTAGGGTAATGTTGGCATCATAGAAGGAGTTGGGTAATGTTCTTTCCGTTTCGATGTTTTGGAATAGTTTCAGCAGGATTGGTGTCAGTTCTTTCCGGAATGTTTTGTAGAATTCACCTGTGAAGCCATCTGGCCCTGGGCTCTTCTTAGTTGGGAGATTTTTGATAACTGATTCTATCTCTGTGCTTGTGATTGGTTTGTTAAGATCATCAATTTCTTCTTTCGTCAATATGGGCTGCTTATGTGTTTCTAGGAATTTGTCCATTTCCTCTAGATTGTCATTTTTGTTGGAATATAGTTTTTCAAAATATCCTCTTATGATAGTCTTTATTTCTGTGGGGTCAGTGGTGATATTGCCTTCCTCATTTCTTATTTTGTGTATTTGCATCTTCTCTCTTTTTTTCTTTGTTAGTGTTGCTAAAGGTTTGTCAATTTTGTTAATCTTCTCAAAAAACCAGCTCTTGGTCTTGTTTATCTGTTCAAGTGCTTTCTTATTTTCTATTTCATTTAGTTCTGCTCTTATCTTTGTTATTTCCTTCCTTCTTCTTCCTGTTGGGTTACTTTGTTGTTGTTTTTCTAATTCCTTCAAATGTGTAGTTAGTTCTTCAATTTTTGCTCTTTCTTCTTTTTTGATATAGGAATTTATGGCTATAAACTTCCCTCTCAGTACTGCTTTTGCTGCATCCCATAAATTTTGGTATGTTGTGTTATCATTATCATTTGTTTCAAGGTAGTCATTGATTTCTTTTGAGATTTCCTCTTTGACCCACTGTTTTTCTAGGAGTGTGCTGTTTAATTTCCAAATCGTGGTGTGAAATCTGGGCTTCTGTCCCTTGCAAATCTCCAGCTTGACTCCACTGTGGTCAGAGATAATGTTTTGTATGATTTCAATCTTTCTGAATTCGTTCAGCCTTTCTTTGTGGCCTAGCATATGATCTATCTTGGAGAATGATCCATGTGCGCTTGAGAAAAATGTATAACCTGCTGTGTTTGGGTGTAGCGATCTATATATGTCTATTAGATCCAGCTCCTCTAATATACTATTCAGATGTTTTGTCTCTTTGGTGATTCTCTTTTGAGATGTTCTGTCCAGAGTTGATAGTGGTGTATTAAAATCCCCCACTATAATTGTAGATGTATCTATTCTTTCACTTAGTTTTTCCAGCGTTTGCCTGACGTATTTAGAGGCACCCTTGTTAGGGGCATAGATATTTATGATTGTTCTATCTTCTTGACAGATTTTCCCTTTCACTAAAATGTAGTATCCTTCTTTGTCTCTCACAATTGTTTCACATTTAAAGTCTATTTTGTCTGATATTAATATAGCTACTCCTGCCTTTTTTTGGTTATTGTTAGCTTGTATGATTGTTTTCCAGCCATTCACTTTCAGTCTCCATGCGTCTCTGGGTCTAAGATGTGTCTCTTGTAGACAGCATATGGATGGGTCATATTTCCTTATCCAATGTCCCAGTCTGAATCTTTTGATAGGTGAGTTTAATCCATTGACATTCAGTGTTATTACTATCAAGGAATTATTTGTGTTAGCCATATTTTGATTAGATTTGTGTTTGTCATATTTTGTTTGTATATATTTTTTTGTCTTTTTTGTTGTTGTTGTTGGTCTTATACTCTCCTCCAACTTTGCCTTTCCTGTTTTTTTCTTTCTTCCTGCAAAACTCCCTTTAGAATTTCTTGAAGGGGAGGTTTCTTGTTGGTATACTCTTTCAGTTTCTGTTTGTCTGTGAATATTTTGAACTCTCCCTCATGTTTGAATGCTAGTTTAGCTGGATAAAGTATTCTTGGTTGGAAGTTCTTTTCCTTTAGTACCTTGACTATATCATACCACTGTCTTCTTGCCTCCATGGTTTCAGAAGAGAAATCAGCACTTAATCTAATTGAGCTTCCCTTGTATGTGATGGTTTTCTTTTCTCTTGCTGCTTTTAGGATTTTCTCTTTGTCTTGAGCATTGGATAATTTGATAAGTATATGTCTTGGGGTGGGCCTGTTGGGGTTTATGACTTGTGGAGTGCGCTGTGCTTCTTGGATATGTACATCTGTCTCTTTCAGTAGATTTGGGAAGTTTTCAGCCATTATTTCCTGCAACACTCCTTCTGACCCCTTTCCCTTCTCTTCACCTTCTGGAATGCCTATAATACGTATGTTTGAACGTTTTGCATTGTCATTCAAGTCCCTAAATCCTGATTGGATTTTTTCTATCTTCTTATTGACCCCTTCTACTATCTGTTTGATTTCTGAGGTACTGTCTTCTACATCACTAATTCTCTGCTCTGTCTCTTCTAGTCTGCTGATATTTGCTGCAAGTGTATTTTTGATTTCTTGAACTGTGGTGTTCATTCCCATCATATCTGTTATGTTTTTGCGTATGTCTGCAATTTCCCCTCCAAGTGATGTCTTCATGTTGTTAACCTCTTTCATTACTGCATCAAATTTGTCGGTGATAAATGTTCTGAGTTCTTTCATTGCTTGTGCCGAGTTTTGCTCCCCTTCGTGATTATTGGTTTGTTGATTGGATTCAGCCATGTTTTCCTGATTATTGGTTTGGTTTGTAGATTTTTGTTGCTTTCTGGTCATCTCTTTATTTTGACGGATTTAATCAGTTCCTTAGCTTCTTTGTCTGCTTTTGGAGGTTAATTAGTTGTTATTTTTGCATAGTAGTTATATCTTCTCTTTGTCACTTTTTTCTTCTTATTCAAGTTACTTGTTGTTGGTTAGGTTCACTTTAGAAGAAAGTATTAGTGTTGGGGAAAGGCAATTGTGTCAGCAAGGGAAAAGTGTAGAGTAGTATTAGTAATGTATGTTAACAAAGCAAGAATATGAGATCTGGGAGGATGGAGGTTAGATTCATGTAGATTGTATAGAGTTATAGCTGTAGGTAGAGTACCTTTTATGGATTAGATGGCTGAATATAGGCAGAATATGGTATGAACTACAAAGCTATTGTTTTCATGAGAGAGGGAAAAAGAAAAGAAAGGTAATAGTTTCAAGAGTGGATAACAGACAGAAAACAGAACAAAGGTATTAGAAATTAAGGGTTAGACAGTTTGTGGATCAAAGAATGGGAAGTGGGGGGTGGAATATAGGAGATACAGTAGATGATAGTGGATATCAAGATGCAGGGGACGGGGGATAGTGTAGGTAGCCTAAATCAGTTCACACAGAAATGAGGCAGTGTAGGAAGGGATAACCCAGCAAATATGAGGAGTTCCCTGTAGCACCTATTACGTACTTGAATTAAAATAAAATAAGTGGAAAATGAGGGACAAGAGGGAAAGAGAAAACCGAGGAGAAAAAAAAAACTAATTATAATAAAGGAAAAAAGAAAGACAAGAAGAAAGGAAGAAAGAAAAAGAGGATAGGCAAATGGTGGGGTACAGATAGGGGGAAGAGAGATATAGGTATACACGTGTCACAATTGCAACACTATCTAAAACAACCAGCAAAAAAAAAAAAAAAACAAAAAAAAAAAACAAAAAAACAAAAAAACAAAAAAAAAAACCCCTAAATAACTGTATTTAAAAAAAAAAAAAAGGGACTTTGGGGGACACGCTAGGAGAAAAGACTAGGGGATAATGCAATATTAGCAATCAGGACGTCAAAAAGAGTAAAAAGTAAGATAAAGTGAAAATCAAACCAAAACAATATGAACCAATAAAGATAAAATGCAAACGTTAAGGTCCAGGGCACTCAAGGACCCCAGGTAGACCCCAGGGCGTGATGGATTCAGGGGTGGAAAGTCTGAGACACTGAAGACTCAAGAGGTGTGAGTCTGGGGTGTGGACCCCCAGAGTCCAGGGGACCCAGACCTGGCAACCTCAAATCTGGTCCACAGAAAGCTGAGGAGCCCCGCAGTGCAACACAACCCTCCGGGATCCCCGTAGCTGGGTGCCAGCCCAGTGGGGGAAGCCCGATTCCGTGAATTCTATTTTGAATATCTAATCCCTGAAATTCACCTAACTCCTCAGGGTATCAGCCTTGGGACAACTCCCTCCCTGTGCTCCCACGCAACTGCCACTTGAGGGCGCCTCTACACCCCGGCCAGTTCAATGACCCAGATCCCAAGCCCCGCCGGGTGGGGTGGGCTTCAGCTGGAAACGCCGAAAACAGACTCTAAGATCCGAAATCCCAAACTTCGCAAAATATTCCCCAATCAGCTTTCAGATGTGTCCTCCTCCCTCACTGCACCCTACAACAGTCTCTCAATTATGTCCCCTTATTGTCCAAAATCCAATTCCGTTGCAGATCGGCAGCCGGACCTGTGGGGATGGAGCTCCAGGCGGAAGCTCCATCCCCCCTGTCCGACGGCTAACCCTTCCCCCGCTTCAGCACAATACACCGTCTGTCTCCCCAAATCAATCTGCAAAGGAGTCTTGTCCCAACAATCCCTCACCAGCCAGCCCAGTATCCGCGAATTTCTCAGCACTGCAAAACCTCCAGAGAAAGGAAAAAAAAAACAAAAACCCTGGCCGCCGTGGCTCCGGAGCCGCAGGAGCGCCTGCTACCGCGTCTCCGCCCACCCCCGGAGGGAACTTCCCACGCCCAGCTGGGACCTCCGTTTATATGTTATAGACGTATCCTCTCTGTTACCTTCCCACCGAATTGACGTCCAGACACCTTCCAACCAGCAAAAATCCCCGAAACAGCGCGGTCCCAAAGAGCCTTCAACGCTGCCCAACCGTCCCCTGCTGAGACACTACCAGGTAAGCTCACGCAGCCACCATCTTCCCCTGCTGGGTTTTTAATTGTTGCCACTATGAGTATATCCAATCATTACCATGCACCCTGGACATATGTTCTGTACAGCTCCCTGTCAGCCATATATCACCTGTCATTGGTATCCCATACCAGTATCCCTCCATTGCCATTGTTGAAACACTCTGTGATCCAGAACTCCCCGAAATTTGAAGCCCAATATAATGTCATGGTCCCTTACTAGGGAATGGCATATAGCAATGTGTTTAAAGGATAGCTAAAGAACTTGGATAAAGTTAGATAAAGAACTTAGATAAAGAATGTTGACTTGAAAAAATTCCACATCCTATCCTTTCCCCCCCCCCCCCCCTAATTATTCAGCGTTTCTTCGTAGGAGTCCTAGACCACAGCAATGCATATATATAATATACAGCACTCCCATACATCCACCACAACACCTTTTTCCTTCCACAGCGATACTCTTACACCCTATTCACATCATATTTACTTAAGGTGATGTACAGAGTCTGAGATATTAGCTTTCTAACATGGTAATATCTGTGCTTACATTATGGTGCATACTTTAGGATACACAGTTTTTTACATTTTTAGTTCTCCTATGTTTTACATTATGGTTTACATTATCAGTCTGTCGTCTCCTATATGTTATGGTGTAATATTACATGTTTTATATCCATCCTTGTGTACTCTCAAGAAACTCCTCCCTTGCCCCCCATTTACTTTGGTTCCACACATTTAACGTCCATTTTCCCTTCCACCTTGGTGCCCACAGTGACAGTCAACCTCCGTTTCCTGAGGAGCCACTTCCAGAGATAGATGGAATAGTGTTTAGGGCCTAACTTGCTCATCTGCCCCAATGCCCTGGGAGCCACCCTTTCTCTCGAGGGATAGAGTTCCCTCTATTTGGTGGCATTAGTCCTCCCCAGGATGTGGGTCCACCCCCACTCTCACTACTTGGGATTCTACCCCATGGTGTCACCCACTCTGGCAGAATGAGCATTTAGACATTCCCCAGGAGCCCGTCCTGCATCAGACCCTCCCCTCCGAGCATTCTAAACAGGTAACCCTCTTTATTATATTTTGATATTATTTTCTCGGCATTTTACTCTCCACCACCTCCTAACCCTCTCCTGTGTTCGTATGCTACCCCTCCCTCCCCCCACTTTTGGGAGGATGAATTTTTTTGGCATGTGAATTATACCTCAATTACTAAATATAAAAAAAAAATTATCAGTAGAATGAATACTAGACTACAAAAAGATCAAATGAAAGAGTAGAAAATTCTACTAGACTTAAAAAAAGTTGTTTTTTAATATTGTGTCTATGTGTTATTCATATAAACACCCATCCTTTCTTTAAACTAATATAAAATGGAAGTTCTTTTTTTCCTGGATTGAAGTATTTGTTTGGTGAATTGACTTACTCTTTTGTCATTTTATAGATACAACATAATAAATTTTCTGCAGACAGGAGCTGTGTCATATAATTCTTTTGTATCCTTTCAAAGTGACTAGCACAGTTTTGGGAGAAGAGGAATTATATAATATAAACCTAATGATTGACAATTGATATAATCTCAGTGACTTTTTAAGTACTGGCAATACTTCAGGATGTTGAACCAATCCATTTGAGGATGCATAAAGCAGTAAAGAAATCTGGATGTGTTCGGTAACAGATTGGTTCTCAAAAAATACATCAGCACTCTGAAGAGATGAGTTGACAATAAGATGAATATTATATGAATCAAAAACAAACAACCCACCAATTTCTAAAATGTGGATACAAACTCAAACTGTCTAAATATCCAAGAGGAAAAGCAAAGTTTAATTATTGTGCTTGTGGAAAGAACTTGAAGTGATAGTTGCTAGCAGCATGGTGATTAAGATCCTGGAAAAACATTCAGGCAGACTCTGGCATGAATCTCAGCTTTATCACCTAGTCAAGTTATGGAATTTTCTAAGCCCAATTACTTCATCTCTAAAATATGTAGGTAGCAAATAATTTTACCCAAATCATAGTTTTATTTTGTGGAATAATTTGATAATGCATGCAAATGGCCACACACGAAGTGCTCAAAAAATGATTGTGGTTAATGCTATTAAAAGTAATGTTATTTTTATTTTGTTGTTATAAAAACTGTGAAATAACAGCCACCATAAAGACAAAACAAAGCAACCCTCAATTCATCAGTAACCTTCTGATGTATTTTCTTTCTTCAGTTGGGACTAAAGGACAGTTCCGGCTAATGGACCTGGAATGGGGTATATCACGTTGACTATATTTTCTGTGCCCTAGTCCATGATGAGCAACTGTAACTGATGTGCTGTCAAAGCTTTCCTTCCTGTTCCCGAATTACTGAAGTATTTAAAAATTAAAAAGTTGACTCTGAGTACAGATATCACTTCTCACTTGTCACGCAAAAAAGGAAAACAAAAAATGTTATGATTTTAGGAGGTAGAAATAATATGCATGACATTTTAAGATAACAAAAATGATACAAACAATAAGGAGAAATAGCAATGCTACCATTTCTTGAATACTTATTATGTATTGGGCAATATGCTAGTTCCTTAATGCCTTTTAGCTCTACTCATCAAAACATCACCTTAAAGTGATTAATATTTTCTTCTTTTTTAGATGAGGAGCAGGAAAAAAATCTGATGACTTAAAACTCGTTATTCTTTTCACCGTTATTTGTTGTCTCCTAAATGTAAGAAAGAAAAAAAAATACTTGAACATTGGAAATTCTAAGGGGTTTTCTTATCAAATTTGCTTTCTGATATCTAAAATTTGTTTTATATGGGACAATGTTTTTAATATGACATTCAGAGATAAGTCTATTTTTTGGTAGAAAGAATGCATCACCAGAAATGTGGTTTAAAATGCAGAGCCCTTGGTTTCAGTTTCATCTACTCTGGTTTATTAGGTCTGGAGGCCTCTTAAATTATTTTAAGTAATCCTCCATCCTAATCTTGATGTATATTTTGCAACACATTTTTAGAGACACTGGTCTGGCCTAGCTGTAATTAATAGCACCTGTGCTCGCACAGATGTACATGTGCCCCTGGGTGAACACTTTCTCCAGGAGTGTGCAGGATTGTACACATAAGGCAAGAAAGTTAACTTACCCAACTTCCAGTAGCTGGTATTACTAAGAGGTTTGGAAGTTTGGAGGGAAGACTGGAGTTAACAATGTAATTTGTAAAGAAATTAAAATACTTTTATTTAAACATCAAACGTTCTGGAAAACAGAATGCAAATTTTAAAATAATATGCAAAACCTCTAAGCAGTTAATGTATGCCGGTTGTGTGTGTGTTTATGTGTGTTTTGCAACATATGTGAAGACCCCACTGGCAACTTGGAAATTTTGCATTTGCCATAGGTGATTTTTGAAATCTGTTTCTAGACCCCAAAGACAGTACATGTTATCTCTCCACTGCTGATAGGGGTACTTAAGTGGAAAAGTTTGAAAAGATTTTACTGGAGTTCTCTCCTAATGGTTTAAAAAACTCAGTTAGGATACAGCTTTCTTGTAGAAGAACCTACGTCTTCTCCTTTTAAGGCTAAGTTAATTCATGGAAGGATCACAATTATTTTTCATTTTAATATATTTAACTCCATTTCATGTTTGAGAAAGGGACTATTTAGCAAGCAAGAACCTGTTTCTTTGAAGTGATGAAATTTCTCTTTTCCTCAAGAAAAACAGGAAAAAGCAAGGCCTTTAGACTTAATGTCCAACAGGAATAACAATGTGGCAAGATGATTTTGGAAAAATTTTGGCCCTTTAAATGTATTACCAGTAATTACAAAGAAACTTCATTCTGTTTAAATTTTTGTTAAGTGCTTATATTTCTGGAAGACTGTAGTCCAGTGTTTGTTTTGTTTTCCTTTCGGGGTGAATTTTTCAATACTTTGTGATCAGTTCCGATTTGAGAAGATTGGTAAATTAAGTGTTTTAGTGGAAATTGCAAGGGCTTTGGAAACAGATGCTATATTATTTTTCAATCTAAGTCCTACTACTTTCTAGCTCTGCTGTACTGGCTGCATTACTTAGCTTCCTGAGCCTTGCTTCACTCATCTCTGAAATAATAATAATAATAATTTCACAGGGATATGGGGATCACCTTAAATAAACTAATATGTGAATTGTCAACTACATTGACAGATACTAGTAGACTCTCAGAAAACAATTAGCTTTCAATATCAAGAGTTATACTAAATTTATACCTGGACATAAATAAATCCAAATGTGCAAGGGAAAGACAGATTATATGGAAAATAGTAGGGTCTTTTAATGGATGGGAGAGTTGTCCTTACATGACACTTCAGAGAAGTGCAGGGCAATGAAGGAAAGTGAAGTAAGGTCAAAATAATAGTGAACTCAGAGATAGCCAGAAGCAAGAAACTGTTCAAAAAATAATAAATTGACTCTGAGACTGTGAAAATGAATTTTTGCAAACCATGGATTCAATATAGTAAATATTTCATGGGCAAAACCAGATTGTTGCTGTTATTGATAATAAATAATCATGGCACCACATTTTCAGATCATCCTGGATTCAAGTTATAGATTCAACTTTGCAATTTTGACTGTTTCTTTCACTCTCTCTGAACCTCATTTTACCACTCTTTATAAAGGAAATAACACTATCCATCTTATGCATGTGCAACTTAAGAAATCTATGGTTTAGAAAGTACTTAGCAAAATTTAGACACTGCAATATTTGGTCACTATCATTAAGGTTGTTCTGATAAAATTATTGTCTGAAAGAGGTATAGGGGATTTTCCATAAGCAACAGATATCACAATATGGAGACTAACTTAGACAACAACCTAATAATATAAATGAACAAAAACTGCTTAAATTGAATATTTCAGTTGGGAATTGAAAAATGTACCTTACAAAAGACATGCACAGGTCTTTATTTTTATGCATGATTAACCCCTTTGTAAATAGGACTTTGGAAGACGTTATTTTTAATTAAGATGTGGACTCATCTGTGAATGAAATATTCAAAGTTACTATTTAGATGAAGCCAAATTACATCAGTATGGGTCTTAATCCATTTGACTGAAGTTCTGATGAACAAAGGAAATTGGACACAGAATTACAAATCATAAGTCAGAGGAAACCAGGGGAGTAAACACAAAGAAAGAGAAATTGCCATGTAATAGAGGATTGCTAGAATACCACAGATTCTAGGAGAAAGCAAATCTTGCCAACGACTTGGGGTTGTACTTCTAGTCTCCAAAACTATGATACAATAAATTTCTGCTGTTAAGCTAACTCTCTGTATTATATTCCTCAGAGCAACTCTGGAAAACGAAGACAAGCTCTAATTATTTTCTTATTGTAAACACTGTCGATTCCTTCAAGGTTTTCACATACTCTAGTTTCTGGAAAGACAGATTATAACAGGAATTTTATATATAGCATATAGATATATGCATAGTCATACCTACTATATGCAATTTAAATTTTGCATAAAATTCTTCTCATCCAAGAAATAGCAAATTCTACAAATAGCAAAGTAGTCTTCTTTCGAAAAATCACAAAATGGGAAACATCATGAAATGAGGTATATTTAATTCACCCAAATTCTTTTAAAGGAGGATATAGAAGAATTTGGAAGAAATGTTCAGATTTATCTCCTGGAATGAATAGTGAAGGTCAAAGCTGATATACAAGTAAAAAATGATGATCAGTGAACTGTCATTGAAAATAAGTGGATCCCAGTTATAGGAGAAATATTTGTTTTGTTGATTACTATCAGATTTGGATGTAAGGCTTGGGTATTCACAGAATAACAAGCGAAATTGGACAATAAATGGGGTCAAGGATAAAAAAACAAAGAATAATAACAACAACAAAATATGCACACTGGAAGAAACAATATCTTTTTGGTCTTTTTCTGTCTTTTAATGTCTTTTTTATTATATTTTTAATTATCTTTTTTCAAAAGTTGCGGTCACCCCTCGGGCTGAAGTATGGCCCGGCGGGGGAGCGGCCGCGGCAGGCCAAGCTGCTGCCCCCATAATAGGGTGGCTGGTCGGACTCACCGCCACCCCTGAAGGGAGCTCGGCATGGGCGCAGAGTGCCCTCGGGTCTCCCCTTCTCGGCCGCCATGCTTCCGCGGCCGCCCCTCCTCCCGGATGGTGCCACACGATGCCTGTAGGGCGGCACCCTTCTTTTTCTTTCTCCCTGCGCAGGCGCAGGGCGGAAAATTCCAGTCTGCCCTTTTCCCCTCCCCCGACAGCAGCAACAGCCAGGCGTGGGCAGAAAAATCCAGTCTGCCCTTTTCCCCTCCCTCGACAGCAGCAACAGCCAGGCGTGGGCGGGAAACTCAAGTCTGCCCTCCACCCCAGCAACAGCAGCCACCAATCCCTAAACCCTGCCCCTTCCCCCAGCAACAGCGACAGCCAATCCCTAACCACCACCCCTCCCCCATCCAGTACCGCCCACTGACCTTTCGCCGGCAACCAATCAGAACAGGGCGTGGCTTTGACCAATCAGCCTTCCCCAGCCCCTATAAAACTGTTGCCTCTCCCTCAATAAAGTGGACTTGCGTGTTTACCTTGTCTCCACGGTAGTTCTTCTGCCGTGCGCCCTCCAGTCCTGAGAGCCCCCGACAAGGGCCTGGCCTCCCTTGTCCCCAGTTCGTCGCCTGCTTCTCCGGGCGACCCCTTCATCGCCGGCTTCGCCGGGCGACCCCGTCAGCCGAACCGCACAACCCCTTGTGAGACCGATCCCTCGTCTGCTGCCGGACCGACCCCTCGTCCCAAGCGGGACCGACCCCTTGTCCCAAGCGGGACCGACCCCTCGTCCAGAGCTGGACCGACCCCTTGTCCGCAGCCAGACCCCACCTCTACCGACCGAGCAAGCCGTTGCAAAAAGTTAATAGATCATACAAAATATTACATTAAAAAACATAAGAGATTCCCATATCTTTTTGATGTGACCTGAATGGGACTCAGGGAGGACTGAAATGTGGAAGAGAGTTTTAAGTTATTTTTTTGGAATATGACATGTAAACCCTTTTCCTATCTCCCTCACTAAATCCTTACATATTTCACTTTGTTCCCTTTGATTGTCATTGTATATGTATTATCAATTTTGTAATGTTTTCTTAGAGCAGCAAGATAGTATTGACTATCTGAGAGCATTACAGAGATCATTATCTCTTTTGTGACAATGAAAATAGGGGAAGAATTTGAAATGTAGATATATTCATTGTCAAGTTAATGAAAGAGAAAATAAGGATGCACATATAGGCCCAGGAGACTAAGGAAAGGAGCATGGCTCTTATCTGGGTTATGTGAACTTCTCTAAGAAGATCAGTCTTTCCTCTATCCTGGCTGAGCAAACTACACTACCTCAAGTAAGTTCTATATAGGAAAACAAACAAACATCTCTTTCACTAGGCATAAAGAATTTAATACTCTGCTTATAATTTTACACATATAAATATTGGAATACTTTTCCACAGGCTAGTTTCTAGCTTTGTACGTTCCAAATCTTTTCCTCCACCACCTATATAATTTTGTTACTCAGCCGTATAGGACTTGTTCATTGCACATTAGGACATCCGGTGGCCCTACAACTTCCTATACTGATACCAAATGAGCCAGCATAGTGGGCAGAAGTGTTCCTAAAAGACTTTTCTATCCCTGGCCAGGTAGCAGTAGCCTAACTATGCGAAAGTGACTACAAACAATATGAATGTATCCCAGTAAACCCAAATTAAACATTTCCCTGTTCAACTTCCTCTCAGCAAAATCCCCAAAATACCCATAGTGACTTAAATACCACCCAAAAGCAGGAAACTGTGATGGGAAAATGAAATGAAAAGAGATCTTAATTGATTATGACTAAAATATCCACTTTTGTGCAAATTTTACCAAAACATTGGAAGACCAGGGCTAATAAGGAGCCCTGGAGTTTTAACTCCATTGATTTTGTGGTAAATTTATCTCTGTCATAAGTATTCTACTGCTTTACTCAACAATTCTAGAGAATGTGGTTATGGAATTTAAAGATGAAATTGTCCAACTCCACTCTCATCTTGGGATGGAAGGTAGCACTGGCACCACAGAATACTAGATGAATGGGCAAGGGGAAGAGTTATATTTCTGTGAGCTGTATGTTAAATTTCTCAGTCTTCTCTTGTTGAATCTCTTATCTTCTCTTTCATGGTTACCATATCATTATTACTTTGTGCCTAACTCTCAGTAAAATTTTTTCTGATATGTCCTGTAATTTATAAATATTTTATTCAATTCTATCTAGTCTACTATTTAGCTCATCTATAAGGTTTAGTGTTGCTTACTTTTTTTTTTTTTTAATTTTTTTATTTTTTATTGACTTTGTAATAATATTACATTAAAAATATATATGTGAGGTCCCATTCAACCCCACCCCCCCACCCCCCCTCTCCCCCCCCCCCCAACAACACTCGTTCCCATCATCATGACACATCCATTGGATTTGGTAAGTACATCTTTGGGCACCTCTGCACCTCATATACATTGGTTCACATCATGGCCCATACTCTCCTCTATTCCATCATGTAGGCCCTGTGAGGATTTATAATGTCCGGTGATTACCTCTGAAGCACCATCCAGGGCAGCTCCATGTCCCGAAGACGCCTCAACAGACTC
This sequence comes from Dasypus novemcinctus, assembly GCF_030445035.2. Classification (NCBI taxonomy): domain Eukaryota; kingdom Metazoa; phylum Chordata; class Mammalia; order Cingulata; family Dasypodidae; genus Dasypus; species Dasypus novemcinctus. The sequence goes on along the minus strand of NC_080673.1, from coordinate 197,205,285 downwards.
CAGCACCTACAATCTGATTTATTGGACTTACCACACTCAGCTAAGATGGAGGTGAAGAAGGACAACCACCACACCATGGAGCCTAGAGTGATTACAACTGAAAATGGGAGGATTGCATCCAGCATCCAGGTGGAATCTGAGCCTCCTCTTGACATAAAGGTGCAATGGACACAACCAATCCAGTGTCCACATAGAAGAGGTGGCATTGGATTGGGAAAAGTGGACATAATGGACAAAGGGTATGGGGAAAGGCAGGAAGAGATGAGAGGTGGAGGCGTCTTCGGGACATGGAGCTGCTTACTTTTGATGGCTGGTTATCTCAGGGTGTGCTGGGCAAACACAGTATAGAAATTTAAAATGCAGGGTTTGGAGTCAGCCAAACCTGAGCTCTAACCATAGACCTTTTTAACCATAGATTACTGGAGAGTCACAGATCTGTGCAGGCTTGGGATTTCACAGGCTTTATTTTTCCAAATATAAGGATAATAATACTTGCCTCACAGTGTTATTCAATGGGTATATGTTCGTCTGGATCCTCTAAGAAGAAGATGCCAAGGCAGAAATAAATGTCCAAGGAATTAATAGGGGGAAAGCCTGTGAGAGAATAGAGAAGGAAATAGGCAGGGAAACAAGTCTGATCTGAGAGAATGTAGGAGGGAAAGAAGTTGTCAGAAAGATCTTAAACCTCTATGCAGTCTAAACAAGCAAAGCCATCATTAGGGAACCCTCTAGTCAGTCAGCCATTAGAGGAAAACTATGTCACTAGCACAGGACTGTCTTGGTATCCCTGTCATGCTCATGCATTGGCAAAGAGCAAGGTCATGGGAAGAATGGTCTCCACATAAATATGGTGAAAAATTCCAGAGCACAGCAGTTGTTGTACTTGGTTAAATAAGGTCCCTGCTGGTTGGAGATCTCAAAGGCACGTTCTAACAGTTGCTGCAGTGCTAAATAAGATGATATATTCAGTACACGCTACAGGATCTGGTACAGTCCCTTCTGCTTAGTAAATGATCAATGAATGGTTGATCCCTCAGTATTTCTGAATTGGCATGGTTGAGATGTGGAGGTTGGAGGGGGATAACTTAGTTCACAGCTGGCCTTGAAATTCCCATCTAAATACCAATCCATATCTAGATAATATCATCTTTAACTCTGGTGGTCTGCAAATGTCAAACCTCATCAACTAGAATTAGAGAATGCTGTGGGGGTAGGAGGAAGGTTTATTCGGGAAATTTTAATGGAAGTAGTTGACATCAATTTTAGCCTTAAAGAATAGGCGAAGTAAAGGGAATTCCAGGCACAGAGAAAGTATCTTAAGCATAGGTCAATAGCAATATTGTGAGAATTATGATTTAGGACATTTTTATAGTATACTTGCTGAAAGTGACTCCCTTCTTCTGCAGATGCACAGAGAAAAGTACCTGTGGGATAGCAGTATGCTAAAATTATTTGAATGTTTCGAAGCAAAGGTGACACCAGTGGACTTTGAAAAGAGGCCTTAGAGACTCAGAGTAAATACTCACAACTTTGAGATCAAACACTTTTCCTCTGTGTCAAAGAACATATTCTACACTATACTCATCGAGGAGTCACCAACTATGAAAAGATGAAAATGCAGTGTATTAGGATGCACATAGGATGGCTAAGCCCAAGATTTCTATTTTTAACACCAGCTCTGCCCTCCATGTACCTGTGAACTGGAGTAAGTCACCTAACTTCTCTGAAACTGCTTTACCTCCTTCCCAATTGATTGTAGTTGGGACTACTTTTTCTCTAAGATTATTTCTGACAACAAGAATGCTACAACTTTGTCCATAGTCACTGAAACCAGTAGACACTAAAGATTTCTCGTTCAAAACATATTTTCTTCCTGTCAGCTATCTAATTCTTATTTTTACCCCTGAGGGCGAGAAAAGCAACTACTGCCATCCATCAAAGGTGGAAGTCAGGAAACAACTAATTGGTTTTGAATTTACTCTCATCAGGGGGTCGAGAAAAAATTTGGATCAGAACTGACAGTTTGAGCTTGTCCTTAATTTATTGTCTGAGAAAAAAAAATTAAAGAAAAGATGAACTACATTAGAAGAGAAAAATGATCTCCCAGGTATCTAATTTGCACATTAGAAAATATGCCTTAGCTATCAAGGTTCATAAAACTGAGTTTGTACCAAAAGTGATAGTCAGTAATTATATAATAAGGGAGTAAAAGGGAAATGAACATGAATAACGAAAACCATGATGGCAGGGAGTGCATCTGAGATGACTAAGCTGGCATCAGTCCTGATCTAATTTTGGTAGCTCTTTGCTATCTGGTTACTGTGGTTGTTAGTCCTTTCTCCTTTCTTTTCTTTTTAAGGATCTTGCAATGCCATTTTAGTCCTCAAGCCTCAAAGAGAATATAAGAGCAGGATCATATGAAAACACCCCAGTGAAAGAAAGCCTTCTAGACCTCCTTTGTCCTGGATCCTAACTCCAGCCAAAATGCCACTTCTTCCCTCTTGAATCCCCAGTTATCTGGAAAATTCAGGACTCGATTCTATCAATTCCTGGTAACCCACCCTGAATTTCCTGATTCAAGGAAGAGTGTGGAAATTGAAAAATCAGGGTGGGAGAAATGATTAGTTGGAAGTTAGAGATACCATTAGTTAGAGGTTGACTATTAATGAACTCCCTGGAATGAGACGAGGTCTCTTTGTTTGACCACAGAGAATCTGAAGAACTATTTATTAGCTAAATAACTGAAATTTCAAAGCTTCTAAAGTCACCAACTATAGGTCCTAGTAAATGTGCGGTGGTTATTTGCCTACAGGAATACGCAAGGATCAGTGGTATCTGGGTTCATACAAGCCTTTTGTAATGTTCCTTAATCTAAAGAGGACACTTCATCCCAATATATCTTATCCTATTTCCGTTGAGCTCAGTTTGACAAACCTTCCTTAGGCACCTCTTATGTGCCAGATACTGAAATAGATGCTAAAGATACAAAGTTGAATAAGATCAGTTTCCCCTACTTCACAGACTATCAGAGGGAGCATTATAAGTAGATGATTTTACTGTATTATTTTAAGTTCATTGGTGAAGATTAGCACTGAAAGCTATGAAAGAAAAAAGGAGTTGGATACCTTAAATGAAGGCAGTCTTCCTTTTCTACCTTTATAAAATGCACCTGAAAGAAGATGAAACTATTACTCTCCGCTCAAAATATCCCTGAGGACCCATAAACAATAAAACTTTTAAATTTCAAACTGACTTTCAATTTTGAAGTTCAAGCAACATTGTCAGTATGATAGCCTCTAGAATTAATAACAGGTTTTTTTTTCTTTTTCAGTATAGTCTGCTAATCATTTTGTGAAGCCCTTTAGTGTAAGGAAGCAAACAATATTAACTTGGTCCCCTTAGAATGATATGTCTTAGTTACTGTATCATGCTTGCTAATGTTCTCCAGTGGAGAATTACTCATCCTTGCCAGAATCCAGGTGATGGAGAGTAGAAAGACTTCTAAGGACAGAGGAAGGGGAGAGATTTAGAGATTTAGAGGCAGGAGAGAACAGAGAGAAAGGGATAAGTCAGATAGAAAACCAGAGGTTAAGTTAAGTTTAATATTGCAGGAGTTTTGTTTACAACTTTCTACTCTCTTAGAGCAAAGAAGTCCGTGTGAGTCAGCCAAGCTGGTGTTCCCTTTGAAACCTGGACTAATGACAAAAATTTGTTAGGTTATTCCTACTCAGGAAGTTTTTTCTCCCATCCTAGCTAGGAATTTAATGGACACTATCACTTGCCTCCAAGGATGAGTGACATTTCATTACCTCCAAATCCTCTTTGATTGGATGTGAAAAGGAAGCATGACGATAACCTGACTATGCTGACCTGGTCCTTAGAGGCTATGAAACAAGAGTACATTTAGAAAAAAGAAGTGTACCAGAAATGAAGAGAAAACATCCAGGATCATGGTGAGTACCTGTCAACTAATTGAGTAGATTGTTAAATAAAAGTGTTTGGAAAATTTTTCAAGTTTAAATAATGGATCAAGAGAGACTATGAAATAAGCAAAGACAAGGCAAAATGAAAATGGGTCAAGGACTGGTTCTGGACTTATTTAATGCTGAATGCTTAATTTTATGCCTATAGCATTTTTTCATATGCATTTCATGACTTGTCTGTACCTCAATGCCTTGCCAAGGAAAACTGAGATTAAAATACTTACCATATAGAGTTCTTTGAAGGTTATAATAATAAATAAATATACATATATACACACACACAGATATATCCAAATATGTAATCATACATATATAAACACATACACATAGCATGTTTATATATACACACACATATGTGCATGTATCTCCACATACTTTAGAACTATGGTGGCCTAGCACACACAAATTTAGAAAGAACTTAATAAATATTCATTACTATTATCATTTTATTATTATTGTTTGTTGTTACTATGGAGTAGACTTACTCTGTGAAGTCTGGGATAGAGTCCCCATTAATGGATATCACTAAATCCCTTTAGGGCTCATGGGACATATGACAGGTGACATACTTTTACTCACTTAACCCATGACTCTTTTTCATTCCAAGTAATTGATGGTAAAGAAACATGGCTCCTCTGAATTTTGTAATTCTTTCTTATGACTCAAATGAATGATATCAATTTAACTGTTACAAGTTCTGCTTGGGTGCAAGCATATAGCAAATATAATCCATGACTTTAGAATTCTGATCACCATTACACAATTCTCTCATTATGATCAATAAGTGGAATCAAAATTTCATGAAATCTTGATGCTTAATAAAAATAGACATCCAGTCAACCAAGATAGTGGCATAACACGCTCTAGGGTGCCATTTCCCCACAGAATATTTGAACTACTGGCGAAAGTTGACAAAGCTATCTTCCTCAAAACACCTGAAAACAGTTAGAGGGTTGTAGTAAGTAGGAGAGGCTGAATCAAGAAAATGCAGGTTAAAAATGGTAGAAGATGATTGTGGGAAGATTGCATTAGATTAGTCATTTAATGCTCAGATCTCTCACAAAAACTATGAGAATGAGCCAAAAGATGCCTGAGGGACCCATTTGGGGGACAGCACACCAGGGCAATGCTTCATAACTCTCAGGAGAGTGAGGGACAGAGAGAGGAAGAAGCCTAAACAACAAACTGTGAGTTACTAAACCTCCCAGCTGCCAGGAAAGGATTCTCTCCCCCACCCCAAAGATACTCTGTGTAGGTAAAGCCCCTGGCTCATTTCAGCTGACTGAAAAGAGAGCAGATGTCTTCCTCCCTGTCAGCTGTTAAAAGGGAAAGGCAGAGGCATTTGAGGCCTTTTTCTTCAGTGAATTCAACCAGCAGAACCCACTTTGAATCATGGCTCTGGCCAGACCAAAAAAAAAAACTGGAAAACTGGGAAAACTGGGAGACGTTTATGTGAATAGGTGCACCAATGAGTGCCATCTATTGGCTGGTCTGGAAATTACATGGACAAAAACTGCTTTTAGAGATCTCTTTACCCCTGGGAGTAAGTCTGTACTCTATTATTGAGTCCCTATCAAAATATTCACTTAAGCAGAGTAAGTAGACTTACTCTGTGAAGTCTTAAGATAAATTGAACCAAATATCAAAGAAAAACTGTAAAAAATAAATAAATAATGACAATAGGCAAAATAGAGAAATTGACAATCATCATAAATTCACCCGCATATCAAATATGTAGACTGAAGTGAAAAATTACAAGCCATACTAGGAAACAGGAGGAGATGACTCATTACAAACCAAATATCCTAAAGAGATTGAGGGTTTAAGACAGTTAATCAATGATAATCACACAACTCTCCTAAATCACTTCAAAGAATTTAAAGAAAATATGACTAAAGAAATAAAGGATATTAAGAAGACACTGGATGAGTGTAAAGAAAAATTTGAAAGTCTGCAAAGAAAAGTAACAGACCTTATGAGAATGGAAGACATGATGGATGAGATTAAAAATACATTAAAGGCACATAGGAGCAGAATTGAAATGGTTAAAGAAAGAATTAGTGATTTCAGAGACAAAGCATCTAAACTGGAAAAGAGGAGAAAGAGAAGAAAAAAGAAAGAAAGAGAAGAGAATGGAAAAAAACGAAACAGAGTATCAGGGAATTGAATGACAATGCAAAACACAAAACATATGCATTATCAGTGTCCCAGTAGAGGAAGAAAATGGAAAAGAAGCAGAAAGACTATCTGAGGAAATAATGACTGAAAACTTCCTTATCCTCTTGAATGACATAAATATCAATATCCAAGAATGGCAAATCATGACAAACAGAATAAACACAAATAGACCTATCCCAGACTCCTACTATTCAGAATGACAAATATCAGAGATAAAGAGATTTTGAAAGCAGCAAGAAAAGCAAATCATCACATACAAGGGAAACTCAATAAGATTAAGTGCTGACTTCACAAAAGAAACCTTGGAAAGAAGAAAGTGGTATAATGTATTTAGGTATTGAAAGAGCCAAGAATTCTGTATACAGCAGAGCTGTCCTTCAAAAATGAAGAGAAGTTCAAAGTCTTCACAGACAAATAGATAGACAAAGCAGATAGAATAAGTTATGAAGAGTCCAGAATTACAAGAAATACTAAAGAGAGTGCTGCAGTCTTGAAAGGAAAAAAATAAGGGTGAGAGATGGAGAAGAGGGTAGGAATGAAGATTATTAGAAAGGGTCAAAAAGATGAACTATAGTACATGACAATAGAAAATCAAACATCAATGTGGATGAAACAAGTAATGCTTTTCCAATTATAGTATTGAATTTTAATGGCTTAAACTAACCAGTCAAAAGAAACAGACTGATAGAATGGATTAAAAAATATGAACCACCTATATTTTGTCTCCAAGAAACTCATTATCAGATGTAAGGGCACAACCAGGTTAAAAGTGAAAGGTTGGAAAAAGATATCCCAAGCAAACAGTAACCAAAAAATACCTAGAGGAATAATACTAATATAGACAATATAGATTTTTTAAATGCAAAACTGTTATGAGGGATGAAAAAGGTCATTGTATATTTATAAAAGGGGCAATTCAAAGGGAAGAAATAACTGTTCTGAATATTTATGCACCTAACATCAGTGCCCCAAGATACATGAGGCACACACTGGCAAAGCTGAAGGGAGAAACATATCTCTACAATAATAGTTGAAGACTTCAATACACAACTTTCTGTTTCTTAAATAAAGAAACAGAGAGCTTGAATAATATGATGAATGAACGAGATGTAACAGACATCTATAGAACTTTGCACCCCAAACGAGCAGGATATGCATTCTTTTCAAGTATTCATCAATCCTTCTCCAAGATAGACCTTATGCTGGGTCACAAGACAAGTCTCAATAAATTTTAAAAGATTTAATTTATACAAAATGTTTTTTCTGATCATAATGGAATAAATCTGGAAATCAAAAATGGATGGAAAAAAGGAAAATTCATAAATATATGGAGATTAAACAACACACTCTTAAACAAGAAGTGGGTCAAGGAAGAAATTGCAAGAGAATTCAGCAAACATCTTGAGAAGAATGAAAATGAGAACACAACATATCAAAACCTACAGGACACCACAAAGGGAGTACTGAGAGGGAAAAAATGTATAACCCTCAAATCTTACATTAAAAAGAAGAGTTAAAATTGATGATCCCACTGCACACCTGGAAGAACTATAAAAAGAACAGCCAACTAATCCCAAACTAAGTCAAAGGAAAGAAATAGTAAAAATCAGAGCAGAAAGAAATGAAATCGAGAACAACAACAAGAAGGAAAAATAAAATTGGAAAAGCCAGAAGTTGTTTCTTTGAGAAGATCAACAAAATCAACAAACCCTTAGCTAGATTGACAAGGAAAAAAGAGAGAAGATACAAATATATAAAATCAGAAATGAGAAGGGGGACATTACCACTGACTCTATGGAAATAAGAGATCATAAGAGGATATATGAACAACTCTATACCAAAAAAATAGAAAATGTAGACGAGATGGACAAATTCTTAGAAACACATGAACCACCTACACTGACTTTAGAAGAAAAGGAAGACCTCAATAAACTAATCAGAATTGTGAAAAGACTGAAACAGTCATCAAAAACCTCCCAAACCCTGGACCAGATGGCTTCACAGGTGAATACGATCAGTCATTCAAAGATGAACTAATACTGATCTTTCTCAAGCTCTTTCAAAAAACTGAACAGGAAATAATGGTACCAGACTCATTCTATGAAGCCAACATTGCCTTAATACCAAAATCAGATAAAGATACTACAAAAAAAGAAAATTATAGACCAATAGCTCTAAAGAATATATCTTCAACAAAATACTTGCAAACAGAATCCAAAAGCACATTAAAAGAATTATACACCATTATCCAGTGGGTTTTATCCCATGTATTCAACACTAGAAAATTAGTGTAATAAACTACATTGATAAATTGAAAAAGAAAAATCACACATCATCCTCTTGAATGATGCAGAAAAGGCATTTGACAAAATACAGCACCCTTTCTTGATTAAAAACATTCCAAAAAGTAGTAATAGAAGGAAGATTTCTCAATACGGTAAAGTGAATATATGAAAAACCTACAGCTATTATTGTACTCAATTGTGAAAGACTGAAAACTTTCCCGCTGAGATCAGGAACAAGACAAGGATGGCCATTGTCATCATTATTATTCAATATTGTTCACAAGTTCTAGCTAGAGCAGTTAAACTAGATGAAGAAATAAAAGGACCCAAATAGGGGAGGAAGAAGGATAAGTTTCACTATTTGTTGATGACATGGTCTTAATATCTAAAAATTCCTGAAAAATCCACAAGAAGCCTACTAGAATTAATAGACAAGTTCAGCAAATTAGTGGGATACAAGGGTAGTACAAAAAAATTAATAATGTCTCTATACACCACTGATGTGTAATCTGAGGAGGAAATCAGAAAAAAAATTCCATTTGTTATAATGACTAAAACAATCAAATATTTAGGTATAAACTTGACCAAGGACATGTAGGACTTGTATTCAGAAAAGTACAAAACATTGCTAAAATAAACTGGAGAAGACTTAAATAAATGGAAGGATATTCTGTGTTCATGGGTTGGAAGACTAAATATCGTTAAGATGTCAGTGTTACCCAAAATGATTTAAAGATTCAATGTGATCCCAATAAAAATTCTAAACAACATTTTTTGCAGAAATCGAAATGTCAATAATCAAATTTATTTGGAAGGGTAAGGGGCCCTGAATAGTCAAAATATCTTTTAAAAAAGAACCAAGTTGGAGGACTCTCACTTTCTGACTTTAAAGCATATTATTTAGTTACATCAGTAAAGACAGCATTGTACCGGCATAAGGACAGACAGATTGGCCAATGGAACTGAATTGGAACTCGAAAATTATCCTCATATCTACAGTCAAGTGATTTTTGACAAGCTGTTAAGCAAATCCACCTGGGCCAGAAGAATCTATTCAAGAAATGGTGCTGGGAAAACTGTATAGCCAAATCCAAAAGAAAGAAAACCCCTATATTATACGTTATACAAAAATTTACTCCAAATGGATCAAAGACTTAAATATAAAGACAACAACTGTTAAACTCCTAGAAGAAAATATAGGAATACATCTTCAAGATCTTGTGGTAGGTGTATCTTAAACCTTACACCGAAAGCATGAGCAACAAAAGAAAAAATGGATAAATCCTCAAAATTCAATACTTTTGAACCTCAGAGGATTTTGTCAAAAGGGTAAAAAGGCAGTCAACTCAATGGGAGAAAATATTTGCTAATCATATATCTGATAAGGATTTAATACCATGATCTATAAGGAGATCATACAACTCAACAATAGAAAGACAAAGTACTCAATTAAAAAATGGGCAAAAGACTTGAGAAGACAACTGTCCAAAGAAGAAATATAAATGGTGAAGAAGCACATGAAAAAATGCTCACTATCACTAGGAATTGGGGAAATGCAAACCAAAACAACAATGGGATATCATATCAAACCTATTAGACTGACTACTATTAAACAGTTGGAAAACTTTAAATGTTGGAAACGATGTGGAGAGATACGAAGGCTTATTTACTGTTGGTGGAAATTTAGAATGGTACAGCCACTGTGGAGGACTGTTTGGCAGTTCCTACGAAAGTTGAATATAGACTTCCCATGGGACCCGGCAATACCATTGCTAGGTATTTACCCAGAAGAACTGAGAGCAGTGACACAAATAGTTATCTGCACACTGACGTTTATAGCAGCATTATTCACAATTGCCAGTAGTTGGAAACAACCCAGGTGCCAATCAACTGATGAATGAATAAAGAAATTATGGAGTATACACACAGTGGAATATTATGCAGTGGTAAGAAGAAATGAGGTCATGAAACATATGACAACATGGATAAACCGGGAGGACATTATGTTGGGTGAAGCAAGTCAGATGCAAAAGGACAAAATTGTATGATTGCCCTATTACGAACTAAATATATTATGTAAAATATAAATATATTATGTGAAATATGAATATGAGGAGAATTGCATATATAAAATCATTTTTTTTTGAAGCTGAACAAATGTAGGTTAATACTGAAAAATGTTAATATCAGGAAAAAAAATATTATACTAAGTGAAGTTGACCAGATAGAGTACTATATATTACATGATTCCATTTATTTGAAATGTAAATATAAATCAATTTATAAATATGAAATGAAACTAGTGATTATGTACATCTGAGGAAGGAATGCTAAGGGGTGTGAAGTCTTTCTCTTTCAAGTAATGAATTTGTTCTAAAATTTTTGAGATGATGGATGTTCCACATTTTTATTATATTAAAAGCCATTGATTATACACTTTGGATTGAATAGCCAGAAACACCAGGTTAGTACAGTGAAGGAAAAATACAGAAATTGAGAGGTGATGAATTTTCATTTGTTTTTTGTTTATTATTATTTTTGAAATAATGAAAATTCTCTAATAATGATTGAAGTGATGAACACACAACAATGTGATTATACCAAATACTATTGATTGTACACTTTGGATGAATTGTATGCTTTACTAATATGTATCAATAAAATTGATTTGTTTAAAAAAAAAAGCAGGACATAAAACCGGAAAAAAATATTGTAAAAGAATCATTAGTTGCCTCTGTTGGCCCCTCCCCCTCTGTAGCAGTTTGATATTATTGATGAATTCCAAAAAGAAATATTGGATTATACTTGTAAACTGATCTTTTCCTCTGGGCATATGAGATTATATTGAATCGATTAATTGATTACTTAATCAAGTAATCCTCTTGTGTCAGTAGGGCAGAGTCCCCTCCTTTTGGTGGGTAAGGACTCACAGATAAAAGGCATGGCAAAGGACAGAGTTGAGGGCTTTTAATGTTGGAGTTTTGATGTTGGAGTTTGATGCTGAAGCTTGGGCCCCAGAGAGCGAGACAGAGCCGTTCTCCTGAGAGTCTACAGCTGCCTTGTGGAGAGAGACAAAGCCTAGAGAGCCTTATATTCTACAGCTGACTGTGTGGAGAAAACAGAGGATCTATGCCCAGAGGTACCCAGGAAGCCTGAACCCTGGAAGACATCAGCAGCCATCTTTCTCCAACACGTGGAAATAGACTTTGGTGAGGGAAGTAACTTAGACTTTATGGCCTGGTATCTGTAAGCTCCTGCCCCAAATAAATACATTTATAAAAACCAACAAATTTCTGGTATTTTGCATCACCACCCCTTTGGCTGACTAATATACCCACTCACCTCCTGTGCAGTGCAAAATTGGCCTATGTTTCACTGTGTGTTCTTGGCCCTGTTCCAGAGGGAGCAGAGTAATTCTTATGCATATACTGAGGACCCTAAATTAAGAGGGCCCATCTATTAAGAGGCAGCCTGAAAAACTGAATTCAGAATATTTGCCTCTAGCTATCCCTCTCACAACTTGCCCTACAGGCAGAAACAGCTTGAAAACAGCTAAAGCAGTCTAAGGTCTAAGAAAAAAATGAAGTCAAAGCAACCTGGGACAAAGAATTATGGGTTCTAAGACACAGTAGATCACCTAGGAGGGGCCTATTTTAAATAGGGAAATTCCAAAGGCAACAAGTGAGAACAACCCCAGGATAAGATGTTGGCTCAGAAAGGACAGACAGGACCTGTATTTCACTTTCATCTTGGGTTGATCTTCTTGGTAGTAGGGTTAACCTATGAAGGAGAACACTAGCCAAGGCAGAGATCATTTAAAAAATCTGAAAAGTAATTTTGGGGTTGTTTTGTTGTTTTGTTGTTTGTTTGTTTGTTTTAGCTCCTGGCACTCAAGGAAACTCTTCTTATATCATCAACTAAATATAAACTTAAGAAACAGACAGCACAGGGACCAAATCCCAAAGATAACATTTAAAAGTATTAAAACAAGCAGTATGCAACAAAAGATGACAAGACAAAGAAACAGGAATTAATGATCCATTCAAAGGAAGAAGATAAATATCCAGAGACCATCAAAAAAGAATACCAGACTTTGGACACTTTGGCCATACCAGACAAAACACTTTAAAGAATGATCTTTGATATTCTCAAGGCAATAAAAGAAAATATGTAGAAAAAACTAAAAGGTATCAGGAAAGCAATGAATGTATAATATGAGAATCTCAAAAAGAGCAATTTTACAAAGGAACTACAAACTGAAATGAAAAATTCCCTCCATCATTTGTACTGGGTGGCCAAAGGGGTGCTGATGCAAAATACTAGAAATCTATTGGCTTTTATAAGGGTATTTATTTTGGGAAGAAGCTTACAGTTATCATGCCATAAACCATAAGTTACTTCCCTCACCAAAGTCTGTTGCCACATTAGCAGTTTAATATGGTTATGAATTCCAAAAATAGATATTGGACTATGTTTATAATCTGGTCTGTACCTGAGCGTGGTTGCGTTATGATTAGGGCTTCAATTGGGCCACATCATTAGATTGTTGAGTGGGGACATGGACTCACAGATAAAAGACATGGCAAATGACAGAGTTGGCATGTTCTTAATGTTGGAGTTTGATACTGAAGTCTGAAGCTGGAGCCCTTGGGAGAGAGACAGAGTCATTTGCCTTATAGGCTACAGCTGCCCTTGTAGAGAGAGGCAAAGCCTAGACAGCCTCATAGTCTACAGCTGACCTTGTGGAGAAAACAGGAGGTGAGCTCAGAGTAACCCAGGAAGCCTGAACCCTGGCAGACATCAGCAGCCATCTTGCTCCAACACATAAAAATAGACTTTGGTGAGGGAAGTAACTTATGCTTTGTGGCCTAGTATCTGTAAGCTCCTACCCCACATAAATACCCTTTATAAAAACCAACCAATTTCTGGTATTTTGCATCAACATCCCTTTGGCTAACTAATACATCATGTTTTGGAGCAAGATGGCTGCCAAGAGTTCAGGCTTCCTTGGTTCCTCTCTTCCTAGAACTTGTTTCTCTCTGTGCTCAGCTGCCCTTCTCTCTCCGCAAGACCAGCTGTAGACTACCAGGTGACCAGCTCTGTCTCTCTCCCTGGGGTTCAGCTGCTCTGCTCCTCTGTGTGTCTACTTCTCAGTCTCCTATCCAAAACTCCAGCCTCCCTTCTCTGTGGTTCACTTTCTCTGTGAGTCCCTACACACCAAGGTGGCAGAGATATAATGTCCTACTGACATGGCCCAATCAAAGTCTTAATCATTATTTAATCAAGTGAAAGTGTAACCTCTGAACCCAATATAATCTAATATGCTCAGAGAGACAGACCAGTTTACAAACATAATCCAATATCTATTTTTGAATTTCATAACCAATATCAAATTTCCACAGCATTTCAAAAGCAGATTGGGGAAACGGACTTTGGCCCAGTGGTTAGGGCATCCGTCTACCACATGGGAGGTCCGCGGTTCAAGCCCCGGGCCTCCTTGACCCGTGTGGAGCTGGCCCATGCACAGTGCTGATGCGCGCAAGGAGTGCCGTGCTACACAGGGGTGTCCCCCGCGTAGGGGAGCCCCACGCGCAA